>NW_026775580.1:35795500-37235500 GCF_030987335.1 Cornus florida
TGATGGGGCATGATTGTATCATGGTATGGAGTACGATTACTATGTATGTGTGATTGCGTGTATGGGATGGTTGCTAGTACGGTGGGGTACTTGTCACGGCATTGAGGGTTGTGTAAGTTTGACTTGAGTAGGCGAGGAGCTCGGTTGCTCTAGGGTTGTTTGGATGCCGGTTCTTGTCGAACTAATGGTGTGGTCTTCTAGCTCGTGGATTGAGCTATTTGGCGTGTAGTCATCCTGATCTTCTTAGTTGCATTTTGTGCGGTGCTTAGAGCACGACTTTAGAACTGGTTCATATTTTATGGCAAGGTGCCCTTATTGTGTGTGAGTTTCATGTTTTGGTATATGGGTTCTAGTGGCCATAGGGGTCAAGTGTACGAGTGAGGGTGTCGGTATGACCTTAGGAGGTCAATGTTTGCGACTTAGGTCACTGTTTAGTGTGGGGTTTTTTTTTTTTCAAACTGGTCGTGGTAGGTGTGACGGGGGTTGTTTGAATCACGAATGTAGTCTATGGACTGTAAATATGTATTTCAAGTATTTTAGAATGGCTTAAGGAAGTGTATTAGTTTTGACTATCGTGGGAACTTGTTAGATTCTGTAGGTCCATGGTGATTTAGGACCGATTGCGGAATGTAGATCATTTCATGTTCTTGCAGGAGTCTGTTCTAGAGGTTAGTTTGTCGATGAGTGATTCTCATTCTGGATAGTTAAAGGAGCGTGTTACAGGTAATCGACTCTCGGTGAGTCGGTTGCATGGCTCAGTCGATGAGCGAGGTTTTGGGTTGGTGCAGCTGTCTAGAAGGTCTCAAAGTGAAGTATGGTGGTTAATTTTAGCTTTATAGGGTAGGGTTACACGATAAGGTAGGTAGTATGAGGTCACTTGAGTGTTTGGTTTTTTTTTTTTTATGGATGAAGTAATAGCTGGTGAGTATTATGTTATGAAATAAATTGTGTTCTAGAATTTGAAAGCTGTGGATTAAGGTTGTATTTCAGATTACATCTAGAGTATCAAGAGATAGTGCTTAAGGATTCGAAGAGATAGACTAATGATTGGAGTGAATGGGACGAGGTTGATCTTGTAGGTTAGTTGGTAGCCCCATTTGATTTTTGTCGGGGCCAATGATGTTTTAAGGAACGGGAATGAGGAAAAGTGACAATGTTGAACTTAGGGTATGAAGTTTCCTTGTTTAGATGCGTAGATCACTTGGAAAGAGTGGTTCGATATTGTCGGTCAAGCGTTAATGATTGAGGGCATCGTTGATGATATTGAGGTGATAATTAGTTATTGAGCATTTTGAGATTTGTGCTCATTTTGTTTTGAAGGTTTATCGGCATGACATTGCCGTATAGAGGTTCTTTTCTAATGATAAAAAGTGGTTATTGTGGGGGAGTATCAAGAGTAATGCTTATTCTTTTGTTATAATGGTATTATTTTAAGGATGGTTAAGGAAGAATTGCTTAGTTGTGGCTTGATGGTCTGGTGGGGAGATAGGTTGAATTGTTGTTCCGAATGAGTGGCAGTAAAAGCATTATGGCGTGATGTTTAGCATTTATGAGCATAATGATTTTAGGTATATAACCCGAGGATGGATTAAAATTATGAGTGTTGTTGTATGTTATCAGGTAGGTAATGAGATTATGCGCCAGTTGAGGCGATTGTGGACGGCTTAGTCTTTAGAGCCAGCGAGAGTGGTGTTTCCGGATAAACACCTTTTTCTTTTGAGGAGTCAGTGGACTGTTGTGACTAAGGTCACAGGTCTTATGTGCACGGTGTTTAAGGTAGTGTCATTTTGAAAGGTGAAGATAGAATGGGTGGTAAAGAGTCATTTTACGGCTTAAAGGTTGTCATTTGGGAATGATGGTTTCTAAATGGGACGGGACGCGGTATCCGAAGGGTTATAATTGTTTCTAGTGATCGAGTATCGTGAGCATTAGTGCTCTTATCTGGTTGGTTTTGGTTGGCATGAGTATCGCGGTGTAGCGTATGTGAGGTTTCGTGTTAGTGTTTGACGGTTCATCAGTGACGAGGTCGCCTAGAATTATGTTCGTAGTCTCGTATATGTTTCTAGTTGGTTCTCCTCCTTGTGTGTAAGGAGTTCATTTCATCTCAAATAAGATTAGGTGTCTATGGTTGGATGATTGGTGTTTAAGGTGCATTCAGGTGCGAGTCGTCAGTCTCTTCAGAGCGGGGTTCGTTACCCTTTTCGTTTATTCTAGTTCTAGCAGGGACGTCGTTCGTCGCTAGTCTTGTTCTCTATTTAGGAGTTGTGCGCGTCCGTGGGTGAACGGACCTATGTATGTGGTTTGTTGTGTTATTAGAGATCATCAGTAAAGGTTTGATTGATTTGGCTGACTCACTTCTACGGAGGGAGATAAAGTCATTGGTTCTTAGTGGTGTTTGTTTGGAGAGTGGTTTTGACAGCACGAGTTGCCGAACAGGGATTGTGTTTCTAGTGTTTGTTGCTATCGGTGATGACTAGGGATGTGTCATAAACGGCAGTTAAGGATGATTAGGTGATGGGATGTGAGTCATATACTCAGGTGTTTTTATTGATGTTTGATTTGAGCAGTGTCTTGAGGACAAGTGTTGGTATTGTTTGAGTATTATGTAGCTAAAGAATGAATACGTGATTCCATTGAGGAATAATAGAAGTGATTGACTTTGGTTTCAGGCATGAGACGGTCGTATTATGTGTTTTGAAGAAGTAAGAATTGAATCAGAGGATTTTATGGAGTCGTTCACCTGGTATGGGTTCTATGAAATCATTAGAGAGCTTTCATGCTGATCGATGATTGTGATGTTTGGTGTTGTGTTATTTTTAGCTTGTTGGGGGATTGTGTAACTAAAGTATGATTGGGATTTTTAAAGTAAATATATGACTGTATAGTCGTTGTGGTTATGTAGAGCGATGGATTGATAGTGAATGAATCTCATGGTTGTTCTGTGGACTGAGTGTGATTGTATTTGAGGTTTAGACCTAAGGACAAGAACGACGTCTGTGCTGAGATCGGATCGAGAATGAGGATGGCCTGGCCAACTGTTTCTCTTGAATCAGTCCCTCTTTAGCGCGATGTCGAGTTAAAGGTCAATGATTATTTTGACTTGTCAGGGACAGCGAGAGCATGGTACCGTGTGTCGTGTCGATGTGATAGTGTAGATTCAGTACGATCATTGATTATTGAAATTCTTGTTATGGTTTTTCCTACTAGGACTTTCCGTCTCACCATCTTCCAGTTTCAGGTACCGAAGATGACCGAGGATTACTAGTTTCGGGCTTAGGTGGATGAGTTGGCGTTGCGAAATTTAATTTATTTATTTGGGGAATTTTGTAGATATTTGAGGAAATTGACTTTGTACAAAAGAAGGCATTTTTTTTTTATGATCCTAGTGTATTTTGATGTCTCTGGAATTGTATAAATTGAGGATTTTCTTAAAATATTTTGAGCTTGACAAAATTGATTTTGTATAAAGAGGACATTTTTCTTATGATAACAGGATTATAGTGATGTATTTGTATTTAAATGAATTGAGGATTTTATTAGCCTGTACCCAGCCGGAAGTGTGAGTATAGTGATGATGTAGACGGGTGTAAGTGGGCGAGTGTGTAGTACTGGTTAGCTACCACTCGTAGCCGGGTGTGTGTGGGCAGATGGTGTTCACCAGCAGCTACTAGGATGGTTGGTTAGTGTGGTTGGGCAGGTAGCCCGGGTTTGTTATTGTTTTTTTTAGGGGGCGGGTGACGCATCAACTAACTACTACAATGGTTACGGAGTGTGTGTGCGGGTGACTAGCACTGACAGCTACCACAACGTCTTACAAATCACGATATCTCACATCACTCGGGGTAAGGATTTGGATTTTGGGTTTTGTGGCTATTGGTGTTTCCAGGTATACGGACCATTGGATCTGAATTTCGGGGATGAAATTCTTTTTAAGTGGTGGACATTGTGGGGATTTTTAAGATTATATTTATATTTTTAGTTTTCATAATTAATTTGATTAATTATGATTGGAGGCTTATTTTTTTTATTAGAGACTTTTAGTTTATTTAAATTTTGTTACATAATGTGTGTGTGTGTATATATATAAATTTTTTGATTGTTTGATGCAAGCAATTCAGCCGGAAGTGAGAGAAAAAAATGAAAATGTAATTGAAAGGGGATTTGGTGATCATGCAGTGGAACCCATGAGGAGAAATTGGTTTTTGATTTATTAAGCATTTGTGTGTATATATATATATATATATTTGCTGAAAGAAAAAGGCAGCATGTGGCTGCCGAATTTAGAAGGAGAGAAAGGATTTTGATAGTGATCCGCGGGGCCCACTGGATGACTTTTTGGGCAAAAAGATTGCTTTGGCCTTGGTGCATACACGTGGCCTTGTATGGCTGATGGAAAAGAAATGGGGCAGGTCGGCTTAAGCGATAAGAGAGCGATATTTGTGATGATGTACGGGTCCACTAGTTGATTTTTTTGGGTAAGATTACGTGAGCTTGAATTGTGCACGTGGTGATTTAGAGAGAGATTGTATGGGTTGCTGTGTCGGTGCATTATTCCTTTAAATGTATCAGCCTCGTGACTTTGGTGAGTGAATTAGAGAAGAGCAGAGAGAAAAAAAACTAGAGGAAAAAAAATAGTGAGTTGAGAGGAATAACAGAGTGTGAGCCGAGATGGAGATACAATGGGAGGCCGAGACTGAGGAGTGCACAGAGAGAGTTGTAGAGGAGGTCTTGGAGCTTGAAACTTTGGTGATCTAGTGAGAAAAATTTCTTTTTCAAGGTAGGGGTCTCTAATCCACAAAATCTTGCATCTTTGTGAGTTAATTTTATTTAATTAGTGTCCTAGCATGCTAATTTGTGTTGATTTTATTCTAAAGTGATTTAATTGTGTATATGAAATATATGATTTTGTGTGTAGTTGATGTTGTGTAAATTAATATGCTTAATTTGAATTGATTGCCTTGAAAATGATTTTATTGTTGTAAATGAAATCTATGATTATGTGTATTAATTAAATGGTATGAAAAACATGCCTAAATATAAATTTCCATGCCATGATGTTTCAGACCTTGCTAGAAATTACTATGTGGAAGCATGTTAAATTGTGTAGTGGAAATTTATTTATTTTCGTAGTAATGACAAGCATGTGACATGCATTCATAACATTGGGCATGTAAAAAGGGTAAAATGACTTAAAACAAATGGAAACAAAGATTTTTGGGGAAATGATTTGATTAAAGTGTTTTTGAGAAAATCCGGTCGTCGAGGAGTCACCAAAAGGCCGGTGTGTTAATATGGCCTAGAGGGAACTAGGGAGACTGCCCTAAAGTGGTTAAGCTATCTGGGCCCCAAATAACGCTGCGGAGGTACCAAAGGTCAGGGACGGTAGCCAATCCTTCTCTCGTGTCGCTGCGGAGTCACCAAAGGGCGGGTTATATTAACAGTTTGTGAAGTGATGAATGTTTTTCTGAAAATGGGAAGTGACTGCATGGCATTACATTTATGTCACGGCATTGTTATTTTGGAATTGGAATTAATGTTATGTTCCCTCCCGGTATAGTATGACCCCGCTTCCTATTTCTATTCATTGTTTGGATTCACGGGGCTACAAGAGGTGTCTTAGGCACCACCTACTGAGCAATTTGCTCACCCTTTATATTTAATATTTTTCAGGACACGGATGGTAAGTGGCGGATGACGCTCCTCCACAGGGTTCGATGGGTTAGTAGACCATTTTGACATACTTTGTAGCTATAATCTCATTTTATTATTATTATTATTTAATTATTTATTTATTATTACTTATTTTTTTATAAACCCGGAATGATACGTATTCTATTGACGTAGGAAAGAATGGTGTTGTCCCTAATTGACCTCGGGTTCAGTTTAGGACCCGGTTAACGGTTCGGACCTACGGGTTCGGGTCATTACAATATGTGTATGGGTATGTATGTGTCTTTGAATTTCTGTATGTATATGGGTATGTATGGGTCTTTGAATTTTAGAGATAAATTCAAAGAGATTTAAAGGTACGGGTTCAATGATGGCTCTGATACCATCTTGAAATTCAGAGAAAGAATACGAGAATTAAAATCATATTCAATTAATTCATTGATGAGTATTACATCCAATTTATAGAATAGGATTAGCTAAAATAAGTAACTAATTACCTACCAATTAGCCCTAAATCAAGGAGTAAATAATTCAATCATACAGCTGTACTATAAGAGATAAAATCTCAACCCGATCATTACCTACAGACCCTATAGCTAGTCCAGAGTAGGGGTGCACACGGTTCCGGTTCTCACGGTTCCGGTCGGAACCGGAACCGGAACCGTTCACAACGGTTCTTAAAAAACGGAATCGGAACCGGAACCGGAACTGAACCGTAACATGAGAACCGTTAACATGGGTTTTGAACTTCTGATTCTTGTAGATCTGAACTTCTGATACATGGGTTTTGAACTTCTGATTCTTGTAGATTTTGTAGTTTGTAGTTGCACAGAGAGAGAGAGAGAGGGGCAAGTTCAGATCTGATTGTAGGCCTTTAGCACTAAAATGCAACCTCTCTCGCTTTCTCTGCTTCTATTCAATTTTTATTTTGCATAGTGCACAAGAACAGAACATAGCTGAAGCAATTCCACCTTATGAAATCAGTGCCATCGTCCCTTCCTTCTCTCTAGAGGAACAAAGTCCTATTCCTGAAGAACTAGCTTCTCCTCTTTGAGGAAGCCCCGGATCTGCTTCTTTTTCTTGACTTGCTTTCGAGTACGAGATCTATGGTGAATTCTCTTCCTCTGGCTATATGGACTAAAGTAGTCATGGTGACAGATGATGAAAACAATTACTGAATTTTTTGAGAAAGTAGCAATCTATAAAAAAAAAAATAAGAAAAGAACTTCACTGATACAGTTTTAGCTAATATAGGCAGAAGCTTAAAGAGAGAATAAAAATTACGTTAAGTGCTAAAGGCCATAAAAGAATATATAATAGCCTTTAATTTAAAATAATTATATATATATATATATACACACACACACATATACGGTTCTGGTTCTTACCGGCTCCCACAGGCTGGAACCGGAACCGGAACCGTATACTCACGGTTCCGAAATTAAAAACCAGGACTGGAATCGGAACCGTGAGAATCGAAAAAAAGGGTTCCGGTTCCCACGGTTCCAGTTCTTTTGTGCACCCCTAGTCCAGAGGTCTATAAAAGAGAGGTCAAGGTTCCTAATTTTGTTGAGAACCAGGAATAAAAATATGATTATGAAGAAATTAGGGTTCACTTGCAGATGAGAAATCACTAAGTGGTTAAAATCAAGTGGTAGAAGGGATAAAGAGGAAATCTAAGAGTGCTAAGATGTCCGGCTAAGAGTAGAATCTCATTCTCTCCAAACCCTTCACCAACATGAAAGTTTGCCTCCACTGGATAGGCTTTTATTGACACATCAGTGGGGATTTTGCAGCAGGAAATAAGTTTGGAGATGGCGATAAGAAGGCGTTTGACATCTAAAAATGATTTTTTCTTGGCTTTGGGAACACCCTTGGCCTTGGAAGTACCACTGCCCTCTTTAATTGATTGTTCCTCCACCACAATCTTAGGTGGTGGTAAGCGAATCCATTCGGCGGTAGTAGAGTTTGTGGTTTCAGAGTCTGTGGCTGTGGTGTTATCTGGGTTTACAACATTAACATCTTTAGAACTCATAATTATTTTAGTAGACGTATAAATAAAAAACAAGAAGGGAACTGACCCGAGGAAACGTAAGGATCAGGGCGAAGTAAGAAGTTGGAGGCAATATAAGTCCCAAAACCCTTAAGAGCAAGTCCAATGGTGTAAGTTTTAAAGGTTTTGGCCCAATTTAGAGATGCAAGTAGTCCAATGGAGTCTCCAATTGGTGGGCCCGAAAATTTGGGTCACAGATTGGGTCGCCAAAAATGGCGACTCAATTGGTGATCGCGTCCTGCCTTATGCGAGCCTGCCTATTTTTTAAAAAATTGTTTTAAGCCCAAATCACTGTAGCCCTTAGCCCAAAATTGGGTTAAATGCATGTTTGGTTGGAAAAAATATTCCAGAAACCTATTTTTTGGGTTTTTTTTTTTTCCTCGACACAATTGAACAAAAGAGCTGTTAAGACACTATTTGACTGACATAAATAGTGCTTTAAAGATTTTTTTGGGTAAAAAAAAAAAAAAAAAAAAAGAAAAAAAAAGAAAAGAAAAAGAGATAAGTGCTTTTTAAATAGGAGAAAAATCATTGTATATGATTGTGTCATATGATTGTTCTTTAAAAAAAAAGACAAAAAAAGTGTCATATGGTTATTATTTTTTCTAGTTCATTTTAATAATGGTATTGTATTGTTTTAATTTTTCTAATCCATAATAAATATTGTATTGTTTAATAGTTTTTGCATTATATAGCCGTTATAATAGTTAAAAAAAAAAAAAAACAATTTATTAAAATTTTTAAAAATATTAAAATATTTCAATATTTGGAGAGCGAAAATGCACCATTGGAACACCTGCGATAGCAAAAATTTAGAGAGTCAAAAATATTGATGTGTCTTTTGAAATGTTGACGGAGTTATTGAAAAATGCTGACATGCTAAATTTCAAGATCCAAATTTTAGACATGCCATTGAAGATGCTCCAAGTGTACTTTTTTTCTTAGAAGACTGTTGAATCTCAAGAGTCACACACTATACATACACCAACTGCACACTACATATCCCCGTAATAATTAATTCCCTTCAGAATAATTAAAGACCGTTACCCCATTTTGGAGAGAATTTGGGGCAAAATGTAGGGAAAATTTCCTCTCCAATGGCAATGTGACACATCATCAAGTCAAAGTCCACAAGAGGCAATCCATGTGTTTCGAACAAGAGGAACACAAGTCCAACAAGACAGGGACAAATCCAATGGCCCATCTGCAGGAGAAACTCCTCGCAGCTACACCAACAAACCCCTAGGTGTTGGCCCAATATCTCAACAAAGCCCGGCCCGCTCGTATAGATCAAGTCTTACACGAAGAAAGAATTGTGAAACATTTAGAATTCATTTATATAAACTTAGTAGAATTGTACAAGGAAACAAATACAATGTGGTAAGAACTTGGAGCCCTGAACCAATTCAACCTTTGTAATATATTATAATAGAGGCCAAAATCCTCCTAATAAGATGTATAAGCAAATTTCGCAGTCTTAAATTTATTCTCTTCAATTCTTTGAGTGTGTTATATTAATTTTGACTTTTCTTAGTCAAGTGAATTTTTGCACCTACAGGATTGGGATAGTTTGCATGACAAGGAATACACTCATGTAACCTTGTATAGATTTGTGTAGTGTTGCCTAGAAAACTCTACAACTGTAATGTAACCTTGTAAAAATATTAGATATTCTTTTCAAAGTATTCTTGTGATTGCTTTTGATGGGCAAGATTTGTGACCTTGTAAAAATATTAGATATTCTTTTCAACTTAAGTACTCATGCCCACTTATGTAACCTTGTATAGATTTGTGATTGCTTTTGATGGGCAAGAAATATGGTCCATGAATTAGTTGTTGAGGTAAGGGAATACCTTGCTTTTAATTTAGAAATTTTATGACTTGTAAAGAGTTAAAAATTAGATTAGTAGATGTAGAGAGTCGAAGTCTGGCACTCCAAAATAATTCACTGAATTATCGACGCATCCGCATTGTAAACTAGAAGATGAATAGAACAAATACTACAAATCCTCCTGACAATGCTTTATGAAAATAAAGTGCCTCACTTTACAACAAGGCCGGTGTGAGTCTGTTTTTTGTGGAAAAAAAAAAAAAAATTTGTTTATCTATCTCTAAATTTATTTTTTATTTTCTAATATACTTACTTCTTGAATATGAATTGACCATAATTTTTTTGCCTTTATTATATTGGTCTACTAATAAAACTTAGGATGAGTCCTATCAATTTTGTGAGTTATTTTTCTTCATAATTTAAACATAATACTATGAATATACATGATTATTTATAAAATATCTTTAATTTGAATTACTTTTAATAGTTAGTTTGATAATGAATAAAATAATAATAATTAGAAAAAAAATTGGAATGAAAGTATCAACAATTTTAAATAAAAATATCAACTAATGTTAAAAAGTTTATTTTCGATAATTTGGAAAATGTTTAGCAGGGCTAGTGGGGCTACACTGGACTAGTGTCAAGGGACCAACCACTTACTTCAGTTCTACACACTGAACAGTGGAGTTTTTTCTCAGAAAAAATTTCCGTCGACCCAAACGAAATCTGAAATGGAAAATCGGCGTCAAGATTGATGAACGGGGATGAGAAGGAAAAGGACATGACAGTAAATTCCACAACTCTCTCAATGCTCAGGTACAATTCAATCTCCGTTGCTTCTCGTCTCCTCTCTCTCCTCCATCACCACCATTCAATCCACGCATCACCAACCCTTCGTTGGAGGCAGCGAGATGAGTACAAGCTGACCCGACCCGAGTTACTCGATCGGATCTGTCGCCTTCTCGTCCTGCAACGATACAGTGCAATCACCAATCTCTCCTTCGATTTCTCCCACGATCTCCTCGACGCCGTTCTTAGGAAACTGAGGTTGAACCCAAACGCATGTCTAGTTTTCTTCAAATTGGCTTCCAAACAGCTAAACTTTAGACCCCACATCAAATCATATTGTAAAATTGTTCATATATTGTCAAGAGGTCGGTTGTACGATGAGACGAGGTCGTATTTGAACGAATTGGTGGGACTCTGTAAGACTCAGAGCTCATTTCTCATAATTTGGGATGAATTAGTTAGGGTTTATAGAGAATTCTCGTTTTCACCAACCGTTTTTGATATGATCTTGAAAGTGTGTGCAGAGAAAGGTTTGACAAAGAATGCACTCCATGTGTTTGATAATATGGGGAAGTGCGGTCGTATACCGAGCTTGCTGTCCTGTAATAGTTTGTTGAGTAATTTGGTTAGAAAGGGTGAATACCATACAGTTTTTTGTGTTTATGACCAGATGATCAGGATTGGGATTGTTCCAGATGTATACACTTGTACTATAATGGTGAATGCATATTGTAAGGCTGGTAAAGTGGATAAAGCTCTGGAATTTTTGAAAGAAATGGAGGATTTGGGTTTGGTAGCAAATATAGTGACTTATAATAGTTTGATTAATGGGTGTGTTGGGATGGGAGATGTGAAAGGAGCTTCGGAAGTGTTGAGGTTGATGGAGGGAAAAGTAGTTTCGCGGAATGTGATTACATATACTTCGCTAATTAAGGGTTACTGCAGGCAGTACAAGATGGATGAAGCGGAAAAGCTGCTTCAAACCATGAAGGAGGAACCGTCATTTGTTGTGGATGAGCATGTTTATGGAGCTGTAATAGATGGGTATTGTCGAGCTGGCAGAATGAACGATGCACTTAGGATGCGGGACGAGATGTTGGGATTAGGTTTGAAATTGAATTTGGTTATATGCAATTCTATGATAAATGGGTTTTGTAAAATTGGTCAAGTCGGTAAAGCAGAGGAGGTGATGATGTGTATGGTCAACTGGAGACTAAAACCAGATTCTTATAGCTACAATACTCTAGTTAATGGGTATTGTAGAGAAGGTTGTATGACTGAGGCTTTCAAACTTTGTGACAAGATGCTCCTTGAAGGTATTGAACCCACTGTTGTGACTTATAACACTCTTCTCAAAGGTTTGTGCCATGCTGGTGCCTTTGATGAGGCCCTGCACCTTTGGCGCTTGATGCTAAAAAGAGATGTGTATCCTGATGAGATTGGGTATGGTATTTTGCTTGATGGGTATTTCAAGATGGGGGATACCGGAGGGGCTTTAACGTTGTGGAAACATGTTCTAGCAAGGGGCTTCACAAAAAGTAGGATCACTTTCAATACAATGATTAATGGTCTATGCAAGATGGGGAAAATGGTTGAAGCTGAGGATATTGTTGACAAGATGAAGGAGCTAGGATGTTTGCCTGATGGAATAACATATAGAACCCTGAGTGATGGTTACTGTAAGGCTGGCAATGTTGAACGAGCTTTAAAAGTTAAGGATGTTATGGAAAGTGAAGCAATTTCTCCTTCCATTGAAATATATAACTCACTTATTGGTGGACTTTTCAAAGCAAGGAAACTAAAGAAAGTGGCTGATCTACTTGCTGAGATGCAGGTCAGGGGCTTAAGCCCGAATATTGTCACTTATGGAGCCCTCATTGCTGGTTGGTGCAAAGAAGGGATGCTGGATAAAGCTTTTGGTGCATATTTTGAGATGATTGAGAAGGGTTTAGTTCCCAATATTATTATATGTAGCACAATTGTCAGTGGCCTATACAGGCTTGGTAGGATTGATGAAGCAAATATGCTGTTGCAGAACATAATGAATTTTGATCTTGTTCCAGACAATAAATGTTCTGAAAAGTCCCTTGAGTCTGGCACGAGACTGTTAGAGGTTCAGAAAATTGCAGATTCCCTTGATGAAAGTGCTAAAAGTTCTCTTTTGCCCAATGACATTGTGTACAATGTGGCTATTTCAGGGCTTTGCAAATCTGGGAAGGTGGATGATGCAAGAAAAGTTATCTCAGTTTTGTTACAGAGAAATTTTATTCCTGACAATTTTACATACTGTACCCTAATCCATGGTTTTTCAGCTGCTGGTAATGTGAACGATGCTTTTAACTTACGGGATGAGATGCTGGAAAAGGGTCTTGTTCCAAACATCACCACGTACAATGCCCTTATCAATGGCTTGTGTAAATCAGGAAATGTTGATAGAGCACTGAGGCTTTTTAAGAAACTAAACTTGAAAGGTTTATCTCCTAATGTCATTACCTATAATACTTTAATAGATACACATTGTAAGACTGGTAATACTGGTGAAGCCCTTAAACTGAAAGACAAAATGATAGAAGAAGGGATTGCTCCTTCCGTTGTGACCTACTCATGTTTAATTAATAGTCTTTATAAGCAAGGTGATACTGAAGAATCTGTGAAGCTTTTGGATCAAATGATGGAAGAGATGTTGGCTTTAACCTCGTGATAGATGGCACATTGGTTTGAGGTTCCTTTAAATGTGGAGATACACAGAAGATCTCCAAGCTTTTTGATGTCATGCACACCAGGGCTATCATATCTGGTGCTATTTCTCAAAGAGAGATTTTAACAGGGTCCATGGACTATAAAGGAATTCCTGGTGTGTATAACATGTCTGAAGCTGAATGTTGATACACGTTCTGTGATTCAAGAGATCCTTGAGAGGACTGTTTTGTTGATGGAATGATTTGGAGTATGGCCATAGCTTCTGTTCTTGAGTGTGCATATGCACAAAGTTGGGGTTCAACTTCTGCATTAAGGCCAGGTAACTCCTAGTGTACATATTAATACATTTGCTTCAACATTACAGGTACTGTCAAGTAAAATCTGGGGCAACTACTCAGATCATATTTGGGTTTTTTATGCAGGACATGGATGCTTGGTATCATCTCATAGCATATGATAAGTCTTGCATGGTCTTTCTCGCATTACAAATTGGAAGTTACATTATACTTCCAAAAGTTCACCATTTAAAACCTTCAGTTGAACCCATTGCAGAAAGTAGATCTAGAAGGCCAATGACTTGAACAGCCATAAATTTGGAAACATGAACAACTGTTGAAGGTAAATTGGTGCTGCATTTTGGATGATGACTTACAATTGTCTTCAATATGAATTCTCCATAAAGTAATGCTTATTTATCTAGTGTAGGTGATACAAAAACTTCACCTTTTGGAAGTATGATTGTGATGTTTAAGTTGGAGAAAACTTCTCCTTCCATTTTCAGTAATTTAGTATTTAATGGTTCTGCAGAAATTGTTCTTCTCCTTTCATGCTTAATATAATGTTTTAATTGGAGAATACTTCTCCTTCTATTGGCAGAAATTGTTCTGCACTAATTTAGTATTCCTTATTTTGCTTGCAGTAGGAATAACACGTGCCATATGCTTTTAAATGAGGCTGCAAAAAAAAGGGACCCCAAGGAATTGCCGGAGCTGGAATCAATTAGAAGGTCTGCTTATTGTTTGAAAACTTGTCCAGTTAGATGCTTATTCATGTAGCATTTCTTTCCAGCATGAGATACATTGGTTAACTGAAGCATGCCATCAATTTGATTCTCTGCAGCTTTAGTTTAAATTCTGGTCAATTAGGAAGTGCAGGTATTTGCAGAACTTAAGGCCATGCTGCACACATATGAACTTCAAAATTCTTTTACTTGAAAAGAATTGCATTTCCTTTCTGGGATCTTGTAAATTAAAAAAATTTGGTTTTCATTCAACAAAGCGGATGGAGACTTGAGCAAAAGTTGTCAGATGCATTGAGAATTATTGTTAACTGCAGTGTGTTATTGGGAAAGATAAATATGTAAAAAAAAAAATTATAAAATTTTTAATTTTATTTTACAAAATTTGATTGTTGATTTGCAATCCAATTAGAGATGGTTTTCTTAAATGTTTTATGGATTTACTAGCTTGATCTAAAAATATAGTCCTTGATCTGCAAATTGAAAAACTAAGGATCATGATAAGCTATTTTTGTCAAAATCCGCCCAATTGTATAGATATTGTTCTCACTCTTCGTTTCAAAATGTTTCTACACAGTTAGGAGGCGTTCACACATATAAGTGACATCCCCCCAAAAGATGTGAGATGTCACAATCACTCCGTCTTGGGACCCAACATCCTTACTAGCCGGACCCTCATGGGCTTGTGCATGCCACCCCCCATTTCTGGCTGGGGTTTAGCTCTAATGCCTATGTCACGACCCACCCTATTATGCAGATATTATTTACTTTACGTATTTTTCGTATTCATAATTTTCAAAACGCGTCTACACAATTTGAAGGCGTCCCACACTCCACACACCCACCCCCCACCCCCATGCTGCAAATTTTCAGTTGGTTTCTTAAACATTTGAAAACAAGGCTATGATGAAGCTCATAAGGTTTATCTTTTCTAACAGATTCTTCTTGAGGAACGACGCGTAGCTGAACTTTAGCATTAAAAGCCGTTAATGGAACACTTTTGAAATCCCACGAGTGTCCTTTTTGACAAAAAGATCGAAGTACCTTTACTCAGACATGAAATTACAATTTTTTCCATCACAAAAGATTCTCAAAAGGACACACTTACCCTTAATGTATTTAATGTACATTTCAATTACACTAATTATAAATTACATCTAACCTAAACTTAAAAGACTTTAGTATTCACATTATTTATAATATTAAATATATATATATATATATATATATATATATCTATTGTTCATGACAAAAAGTTCATATTGTTCATGACAAAAAGTTTAGGGGATGGTAGGCTACACGATTCAATTTCAAGATCACTGCAGGAGGTCGCTAGACAAAGTTTTTTTTGAGTCATTCATGTTACAAATGTTTCAATCCAAGATTTGCTTAACTAGGCCCTGGATTTGGATGTTAAATTGGGTTTTCCTTTTGGGTTTACTCCTCATCCTCATCCGATATTTGCAATGGTTAATGGCTATTTGTCTCATTTCGGAGGATATGTTCCCTGTGCACCTGTAATTAATTCTTCCTTTTATACAACACCAATTAAGAAAATAAAATAAAATAAAATAACATTAGGGGATGATGGCCTTTCTTGGCTAATGAAATTGTTTAATAAGGTAATAACTGCTAAGATAATGCTTGCTGTGTGGTGCAAAAGTATTTTAGTAATTATATTGAAAAATAAAGGGGATATACGAAGTCGTACTCATTATCGTGCTATTAAATTAATAATTCATACTATGGAACTTTGGTCGAGAGTGATTGACATTGACTAAGATAAAAAACTGAAATGTCTGAAGAGACCAATAATGGAGGGGGTACTTCTTGAGGAGACTATTAAATTAATAATTCATACTATGGAACTTTGGTCGAGAGTGATTGACATTGACTAAGATAAAAAACTGAAATGTCTGAAGAGACCAATAATGGAGGGGGTACTTCTTGACGAGACTAATGAAAAGATATTAAGAGAAGATAAAAACTCTTTATATGTTTTTTTATCGATATGGAGAAAACCTATGATAGAGTACCTAGAAATCTAATATGAATAGTTTTGAAAAATGTAGTCACAAGGGATGAATTGATGCAAGAATAGATGTATGAGGAAAGTTTGACTACTGCGAGGGAAACAAATGAATTTCCAAAAACTGCACGCTTGCATCAAAGTTTAGCATTAAGCCCATATATATATATATAGTTTTGAAGAACTGAAGAGACACATTCTAGATGGGATTTCTTGATGTATTTTATTTTTTGATGATTTTGTTTTAATTGATGAAATTAGAGAAGGGGTAAATGCTAATTGGAGGTTTAGAGGGAAGTTCGAGAATAAAAAGGATTTAAGATAAGTGGGAATAAAAACTAGTCATATAATGTGTAATTTTAGTAAACTAGAAATACAAATAGGGATGTCATTTCTTTTGGGTTCACTCCTCTTTTTTTAGCCTTTTTAATGGTATCTCACAAAAAACCAAAAAAAGAAAAAAAAGAAAAAAAGGAGGAATAAAGGATGTAATGAAGATTGAGAAGAGTTATTAAAAAGCAAACACATCTTCTTCTTTTATTTTTTTTTTTTTATTTTTATTTTTTTTAAATAAAAAAATAAAAATAAGAGTATATTAGAAAGCGTTCAAAAGGAGAATGCATCCTAAGCACTATACAAGGCCGAAGCCAAAAAAAGGTCTTGCAGACCCAAAGAAGCCAAAAACTCAACGATCTCCTCTATAGATTTATAATTTCTCCCCATAACCCAACTAAAAAGAGAGCTAAAAAAAATGAAATTTCAAATTTCCAATGGAAGATTGCTCCCCATCGAAAGATCTTCTATTCTGCTCCTTCCAAACACACTACCTGTAATGACCCGGTCATTTTATTCCTTTTCTTTTTTCCTCAAATTTTGCGGATAAATTTTTTCCGTTATTTTTTATTTTCTTTGGATGGTTTTTCGTCACTTAGTGTCGTCTTGAGTGCTCGGAAATGGTTTCTAAGACTATTTTCCATGAACTGACAACTTCCTTTGAGGACCGAGTCATTTCCACAATTTTCGTTTTTCGACACTATTCACTTTTTTTGTCCTTATTCCTATTTCGTCCTTTTCCCTATTTCGTCTTTTCCCCGTTTGTCACTTTGTTGGCAAAACCTCATTTCTTGTGTTCGGAGTTGGTTTTTGACTTCACGTATCTTTATCGTGAGTAGTTTCCACGAAATACGTATCTTTACTTTTGTAGGAAAGTACTCTGGTTGCTCCCGGTGTCCATAGGAGCATGGATGCATAATTATTTAAAATTAATTTCTTTTCTTGGGGTATTTTTCGTAAATATCTTTTGAAGATAATTTATTTCAGGGGTATCTAAGAAAATATCTTTTGGATTCTGGGGCAGTTTTGCAGTTAACCCTTTTTGTGGGGGCCATTATGCAATTAATAAAAGTTGTTATAAATTATCTTGTTTTGAGCCTGGATTCTCATACGGGATTCATTTTCACTTTTCGTCGAGTCGTAAACTCTTAGAAATCCCTTCTGGTCGATGTTTTCCAGTTTCAGGGTTTCTGGCCCAAGTTTGTGCCAAACTTGTTTGGGGCATAACTTTCTGCTCGAGATTCGGTTTTTGACGCTGTTTCTTCCGTTATTCTTATTTTCTCATTTTGAATCTTTTTTGTTCACAGAGTTTCATCATTTGAGCACGTCTGCTCAAATTTCACTTTTCCGGACTCGGTGGGGCCCGTTTGGGGCACTTTTTGAGATTTCTACAAAAGGGGGATGAGATATTTTATTTTTTCATCTTCCCAACTCTCTTGCACGACCTGAAGCTTCCATGGCAGCCCAAGGGAGGCTGCCACCTTCTCTCTCCTCATTTGAACTTCATTTCTTTGTCAGAACATAGTAGGCCTTTACGTTTTGTGTTCGTGTTGACTACGCGCTTCTTTCACCCTTATTAGAACCCATTTCTGGCCAAATTTTGAGTTTGGTTTTGAAGTCATGTTGTGATTTTCATAGGTCCTCTTTGGAGTTTATCGTTCATAGCGTTGTCCCCGACGAAACCCCGAAATATTGTCAGATTCGGAGCCGTTTCGTTTTGATGGCTTTTGAGATTTTCATCTCAAATTGAGGTAGGGGGTGTCTTAGGTTTATATTATTGTTGTATTGATTGTTTTATAAGCATATACAACTTGTGAGTATGCCTTATTCAAGTTTTTAGAATTTAATTTATTTATTTTCTTTGTTTATGATTTAATTCTAATGATGATATATAGTTTAGAATTAAATTGTGGCATGCTAGTAAATTCGGCCTTGGTGAGTTGTGTAACATATATTAAATTTGGAGCATTTGAGTAAGAATTGCAAAACTTATTTAATATTTATCTTTTGTGAAAGATTAATTCTCATAAGTGTAACAAGTATGAAACCAACTTGTAATGTGATATTAAAGTAGGTCTTGGTGAGTTCTTTAACACATATTAAATTGAGGACGTTTGGATATGTTTGAAAATCTAGAGAAAAATTAATTAATGAGCTTAATTAATTTCATTTTAAGTGTGTTGGTCACTTAAATTGATATTGGATGTAATAGGTTTATAATCCCTTGAAATGTAGTCTGTTTAATCACTTTGTGAACATGTTACTAATTTGATGTAGAATTAGTACTTGAGACATCTTGAAATGGTAATTGGACTTAGCATGATATAGAATATCATTGACTTGTATAACTTGTTAGAATATTGCAATTATTTACCTTGGAAGCTAGTTCCTAAATTGGGACTTATTTAGTACTTGTGGCTTAGTGTGGTAATATGGTTCAATTGTTGTAAAATATTCTTATTTTGGTGTATAAATTGCATATTGGAAGCTTGACATGTCATATGCTATCTAGACTTGAATTATAGGACATGGTTTGTGTGGATTCAACCTTATTTGTGCATGGAAGATGGTTTTATGCATTAGTGGATTTGGTATAAGTTTGGTCTAACTTATTGATTCTTGTATAAGTTTTGGACTTATTGATTTTAGAAAGCTTGTAAGGACATATTTCACGTGATGGCTAGGGTTTAGCTCTAGTACGGAGACAGGAGTCTTCTAAATTATAAGTGCGCACTAGGTAGTACCTTGTGGGTCGTAATTACCCGGAATAACTTATGCATATGCGCACTAGGTAGTGCCTTGTGGGTCGTAATTACCCGGAAACACTTGCTTGGTCTAGTGACCACATGTCCTAATCTTTCCACTTTGATTTCGCATTCAATTTTAAGTTGTTAATCATGGATTACTTGTAACTTGAGAATTGGTGCTTGCCTATGTATTTTAATCTCATTTAGTATACTTGAAACTGTATACTTGAACTTGTATCCTTGTTGGTGTATCTAAACTCTATCTAGTGTATTTACACTTAGTATACTTGTCTTGTGCGTATGTGTTTAGCTTAGTATACTTGTGTTTGTATACTTGATTTATGAGTACACTACATATATATCTTATACTTGTGTATGTATGCTAGATATTGCTTATCCCGTTTAACATGATTTAGTATACTTGTGAGCATGTGTACTTGAATGTCGCGTATCATGTTTTAATACGGTTTAGTGTACTTGAGCATGTATACTTGTATGCCGTAGTTCATTTCAATTGCATGAGTAGCTTAGGATAATCCATGAGTCCCTTTAACATGTTTCACTATAAGGTGATAATTTGTAAAATGCTAGGTCGATGCATGCTTACTTCCTACGAGTAGCTTTATGTCACTCACCCACGTAGTGGGGACATTTTTCAAGTATGAAGACTTGGTTCGTGATGTTTATTGCTCCTTGGATGGCTTGTAGTTTCTAAGTTTCCATTTTATGCAAGTGCTAGCATAAAATTCCTTTTTGTAGCCATATGTTAACCTTGTAATATTTGATCCCATTTATGTAAAGTGTACATGAGTACACTCTTTTCAATGTATTTATCATGTATGAGATGAGGCCGGAAGCCAATGACATGTATCTTGCTTTCTATGCACTTTCGTTTTCAAGACTTAATATGAAAATGTTGAAAAATGCTTAGACATTGTGTCACAACTTTTGCATCGGGTGTGGGAATTTCATTTTTATTCTTTTGTAGGATCTCATTTATCTTGTATGAAGTGTGGCCAAGGGCCAAACGGTCATTTGAAACCATTTCCTAATTTTGCTTTCCATATTTTCCATTTCAAGTCCATTTTTGCCTTTTTGGCCGTTGGGGGGTCAGATTTTGTATCGGCGGTATTTTTAAGCCGTGGACCATTGTAGCGCATCCAAATAAGTAAGTTACGTTTGTGTGCATGGTCGTTTCCGGGCAAACCCTCTTCTTTGGTGAAATGAGCCTCCTATAGACTCATTTTGCATTATTGTTACATAATCTGTTCTAGGGGTATTCTAGACCTTTTACATTAGTTTTATTTTCTTCTTTCAATATGGTCGCTTAGAAAACGTGATTTTAGGGGGGGTTTCTTTTTCGTGTTTTTCCAGAAAACATCGTCTTGGTATCGGAAATCCATCGTAAAGTTCAGTTTTCTGTTTTTTTATTTAGCAACTTTTTGGACCTCCATGACCAGATTTCATGGAGGGGCATTTCGGCCATTCTACATTACGTTTTTTTTTTTTAATTCTTTCTCGAGTTACGTAGAAAACTCAATTTTAAGGGGGCTTTCTTCTTTGTGTTTTTCCAGAAAAATTCATCTTCTTACCCGTTTTTGATCTCAGATGTAGACAGATCCTGTAGCAGTTTTTTGCCCTCTTGTCCAGTTCTGATCTAGAGGCATTTTGGGGATTTCACAGTGAGTTTTTCTCGATTCCGTCTACAAGGTTGGGTAGAAAACTCGATTTTAGGGGGGGTTTCTTCTTCATGTTTTTCTAGAAAAACTCGTCTTGACCTCCGTTTCAAGCCTCAGTTCTGGAACCTCACTCTTTTTTTCCTTGCTGTCAGCTTGTGCATGCCATTGGGCGCCGATAGGTTCGTGTATGGGCGCCATGGCCTTCGTCGGGCCGCCGCGACGTCTCAATTTCAAACCCTCGTTTCTCCCTCATCTGGACTCCAAATCAAGTGAACTTTTTTTTGAACTTGACTAATTCTTCGCTGTCTTTCTAATGGTGTGCTCAGTTGCACCCGGATCTTCCTAGATAATTTCCAGTTTACCCCTTTTAGCCTTAAGTGCTCGTTTTTCTTCGTCAGGCCGTTTCTCCTTCGTTTGGACTCTGAATCATGCGATTCTTGAGTCCATCCTGATTATTTTTTTGTTGTCTTTCCAGCAGTGTGCTCGGTGGCACCCGAATCCACATTTTTCAAAAACGACTATTTTGCCCCTAGGGGCTTATTTGTCATATTTTTGATCTTTTGCTTCTGCATCAGTTCTCATTGAGTTCCACGACCTTATGAAAGGTCACTTTGACTTCTTAGAGTCTTGTTTTCTATTTTCGCTTCCACATATTAGATTCGTTATTGGGTCAATCTTCGATTCATTACAGGACACGCTGGCCTAAAAACTAGGGTTGTCACACTACCAAACACCAAACGGAATCGCCTGCCAAAAATCACGAGCATGGGCTCCCACAAAATATCCTCTCCAAGCGTCAATCAAACCCCTTGAAGACTGAGGCATGACCCAGAACAAACCAAAAATAAGGCTCCAATAGTCGTAAGCCACAGGGTAATGTAAAAGAAGATGATCCACCGACTTCCCATCACTCTTACACATACAACACCAATTAACAGTAACCTGTCTTCTCCTTCTCAGATTATCCATCGTCAATATCTTGCCCCAAACTACTGTCCAAACAAGAAAGGCCACTCTGAGAGGAGCCTTCAAGCAAACACATCTGTTGTTAGGCTCATTTATTCACAATGAAGGAAAGATTGGAGATGATGTAAGTCATAGAGTCAAGGTTCAATGGATTATATAGAGTTGTGCATCTGGAATAATGAGTCATCAGCATATTCCTTTAAGATTGATAGGAAAATTCTATAAAACAACTATTAGATAGCTATTCTTTATGGCATAGAAAGTTAGGCCGTTAAAAAACAACATATGCACGTAGTGAGGCTGAATGAAATGCAACATGTTGACATAAATGTGCAACAAGACAAGAAAGAGTAAAATTATTGTTATAAAGCATAAAACAGAAGTGAAGAGAGAAATGAAACACGAAGAACACAAGGATATTACGTGGTTCAGCCATTAGGGCCTATATCCACGGCATAAAGAGCCCAAAGGGCTACATCACTTTATAATATATTCTCTCTTGATCTTTGTATACAATGATCACCTCTATTTATACGTGAAAGAATAGAGGTGATAAATATGAAAAATACATTAATGGAAGATTCCTAAAATCAATACCATAAATCACTCAAATCAATATTCTATCATAGGCTAAAATCTCTCCTATGATATTCTCATATCAAATATTCTGTCAAGGAATAATTTAAGGATTCTTATAATAATATATTCCAAATATAACATCTTCTAACACTCCCCCTCAAGCTGAAGCGTGTATGAAAATAACACTCAGCTTGCATATCAAATCATGAAACAGATCCTTTTCCACCGATTTGGAAAAAGACAATAAAACTGCTAGAGACACGGTGAATGGGAAGAACAATGTTACCGAACACACCGGTAGCCCAAATAAGTCCACGTAGCACAGAACACATGGCGAACGTGATGAATAATGCTATCGAACACACCGGCAACCCCAAACAAGTCAATAAAAATTACCGGAGACACGGCAAAGGCGAAAACATTACTGCCAAACAAACCGGCAGCCCAAACAATGCACAAATAGCATCGAAAAACCCTTAGCAACATTTCAGATGCTAAGGGAATACCTCAAAATAAGGGTCCGAATCTAGGAAGAAAATTAGGCTCTGATACCATGTTGTAACGGATAGGCGCTTGCCCATTTACCCAAAAACTCGAATTATTAGGTAGTGCTGCATACTCACCCATTTATACCCACGTAACTGTAATGGGTGAGCGTTTGCCTATTTACCCAAAAGCTCGAACTATTAGGTAGTGCTGCATACCCACCCACTTATACCCATGTCACTTCCCATCCAGATCCGATGTAGGACAAGTCTCCCCTTGTAACATTCTCTCACACCCGAACTCACAACGCCCTTGTTGCGGTTGGGTCACCTTGCCTACTCGGGGTGACTCACCCGAACGCCTTCCGGGTCGGGCGCTTGGCGTGGCACCGGATCAAAAAAGAGTAAAATTATAAATGAATACATTTGTGAGAATATTGAAGTAACATCCATTAGAGATAAAATGAGAGAAAATCAAGTATAGTGATTTAGACGTGTGCAAAGGAGACCACTAAATACACCAGTTAGGAAGATTGCATGGTCCACATTGTGTAATGACCCGGTTTTTTTCCTCCTTTTCCTTTTTCGGCGATTTTCTTTTTTCATCTTTTTCCTATTTTGTCTTTTTCTCGTTTATCGTTTTTCCTTGCATAACCTTACTTGCTGTGCTCGGATTTGATTACGATTTTGCATGCATCCATAACAATTGATTTCCATGATAGTGGTACTTTTACTTTTGTAGAAAAGCACGTTAGTTGTTTACTTTTTTCATAAAGGGCATGGATGCATACGTTCTTGTAATTATTCCTTATTTTTGGAATTTTTGTGTAATTACATAAAGTAATTATTTTTCGTCTTGGGACCTTTTTGCAATTTAATTTGTAAGATATTTTGAAAAATGACCTCTTTGCAATTTTTGAAAAATGTGACAAGGGTCACATTCCCATGGTGCCACTTGTTGGCAATAGGGTGGAGTGACTTGGATGTATAATCTCTTGACATTTGGAGGGTAGAGATTCACCCACTTGTTGGCCTAGGATTGGAGCACTTGTTAGCTTAGATGGTTGACAAGTGTAGGCTTAGGATTAAGCCTAGGAATGAGCCTTAGATTTGTGACAAGTGTAGGATCACAATTAAGTCTTGCATTGTGTGTGTGTGTGAGGTAGTGTAAGAACACATAGTGAGTGGAGGAATACTGGACCCTCCACTCACCATTTTCACTTTATCCCTTCCATTTTCACTTGTTTTCTAAGAACCCTAACCTAGCCATCATTGGAAAAAAGCTTGGTTAATAGCTTTGACTTCATTTTTGGCCTCTTTCCATTCATTCTAGACTTAGAACCTTGGAACACAAAAGTTTCCCCTCACTTTCCTCTTCATTAATCCTAAACTTGTTTTCCATTTTGAGCTTGGTTGCTTGGATTATAGATATTCAATTCTCTATTGAGGTAGGGTGGTAGTATGTTTATATTTTAAGTGTTTTATAATCCTTGAGGTTTAATATATATTGCATACATGCTTTTAATATGATAGATTTGCATATTATAGGAAACCCTCACTTCTTGACTTAGGGTTTATTGATTTAAGCATGTATGATATGTATAAACCATGTGTAGAAGGATTATATAATTTAGTAGTATGTTAAATTCTAGTATTTTCACATGTGTAGTGATATAGAACTCTTGTAGAATTATTAATGTTATATACAATTCATATTGACTTGAATTGATATATTTATGGTAGTGATAATTCTATGATCTTGTTGATAACAATTGTGATTATTTTAGAAGTTTAATACTATAATGTTGTAATATAGTATATATAGCTTATTGTTGAGGCATGATTTAAATTGATAAGTTGGTGGTATTAAATAGTACAAAATATCATAATGAGGATTTGTCATTTGGTATGCCATTTTAGACTTGGAACCCTGAGACATGGTTTGTATGGTTTCAAAATGCTTGTGCATGGAAGGTGGTTTATATGCCTTAATTATAGTGTTTGAGTTTTGAACTTGATTGTGATTTTGGATTATCTTGGGACATTGTTACAAGTGATATGGCTAGAGTTTGGCTCTAGTGCGGGAGGTATGAGTTTTCCCCAATTGAGATAGTGCGCACTAGGGTGGTCTTCCTAGCGGGTTAAAGCCCGGAATAATCATTTTTGTTGGCCTAAGGATTTTATCTAAAGGTTAATCTGTTTTGATGATTACAAACCATTAATGATGTTTATGTACTAATGTTTTCATTGAGTGATATATAGTTGATCAACATTCAATCCTCAATGATGAGCTAGAAGATCCATTCCAAAGCATTCCAAACATTCAAGCAATGGATTCAAGGAAGCATCAAAGTTGCAAGAAATCAAAGAAAAACTCGGACTTCAAAGATCACACAAAGCATTTCAAAGAAAGAAAGCAAGTCTTCATCAAGCCTAAACGATCATGGTCAAAGAATGAAGAAAATGGTAGATAGGATGGTGAGAGCTTAAGATTCAATGTCAAAGTATATTTGAATATTTTTTAAAGCTCAAAATTATAGGACCATGCATATCATATATCATTCATATGCTCCTATGACCATTAGCAATAGACTAGGAACTTCATTTATATATATTGTCATATGAAATCTTTGATAAGAAAGAGTTAATTCAAGCTTGATAAGCTTTGAAAGAACTGATTTTTTAAGCTAGAAATTCTAGGACCATGCACATTAATCATTATATTTATTTTGGTCCCTAAAAAGAAAAGGAAAAGGCATTGAATTAATTTTTCATCTTTAAAGCCTTTGTTGCCAAAATTTGGTAAATGACTCTAGGACATAATGCACTTGAAATTTATTATCTACATATGTCCCTAGACTCTTAGAAATAGGCCTTGAACTTAATTGAATCATTCATCAAAGTCCTAGGTGCTAGAAAGATGGATATCTCAAAAGAAGCTATTTTCAGCCTAGAAAATTTCAGACTGGCTTGCACTAAAACTACTATAACTATTTGTGTAGTTGGAATTTTTACACACGGCCAGTGGCATTGGAAAGCTGACTTCGAGCCCTTGAGTTTAGACTCAAATTTCACCTAAATTGGATTAAAAATGACTGAGATATGAGCTTCACAAAATACATGATTCTGGTATGCGAAATTTCTGACCAGGTTGCACTAAAACGGCCATATCTACTTCTGTGGTTGGAATTTTTGAGTAAGGCCAGTTGGATTAGAAAGCTGACTTCAAGGAAATAAATTTAGACTTAAATTTCACCTCATTTGGAGTTTCATGGACTAAGTTATGTCCATTTGAAGTCATACACTCTTTTCTGTCCAATCCTAAAGCAGCCTTCATGTAAATAGAGTTAGCTTTCTCAAGGCAAATGGAGCCGCCTCCATTCAAAAAAAGGAGCCTGCTCCATTCTTTCAATAGAGCCGCCTCCATTCAGAAATGAGCCTGCTCCATTTTTTTGGAGCCGCCTCCATTTGAAAAAGAGCCGCCTCCACTCAAAAATAATGAGCCTGCTCCTTTTACTCCAGTAGCATTTCTTGGCTCGTAAAACAATCCTTCAGAAAAGAGCCTGCTCCACTTTTTTAATGGAGCCGCCTCCATTTGAAATTGAGCTGCCTCCACTTTTGCAAAGAGTCGGCTCCTTTGAGGGTTTTGAATTACAACGGCAATTTTTCTGCATTTAATTCCTCCAACCACTTCTAACAGCTATATTGAGCTGCGATTTTATATATATACAGAGGGGTTGTCTGCTAACAAATTGACACCATTTAAGAGACATTATATTACATTGCAAAGAGAACTTTTGTTCTCAATCTTCTCTTCATCTCTCTCTTATTCATTCTTATTCTATCTTGAGAGATTCCAGTAAAGATTAAAAGGGCTTTTGCTCTTGTTTTAATCTTCATAGAGTTTTTGCTCTAATATAGTACTTGAGAGAGCATTCAAGAACATTCATTCAAGTGCATAAAAGAGAGCTTTTGGCTCTACTATTATACAGAGCTTTTGTTCTGGTTTTACTTACTCATAGAGCCTCTGTTCGGACATCGATCTTCATCTCATATACAAGCTTCCATAGCTGAATCAGAGTGAACTTCAGAGAGCATTTCGTGAGCCTTTGCTGAACTTTTATTCTAGTATTTCATCAGAGCTTTTGTTCTGCATTTTCCTTATCATCTCTCATACATTTCATACTTAGAGTTTGAGCTTCACTTGATTTCATATATACTCTATTGTGAGGTTTGATTTGTATCAGTTCTTGAGAGGATTTCTTGTACTACAAATTCTATTTACAAATCTGCTGTAAGCCTAAGAGGAAGAGTTTCTCTTAGCAAAGAAATTGTAAGGGCTGGTGTGGCCTATGTAAAACTAAGATGGTGGTCTCTTAGCAAGGATATTGTAAGGGTTGGTGTGACCCAAAGGAAGACTAAGAGAGGTTTTCTCTTAGCAAGAAGTTACTTCTAATCAAGGTTTGCTCTCCACCCATAAGGAGAAGCTATATTGGATTGGGAAGTCTCAAGAGGGATCTTGAGCCGAGGAGTAGGAGTTTCCGAACCTCGCAAAAATCGCCGTGTTATAGTTTGCAATTTCTCTTCCCTTATCTCTTTTACAATTATGTTATAGATTGTTTACTTTCATATCTTGATTTCATATGTTGATTATTGCACAATAGGTTATATTATTGATTAGAAATTGTATATCTATAACTTGCAAAAATTGGCCATTGACTCTATTCACCCCCCCCCCCCCCCGCTAGAGTCAATTCTTGGGCAACAATTGGTATCAGAGCCTAAACTCTATTAAAGGACTTAACCGTCTTAGAGTACGATCATGGCCAATAATAGTAGTATCACACACTTAGAAGGTTATCCCATTGATAAACCTCTTTGTTTTAATGGAAATGATTATATTTAGTGGAAAATTAGAGTGAGGGCCTTCTTAAAAAGTATTGATATTGATTTATGG
The DNA here is from genome assembly GCF_030987335.1 of Cornus florida. Taxonomy (NCBI): domain Eukaryota; kingdom Viridiplantae; phylum Streptophyta; class Magnoliopsida; order Cornales; family Cornaceae; genus Cornus; species Cornus florida. The sequence continues at coordinate 35,823,340 of NW_026775580.1, forward strand.
AAAGTTATAGAAAATGGTGGTCATATCCCAACCAAAGTTATTGAAGGGAATGAAATTCCTAAATTAAAAGGTGAATGGGATGAAAATGATCATAGATTAATACAATGCAATACTTTAGCCATATGCCATCTTTATTGTGCGTTAAGCGAAAATGAGGTTGTTCATCTTGAAAATGTTTAGATGGACTTGAGAAATGATAAATCATATAGGTTCCATCTTGAATACCTAAAGGAACAAATCTCATTGGAAGAACCATCTCATTAAAATGAAGAATGAGAATTTATAATGCCTTCCTAGGAGTTGAAGTGTTCTCCACTATCCAAGTGATCATTCATTGGAGAACATTCTATATGTGCTAGATAAAAGAACTAATTCTCTCTTATAGTTGTAAACTTTTATCTGTATTTCTTTTCATTCATATCATGATAATCAACATGTGCCATCATTGGAAACTAGGCTAGAATATCTCTCCAAGTCTTCAACCTTGAAGAAGGAATTAAATGAATGACTTTATGCACATGTGTCTTTGGTTAAAGGAACAAAAATGCTATATGTTTTTGCATAAAATGATTTTTATCAAATGCATTTTTAAGTGACTTTAAATTCAAAGGTCTCTAAAAATAAACCACCCGGATTTAAATTGTATATATTTTGAACTACATGTTTAAAATGATCTATAGCCTATGTGGTTAAAAATAAGCTTTTCAAAAGGCTTTGTGGTTATCTCATGGATGTAGACAGAATACCATTCATTAGCCTAAAGTTTGCAAGGCATTGCTTATTTACACATATCAATTTCTGTCAAAGGTTGCTAAATGAGGTGCTTTCAGCTAAAATATACAAGGACATTGTAGTCCTTTCTTATACTGAAAGATCAGGTGTATTTCCTGACTGTGACAGCTGAAATATAGCTCGGCATTATCCATAGTAGGGTTAGAAGTGTGTGGTCTATATAAAGGCTGTTATAGCAAATTGAAAGGGTGAGCCTCAAAGTAAAAAGAAAACCCTAGAAAAGAAAGCTAAATGAGAGTGTCTCGAGAGGCCATATGAACACATGATTTCCTGAGTTCTTAATCAAGAATGAAAGCTGAATACATTCTCAGAAATCAGTGAGCAAGTGTAAAATACATTGAAGTGATGATGGATGCTTAATAAACTGAAAATTTGGTGTAAAAGGTGACTGGAAGGACTTAAATTTGCTGGAATCACTATCTTAGCTTGAAGTAGGTTTAAATAAGCTCTTATATCATGTTTACATCTGCAGGAGGTGCTCACTTGAACAAAGTTGAGCTGGAGTAAGTTTTTCATATCCCTAACCCTCATTTAAGCTTATTTTTTGGTTCAGCCTCTGATTTATGTAAGGAATTGTTAATATCTTGCTATGATTCATCTGTCAATCATTCTAGCTAGCGTCTGTAGTTGAATAGAGGTTGGTAAAGTTCAGAAGTTACATAAAAAACTGACCAACTTGAAGTTTGGCCTAGTAAACCTAAGCTGTTAAGGTTTAAGGCCTGAAAATCTAGGATTCAAACTGTGAAAATTGTATACCATGCTTATCCTGATGTAATTACTATCTGAGCAAGTGTATTAACATGAAATATGACTGAGGGCTTTGAATTCAAGGCAGTGGTGCAGTGATTTTACAACTTTGTCCCTAAGTGCAGAGTTTCTACAGAAACTGGTCTATAACTGCTTTTGAGGCTGAAAGTAAATTGTGAAATGAATTGTTTAACCTTTGAGCTTTTGTGAGAAGATGAACCAAATGTAAGAAAGCAGACTCCAATTGATGTTAAGCCGCATCCAAAAACATTGCAAGTGTGATTTTTTTTTTTAATCATTATTTCTAAACACCACTTGCTGCTATAACACCTATGTTTCAGGCATCATTGATTCTTGAAAGCTTTGTCTTCATTTTTTTTTTGGGGTTTATTTAGTGGAAGAAAATTGATAGAGCAAGTGTTGTTGCTTACTATCGCAAGAAATTTTTAGTTCCTTAAATTCCTGTTATTATCAAATTGCTAATTGGATTAAAATTCAATTTTACACAAGGATTATAATGCTTCACTCTACTGTTATCAATATGTACTAATGCTACTCAAAGAAATTGCTTCACATGTAAACTTACTGATGGGAAAAGAGCCGGCTCTAATAATTTTTGAGCCGCCTCCAAAATTTTTTTTTGAGCCGGCTCCAATAACTTTTGAGCCGCCTCCAAATAAATTTTTGAGCTGCCTCCATGTTCAAGTTTGAGCCGGCTCCATCCTCTTTATTCCCTTGTTTATACTCTTGGCATTCTCATTATTGGACATATCAGTTGCAAATTCCAGATAGCAATTCGGCTATGGCGTCCCTTTATCTTCTTTGGGCATCTTCACATGTAAGTGTCCTTCCTCCAATCAAATCTAAATTCCATGTGCTCTTTATTTTTATTTGAAATTTCAGTCATCAACCTTTAAATGCATCACCCCTAATTTATCATTCACTGAATATCTCTTGAATGAACTGAATTTCTCTTGACTGTTTGTGCACATTAAACTGGGCTATTTCATTTGCATAAATAAATCTAATTTTTGGGATTGCTACTATAAATCTTTAGTCAAAATTTGGGATTTGGAATTTACATTGTGTTTTCATTGGGTTTCCATTCTGAATGTTCTTTGTGTATTTCAGTCCAAACCCTAAAATTATCCATGGCTTCTATATATGTAAAATGAAAATTTGCTTCAAATTTCTTCTTATTTGTTTTAATCTTTCAAGTTTCTTATGCACTGCTACTTCAAAATATGGTAAGAAACTAGATTATCCTCCCACCTTTTTGAGATGACAAAGGGGGAGAAAGATGTGTGAGTCATTATGCTTGTTATGTTCATTATGCTTGTTATGCTTATGCCTATGTTGCATTTCACTTATATTTTTAGACGCATATTCAAAGGGGGAGACATATACACTTTAATGTCTAAAATATTTGTTGTTGATATAAATTCAATGTATGCATATCGATAGGGGGAGCATTCTTTCAAAATGCAACTCCACCTTGACAATAAACACATCAATGTTTTGTCATCATCAAAAAGGGGGAGATTGTTGGCCTAAGGATTTTATCTAAAGGTTAATCTGTTTTGATGATTACAAACCATTAATGATGTTTATGTACTAATGTTTTCATTGAGTGATATATAGTTGATCAACATTCAATCCTCAATGATGAGCTAGAAGATCCATTCCAAAGCATTCCAAACATTCAAGCAATGGATTCAAGGAAGCATCAAAGTTGCAAGAAATCAAAGAAAAACTCGAACTTCAAAGATCACACAAAGCATTTCAAAGAAAGAAAGCAAGTCTTCATCAAGCCTAAACGATCATGGTCAAAGAATGAAGAAAATGGTAGATAGGATGGTGAGAGCTTAAGATTCAATGTCAAAGTATATTTGAATATTTTTTGAAGCTCAAAATTATAGGACCATGCATATCATATATTCATTCATATGCTCCTATGACCATTAGCAATAGACTAGGAACTTCATTTATATATATTGTCATATGAAATCTTTGATAAGAAAGAGTTAATTCAAGCTTGATAAGCTTTGAAAGAACTGATTTTTTAAGCTAGAAATTCTAGGACCATGCACATTAATCATTATATTTATTTTGGTCTCTAAAAAGAAAAGGAAAAGGCATTGAATTAATTTTTCATCTTTAAAGCCTTTGTTGCCAAAATTTGGTAAATGACTCTAGGACACAATGCACTTGAAATTTATCATCTACATATGTCCCTAGACTCTTAGAAACAGGCCTTGAACTTAATTGAATCATTCATCAAAGTCCTAGGTGCTAGAAAGATGGATATCTCAAAAGAAGCTATTTTCAGCCTAGAAAATTTCAGACCGGCTTGCACTAAAACTGCTATAACTATTTGTGTAGTTGTAATTTTTACACAAGGCCAGTGGCATTGGAAATCTGACTTCGAGCCCTTGAGTTTAGACTCAAATTTCACCTAAATTGGATTACAAATGACTGAGATATGAGCTTCACAAAATACATGATTCTGGTATGCGAAATTTCTGACCAGGTTGCACTAAAACGGCCATATCTACTTCTGTGGTTGGAATTTTTGAGTAAGGCCAGTTGGATTAGAAAGCTGACTTCAAGGAAATAAATTTAGACTTAAATTTCACCTCATTTGGAGTTTCATGGACTAAGTTATGTCCATTTGAAGTCATACACTCTTTTCTGTCCAATCCTAAAGCAGCCTTCATGTAAATAGAGTCAGCTTTCTTAAGGCAAATGGAGCCGCCTCCATTCAAAAAAAGGAGCCTGCTCCATTCTTTTAATAGAGCCGCCTCCATTCAGAAATGAGCCTGCTCCATTTTTTTAGAGCCGCCTCCATTTGAAAAAGAGCCGCTTCCACTCAAAAATAATGAGCCTGCTCCTTTTACTCCAGTAGCATTTCTTGGCTCGTAAAACAATCCTTCAGAAAAGAGCCTGCTCCACTTTTTTAATGGAGCCGCCTCCATTTGAAATTGAGCCGCCTCCACTTTTGCAAAGAGCCGGCTCCTTTGAGGGTTTTGAATTACAACGGCAATTTTTCTGCATTTAATTCCTCCAACCACTTCTAACAGCTATATTGAGCTGCGATTTTATATATATACAGAGGGGTTGTCTGCTAACAAATTGACACCATTTAAGAGACATTATATTACATTGCAAAGAGGGCTTTTGTTCTCAATCTTTTCTTCATCTCTCTCCCATTCACTCTTATTCCATCTTGAGAGATTCCAGTAAAGATTAAAAGGGCTTTTGCTCTTGTTTTAATCTTCATAGAGTTTTTGCTCTATTATACTACTTGAGAGAGCATTCAAGAACATTCATTCAAGTGCATCAAAGAGAGCTTTTGGCTCTACCATTATACAGAGCTTTTGTTCTGGTTTTACTCACTCATAGAGCCTCTGTTCAGACATCGATCTTCATCGCATATACAAGCTTCCATAGCTAATCAGAGTGAACTTCAGAGAGCATTTCGTGTGCCTTTGCTGAACTTTTATTCTAGTATTTCATCAGAGCTTTTGTTCTGCATTTTCCTCATCATCTCTCATACATTTCATACTTAGAGTTTGAGCTTCACTTGATTTCATATATACTCTATTGTGAGGTTTGATTTGTATCAGTTCTTGAGAGGATTTCTTGTACTACAAATTCTATTTACAAATCTGCTGTAAGCCTAAGAGGAAGAGTTTCTCTTAGCAAAGAAATTGTAAGGGCTAGTGTGGCCTATGTAAAACTAAGAGGGTGGTCTCTTAGCAAGGATATTGTAAGGGTTGGTGTGACCCAAAGGAAGACTAAGAGAGGTTTTCTCTTAGCAAGAAGTTACTTCTAATCAAGGTTTGCTCTCCACCCATAAGGAGAAGCTATATTGGATTGGGAAGTCTCAAGAGGGATCTTGAACCGGGGAGTAGGAGTTTCCGAACCTCGCAAAAATCACCGTGTTATAGTTTGCAATTTCTCTTCCCTTATCTCTTTTACAATAATGCTATAAATTGTTTACTTTCATATCTTGATTTCATATGTTGATTATTGCACAATAGGTTATATTATTGATTAGAAATTGTATATCTATAATTTGCAAAAATTGGCCATTGACTCTATTCACCCCCCCTCTAGAGTCAATTCTTGGGCAACAATTTTGATCTTGGTTTAGTCCGAAACGTGATGTCTAAGTATTTCACTAATTGATTTCGCATTAAATTCCAAGTTGACAACCAATGCTTAATTATAACTTATGTTTTTTGTTATCGGCGAATTGATGTTGTTAAGTACATTGATATTGATATGTGTTATTAAAGAATCGTTTAAGTTAGCTTAAGATGATTCCTTAGAACACCTTGAACATAGATGTTAAGTGGAATGCTCCCTTGTATTCGTCTATATTGATCTTGCAATGATATCGAAACTTTAGGGTATATGCTTATGCTTCTTCCTACGAGTAACTTGATTACTTACCCTAGTGGATTGGTTTATTTTTCAAGTAAGGAGACTATATTCTTGGATACTCATCATCCTTAGAGGCTTATGAACAATTTGGAACATTTTTGTATATTGTCATGCAAGTGTTTAGCATGCTTTACTTTTGAAGTTATATTTTTTGCATACCATGGATGTATGGTATTTTTTAGGCTAATGTAGCTATCTTGATGTGTAATGATACTTAAGTATTTAATTTAGACATTATAAGCACGTAAGTAAAGAGGCCAAGGGCCAAGCATGTTTACTTTAGCACTTGTGTTCATTTGGTACTAACTTTTGCTATAAAAATGTACTTTTACCAATTTTGGAGGTTTGGTGTATGACAATCTTGTAATGAACATGTATGAGGCTAGGAGCCATTGTTTTACATTCAAATATGCATATGAAACTTGTTGACATGTTCACATACTCAAATCTCATTGAAAATCAGTTTTAAACATTCATTTTGAACCAATTCATGAGGGGATTCAAAGTATGGGTTGAACCTTAACACCTTAGGCATATAGCCGGCCTTACAGCAGCATTTCGAGGTGTTTCGGTCGTCTAAAACTCTATTTCGGTCGACCGATGGCAATTGGAATCATCAATGCACACTAAAAACTCATTTCCAATAGCCATTTCTACTGTTCGGGGCTATTCGGTCGACCGATGCTTCATTTCGATCTACCGAACCAACCAACACTTAAAAAAATGTTTTCAAAAAAAATTATGTCCAGTTCGGTCGACCGAAACTCTATTTTGGTCGACCGAAATAGCTTGAACTCACACACAGCTTCCAGTTAGGTTTTAGCACTGATAGTTCAACTTCAAAAGGCCATAACTTCTTCGTTTCTAATCAAAATGGAGTGATTCTTGAGCCTAAACTCAAGGATTTTGAGTCAGCTTTCCAATGGTACTTATGCTATTCTGAAATTCTAATCACTATGGGAGTTATTCATGTTTTAGTGAGGTAGTGTCAGTTTTCGCTTAAACCGGGAAAGGGCATTTTGTGGGATTCTTGTCCAATGTTCTTAGAACCTCTTGGAATGTTGTGAAGTGATTAGATTAGGTTGTTTTTACCTTGTTTGACTTGTTTAGAGTTAATTTTCTCCTCTTATTTGTGAATTGACCATTTTGCCCTTCATTGTCTAATTTTGCCCATTTTAACTCTAGTTTCCTCTTTTGCTCTCTTTAACTTCTGTGACCTCATGGAATGTCACATTGATGTCCTAGAGATGGTTTTTATCTTAAAGGACTATGGTTTCATCTTTTGTTTCCGCATTTTGGATCTGTTATCGGGTCAACTTTCGGGTCATCACTGACGCACCGGGTTGAAAAACTTGGGGCGTCACAAGTGGTATCAGAACTCCTAGGTTTAAACACATTAGGACGACGGGTTTTGGGTGTATATCATGCTTTTGTTGATTTACTTTGGTATGTTCATATACTTTTGATAACATGTTTTGGCTTTATAACATGTTTATGTGTTTTCTTGATAACACGCTTGGTAGTATGACATGTCTTTAGGCTTATATGCTTATTTGTTTAAAAGCATCCTTGTTTGACATGTATGCTTATTGGGTTAAGTGCTTAACTATTTACACGGCTTTCTTTGATTACTTTAGCGTGATTGTTGATAATCGCCGAATATTGCATATTCAAGCGCCCTTAGCTGCATTAGTTAAATCCATTATTTGATTATTCTTTATAAATTATCTTTATTTGCACGCTTTTATTTATTTTCAGGTTCATTGGCCAAAAAGGAGCAAAAATGGTGTTTTATTCAATCTTTGAATAGCAATGTGCTCAAGGCTAAGTTTTGGCAGCAGCGGAATCTGACTTTGCTCGCCATTTTTGACCAATCAAACTCGAGAACTGGACTTCCATTAAAACATGACATATTTAGAGCTTCGATTTAACTTTCCAAATCTTTAAACGGTTTGTCATTTGGAGTTCGAAGCAGAAAGTTATGGCTGTTCTACCAAAGTTGTGCAAAGCAGGTCAAGAGGAAGGAGCTCACTGGACTAACTTCGAGCGCTCGAAGTGTTTAGTTCGAGCGATCAAAGTGGTAGTTCGAGCGCTCGAAGTGCTTAGTTCGAGCGATCGAACTCTGGGCAGATTCCTATCCGGGAACCATCACTTCAGCCCACTTGCACCTTGTTTCCCTCATCTCTGATTTCCATCTTTATAGGTTGGTTGGAGATGTCTTTTGGTTTTTTTTTTTTTTTTGTGCCTTGTTTGGTGGAGGGGAATGTCTACACAAAGGAGGGGAACCACACAAACAATATCATATCTCATCTTTGTAAGATTTGTGGAGAGAGAAAGAGGAGAAGAAGATAGAGTTCTTGAAGCCAAGGAAAGGGAGCTCGAAAATGGAGGTTGCAACTAAGCTTCTTCCTTCTTCTAAGGCTCCCATGGGTAACTAAACCTCCATCTAGGGAGGTGATGAGGCCCCTCCCTTGCAAGCATGTTCTAATTTAGGTTATATTTTGGGGATTACAATGTATATTTTTATAGTCTTTTCATAACCAAGAGCACTTCATTTCTTATAATGAATGTTGATATATGTATGGATGATTTCTTTAAGTTGATTATCTTATTATAGATGATGTCTTATATTAATCATATTGCTTAAGTTTTCGTGGTGAGAATGGAAGCAAGGTTATGAAATGGTTTAATGGCATGTTGATAAGGACTTTAATAGATCATTGCTTAGGTGAAACCTTTGATGAGTTATGCTTATTTCTTACCTTCATGTGCTTCATCATTTTATCTAGGGGTTGATAGTCTTTCATTCAAGTAAATGTGGTTAAGCTACACCTTAGTTAGGTAGTCTAAACATGTTAACCTTTGACGGATTATGCTTGCTTCAGATTTAATGAACTTCTTGAGGATATTATAGCAACCAAGTGTTGCTATGTTTCATGACCATAGTATATATTGTTTTCCCCCAATTTAGCTCTAATCTAGCATGTGTATAGGGATGGAGGTGGATTCACTTCCCTAGTCCTCTTTACTTGTATTTCATCTCCCTTCAACTCTTGCAAACTTTTACTTTATGCATTTTAATTTCATAGCTTAAGTGACAACCAAAAATCCTCTATGAACACCTCTATCATTCTAAAAAGACTCTAGACACTTAGGTTGCCATAGATTAGCGCAGTCCCAGTGGTTCGACTTACCCGACCAATAGCCCTATTTTACAATGATTCGTGCTATTGTGAAGGTTGATTTATAATTGTAATCGACTCAACCGATCAATTTTTGGCGCCGTTGCCGGGGATTGCAAACGGTTTAGCAACCGATGTTCTAGGGATAATTTTAGTTTGATTGTTAATATTGTGTTTTGTGAATATTTCCTTGTGTGGTTCTGACAACTCTGTTGTTGTAAGTGTGTGAGATTCTAGGAACTCGGGGCTCACTGAGGGAACGCTAGCAAATTTGTAAGTCTAGGGGACTCCAGGTAAGTTTGTTGACCTTCTAGTTTCGAATTTGTAATATATTGTGCATGTGTTAACCTTAGTGATAATTCAGTTCTAAAGCCCTGGTTGAGGCTATTATCTTGTTTAAATTTCCTGTACAAGCATCGGTCCTTGTTGTGGCCATTTAAATTCTGTCTTGATAATTGAGGAGAATGGGAACATCGTATGTGGAGTTAGGAATGATGAATAGTAGCGTTGATAGCATTATATATTGTTGATGTTTGGCCGTAGATCGCTCTCCCTACCAACTCTTGACTCGCCAGTTGACATAAATTCACTTGAAAGAATGCTTAGACGAAACCTTAGGGAATCTTCTAGCGTAAGAGAGCTTGAAACTGAATTTAACACAATGGCTGAAAATGTAGGAGATGTTAGAAATGAGGGAATTAGGGCCAAAATTCCAAATGAAGAGCCAATGACTCTCAGGGACCATTTCATCCCTACTACATATGCTTCACCTTCATGCATAGTGATGCCAAACATTGATGCGGCTCAATATGAGATCAAATCAAGTACCATTCAAATGCTTCCATCTTTCCATGGCCTTGATAATGAAAATCCGTATAAGCATCTTGATGAATTCCTTGAAATCTATTCGACCATCCGGTTGAGAGGTTTTCCTGAGAATGCACTCCATCTGCATCTTTTCCCATTTTCTTTAAAAGATAGGGCAAAGTATTGGTTAAACTCACTCACTTCAAATTCCATCACTTCTTGGGCTCAATTACAGCAAGAATTCCTTAAGAAGTATTATCCGGTAAGTAAAACCAACCAAATGAGGCGTTCCATTCTTAGCTTTTCTCAAACGGATGGAGAACAACTCTATGAGACTTGGGAAAGGCTCCAAGACCTTCTTAGAAAATGTCCGCATCATTTGATTCCAAAATGGCAATTAGTGCAAGCTTTCTATGCTGGCTTAACCGAACCCCATAGATTCATGGTTGACTCTTCTTGTGGCGGGATGTTCATGTCCAACAATGCAGATAAGGCTTGGACCCTACTAGAGAATTTAAAGCGAAAATTCACTTCAACATAATTCTCGTAGGGCTCCGACCTCAACCAATGCAAAGAACACCAACCCGTGTCAACTAAAATCAATAAGGGAGGAATCATCCCAAGTGGATGCCATAGCTCATAAATTCTATCAATTGATGGCACCACATCTCTCTCCTTTATTATCTCAAAATTCGGCAAGTCCGGTATGCTCATCATGTACTAGTCCATTCCATCTCACGGAAGATTGCCCCACACCGGAGCAATATTCCAATCCAAATGAAGAGCAAGCTAATGCCATGTTCTCAAGATTCGGGAATAATCCCTATTCCAATACCTACAATCCGGGATGGCGAGATCACCCTAATTTTTCGTGGCGACAACAAGCCCCACAAAATTCCCAATTCCAAAATCAAGCGCATCAAAATCAGCCCCCTCCTCAATTTCAAAATAGGCAATTTCCAGCCTCCTTAAGCTACCGTCCTCCGTATAATCCAAATGTCTCTAATCAACCTCCGGTCTACCCAACTGATGAAATTGTGGCTGCAAACAAGCAAATGATGGAGTCATTAAACAAGCAAATCATGGACTCCAACAAGCAACTCTTGACATCTTTACAGCCTACTCTTCAAATGGTTCACTCTCATACTCAATCCATAGCTAAGCTTGAAAATCAAATGGGCCAAATAGCTAACTCTGTGAACCAATTGCTTCAAAAGGACAAGGGTAAGCTTCCTGCTCAACCATTTGAAAATCCTAGAGGGATGCATGCGATTGATGAAACCCCTCCATCGAGTGGGCCGAGTCATGAGCATGTTCAAGCAATTACCACCCTTAGGAGTGGTAGAGTGGTTGACAACAAGGTTGATGGAGACAAAAATGGAAAAGAACCTCCTTTGAGAAATTCAAATTCAAGCTCTTCCAATCAAATTCCAAGCTCTTCTTGTCCAAATACCATTCACGGAAATCCCACACATGTTAACCCAAATGTGGAAACTACTTATGAGCCAAAAGCTCCGTTTCCGCAACGTCTTCAAGAGTCAACACACATTGGGAACAAGAATTGTAAAATTCAAGACATGTGGAAAGTTTTCAAGCAAGTGAAGATCAACTTGCCCCTCTTGGATGCTATCAAGCAAATTCCTCCCTATGCGAAATTTCTCAAAGACTTGTGCACTCAAAAGCGTACTTCTAAAAGTCATTTGCCAAAGAAAGTGAGGTTAACTGAAAATGTTAGTGCTATCATTCAGCACAGCACTCCTCCAAAGTATAAGGATCCGGGTGCCCCCACAATCTCTTGTGTCATTAGTGACAGCAAAATTGAGAGGGCCCTCCTTGACTTAGGAGCTAGTGTGAATTTAATTCCATACTCAGTTTACTTACAGCTTGGCCTGGGAGATTTAAAGCCGACTTTTGTGGTTTTGCAACTTGCCGATAGATCAGTCAAGCATCCACGAGGCATTCTTGAGGATGTTATCATCCAAGTGGACAAATTCTACTTCCCGGTAGACTTTGTGGTTCTTGACACGGAACTGGTCCACGATCCAAAAAAGCATATTCCAGTGATCCTTGGTAGGCCATTCTTAGCTACGGCTAATGCATCAATTAATTGCCGAACCGGGGTGATGGACATTGCTTTTGGAAACATGCAAGTCAAACTCCATATCTTTCATACAACTCAACATCCTTCCAATGAGGATGATTGTTTTCTTGTTGATGTCATTGATGAAGTGGTTGAAGAATCTCTCCCCTTCATTCTAAGCAAGGACCCCCTTGAGACTTGCATGTCTCATTTTGACTTCTTAAACTTTGATATTGACCAATCCATCCAAGAAGTTAATTCTCTGTTTGATGTCGATGCTATCATGGATTTTTCCCCTTGGAAAATTCCAAGAGAGCCGCTTCCTCAGCTTTCCACTACTCCTCCGGTTCCGTCTTTGAAATCTCCACCACTACTTGAGCTTAAGCCGCTCCCGGCCTATCTCAAGTATGTATTCCTTGGTTCAAATCAAACTCTCCCGGTCATCATTGCATCGGATCTTCTAAAGGACCAAGAAACCAACCTTTTAGCGGTGCTACAAGAGCACAAAGAAGCTATTGGTTGGGCAGTGGCTGACTTGAAGGGAATTGACCCCTCCATCTGTATGCACCGCATTCATATGGAGGATGACGCAAAGCCTACTAGAGAGGTTCAGCGCCGGTTAAATCCTAACATGAAGGAAGTGGTAATGAAGGAAGTAATAAAATTGTTAGATGCGGGAATCATCTACCCCATCTCTAATAGCAAGTGGGTTAGCTCCACACAAGTTGTTCCCAAGAAATCCGGTCTCACCGTTGTTGAAAATTCAGCGGGTGAGCTCATGCCACAACGAACCACCACCGGGTGGCGTGTGTGTATTGATTACCGAAAGCTCAATTCGTCAACTAGGAAAGATCATTTTCCATTACCATTTATTGATCAAATCCTAGAAAGGCTAGCCGGCCAAAGTTACTATTGTTTTCTCGACGGTTATTCCGGCTATAACCCAAAGTTACTATTGTTTTCTCGACGGTTATTCCGGCTATAACCAAGTGGCAATCGCCCCTCAAGATCAAGAGAAAACAACATTCACATGTCCCTTTGGAACTTTTGCATATCGACGCATGCCTTTTGGGCTATGCAATGCTCCTGCAACGTTTCAAAGATGTATGATGTCCATATTTTCTGATATGGTTGAAAAATTCTTGGAAGTTTTCATGGACGATTTTTCTGTCTTTGGCTCCTCCTTTGATTCTTGTCTCAACAACTTATCTCTTGTACTCCAAAGATGTAAGGAGACAAATCTAATTCTAAGCTGGGAGAAAAGCCATTTCATGGTCCAAGAAGGCATTGTTCTAGGTCATGTCATCTCTAAACGGGGAATCGAGGTACACAAGGCCAAAGTTGAGTTAATTTCTAATCTTCCTCCTCCGAATTCCGTCTGTCAAATCCGTTCTTTTCTTGGCCATGCCGGATTTTATCATCGCTTCATCAAAGACTTTAGCAAAGTCTCACGGCCCTTGTGTAATCTCTTAGCCAAGGATGTTCCATTCGATTTTGATGAAGCTTGTATGGAAGCTTTCATTAAACTTCGCACTCTCTTCTCATCTGCCCCAATAATGAAACTGCCTAATTGGTCTCTTCCTTTTGAGATCATGTGTGATGCATCCGACTATGCATTAGGCGCGGTTTTGGGCCAACGTATGGACAAGCTCCCATACGTCATTTATTACGCTAGTCGAACTCTTTCTGATGCTCAATTAAATTACACAACTACTGAAAAAGAGTTACTAGCTGTAGTTTATGCCTTGGACAAATTCCGCTCCTATCTTCTAGGTTCCAAGGTCATAGTTTTCTCGGATCATGCCGCCCTTCAGCATTTGCTATCAAAAAAAGAGACCAAACCCCGCTTGATTCGATGGATACTCTTACTTCAAGAGTTCAACATTGAAATTCAGGACAAAAAAGGGGTAGACAATGTTGTCACCGATCATCTCTCTCGCTTACTCATTAAAAAATCGTCCGATTTCGCTGTTATCCATGATTCTTTTCTGGATGAGCAACTCTTCCAGATTTCCCATGCAAATCTTCCATGGTTTGCGAATATTGTTAACTACCTTGCGGTAGGTAAAATTCCAACTCATTGGTCCAAACAAGAGAAGGACCGGTTCTTTTCCCAAGTCAAGCATTTCTTTTGGGAAGATCCGGAGCTATTCAAATACTGTCCGGATCAAATCATCCGGCGATGTATTCCCGAAGTTGAGACCACAAGCATTCTCAATTTCTCTCATACTCTTGCTTGTGGAGGTCATTTTAGTGCCAAAAAGACCACTCACAAAGTTCTTCAAAGCGGATTCTATTGGCCCTCCTTGTTTCGAGATGCATACAATTTCTGTAAATCATGTGAAAGATGCCAAAGGCTCGGATCCATCTCCCAAAGAGACATGATGCCCCTCAATTCCATATTAATAATTGAAATTTTTGATGTGTGGGGAATCGACTTCATGGGACCATTTCCATCTTCTTATGGCTACGAGTATATCCTTGTAGCGGCGGATTATGTTTCCAAATGGGTGGAAGCCGTGGCCACCAGAACCAGTGATCAATCTAACATCTTTAGTCGTTTTGGTACGCCCCGAGCAATCATCAGTGATGGCGGATCACATTTCAGAAATCGTTATCTTAAATCCGTCCTTTCTAAGTATTCCGTCATCCATAAGGTTGCTACACCTTACCATCCTCAAAAGAGTGGTCAAGTAGAGGTTTCTAACCGGCAGATAAAGCATATTTTGGAAAAAACAGTTCGACCGGACCGCAAAGATTGGTCACTAAGACTAGACGATGCACTTTGGGCTTACCGGATGGCTTATAAGACACCCATTGGCATGTCGCCATATCGACTTATCTTTGGCAAAGCGTGCCATCTTCAAGTAGAATTAGAGCACCGTGCTTTTTGGGCCATAAAAAGGTTAAATTTTGATCTCAAACAGGCCGGCTTTAATCGTGCTTTGCAACTGAATGAACTTGAGGAAATCCGAAATGATGCATACGAAAATGCCAAAATCTATAAGGCAAAGACTAAAGCTTTTCATGACAAGCACATTGTTAGCAAGTCTTTCGCCCCGGGCCAAAAGGTTTGGCTTTTCAATTCCCGCTTGAAACTCTTTCCCGATAAACTCCGGTCAAGATGGGATGGTCCATACATCGTCACTACTGTCTTCCCTCATGGAGCAATCGAACTCCAAGATCTGGCAAGAGGATCGCTCTTTAAAGTTAATGGTCAACGGCTTAAGCCTTGCATTGACGGCATAGTCCCAACCCGAAAAATTGAGGAAGTCCTCTTGACAGACCTAATTTACGAGGATTGATGCCTGTTCTAGCTTCGTCTAGCTATCGACTTTAAATTTAGCACAGCATGAGAAACACTTCTTTCTATTTCCAAGCTTCTCTACATTTTCATTGCCTGGGCTTTGAAATTTTCTGGGAAATTGCTAAGGAAAGCCAAAATTTAACCTTATCTGGAATTATCTTAAATTGTGTCCAATAATTCAAACTGGTTCTCTTAGGCCTTCTACAACCCTTGTTTTCATACTTGGAAATTTTCAGCTCCATCCGGCAATTTTATTGGATCGTTGGAATGCTTCACATGTGTATAACCTCTAATTTTTAATGCATTATTGAAAATTTTTCTCCAAATTCCATTCATGCATTGAAGAGATGTTAGCAAATTGGCAATTTCAGTCATTTCACCCAAGCTTTGCTCACTGGTCAAATTTCGAGCACTCAAAGTCCAAGCTTCGAGCACTTGAAACTTCCATTTTTCACTTAAGAGCCTACTGTCTCAAGTTCGAGCGCTCGAAGTACACACTTCGAGCGCTCGAAAGTCCATCGAAGCTCACTGCCTCAACTTCGAGCGCTCGAAGTGCACACTTCGAGCGCTCGAAACTCACTGCCTCAAGTTCGAGCGCTCGAAGGCCTAACTTCGAGCGCTCGAACCCCCCTTCCCCAGTTTTTAAATCTGATCTCTCTCTCTCCCGCGTCTTTCCAACTCCTCAACCCACGACCTCCTCCCTCCATTTCCACCTTTTCTCTCTCCCATTACTTCTCTCCTACCCCCCCCACTCCCTCCATCACCCATAACCTCAACCTTTCCACCTTCCTCTCTTCCTCCATTAACTCCTACCCCCTCCCCCCCCCCCCCACTCCCTCCATCACCCACAACCTCAACCTTTCCACCTTCCTCTCTTCCTCCATTAACTCCTACCCACATCCCACTCCTCTCCTTCTTCTTCATCCATCCCTTTATATATGACCATCACCCCCACTATTCCTCCTCATTCCATCCATGCCTCTCTCTACTCTTCTTCCAAGGTGCTCGCTAAAATTCCCCAACCAAGTTCGCCTCTCCAAATGTCTCGTGCCGGCCCTTCCCGTCGTCCTAGACCCTCTGAGGATGTTCCCGTCATTCCTTATGAACAGCCCCGAGCCCCTTGGCTCAACAAAGAGCTCAATTATGAGCTTCTCTTCCCGCTCACGGGTGTCTTTGACACTCTTCCCACCACTTCATGGGCTGTCGCGGAGCTAGTTAACCGGCGTCTTCAGCACATTTGCCAACCCGTTTCCAAGGTCACCTACCCCCGTGTGGTGCGGCTCTTCTTCCAGAATCTTAATTGCCCCGAAGAGCCACCGGTCACTCTCACCACATCCATTGATGGCATCCCTTTTTCCTTCACTCTTGCGGACATAGTGGCAGTCTCTGGCTGTCCTCTGGAGTGCCCCGATGACATTGTCAATCATGAGAATCTCCCTTTATATGAGGAGCCGGATACTTTAACTGTGGAGCAGGTTGTCGCTGCCATCTGCAACGTGGATGACCCTCATCGCCCTCGGAGCTTTACCCTCAAATCCACCCTTCCGGAGCGAGTTTGGTTCCTTGACTCCGTTCTCAAGCATAATGTTTACCCTTTGGCGCACAGCACCGAGCGCCGAGGCCTGATGTTGCAAGCCTTGTATGCCATGGACCAAGGCAAATGGTTCTCTGTCCCAGAACTCATTTGGGACACATTTATGCGGTTTTGGGACGAGTGTATCAACGCACGGCAGCAACATCTTAAAAATCGACCTTTGCCATTACCATTCTTTGTTATCAAGCTCTTGAAGTACAAGGGCTTCATGGTTCCCCCTCATGAACCAAGGGGCAAAAAGATTCAAACTTTTACTCTCCGCCGGTGGACCAATGTTCTAAGCCATTCTCGGAACCCTCGGCTCGCTGCTCCTCCTTTGCCCCACTCTCCATCTCCTCCTTTTTCTGAGGATGACCCCATAGCGGAGGACACTGAAAGGGACGAGCCTCCTGTTGATCTTTCGCCCGACCAAGCCTTCATCCGGGCTAGTCTTGCCCGTCTTCATGAGCGGATGGATCATTTTGAGATTTCTTTGGCTGACTACACTCGAACTGTGCGTGAGGACTACTTCCGTGCCGAAGAAGACCGTCGCTTTGCTACAGACGACCGCCGTGTTGCGGCGGAGGACCGTCGCGTGGCACAGGAGGCCCGGCGTGAGACTCAATCCTTCCTCAATGCCATCCTCGCCCGTTTTCCCCCGGCCCCGTAAATAGTTGCCAGTGTTGGACTTTATCATTTTGTTTCGTATTTGTGTATGTTTCCTTTTTGTTTTTCTTTTACTTTTCAACTTTAGGATTGTGTTATGCACAAGTTGCTCTGGTTCAACATGATTGACTCTCAGTTCCTTTTGTAATCATGTTATTATGAATAAAAATCCTTTAGCATTTCTGTTATCTTCTTTTCTGAAATTTTCCGTCCATATTTTACTGTTTGTTACTATTTTTGTTGTTGTTCTGCCTTTTCTTCATGTCCCATTACAGGTGGCACATTTCAAGTTTGGGGGACGCATTTTGCGCTTTTATATAGTCGGAAACCTTTGCCTTCGTCACTCCACTTGGTATTTTTGTTCCTTTTATCCCCTATGCCCTTTATTTTTCCATCTTTGTCTCCCACATTGCGGACAATGTGTCCTTCTAGTTTGGGGGTGCAACTTGCATTGTTGGTTCCATATTTTTGCTAAGCAATGACAGTATAATTTGAAACTTGGCGGAGATAAAGCATATGTTTAATACCGTGGATATAGAAGCAATTGTGATTTTTTTGAAAATAAAGAAAAATGTGATTTTAAAGTGATCATGTGGATTCATATTAGTCTGTATAAATATCTTAATTAGATTCTCGTTGGATTTTCCACTCTTTTATGCTTCACAATGCACAAATGCACATTGGAAACTTAACCGTGAGGCATGTAACTTGATTAACCGTGATCTTGACCTAGTCAATCTGAATTGATGAACCTAATAGATGGATACCTTTGGTGTGAAAAAAATAATAATAATAAAAATAAATAAATAAATTTGACCAGTTTGAGTTTGTAGCCTTTCCAACTTGAGCTATTAAGCCCTAGGAGTGTCTCTACACTCAACACCCTAAAGCCATCTGGTTTGGGAGTTGTTGGCCTAACGCTTGCTATATGGGTTGGTCAGAAAGCTTAAAAGACTTAGACATTGCACGGTCATTCAAATTTTTTTTTATTAAACATGGTTCGTTGGAGTTCGTAGCCTTGCCAATTCGAGCTATTAAGCCCTAGGAGTGTCTCTACACTCAGCACCCTAAAGCCATCTGGTTTAGGAGTTGTTGGCCTAACGCTTGCTATACGGGTTGGTTAGAAAGCTTAAAGGATTTCAGCATTGCACAACCATTTTATGTATCATTTTTGAGTTAAAATAAACTCTCAACAAGCAACAAAGTTGTTCGTAATTTAATTCATGCCTTAGGGACTTCATTTAAAATGGAATTCAACGATTTGAAGACTTGTGTCTTGAAACTAGAAAAAGAAAGTAAAAGCCGCATGTTGTGAATCCAATCCACTTTCACTGAAGTTAGAGTTGATTTCCAGTCAAGAGATGACAATTGAGTTATTTATATAGACTAGGATGTTGATGCGTGTTTATTGAAATGTGTTTAACCAATTTTTTTGTATCAATGCTTCATATATGCATGGTAGTCTCCTCAATGACCCCGTCTCCAGTCCTGTGTCTGTTTCGAGTTATATTCGAGCTATGTATATATTTCATTTTGCCATAGTTGATTTTATGGTAGCATTTCCATTGTTGTCATTTCATTGAGTTTTTCATTTTAGTTTTGCTAAGGGACTAGCAAAATGTAAGTTTGGGGGTGTGATAAGCGCCGAATATTGCATATTCAAGCGCCCTTAGCTGCATTAGTTAAATCCATTATTTGATTATTCTTTATAAATTATCTTTATTTGCATGCTTTTATTTATTTTCAGGTTCATTGGCCAAAAAGGAGCAAAAATGGTGTTTTATTCAATCTTTGAATAGCAATGTGCTCAAGGCTAAGTTTTGGTAGCAGCGGAATCTAACTTTGCTCGCCATTTTTGACCAATCAAACTCGAGAACTAGACTTCCATTAAAACATGACATATTTAGAGCTTTGATTTAACTTTCCAAATCTTCAAACGGTTCATCATTTGGAGTTCGGAGCAGAAAGTTATGGCTGTTCTACCAAAGTTATGCAAAGCAGGTCAAGAGGAAGGAGCTCACTGGACTAACTTCGAGCGCTCGAAGTGCTTAGTTCGAGCGCTCGAACTCTGGGCAGATTCCTATCCGGGAACCATCACTTCAGCCCACTTGCACCTTGTTTCCCTCATCTCTGATTTCCATCTTTATGGGTTGGTTGGAGATGTCTTTTGGTTTTTTTTTGTGCCTTGTTTGGTGGAGGGGAATGTCTACACAAAGGAGGGGAACCACACAAACAATATCATATCTTATCTTTGCAAGATTTGTGGAGAGAGAAAGAGGAGGAGAAGATAGAGTTCTTAAAGCCAAGGAAAGGGAGCTCGAAAATGGAGGTTGCAACCAAGCTTCTTCCTTCTTCTAAGGCTCCCATGGGTAACTAAACCTCCATCTAGGGAGGTGATGAGGCCCCTCCCTTGTAAGCATGTTCTAATTTAGGTTATTTTTTGGGGATTACAATGTATATTTTTATGGTCTTTTCATAACCAAGAGCACTTCATTTCTTGTAATGAATGTTGATATATGTATGGATGATTTCTTTAAGTTGATTATCTTATTGTAGATGATGTCTTATATTAATCATATTGCTTAAGTTTTCATGGTGAGAATGGAAGTAAGGTTATGAAATGGTTTAATGACATGTTGATAAGGACTTTGATAGATCATTGCTTAGGTGAAACCTTTGATGAGTTATGCTTATTTCTTACCTTCATGTGTTTCATCATTTTATCTAAGGTTGATAGTCTTTCATTCAAGTAAATGTGGTTAAGCTACACCTTAGTTAGGTAGTCTAAACATGTTAACCTTTGATGGATTATGCTTGCTTCAGATTTAATGAACTTCTTGAGGATATTATAGCAACCAAGTGTTGCTATGTTTCATGACCACAGTATATATTGTTTTCCCCCAATTTAGCTCTAATCTAGCATGTGTATAGGGATGGAGGTGGATTCACTTCCCTAGTCCTCTTTACTTGTATTTCATCTCCCTTCAACTCTTGCAAACTTTTACTTTATGCACTTTAATTTCATAGCTTAAGTGACAACCAAAAATCCTCTATGAACACCTCTATCATTCTAAAAAGACTCTAGACACTTAGGTTGTCATAGATTAGCGCAGTCCCAGTGGTTCGACTTACCCGACCAATAGCCCTATTTTACAATGATTCGTGCTATTGCGAAGGTTGATTTATAATTGTAATCGACTCAACCGATCAATTGTATGTTGTATACCTTGTCTTGCTTTGTGTTTCGTGCATTCATAGTGTGAGTTACACTCGGTCATAATAACTTGTGTTATTGTTGACCTCCCTTCTTTTGCACGTTTAGCACCATGGTTGTCACACGTGGAAAGTCTTCGCGTTTGGGCACTGAGGAGCAGGTGGCTGACACAGAGTTGACGAGGGGTCCGGGGAGGCCCAGGATTCCAGTTCATGGCGTGGATGCTAATCCGCCACGGGCACCGACTTACGAAGAACGGGTTGCTCAGGGAATCAATCAAGGGATCGTTGAATCCTTACAGGAGTTGATACGCAGGCAGGTGGCAGGGATACTGTTTCCTACACTGGTACCAGCACCGGCA
Source organism: Cornus florida (assembly GCF_030987335.1). Lineage (NCBI taxonomy): Eukaryota > Viridiplantae > Streptophyta > Magnoliopsida > Cornales > Cornaceae > Cornus > Cornus florida. Next base: position 35,844,518 of record NW_026775580.1, read on the forward strand.
CCGGCACCAATAGTCAATGAGGCACTAGAGTACTTTATGCGACTACAGAGGGTCAAGATTGATGTTTTTGCAGGGAGTTCACATCCGCTAGTCTCAGAAGCTTGGTTGGACCTTATGGTTCGCAAGTTGGACAGTGTGGCGGTACCTACGGACAGGTTGAGGATTTCTTTGATAGCTTATATGTTCATGGGAGATGTAGATTGATCGACGAGTCGATTCCAATTATAAATCAACCCTTTTGTAATAGAACAAATCATTGTAAAATAGGGCTATTGGTCGGGTAGGTCGAACCACTAGGACTGCTAGCTTATGGCAACCAAGGTGTTTAAAATCACTTTTAGTTTGATGAAAGTGGGATATAAAGTTTTGTTGGTTTGTCACTTAGTCACTAGAATTGAAATGTGGTTAAAGTAATAAATGCAAGGAATTTAAGAGGAAGAAATCTAGAAAGAGAGGTCTAGGGAAGTGAATTCACCATCAACTTTGTAAACATGCTTGCTTGCAAATAACTTAGGGGACAAAATATATATGTAACCATAATATGTAGGAATGCAAGACAACTACAATATCTTCAAGAAGTTCACACATTCAAGAATTAAGTATAATCCATCAAAGGTTGGTATAATTCATCTATCTAAACTAAGGTATAGCATGAAATATCCTTCCTAAGCTATGAACCATCAAAGTCCTCAATTTGTGTGATAAGTGCACATGAAGTCAAAAGCTAAGAATAATCCATCAAAAGGGAGACCCTAAGTTATGGACTATCAAATCTTCCATACAACATGCCATTAAAACCATTTCATATTCTCATCTCCATTCTCACTAAGGACATGTAAGCCCTATAATCATAAAAACATACAATCTAAGACAAGATAATACATTTAACACAATCATTTATTGAATTGAAGAACATTTACAACATGTTTTAGTCTCTAAAATATGAAAAGATTACATAAACACTTCATTCCCCAAATCAAAACAAGTTTATAGCATGCTTACAAAGAATAGCTTCATCACCTCCCTAGGATAGGGAGTTAGTCGCTCATGGATGCAAGAGAAGAAGGAGAAGAGATGAAAACCCCCTCCATTTTCATGCTTAGGAGCCACCCACAAGCCAAGCTCTCAAGAACACTCCTTTCTCTCTCTAGAACCTTATAAAAATGAGAGATATATTTTTACATGATACAAGCCACCAAATATATCCTAAAAATCTTATCTATCTCCCCCAATTTGTGGCTTAGAAATCCCTAGAAGGAAGCCTAACCATTCATTTAGTCAAAGGGGACAAATTTGAGCAAAAATTATGGAGTGGGTGAGCAGATCTCTGCAAATCGGCGGGCGCATGAGCTCGCTGCCCATTTTGGCGGGCGTCCGCGGATGTTCCTCAACTCTGCGCACCTTTGGTAAAATGGCCATAAATCCCTGATCCGAACTCCACATGATGAACCGTTTGATGATTTGGAAAGCTAATTCAATGCTCTAAGTACGTTATGTTTTAATGGAAGTCCAGTTTTCAAGTTTGGTGGGTCTAAAATGAAGATCAAATTCGAACTTCACTGCTGCCAGGCTGTTCTGCGTACCTTTGGTTAAAAGGCCATAACTCTCTGCTCCGAACTCCAAATGAAGAAACCTTTGATGATTTGGAAAGCTAATTCAAAGCTCTAAGTATGCCATGTTTTAATAGAAGTCCAGTTTTCAAGTGTGTGGGTCAAAACTAACAAGCAAAGTAGAACTCCACTGCTGCCAGGCTGTAAACTTCAGCATTGCATACTTTGATATTCAAGAACTCATCAAAACATCATTTTTATTCCTTTTTGGGAAACAAACCTGAAAATATATAAAAAAAAACATGCAAATGAAGACAATCTATATAAAATAATCAAATAATGGAGTTAACTAATGCATATAAGGACGCTTAAATATGCAATATTCGGCGCTTATCATAGATATTTGGTGGAGGTCTATGACCAATGTCCACAATGTTGAGTTGATGACTTGGTATGAGTTCAGAGATTTGTTCTTTGAGCGCTTCATTCATAGGGCTATGAGGCGGGAGATGAGGACACAGTTCGCAGGTCTCTATCAGGGCACTATGAGTGTCTATAAGACACGATTTACTTTTCTCTCTCGTTCTGCCGAGGATATGGTAGTAACAAACGAGGCTAGGGCAATGAAATTTCAGAATGGACTACATCTTGACATCAGATCACAGGTCTCAGTTCTTGATTTGAGGACTTACAGAGAAGTGGTCCAGAGGGTTATGCTAGCTGAGGCAGAGGAACGGGATTAGATATGGATCAGGGGTTCATATAAGTAGCCGTGCGGGGACAATCCATCATCTTCCGGGAGTCAGTGGAAGAAAGCCAGGGCGGGGAACAATACTCACTCACAGGGGGCATCGCAGTAGACTCGTCCTGCACCCACAGTTCCCGTATTTACGGGATCAGCCCAGGGAGTGGTTAGTTACCATTGTCAGCAGCCAGGGCACATCAAGCCTCATTGCCCACAGCTTCGGGCATAGGCCAGTCAGACTTCAGTTTCTACAAAAATAGGGCAGGGAGCTTGCTTCTATTGTAAGTGACCAGGTCATCTTAAGAAGGATTGTCCAAGGTTGTTGAATAAGTCACGTAGTGGCACAGATTCACAAATGGTATCGGCACAGTTTACAGTGGTTTAGTCTAGTTTCAGAGTTCCTTAGGCACTACAGCCAGTGGCGCCAGTTGGCACTTATCCAGCCAGGGGTTCCACACCTATCGCTTCTACACATCAGTCAGGCTATTAGGGAAGTTCACAGTAGGGCTCAGGGACTCAGGGATGAGCCTACGCTCTTCCACAGGCAGATGCTTCCGCAGGCACCTCTTCAGTTCGAGGTATCTTTCCAGTTTTCAATTCTTGGGCGCGGATTCTTATTGACACAGGTGCATCACATTATTTCATTTCTGCATCATTTGCACATTCATTGGGTTTGGAGGTCACACTTAAGGACAGTCTTCTTTGTGTTGACACACCAGTTGGGGGTCCGATGTCTTTGGATCGTGTTTATCGGGGTTATGCTTTTGAGATAGCTAGGAGGACCTTAGAGTTCGATTTTGTTGTTCTCGACATGACGGGCTTTGACGTCATTCTCGGGATAGATTGGTTGTCATTCTTTCGGGTTATGATTGATTGCTTCCACGGAAGGGTGTCCGTTTACACTCCCAAGGGAGATTGTTTCCATTTTTGTAGGAGATTAGAGTGATTCCCACCCGGCGATGGTTTTTAGTATTGGTGACTGGAGTCGCCACAGATCCTACTTGGTTAGTCTGCTAGTTGACGAGAATAGCAGTTTGGGCCGTGTTCTTCTGGCAGTTCTTGAGGAGTTTGTTAATGTCTTTCCAGAGGAACTAATAGAGTTACCTTCTTTAAAGGAAGTTATTTTTGCCATTGATGTCATTCCCGGTACAACGCCTATCTCTATGGCACAATACTGTATGGCACCGGTAGAGCTTGATGAGCTGAAGGGTCAGTTGGATGATTTGAAAGCCAAGGGCTTTATTCGTCTTAGTGCTTCACCATGGGGAGCACCGGTTCTTTTTGCGAAGAAGAAGGATGGGTCTTTGAGACTTTGCATCGATTATCGCAAGTTGAATCACGCTACGATCAAGAACAGGTATCCTTTGCCTAGGATTGATGACTTGTTTGATCAATTGAAGGGAGCGACATACTTTTTAAAGATTTATTTCAGATCGGGATACTATCAGTTAAGGGTAAAGGATGAGGATATATCCAAGACTGTTTTTCGCACACGGTATGGCCATTATGAGTTTCTGGTGATGCCATTTGGTTTGACCAATGCTCCAGCAGCTTTTATGGATTTGATGAACCGTGTATTCAGTGACTATCTTGACAGATTTATGGTGGTGTTCGTTGATGACATTCTTGTATACTCGGCTTCGGTAGAGAAGCATGAGTATCATTTGAGGATAGTGTTGCAAATCCTTAGGGATAATCAGTTGTATGCCAACTTCGAGAAATGCGAATTTTGGCTACCAGAAGTGAAGTTCCTTGGACACTTCATGTCAATGAGCGGTGTTGCAGTGGATCCGTCAAAGATTAAGTCTGTGATGGATTGGGAGCATCCGAAGATAGTGTTTGAGGTTCGGAGCTTTCTTGGCCTAACCGGCTATTACAGGAGGTTTGTTCGGGATTTCTCTCGTCTAGCGGCACCTATGACTCGACTTACTCGCAAGGGAGTCAACTTCATATGGAATGAGGCTTATGATTTTGCTTTTCAGGAGTTGAAGGTCAGATTGACATTGGCTCCAGTTTTAATCATACCTGAATGTGGTTTAGGTTATGTAATCTATTGTGATGCTTCGCGAGAAGGATTCGGTTATGTCTTGATACAGACAGAACGGGTAGTTGCTTATGGGTCTCGACAGTTGAAGACTCACGAGTTAAACTATCCGACACATGACTTGGAGTTGGCAGCAGTTATCTTTGCCCTGAAGGGGTGGAGACATTATTTGTACGAGAGAAGTTTGAAGTTTTCTCCGATCACAAGAGTCTCAAATATCTCTTCTCTCAGAAGGATTTGAATTTGAGACAGTGCAGATGGGTTGAGTTCATGGAGGACTACGACTTTGAGTTGCAGTATCATCAGAGGAAGGCTAATGTGGTGGCCGATGCATTGAGTAGGAAGTCACGGGGTACTCTTGCTAGCATTTCCATTCACAGGTGGAAGATACTAGAAGAGCTTGCAGATCTTGGTTTACAGTTGTATGAGGATGTTTCACCGACTATTTTGTTTAGCCTTGTGGCTCAACCGGCTCTTGTTAGCAGAGTTATTGAGGCACAGCAGGAGGATAAGAGATGAAGTCCATCCACGATCGAATTTCAGGTGGCGAGAATATAGAGGGTTGGACCTTGCATTCAGACGGTGGTCTCAGGTACAGAGGGAAGATGGTTATTCCTTTGTCTTGTCATGATGTTGTTCTTTGGGATTTTCACCATTCTCGACTCGCAGTTCATCCTGGTGGTACGAAGATGTATCACAATTTGCGGAGACAGTTTTGGTGGAAAGGCATGAAACAGGATGTTTCTCAGTCCGTGGCTAAATGCCTAACTTGTCAGCAAGTGAAGGCAGAGCATCAGAGACCGGCAGGGTTGTTGTAACCACTACCAGTGGCAGAGTGGAAATGGGAGCACATCACTATGGATTTCGTAACGGGACTTTCGAGATCCAAGGCAGGGAATGATGCCATTTGGGTCATTGTTAACAGATTAATTAAGACGGCTCACTTTTTGCCTATGGCAGTGACAGATGACGCAGAGAGGCTTAGTGGACTGTATGTGGGGCAGATTGTCAGGCTTCACAGGGTTTCGGTATCCATTGTTTTGGATAGGGATTTCAGGTTCACGTCTCACTTTTGGCAGAGCTTTCAGGAGGCTCTTGACACGGGGCTTCATTTCAGCACAACATTCCATCCTCAGACTGATGGTCAGTCGGAGCGTACCATTCAGATATTGGAGGATATACTACGGGCATGCATTTTGGATTTTGGGGGTAGTTGGGAAGGCTACTTACCCTTGGTTGAGTTTGCCTACAATAATAGTTACCAGATCAGTATTGGCATGGCACCTTTTGAGGCGTTGTATGGCAAACCTTGTAGATCTCCAGTTTGTTGGACCGAGGTAGGTGATACAGTTGCCCTGGGTCCCGATATTGTCTTTGAGACTACAGAGAAGATTAAGTTGATTCGACAGTGGTTAGCTACAGCTCAGAGTAGGCAGAAGAGTTACGCTGACAAGAGGAGGAGATCATTGTCTTTTGAGGTAGGGGACCATGTCTTTCTCAAGATTTTTCCACAGAAGGGACTTCTGAGATTTCGGCAGACGGGCAAGTTGTCTCCTAGATTTTGGAGCGCGTCGTTGAAGTTGCTTATCGTTTGACATTACCGCCAGACCCGGATAAGGTTCACGACGTCTTTCACGTATCTATGTTAAGGAAATACGAGCCGGATCCATCGCATGTCTTACGGTGGACAGATATTGTTGTTGATGAGGATGTGACCTACGAGAAGGGTCTAATCCAGATTCTTGATTCACGGGAGCAGGTCTTGCGGACCAAGGCCATTCTGTTGGTTAAGGTCTTGTGGAGACATCACGGCGTTGAGGAGGCTACCTGGGAGCTCGAACAGGAGGTTCGCTCTCGGCATCCCCATTTGTTCTTTTTCAGGTACAACTTGATTTCGGGGACAAAATCCTTTTAAGGAGGGTAGGTTGTAATGACACGGTCTTTTTCCTCCTTTTCCTTTTTTGGCGATTTTCTTTTTTCGTCTTTTTCCTATTTTGTCTTTTCCCTATTTCGTCTTTTTCCCGTTTATCATTTTTCCTTGCATAACCTTACTTGTTGTGCTAGGATTTGATTCCAGTTTTGCATGCATCCATGATAATTGATTTTCATATTAGTGGTATTTTTACTTTTATAGAAAAGTATGTTAGTTGCTTACTTTTTTCATAAAGGGTATGGATGCATACTTTCTTGTAATTATTCCTTATTTTTGGGATTTTTGTGTAATTACATAAAGTAATTATTTTTCATCTTGGGGACCTTTTTGTAATTTAATTTCAAAGATATTTTGAAAAAGGACCTTTTTGTAATTTTTGAAAAATGTGACAAGTGTCACATTCCCATGGTGCCACTTGTTGGCAATGGGGTGGAGTGACTTGGATGTATAATCTCTTGACATTTGGAGGGTGGAGATTCACCCACTTGTTGGCCTAGGATTGGAGCACTTGTTGGCTTAGATGGTTGACAAGTGTAGGCTTATGATTAAGCCTAGGAAGGAGCCTTAGATTTGTGACAAGTGTAGGATCACAATTAAGTCTTGCATTATGTGTGTGTCAGAGGTAGTGTAAGAACACATAGTGAGTGGAGGAATACTAGACCCTCCACTCACCATTTTCACTTTATCCCTTTCATTTTCACTTATTTTCTAAAAACCCTAACCTAGCCACCATTGGCGAAAAGCTTGGTTAATAGTTTTGACTTCATTTTTGGCCTCCTTCCATTCATTCTAGACTTAGAACCTTGGAACACAAAAGTTTCCCCCCACTCTCCTCTTCATTAACCCTGAACTTGTTTTTCATTTTGAGCTTGGTTGCTTAGATTATAGAGATTCAATTCTCTATTGAGGTAGGGATGGTAGTATGTTTATATTTTAAGTGTTTTATAATCCTTGGGGTTTAATATATATTGTATACATGCTTTTAATATGATAGATTTGCATATTATAGGAAATCCTCACTTCTTGACTTAGGGTTTATTGATTTAAGCATATATGATATGTATAAATCATGTAAAGAAAGATTATATAATTTAGTAGTATGCTAAATTCTAGTATTTTCACATGTGTAGTGATATAGAACTCTTGTAGAATTATTAATGTTATATACAATTCCTATTGACTTGAATTGCTATATTTATGGTGGTGATAATTCTATGATCTTGTTGATGACAATTGTCATTATTTTAGAAGCTTAATACTATAATGTTGTAATCTAGTATATATAACTTATTGTTGCGGCATGATTTAAATTGATAAGTTGGTGGTATTGTATAGTACAAAATAGCATGATGAGGACTTGTCATTTGGTATGCCATTTTAGACTTGGAACCCTAAGACATGGTTTGTGTGGTTTCAAAATACTTGTGCATGGAAGGTGGTTTATATGCCTTAATTATAGTGTTTGAGTTTTGAACTTGATTGTGATTTTGGATTATCTTGGGACATTGTTACAAGTGATATGGCTAGAGTTTGGCTCTAGTGCGGGAGGTATGAGTTTTCCCCAATTGAGATAGTGCGCACTAGGGTGGTCTTCCTAGAGGGTTAATGCTCGAAATAACCATTTTGATCTTGGTTTAGTCCGAAACGTGATGTCCAAGTATTTCACTAATTGATTTTGCATTAAATTCCAAGTTGACAACCAATGCTTAATTATAACTTGTGATTTTTGTTATCGGCGAATTTATGTTGTTAAGTACATTGATATTGATATGTGTTGTTAAAGAATCATTTAAGTTAGCTTATGATGATCCCTTAGAACACCTTGAACATAGATGTTAAGTGGAATGCTCCCTTGTATTCGTCTATATTGACCTTGTAATGATATTAAAACTTTAGGGTATACGCATATGCTTCTTCTTACGAGTAACTTGATTACTCACCCTAGTGGTTTGGGTTGTTTTTCAGGTAAGGAGACTATGCTCGTGGATGCTCATCATCCTTAGAGGTTTATGAGCAATTTGGAACATTTTTGTATATTGTCATGCAAGTGTTTAACATGCTTTACTTTTGAAGTTATATTTTTGCATACCATGGATGTATGGTATTTTTTAGGCTAATTTATCTACCTTGATGCGTAATGATACTTAAGTCTTTAATTTAGACATTATAAGCACGTAAGTAAAGAGGCCAAGGGCCAAGCATGTTTACTTTAACACTTGTGTTCATTTGGTACTAACTTTTGCTATAAAAATGTACTTTTACCAATTTTGGAGGTTTGGTGTATGAAAATCTTGTAATGAACATGTATGAGGCTAGGAGCCATTGTTTTACATTAAAATATGCATATGAAACTTGTTGACATGTTCACATACTCAAATCTCATTGAAAATCAATTTTAAACATTCATTTTGAACCAATTCATGAGGGGATTCAAAGTATGGGTTGAACCTTAACACCTTAGGCATATAGCAGGCCTTACAGTAGCATTTCGAGGTGTTTCGGTCGACTAAAACTCTATTTCGGTCGACCGATGGCAATTGGAATCATCAATGCACCGTAAAAACTCATTTCCAATAGCCATTTCTACTGTTCAGGGCCATTTCGGTCGACCGATGCTTCATTTCGGTCTACCGAACCAACCAACACTTAAAAACATGTTTTCAAAAAAAATTCTATCCAATTCGGTCGACTGAAACTCTATTTCGGTCAACCAAAATAGCTTGAACTCGCACACAGCTTCCAATTAGGTTTCAGCACTGATGATCCAACTTCAAAAGGCCATAACTTCTTCGTTTCTAATCCAAATTGAGTGATTCTTGAGCCTAAACTCAAGGATTTTGATTCAGATTTCCAATGGTACCTATGCAATTCTCAAATTTCAATCATAGTGGGAGTTATTCATGTTTTAGTGAGGTAGTGTTAGTTTTTGCTTAAACTGGGAAAGGGCGGGATTCTTGTCCAAAGTTCTTAGAACCTCTTGGAATGTTATAAAGTGATTAGTTTAGGTTGTTTTCACCTTGTTTGACTTGTTTAGAGTTAATTTTCTCCTTTTATTTGTGAATTGACTGATTTGCCCTTCATTGTCAGATTTTGCCCGTTTTAACTCTAGTTTCCTCTTTTGCTCTCTTTAACTTTTGTGACCTCATGGAATGTCACATTGATGTCTTAAAGATGGTTATCTAAAAAGACTATGGTTTCATCTTTTGCTTCCGCATTTCGGATCTGTTATCGGGTCAACTTTCGGGTCATCACTGACGCACCGGGTTGAAAAACTTGGGCTGTCACACATTGAGTGTAATGCTAGGGATTCAGGTACAGAATAATCCAATTTACTTTAATAATACAATCCGTTAGGCCAGCGAATGGTAGTTTCTCGTGCCAATATAAGTGTCACAAGAAAGAAAGCTTCTTTTCAGTCAGCGTGCTTATTATATTGTACTAGTATATGGGACTTAATGACCTTGCACGGCTCAGTTCTAGAGTCAACACTTTGGTTTAGTTTGGGGCTGGGCGTGCTTCTTTTCATACTCTGGGCTTTCTAGCCTGTGGATTCTGCTGGCCCAGTTTAGACAGTGATAGTAGTAAGAATAAATAAGAAAGATTAACAGGCTAGTGGCTTAGCGATACTAAGCCCCTACTTCCCAAAGGGAGGTCAAGGGTTCAAGTTTTAGTGAAGGCATACGTGTGTAAGTATCAACTAAGGAAAAAAAAATAGATAAAAAAGAGTAGAGCACCAGTTAGGAAGATCCATTCATCGTAATTGCACTGATCTTCCTATCTGAGAAGGGCTGGAAAGAAAGAATGGTGATCGTTAGCAACAACTGAAAAGTGCCCTTGTCTGACACATTCCCTGTCCCCAAACAATTTCAAATAATCACCCCTTCTTCTGGTTGTGCGGTTTATGAAGTTTAACTTATCCGTTACATTTACACATTTCTTGATTTTAATACAGCTTCATTTCCTTCTTCAGGTGCTTTGGAGAGGATACTTGAAGGATAAATTGTGGAAGGATCTGCCTTCATATTCGTCTCTCTTTACTTCTTAAAACCTCAAAAAGCTTGCCGAGGACACTCTAAGCATAATTGACATGGACCTTTCCATTCTCGACTTTGGAGTGACTACTTTCACTGAATAAGAGATTCAACAGATGGAAGCCCTAAAGAGGAAAGCTGCTGAGGATACCCCTACTGATGGGGCTAAAGATGCAACGACTGAAGCTGCTCAAAAAGAAGATTCATTTCCTTTGAAATGAGTTTGGAAAACTCAAAACTCCAAGGACAAATGCGTGGAAGGTGGCACAAATTCTAGTGCCATTAATCTGGAAAAGGGAGCTCATTGCAAAGGAGGCAATGAAGATGAAGTTCTCCTTATTTGTGCTCCAGAAATAGGGGACACCTGGGTCCTATCTTTTACTAGGTCTGACGGCTCTGCTCTATACACAGGGGAATCCGTTATAAATGACCCTTAGCTACCTTAACTTTGGCCAGGAACATGTGGCTAGCTGCCCAAGGATGAGCTTCTTATGAGGGATACACCTCAAAATGACCTGACACTAGTTCGAGCTATTTCTATACTTCCTCTGGTGTTTTTCTTCGGCCAAATCTTTTTACTCTAGATTAATTTTAATTATTTTGCTGCAAAATGTTTTTCATGCCATGGCTCTGGTGAAACTTGTGATATAATGGCATCTAAAATAGCTTCACCACAAACTATTAAATATTTTGAGACGATAATAGGAAACCGAAGTGGGCTTTTGTAATGGCTGGGCGTTGCCCATTTACTCAAAAGCTCAAACTGTTGGGTAGTGTTGCATACCTACTTATTTATACACACTTCAACCCCTATCCAAATTCGAAGTAAGACAAGTCCCACTTGTAATATTCTCCCCCATCCGAACTCACGCAACGCCATCGTTGCGGTCAAGCCACTATGCCTACCCGGGGCCAAACTCTGATGCTTGGCGTGACACCGAATTAAGAATTGGATCTAACTCTGATACTAACTGTAACGAGTGGGCGCTTACCCATTTACCTAAAAATTTAAATTGTTGAATAGTGTTGCATATCCACCTATTTATACATACTTCAACACCGATTCAGGTCCAATTAACAGCTTTACTAAATAGGAAACCGGACAATACATTACCCATGGTAACAAAGTAGTCAAACCCGCAAGACTCAGAATACAAAAATATTAAAAACAACCCAATTCCATCTTTGGATTACTCTCTTATCCGGGATTCATTTTTCCATTTATGTCCCTGTCAAATATTCACAACCAACCTGTACTTGATGTATCTATATATTTTCTTTTTTTCCCCCTCATTTCTGTTGCACATTCTTGTCACAGGGACTGGCAAAGAGACAAGCTCATTTTAATATGGGTTTGTTTGACCAGTTCTAGTGTGGCCAAAGTGACCCATGTTTTGGTTTCAATTTATATCAGCTTTCACTCTTCAATTCAAGTCTAGTATAATATGCATCTAGAATGCTGCAATACAGGTCCTTGTCATGTTCTGTTTCAGCCTAAACCGCGTTTTCTGGGCACCAGACTTTTTCATCTTGACCTAATACTTTAAATAGGAGTAAAAAAAACGTTGATTGGAAGGGGAAAAAAAAAATGACCATGTTGTAATCCTCTTTCTGCCTGGGTCATAATGCAATCCCGTTATGACTCGAATCATATGTTTTGTGTAAGGATGCACAAAAAATCGGTAGGACCAAAAACTCCAATCATAGGTTTTGTAGGGATCTTTCATTCAAATTCTAATCTTTATTTTAGTCACAAAGGATATACCTGGGATAGGGTTTGAGAGTTCTCTAAAAAGCACGGATACAAGATACTGATACAACCCGATGTGAGTAGAGCATTGTGGCCAATCTTAAAAAAATAATAATAAATAAATAAGATAGAATACGACAATGATACAGTAATAAAAAATAAAATATATTTAAATTTTTATATATATAATAAATTAATTTTTGGTCAATTTTTTTTTTTTTAAATATTATGGATCTAAATACAATCATTAATATGTTCTAAATATAGAAACAATTAAATATAACATAGAAATATATCTCAATAGTTATATTTTATAAATAAATAAATAAAAACGATATATAACTCAATATTCTTTTCAAATAAATTTTGAACTTTTTTTAACAATTATACTAATATATTATTATTATTGTAAAATGTACATTTTAATATCCAAAACTAATTAAAATTGTGTTTTGAATTATCAATACACATTAGAAATAAAAAAAATATTTAAAAATTATAGATTCATTTAAAAATTATTTGACACGTATTCGCGAGTATGTAAAGAGTGTCAGTCATGTAGAAGTATCCGAGCTCTCTAAATTCCCATGGTGAAAGCGCTCTACAGAGTTTTACCGTAAATTGGATTATAAGTCGAATAATTTTGTTTTATGTTACTTGTGTTTGTGCTTGGCTGTTTATGGCTGTATTTGTCACAACAGCCAATTCCTAATTCTCCCTTGTCATGACCATTGATAGGCCGGGTTAGGAGGGCCGGTCTAGGGTTAATATATATTATAATACATTCACAATCGCAACATAATCCAAATTGTATTATCAATATTAATTTTTCTCTACTGGGGTCCTTAAAATCTATTATTTTCCTAATTTATCAACATTATTGATTATATAAACCAGGTCTAAGTCAAGAATTAATGTCCTATTATCAAAAATATTTTTAAATTTTAACCCGACAGAACGGTCCAAAATTAGAAGAAAAGTTTAACCAGTCTTGTATTAAAATCAGGCACAAATCCTTGATGTTTGCCAAACAAGTCAAACAAGATACACATCAACATTCTCCAATTTATAATCCTTAAACGCGTTTATGGTGAAATCCCAGCAATTAGAGGTCTTAAATATCATTCTCTGAACCCTCAAACTCTCATCTCCATTTCTCAAATTTTCCCGGGAAAGTAAGCAATCATCATGAATTGGGTTCTCCTCAGTTTGTTCACACACTGCTTTCTCACTTCATTCGTCAATGCTCAGCAAGAATATTCAGCAAATTCAGTGCTGGATTGCAACAACAAAGATGAAACAAAGCCCTCTCCGGCTTTCCTTTACGCATGCAACGGCCGAGAAACCTCTTGCCTGGCGTTTCTGATCTTCAAATCTCAACCTCCTTACGATTCAGTTCCCACCATTTCAGCTCTCACATCCTCAAACCCCTTGGAGCTTGCTCGGGCCAACAACGTCGCAAGGCTCACAGTTTTCCCAACAAACAAGGAGGTCATTGTTCCTGTGAGTTGCTTGTGTTCGGGTCAGTACTATCAAGCCAACACCACTTTTCTCATTCTGAACGACATTGAAACCTATTTCACAGTAGCAAATAACACATACCAGGGATTATCAACCTGTGATTCCCTCAAGCGTGCGAATTCTCAGGATGAGAACACAATGCAGCGTGGCCTTCGGTTGCAAGTGCCTCTTCGATGTGCTTGTCCTACTCGGAATCAAACTGCAAAGGGTACAAAGTATCTACTGACTTACTCAGTTAGCTGGAGTGACTATGTTCATGGTCTAGGGGAGAGGTTTAATGTTACTGCAAAGAGTATACTTGATGCTAATGGTTTTTCAGAGGAAGATCCGACTATTTTTCCTTTCACAACAATTCTGATTCCTCTCCCAACCGAACCACTAAGTTCACAAACCATAGTTCACACCCTTGAGCCAGAAATCTTACCTCCACCTACTTCTAAGGACAGGCACATCAGACACAGAAGAAAACTTTACGTGGGCATTGGATCTGCAGCAGGTGGTTCTCTGCTTGTTATCGGTGCCATTCTGTTAGCCATCTTCTTGTTTCGGAAGAAGAGAACAGAAGGCACTCCTGGGAGGAACGAAGGGAAGAGAAAACCTGTATTGCCCAAAGACCTCCTTTCTGAAATTGCTAGCTTTGATCGAGTCCTCAAAGTGTTTAAATTCAAGGAACTAGAGAAGGCTACAGGAAATTTCAGTTTCAGGAGTAGGATAAAGGGTTCTGTGTACCGTGGGGTGTTCAGCAAGGAAATCCTAGCAATTAAGAGAATGAGTATAGACGTATCCATGGAAGTGAACATGCTGAGCAAGATCAACCACTTCAACCTGATAAAGCTTCATGGTGTCTGCAAAGATCGTGGCTATTTCTACCTCGTTTTTGAGTACATGAGAAATGGTTCTCTAAGGGAATGGCTTCAGAAGAAAAGCTCCAACGAGACAGGAGGCTGGAGTCAGAGGATTCAGATTGCCCTGGATGTTGCTAATGGGCTTCACTATCTTCACAACTTCACCAAACCAGCCTATGTGCACAAGGACATCAAGAGCAGCAATGTTCTACTAGATGGCAGTCTAAGAGCTAAGATTGCAAATTTCAGTCTTGCAAGAACAACAGTGAAGGGATCAAACAATGCTCCCCAGACAACACGAGTAATGGGGACAAGAGGTTACATGGCACCTGATTATATAGAAACGGGGTCAGCAACTCCTAAGATTGATGTCTATGCTTTTGGAGTTGTGATGCTCGAGTTGATCACAGGAAAAGATGCTGTTATTATACAGGAAGGCCAGGAAGTGCTACTTTCAGCAGCAATAGCTTCCATCGTGGAGGGTGAAAATGCAGAAACCGAGCTTGGTTGCTTTGTTGATCCCTGTCTTGGAGAAGATGATGGGATAGAACATGCATTGCAGGTGACAAGATTAAGCTTAACCTGCTTGAGAAGAGATCCAACAAGCAGACCAAGCATGGGTGAGATAGTGTCAACACTGTTGAAAGTTTATGTTGATATACAAAAATCAGAATCATTGTGTTGAATTTTCTGGAGTGTAGATTGATGAAGAGAGTAAGGAGTGGCCCCCTTTTATTTATATTGACTCTACTACGTTTCAAATTAGTTAAAAAGTTACAAGCTATTCATGTATCATATATCTATAAATCTATCAAGCAAGTAAATGATCCATATAGCCAAAGATTTAGATATTGATTGCTTTTGCTGCTCAAAATCTGCAGTTATTATCTGGACTCATGGCGTGAAAGCAATCAAGGGATTGCTCATATTGTCAGTATAAGCAAATGAAAATGACTGGTCTACAAGCTATTCATGCATTATATTTCTGTAAATCTATCAAGCAAGTAAATGAGTCATATAGCCAAATATTATGAACTAGGAAAAAATATATATATAGCCAAAGTTTATGATATTGATTGCTTTTGCTGCCCAAAACCAGAAGTTATTATCAGGACTTGTGGCATGAAATTAATCTAGGAATTACTCATATAATCAGTATAACCAAATGAAAATGACTGGTTTATAACTTACTGTAGGTTCAACTAGCAGTTATACGTGTTTCAAATACTTCAAAGCCAGATTTCTAGGAATCTGTTAATTCTCAGAAGACAAATGAGGCGAAGCAGATGCAAAATATTTCTGTAACCTTTCTCTCACCGAGGGTTCTTGGTGTCAACAAATTGCAAGGGCTAAAGTGCTCAGAGGACCTTCAAGGCTTCAAGAGAATGAATATTCAGCAAGTTTATACCCACCCATCTTAACCTCCCTCTTTATGTTCCTCTGTTTATCTGTGCTTCTCTTCTTTTAAGTGCTCCCTTCAACAGGTTCTTCATGCGGACGTTTAAAAGTTCCCTTCGATAAAATCTGCAACTCCTTTAATTCAAAATGGAGTGTTAGACTCTTCGAATAAACCAATGGGTTGTAGAAACAATTGATCAGGAGCAAAATCCTAGCTTTATTTCACGGGACAAGCATTGTAAATTATATTTGCTAGGTTTTAGCTCTCAGTTGTTAAATGACAGGCACCAACGAGGTAAGAGATCTGGTTAGGATTCAGGATCTGGGTGACTAACCACCAAAGCCAGAAGAAATTGCATATGCAAAGCTTATTAGATTGAGAGAGACAGTGACAACAAAAAATAAAATAAAAAAATGATTTTATTAATATTGAGAAGAGAAAAGTACAGGAAGGGACTGCATCAAAAAGGCATATAAATCAGAGCTTTCCCCGGAACTACTCAATTAAGATATAATTTCTATAGCGTGGCCTAGGGCTCTGATATGAAGAGAGCAAACTAGGAAAAAGAAATCAGAAACTCCACTCAAATTCCAGGCTCAATGCTCAATATTTCAATAAGGAAAGGTCCCTGTCAGCCGAATGTGGTCCAGTGTCCTACGAAGACCATATTTAAGCACTGCCATGTTACCAGCTCTGAACCCATGTCCATACACTGGTGACATATCTGATTCAATCTGGTGTTTAAAGAACTCCCCAAGCTTCCTATCAAATGGAGATCTAGCTCCATGCTTTGATGATGTCATAGCAGAAGAGGACGAGGTTGACGCAGCATTGCTTCCTGACATGGACATAATCTGGGATTCTAACCACATGTGAGCCAGCACCTGACAAATACCTTCTTCAACATCTTGACTGAGAGTTCGATAACCTTTCAAACAAATAGCAAATATATCAGCATCTTGAGATTTTTCAAAAAATCTGATAAATTGCAGTCATTGAGGAAATGAAAGAATCCCATCTTTCATGCTTAAAAAAACTTCATTGAAATCCTAAAGTGACTTTAATTTAGTGATATACATAATATAATAAATAAATAAAAAACAAAACCAAGAAATTAAATGATACGATTTCATCTCATCTGGTTTAGAAAACATCCCATTAACAAGATATATGATATGCCAGAGAACGGAGGAGCACCTCTAAGCCGCAACCATGCATGCATCATCTCATGAGCTAGGATCGATCCAGTTAGCAACCTGCATGAGAGATTTTCTATCATACATTGTAACTGTGAGGTCCAAATATAACATCTGCAAGAAAAAATGAAATATAAAGAGAATGTGAACAAGCATTTCATTTACGCCTGAGGGGCCAACATCAATTCTCTAGATTTGTCACATATTGCCAAATGAGAAACTTCAGCTCATGAATTAATTCCAATAATCGCACTCGTTCAAGTGAACTTATATCTCATCACCCTCCCCCCGCTCCATATCTGAGTTGTTTTGGGTGTATACATAAAAATTTAAACCTTCTCTCACAAACTCATAAGGCAGGATAGATCCAGTCAGCGCATGCAAGTTTTTCAATTGTACATTGACAAAGTGAGGTAAAAAAATCTAACAAATTTGCCAAAAAAAAAAAAAAAAAAATGAAATGCTAAAGGGGAAGGAAACAAACCTGTCAGCTGAGGCTAAGAAGCCGATATCAATCCTCTAGATTTGTCAGTTCACATATTGCTATAAGAGACACTTTAGCTCATTAATCAATCCAATTAGGACAATGCTTGCCTTAGGCCATATAAGAAGGAACTTCCTTCTTATATGAGACCTAAACCAATTGGAACTTCACACCTATTTAAAACTTTAAAATTTTAAAAATGGGTCACTGTGTCTCTTTAACCGGTCATTCAAGGGGAAAGGTAGGTTAATAAAAGAAAAAAAAATAAGGAATTTTTTTTCCTCAACCTAGCTTCTCTCTCCACCGTCACCGTAACTTCTCTCTCCCCCTATTTATCAAAAATAATAATAATAACTTCTTTCTTCCCCCACCAAATCTCCATTGTTGCCCACCACTTTCTCCGTTCTTAAACCCTAATATTCATCATTTTCTTCCGCCAGCCAACCTCCACCACCTCCACTACTTATCCCCTCCCCCACCACCAAAACTCCATTGTGTGCGATTCATGCTAAGAGGGAACCGTCATGCCCAAGGATGTTCAGCTGGCAAGGAGAATTTGAGGCAATAGCTTAGAGCAAGGTCTTGGGTTGTATTGGGTTATGGGCAGTTTGTGTTTTGTACTTGGGTTAGGGTTTGTTAGTGGCATTAAAGCGTAAATTAATCTAATTTTAGTATTTGAATTTCATTCAATGAAAAATTGCAATTTTATTTTGTTCACTGTCTGTTATTTTGATTTAATTGCTTGATGGGTGAATGATAATTAGAAGAGAGAGAATCTACAGTTTGAGATGCAAAGAGAAGAAATACCTTTTGTTGAAAGATATAAAAAGTTGAAGAGAGAAATTAAACATGAAGAACACAAGAATATAACATGGTTCAGCCACTAGGGCTTACATCCACGACACACAAAGCCGAAAGAGCTACATCTCTTTAATTTCATTCTCTCTTAATTTTATTTACAATAACCACCTCTATTTATAGGTGAATTGGGGAAGACTTGTAGCTACAATAAAGGATTTACACAAAAAGTCAAATACAAATATGACAACAACTTGTTGCCCAAGTATAGCAACTTAACATTCTGTCAAAGAGTGCTTTAAGGCCTTAAATCACTCATATAATTATTCTCCAACACCTTTCTTTTTCTTTCTCTTTTTAAACTACCTTTCTTAGATGACCCGTAAAAGAGACCCAATAACTCATGTTTAAGTCTTTACAAGTTTTAAATACGTGTCGAGTCCCTATTGGTCCAGGTCTCATATAAGAAGGAAATTCCTTCTTATATGGCCAAAGGCAAGCATTGTCCTTTCCAATTATATCTCTTTCAAGTTAATTTTAGATCTCCTCACCCTTCCTAGTTCATTAATTATTGTTTATTTCTTATTATTATTAGGGCGAATTGCACTAAACCATCCTTGACTTTCATCATTTGGGAAAAACCCTCTTGATAAATTTGTTGGCATAAGACCCCCTCAACTAACGAAAAACTCATGAGGGGGTTATGGAACTAAATGGCTGTTAACGGAAAGTGAAAATTACTAAAATACGAATGTAGTATGCACGGCGTCGTTTTGGTGTATATACTAAAAGTGCCCTATTTGGCGTCGTCTTTTTTTTATCCCTTTAGCCTCTGGCTAGGGTGTTTCCAACTTTTTCTTGCAACAAATACAAATCTATATATAGAACCGTTAAACTGCTACACATTGTTGCATTGTAGAAGATTTAGAGAGAGGTTGGATTATATTTATCTATTATTTCTTCTTCTGCAACCAATCTTTATATATATTTATAAATAATGTTCTACCACTGCAGCAAACACTAGAGAGAGGGAGGCATTGTAGAGAGAGAGTAAGGTAGAGAGTGGAGAGGAGAGCAGAGAGAAGTCACAGAGCAGATATCGATATATATGGTGCAGGGGCTACTGAGTATCATTCAGTATCAATCCAACACTAAAGCTAGGTAAGCTCAACACTATGCCTGTGTTCTTTACACAGGCAGTTCCAAGCCCGGATAAAGGAGGAGGGTCGCACCAGGTAGCTTGACAACCGGCGTAAAAATTTTCCATGACCAATATGAACATGAATCATATGGAAACATAGGATCCATGTAGCCGACCCCAAATAGTTGGGAAAAGGCTTTCTTGTCATTGTTGTTGCTGCATATACATATAATTGCTAAAAAAAATTCTAATGATTTTGTGTATGAATAGAACTTTGCTTGCTAATCTTTAATTAATACTGTCCGTAACTAACATTTACTCATCCCATAAGTTTTTAACTAAGTTTTTCAGTAAATATTTGTATTAATGTGTGTATATATATATATATAGTCCTAATCTCTTGCTCAGTGAGCAAGAGAATTTATTCACACCACATTCCAAACCCACTAGTTTTCTTTCCTTGTAGTAGAAAATCATTCTCTGCCATTTTATTTTCCAAATTTAAGATTACCAATACCACTCATTTTATTAACTAAGGCAATTAGCAAAATAAAAAACACCCAATTATCAAACAAAGAAATTGGAAATCAATCCCCAATTATCTATGCAGAAGGCAAAAGGTGCTTCACCCCTTTATTGTATTGTAATTCAAATCGTATAACTAACTGTTCACTCATGCTTAAGAAAGTCTCTCCAAAGGCCAAGTTTGCCCACCAAATCTGAACTGAACCTTGCCGCTCACCAAACAGGAATTGAGAAAGGAAGGTGAGGAATGAATGGAAGACTGGGCAAAAGGCCGGCGAAAAGAGGAGAGGTTGCCATGGATGCTGAAAGAAATTCAAATTATAAATGATTCAGGCAACATCGGATCTCAGGGAAGGTTGATACATGGAAGTCAAAGTGAAATTCACTTGAAACGGGCTAAATCCACATTTATACCTGAATAGATAAGACTCGGGAACAGATTAGAATAGGGAAAGTGCTAGTAGTTTTCTCCCAAACAAAAGCTTGCCTGATGAGGGTGAGGCTGCTCCATCCACAGTTATACCTGCCATCTTTCCTCTGCTTAGGTGACTGGACGCATATGTGAAAGCGCATTGAATTTACCACATGCTATCTTCTTTTATCCATCTTTTACAAATCCAATCCAACCATATAAATTTTTTGTTCGCAATCACCAATAAATGTTAATATATCTAAAAACGCATTACAAAGATTTACATTATTTTTTTTCTTGTGCAATCCTCAACATATCTCTGAACACATATAAAACGTGAATAAAAACAAAAATTAATTTTTCAGAAAGAACGAAAATAAAAAGATAATTACCAAATTTCTTGAGAGTGTGAAACGTGAAGAATGTAAAGAATTTTTGGGTGTTGATTTCTAATTTCTTTGTTTGATAATAGGATTTTTTAATTTTTTTTTTTAGTAATTGCCTTAATTAATACAATGAGTGGTATTGGTAATCTTAGATTTAGAAACTAAAATAGACAGAGAGTGGTTTTCTAATACAAGGAAAGAAAACTAGTGGGTTTGGAATGCGACCGTTAAAAAACGGCACATCTACAAAGTGTGGATAAATTCTCTTGCTCACCGATGAGCAAGAGATCAGGACTCTATATGTGTGTGTGTGTGTGTGTGTGTGTATGTATATATATAGTTGGAATCTTTTGTGTTTCCATACATGAAATTTATATTGAACTTGTTAACTACCCCCACTCCAAATTTCAAAAGCTTAAGCTGTTAGAGAGGGTGTAAATTTGAGAATGCACCCACATGTGACCTCCTTTTGGTCCAACACATGTTTCAAATTTAATTGTGAGGGTGACGATGAAGTTTGAACAGAGATATGAATGGCAATGGAGCAGGTTTAGGGCGGGGGAATCCTTTCCCATCCCCGTCCTCGCCCCCATTTAAGTTTCCATGTTTCGTCCCCCACCCGAAACCATTTAGCAAACCTCCCTCCCACCTATCCCCGCCCCCTTTTAAGCTCCCCCGCCACGCACCCACCCACCCCACCCCACCCCATTTAAACTCCCCCGCCACGCACCCACCCACCCCACCCCACCCCATTTAAACTCCCACTCAATTTTTTTTCCTAATCTTCCCATCTCACTCAAATTTTATAAAGTCATATTTAAAAAATATAAATCAACTAAACATTCTTTCAAACCAAATAACAATCACATTGGTAAGTTTGAAAGTTTCCAACATAATAAAGTAAACTATGCATATTACATTCTTCCTATGATTTGAGTAATGGGAAGATTAGAGTTTTTAAGGCATACAGACTATATATATATAAAGGGTAAAATAGTAAATTTTAAAACAAACGAGGTGGGGCAGAGTGACCTTCCCCCGTCCCCGCCGCCATGCGGGTTATCACTCCTATACCGTCTCCCCGCCCAAAACCCTTAGGGTCTGTTTAGTAATACTTTTACATTCTGTTTTTTACTGTCAATTTCTAAAATCCCAAAGTAAAAGTACAAATTATGTTTATTAATATAATTTTACTTTTCACATTTTAAAAAGTACTTTCAGATTTAATGAAGGAACCAGAAAGTGAGAAAAGTGTGCTTTCTATAATTTCTGCACTATTCAAGGAAATTACATTCTACACTATAGCTCCCACATCTTCTGCTCACCCATATCCTTCTCAGTTCTCACTGAATACCACTCTTCACCACCACCATCTTTCTCCTCTCTCTTCTTCTCTCTACCACCACAAACTGCTACCAAACATCGTCGAAAACTGAAACCCCCTCATCATTTTGAAAGAGCAAGGTTAATATGAAATTCCTCCTCGAAGAAGTTAAAATCAACGGAATTCTCTGCCGAATCGGAGACCCTGGTGGTCTCAAATGCCGCCACCGCCAGTGGAGTTTGAGTCACATCCGATGAGAGGAGAGAGAAGACATAAACATTTTCTCTCTCTACTGGTTTAACCTAAGCCCACTTGGCTGAAAGTAGATGAATGGCGGCGGCGAGCAGTGTCTCCAAGCTGAGGCCGGACGGACTAAACTTATCAACGGACCGAACGGCGACGAGGCTGTGACGATGTGGGCAAGGAATCCGGCAATTGGGTATCTTCTGCTCTGCTTTCAAAAGTCAAAAATCTATGAAAAAGAAAAGACATGAAAAGTCAAGGCAAGCTTTTGATTTTGATCCCTAAAGATTAGACCTTCTAGGTCCAAAAATACCAAAAATAGAAAGATTAGGGCCTCAGACTAATCTTCCCAAGAATAGAGATCGTGAGAGGAGTCATACCATATGTAAGGGGTATAGCTCTAGGAACGGGCTTACACGATGGGTTGACTAATGGCTCGCCGGATATGACCAAGTTAATCCGGCGTTGAGAGACCCAATTAGAGAAAGGGAAAAAAAATTTAGAGAGAGAAAGATAAAGGAAGCAAAATTAAAATCAAAATTATAAAACTTACTTTCTGTTTTTTACTTTCAAAATACTAAAAATAAAATTTTCTTATTAAACACCATTTTACTTTCTATTTCATCTCAAAAAAGTAAAATTATGATTTTACTTTTGAAGAAAGTAAAAGCAAGAAAGTGAAAGCGTAAGTAAACGGGCCCTTAAACGGCCCCCCAAAACCATTTTAAACAGAGCAGGTCGGGATGGGCACCCAACGGAGAAGGGTGTTTTGCCATCCTAAACATAGGCCATTACCTGCTCTAATATTATGTTAACCACCATCTACTTCAAAAGCTTAAGCTATTAGAGATTATGTAATTTTAATATATAAAAATCCTTCAACAAAACCAATGCATTTATGGATATTTCTTCAGATTAATTTCTCTTATGCCTGATAAATAAATGCCCCTTGTGTGACTCTTCTTTGTCATTGACATTTCTGTGTGTGTATATACAATGGCTCACTTTATGCTTGATAATTTAAACAAATAAAATGAAAATAACTAAAATGCCTAGGGTCTGGAAATGGGAGCTACACCCATTATTTAAAAGATGATTCTAAGGGCTTTTCATCACAAAAAATGTATCAACAAAGTCAGGTGCCAAACAAGGTAGATTTTTAAAATAGCTGTTTAGTTCCGTAACTCCCTTGTGAGTTTTTTGTTAATTGAGGGGGGTTTTATGCCAATTTTTTTTTTATCATAAAGGATTTTTTTTTTTTTTTTTTCAAACGATGAAAGTCAAGGGGGGTTTAGTATAATTCGCCCCTATTATTATTATAAGTTGTCTCTATAAACTCTTCTTTTTAACATAGATTAATGAAATTTACATAGCTAAAATAAAATAAAATTCTATTCAAAACTTAACTGAAATTTGTAGAAGTTAGCCAGATCAAGACGCGGACAATAACAAATAATGACATGTGACTAGGATGATCATTGTTAAAATCCACAAATAGCTATCATGTTGAGTAAATGGCACATGTAGTATCAGCTTTAAAACCCCGAGCCAGGGAACATCAATGACTGTTATTTACAAGAAACTTGCAGGAATGCAAGTGAATCCGATAGACCCAGAAACCTGTTTAGACTTGGTGTCTGTGTTGATAGATTCCATGATGAAAACGTCAGTAGTAATTGGTCAAGTCAAAAGTCGGTCGGTTTAGGTTTGCTTGGTGAGGCAGTTATTGTTAATTTACTTGCTGATTTGCTTGTACGAAAGTGATTGAAGACTGAAGATCAAAGACGAAATGAAGATTGTAAAAAAGAAGAGGTTCAACACTACAAAAATTTAACTTACCAACAGACTGAACTTTAGACGGGTTGTTGGCGATTGATCCAAATAAGGTTGTGGACCAACCCAATTACCCAGTTGCGAAAAAATAAAGAGTTTCTAAGTCTAAAAAATTTGCTTTTACCAATTTATCTTGAACTAGACTTTCTAAAACACTATAAAACGGCTCATTATCTTCCTTCCATTAAAATAAGCAGAGAGTAGAAGAGATACATCTTTATGAGATTATGAGAACTTTCACATGCGTAGCTCGAGACTTCCAGTAAGAACCTTGAAAACTTTGTGTGATCGAAGTTGTTTTTCAGAATTTGGCTTGGTTCTTCCTCAATGAGAATTAGTCAGTGTTTTCCGTCATATTTTCTGAAGACCTGTTGTAACTCTTTGGCTGGGAAGGAATTTGTAGTACATCGAGCAGACTCGCTGCTTCCCATGAGGGATCATAAAGAATATGCTGACATTATGTGGAGATAGATATATGGATTGTGTGAAGATTGTTCATTAATTGGAAAACTAGAGGACTTGTGATGAGAAGTGTCAAGTGTAAGACTAGGTAAGATGTAAATCATTGTGGTGGTTCTTGGTAAGAATCTATAAGAAGATCAATCATTGTCCTTCTTTCTTGTATCCCGTGATTTCTTCATGTTTGTGTTTTCTACGTAAAAAGTCGTGTCTTCTGTTATTCTTTTGAATGATTGGGTGGTTGATGCATAATGGCTAGTTGAATTTTATTAAAAATTAACAAGTAATAAAACTTAGAAATATGATCATGTGTAAGCAAATTCCTAACCAGAACCACATTGAGGTGTAATTTTATTTCTGTAAATCAAATTGAAGATTCATAGACTTCAATACAAACACTAGGGTAAAGTAAGCAGAGCACTGTAAGGACACTTGATGTTTAATGAATATTTTAGAAGGTTCTTTATGATTAAGAAGTTAGAAATATATTCTAAGTGGCAAATTGGACAATGCACTCTTCGTTCACTTTGGTCTTGCACCGGTCGAAGTGTCCATTGGATTTTTAAAGGCTCAAAACAGTGAACACTAGAACCAGCGGGTAAAACAGTGAACACTAGAACCAGGGGGTTTTTGTACTTACAGTGGTCCATTTTGTTTTAGCCCAAACATGTGTTATAACCAGTAGCCAGTTGCACTGATGGAAGATCTGACTTGCACCTGTCCAACTTTTCCCAGTGCATGTCTTTGTTTCTTACCCTGCTTCCAACTTCTTTCTACTTTCTAGTGAGCGTCTTCCAATGCTTTTAGAAAACCTTTTCATCTTAAAATCAAGACTCTGTCTACAAAAGCTGAATATCGATCAATTTGAAAAGAGAGAGAACTTGTGATTGAATAGAGACATGTTTGAGAGAAAATTTGCTAAGAATTTTTTTTTTGTTTCTTCCAAAGTTCTACGCACTTTTTACACGTCGCTGCCAGTGGTGTGTGTTCTCACTGTTTGTGGATATCGAGATATTCTACTGAATTCATCCTAAATGATTAGAGCAGCATAATAATCGATGTCTTCACACTTGCAAGTGGAAGGAGAAAGGCGATTAATCAATATGAAAAGCCGCTCTTCATGAGTTGTTCACATTGGCGTGGATGAGCGTTGATGGTGATTCTAAAGTTACCAAGATTGGAGAATAATGTGTTGGACATAAATCAACTAGTGAGACTCGGCCGAGTTCAAGTCTGATACTCACTGATATATCGGTGGGAATAGGAATCACATGAGACTTGGCCGAGTCCCTAGGGGATTCAAATCTCGTCCTCAAACCTAGGGAATCCGCTGAAACTCAGCAGAGTCCCTTTTAAGTCCCTGGGGACTGCAGCACATCTAATGGTGTGAAAGGTCATAACTGATTCCATTCTGATACAACCCCGCATCTGTAATATAAAGTCTGTGTAGGTGTCAAACCATCCTACAAATACGATTTATGAATGACAATAAATGTGAAGCAACTTTCTTAAAGTTAAGTGCAGCTTCTCTATTGAAGAAGTTCTCTTGCCAACGGGCAGTGGCCCAGCAGACAGCAGTACCAGGCCCCTACTTCTCGAAGGGAGGTCAGGGGTTCAAGCCTCAATGGAGGCATGGGTGTGTGAGTACCACCAACTAAGAAGAAGAAGAAGGAAAAAAAAAAAAAAAAAGTGCAGCTTCTTTATTGAAGAAGTTCGCATATGAACCCTGTGTATTCTTTTAGAAGCATATAATCAAATACTTAAGTAATAAGAGTTCCCTAATAGGAAAAAGAATGCAAGTCTCTCTTTCCCTCACAAAGAATGTAATTGCCAATTTGCCATCACGATATCTTTGTACGACTCCACAAATAGCACAAATTGTTCGGAACAATATTAAGTCCAAGCAAATATCATGCAAACTATTTTTTCACTTAAACCAGAATAGAGCTCTATATTGGGTTTCCTTACTAAAGTCAGTAAACTTGGTTTTTCTTATATTCCACCACCTTCTTTCTTTGAATATCTCAACAAATCTTCAATTGCTTTAGATTGGTCAACATCCTCCAATAGAAAATCAAAATAAATTCTAATCACATCAGTATGTGTTAGCATATATGATAGCCACGATTCATGGAATGACTTACCATAATAGCAGAGATTTGATTATGCATATGTTAGCATATATGATAGCCACGATTTATGGAATAACTTACCATAATAGCAGAGATTTGATTATGCTATAGAATATGCCATAGAATATGCTTTAGAATATGCTGTGATTTGATTTAGATTTGATTTAGTTTCCTTTCTTGTAATATGAACATGTGCTCATTTTATCTATAAATACTAGAGCTGTGAATGAATGATTCATCTCATTCAAGCCTTTACACAATTCTCTCCTCCTTTTTATATTTCTACTTGGTCTCAAAGCCAGGGTGGTCTGACTGCAATGAGGGCATTGTGAGTTCGGCACCACCCATTCAGGAATGGTCTAATGGCCATCCGGGAGGTGTCGGGTAGGCAGGGTGGTCCGACCTCAATGAGGGCGTTGCAAGTTTGGCACCACCCATTCAGAAACGGTCTGAGGAGAGATAGTCGTTTCTTTTTTATGGTCTGAGTATACATTATTGATTCTTTCATTTACATTATTTAAACATATGTATGAAGGGGAATGGTTTGATTCTTCCATCTACATGTTTTAAACATGTGAAGGGAAATGGTCTAAGGAGACATTGTTGGTTGTTTATGGTCTGAGCAGACATGATTGGTTGTTTATGGTCTGAGCAGACATGATTGGTTGTTTATGGTCTGAGAAGACATTTTTGATTTGTTAATCGGCACTTCATTTGAGAGAAAAATCATTGCTAGTCAGATTTTCACTCTGCAACTTGTAGATTCTTACAAAGGGCGTTAGCAAAATTGTGTTTAAGAATGCATTGTCCAAGGGCGTTTCAGATATCCATGCACCAACTTGAGGGGGAATGTTAACATATATGATAGTCACGATTTATGGAATGACTTATCATAATAGCAAAGGTCTGATTATGCATATGTTAGCATATATGATAGCCACGATTTATGGAATGACTTATCATATTAGCAGAGATTTGATTATACTATAGAATATGTTGTGATTTGATTTAGTTTCCTTTCTTGTAATATGAGCATGTGCTCTTTTTATCTATAAATACTAGAGCTGTGAATAAGTGAGTCATCTCACAAGCCTTTACACAATTCTCTCCTTCTTTTTACATTTCTACTGTATGATTGCAGAGAAATTCTTTAGAATGCTTTGTGATTTCTTTCCCACCTAATCCATTTTTGCTCTGTAGTAATTTCGTTAAGATTATGCTTGCCTACATATTTCTCTCCCTACTTACACATGCATGCTATATTAATCTGCATTTAGTACCATGACCCTCGCATGTCTTTAACATAAATAAGTTTATATGAATGATCAAATGCAATAAGGCGTTTGACAGTAAACTTTCTGCATTTAGCCAAACCATCAATCAAAACAGGGTTTTTCCTTCTATTCCCTTGATTTTATGTTATTATTTAAATCCTGAATAGTTTTTCATAGGAAGAGAGTGGTTTTTAAAACATAAAATAAAAGGTATCACGAGTAGTTGACCTTCTCCCCCACTGTTTCATTTACGCATATCACCAAAAATTGAATTTTCCATTTTCATAGTGGTACCAAGATGTACTCTTGTCATTCCATTCAAAGACCATTGATCATGCTAATTTTGAACTATGTACAACAATTAGGACTCAAATGTACTAACATGTAGTAGTGATAATAATATAAACGTCAATCTATTCGAGATATTGCAATACTGTTAAGACGATATGTATTATATTATGTTATGTGCATGTAAGTGGTACTAATTGTGCTAGTGCAAGTTTATTTTGTTAACTCGATATCGTGCATCACATAAATCCCCTTCTACTATAAGTTAACAGCATAGGGAGAAAGCGAAACAATACCTCGGAAGGCCATATAAAATGAGAATTGCTGTCACTTCACAACGACGCGTTAACTTATAGGGCTCTGTTATCATGTTCATGACTCTATTCCCTGCCCCAATCCTTGGTCGCTTCAAAATCTAGAAATTATCAGAGAAAATAGGATAAAAATCTCTAACCAATAAATTTTTCTTTTCTAAGAAGGCGATCATTCTGGAAAAAAAGGAAACAAAGAAATGAAAGCAATATAAGGAATCCTTACAGTGCTGACAGTTTGTTCTTCAGAAAGGCAGAGTCCTCTAGTCTCAGGCAAGTGATGATGGCCCTGTTCATTAGAAAGAACCATAATTATAAGCTTTCTCTCTGTCGAAAGGGGAAAAGAGACACACACGAAAGAAAAACAAAAAACCATTACTTATATAATGGTTCCAACATATTTTCCCTTACATGCTTTTCTCCATCCATGGCTTCATTTAGTGCTTGTCTCTCAACCAATAATAACGGAACCTGCTGCTCCACTTTCATGTTTAAACCTTCGTAAAATTCTTGTATATCAAGATGAAGGGGTTGACACTCATTGGTATCCATGATTGCAGAATCGAGACACTCCAGGCAGAGCTTCCTACCATCATCAAGGGCAACATATCTTGTATCTGTTGGCTGCATATGATAAGCAAAAGATCCGTACTGATCAACATTTATCAAAAAAATGGTCAACTAGACTTTTCTGGAAACCATGAAAAGTTCGCTTTGGCTAGACTGACCTCCATTCTCTCACAGCTACAACACCGTGGAGTTCCATCATGCTCATGAAAAGGGCAGTATTTTTGGGCCCAAAAAGGATGTGCCCTATATTCAATAAGACCAGCAGCGTTTGTTGGAATCTGTAAAGGATGATATGCATTTCAAAGAACCAACAGAGATTGGCAATAAATAAAATATCTGAAGAAAAGTAGAATAGCAATTTAGCAAGTCTCATTTGTCAAATCTCATAAATGTGAAATCTCAGATAATCATAAACTGATTGCATTACGAGAACCCCAGAAATGTTGATGTAAAGCCTCCGAAGAAAAATGAATGACTGAATGATAATAGAAAGTTGTGCCCAATTGAAAGAGGCTTCTTAGATCTAAATAGTCTCCAAAAGTTCTCAAATAGAGTTTGCAAGAGAATTTTGGTTAGGAGCTTTATCTCTATATGAAGCCATGTAATTAAAGAAAATTTCCATAGTTTCTGGGTCATTGTGCAACAATTTTTTGGCGTGATTTATCACAGAAATAAGAAATTAATTGTTATTAGTTAATCAATCAGTAAAGCTATAACTGTAAAGGAACCAAAACTTATGAAATTGACTCCTACTGGATCTTTCATCTGATTCCAACAATACATGTTCATCAAATGGGCAAAGCTGACGCCACTTGTTTATTGAGACTAACCCACTGGTTTATTTTCTCCATGCGCAGCTTGCATGACGTGTTCTGGGATTCTTGTAACACAACTCAAAAACTAGGAGAAAAATGTCATGGTTGAAGTTTTTAAGTAAATCCATCCAGATTACTCTCACAGTGAGCGTATGTGAGCCCCAAAATATATATTTTTTCTTTCTTTTTGTTTTCTTTTCCATTTTTCTTTGGCATGGTTTATAGACAGATAATGACCATGGGCAGTTAAGTGGTTCAGGCTTCAAGTTGCTTCTCTTGTTTCCATTGAAAGAAGGGTGCTCAACAAATATGATAGTATACAACTTTTTGCACTGCTTTAATTTCTTTAAATTACTAACTTAGCTTTTTGTATGGAACACGCAATATAAATTTAGTGCTTCTACAAATAAGAAAACTGAATTTCTTTTCCTGCCATTTCATTTCTCCGCATAATTAGTCTCCCGTGTGATATAATAATAATCTATAGAGGACATTAGTTGAAAGTAACAACCGCAAGAACATTATTCATAACTTTTTTATATTACAGTATATGGATATTAATACACGGCATACTATGATATGACATTTAAATCCACCTGCATATATTTCAGGCTTATCAACACTAAATGAGCACTCGGTAATTACTATTCAGGAAATAGTGGTAAAAGGGAAAAATCAACTGAACATTCACTTAATATTGCTACACATAGTCCCTAGAATTCCAAAGATAGTATTGCCTCAGCGAGGATACAAGTCAAAAAACATAGAATATCAGTTTGTTTGCCCTGGCCATTCACAAATAAAAATGAAAAAGAAAGAGCTTGTGCAAGATACAAGAGAATCATTTCCTTGATAGCCAAGAGATACTTACAAAGTGCTTGCAAACATCACATTTAGGGTGATACTGCTCCTTGTAGCAAGATTTGTGATAAGGGTAATTCCCTGACATGGAAAACTACAAGCAAAAGGAGATGTGCAAAATCAACCACTATAAGCCGAGCAAATGGCACTTGTTTAACTTATGAAAAAAGAAGGGCATTTGTTTATTAGTAAACCAATAATACTCCCTCAATCCCACAAAATGTCTAACTTTCCATTCTGCTGGTCCCTAATGTGTGTCCATTAAATTAAACAGTTTTAATTATTTTCCTTTTCACATATTACCCCTTGTTACAAATACATTAGATGTATATAAAAAAAAGCAAAATGAATTACAAGAATGAGATGTCAAGGATGATCAAGGTTAGTTTAAGATGACTGCAATTAAAATTGTAAGTAGTCAATTCTTAATTATATCTCCTTAACTTGAAGGACAGAGAGAGTATTAATAAAAGGACAATAGATTCCAGGAAAGAATCAGAATTTTGGCAGTCTATCAGAAGTACATTTCATACCTCATACTCAACAATTGGTTGGTTGCAGGCATGGCATCGGAAACATTCTGGATGCCAAACTGCACCCATGCAACTCAGAAATCGTCCATGACCAATCTCAGCATTACAACCAGCACAAATCCTACAATAAAAATAAAAAGTAAACATTGCTTGATAAAGTTGTAAATGTGTGGAATTGCCTTGAGGTAAATCATAATAAAAATGAACTGATACATCTAAATTTCGATAGAAAAAAGTAACTGCTAGAGAAGAATCAAAAGACGGAAAATGATTGAGAGCTTTCATCTCTCCTTCCTCTTTACATTCATATTGCTCAGCTGGTGTTACTTTAACTATGGGCCGCATTACATTTTGCAAGAACAAAAATCAAAGCAAATTGATTTCTTCTGGTTCACCAATCGATTTCAAGTTCCTTCCAGAGGCACTGAAACATGTTTCTAGAGCTCCTGTACATGATCCATGTGCTGACAACAGTAAACAAATCGAAGATGATGCTGCTAAGCCTGCTATAGCTATGCAAAGCATGCCACTCAGCCAAAATGGTTGTAACGTAGTCGATTCAATCATTCAACTCATGGAGATTAGCTACCCTCAGGAATCTAAATGTTCAGATTCAAACAAAAGGTAACCTGTCTTCTACTCTTCTCCCTCAAGGATTTTGAACACAAATTTTTACAAGAAAGAAGGTACAGGCCCGAATACCCATCTATCACCAGGCTTGTCCACATGTCCAGGCAACCCACATCTGAACCAGTTCAAACAAAATCTGGATTGATATGTTTCCATGATAATAATGATCTGTGTCCAAATAGAAACAGTGGTACTTGGAGCAATTTGTTCCATGAAAAATCCAACAGTGGAGGAGAGAGAGAAAATAGTTTTTGAATACACAAAGCCCCCCTCCAAGAATGCTTCAGTCTGCTTGTTTTCAGAAGTAAAAGGAGATAGTCGGATACTTAATTTTTGGACAATTGCCATAAATGCTAGTAAAATATAGTATTGGTAAATTTCAGAGCAAATATGGCCTAAACTAAATCTTGGCCATGAAATATGGTTTTTCCCTTTTTAAGTCTAATAATGCTCAGGAAAAAGAGATGCTTTTTGAGAATAGACCTTGGCATATTGTAGGGAGGTTAATTGTGCTTAGACTATGGTAGCTTAGACTCGATCTTGTTTAGGAAAGGTTAAACTCCATTTCTATTTGGTTCAAATTTTTTAATGCGACCAAAAAATAATAATAATAATAATAAAACAACATACCAAGCACAAGCAAGAAGTTTGACATCATAGACACAGGGAAGAACATCGTTTGCATTGACAAGGTTCCTTTAAAGAAACATGTTTTAAGTCCTTGAGTCAATTATTATTTCATTGGAGAAGCTGGAGGAGAGTTCTCTATTGGTGTGTCAAATGTTATTTTTCCCTCTTGTGTAATAGCTCATGCTTTCAAGTCCACGCTTCTAATCCCTTTAACATACATATCATGACAACAGGGGGATCCTCTTGGGTATGAGAAAGGAAATTGATAGCTAGGTTTATTGATCTTAATTACCTAGCCACTCATTTTGTGAGTGGTTTTGTGTTGGGAGCCAGAGGGATAAGGATTGCTTTTCTTTTGTGGTTTTCCGAACTTTTTAGGTTGTGAAGTCTATTTTAGCTGGCTAGGCTTGCTTATGGTCTCGTGGCTTAGGACTTGCTTTTCTTTTGTGTTCATTCTGGTCTTTCGGGTCATGAAGGCCTTTCTGGCTGGCTAGGCGTACTTATACTCTCAGGCTGTGAGAGGTTTCTTGAGCTCTTTGAGGTCAATTTTCCGCTTCGTTGTATATCTTCTGTACGCCTCTCAAATTTGGTTAAAAAGAAATTTTGGCAGTGAATGGGAAGTCCAATAACAAATTCAATGACTCTGCAGCAGGTAGATTTCAATATCTAGAATAACAGATGCGTATGAGAGTAATTCCTTTTTCCACGCATACAGGATCAGAACATCAAATCCAGCAAAATCAAAGCACATTGAAAACTGTGTTTAACATTAAACTTCAGTATCAAAGGTTATAGTTGTACATGCTGGGGGCAAAAGGTTGCAATTTTTCAAAAGTTCTACCAAAATATGATTCAACCAGCACATAAAGCCCTTTATAGAGTATTACAATCATATATCAGTGTTTAAAGTAGAGGACTTATGACATCATATATATTTTAAACTATTACTCCTTTCTTAATATGGACCATTGCTTAAAAAGAAAAACCACCAGATTGACAGGCATGAGGAAACGAGTTCAAGTATGAAGTATAAGAGCTGCCACTTTGTTCAAAATAATGTCATATCCAGTCTTTCCTTCCCAGTACCTAAGTAAGCGAGGCCAACTATTGATAGAAATACATTTATGATTTATCTATATAGCTAAGGGACTGGTTTTTACAATTGACAGCTAAAGGATCATCAAGCTAATCGATGATGCCAGAAGGGCGGACTAGATACGAACTTAACCATTGCCATTATTTGCCCAAAGTGGCTGTAAACTATATTTTTTTAATTTTTTATAGTAAACTAGAATTGAAAAATAAATCAACAAAAAATTTAGTAGCAATAAAGTAAAAGAATCTTAAGAGGGTCAGGATCTATAAAAAATTTAAAAGAAAGAGCGGCTATGATGACTAATCATATTATCAGCGTAACTTTAGGGAATCTGTGCATTCGGAAAGAAACTGAACCATGATGGCACAACATGGAGAGAAAACAGGAATTCGTTGTCCTCTCTTTCTTTATATTCAAAAACAACAATGTATATGCATCTGTGTGTTGAGATCCAATTCAAAGAGGCCAACAATAGTTCATTATAAGAAACAAAAAAGCTTGACCACAGAAACGGCTAGTAACCACAAATGCAGACAGTACAAAAGCTAGTACTATTATCGACTTAAATCCTAATGAGCTGAAACAAAGACATATCAATAACAAATGCTACTCTCTTAATTCATCTATACACCCAGTACCACACATGCAAGAAGGGTGAGATATTTCCAATTACAGGATAAAATAGTTGGGAACATACTTGGGAATTGCATAATGATTAGTTAGAAGTGATTAAATTTTAATGACAATAATATGTATCATGAAAAAAACACACACAAAATAAGCAAGGACAAGTTAAACAAATTACCACCAAAAGTGAGATAAAAACTATCAGACATAAAGAGTTCGTATACCTGAACCCTGTTGAATAAGGAAAAGGTATAGGTTGATAAAAATTTCCATTGCCATTTGCAGATCGGGATGGAGACTCTACACTCAAGCTTTCTTGTATAGCTCTAGCAAGTTGCTCATCTTCTTTCAATTGGGAGTCATTGTCTGTCCAATCATTTGAGAAACTTATTAATTTAGAAATATCATAAATAAGGGCACACAAAATAGAGAAAATATTCAAAATATAGATCTGAAAAAACTCAATCACTTCCCTTTGCAAATACCTACTGTAGCAATCAAAAAGCTTAAAAAGACTAATCCACTATACAACATTAAGAAATATAAGAGAGCATGTACATGTGTGAGTTCCATTAACCATGCCTCTCCTGATTATCTGAATCATTGATGTACCTCTTTGTAAACACAAATTACTTTTGATCCACTCTTTCTAAGTGACTCTAATCCTTACAGTTTCCACTGATTGCCAAAATGATTTTCTCATGCCACTGAATAGAGTACTTATGTAATAACGTGTACAACATAAGTTGAATCTTCTTACTTGAACTATCATACTCGTCAATAAAAACTAATTTAACTAGTCAACAATCTTTATGTTTTCAAAATTAATAAATAAACACAGCAACATGTATACTAGCTAATTGCCAAAACACTGTCCTCCATTATATATCTCCTATTATAGCAAAGGCATTTTCTGCAAGATTAAAGCTAATCTCAGCCAGAGAGCAAAGCACAGAGTGTTGTGAATTTGGAGCACGTAATAATAATGAAAAAAAAAAAAGTCTCGCACTCTGATCACCTTCCATGCCACAAAAACTGCTTGCTAACTACTGATGTTGGATGTTAGCCACAACAAGACGTTGAAGTTTAGTACCCCGCTTTCCTCTTCAACTCTGATTAATAGCCATTCAAACACAGTATATCTTAATTCCCAAATAAGCCCAGTTTGTCCCTCATTGCTCGAATGCTATGCATTAAAATCACATAGAGATTATGCATATTCCATCAAGTCCTATTCATGATCACTAAAAGAACCAAGGAACATTTTACATTGACAATAAACTGAACCTTTTCCCATCAATAGAAACAAGAGAAAATTGAATCACTATATGTAATAATAAAA
This sequence comes from Cornus florida, assembly GCF_030987335.1. Taxonomy (NCBI): domain Eukaryota; kingdom Viridiplantae; phylum Streptophyta; class Magnoliopsida; order Cornales; family Cornaceae; genus Cornus; species Cornus florida. The sequence goes on from NW_026775580.1 coordinate 35,880,246, forward strand.
ATTCACTTCGATGTAAAAAAAAAGTTCACGATGACTAAAAGAACCAAGGTTCGTGATGCTGTTTTATAAAACTAACTTTCAAAATTTTAAGAGCTGTATTTTAATTGCTGAATTTTTAAGTGTTAGATTCACAAATCCGAAAATCTATTTGGTATTAACTGAATTTTGATTGCTGAATTTATTTAAAACTGTTTGATAAGTACAAAAGACTGAACTCTGCAAACTGTATCATGTACAGTAAAACATACTGTACAACAGTACAACATCATCTACAAGTGGCAAAGCACTGGAACAAATGGATCATACACTACAAATATAAAAAAGTCAAATTCCAAAATAATCATGAACCTGGGCACACCTCCCCATCAAGTTCTTAAATTCTTAAAGGTTATTTAATTTGGGCATTCATTAACAGATGGCATTATAGCTCAACCTTAACATATATATAATTACATATTACACCATCATCATAGAGATAACTAAACGTTTGCCACATTACAGGCAGAATAATTAACAATACTAGCATCCATGCAGCAAAGACAAATCTTATGCCACTGATAATATCAATGGAGCTCACTAATGTCAGAGGAAGTTATGGACCAAGTTAGCAAAATTTCCGGAACACCCATTGCTTCAAGTAGAATCACGAAGACTAATATGCACGTAACGTTCAATAACTTTCAATCACATACAACTATGTTACAATGTCATTCTCTTCACCTTCATAGTTACAAGTACCAAACCAACTTCCATGTAGAGTATTGCACAATAATGGTAAGATCTTTACAACAATCTACAGTTCCATGAATACTACTGATGACACCGGATAGCTGTATCACTCACCAATTACATGTTTCCCTTTCTGATATTCGTCTGATAGGGAGAGCGCAATAGCATGATCTATATCTTCAATCTCTGACCATGCATCCTGCGTCCAAATTCCTCAATGAAGTAGGTAAGAAAAAGGAGCAAAATAAAATTTGATTAACAATTGTCCAATGTTACACCACTTCAACAAAGGAGCTATAAAAACATTCAGTGGAAAAAAACGACCATAGATATGTTGAAAAAAGCATGAATTGACTTCTTCTTTTTTATAAGTAAAAATATATTAGAGCGTTCAAAAGGGGAACGCATCCCGAAAGCTATAGAAAAAAAACATGAATTGACTTTCATCCCAGCATTTTTAGTTAAATTGAGACTTGGAATCTAAGTTCCCACATTAGGCAAAATATAGAAAACAATCTAGCCCAACGAAATGATGATAGAAAAGCTCGTAATTACCCCTGAACTTGAAGGTTCATTCCCGACTGTATCCGATCCATATCTCCAATCATATCGCCCTTCTGAAATTTTATGGCTTGAGCCTTTAAAAATTTTGCTAAGCCAACCCATTATGGAACGCGTTATCTGCTCATGTCAAGAAAGTTTTTAGTTGCATAAAATCATCCAATCAAGTAGTAGAAACATCATGAGGATGATAAAAACAGAATGTAGAATCCTCAGATATTCTGTATTAGCTAGATTCCCACAGACTTCGAAATACACACAAAGAATTTATGCTTATTGATTTTAATATTCACTATGAAAAACTCTTTTTCGCATTTCCTTTTTCAATGAATAAATCAGTCCTAAGATGATTGGTTCAAACCCAAATAAAATAACTCAATATTTTCAAATTTGGTTTTAAGACAAATGACAAGACAAACAGAACCGCGAGAAATGCAGATTATCCCCATACCATTGCACAAAGTGGTTGTCAAGAATGTAGCATGCAAGCCTCAATTGGAACCACGGAGCATCGAATGCAAACCAAATAATTTACTCCTCATCAAGAAAGCTAATCAAACAAGAAAAGAAAATGCACAATAGAATGACTCATCATCACACATAAACTACTGCCCTAGATATCTAAGTTTCAAATAAGCAACCCAAAAAATTCTAAGATGAGGCATCAAAGTTCTTATCATATCCCAAGTTAATATAAGAACGACCCAGAAAAAAAGATTCTTCCAGCTTATTGAGCCCATTACATTAATGGCCATTAGCATATCACCCCATATTAAATAAAGATAAAACAATTCATAATATCTTGATGAACTCACATTAATCAGAGAATCTGAAGAAATGGTAGAAGCTGAAAAACCCCAGATCAGATAAGAACCCAATTAGCCCAAAAGCCAGCATCGTCCAGAACAATTACATTCGAATAAAGATATTCTCTACCGTACCCTTTTATTTTCTTTCAATCCAAACAAGAATCTACAAACGAATAACTGAGATATGAAAAAAATATAGGGTCCGAAACCTTAACAAACACCCAAAAAAATGATACTATATATAAAAGGATGGTTGAAAAATTGAAGAATGCTTGAATAGTACGCATTATTCAAAGTCAAAGAAATAGAGCTTAACCCAAGAGGGTTTGACGACGGAACATCAAACCCAGTTGGGGGTTTTCACTTTTCAGTCCGTTTGAATGCGTTGAGAGGTTTATATTGGCGTGTGGGGTCCTTTTACCTCTCTCAGAGAAAAAGGACCCCCAAAAGTTTCTCGATGAGAGAGAGAGAGAGAGAGAGAGACAGAGCCTGAGGAGAGAGAATAGTTTGGTCAGCTTCTGTTGTGTGAATTATGTAAGGCAACGCTAAAGACGATTCTAACGAGTAATTATTCATTTATTGGAACTATACTTCTTAGTTCTTAAACACAATCCTGTCCGTCCATATCAAGAAAGATGCCTAATCATTCACAAATGAATAACAAATTCTCATCAATATATATTTTTTCTTTTTAATAATATTTGACTAATTGCAATCAAGACTGATCAACACGTCTAATAAGCCATTCTTTTAATTCCAGCACCGATTAAATTTGAGAAGGGGCCTTGTGTTACAGGGTATTGACACTGTTTCATAATTTTATACTCATGTTTTATTTGATAAGGAAAAATCTTTAATTAAGGTGGAGTTATGAAAAGTTTGAAGTGGAGTTATGAGAAATCCTTGTGTCTACCTTTGGCTATTGCCAAAGTCGAACCTGTTATAATAACTTCTTATAAGTAAGTTGTGGAATTCTTGTCAAAGTCAGAAAATTTAGGGAAAAGGTTCAAGATTTGAGAAAGAAGTTGCACCTAGTATTTTAGAATTAGAGATTGATATGGTAACTCCTTGTATGTAAGTTATGGAATACTTGTTAAATAAGAAATTAAGTTTTGAAGACTCTATATATAGATATAGGTATGAGAGGTTAGCTAGAGAAAACAAAGAAAAGATATAAGGCGTTTAAGGGTGACTATTATGGGAAAAAGGGGGGGTATATGTAATTTTCAAGTATATATATATATATATATGTAATCTCAAAAGAGATGATGAGTGAGTGAGTGAGTGAGTGAGGTTTTGATATATGATTGTACATTATTTTCCTTGATACATATTGTGTTGTGCATGGATGCATATGATTGTTATATTCACATATGCTTATGTTGATATGATATGATGTGATGTAATGATGCGTCCATTGTGGACGAGGGATTTAACTTTCAACAATAACTGATTATGGAGTGAGTTAAGGATGGATTAGGGGGAGTTAATTAATCCATAATAGGTACTTATTCCACATTGAATTTGAACGAAAAAAAAAAAAAACAAATATATATGAATTAAGTGTTAATCTAACTTAATAATTTAAATTTTTTTATCAAATCGTGAAGCACCTGTTGTAATAGTTGATATTGGGTTTATATGTGTGCCACTTGGAATAAGCAGAGTGGCCATAATAAGGACTAGGTGGGAAAGTACTTGCGTTGTTACCACAACCTTTCTATAATTGAACCCCGAGATTAAGAAATTGGAGTATATCAAGACTTTTTGTCGTACTAAAATATCCACAAACAAGCTCCCTCCACCATGACATAAGCTGCCATTGTTCAACACCACAAATTTACTTCTTTTTTTCCTTTAAACACCCAATTTTATCTTTATAATGAGTGAATAGAAATTCCTTCCAAGAAATCATTTTTAAAATATATATATATATATATATATATATCTTCCATAATTGTATATCTACAACATGCCAAATCTGTTATACCAAATATTTTACTACAATATAGTGTTCAACTACTAATTCAATAATCAACTTCATTAATTCAATTCAAATGAGATATTAACTCTAATGCATAATTCTACATTAGTATTTATCACACAATCAGGGACATGAGGGTCTAGTGAAATATTTAATAAAATGTTGGTGTGGTGATTGTGTTGATTAAATATAGGACATGTTGATTTTTAATATAAATTATTGACTCACAATTCATATTGGGCACGCTAATTTTTAATAGTATAAATTATTGATTAGCAACACAAATCAATTAAGATAGTACTAACAAATTAATTTCTTTTTGAAAATACATCAAATTTATAAAATATATTCCTACTTAACTGAAAATGAAGTTTGTTGTAAATAATAATAATAATGTTAAATGCCTATATTGAATTGACTTTTTAGAGTTCACAATGCTAAAGATATGATAGTGTCATGCTATTTTTTTTTATTTTTTTTCTCTGAATATGACAATTAGAAAAGGAAAGAAATTCAAACAGAAATTGAGATCAAAGTCACGTGGACTTCTTCTTTCTTTTTCTTTTCTTTTATTTTTTTATGTGGACTTATTCTTTCTAATGGCCTTTGAATGTCAGAGAAAAAAAGAAAAAGGAATTTTTTTTAAAAAAAAACTGGTTAGTAAAACTTGCAAGTCATAAGAGGATAGGAATAATAGAAAGTACTTCATTTGTATCATTTCCATACTTCCATGTTTTAAAGCACGTCACGCAATATAGTTAGGCCCACAATCTAAATTCACATCCGATCCAATCCAAGTTGGGCCAAATTGTTCTTAAATACATTTATATGTTGGACTGCTAGACCTATTTCCAACCCATAATACCATGTTTGCAAGGCAACCCTAAGATATCCAGCTGTGCAAGTTGGCCAATCTAATTTTGTACGAGTTTGGTTAACCATTTTAAAATTTTGGGTTAGACTTTGAGTAATATTTATTTATTTATTTACGTGGCAAGGAGGGGGAGGATAGGGTGAGTCGAATCTGGGCTCCCACACAATCCAAAGGAGTGCTTCTACCAATTGGGATACCCAGCTTACCCCGACAATTCTGTTCAACTTGGTTCTTTTTTTTCCTTTCCATGGTATAATTAAGTTGGCATAAGATCTCTAGGCATGACCCAGAGGTCATATCACTCATGTATTCAGTTTCTAGGTTGTTTATAAAATTTTTGCACTTAATTTATTTAATACCTGTGATCTGAGGATGACTACGGTATCTGAGAGGGGAGGGAGACACGAGTCAAAAATCTCTCCAATGACCTGTATACTAGCTGCAATGCACTACGTGGGGTTGAGATCAATCTAATCTCCAATCTAGGATCACACGTAAGAATATGGGACATGAGTATGACACGATACCAACATAGTGATACGACTATTGTTTTTTTTTAAAAAAAATAGGATGTGAATACGCCAAAAATAAAAAAATAAAAAAAACTAAATTGTTGTATATGTTAAAACAATAATTTTTACTCATTTTATCTTATATAATCTTGAATGAAATCACTAATTTGGATCTTAGAGTTGGATATTTGTTATTTTTGTTTTCTTAAATTTTATATTATTATTTTTAGCTAATTCATAATATATTTTAACTTCTAATGAATCTCATTCTTCTAAAAATATAATTACAAAACTACCCATTTTGTCCAATAACCTGTAAATTCTAGCCTGGCGTGTGTGTTTTGGATGGGTCAAGCCTAACATGGACTAGGTCCATAACCACTACACCACTTAGTTGTGTGACCTTTCATTTCAATCTTGTTATATATATTCACACCAAGTTTCTCTTAAACTTCCAATGCGGAATAAGCATTCCTTCAAACCCATTTCAACTTTTCGTATACTTATCAAACGCTTCACTTTGGACTCGGTTTTGAACAAGTAAATATACCATGCTCATCTACTCTTAGAGAGGAACATGTTCCACTATAGACCCACTAAACACTCCAAATTTAGCCCGAAGATTGTTTGAACACACTAGTTTCAAAATAATTTCTTGCAGACACCCCTAAGAAAAGTATTTGTGCTTCTTAGTCCCTGTGCATCACACAATACAGATGCAGTGGAGTTGATGGTGGGACGAAAACATTCTTCATTGTCGAAAAATAAAATTAGGATTATTTTTGCTAAACAAAGCTAACAAGGCAAACAACAACAGAGCTACAATGCAAAATCCACAAAGGTCAAATTAAGAAGAGTGGAAGAAATATGCACAAGGGCTACATCTTGAACAATAGGACACTTCAATAGCTTGGCAAGCTCATGAGCAATTCGATTGCCATCATAATGAACATGGCTAAAGTAGATTGAAACAACGGTCCTAGAAACCTACTTGATATCAAAGATGCAAGTCTAAATTTCTAATAACCCTTGATAAGACTCCACCATAGCTTTATACACCACCAAAGAGTCACATTAAATGTTAGGAAACTAATAATATTGTAAGTCGCATTAGGCAGTTATATTCTTTTCAATTATTATTTACTTTGTTTATGAAATATGTTATTTTTATTTTTCCTATACAAGAATGCTAATGTAATGGAATTAATATTATGAGTGAAACTTAAGAATTTTTGTGGCTAATCCCTAATTCAAAGGATTACTGGTTTTTGATCTTCAATAAAAGGATCAAATTAGGGTCTAGAAACTGATCATCTAGTATCAAAACATTTGATCTGAGACGGCCAAATTTTCTTTCTTTCTTCTTCTTCCTCTATTGTCCATCTTCATCATATTCGGTTCAAATTTTTTCACAATATGACAGTCAAAGAACTTGAAAAATAATTTGCTGCCTTTATTAATAGGGTGGATGAGTTGCTGCGTGATACACAAACCCATAATGCTACCTTTCAGCTTATTCAAGTGATGTTGTAAGATAAGCAAGAACCACAACTTATTCCTTATTGGCCTCAATGTGATGAGCCTCTTCCCCTAAATGGCATTAACCTTAATCAGCCTCTTTAATTTGATGACGACAATTATTGACATGCTAGTCCGATTATTCAAAGTTGGACTCTTTGAATCGACTTTTCAAAATTTAATGGTACTGATCCTAAAGGGTGGTTGTTTTAGAGTGAACAATTTTAAGAAATAAATGGCATTTTAGATACATAAATGGTTTCATTGGTTATAGTGCACCTTCAAAGAGATGTTATTTCTTAGTATTGTTGGATTAAAAAATCCTTGGGTATTCTGACTTGGCAAAAAAAATATCTGTTCAGTACGTACTCGCTTTAGATCTCGATAACACATTGACCCTTGTTTAGCAACTCTATTGCTAAATAATGTTGTTATTTAATTCAGAAAGACAAGACTTTATTAGTCATGGTGGCCAATGGTGGGTTTCTATTAGACCAAGAGGGGGGAGAATTGATCAAAATAAACTTCTTCCAAGTTCACTGCAGGCTTAAAAAATACACGCAAGGCATAAAACACAAGATGTACAAGGAAACCCTCTCAATAAGAAGTTTTGGCCTCAGCCAATAGTAAACACCACTAGATGTATGCAGTTACATACTCAGTTGTCTCACACTATGCACACACCCTTTTATAAGTTGAAACACTAGTTTTCACAGTCTCTACACATATACTAGCTCAACAAAGTGTATAATACACTCCCCTTGTCCTAAGCACCCTTGCTTGGACCCCGCAAGCTCTCACAACTTATCAAATACATTAAAATGAATGTATAAAAACAATAATCAAGCATACACAAAAGATAAGTATGTTGTGCAACTCAAAACTTCAATCTACAACCTTTAAAGCCTTTTTGTAGAAACTAGGGTTTAAGGGGTAAATCTGGAAATTCGCGTCCCAAAAATTTTGAGATCACTTCCACAGCCTTATATCACCATTGCAAACATGCTCAGGTGATAAACATGAAGAGTACAACATGTATATATCATTATAATCACAGATAAGGCTTGACAACAACTGCTCACTTAAGAACTTAGGGTTTTGGTAGGTCAAAACCTGAGATAACAGAAGTTCTGTCCAAAATCCAACTTCAACACCCTTGATTCATCAATATAAACTTGCTAGCAGGTAAATCAAATATTGTATAGCAAGATATAATCAATCTCTATATGAATCACAAGGCAAAACTAGAAAACAAGCCTAAAAACAGGTTTGAGAGTAAGAATTCATTTGCAGCAATGTGTAGTTCAAAAACAAGTGCTCAGCAAATGCAAATAGCTCAAATATACCTGCCTTAACCTTCACTTCGCACTACAACAACCTCAGGCTCAATATCAACCTTCAAACCAGCCCTTGCACCAGCAACTTTAACAACAACTTATCCTCTTTGGTAAGTATAGCAACAAGGCTCAATTTGGAGCTCTTGAGCATATTGAAATGCAGGTCACTTTTTAGGGTTTTCAACAAAAGGTTTGAACCCTAAAATCACTATAATAGCATATATATAGTGAAGCTCACTACACTAGTCCTTCTTCAATAATGATATACACTTGTAACCTTTAGCCAATCATTATACAGAGAATGTTCTAACATTCTTCATGTGAATGGACCAATACACCCTTGCCACCTCAGCTGTTTTGTCCTCTAGTGTACCAAAAATTGCACCTCATAATGATAAGATTGTAATAGCATTGTCATCCAAACTTAGCCCTTAAGCAATGCAATTGTAGTGAATATAATATCACTCTAGGACCACAGCAACGTGTCACACACCTAAGCTCCATGTAGAAAGACCAAAATGCCCTTGTAACAACCACTTATCACTCTAAGTATAATACAAGTCCTGAGATTGTATACATCACATTGTAGGCTCAACCATAGTTATTCAATACAATGCAGCTATCTAGACACGTGTATAAACATATAATATAGCTATGGAAAGACCATAATACCCCTACAAATCCCTATAGCCAATTTTCATGTGTTGAAGCTCAATTTACACAGCAAAATAGCATGAGCAGGTATAGTGACTGCAATGTACTATCTCAAACCCTTGTGTAATTGTGTTACAAGATGGTAAAAGATAATACTACCTATGTGTGATGATTTAAGCCACTGTGCACCACAATGTAGGTGATAGAACCCCATGAAAGCCTTGTAATCACTGGTTTTGACATTAAATAGGCAAACATACCTTAGAACCAACAGTTTCTAAATAGTATGTGGAAGTGTTCTAATATTTAACTTAACTTACAAGGCTATTGATGAGTGCCGAAAGATGCACATCTTGGCTCTTACTCTTGCATATTTTAATGCCTTAGTCCTATCTCTATTTACCTTTTTAGTTCTAATTTGCTTTATTGTTGATTTCAGGTGCTTAGGGCTAATAAGGGCTAAATCCAGTGCTTTAAAGTTTCAATGGAATTGATGAGCGCTGAAAAGTGCGCATTTAAATCCCTTAAGCTTAGGTATTTTAGAACATTTATCTATCTTATTTTCCCGCTTTAGATTAATTTTGTATTATTTCCATTTTCAGGTACTTATCCCTAAAATAAGCTAACTCAGTTAAATAAGAGCATAATTGAAGCAATCTTGAGATGAATCAAAGAAAGGAGCAAAGTAGGAGCAAAAGGAAGTAAGTGGTGGAAATTCAGCAAGTTCGATCGATCTCAGGAAATATTTGATCGATCGAAAGTTCATCGATCTCAGCATTTCAAGATAGATCTAAGCTCTTTTGTCTTTATCCAAAGATTCCACAAAGTTCGATCGATCCAACATTTTTTCGATCGATCGAAAAGATTCTATCTTATCCAGTTGTACCACCTTACCTACCACAATTGTCTCTTTCCCAAAAATATCTTCAAAATATCTTAGATTTGTCTTTATCTAAAAAAGGCGCCACCACAGAGGATCGATCCAGCTTAAATTTGATAGATCTCAGCCATGTTCGATCGATCTCACCACAAGTTCGATCGATCGAACTTCCTCAAGCCCGAGAAAATCCAATTTCCAGTTTATTAAAAGTTGTCTCATATCCAATCATTGGAAGGAATATGGGTATTTACGAGCCCAGCTCATTAGGGTAAAATTTTAACCTACCTATATAAGGAATAGGAGCCATTCTTGAGAGAATATATATATGGAGGGATACTTTAGGAATATATACATACTTTAGAGACACAAATTTTCTATATTCTTAGTGAGGAAGAAAAGAAAAAAGGAGGCTAGAGACACAAGCTTGGAGTTCTTCCATCAACCAAGAAGAGGAGCAATCTCTACCGCGGAGTTAGCCCTTGAGGGTTGGAGGATACCATCCATGAGTAGCTAAACATCCTCTTGGGGCTAGAGTTAGCCCTAAGCATGCTTTCTACATCTTGATTTATGTATTTTTGAGGGGATTTGTATTGTGATACATGTTTTGACATATTTATATACATAGATCTTGTTTATTCAATGATTTGTGTGGTTTAATGCTTCGAATTGATCATTTCATTTTATCTATATGTCTATGTATGTTAGAATAGATGTTCATGTGTTTGTCTCTAGATTTTGTGTTATTGATGCATGTTTATGTGTGTTGATGCTATAGATCTAGAGATTGTCAAGACATAGTGCTTAATAGAATGCTCTTATGGTTTATTTGATGGTTCATATTCATTTCTTGATAGATTGTGCCTCTCCCTTAGTTTAATTTCTTGTCATTAGCTTAATTGTAGTGTAGTTGTAGATTAGATGTTAAATGGGAGGACAATCCATGCTTGTTGTTTGATGTTCCATACTTATGAAAGCAAGTAGCATATGTCTCTAACCTTGTGATGTGCTTGGATTGTGAGCTTAAAGAAAGGATTAGTGGCTTAGTTTGATATATTGTGCTATCCACCATATTGCTTAGACAATATATGCTTAATTTGTCATCCATACTTGTTGAGACAACCACACACACACACACTAATGTTGCAATACATGTTTTCCTCCTCATTAATCATTCATTAAGGGTGTAGAAAAGTTATGCTTAGTGGTGATCTCTAAATCCCAAGATCTCTCTCTCTCTTATTTTCTCCCTATTGCATTTAGTTGTTTACTTTAGTTTAAATTGCATCTTAGTATAATTCAATCACCAACCAATCTTTTGATCACTCGACCTACTAACCCTAATCTCGATTCCACAACCTAATACAACCCACCAATCCCTTGGGATGATCCCTACTCGCCCTAACTATATTTTTAGTGAAAGGCAGTAGTGGCATATTATAAATGTAAAACTTGGCCACACTCACCATAGTCTAACATCACTCTCTTTTACACAAACTTTGGGTTGTTGACGACGAACCCACCAGGAATCTTGGTGTAGAAGGGCAGGAAAAGGAAGTCAAATTGCAGAAATTCAAGAAACGCGATCGATCGCGTTGGGCATCATTCAAGTTGTGATCGATCACATTGATCCAACCATCGTTTGAGTTGCGATCGATAATATACTAAATATGATCGATCGCATTCGCAACATAACCTATTCAACTTTAGAGCTTGAGCTATATTCAACACAACTTCAAGAGGGATTCATTCCATGAGCCATGAAGCTTTGATCTGACCATTTTTGAGCTATAGAACCAATGTATAAATAGAAGAAGGGTCCAAATTAAAAGAGGACTTGAATTAGAAATGATATTGGGTAAGGCTTGGAGTACTTTCTCGCTCTAAGATTCTCTTCCACCATTGAAAGACTTTGGTTATGCTTGGAAATGGTGAATCAAGCTTTAAATATGATCAAATCCTCCTCCATGGCTAGCTAGTTCTCCTCTTAGGGCTTGGATGAAGTCCTAAGCCAAGTATTGTATCTTTGCATTCAATTTGGGGTTTAATTTTTGTAAATTGTATAACCTTGAGGATTGAACTTAGTTGTATTAAGCTAATTTATGTTTAAATGCTTTAATCAATCTTCTTATGATCTTTATGTTGTCTTATACTTTGATTATGGTTGATTGACCTTGACATCTCCACTCTTTGTAATTGTGTGGATGATGGTTATACAGTGTGCTTAGTTGATGTAATTGCATTTAATTTGATAATTCATGCTTAGTTCTAATGGATTTTATTGCATCTTTAGATTATAAGTAGGTAGGTAGACAATGAATACTCAGCTTTGATGAATTATGTTTATTGATGCAATTTATGTATTCTCTTGATCATAATTGTTTGCTTGTAGCCACAATTCTTTAATTGCACAATTAAGTTCCCCAATTTGATTGCATTGGTATAATCATAAGGGTTAAGGTGGATTCCATGCCCTAAGTTCTTCATCAATATCTTCACTCCTTTGCTTTTTATTATTTCTTTTACTTGCATTCTCATTAGTTTAATTAGTTGATAATTAGGACCAAACAAACATCACTTTTATTGCATCATTTTTCTATTAATTTGGAATTGAATTTAGCTGCTAGTCCTTGTAGACGATCCATACTTTTCTATATTACATAGTAGTATTGGTTTACATATTTAAAATTGATTTTCCAAGCTCTAAAACCACATTCCAAATATTACATTGATTTGTGAAGCGACTAAGCAACCATCAACTATATTTTCTCCACCAAAATTTTCTAGTTGGGTTTCTTTGGATGTGAGGTGGTTTTGGGAACACCATGGTTGCGATCGTTTGGCATAATTGCTTAGGATTTTGCTACTTTGATAATTGAATTTAAGGTGGCTGATCATGAGTTCATCTTGGTGGGGAATGATTCTCATATTGTAATTCTTATGGGTAAGGGAATAGTACACTATCTTTTACTGTAATGTCCCGGATTTTTTTGGATTTTTTGGTATTTTTCTTTTATTTATTTTTTGTACCTTGTTCTGCATTCTACGTGGTTCCCAAGGGTCTTTCGGGACATTTTCATGAGTTCGGGAGTTTTGGGATTACATTTCATTTATTTTAAGTATGCTAGAATTTATAGGATGGATTTTAGAATTTTTCGGAGTCGAGACCGACTTTGTGTTCAGAGATTTTCCCGGTTTTTTATTAAGTATTTATTATTGTATTTAGCATGTTTTATGTGTGTGTGTGTGTGTGTGTATGGTGGGATATTTTAAGGGCAAAGTGGGGAAGTTAAATAGCTTAAAGGGGCAAATAGGTCACTTCAATGAACCACAATTTGACACTTGAAAGAAAGAGGGCCACACCCTCATTTTGAAGTTTGGCTAACCTTTCACTCTCTTTCCCTACTTGGCCACCACTCTTTTTCTCTCTAGTTTTTTTTTTTTTTTTTTTTTTTTTTTTTTTTTTTTTCTCTTTCTCTATATCTATAAACACATATGCATCTATATGCATCAATGTTTCAATTCCATTTTTGAGAGACTTAGGGTGAGGTTTGACTAAGATCATAGAAGAGAGAGTTGTTCTACACAACAAGGGCTTCCATTTAACACTGGTCTTGCCACCATTTGGAAGAATTCAAAATTAACCTAGCTTTAAGGGCTTATTTGGCTTACACTCTTGAGGTAGGGATGTTTAATTCTTCATTCTTTAACTCTACATGAATTTCTTGTCTTATTTTTATGTAAATTATGCCTTAAATATGATAATCATGATGAAAAAGATGTTAGTTGTGTTTTTGTATGTGGGAATACATGTTCTAATGTGATGGTTGTGGTGTAAGGTGCTAAATTACTAAGTATGATGCCATGACTAGATTAAGCTCCATTGAAAGTGTTAATATTGCTATGATAATGGTGTATTGATGACAACATGTTTAGTTGATGTTAATGAAGGTGCCAAGCATGCTATTGATTACTAGTATGTTATAATTGAATGTTGCAATTATCTATGAATGATGTGGTAAAGTTGAAGGTGAGATAAATAATGTTTGTTAGCATTCATGTTTTGGGCATGGTAGGAGGGTTGAGAAAAATTTGTAAAAGGGATTGAATTTTGATAAGTTTAATAAATGGTTTTATAAAGTGTAACGACCCACTCCACTACATGGTATGATATTGTCCGCTTTGGGCCTGAACCCGCACGGTTTTGCTCTTGGGCTTCACCCCAAAAGGCCTCATACCAATTGGAGTGACACACTTACATATAAACACTTCACCTTTCCTCTACCCAGGTAATGTGGGACTGTGCACCCGTAGCTCGCCAGTGTGGTAGCTTGGCAGTGTCTCTCGCATCCGCCCACAAGTTCATCACAATCCACCCCCCTTGGAGGCCCGACGTCCATGTCGGCACACTTCCAGCTGGGTCAGGCTCTGATACCATTTGTAACGACCCACTCCACCACATGGTATGATATTGTCCGCTTTGGGCCTGAGCCCGCACGGTTTTGCTTTTGGGCTTCACCCCAAAAGGCCTCACACTAATTGGAGTGACACACTTACATATAAACACTTCACCTTTCCTCTATCCAGGCGATGTGGGACTGTGCACTCGTAGCTCGCCAGTGTGGTAGCCTGACAGTGTTACTAATTGGAGTGACACACTTACATTTAAACACTTCACCTTTCCTCTACCCAGGCGATGTGGGACTGTGCACCCGTAGCTCGCCAGTGTGGTAGCCTGACAGTGTCTCTCGCTACTACACTGTCAGGCTACCACACTGGCGAGCTACGGGTGCACAGTCCCACATCGCCTGGGTAGAGGAAAGGTGAAGTGTTTATATGTAAGTGTGTCATCTCCAATTGGTATGAGGCCTTTTGGGGTGAAGCCCAAGAGCAAAACCGTGCGGGCTCAGGCCCAAAGCAGACAATATCATACCATGTGGTGGAGTGGGTCGTTACATAAAGGAATTGGACCTAGAGGGAGCGCATGTTGGATTTGGACAAATGGTTGTTGCATTTAAAACTAGGGATAGTCAAGCAATCTCACCTCGGTAAAGTCAATTAGTGATTTTTGGTGTGAGTTATGTAGGTTTAGGACCGGAGTTGGGACGACATTGCATTGCATGACATTATTCACGCATTTAGATAATTAATTTGTTAAATAGATGTCATTGTTGCAAACTATATTGTTGTGATTGATTGAGGTCACTAAGCATAATCACGGTTATTCTTTAATTATCTTATTTGGTTTTTGACTCAAGGGAGTCCAAAGTAGATGTTTTAGGCATCTCCTATTGAGTCTGTGCTCACCCATTCCTTTATCATTTTTAGGTCACGGCAAGGAGGTAGTCGATGACGTTCCTCCACAAGGGTAGTTAAAGTTGAAGGATTCCTCTTTTAGTATCTTTTGTAGCTTTTGTATTAAATGACATCTTTGTAAAACTTAAGCTAACTTGTTTGTATTTATTTTTGTAATCGTTGCAATGGCAACACACAATTATTCTTTTGGGCATGTAATAGTTATTGTAGACACTCATTTATATCCTAATGAATAGGGTGGAATGTTTGAGAATGAATTTAAATTCAAAAGGAGGGGGGGGGGGGGTTATGTTAATTACATATATAAGCAAAGTATTTTTTGTCATGGAGACCTTGCAATTGTAGCTATATTCTTTTGGACATGTTTCTTCTATATTTTGGGAATGTAATTAGATTTAATTTTATTAAATTTTTGCATATGGGTGAAATTTGTGTATTTCATAACATGTGTGTATGGATAAGCCTATAATTATATTAACGTAGTTTTGTTTGAGTATATATGAATCAAAGAATTAATTTGGAGTGTTCTTTGAGTATGTATGAATTAAAGAATTAATTGGGAGTGTTTTCACATAAGTGTATACACACACACACATGTATACATGTACAATGGTATTTTAGTGGTGTTTAAGTGGTCTTTTAGTGGTTGTGTTTTAGGGTGGTTTGAGTGCAAATTGTTGGAGTAATTAAAGAAGCTAAAAATTCATGCCTGGCAACTTTCGATCGACATGTCAGTACCCACACGTCAACCGATATCTCAATATTTTGGACAGTAGGCTTTTCTAATATACACAGCACAATCAGTCAATGTGAAAAAGGGTTTAAGCTGACCGATTCTTCCAACTCGGTCAAAGTGTAGGAAGCCAGATGTTGACCGAGTCTTGCTACTGTGACACCCCCAATCATATGACCCGGTGCATCAACTAAGAAGACTAAAACCCGACCTGATATCAAGTCCTAAATGCAGAAACGAGAATAAATAAAGATGTCACTAGAGGTAAGAACCACCTCTAGGATGACAAAAGAGCCTCGTAAGAAGTCACGAGACTCAACTCGAAGACAAATGTGGAAGCTAAGGTAAAAATGGACAAAATGTGGAACTAGGGATAAAATGATCATTTTATGACAAAAATAAAGGAAGGGGTGTGCACTATTGGATAACCAACTCAAAAACAATAAATTTAGGCTCAAGAATGACCTAAATCAGGTCTAAAATAAGCAAGTTATGGCTGTTCAAAGTTAGCAAGTCAAAGTGGTCAAAATGGGAGCGAACTAAAAGTTGGAATGGTTGCACTTTAGTTCGATTGGTCCAACTTGGGCATATCCGAATTGATAAGTGTTGAAACATTTCAGCCCTAATCTTAGGTATAATAGAAACTTTATCTATCTTTACTTTTCCGCTTTAATCTTATTTTGTTTTATTTCCAATTGCAGGTTCATAATGTTAAAAAGAGCTAAATCTGATCTCTTAATTAAAGCATTGGGAAAGTCAACCGAAGTCTTGACGAGAAACTGAAGCAACAAGGAAGTTAAGCTGCAAATTCAACCAACTTGATCGATTGAGCAATATCCTAGATCGATCGAGTATTTAGCCTTATCTAGAATCAATCTCCAATAACCTCGATCGATCGAGCAACATCCCAGATCGATCGAGCCTTTAGCCTTATCTAGAATCAATCTCCAATAACCTTGATCGATTGAGCAACATTCCAGATCGATCGAGCACTTTGTCTTTATCCGAAATAAATATCTTCAACAATCTCAGTCGGTTGACCCAAGTCTTTGATCGATCGAGCGGGTCTGAGAGTTGCGAAAATTAGAATTTAAGCCTTGATTCAAGGGGGCTCAGGGTACAATCAAACAGGTGTCCTTGTGTACGTGGTCTGACCATTTTGGGATGAGAAGAGTCTCCTATAAGTAAAAGATTAACCCATAATTGAAGGGGGTTAGAAAATTGGAGGCTAAATAGAATTCTAGATTTACTCTCTCTCTAGGGTTTTTCTCAAAGAAGAAGAAGAAGAAGATGAAGCCAAGCTTGGAGATGGATTGTGAGACCATCATGATGACATCTACCTTCTCCATAAGTAGCTAGTTTTTCACTTAGGGCTTAGATGAGCCCTAAGTTTGTGTAATTAAACCTCTTGTCTTTCAATTTTGGGGATTATTAATTGTAATTAAGTGCTTGGTCTTGTGAATTCAAACTTGGTTGTACCAAGGTTTATAGCGTTTTTTCTTCCAATTAATTCTTTATTTTGATTACATATTGTCTTATGTGTGATTAATTGAGGGTTGATCTCTACATTGAGTACTCTTTGTAATTGTGCTTAGTGATGGCCATGCATAGTTTTTATTGGATACAATTGCTCTTAGTTTGATGGATTATGCTTAGTCTTGATGAGTTGTTCTACACCTCCTGCCTACTCCAAATTTCTAAAGGACTTGTGCACTCTTAAGAGAAAATCTAAAAGCCAAGTTCCTTAGAAAATTTGTCTCACTGAGTAAGTCAGTGTTATTCTTAAGTGCAACACTCCTCTTTAAGGTTAAAGATCCTGGTGCTCCTACAATTTCTTGCATCATTGGAAACAATGTGATAGAGCGAGCACTTCTTGATTTTGGAGCAAGTGTGGATCTTATTCCTTACTCAGTGTATGAGAAGTTAGGTTTGGGAGAATTAGAACCTACGTTGGTTGTTGACGAGGCCACTTGATGTACGCCAAAATAATGTAGTGAATGTGCGGTTCAAGAAAAGCCTTTTGGCTCAAGTTTAAATTTATAAAAACCACAACCAACACTACTACTAAAGTAACAAGAGTGAGTAGGGATCGTCCCAAGGGATTATACATGTTGGAATTTAACTTCAACTCTAGCGTATCACAAGATTGCAAAAGATAGAGATTGGTTTGATTAAACTAAGGTGCAATGAAATTAAAATACAATTAAAATAAACTAAGTTGAGATAGGGATTTAAGAGATATGAAGAGAGGTCTTAGGGTGTTGGAATTACCACTAAGCTCATGTAATTAACCACTTGCTTTCCCTTAATGGGGAATACATTGTTGTGAACAAAATGCGACTACCAATTGCAATATTAAGCATGGACCATCTAATTTATGTATGAATTGTCTACCTAAACTAAGTGTAGCACAACCCATCAATTTTAAGCATGACCCATCTAAGTAGCAACAATTGTAGCACACATTAATCTAGAGAATCATAGAATTTGCAATAATAAGCCATGGAATATCTAAGCAAGCATAGATTGTCTACCTACCTACAAGCATGAATTAAATTGTAGAACAACTCATCAAGCATAAGTATAAACCATTAAATTAACTAACAAACTCATCCAATGAAAACCCATGCTTAGCCATCACCAAATCTTTAATTAATCACACATAGACATGCAACCAATATAGAAAATCTAGTGTAGAGATTAATTCCCAAATAATCACATATAAGACAACATGTAATCAAATAGAGAATCAATAGAAATAATTAATCCATATGAATCATGTAAGAAATAATTCCCAATTTAATCACACATAGACATGTAAATAAACTAGAGAATTAATAGGAAGAATTAACCATAGAAATCATAGAAATATACCAAGATTCATTAAATTCACAAGGCTAGAACACTAATCACAACAATATATATAAATCCTCAAAAATAGAAATACAAGGGTTTAGATTACACAAAACTTAGGGCTCATCCAAGCCCTAAGTGTAGATTTAGCCAATCATGGAGGAGGTGGATGTGGTCATGGAATCAAGCTCCAAATATGGCTCCATCTTCTTCTTCATCTTCTTCTTCTTCTTCTTCTTTGAAGCTCTAGAGATGGAGAGAGAAAGTGGTCTAGAGATGGATCTTAAGATGCGCCTCCACTTTCCTCTTTTTTTCTAACCCTAATCTTTAATTTTACTAGAGAGAGAAATAAAAAATGCAATGTAAAAAATAAAAAGATAAAAAAGCTTCTTTACAAATGGGTCACTTCCCTTAATATAGAAGGTTATTTTCTTAGTCACTAAGTCAGGAATATAGCCCCAAAAATATCTAATCCCGTACTATGTGGTAGGTGGACTTTTGGGCGCGCACGGGAATAAGACAGCTCGCTGCCAGCAAAAGTTCGATCGATTAGAGAAAAGTTCGATTGATCCAACTTTGATTTTCGATCGATCCAACTTTGATCGATCTTAGAAAAAGCGATCGATCTTATAAAAAGTTGGATCGATCCAACTTGGCAGATTTTCAGCATCGGCCTCTTTTTGCTCCAAATCGGCCTCTTTTTGCTCCGGATCATCACCAAGACTTAGTTTGACTCCAAAAAGGCCTTAAGAAACCATTTTTAGCCAATTTTAACATTATTGACCTGAAATAGACAAAAACACAAATAAGTACTAAAACAGGAAAATAAGATAGATAAAGGTCCTAGAATACTCAAGCTTAAGGGGTTTAAAAATGTACTTTTCAGCGCTCATCCGTTGTTCTATAGCTTAGTGACCGTTCTGTCAGACAACCATGAGATATTGTTGAAGATGTACTCATAAAAGTGGACAAGTTCTATTTTCCAGTCAATTTCTTAGTTCTTGATATAGAACCAGTCCATGATTCCAAAAAGTATATTCTAGTTATTCTTGGCCATCCTTTTCTAGCCACAACAAATGCTTGCATTAACTGTAGGATTGGAGCCATGGATTTATCTTTTAGGAATATGAAAGTCAAGCGAAACATCTTCATTGCTATTCATTATCCCCAAGATGATAGTGAATGCTTCTTCTTTAATGTTATTGATAAGTGGGTTGAGGAATCACTCCCAACTATTTTGTTCAAGGATCCTTTAGAAGCTTGTTTGAATCAGTTTAACTATAATGAATTCGATATCGAATCTTCAATTGCTGAAGTGAATTCATTGCTCAACTCCACTCATATCACAGATTTTCCTCTATGGAAATTTAGACTTGAGCCTCTTCCTCCACTTTCTAGTACTTCGCCTATTCATTGCTTCCAATCTTTTAAGTTCCCAAGAAAGTAGTCTATTAAAAGTTTTTGAATAAAATAAAGAGGCTATTGGGTGGAGTGTGGCTGATTTGAAAGGAATTAGTCCCATAATTTGCATACATCAGATTCATTTGGAGGTGGATTCCCGAACATCTTGGGAACTCCAAAGAAGATTGAATCCCAATATGAAGGAGGTGGTTATAAAGGAAGTTGTAAAGTTGCTAGATGCATGAATAATCTACCCTATCTCAGATAGCAAGTGGGTGAGTCCTACTCAGGTAGTACCTAAAAATTCAGGTATTATAGTAGTTGAGAATTCTGAGGGAGAATTAGTTCCATAGCGCACCACCACTGGATGGCATATGTGTATCGATTACTGGAAACTCAACTCCGCTACTAGAAAGGATTATTTTCCATTACCATTCATTGATCAGATCCTAGAATGGTTGGCTGGCCAGAGCTATTATTGCTTTTTAGACAGATATTCTGGTGGCCATTGATCCTAAGGATCAAGAGAAAACTATTTTCACTTGTCCATTCAGTATATTTACATATAGACGGATGCCTTTTGGTTTGTGTAATGCGCCAGCAACATTCTAGAGGTGTATGATATCTATCTTTTCAGACATAGTTGAAAAGTTTCTCGAGGTCTTTATGGATGACTTCTCTGTTTTCGGATCCACTTTCGAAAATTGTCTCCAACATCTGTCCCTAGTGCTTCAGTATTGTACAGAAACAAATCTTATTCTTTGTTGGGAGAAGAGCCATTTTATGGTTCAAGAGGGGATTATTTTAGGACATATCATTTCAGAAAGAGGTATTGAAGTTGATAGAGCCAAAGAAGATTTGAACTCCAAATTGCCTCCTCCTACCTCCGTAAGGGGAATGCAATCATTTCTTGGGCACGCCAGGTTCTATCGGTGTTTCATTAAAGACTTTAGCAAAATTTCTCGTCCTTTGTGCAATCTACTTGTAAAGGACGTTCCTTTTGTTTTTAATGAATCATACTGTAACGGCCCTAGTTTTTAGGCCAATGCGTCAGTGATGAACCGAAAGGATGATCCGGTAATGGACCCGAAATGCAAAAGGAAAAATAGAAAACAAGACTCTAAGAAGTTAAAATGACCTTCCATGAGGTCGTGGAACTCAATGAGAACTGATGCGGAAGCAAAAGATCGAAAATATGACAAATAAGCCCCTAGGGGCAAAATAGTCATTTTGCATGGAAATGACATCCCTAGAATGTATATTATTCTCGAGACACATCCATGACTTCCTGTGAAGTTACGAAACTCAAAAGAAAGTAGCGGAAGCGAATTACAAGACAAAAATAACCCCAAGGGCAAAATGGTCATTTCTGAAAATATAAAATCTGGTGCTATCAAGCACACCATTGGGAAGACAGCGAAAAATTAATCAAGTTAGACTCAAGAATCACTTGATTCGGAGTCCGGATGGAAGAGAAAAGTCAAAACAAAGTTTTGATGTCGCCGCGATCGTGAATAGTGTTTTGACAGTAATGAATAGTAACCTGGGTAAAATGCAAAAATTCGTGTGCCGTTTTGAGGCACTAAACGACATTTTCTAGAAAAACACAATAAACAAACCCCCTTCAAAATAATTTTTCCAAGCTGATAATGTCAAAAAAAAATTTATTTTTGATGTGAAATCCCCAAAATGCCCTCATAACAGATTTTTTTTAATAGTACATATGCGCACAGGAAATCAGATTTGACGCGGGGTTTTTGAGACCGAGACGGCATTTTTTGGAAAAATGCAAAGAAGAAACCCCCCTAAAATCATGTTTTCTACCTGAACATGTTAAAATAAGAAAATAAAATATGCAGTGAAATGCCCAGAATGCCCCCAAGAAAATCAGGTGAAGGGTGCCTAAAAGCTGCTATAGGGACTTATGAATTCTACCAGAACTGAGAGCAAAAATGGGGCTCTTAATGACATTTTCTGGAAAAACACGAAAAAGAAACCCCTCCCAAAATTGAATTTTCAACCCGGCCGTGTGAGAGAAAATGAAAAAAATACACTTTGAGATGCCCAAAATGCCCCGAGATCAGAAGAGGTCAAGAGGGCAAAAAACTACTACAGTAACTGTCCTGATTTGAGAGCAAAAAATGGGCTATCAAACGAATTTTTCTGGAAAACACAAAAAAGAAACCCCTCCTAAAATCAAATTTTCTACCGGGCAGCATGGGAGAAAATGAAAAAAGAAATATTATGAAATGACCAAAATGCCCTTAGATCAATAGAGGCTTAAAAACTCAAAAGTAAATCCATAGAGTACTCATTTTGTGAAATATGACTCTAAACTTGAAAATGATCATGCACGCAAACGTAACTTACCTAATAGGACGTGCTACAATGGTCCACGGCTTAAAAATACCGCCGATGCAAAATTCGACCCCCCGACGGCCAAAAAGGCAAAAATGAACGAGAAATGGGAAATTTGAAAACCAAAATTAACAAATGATTTCAAATTACTATTTGGCCCTTGGCTACACTTCATACATGATTAATGAGACCCTATGAAAGAATAAAAATGGAATTCCCACACCCGATGCAAACATAGTGAAGCAAAGACTTGTCATTTTTCAATATTTTCTTAATATTTCATGAAGTCAAAAAATTACATAGGATACAAAATACATGTTATTGGCCTTTGGCCTCATCTCACACAAGTCAATTACATCATAATAGGTATACTTATGTACACATTACATATATGGAATCGAAGATACAAGTTTAGACATATAAGGCTACAAAATGACATTTTATGCTAACATTTGCATGAAATAGAAACTTAAAAGTTATAAGTCATCCAAGGAATGATGAGCATCACAAACCAAGCCTTCGTACCTGAAATAAATCCCAATAACTTCGGGGTGAGTAACATAAAGCTACTCGTAGGAAATGAACATGCATCGAACTAACATTTTACAAAATTATCACCTTAAGGTGAAGCAAGTTAAAGGGGCTCATGCCACATAACGTCTATGTCAAGATGAGACTTAGGGAGCATTCTACGCCACTTTAGATCATTTTTAGCATAAATCACATCATTCATGCAATTTAAACAACATAGAAACATGTTATACAAAACAACAAGATATAGATTCTCAAAGTCCTCAACTTGAAATCTAAAACACGAAAACAAGTAAAGTGGATCATGCCACCTAATGTCTATGTTCTAAATGAATCTATAGGATCATTCCTAAGTTACATTTGAACATTAAAATACAAATCACAATATCGATGCAATTTAACCAACATTGGAACTTCCAATACAACGCATAAAGCATGATTTCTCAAAGTTAACATCTTGAAACTCAAAATGGGAAATCAATTAAAGGACAACAAGTTACGATATCAACTTGTAATGAAATGCAAAATCAAACAAAGTGGATACTTAGACATCACGCCGGATTAGCTCGACACCATAGTTACTAATAGGGAAAAATAAAACCTACCTTAACTAGCCGCCAGACCTCTTCGACTTTTGAACGATAATATTTTGTTATCAAAGATAAAGATTTCCATCGGATAAGAATGATGACATTTCTTATCAAGGATAATGAAAGATGACGTGGTTCAATAAGGTAAAGATAACCTTGGCACAATTTGAGAAAGTCAAAGGAGTAAATTGTATCCCCGACAAATCTGGCAACAAGCGATCTCCTTTGATCTCGCACAAATGGATCTCCTGCGGGACCAATTTGATTCCAATCGACAGTTATAAATAGGGCACCAAGCCATTAAAGAAGGTACGAGAAAAAACCCCTAAATAAAATATACATAATTATTATGTGATACGATTATAAGTACTAACTTGATCGTCGGAGGGTCCCCGGCTGGCACCCCACCGGTGCCATTCGAGGTGACGGCCCTTTGTTTTGCAGGTAAACGCCGTTATTTTGAGTCGCGAGGATTTTCGCATTAATAGCTGGCGCCGTCTATGGGAACGATTAGTTCTCTAAAGAAATAATAATCCTGATGTGACTTGGCTCGGACGACAAGATAAAAGTTTTCGATCATGGAAACCATCCCAAAGTCATCAGCTGATAACGGGTTTCTATGTTGTTATATAAGGACAGGTCTCCACATCATGATTACCCATCCATCATATTGGGGGCAAAACGGTGGGTTGCGTGATACCACCCAGTGTACGATGACAATAATCAAAATTTGGCACGTTGACCCAGGTAGTCCAATGTGGTGTTTTCCATCTAGCGATGCTTGGTCCCCTCACTACTGAGGTTTGGTCGTCTAAGACCAAATGCTATCTCATATCTGGCAACAGCCAACTACCAAGGCCTGATCATTGAAAACTAAGGCCTGGTCCTTCTACGCCTACATAAATGAGTTGGTCTCCACCCATCAAGAAGATCACTACCAAGAAGGGGGTTTCTACCTACTAGTAAAGCCTCTACCACTGAGCATGTCTCTGGCAACGGAGTCTCATTACTCCGTCCATTCGTGCAATCAGGGTGGCCTTCTACACCCAAGAATGTATCAAGGCTTTCAGGTCCAAGGAGGTCTAATGTCCCTCAAGATCCCACGAGGTTTGTATTTCCAAGGAGGTTCATAAGTGAAGGGCGATCATTGGACCCAATGAGGTACTGGCCACCAGACCATCATCTGTCAACCGTTGGGTACCATGCCCCCATCCATCAGGCATCGAGCCAATTGCTGGACACCAAGCCTCCACCTACCAGACGATAGTCGTTACCTCTCTTCCCTTGCAAGAATTACTTATCGACTTCAGATTATACAGAATTTTGGATTGATAATCCATTGCAGGTTAATTTTCAGTAATCATTTCTAACACAATCTAATGTTTTTAGACAACTGTAAATTATTGCAGCACTAGGCACCCCGTTCGCTGTATAAACGTCTATATCAGGGGCAGAATAGTGGATCACACGATATTAATCATCGATCTACATATTAAGGGAAGTAGGTTTTATCATCGCGGTGTCGTATATAATTTACTAGAGAGACAAGACGACTACCTCTTGTATTAAAGGGGTCACCCTCCTTCAAACTATACCTCTTCCCCCATAAGGGATACAAGGGATGGTAATGAGTGTCCTGCATTACAAGGACCCAGGCTGAATGAATCCTGTAATCAATATCCCCGTACTATAAGGGATAGTAAATAAATGTCCTGTATTAAAAAGACCCAGGTTGAATGAATCCCGTAATCAATATCCCCGTACTATAAGGGATAGTAAATAAATGTTCTGTACTAAAAGGACTCAGGTTGAATAAATCCCGTAATCAATATCCCCGTACTATAAGGGATAGTAAATAAATGTCTTGTACTACAAGGACCTGGGCTGTATGAATCCCGTAATCAATATCCCTGTACTATAAGGGATAGTAAATAAACATCCTTATTAAAAAAAACCCGGGTTAAATGAATCTTGTAATCAATATCCCCTTACAATAAGGGATAGTAAATAAAAATTCCTTACTAAAGGGACGAGCTGAGTAAAGCTCGTAAAATTTAATTCCCTTATTAAAGGAGTGATGACTTGAGTGAAGCTCGTACAATTTATTCCCTTAACAAGGGAAGATTACCCAAGGGTACCAAAAATAGTACCCAAGGGAAGAGTACTCAAGGGTACCAAAAATAGTACCCAAGGGAAGATTTCCCAAGGGTACCAAAAATAGAACCCAGGGGAAGAGTACCCAAGGGTACCAAAAATAATACCCAAGGGAAGATTACCAAAAATAGTACCCAAGGGAAGATTACCCAAGGATACCAAAAATAGTACCCAGGGAAAGAGTACCCAAGGGTACCAAAAATAGTACCCAAGGGAAGATTACCTAAGGGTACCAAAAATAGTACCCAAGGGAAGATTACCCAAGGGTACCAAAAATAGTACCCAAGGGAATAGTACTCAAAGATTCATTACCCAAGGGAAGAGTACCCATGGGAACATTACCCAAGGGAAGAGTACCCAAGGGAACATTACCCAAGGGAACAGTACCCAGGGCAAAAAATAAAATACCGTTCACATGAACAGTGCCCGCGGGCACTCTTCCCGAGGGAACAGTGCCCAGGGCAATTTTTTTTTTTTTTTTTTTTACTGTTCTAATGAATAGTACCTACGGGACAGTGCCGGGGGCAAAAAAAAAAAAAAATTCACATTCCCAAAGCTAGACTAGCAAGCTTAGGAATGGGGGGCAACTGATAGGGAAAAATAAAACTTACCTTGACCAGCCGCCAGACCTTTTCGACTTTCAAGTGATAATATTTCGTTATCAAAGATAAAGATTTCCATCGGATAAGAATGATGACATTTCTTATCCAGGATAATGAAAGACGACGTGGTTCAACAGGGTAATGAAAGTACAAAGAATTTTCCCTAATCGTCGAGAGATAAACTTTACACTCCCAATGATTTTTTCAACACTTTTCCCTCCCAATCCCCTCTATTTATAAACCGTTATAACCACCACTGAGCTGGTCCTATCTTGTTCTCCTTCGGCTGGACTCGACTTCCCTCATTTTATCATGGGCTTCTGAAATGACTTTATGGACCTGGGCCCATACGACGCGAACTTGCTCCATCTCGTTCGTCCACATCCGACCCATCCTATGCAATGTGGATCACACCAAACCCGGGTCATTTTGGTGTGATCCACATTGCATAGGACGGGTCGGATATGGACGAACGAGATGGAGCAAGATCGCGCCGTATGGGCCCAGGTCCATAAAGTCATTTCAGAAGCCCATGATAAAATGAGGGAAGTCGAGTCCAGCCGAAGGAGAACAAGATAGGACCAGCTCAGTGGTGGTTATAACGGTCTATAAATAGAGGGGATTGGGAGGGAAAAGTGTTAAAAAAATCATTGGGAGTGTAAAGTTTATCTCTCGACGATTAGGGAAAATTCTTTGTACTTTCAATTGGCGCCGTCTGTGGGAAGAACAGGAAGGATTGATTGATATCATTCTAGATCGGATCGATTCAATGCATTATGCTAGGAAGACGACTAATCTGCGAAAGCTGAATCAACATTGGTAATAGTACGATTTGTTTTGACGAGTCCAGGTTCCGGTTGATTTCGGAAAATTGGCGTCCGATCCAAGCAGATCAGATCCGTGCTTGATCCGGCGAACTGCGTGGTTGTGATCTGTTGTGGTTACTGAATCCGGCTAGTAGTGGACTGAATTCGGCAAGTGTAAGTTCAGATCTAGTGTGCGCACGTTAGCGAAACTCTGATTTGATCAAGAAGCCTGCAGTTGATGACTTTGCTCCGATCTGGAATGATGATCGGAGAGGTGAACCCGAATTCTTTGGAGAACGGCCAGCAGACAAAGCTCGATGAGCTAATGAATATGATCGACGCTTTGAGAAAAGAAAATGCAGAGCTACGAGCTGGAATGGAGCATCGAGAGGCTCCTGCAATTTCGAGGCCGCCTCCTGAAGGAGAGGGAGCTTTACCGTCCGAAGCTGATCGTCAAGGTGATCCGGAAGACGTTAATCGTGGTGGTCCATGTCGTGATGAAGGTATAATCGGTAATCTACCCCCGAATGTCGGACGAGTAGAGGATCGGGAAGGATCTGTTCGTCTGGAACCGCATCATAAATGGATTATGAGGGAGGAAGCACCGGCATATGAACATAGGATTGCGTCACCATGGTGGAGTGAATTTGCAGAGGATAGGTCGTTCGATCCGCTATACCGACCTTCATTAGCGACAGTTGATTACCATAGCTCAGAAAGGAGATCTGCCGATTGAGGATTTTCATCACGATTTTCAAGAGAAAACGAAGCATTGCGTTCCTCAGCAAGGACGGTCGCATCGCCGTTCACTGATGAAATTATGAACGCGCCGAATCCAAAGAAGTTTTCCATGCCGGTCTTCATTCTCTTTGACGGAACAACCGATCCGGTCGATCACATATACCATATTCAGTTGAAAATGGCTTTGAATACTAATAATGATCCTTTGATGTGCAAGTGTTTCCCAACGAGCTTGGCTGGACCAGCTCTCAATTGGTTCAAGAATCTGGCTCAAGGCTCAATCGCCAGTTTCCAGGACTTATGCGATAGATTCATAAGCCAGTATTACGGGAATAAGTGTCCGGCCAAGGATGTATCGAGCCTTTTCATAATGAAGCAGCATGAGGATGAGCGGCTCCAAGCTTTTCTCACCCGGTTCAACCTCGTTAAAAGCATGGTAGTGGAGTGTCACCCGTCAACAGCAGTCCAAGCATTTAAACTCGCAATGAACCGGGGGACACCGTTCCATACCAGCTTGGTGGTTAATACGCCAAGGACAATGGACGAGCTGAACGAGAGAGCTGACGGTTTTGTTCGCCTTGAGGAGAAAGAAGCAGCTAATTCAAGGAAGACGTCAATTATTTCGACCGAGGAGAAGTCCAAAGCTAAGATCCGGCAAAAACAAGCTCAACCGCAACGTTACCCCTCATGGAAGGCGGAGAAGAGGCCTAGGGAGGAGGAATCAGTCACTCCACTCAGAGTCACCTTAGCAAGGCTATACCAGGAGAACAAAGATAAGTTTCGTCCTCCTCTGCCAATCAGGCAACCTCTTGAGCAGAGGGATCAGACTAAACATTGTGCTTTCCATAGTGATTTTGGACATCAAACTAACGAATGTAGGAACCTAAGGAGGCAGGTAGAGATGCTAATCGCAAAGGGGGAATTTCAAAGCTATGTTCAAGGTCCGGTGCAAGACAATAACCGCCCGACTGAACAAATCAAGCGGAACTAGAGGCCGAATCAACACAACTCTCAGCCCGTCCGGATTATAAACGCAATTCATGGCCGGCCTGAACAAACGACGGAGTCAGAAGAGTTACTCAAAACGAGGTTATGCCAGGCCCAGCTAAAAAGAAGAATTGGTAGTGTGCATGCTTTGCACCAGCAGAATGCGTCCACATCGATAAAGTTTGATAAAACGGACCTGCTACGCGTTCAGATTCCTCATGAAGATCCACTAGTCGTCAGTCTGACGATTGCAGAATGCCTGGTTCGGAGAGTCCTGATTGATCCAGGAAGTAGTGCGAATGTCATGCCCAGGGTGACGTTCGGCCGACTGGAGATCAAACCCAAAAAACTCAAACCCATAGGAAATCCGTTGCTCGGATTTGATGGGAAGCGAGTGGAACCCATTGGAATAGTGGAATTGACAGTACAAGCCGCTGAGCGGGTTTTGACTGAAAGTTTTGTGGTAGTGGAAATTCATCCATCATACAACCTCTTGATGGGCAGAGGATGGATTCACAGAATTCAGGGCGTTCCGTCAACCCTACATCAAGTGATGTAGTGTTTGGGTCCGGATGGGACCAAGGTGATAGATATATGCGGGGACCAGGTTGCGGCTAAAGAATGTTATTCAGTAACTTTGAAATCTGCTGGAAAAGGAAAAAATCCCATCCGTTCAGCCAGTCCAAAATAGCAATTACAGAACCCTCCTCCCAGCAAGGATGGGGGGGAGGAGCTACCAGTTCTGACCACAGAACTCCTTCATGAAGTGAAGATTGATCATGAGAAACCAGACCGAACAACAAGGGTGGGAACCAGACTCACTGAAGAAGAGAGACTAGATTTGACTAATTTCTTGATTCAGAATGCGGATGTATTCGCATGAAGCCATTCAGATATGCCAGGGATAAATCCTGCTGTATCCTGTCATTCCCTCAATGTGGATCCGAATGCAAAGCCAGTGAAGCAGAAGCAAAGAAGATTTGCTCCAGAACGAAATCAGATTATAGCTGAGGAGGCTGATCGGCTACTTGAAGCTGAATTCATCTGAGAAGTTCAGTACCCGGCCTGGCTCTCTAACGTTGTTGTAGTGTAGAAGAAGAATAGGAAATGGAGAGTGTGCATTGACTTCACTAACCTAAATAAAGCCTGCTCAAAGGATAGTTTCCCATTGCCTAGGATTGATCAAATGGTAGATGCCACCACAGGATATGAGCAGTTAACTTTCCTGGATGCTTATTCCGGTTACAATCAAATTCCTATGGATCCAGTTGATGAAGAGAAAACTTCGTTTGTTACTAAACGAGGGACTTATTGCTATAAAGTCATGCCATTCGGATTAAAAAACGCTGGAGCTACTTATCAGAGGCATTCAAGCAGAGCGCCAGGCGTTTAGTAAGATAGTGGCAGCTGGCACTTCAAGCCGAACGCCAAACACTTGCTAAAAAATACAAAAAGCCAAGGTAAGTATAACCTTGGCACAATTTGAGAAAGTCAAAGGAGTAAATCATATCGCCGACAAATCTAGCAACAAACGATCTCCTCTGGTCTCGCACAAATGGATCTCCTGCGGGACCAATTTGATTCCAATCGACAGTCATAAATAGGGCATCAAGCCGTTAAAGAAGGTACGAGAAAAAACCCCTAAACAAAATATATATAATTATTATATGATACGATTACAAGTACTAACTTGATCATCGGAGGGTCCTTAGTTGGCACCCCACCGGTGCCATTCGAGGTGATGCCCCTTTGTTTTGCAAGTAAACGCCGTCGTTTTGAGTTGCGAGGATTTTCGCATCAACAGTTACTTTAGGGTTACTAGCCCATGGGTAACCTCCCTATGTGCGCACTAGACTGTAGAGGGACAATCCCCCCGTACTAGAACCATGTCTTAGCCGTAGTTAAACAATGACATCCCCAAGTTTCCAAAATTAACAAGTTATGCAACAACGTATATATATCATGTATATACAAGATAATTAACTATCTACCATGCACAACCGAATTTGGAAACACATACAATACATGCTCTAAGTCTACAACTACTAAGGCATGACTAATGTCGAATCTTCAGTGTGCGATTCGTTACACGTTATAACAATATATTTCAACATTGAAATTATAAACTCATGAATCTAATACAAGTCCAAAATTATGATTTAAACATATAACCAATGTCAAACACATGATTAAATCATTGACGCTATAGAAATGGAAATTAATTAAATAAACTAATTAATTTCTTTAAGTTTCAAATCTTAATCAAATGACCCCTAATTAACACATGTTTAACAACATTACATGGTCATTACTTGCATCCTTTCAAAATCTTAATTAAGCCAATGGAACAACAAAGTAGAATTTAATTAAATCATGATAATTAAATCTCTAACTTCTAAAGCAACTTTAAATGTTCCCAAATTAATATATACTAGTAAACAAGTCCTAGTCATTTCAAATATCAAGTTTAAAACTCAATTAAGCTAATGGAACCCTTAAATCGATTTTAATTAAATTAAAATCTCTAGATTTTAATACTCATCCAAATACTCCAAAATTAAAGTATGTTAAAGAGTATGCCAAGACTTAATTTAATAGCCTATCACAAGTTAATTTCATGCAAGGTACGGCCATGAGAATTAATCACATAAAAAAAATATTAAATAAAAGTTGCAATTCTTATTCAAATGACCCAAATTTAATATATGTCAACAACCATACCAAGGCCAAATTTACTAGCATGCTATACTTTAATTCTAAGTTATACACATCATTGAGAATTAAATCCTATACAAGGAAAATAATTAAATTAAATTATAGGATTAATACAAAACATGCATACAAGTAGTATAAGCTTATAAAATCATCAATACAACATAAATAAAAGCCTAAGACATCCCCTACCTCAATTTGAGATGAAAATCTCAAAGCCACCAAAATGAAACGGCTCCGAATTCGACAATACTTTGGGGTTTTATCGAGAACAACGTCGTGAACATTAAACTCCAAAGAGGACCTACCAAAATCCTAACTCGACCTCGAACCTGAACTCAAAAATTGGCCAAAAATGGGTTCTAATAAGGGGGAAAGATGCGCATAGTCAAGACAAACACAAAATGCAAAGGCACTATGACTTTTTAACAAAGGGAAGAAGGTTTAATTGAGAGAAGAAGGGTGGTAGCCCCCTTGGGCTGCCATGGCAACTTCTGGTTGTGCATGAAGAGAGGGGAAGATGACTTTTTAATTTTATAACCCCCTATTTATAGGAAAACCCTAAAAGTGCCCCAAAAGGGCCCGCTAGGTCCGGAAAAGTGAAATTTGAACAGACGCGCTCAAACGGCAAAACTCCATGAACAAAAAAGAACCAAAATGAGAAAATATGAACAACAAAAGAAATGGTGTTGAAAACTGAGTCTCGAGCAGAGATATATGCCCCGAACAAGTTCGGTGGCAACAAGGGCAAGAAACCCTGAAACTGGAGAAAAATGACCAGAAGGAAATTCTAAGAGTACACAACTTGAAAAAATGTAAAAATGAATCCCATACAAGGATCTAGGCTCATAATGATGCATTTTTGCAATAACTTTCATTAATTGCACAATGGCCCCTCCAAAAAGTGAAAACTGCATTAATGACCTAGAATGAAAATATCTTTTAAAAATATTTTCTTAAAAACCCCTAAAATAAAATACCTTCAAAAGATATTTATGAAAAACACCCCAAGAAAAGAAAAAAATTCTGAAAAACTATGCATCCATACCCCTATAGACACCGAGAGTAACCAAAATACTTTACTACAAAAGTAAAGACACGTATTTCGTGGAAACCATTTAGAATGAATATACGTGAAGTCAAAAACTAATTTGAGCACAGAAAGTGAGGTTGTGCCAAAAAGTGACAAACGGGGAAAAGACAAAATAGGGAAAAGGACGAAAAGTGAATAGTGTCCAAAAAAGTGAAATTGTGGAAATGACTCGGTCCTTAAAGGAAGTTGTCAATCCAAGGGCAAAAGTCTCAGAAACCATTTCTAAGCACTCGAGACGACACTAAGCATCAAGAAATAGAACTCGGAAAAGAAAATTAAACGAAAAAAATTTATCCATAAAATTTAAGAAAAAGGAAAGGAAGGAAAATGACCGGGTCATTACACATACCTAGAAGTTTTTCATAAGCTTCGCTCTCTTTTTTCTTTAGCTCTTATCATGAATCCTCCAAACTGGGCTCTTCTATTTGAGATCACGTGTGACGTATCCGATTATGCTATGGGTGCTGTCTTAGGACAATGAGTAGATAAACTTTTTCATGTTATCTACTATGCAAGCAAAACTCTTTCAAATGCACAATTGAATTATACCATTACTAAAAAAGAGTTGCTTGTAGTTGTCTTTACTTTGGACAAATTCAGATCGTATCTGTTAGGATCCAAGGTAGTGGTCTATTCTGATCATTCTACTTTGAGACATCTTTTCCCCAAAAAGGAAACCAAACCTTGTCTGATTTGATGGATCCTCTTGCTTCAAGAGCTTGATTACGAAATCTGGGATAAAAAAGGGTTAGAGAATGTGGTAGCTGACCATCTTTCTAGAATTATGATTGAGGATACCTCAACTTTACTTCCAGTTCGTGATTTCTTTTTGGATGAACAGCTGTTTAGGGTTTCTCATACGAATTTACCTTAGTTTGCTGATATTATGAATTATCTTACAATAAGTAAAATTCCTTTATCTTGGTCAAAGCAAGAAAAAGATCAGTTTTTCTCTTAGATTAAGATGCACTATTGGGAAGATCCCCAACTCTTCAAGTATTGTGCTGACCAAATCATTCGTAGATTTGTTCTTGAGAGTGAGTTTTATAGTATTCTAACCTTCTGTCACAGTTTGGCTTGTGGAGGTCCCTTCAGTGCAAAGAAAACTGCAACTAAAATTCTTCAATGTGGTTTCTTTTAGCCTTCACTCTTTCAGGATGCATATTTGTTCTGTAGGTCATGCATTCGATGCCAGCAGTTAGGATCAATTTCCAGAAGAGACATGATGCCCTTAACTTCGATCTTAGTCAGTGAGGTTTTTGATATTTGGGGTATTGATTTCATAAGTCCTTTTGTCCAGTCAAATAAAAATGAGTATATTCTTATGGCTATTAATTTTGTGTCTAAATGGGTTAAGGTAGTGGCTACTAAAACCACCGATCACGTAGTCGTGGTTGAGTTCATTTAAACAAACATTTTTAGTCAGTTTGGTATGTCATAAGCTATTATTAGTGATGGGGGTGCTCACTTCTGTAATAGGTACTTCTATACTTTGGTACAAAAATACTCCATCACTCATAAAGTTGTTACTCCCTATCGTCCCCAAACAAGTGGCCAAGTTGAAATATCTAATCGTGAAATTAAGAGAATTCTTGAAAAAAATGGTTAAGCCAGATCGTAAGGATTGGTCATTTAGACTAAATAATGCTTTGTGGGCTTACTGAACAACTTTTAAGACTCTGATTGGTATGTCACCTTACCGTCTCGTCTATGGTAAATGATGTCATATTCCTGTAGAGTTAGAGCATAGAGCACTCTAGGCCATAAAAAAGCTCAATTTTGATATAAACTCTACGGGCTCTAACAGGAAGCTTCAACTAACTAAGCTCGAATAATTGTGTAATGATGCTTATGAGAGTGTTAAGGTTTATAAATGAAAGGCTAAGGCATTTCATGACAAAATATCTTGCGTAAAACTTTTGAGCCCGAATAGAAGGTTTGGTTGTTTAATACACGACTGAAACTTTTTCCTGGAAAGCTTAAGTCACGTTGGGAGGGTCCATACATGATTATTTCTGTTACGCCCTATGGTGCAATAGAAATACAAGATTACAATACTGGACAAGTGTCTAAAGTCAATGGACAGAGACTAAAACCCTACATTAAGGGTAGTATGCAGAGAGGCACGGTTGAGGCAGTAGAACTTCATGATCCTATTTACTTGGACTAGAGAGGTCACTTATCATTGACCTAGCGATATTAAACTTAGCATTGCTGTCGAGCTATCGACGTTAAACTTCGCATTTGTATGTTGTACTTTAGTTTCTTTTATATTTTATATTTTTATTTTATTTTGTTTTTATTTTTTGCTATTAATTTATAGGTTTTATTTTTATTTTTAGACTTAGATTTATTAAAGAAAAATAAAAATTGAAAAATAGAAAAATAAAAAATTAAAATTGTTCTTCAGAGCTCGAGCTTTCATCCTAACGCTCAAGGCTCAGCTATCCAAAGCTCGAGCTTACACACGCTGAGCTCGAGCCATTCTCCATTGCTAACTTTAAGGTTTTTGCAGCAGGCACTAGCATTCCAGTTCCAATGCTCGAGCCCTGGGTTTTAAAGTTTTTAAAAAACCTGAGAGTTCTTATTATCTCATTCTCTATCTCTTTCTCTTAAGTCAAAGTTTTCTTCTCCATACTTATTCACCATGATCTTTGATATTCTCTTTCTAGATCTGCAGGTTCTAATCAAGTAAAAATCTTCATCTTCATCCTCTTCCCATTGCTTCCTTTATAGTTGCCTAAATTTCTAGATCTTGAATAGGACAACATGAGTTTTGTAATACCCCGATATTTTAAAGGGTTTATTAATTGGGATTAATTAATTTTATTTTATTTTGAAATGATTTGTTTAATTTAATTGGGATTAATTTAATTTATTTTATTTTTAAATGATTTGTTTTATCTAAATTGAATGTTTATATTAATTGTCTTATTTTAATTAAATTATATTAAGTGCTCAGATTAATTGTCTTATTTTA
Organism: Cornus florida; assembly: GCF_030987335.1. Taxonomy (NCBI): domain Eukaryota; kingdom Viridiplantae; phylum Streptophyta; class Magnoliopsida; order Cornales; family Cornaceae; genus Cornus; species Cornus florida. The sequence goes on from NW_026775580.1 coordinate 35,915,958, forward strand.
GTTTGTGACTACCCTGGATTTTTCAACCCAGTGTGTCCTGTGATGACCCGAACTGTGATGAGCGCTGAAAAGTGCGTATTTAAATCCCTTAAGTTTAGGTATTCTAGAACCTTTATCTATCTTATTTTACCGTTTTGTATTGATTTCATGTTATTTCTATTTTCAGGTACTTATCTCTAAAACAAGCTAACTCAGCTAAATAAGAGCATAATTGAAGCAATTCTGGGATGAATCAAAGAAAGGAGCAAAGTAGAGCAAAAGGAAGCAAATGGTGGAATTTCAGCAACTTCGATCGATCTTAAGAAAAGTTCGATCGATCCAACTTTCATCGATCTCAGCACTTCAAGATGGATCTGAGCCATGTTTGTCCCTGTTCAAAGATCTCAAAAGTTCGATCAATCCAACTTTCTTCTCCGATCGATCGAACATTCTTATCCTTATCCAAATGATTGATCTTATCCAGTTGTACCACCTTTCCATCCACTTCTGTCCTTTTCCTAAAAATATCTTCAAAATATCTCATATTTGTTTTTATCCAAAAAGGCGCCGCCATTGAGGATCGATCTAGCCTAAGTTCAATAGATCTCAGCCATGTTCGATCGATCCAAGTCCAAAGTTCGATCGATCGATCTTCTTCCAGTGCGAAAAAGTTAAATTTCCAGCTCACAAAAAGTTATCCTTTATCCAATCATTAAGGAATATTTGTTGTACGACCCTAGCTCATTTTGGGTGTCATTTGACCTACCTATATAAGGATAATGATTACTTTTTGTATCATATCACATTGTATCACATCATATCATATCATACCTTGTAGAACTCTTAGGGAGGAAGCAAAGAAGAGGAAAAGGCTAGAGACACCATTGGAGGCTCTTCATCAACCAAGGAACAGATTTCTTCCATGGAGCTTGCCCTTGAGGGTTGGAGGACATCATCCATGAGTGGCTAGAGATCCTCTTGGGGCTAGAGTTAGCCCTAAGCATGCTTTCTACTTCTTGATTTATGTATTTTTGAGGGGATTTGTATTGTGATTCATGTCTTGACACTTTTATATAGATAGATCTTGTTTATTCAATGATTTATGTGGTTTAATGCTTCCAATTGATCATTTCATTCTATCCATATATCTATGTATGCTAGAAAAGATGTTCATGTGTTCGTCTCTATTTCTTGTGTTATTGATGCATGTCTATGTGTATTGATGCTATAGATCTAGAGATTGTCAAGACATAGTGTTTAATGTCATGTTCTTGTGGTTTATTTGATGGTTCATACTCATTGCTTGATGGATTGTACCTCTCCCTTAGTTTAATTATTTAATTTCATGTCATTAGCTTAGTTGTAGTGTAGTTGTTAAATAAGAGGACAATCCATGCTTGTTGTTGATGTTCTATACTTATAAAAGCAAGTAATATGTATCTTTAACCTTGTGATGTGTTTGGATTGTGAGCTTGAAGAAAGGATTAATGGCTTAATTTGATATGTTGTGCTATCCACTATATTGTTTAGACAATATATGATTAATTTGTCATCCATGCTTGTTGGAACAACCACACACACACATTTTGTTGCAATACATGTTCTTCCCCTCATTAATCATTCATTAAAGGTGTTGAAAAGTTATGCTTAGTGGTGATCTCTAAACCCCAAGATCTCTCTCTCTTTTATTCTCTCTATTGCATTATTGCTTACTTTAGTTTAATTTGCATCTAGTTTAATTCAACCAACCAACCATTATTTTGATCACTCGACCTACTAACCCTAATTTTAATCCCTCAACCTCGTACGACACTCAATCCCTTGGGACGATCCCTACTCACCCTAGCTATATTTTTAGCGAAAGGTAGTAGTGACAATTTATAAATGTAAAACTTGGTCACATAAGCATAAACTTTGGGTTTGAATTGACGACACACCAAGTTTTTGGCGCCGTTGCCGGGGATTGATAAATCGTGAGTCCGCGTGGAGGTAAATTACTTTTCTTGCGTATTGTTTGAGCATGGGAGTATGGGGACATTGTATGTGGAGGAAGTTTGTTGATTGTTGATTTGTTGTGAAGGAGAAGTGCTTGCTTGTTTTGTTGTGTTTCATGTGTCGCTAGAAGTCTTGGGTAGTCATTGTCATATCACTCGTCCTAGGCATTCGCATAGAAAATCTAGAGGGTAATCTTGGCTACTTAGACCCACGTTTCATGCAAAACCCACCTCTTAATCAACATGGCCCCGGAGTTCAAGCTCCAATTCCTCCAATGGTCCTTCGTGATCATTACAATCTTCATGCATATCATGCACCTACTTGTATTGTGTTGCCTAATTTTGAAGCAAATCAATATGAAATCAAGCCTGAGACTATTCAAATGTGTCCACTCTTTTATGGCTTAGATGATGAGGAACCCTAGAAACATCTAAATGAATTCTTTGAAATATGGTCCACCATAAGATATATGGATGTCCCAAAGGAAGTTTTTAGGTTACTTCTCTTCCCTTTTACACTTAAAAATAAAAAAAAAACATTGGTTCAATACTTTGGAGGCAAATTCAATAACATATTGGACACAAATGCAAAGTGAATTTTTGAAAAAATCTTACCACATAAGTTTGACTAATGTAATGCGTGCTTCAATTAGAGAATTTTCTCAAAGGGAAGAGGAGTGTGACGACCCTGGTTTTTAGGCCAGCGTGTCCTGTGATGAACCGAAGATTTGACCCGACAATGGATCCGATATGCGGAAGCGAAAACAGAAAACAGGACTCTAAGAAGTCAAAGTGACCTTCCATGAGGTCATAGAACTTAATGAGAACTGATGCGGAAGCAAAAGGTCAAAATATGACAAATAAGCCCCCAGGGGCAAAATAGTTATTTTTGAAAAATGTGGATTCGGGTGCCACTGAGCACACCGTTGGAAGGACAATGAAAAACTAATCAAGATGGACACAAGAATTGCATGATTTGGAGTCCGGATGAAGGAGAAATAGCATGACAATGAAAAATGGACACTTAAAGCTTTAAGGGAAAACTGGTAATTATTCAGGAAGAACTGGGTGCAACCGAGCACACCGTTGGAAAGACAGTGAAAAATTGGTCAAGTTCAAAAAAAAATTCACTTGAATCGGAATCCGGACGAAGGAGAAAAGCCCAAAAGAAGAATTGACGTCGCGACGGCCCGACAAGGGCCATGGCGCACACGGCGCCCATGTGTGATCCCACCGGCGCCCAAAGACATGGCTGGTGGCAGCCCTTGGCTACTGCTACATTTTTTTTGATTTGCCCAGAACTGAGGCTTGAAACAGAGGTCAAGACGAGTTTTTCTGAAAAAACATGAAGAAGAAACCCCCCCTAAAATCGAGTTTTCTACTCGGCTTTGTGAACGGAATAGAAAAAAACTCACTGTGAAATCTCTAAAATGCCCCTAGATCAGAACTGAACAAGAGGGTCATAAAGCTGCTAAATGAAAACCGGAAGCAGAAACTTCACGAGGGATTTCTGGTACCAATACAACATTTTCTGGAAAAACACAAAGAAGAAACCCCCTCTAAAATCATGTTTTCTATTCAACCATGTCAAAGGAAGAAAATAAAACTGATGTGAAAGGTCCATAATGCCCGTAGATCAGAATATGCAAAAAAAATGCGAAATGAATTCACAAGAGGCTCAAAACATAAACGATAAGGTTTTGCCTGGAAATGACCATGCACGCAAACGTAACTTACCTATTTGGACGTGCTACAATGGTCCACGACTTAAAAATACCACCGATACAAAATCCGACCCCCCAACGGGCAAAAAGGCAAAAATGGAACTTGGAATGAAAACTCAGAATCCAAAAATACAAAACGGGATCAAATGACCGTTTGGCCCTTGGCCACATTTCATACAAGATTAATAAGACCCTATGAAAGAATGAAAATGGAATTCCCACACCTGATGCAACCATGGTGAAGCAATGACTTGCGATTTTTCAAGGTTTTCATAATATTTCATGAAGTTAAAAAGTTATATAGAATACAATACACATGTCATTGGCCTCCGATCTCATCTCATAAATATCAAATACATTGAAAGGAGTGTACTTAAGTACACATTACATACATGGAATCAAATATACATATTTTGACATATAAGTCTACAAAATGACATTTCATGCTAACATTTGCGTGAAATGGAAACTTGAAAGCTACATGACATCCAAGGAATGCTAGGCTTCACGAACCAAGTCTTCGTACCTGAAATATGCCCCAGTATCGTAGGGGTGAGTAACATAAAGCTATTCGTAGGAGATGAGCATGCATCGACTTAGCATTTTACAAATTTATCACCTTAAGGTGAAACATGTTAAAGGGGCTCATGCCACCTAACGTCTATGTCCAAGTGAGACTCGAGGAGCATCCTAAGCTACCTTAGAGTCTAAGCAACAAGAATCATGATATACATACATGTATGAAACGAATCATGGTTGGGATAATCCAAAGAACACGACAAGAAGAATGCTTGAGCATAAATTAACATGAATTGCATTTTCAATACAATTGAACTAGGTCTAAAGTAATCCATACAACATGACAAAAGCATATTTGAATACAAGTTAACAAGAATCACATTATCCATGCAATTCAACAACAAAAGAGCATGTTAAACAATGCAACAAGGTTTAAGTTCTCAAAGCCATCAACTTAGAATCTAAAGCACAAAATAACAGTAGTGGTTCATGTTGGTCTAAGAATTTTATCTAAAGGTCAATCTTATATTTTGATGATTACAAACCATTAATGATGTTTAAGTACTAATATTTTCATTGAGTGATATATAGTTGATCAAGATTCAATCCTCAATGTTGAGCTAGAAGATCCATTCCAAATACTCAAGTTATGGATTCAAGGAAGCCTTAAAGTGCAAGAAATCAAAGAAAAACTCGGACTTCAAAGATCACACAAAGCATTTCAAAGAAACAAAGCAAGTCTTCATCAAGCCTAAACGATCATGGTCAAAGAATGAAGAAAAGGGTAGATAGGATGGTGAGAGCTTAAGATTTAATGTCAAAGTATATTTGAATATATTTTGAAGCTCAAAATTATAGGACCATGCATATCATACATCATTCATATGCTCCTATGACCATTAGCAATAGACTAGGAACTTCATTTATATATATTGTTATATGAAGTCTTTGCTAAGAAAGAGTTAGTTCAAGCTTGATAAGCTTTGAAAGAACTCATTTTCTAAGTTAGAAATTCTAGGACCATGCACATTAATCATTATATTTATTTTGGTCTCTAGAAAGTAAAGGAAAAGGCATTGAAATTAATTTTTCATCTTTAAAGCCTTTGTTGCCATAATTTGGTAAATGGCTCTAGGACACAATGCACTTGAAATTTATCATCTACATATGTCCCTAAACTCTTAGAAACAGGCCTTGAACTAAATTGAACCATTCATCAAAGTCCTAGGTGCTAGAAAGATGGATATCTCATAAGAAGCAATTTTCAGCCCAGAAAAATTTCAGACCAGCCTGTACTAAAAATGCTATAACTATTTGTGTAGTTGGAATTTTTATGTAAGGCCAGTGGCATTGGAAAGCTGACTTCGAGCCCTAGAGTTTAGACTTAAATTTCACCTAAATTGGATTTAAAACGACTGAGGTATGAGCTTCACAAAATACATGAATCTGGTATGCAAAATTTCTGACCAGGTTGCAATAAAACGGCCATAACTACTTCTGTAGTTGGAATTTTTGAGTAAGGCTAGTTGGATTAGAAAGCTGACTTCAAGGCAATAAATTTAGACTTAAATTTCACCTCATTTGGAGTTTCATGGACTAAGTTATGTCCATTTGAAGTCATACACTCTTTTCTGTCCAATCCTAAAGCAGCCTTCATGTAAATAGAGTCAGCTCTCTCAAGGCAAATGGAGCCGCCTCCATTCAAAAAAAGGAGCCTGCTCCATTCTTTTAATAGAGCCGCCTCCATTCAGAAATGAGCCTGCTCCATTTTTTTGGAGCCGCCTCCATTTGAAAAAGAGCCGCCTCCACTCAAAAGTAATGAGCCTGTTCCTTTTACTCCAGTAGCATTTCTTGGCTCGTAAAACAATCCTTCAGAAAAGAGCCTGCTCCACTTTTTTAATGGAGCCGCCTCCATTTGAAATTGAGCCGCCTCCACTTTTGCAAAGAGCCGGCTCCTTTGAGGGTTTTGAATTACAACGGCAATTTTCCTGCATTTAATTCCTCCAACCACTTCTAACAGCTATATTGAGCTGCGATTTTATATATATACAGAGGGGTTGTCTGCTAACAAATTGACATCATTTAAGAGACATTATATTACATTGCAAAGAGAGCTTTTGTTCTCAATCTTCTCTTCATCTCTCTCTCATTCACTCTTATTCCATCTTGAGAGATTCCAGTAAAGATTAAAAGGGCTTTTGCTCTTGTTTTAATCTTCATAGAGTTTTTGCTCTATTATACTACTTGAGAGAGCATTCAAGAACATTCATTCAAGTGCATTAAAGAGAGCTTTTGGCTCTACCATTATACAGAGCTTTTGTTCTGGTTTTACTCACTCATAGAGCCTCTGTTCAGACATCGATCTTCATCTCATATACAAGCTTCCATAGCTGACTCAGAGTGAACTTCAGAGAACATTTCATGAGCCTTTGCTGAACTTTTATTCTAGTATTTCATCAGAGCTTTTGTTCTGCATTTTCCTCATCATCTCTTATACATTTCATACTTAGAGTTTGAGCTTTACTTGATTTCATATATACTCTATTGTGAGGTTTGATTTGTATCAGTTCTTAAGAGGATTTCTTGTACTACAAATTCTATTTACAAATCTACTATAAGCCTAAGAGGAGGAGTTTCTCTTAGCAAAGAAATTGTAAGGGCTGGTGTGGCCTATGTAAAACTAAGAGGGTGGTCTCTTAGGAAGGATATTGTAAGAGTTGGTGTGACCCAAAGGAAGACTAAGAGAAGTTTTCTCTTAGCAAGAAGTTACTTCTAATCAAGGTTTGCTCTCCACCCATAAGGAGAAGCTATATTGGATTGGGAAGTCTCAAGAGGGATCTTGAGCCAAGGAGTAGGAGTTTCCGAACCTCGCAAAAATCGCCGTGTTTTAGATTGTAATTTCTCTTCCCTTATCTCTTTTACAATTATGCTATAAATTGTTTACTTTCATATCTTGATTTCATATGTTGATTACTGCACAATAGGTTATATTATTGATTAGAAATTGTATATCTATAATTTGCAAAAATTGGCCATTGACTTTATTCACCCCCCCTCTAGAGTCAATTCTTGGGCAATAGTTCATGCCACCTAACGTCTACGTTATAAATGAATCAATAGGATCAATCCTAAGCTTTATTAGAATGTCAAAACACGATTTTCAATATTGAAGCAATTTAACCAATTCCGAGCACTCGAGATGACACTAAGCGACACGAAACAGAGATCAAAAAAGAAAATTAAACGAAAAAATTTCATTCGTAAAATTTCAGGAAAAAGGAAAGGAAGGCAAATGACTGGGTCGTTACAGGGAGTGGTTGCATGAGGCTTGGGAAAGATTGAATGACTTGCTAAGCAAATGTCCACATCATGGCATTCCAAAATGGCAAGTGGTTTAATATTTCTATGAGAGCCTATCTGACATTCATAAGGACATAGTCGATACATCATGTGGAAGATCATATTTTGGAAAGCATGAGGATGACATAAGGCACCTCTTTGAGAAATTGAGCGAAAACTCCTTGCAAAAATATTATACTTATCAGTTTGACCATAGTTCGAAGGAAAAGAAGAGAGACTTGCAAGTAAGTCAAATAGAGAATCCATTAGAGATTGTAGCCGAGGTTAAAACTCTCTCCCAAAAACTGGTTATAAAATCACCTTCTTTTCATCATACTTCTTATCTTAGTGAGCCATGCATGACATGTTCAAGTGTTTTACATACCACTTTCGAATGTCCCCATGGACATGTATTCAATGAGCACTTTGAACAAGTCAATGCTATGTTTGCTCACCCTTACTCATGTGCATATGTTCCAATGTGGAATGAAAATCCGAATTTCTATCAAGCTAAAAAGTTTCAAGGAAAATATATTCCACCTCATAAAAGGGAAGGAGGTTCCCAAGGATTTGTTTCTTCTTCATCTCATCAAAGAACCAATCACTTTTCATATCCTTAAAGGTATGATTCGCAAATTTGCTCTCATTATCCTCATACATTTTCTAGCCATTCTACATTTCAAGATAAGGTTTTGGTGGCCTTGGGTAGCTTAGAAAGGAATACCAACTTGTTGCATTCCCATTCTCAATCTATATCAAAGTTAGAATCCCAAATTAGGACCATAGCTAATGCATTGAATGCAAGAGAAATTGGGAAATTACCTAGTCAACCCGAGAGGAATCCAAAAGCTAATTTTGTGTGGAAGCAAACCCTGCATCGGGGTGTTCTTCCCAAGCTCAAGTGCAAGCCATCACCACATTGAGAAGTGGTAAGCAAGTGGACAATAGGGTTGAACTACCAAAGGAAGATAGTGAATCGGTGCAACCTAAAGTTGTCACCCATCCAATTCCTAATTCCACTCCTACTTCTTTGAATGAAAATGTTCCTAACCGGAATTCTCAATCATCTCCATCATCTCCTCAAATTGCAAAGTCTCATGAGCCAAAAGCTCCGTTCCCTTATGCTTTAAAAGAAACTTCACCTTATGGGAGGTAATAAGGGAAAATACATGACATGATGGAAGTTTTTAAGCAAGTAAACATCAATCTTCCTCTTTTGGATGCCATTAAGCAAATTCCACCTTATGCAAAATTCTTGAAAGACCTTCGCACACAAAAAAGGAAGAGCAAGGGATGGAGCCCCAAAAAAGTGTTCCTCATGGAGCAAGTGAGCTCCATTATTCAACAAAACACTCTACCTAAGTTCAAAGATCCCAGTGCTTCGACCATCTCAAGTGTGATTGGGAACCATGAAGTTCGTAGAGCTCTTCTTGACTTAGGTGCAAGTGTTAATTTGATTCCTTACTCCGTGTATGTCCAACTAGGTTTGAATGAGTTGAAGCCAACCTCAGTGGTGCTTCAATTGGCCGATAGATTCGTCAAAACACCAAGGTGCATATTTGAGGACATACTCATCAAAGTTGATAAGTTTTACTTCTCGGTTGATTTTGTAGTTCTTGATACCGAACCGGTTACTAATCCCACCAATCACATCCCGATCATCTTGGGAAGGCCATTCCTTGCCACCGCAAATGCAACCATAAATTATAGATCTGGGGTTATAGACCTTTCGTTTGGTAACATGATGGCCAAGCTTAATGTTTTCAATGTAAGTCGACATCCTGTAGATGAAGACGAGTGTTGTCTGGTAGATGTGTTGGATGAGATTGTTGAGGGATTAATTCCTACCATGGTCATGAAATAACCAATTGAGGATAACCTTTTATCTCTCCTATCCGATGATCCTCTTACTTCTTGTCTTCTTGAAATGTATGAAAATTATGGGTTTGATGATGAAAAATTAATGGATGAAGTAAATAATTTCATGGAATTTGTTGCAAGCTTGGATTTTCCATCTTGAAAAACTCCAATAAAACCTCTTCCTCCATTCTCTAGCACTCCACCGGTCTCATCTTTAGTTTCTCCACCAACTCTTGAGCTTAAAACTCTACCTTCCACTCTCAAGTATGCATTCTTAGGACCAAAAGAGACTCTTCCGGTTATCATTTCTTCAAGTCTTGAAAAAGACCAAGAAGACGCTCTCTTAAATATGCTTAAAGAAATAAGGAAGCCATAGGATAGAGTGTGGCGGATCTTAAGGGAATTGACCCTTCTATTTGTATGCATCGCATACTTATGGAAGATGATGCAAAACCCTTTAGGGATGCCCAAAGGAGACTTAACCCCAACATGAAGGAGGTAGTCAAAAAGGAAGTTGTCAAACTCTTAGATGCCGGAATCATTTACCCAATCTCCGATAGCAAATGGGTGAGTCCAACTCAAGTAGTTCCCAAGAAATCGGGGATTACCGTGGTTGAGAATGCAAAGGGTGAGGAAATCTCTAAGCATACCGCTAATTCATGGCGTGTATGCATTGATTACCGCAAATTAAATGCCGCAACTAGAAAAGATCACTTCCCTTTGCCATTCATTAATCAAATTCTAGAAAGATCGGCCGGACAACAGTACTATTGCTTCCTTGATGGCTATTCAGGGTACAATCAAGTAGCCCTTGACCCATTGAACTAAGAGAAAACCACCTTTACTTGTCCATTTGGCACATTTACTTATAGACGGATGCCTTTCAGTTTGTGCAATGCCCCCGCCACATTCCAAAGGTGTATAATGTCAATTTTCTCAGACATGGTGGAAGAGTATCTAGAAGTGGTCATTGATGATTTTTCTGTCTTTGGGTCTTCATTTGATGTATGCCTCAAAAATTTGGATCCAGTGCTTAAGATATGCTGTGAAACAAACCTTGTTCTTAGTTGGAAAAAAAGCCATTTTATGGTTTAAGAGGGTATTGTTTTGGGTCACGGTATCTCAATGAGGGGGATTGAGGTAGATAAAGTGAAAGTGGAGCTTATTGCTGAATTGCCACCACCTTCAATGGTGAGAGAGGTTCGCTCCTTCTCTAGGTCATGCCGGCTTCTATTGCCGATTCATAAAAGACTTTAGCAAAATTGCTCGACCCTTGTGCAATCTCCTTGCCAAGGAAACTCTTTTTGTCTTTGATCAAGCATGCCTAGATGCTTTTCATAAATTACGTGATTTATTGTCTTCTACTCCTATCATGTAACCTCTCAATTGGTCATTGCCATTTGAAATTATGTGTGATGCTTCTGATTATGCCATGGGAGCGGTTTTGGGCCAAAGAGTAGGAAAGCTTCCTTGTGCCATCTACTGTGCAGTAAAACTTTCTCGGGAGCTCAATTGAAATACTCCACTACCGAGAAAGAATTACTTATCGTAGTGTATGTTCTTGATATATTTCGATCCTATCTTTTAGGTTCTATGGTGGTTGTTCACTTTGATCATGTTGCCTTGAGACATCTTTTGATAAAGAGAGAAACAAAACCTAGATTGATTAGATGGATTTTGCTTCTTCAGGAATTTGATTTGGAAATCAAGGATAAGAAAGGCACCAAAAATGTGGTTGTCGATCATCTCTCTAGGTTATCGATAGAACCTTTCCCTAGTCCACCAATTCGTGATTCTTTTTTGGATGAACAACTTTTCCAAGTTTTTAATGGACAAATGCCTTGGTTTGATGACATTGTGAATCATTTGGCAATTGGCAAACTTCCAACTTCTTGGTCAAAGAACGAAAGAATTGTTTCTTTGCCAACATCCGGAATTACTATTAGGAAGATCCTGTCTTGTACCATTATTGTCCAGATCAAATTGTGAGGAGATGCATTCCGGAGAGGGAAATTCCAAGTGTCCTTGTGTTTTGTCATACACTTGCATGTGGCGGGCATTTTAGTGCAAAGAAGACCGCCTTGACGGTTCTTCAAAGTGGGTTCTTTTGGCCCACTATCCATAGAGATGCCTACAATTTTTGCAAGTTATGTGAAAGATGTCAAAAGATGGGTTCAATGTCGAAAAGAGATATGATGCCCTTAACTAACATTCTTGTTGTAGAATTCTTTGACATATGGGACATTGATTTTATGGGTCCATTTCCTATGTCCTATGGTTTTCAATACATTCTTCTTGCCGTTGATTATGTTTCCAAGTGAGTGAAAGCATGTGCTACCAAAACAAATGATCATTCCGTGGTTATTCAATTCATCAAGTCCAATATCGTTGCTCGTTTTGGTATGCCAAGGGCTATAATAAGTGATGGAGGAAAGCATTTTTGTAATAAATTCCTAAGGCATTTATTTTGATGAGCGCTGAAAAGTGCGTATTTAAACCCCTTAAGCTTAGGCATTCTAGTACCCTTATCTATCTTACATTACCGTCTTAGATTGATTTCTTGTTATTTCCATTTTCAGGCACTTATCCCGAAAATAAACTAACTCAGCCAAATAAGAGCAGAAATGAAACAATTCTGGGATGAATCAAAGAAAGGAGCCAAGTGGAAGCAAAAGGAAGAAAAATGTGGAATTCAAAATCTTCGATCGATCTCAGATCAAGGTTCGATCGATCCAACATGATCGATCTCAGCACTTCAAGATGGATCAGAGCCATGATGACATTTTCAGAGATCTCAAAAGTTCGATCGATCGAACTACCTTGTCCTTATCCAAATGATTGATCTTATTTAGTTGTACCACCCTACCAACCACTTTTGTCCTTTTCCCAAAAATATTTTCGAAATATCTCAGATTTGTTTGTATCCAAAAAGCACCGCCATTGAGGATCGATCCAACTTCAGTTCGATAGATCTTAGCCATGCTCAATCGATCTAAGTCCAAGGTTCGATCGATTGAACTTTCTCCAGTGCGAAAAAGTTAAATTTCCAGTTCACAAAAAGTTGTCCTTTATCCAATCATTGGAGAATATTTGCTGTACGACCCCAGCTTATTTTGGGTGTCATTTGACCTACCTATATAAGGATAAGGATTACTTTTTACATCATATCACATCATATCATATCATACCTTGTAGAACTCTTGGAGAGGAAGCTTAGAAGAGGAGGAGGCTAGAGACACCATTGGAGACTCTTCATCAACCAAGGAGCAAATCTCTACCATGAAGTTAGCCCTTAAGGGTTAGAGAAGCACTACCATGAGTGGCTAGACATCCTCTTGGGGCTAGAGTTAGCCCCAAGCATGCTTTCTACATCTTGATTTTGTGTATTATTGAGGGATTAGTGTTGTAATACATGTTTTGGCACTTTTATATATATAGATCTTGTTTATTCAATGATTTATGTGGTTTAATGCTTCCAATTGATCATTTCATTCTATCCATATGTCTATGTATGCTAGAATAGATGTTCATGTGTTTGTCTCTATTTCTTGTTTTATTGATGCATGTCTATGTGTATTAATGCCATAGATCTAGAGATTGTCAAAACATTGTGCTTAATGGAATGCTCTTGTAATTTTCTTGATGATTCGTGCTCATTTCTTGATGAATTGTGCCTCTCCCTTAGCTTAATTAGTTTAATTTCATGTCATTAGCTTAATTGTAGTGTAGTGGTAGCATAGTTGTTAGATGGGATGACAATCCATGCTTGTTGTTTGATGTTCCATACTTTTGAATGTAAGTAGCATATGTCTCTAACCTTGTGGTGTATTTAGCTTGTGAGCTTAATGAAATGATTAATGACTTGGTAGATATATTGTGCTTGTCACATGCTATTTAGACAATATATACTTAATTGTTAGATATATTGTGCTTTTCACATGTTGCTTAGACAATATATACTTAATTGGTCACCCTTGCTAATTGAATCAACCAAACACGCACACACATCAATATTGCAACACACATTTCCCTCATTAGTCACTTGTTAAGGGTGTAGAAAAGTATTGTTTGGTGGTGACCTCTAAACCCCAAGATCTCTCTCTTACTTACTTTTTATTGCATTCAATTATTTAGTTTAATTTGCTCTCTAGTTTAATCAATCAACCAACTATTTGTTTGATCACTCGACCTACTAACCCTAATAATGATTCCACAACCAAATTCGACTCCAATCCCTTGGGACGATCCTTACTCACCCTAACTATACTTTTAGTGAAGGTAGTAGTGGCTTTTATAAATATAAAACTTGGCCCTCGCCTTAATGCACACTCTTAAGTTTATGGTTTAGCGACGCACCATAGTTTTTGGCGCCGTTGCCGGGGATTAGGCAACGTTATATTTGTGGAATCAATTAGGAATTAGTACTCTTTTGATCGTGTCTTTACTTTGTTTTTATTTTTCTTTTGATTACTTATTGTGTTTGTTTATCTTTGACAAGGAGCATTGAGCTTAGAAGCAAGCAAAGGAGCATTCGAGCAAAGGAGCTAAGCAAGAAAGAAAAATGCTAAAAATATAAAAAAAAATTGCTAAGCTAAGCTATAAATTTGGAGTTGAAGTGCTAAAGGTCCTTTGTGAGACTTTCTTTACTCAATCCCTTAGTTAAATCGTCGGCCCGCGTGGAGGCTTGTTTTTGGAAAACATGAAAATGACATTTGGCACCTTTTTGAAAAAATGAGTGAAAACTCTTTGCACAAATATTACACTTCTCGGCTTGATCATGGTTTTAATAAAAAGGAGAAAAGTGTAACAGTGTGTCAAATTGAAAGTTCAAGGGAAATTGTAGCCGAGGTTAAAACTCTTTCTCAAAAACTTGATCAATTCTTGTTGAATCAAAAGCCGGCTATCAATTCATCTCCTTTTCATTATACAACTCATCTTTGTGAGCCTTGCATGACATGTTCAAGTGTTTTGCATACTACTTTTGATTATCCCCATAGACATGTTGTTAATGAACACTTTGAACAAGTTAATGCTACATTTGCTCACCCTTATTCAAATGCATATGTTCCATTGTGGAATGAAAGCTCAAGCCCTTATCAAGCTAAAAATTTTCAAAGAAAATACATTCCACCTCATAAAAGAAATGGAGGTTCTCAAGAGTTTGTTTCTCCTTCTTTCCATCATCAAAGAATGAATGACCTCTCACATCCTAAAATGTATAATTCCCAAGTTGGCTTTCATTATCCTCAAGCACTTTTTAGTAATTATACATTTGAAGATAAGGTTTTAATGGCCTTGGGTAGCTTAGAGAAGGATACCAACTTGTTGCATTCCCACTCTCAATCCATATAAAAGCTTGAATCCCAAATTGGGACCATAGCTAATGCATTGAATGCAAGAGAAATTGGGAAATTGCCTAGTCAACCCGAGAGGAATCCAAAAGCCCAATTTTGTGTGGAAGCAAACCCTACATCAGGGTGTTCTTCCCAAGCTCAAGCGAGCCATCACCACCTTGAGAAGTGGTAAGCAAGTGGACAATATGGTTGAATTACCAAAGGAAGATAGTGAATTGGTGCAACCTAAAGTTGTCACCTATCCAATTCCCAATTCCACTCCTACTTCCTTGAATGAAAATGTTCCTAACTGGAATTCTCAATCTTCTCCATCATCCTCTCAAATTACAAAGTCTTGTGAGCCAAAAGCTCCATTCCCTTATGCTTTAGAAGAAACTTTGCCTTATGGGAGGCAAGAAGGGAAAATGCATGACATGATGGAAGTTTTTAAGCAAGTCAACATCAATCTTCCTCTTTTGGATGCCATTAAGCAAATTCCACCTTATGCAAAATTCTTGAAAGATTTTTGCACATAAAAGAGGAAGAGTAAGGGACCAAGCCCTAAAAAAGTGTTCCTCACGGAGCAAGTGAGATCCATTCTTCAACAAAACACTCCACTTAAGTTCAAAGATCCTGGTGCTCCGACTATTTCTTGTGTAATTTCGTAGAGCTCTTTTTGACTTAGGTGCAAGTGTTAATTTGATTCCTTACTCCATATATGTCCAATTAGGGTTGAATGAGTTGAAGTCAACCTTGGTGGTGCTTCAAATGGCCGATAGATCCGTCAAAACACCCAGGGGCATGGTTAAGGACATCCTCGTCAAAGTGGATAAATTTTACTTTCTAGTTGACTTTGTAGTTCTTGATACCGAACCGGTTGCTAATCCCACCAACCACAACCCAATCATCTTGGGAAGACCATTCCTTGCCACCACAAATGCAACAATTAATTGTAGATCCGGGATTATGGACCTTCTTTTGGCAATATGATGGTCAAACTTAATGTTTTCCATACAAGTCGACATCCTATAGATGAAGATGAGTGTTGCCTTGTTGATGTGTTAGATGAGGTTGTTGAGGAATCAATTCCAATGATAGTAATGAAACAACCAATTGAGGATAGCCTTTCATCTCTTTATCCGAAGATCCTCTTGCTTCTTGTCTTCTTGAAATGTATGGAAATTGTGGATTTGATGATGAAAAATCAATGGATGAAGTAAATAATTTCATGGAATTTGTTGCAAGCTTGGATTTTCTATCTTGGAAAACTCCAATAAAACCTCTTCCTCCATTCTCTAGCACTCCACCGGTCTCATCTTTAGTTTCTCCACCAACTCTTGAGCTTAAAACTCTACCTTCCACTCTCAAGTATGCATTCTTAGGACCAAAAGAGACTCTTCCGGTTATCATTTCTTCAAGTCTTGAAAAAAACCAAGAAGACACTCTCTTAAATGTGCTTAAAGAAATAAGGAAGCCATAGGATAGAGTGTGGCGGATCTTAAGGGAATTGACCCTTCTATTTGTATGCATCGCGTACTTATGGAAGATGATGCAAAACCCTTTAGGGATGCCCAAAGGAGACTTAACCCCAACATGAAGGAGGTAGTCAAAAAGGAAGTTGTCAAACTCTTAGATGCCGGAATCATTTACCCAATCTCCGATAGCAAATGGGTGAGTCCAACTCAAGTAGTTCCCAAGAAATCGGGGATTATCGTGGTTGAGAATGCAAAGGGTGAGGAAATCTCTAAGCGTACCGCCAATTCATGGCGTGTATGCATTGATTACCGCAAATTGAATGCCGCCACTAGAAAGGATCATTTCCCCTTGCCATTCATTGATCAAATTCTAAAGAGATTGGCCAGGCAACAATATTATTGCTTCCTTGATGGCTATTCGGGGTACAATCAAGTAGCCCTTGACCCATTAGACCAAGAGAAAACCACATTTACATGTCCATTCGGCACATTTACTTATAGACGGATGCCTTTTGGTTTGTGCAATGCACCTGCCACATTCCAAAGGTGTATGATGTCAATTTTCTCGGATATGGTGGAAGAGTATCTAGAGGTTTTCATGGATGATTTTTCTATTTTTGGGTTTTCATTTAATGCATGCCTCAAAAATTTAGATCTAGTGCTTAAGAGATATCGTGAAACCAACCTTGTACTTAGTTGGGAAAAGAGCCATTTTATGGTTCAAGAGGGTATTGTTTTGGGTTACATTATTTCAAGGAGAGGAATAGAGGTAGATAAAGCGAAGGTTGAGCTTATTTCTGAATTGCCTCCACCTACAACGGTAAGAAAGGTTCGCTCATTTTTAGGTCATGCTGGCTTTTATCGCCGTTTTATCAAAGATTTTAGCAAAATTGCTCGACCTTTGTGCAATCCTTTTGCCAAGGAAACTCCTTTTGTTTTTGATCAAGCATGCCTAGACGCTTTTCATAAATTACGTGAATTATTATCATCTGCTCCTATCATGTAACCTCCCAATTGGACATTGCCATTTGAAATTATGTGTGATGCTTCTGATTATGCCATGTGAGCAGTTTTGGGACAAAAAGTGGGTAAGCTTCCTTGTGCCATCTACAATGCAAGTAAAACTTTCTCGGGAGCTCAATTGAATTACTCCACTACCGAGAAAGAATTACTTACCGTAGTGTATGCTCTTGATAAATTTAGTTCCTATCTCTTAGGGTCCAAGGTTGTTATTTATTCTGATCATGCCGCCTTGAGATATCTATTGACAAAAAGGGAAACAAAACCTAGGTTAATTAGATGGATTTTGCTTCTTCAGGAATTCGATTTTGAAATCAAGGATAAGAAAGGCATCGAAAATGTGGTTGCCGATCATCTTTCTAGGTTATCGATAGAGCCTTTCCCTAGTCGACCAATTTGTGACTCTTTTCCGGATGAACAACTCTTTCAAGTTTCTAATGGAAAAATGCCTTGGTTTGCCGACATTGTGAATTATTTGGCAGTAGGCAAGCTACCAACTTCTTGGTTGAAGAACGAAAAGAATCGTTTCTTTGCCAACATCCGGAATTACTATTGGGAAGACCATGTCTTGTACCGATATTGTCTGGATCAAATTGTGAGGAGATGCATTCTAGAGAGTGAAATTCTAAGTGTCCTAGTGTTTTGTCATACTCTTGCATGTGGTGGACATTTTAGTGCAAAGAAGACCGCCTTGAAGGTTTTTCAAAGTGGGCTCTTTTGGCCCACTATTCATAGAGATGCCTACAAGTTTTACAAATCATGTGAGAGATGTCAAAAGATGGGGACAATGTCTAGAAGAGATATGATGCCCTTGACCAATATACTTGTTGTTGAGATCTTTGATATATGGGGCATTGATTTTATGGGTCCATTTCCTATGTCCTATGGTTTTCAATACATTCTTCTTGCCGTTGATTAAGTTTCCAAGTGGGTAGAAGCATGTGCTACCAAAACAAATGACCATTCCATGGTTATTTAATTCATTAAATCCAATATCTTTGCTCGTTTTGGTATGCCAAGGGCTATAATAAGTGATGGAGGAAAATATTTTTGCAATCAATTCCTAAGGCATTTATTTCTTAAATACTCCGTCACTCATAAGGTAGTCACTCCCTACCATTCTTAAACAAGTAGGCAAGTTAAAGTGTCTAACTGAGAAATTAAGCATATTCTTGAGAAAATGGTTAACACCACCCGAAAGGATTGGTCAAGGAAGCTAAATGATGCTTTGTGGGCTTATCGGACGGCATATAAGACTCCCTTTGGTATGTCTCCTTATAGGCTTGTATATGGAAAACCTTGCCATATTTCGATTGAGTTAGAACATAAAGCCTTGTGGGCGGTTAAAAAGCTTAATCTTGACCTTGATAAAGTCGGAGAGAATAGGCTGCTTCAATTGAGTGAGTTAAAAGAATTGAGACATAATGCTTATGATAATGCCAAACTCTACAAAGAAAGAACTAAAGCCTTTCATGATAAGCATATTGTGAAAAAGTCTTTGGAACCCGGTCAAAAAGCTTGGCTTTTTAACTCTAGACTAAAACTCTTTCCTGGGAAATTGAGAACCAAATGAGAGGGTCCTTATGAAATCATCTCTGTTGCACCTCATGGGGCGGTTGAAATCAAAAATTTGAAGAAGGGAAACATTTTTAAGGTTAATGGACAGAGGTTGAAACCTTACATAGAGGGTCAAGTCTTTCAAAGACATTTGAAAGCTGCACATCTAGTTGACCCAATGTATGAAAACATAGAAAATTGCATTAACAAGGGACCAAAAGCTTCTTTTGAACTTAATCCAACAAGTTCTTCAGAGAACTATTTGTTGGGTGGAGTTCAAAGCATCTATCACCCCAACAAGGAGGGGATGCATTACAAGATCTTTGATCCAGGCTAAAAGAGCCTAACGTCTTGCTAGAGACGTTAAAATCTAGCAAAACATTTCGTAGGGTGTCAAAACCCTATTCCTCCCTCATTTCTATCTTAAATTTCATTTCTTGTGAAGTCTAGATACTTGTTTTTGGTTCATATGCATTGCTAGGAACTGTAATTAGGATTGCATGAACTTTTATGTTGTGATTGAGCATTTTGCATAAGTTCGATCGATCTCAAATAAGAGTTCGATCGATCGAACTTCCACCTGCATCCAACACTTGGAAATTTTTTTGACCTATATCTACCTGCATCCAAATCACCTCTCTGTCCCATCATTCAAACTTATTCTCAGATCGATCAGAAGAAATTAGATCGATCCAACTTTAAAGTTCGATCAATCTTAAGATCCAACACTTAAGAAAAATTTTGAGCCTGCATCAACCTGCATATTTTAGCTCTCTGTCTCATCGATCGAAAACATTTTAAGATCGATCTAAAGTTCTTTAATCGATCCAACTTCATCATTGGATCGATCTGCAAGTCCCAACACTTAGAAAAATTTCTGAGCCCAAAAACCTGCATATTCTACCACTCTGTCAGATCGATTGAACATTTTGTTCAGATCGATCTCAATTTTGGAATATATTACTTTGACTTTGTTTTGACTTGTTTATTAAAAAAATAAAAAAAATAAAAATTTCACCATTGTGCCCTTGTATGTATTCATGCTTCCATGCTTGATGTAGGACTTGATCTCATATCTCTCTTTCATCTTGTGCTATATTGCCTTAGATTGCATGATTTGATTATTCTTATCCCATTTGATATTTGATGTGAGTTTGCTAGTGTGGTTATTCAAGTAGGTTGCTGATTCCAAGTTTGGGGGAGACATATTCCGAATTAGATCATTGCCGAGCTTCATGTCTTTGCCACTACGGTATACTCTTACCATCTTTTCCATTGTTCTCATTGCACATTGAGGACAATGTACGGTTTAAGTTTGGGGGTAAGGTGTCTTTGTTGCATTCTACTTAAATTTGAGACTTAAATGCATGATTGAGATTGGAGATCCATGTTAGTGACGATTTTGATTTTTTGAGGACTATATTGCTTAAAATTTAAAAATTACTTGACTTGAGAGTCTAATACTCCTTGTATGCCTTGTGGATGCCATTTAGGAGTAAATTTTTCGAAAGATTGATATCTTGCTTGCATTTGTGGTTCACATCATCTTGATTTTGTGATTGTTTTGAGATTCACTTTAGAATCTACATTAGCACTGGCGCACACTAGCATTCATTTGTGGGGTAGATGCTTTGTTGATTATTGAATTGGTTATATCTGATGAGCACTGAAAAGTGCGCATTTAAACCCGTTAAGCTTAAGCATTCTAGTACCTTTATCTATCTTACTTTGCTGTTTTAGACTTATTACTTGTTATTTATATTTTCAGGCACTAATCCCAAAATTTAGCTAACTCAGCCAAATAAGAGCTTAATTGAAGCAATCCTGAGATAAACCAAAGGAGGGAGCAAAGTGGAGAAAGAAAGGAGCAAAAAGGAATCAAGTTGTGCAGCTGAAAAGTTCGATCGATCCAACTTAGAGTTCGATCGATCGAACATCTATGATCGATCACAGTACTTCTCGATAGATCCAACCTTGGCCTTTGCTGAAATTCCAAGTTCGATCGATCGAACATCACCTTCGATCGATCGAACCCTATTTTGTCTTATTCAAATTATTGATCTTATCCACAGTTGTACGCCTACCAACCACTTTTGTCTTTTTCCCCATAAATATCTTGAAAATATCCCAGCCTTGTCATTATCTGGAGGAGTCAGACCACTTCGATCGATCCAAGATGCAGTTCGATCGATCGAACCCATTTTCGATCGATCCAAGTTAAGGTTCAATCGATCGAACTTCCTCCAGCGAGAAAAAGTTAAAGTCCAGCTCATTTATTCCGTCCTTCATCCAATCATTGGAGAATATGCCTTGCACGACCACAGCTTATCATGGGGTGTATTTGACCTACCTATATAAGGAATATGATACACTTTTTGAGGAAGTCTCTTGTCACACATTGAAAATCATCTTGGAGGCTATTCTTGGAGAAGAAAAAGGGAGGAAGCTAGAGCAACCTTTGGAGGAGACCTTCATCATCAAGGAGCAGATTTTCACCATGGATTTAGCCCTTGAGGGTTGGAGCTTCATCATCATGAGTGGCTAGACATCCTTTTGGGGCTAGAGTTAGCCCCAAACATGCTTTCTTTACCTAATCTTGTGTAATTTTGAGGGATTTGTGTTGTAATGCATATTTTGACTCTTGAACTTATGAAGATCTTGATTATTCATTGAGTTCTATGGATTAATGCTTCTAATTGATCATTTTCTCTATCTATATGTCTATGTATGCTAGAGTAGATGCTCACCTCTAGATTTAATGTTATTGATGCATGTCTATGTGTATTAATGCTTTTAATCTTGAGATTGTCAAAATATGAAGTTCTTAATGTAATGCTCTTGTTATGTCTCTAGATGGTTCATACTTATTCCTTGATGGATTGTGCTTCTCTTTTAAGTAGTGTAGTATTAGTTGGGGAAACAATTCATGCTTGTTCTTTGATGTTCCATGCTTTTGAATGCAAGAAGCATATGCTCTAATATTGTGGTGTAATGGAATTTTGAGCTTAATGAAGGATTAATGACTAGTTATGATATGTTGTATCTTTCACATGTGTTTAGACAATTTATTCCTCTCCCAATAGATATTTTGTACCTCTCACATGATGTTTAGATAATGCATGTTTAACTAAATCATCCTTATGGATTGCTTGGACTATGAGCTTAATGAAATGTTCAATGACTTGAATTGTTACTTTGTTATCTTCACATGATGTTTAGACAATATATTCCTCTACCAATAGATGTATTGTGGCCTCACACATGTTGATTGAGACAATTTGCACTTGTTGAGTCACCCTTACCAATTGAATGTCTTTTACACACACAACATTGTTGCAACACATTCATTTCCCTCATTAGTCACTTGATTATGGTTTGGAATAGTATTGTTTGGTGGTGATCTCTACACCCCAAGACCTTTCCTTCTTACTTACTCTTTATCTTATTGCATTGCTTTATTATAGTTTAGCTCATTTAGTATAATCAACCAACCAATCAATTGTGTGATCACTCGACCTACTAACCCTAATTTCCATAGTTTCACAATTCGATACACCATCAAATCCCTTGGGACGATCCCTACTCGCCCTATCTATATTTTATATAGAGAAAGGTAGTAGTGGCTTTCTATAAATGTAAAACTTGGCCACCTCCTAAATTCACAACTCTTCAAGCTTGACTTGGTATCACGACCCTTGTAAAGGACCGGTCAGTTTTTGGCGCCGTTGCCGGGGATTTTAATTTGGCAACGTCAAATTGTGAAATTCAATTAGGATTAGTACTCTTTTGATCGTGTCTTTACTTTCTTTTTATTTCTTATTTTTTTTTATTACTTATTAAGTTTGTTCTTAATTAACAAGGTGCATTGAGCAAGGAGCTAGCAAAGAACTTCAAAACTAAGGAGCAAAGCAAGCAAAAAGGAAAAAAATGCTAAAAATGAAGAGTTGCTAAAAAAAAAATTTGCTAAGCTAAGCTTTTAAATTTGGAGTTGAAGTGCTAAAGAACCATTGTGAAACCTTCTTACTCAATCTCCTTAGTTAAATTGGGGGCCCACGTGGTGGCATTGCATATCATTGAAAGCATGGGAGTATGGGAATTATTGTATGTGGAGGAAGTTGTTGATATTTGACTTGTTGTGGAGGAGAAGTGTTTGTTTGATTGCTTTGTTGTGATTTGTAGTCTTTACTTGATCATTCACTCTAGGCATTCACATGGAAAACCTAGAGGGTAATCTTGGCCACCTAGACCCGCATTTCATGCAAAACCTCCCTCCCGATCAATACGGTCTCGGAGCTCAAGCTCCAATGCCTCCAATGGTACTTCGTGACTATTATGATCTCCATGCATACCATGCACCTTCTTGTATCATGTTGCCTAATATATCAATATGAAATCAAGCCCGAAACTATTCAATTGTGTCCACTTTTCTATGGTCTAAATGATGAGGAGCCTTATAAGCATCTAAATGAATTCTTTGAAATATGTTCCACCATTAGATACATGAATGTTCCGGAGGAAGTGATTAGACTACTCCTTTTCCCTTTCACACTCAAAAGCAAGGCAAAGCAATGGTTCAATACTTTGGAACCAAATTCTATAACTTCTTGGATGCAAATGCAAAATGAATTTTTAAAAAAGTTTTATCCCATGAGTTTGACCAATGCTATGCGTACTTCAATTAGAACTTTTTCTCAAAAAGAAGGGGAGTTATTACATAAGGCTTGGGAAAGATTGAATGACTTGCTAGGGAAATGCCCACATCATGGCATTCCAAAATGGCAAGTGGTTCAATACTTGTATGAGAGCCTATCCGACATTCATAAAGACATTGTTGATACATCATGTGGAGTATCATATTTTGGGAAACATGAGGATGACATTTGGCAACTCTTTGAGAAGATGAGCAAAAACTCTTTACAAAAATTTTATACTTCTCAAATTGACCATGAAAGAAAAGAGAAGAAGAAAAATTCTCAAGTTTGTCAAATAAAGAGTTCAATGGGAATTGTAGCCGAGATTAAAACTCTTTCTCAAAAGTTTGACCAATTCTTGTAAAATCAAAAATCGGCTAACAATTCATATCCTCGTCATCATACCTCTCAAATGTATGAGCCTTGTATGACATGTTCAAGTGTTTTGCACACTACTTTTGATTGTCCCCACGGACATGCTTATAATGAACACTATGAACAAGTCAATGCTACATTTGCTCATCCCTATTCCAATGCTTATGTTCCAAGGTGGAATGAACATCCAAATTCTTTTCAAGCTCAGAATTTTCAAAACAAGTACATTCCACCTCACAAGAGAAATGAAAGTTTTCAAGGGTTCACTCCTTCATATCATCAAAGAATGAATAATTCTTCACATCCTCAAATGTATGAATTCCAAACGGAGCATCATCCTCCTCATGCACTTCATAATAATTCTACATTTGAAGATAAGGTTTTAATGGCTTTGGATAGCCTAGAGAAGAACACAAATTTGTTGCATTCACACTCTTAATCTATATCAAAGCTAGAGTCCCAAATCGGGATCATAGCTAATGCATTGAATGCAAGGGAAGTGGGTAAGTTACCTAGTCAACTCGAGAGGAACCCAAAAGCTCAATTTTGTGTGGAGGCAAACTCTACATCGGAGAATACCTCATAAGTTCAAACACAAGCAATCACTACTTTGAGAAGTGGTAAGCAAGTTGACAATAAGGTTGAGTTGCCAAAGGAGGATAGTGAATCGATGCAACCAAATGTTGTCACTCATCAAAATTCCTATTCCGTACCTATCTCTTTGGATGAGAATGTTTCAAATCGGAATACTCAATCTTCATCATCTTCTCAAGTGCCAAAATGTCATGAGCCAAAAGCTCCTTTCCCTTATGCTTTGAGAGAAACCTTGCCTCATGAGAGGCAAGATGGGAAAATACTTGACACGATGGATGTTTTCAAGCAAGTGAACATAAATCTTCCCCTCTTAGATGCAATTAGGCAAATGCCGCCTTATGCCAAATTCTTGAAAGATCTTTGCACAAAAAAGAGGAGGAACAAAGGACAAGGTCCTAAGAAAGTGTTCATCACGGAGCAAGTGAGCTCCATTCTTCAACAAAATACTCCACTCAAATGCAAAGACCCCGGTGCTCCAACCATTTCATGTGTAATTAGAAATCACGAGATCCGTAGAGCTCTTCTTGACTTAGGTTCAAGTGTTAACTTGATTCCTTATTCTGTGTATGTCCAATTGGGGTTAAATGAGTTAAAGCCAACCTCGGTGGTGCTTCAAATGGCCGATAGATCCGTCAAAACACCTAGGGGTATGGTTGAGGACATCCTTGTCAAAGTAGATAAATTCTACTTTCCGGTTGATTTTGTAGTGTTAGACACCGAACCGGTTGCTAATCCCACTACCCAAATCCCAATCATCTTGGGAAGACCATTCCTTGCCACCGCCAATGCCACTATCAATTGTAGGTCCGGAATCATGGATCTTTCTTTTGGTAACATGTTGGTCAAACTCAGTGTTTTCATTGCAAGTCGACATCCCATAGATGAAGATGAGTGTTATGTTATTGATGTGTTAGATGAGGTTGTTGAGGAATCAATTCCCACAATGATCATGAAACAACCGCTTGAGGATGATCTCTCATCTCTTTTATCCGATGATCCTCTTGCTTCATGTCTTCTTGAAATGTATGAGAGTTGTGGGTTTGATAATGAAAATTCAATCAATGAAGTAAGCAATATAATGGAATCCGTAGCAAGTTTGAATTGTCCACCATGGAAAACTCCAATTGAGCCTCTTCCTTCACTTTCTAGTACTCCTCCGGTTCCATCTTTGGTATCTCCACCAACTCTTGAGCCAAAAACTTTGCCTTCTAATCTTAAGTATGCATTTCTAGGTCCTCACGACACTCTTCCAGTTATCATCTCTTCAAGCCTAGATGAGGACCAAGAAAATGCTCTTCTTAATGTACTTAAAGAAAACAAAGAAGCTATAGGGTGGAGTGTGGCGGACCTTAAGGGAATTGATCCTTCCATTTGTATGCATTGTATACTCATGGAAGAGGATACAAAACCCTTTAGGGATGCCCAAAGGGGATTGAATCCTAACATGAAAGAGGTAGTTAAGAAAGAAGTAGTGAAGCTTTTGGATGCCAGAATCATCTACCCAATCATCTACCGTGGTTGAAAATGCTAAAGGTGAGGAAATCTCTAAGCGCACCGCCAACTCATGTCGTGTGTGCATTGATTACCGAAAATTGAATGCCGCCACTAGAAAGGATTATTTCCCTTTGCCCTTCATTGATCAAATCTTAGAGAGATTGGCGGGGCAACAATATTATTACATCCTAGATGGATATTCCGGTTACAACCAAGTGGCCCTTGACCCATTAGACCAAGAGAAAACCACTTTTACATGTCCATTTGGCACATTTGCTTATAGACGGATGCCTTTTGGTTTGTGCAATGCTCCTGCAACATTCCAAAGGTGTATGATGTCTATCTTTTTGGATATGGTGGAAGAGTATCTTGAGGTCTTCATGGATGATTTTTCTATTTTTGGGTCTTCCTTTGATGCTTGCCTCAAAAATTTGGACTTAGTGCTTAAAAGATGCCGTGAAACAAACCTTGTTCTTAGTTGGGAAAAGAGCCATTTCATGGTTTAAGAGGGAATTGTTTTGGGTCACGTCATATCTAGAAGAGGAATTGAGGTAAATAAGGCGAAAGTTGAACTCATCTCTGAACTACCCCCACCTTCAACGGTGAGGGAAGTTCGCTCATTTCTAGGTCATGCCGGCTTCTATCGCCGCTTCATCAAGGACTTTAGCAAAATCACTAGACCTTTGTGCAATCTTCCTGTCAAGGATACTCCTTTCGTCTTTGATCAAGCATGCCTAGACGCCTTTCATAAATTGCGCACTTCATTGTCATCTGCTCCTATCATGCAACCTCCTAATTGGTCTTTGCCCTTTGAAATTATGTGTGATGCTTCTGACTATGCCATGGGGGCAGTTTTGGGCCAACGAGTAGGTAAGCTCCCTTGTGCCATATACTATGCAAGCAAAACCTTCTCAGCAGCTCAATTGAATTACTCCACTACCGAGAAGGAATTACTTGCTGTAGTATATGCTCTTGATAAGTTCTGCTCTTATTTGCTATAATCTAAGGTTGTTGTTTACTCTGATCATGCTGCATTGAGACATCTTTTAACAAAGAGGGAAACAAAACCTAGATTGATTAGATGGATTTTATTCGTCCAGGAATTCGATTTTGAAATAAAGGACAAAAAGGGCACCAAAAATGTGGTTGCTGATCATCTTTCTAGATTACAAATAGAGCCTTTCCCTAGTCCTCTAATTCATGATTCCTTCCCGGATGAACAACTTTTTCAAGTCTCAAATGGAATAATGCCTTGGTTTGCTGATATTGTGAATTATTTGGCAATAGGCAAACTTCCAACCTCTTGGTCAAAGAACGACAAAAATCGTTTCTTTGCCAACATCCGGAATTACTATTGGGAAGACCCTGTTTTATACCGCTATTGTCCAGATCAAATTGTGAGAAGATGCATTCCGGAGAGTGAAATCCCAAGTGCCCTAGTGTTTTGCCACACACTTGAATGTGGTGGGCATTTTAGTGCAAAGAAGACCGCCCTAAAGGTTCTTCAAAGTGGGCTCTTTTGGCCCACTATTCATAGAGATGCCTACAACTTTTGCAAGTCGTGTGAGAGGTGTCAAAAGATGGGAACAATGTCTAAAAGAGATATGATGCCATTAACCAATATATTGGTTGTTGAAATTTTTGATATTTGGGGCATTGATTTCATGGGTCCATTTCCCATGTCATATGGTTATCAATACATTCTTCTTGCTGTTGATTACGTTTCTAAGTGGGTTGAGGTTTGTGCTACCAAAACGAATGATCACTCTGTGGTCATTCAATTCATTAAATCCAATATCTTTGCAAGTTTTGGTATGCCAAGGGCTATGATAAGTGATGGAGGAAAGCATTTTTGCAATCAATTCTTGAGGCAATTATTTCTTAAGTACTCCGTCACTCACAAAGTAGCCACTCCCTACCATCCTCAAACAAGTGGACAAGTTGAAGTGTCTAACCGGGAAATTAAGCATATCCTTGAGAAAACGGTTAACATCACCCGGAAAGATTGGTCAATAAAGCTAAATGATGTTTTGTGGGCTTACCGGACGGCATATAAGACTCCCATTGGCATGTCCCCGTATAGAATTGTTTATGGGAAGCCTTGCCATCTTCCGGTTGAGCTAGAACACAAAGCCTTTTGGGCAGTTAAAAAGCTCAATTTTGACCTAGCCAAAGCCGGAGAGAATAGGCTACTTTAATTGAGTGAATTAGAAGAGCTAAGGCACAATGCTTATGATAATGCCAAGCTCTACAAAGAAAGAACCAAAGCCTTCCATGATAAGCATATTGTGAAGAAGTCCTTAGAACCCGGTCAAAAAGCTTGGCTTTTCAACTCTAGGTTAAAACTCTTTCCCGGCAAATTGAGAACCAAGTGGGAAGGTCCCTATGAAATTATCTTGGTTGCACCGCATGGAGCGGTAGAGATACAAGACTTGAAGAAGGGGAACATCTTCAAGGTGAATGGGCAAAGATTGAAACCATACATAGAGGGTCAAGTCGTTCAAAGACATTTAGAGGCTGCAAATCTTATTGACCCGGTGTATGAACATATTGATGAAGATTTTGATAAGAACTTAACAACATCTTTTGAGTTAAATCCAACAAGTTCTTCCAAGAACCATTTGTTGGGTGGAACTTAAAACATTTCTCAACCCAAAAAGGAGGGGATGCATCACAAAATCTTTGATCCGGGCTAAAAGAGCGCAAGGTCTTGCTAGAGACGTTAAAGACTAGCACCGAAACTCGTAGGATGTCAAAACCCTATTCCTCCCTCATTTCTATCTTGCATTTTGATTCTTGCGAAGTCTAGATACTGATTCTTGCGTACCTGCATATCGTGTTTTTAAAATAAAACCGAGTTGGATCGATACACTTGGATCGATCCAACCTCAAAACAAACCCTAACCCTAAGTCTCCCTTTCTCTCAATCTCAAGCTCAATCCAGCCAACCTCCATCCCAATCATCTTCCCCATCTCCGGCGAGCCAATTCCGCTAAGGATAAGCTCCATTTTCATCGTGGCTTTGCCCCTTCTCTCTCATCTCATCTCTCTCGGTTTAGAGGTAAACCGAATGCAATTTTCTTGATTCCAAGCTTAAATTGATGCATGTTATTGATTGTTTATGTTAAATCCTGTTCAATATGTATGAATCATTCATTGTTGAAGCTTCAATTTCATAATTACATGCTATACATACACACATGCATTCGGCCAAACCAAAATTGGGGGTTTTTGATTTGATTTGAAGTTAGGGAGTGTTTAGTGTTGTTGATTGTATGAATGGTGTGTAGATGGGCCCACAAACACGTTTGTGTGGGCCCCGTACTCTAGATCTCACAGATCTACGACTTTTCAAATTCGGCATTCGCACAGTTCGATCGATCGAACTTGTGCTTCGATCGATCGAAGTAGTGAACTTCATTTCACTACCTTCGATCGATCTAATCTTGTGTCGTCTTCATGCTATCTTTATATGCACAATGCCTGTGATATTCCACATTGGATGCATTTTATACCTACATTGCTTAGCATGATTCACATTTCATCACTGTCATAGATTCATGTCATCCATATTTTGTCTATCTTATTTGACATGAATATTTCTATATTATGCTTCAAATTATTTATTCTGGTACTGATTTCCATTGCAAGTTTTTCTGTTTGCAGACCATGGATACAAATGCCACTTCTTCTGCTTCTGCCATTTCTGAGCCTCATGATCCGATGCCTCGCTTTGAAGAGCGATTTCATATTCTTGAGGATATGCTAGTTACCCTTAGAGCTAACTTTGCTACCCTTCGTCTGACTCTAGTGGCTGCCCTCAGGAATGAAATTGCTTGTCTACGCGGAAAGATATTGACTGCTATTGAGGGCCTCACCAGCAAAATCCGCACAGTCCACCATACGCATCCTGCTCCCTCTATCTGATATCTTTCTCTGCTCTATATCTTTAATATGCCTCTGCCACATTTGTGATACTTTTATTTTTGCAGCCACACCTGTCGGCTTTGACTTTGGATGTATTGCACTTTATTATCATTTCTTATCTATGATGGATGTTTTATGATTTTATCTTGATCTATCACTATTTGACTCCATCAGGTACACCACAGTGACTTCAGTGAGAGAGTGCTGCCCAATTTTTCAGGACCACTCTTACACCTCTCTCTCTATTCTCTATTTATCCCATTTTACACTTGCATGTCCACTGTGCACTGATTATCCTATCTTGTTATCTAATGAGTTTATCCGAGTGCAAACTTTTCAGGACCACAGTTTATCCCAAGTTTGGGGGGGCCATGCCACCCACTTTGGATACTTCTATCCCGATCATTCATGTCTAAAGCACTGGTATACTCTTTCCTTTGTTCTCTTCACACATTGAGGACAATGTGCAGTTTAAGTTTGGAGGTATTGGTGTATGTTTCAGTGTTGCTTTAAAATTCAAATTTTGAGCATGTCTTGTGTATTTGAGGGATATTTCTATACTTGGTCCATTTCTAGCTATGATTTTGATCTTTTGAGGACTATATTGCTTAAAATGTAAAAATTGTTTGACTTGAGAGTCCAATACTCCTTGTATGCCTTTTGAATGCCATTTAGGAGTAAATTTTTCAAAAAAAAAAAAAAAATTAATATCATACTTGCACCTGTGGTCCACATCATCTTGATTATTTGATTGTTTTGAGATTCATTCTAGGATTCTACACTAGCACCGGCGCACGCTAGCATTCAATTGTGGGGTACATGCTTTGTTGATTATTGAATTGGTTATATCCCAATTGGGCTAGTAGTGCATTGAAAGCTTTCATTCTTGATAAAGGTGGATAACAACCCCTTTTCATTGAGTAGCCGGGATTCTTGCCTCATTAAGCAGTGAACTTCTCACGCCGAAAGGTGGAGGGCCCAAACTCTAGGTTAATAATTGATTTCAAAAAAAAAAAAAAAAAGAAGAAGTTGCAAAAGCAATAAAAGTGAGGACTTCTCCCAAAAGGCGAGAAGTGGGAAATGATTAGATGGTTGTTGTCTTGATTTGTAGCCTAGTTGATTTGAGTTTGTAAGTCCGTTGGGGTGTCTTAACACCTAATGCCCTAAAGCCATCTGGTTTGGGAGTCATTGACCTAAAGCTCGCTACATGAATCTTCTAGAAAGCTTAAGAGATCAACACATTGCACAATATTTCCATCTTTGATCCTCAATAAAAAAAGAAAAAAGAAAAAAGAAGAACAAAATGAGTGAAAAGAATAAGCGCACCTAGAACAATAAAGCTTTAATAAAAGGTCCACTCTCTTATCTTGATGATCGGTACTAGATTTGTGTGCTAGTTTGAGGGCAAGGATGTGATTACTTCTCTAGTTGGCTAAGATAGCAACACACTTGATGCCGGACCTCTCACATGGATTCTAGACTTGTTTCTATTTTTATGATCATTTTCTTGATATGTGGAGGACCATACTTGCTTGCTTGATATTGAAATTTTGGGAGATTGCTTAGAAACGGTTGAAAAATTGCATACTTGAGGTAGTTTTCTCCCAATGCTTGTTTGCAATATTGGTGCCTCTTTTGAAAGAATGAGCTTAATGTTTGTGGGTATCATTTCTGGAAACCCTCACGAGACTTTACTCATCCACTAGGGGTAACCTAGGGGTTTAAAAGGCTTGTTGCATATGCTAAATGCAGTTGTGTTCCCTACGAAAATGGTGTTATCATTTTACTTGCTTTCCAGTTTATACTTGTATAGTTGTTTATTTCATTCCTTAACTTCTTAGTTCATTGCTAGGGACTAGCAATATTTAAGTTTGGGGGTGTGATGAGCACTGAAAAGTGCGCATTTAAACCCGTTAAGCTTAAGCATTCTAGTACCTTTATCTATCTTACTTTGCCGTTTTAGACTTATTACGTGTTATTTATATTTTCAGGCACTAATCCCAAAATTTAGCTAACTCAGCCAAATAAGAGCTTAATTGAAGCAATCCTGAGATAAACCAAAGGAGGGAGCAAAGTGGAGAAAGAAAGGAGCAAAAAGGAATCAAGTTTTGCAGTTGAAAAGTTCGATCGATCCAACTTAGAGTTCGATCGATTGAACATCTATGATCGATCACAGTACTTCTCGATAAATCCAACCTTGGCCTTTGCAGAAATTCCAAGTTCGATCGATCGAACATCACCTTCGATCGATTGAACCCTATTTTGTCCTATTCAAATGATTGATCTTATCCACAGCTGTACGCCTACCAACCACTTTTGTCTTTTTCCCCATAAATATCTTGAAAATATCCCAGCCTTGTCATTATCCGGAGGAGTCAGACCACTTCGATCGATCCAAGATGCAGTTCGATCGATCGAACCCATTTTCGATCGATCCAAGTTAAGGTTCGATCGATCGAACTTGCTCCAGCGAGAAAAAGTTAAAGTCTAGCTCATTTATTCCGTCCTTCATCCAATCATTGGAGAATATGCCTTACACGACCACAACTCACCATGGGGTGTATTTGACCTACCTATATAAGGAATATGATACACTTTTTGAGGGAGTCTCTTGTCACACATTGAAAATCATCTTGGAGGCTATTCTTGGAGAGGAAGAAGGGAGGAAGCTAGAGCAACCTTTGGAGGAGACCTTCATCATCAAGGAGCAGATTTTCACCATGGATTTAGCCCTTGTTGGTTGGAGCTTCATCATCATGAGTGGCTAGACATCCTTTTGGGGCTAGAGTTAGCCCCAAACATGCTTTCATTACCTAATCTTGTGTAATTTTGAGGGATTTGTGTTGTAATGCATATTTTGACTCTTGAACTTATGAAGATCTTGATTATTCATTGAGTTCTATGGATTAATGCTTCTAATTGATCATTTTCTCTATCTATATGTCTATGTATGCTAGAGTAGATGCTCACCTCTAGATTTAATGTTATTGATGCATGTCTATGTGTATTAATGCTTTTAATCTTGAGATTGTCAAAATATGAAGTTCTTAATGTAATGCTCTTGTTATGTCTCTAGATGGTTCATACTTATTCCTTGATGGATTGTGCTTCTCTTTTAAGTAGTGTAGTGTTAGTTGGGGAAACAATTCATGCTTGTTCTTTGATGTTCCATGCTTTTGAATGCAAGAAGCATATGCTCTAATATTGTGGTGTAATGGAATTTTGAGCTTAATGAAGGATTAATGACTAGTTATGATATGTTGTATCTTTCACATGTGTTTAGACAATTTATTCCTCTCCCAATAGATATTTTGTACCTCTCACATGATGTTTAGATAATGCATGTTTAACTAAATCATCCTTATGGATTGCTTGGACTATGAGCTTAATGAAAGGTTCAATGACTTGAATTGTTACTTTGTTATCTTCACATGATGTTTAGACAATATATTCCTCTACCAATAGATGTATTGTGGCCTCACACATGTTGATTGAGACAATTTGCACTTGTTGAGTCACCCTTACCAATTGAATGTCTTTTACGCACACAACATTGTTGCAACAAATTCATTTCCCTCATTAGTCACTTGATTATGGTTTAGAATAGTATTGTTTGGTGGTGATCTCTACACCCCAAGACCTTTCCTTCTTACTTACTCTTTATCTTATTACATTGCTTTATTATAGTTTAGCTCATTTAGTATAATCAACCAACCAATCAATTGTGTGATCACTCGACCTACTAACCCTAATTACCATAGTTTCACAATTCGATACACCATCAAATCCCTTGGGATGATCCCTACTCGCCTTATCTATATTTTATATAGAGAAAGGTAGTAGTGGCTTTCTATAAATGTAAAACTTGGCCACCTCCTAAATTCACAACTCTTCAAGCTTGACTTGGTATCGTGACCCTTGTAAATGACCGGTCAGTTTTTGGCGTCGTTGCCGGGGATTTTAATTTGGCAACGTCGAATTGTGAAATTCAATTAGGATTAGTACTCTTTTGATCGTGTCTTTACTTTCTTTTTATTTCCTGTTTTTTTTTATTATTACTTATTAAGTTTGTTCTTCATTAACAAGGTGCATTGAGCAAGGAGCTAGCAAAGAACTTCAAAACTAAGGAGCAAAGCAAGCAAAAAGGAAAAAAATGCTAAAAATGAAGAGTTAATAAAAAAAAAATTTGCTAAGCTAAGCTTTTAAATTTGGAGTTGAAGTGCTAAAGGACCATTGTGAAACCTTCTTACTCAATCTCCTTAGTTAAATCGGGGGCCCACGTGGTGGCATTGCATATCATTGAAAGCATGGGAGTATGGGAATTATTGTATATGGAGGAAGTTGTTGATATTTGACTTGTTGTGGAGGAGAAGTGTTTGTTTGATTGCTTTGTTGTGATTTGTAGTCTTTACTTGATCATTCACTCTAGGCATTCACATGGAAAACCTAGAGGGTAATCTTGGCTACCTAGACCCGCATTTCATGCAAAACCTCCCTCCCGATCAATACGGTCTCGGAGCTCAAGCTCCAATGCCTCCAATGGTACTTCGTGACTATTATGATCTCCATGCATACCATGCGCCTTCTTGTATCATGTTGCCTAATTTCGAGACAAATCAATATAAAATCAAGCCCGAAACTTTTCAATTGTGTCCACTTTTCTATGGTCTAAATGATGAGGAGCCTTATAAGCATCTAAATGAATTCTTTGAAATATGTTCCACCATTAGATACATGAATGTTCCGAAGGAAGTGATTAGACTACTCCTTTTCCCTTTCACACTCAAAAGCAGGCAAAGCATTGGTTCAATACTTTGGAAGCAAATTCTATAACTTCTTGGATGCAAATGCAAAATGAATTTTTAAAAAAGTTTTATCCCATGAGTTTGACCAATGCTATGCGAACTTCAATTAGAACTTTTTCTCAAAAAGAAGGGGAGTTATTACATGAGGCTTGGGAAAGATTGAATGACTTGCTAGGGAAATGCCCACATCATGGCATTCCAAAATGGCAAGTGGTTCAATACTTGTATGAGAGCCTATCCGACATTCATAAAGACATTGTTGATACATCATGTGGAGGATCATATTTTGGGAAACATGAGGATGACATTTGGCAACTCTTTGAGAAGATGAGCGAAAACTCTTTACAAAAATTTTATACTTCTCAAATTGACCATGAAAGAAAAGAGAAGAAGAAAAATTCTCAAGTTTGTAAAATAAAGAGTTCAATGGGAATTGTAGCCGAGATTAAAACTCTTTCTCAAAAGTTTGACCAATTCTTGTTAAATCAAAAACCGGCTAACAATTCATATCCTCATCATCATACCTCTCAAATGTATGAGCCTTGTATGATATGTTTAAGTGTTTTGCACACTACTTTTGATTGTCCCCAAGGACATGCTTATAATGAACACTATGAATAAGTCAATGCTACATTTGCTCATCCCTATTCCAATGCTTATGTTCCAAGGTGGAATGAACATCCAAATTCTTTTCAAGCTCAGAATTTTCAAAACAAGTACATTCCACCTCACAAGAGAAATGAAAGTTTTCAAGGGTTCACTCCTTCATATCATCAAAGAATGAATAATTCTTCACATCCTCAAATGTATGAATTCCAAACGAAGCATCATCCTCCTCATGCACTTCATAATAATTCTACATTTGAAGATAAGGTTTTAATGGCTTTGGATAGCCTAGAGAAGAACACAAATTTATTGCATTCACACTCTCAATCTATATCAAAGCTAGAGTCCCAAATCGGGATCATAGCTAATGCATTGAATGCAAGGGAAGTGGGTAAGTTACCTAGTCAACCCGAGTGGAACCCAAAAACTCAATTTTGTGTGGAGGCAAACTCTACATCGGAGAATGCCTCACAAGTTCAAACACAAGCAATCTCTACTTTGAGAAGTGGTAAGCAAGTTGACAATAAGGTTGAGTTGCCAAAGGAGGATAGTGAATCGGTGCAACCAAATGTTGTCACTCATCAAAATTCCAATTCCATACCTATCTCTTTGGATGAGAATGTTCCAAATCGGAATACTCAATCTTCATCATCTTCTCAAGTGCCAAAATGTCATGAGCCAAAAGCTCCTTTCCCTTATGCTTTGAGAGAAACCTCGCCTCAAGAGAGGCAAGATGGGAAAATACTTGACATGATGGATGTTTTCAAGCAAGTGAACATAAATCTTCCCCTCTTAGATGCAATTAGGCAAATGCCGCCTTATACCAAATTCTTGAAAGATCTTTGCACACAAAAGAGGAGGAACAAAGGACAAGGTCCTAAGAAAGTGTTCATCACGGAGCAAGTGAGCTCCATTCTTCAACAAAATACTCCACTCAAATGCAAAGACCCCGGTGCTCCAACCATTTCATGTGTAATTGGAAATCACGAGATCCGTAGAGCTCTTCTTGACTTAGGTTCAAGTGTTAACTTGATTCCTTATTCTGTGTATGTCCAATTGGGGTTAAATGAGTTAAAGCCAACCTCGGTGGTGCTTCAAATAGCCGATAGATCCGTCAAAACACCTAGGGGTATGGTTGAGGACACTCTTGTCAAAGTAGATAAATTATACTTTCCACAATAATCATGAAACAACCGCTTGAGGATGATCTCTCATCTCTTTTATCCGATGATCCTCTTGCTTCATGTCTTCTTGAAATGTATGAGAGTTGTGGGTTTGATAATGAAAATTCAATCAATGAAGTAAGCAATATAATGGAATCCGTAGCAAGTTTGAATTGTCCACCATGGAAAACTCCAATTGAGCCTCTTCCTTCACTTTCTAGTACTCCTCCAGTTCCATCTTTGGTATCTCCACCAACTCTTGAGCTAAAAACTTTGCCTTCTAATCTTAAGTATGCATTTCTAGGTCCTCACGACACTCTTCCGGTTATCATCTCTTCAAGCCTAGATGAGGATCAAGAAAATGCTCTTCTTAATGTACTTAAAGAAAACAAAGAAGCTACAGGGTGGAGTGTGGCGGACCTTAAGGGAATTGATCCTTCCATTTGTATGCATCGTATACTCATGGAAGAGGATACAAAACCCTTTAGGGATGCCCAAAGGAGATTGAATCCTAACATGAAAGAGGTAGTTAAGAAAGAAGTAGTGAAGCTTTTGGATGCCGGAATCATCTACCCAATCTCCGATAGCAAATGGGTGAGTCCTACACAAGTAGTTCCCAAGAAGTCAGGAATTACCGTGGTTGAAAATGCTAAAGGTGAGGAAATCTCTAAGCACACCGCCAACTCATGGCGTGTGTGCATTGATTACCGAAAATTGAATGCCGCCACTAGAAAGGATCATTTCCCTTTGCCCTTCATTGATCAAATCTTAGAGAGATTGGCGGCGCAACAATACTATTGCTTCCTAGATGGATATTCCGGTTACAACCAAGTGGCCCTTGACCCATTAGACCAAGAGAAAACCACTTTTACATGTCCATTTGGCACATTTGCTTATAGACGGATGCCTTTTGGTTTGTGCAATGCTCCTGCTACATTCCAAAGGTGTATGATGTCTATCTTTTCGGATATGGTGGAAGAGTATCTTGAGGTCTTCATGGATGATTTTTCTGTTTTTGGGTTCGGATGTGGTGGAAGAGTATCTTGAGGTCTTCATGGATGATTTTTCTGTTTTTGGGTCTTCCTTTGATGCTTGCCTCAAAAATTTGGACTTAGTGCTTAAAAGATGCCGTGAAACAAACCTTGTTCTTAGTTGGGAAAAGTGCCATTTCATGGTTTAAGAGGGAATTGTTTTGGGTCACGTCATATCTAGAAGAGGAATTGAGGTAGGTAAGGCGAAAGTTGAACTCATCTCTGAACTACCCCCACCTTTAACGGTGAGGGAAGTTCGCTCTTTTCTAGGTCATGCCGGCTTCTATCGCCTCTTCATCAAGGACTTTAGCAAAATCGCTAGACCTTTGTGTAATCTTCTTGCCAAGGATACTCCTTTCGTCTTTGATCAAGCATGCCTAGACGCCTTTCATAAATTGCGCACTTCATTGTCATCTGCTCCTATCATGCAACATCCTAATTGGTCTTTGCCCTTTGAAATTATGTGTGAAGCTTCTGACTATGCCATGGGGGCAGTTTTGGGCCAACGAGTAGGTAAGCTCCCTTGTGCCATATACTATGCAAACAAAACCTTCTCAGGAGCTCAATTGAATTAATCCACTACCGAGAAGGAATTACTTGCTGTAGTATATGCTCTTGATAAGTTCCGCTCTTATTTGCTAGAATCTAAGGTTGTTGTTTACTCTGATCATGCTGCATTGAGACATCTTTTAACAAAGAGGGAAACAAAACCTAGATTGATTAGATGGATTTTACTCCTTCAGGAATTCGATTTTGAAATCAAGGACAAAAAGGGCACCGAAAATGTGGTTGCTGATCATCTTTCTAGATTACAAATAGAGCCTTTCCCTAGTCCTGCAATTCATGATTCCTTCCCGATTGAACAACTTTTTCAAGTCTCAAATGGAATAATGCCTTGGTTTGCTGATATTGTGAATTATTTGGCAATAGGCAAGCTTCCAACCTCTTGGTCAAAGAACGACAAAAATCATTTCTTTGCCAACATTCGGAATTACTATTGGGAAGACCCTGTTTTATACCGCTATTGTCCCGATCAAATTGTGAGAAGATGCATTCCGGAGAGTGAAATCCCAAGTGTCCTAGTGTTTTGCCACACACTTGCATGTGGTGGGCATTTTAGTGCAAAGAAGACCGCCCTAAAGGTTCTTCAAAGTGGGCTCTTTTGGCCCACTATTCATAGAGATGCCTACAACTTTTGCAAGTCATGTGAGAGGTGTCAAAAGATGGGAACAATGTCTAAAAGAGATATGATGCCATTAACCAATATATTGGTTGTTGAAATTTTTGATATTTGGGGCATTGATTTCATGGGTCCATTTCCCATGTCATATTGTTATCAATACATTCTTCTTGCCGTTGATTATGTTTCTAAGTGGGTTGAGGCTTGTGCTACCAAAACGAATGATCACTCCGTGGTCATTCAATTCATTAAATCCAATATCTTTGCTCGTTTTGGTATGCCAAGGGCTATGATAAGTGATGGAGGAAAGCATTTTTGCAATCAATTCTTGAGGCAATTATTTCTTAAGTACTCCGTCACTCACAAAGTAGCCACTCCCTACCATCCTCAAACAAGTGGACAAGTTGAAGTGTCTAACCGGGAAATTAAGCATATCCTTGAGAAAACGGTTAACATCACCCGGAAAGATTGGTCAATAAAGCTAAATGATGCTTTGTGGGCTTACCGGACGGCATATAAGACTCCCATTGGCATGTCCCCTTATAGAATTGTTTATGGGAAGCCTTGCCATCTTCCGGTTGAGCTAGAACACAAAGCCTTTTGGGCAGTTAAAAAGCTCAATTTTGACCTAGCCAAAGCCGGAGAGAATAGGCTACTTCAATTGAGTGAATTAGAAGAGCTAAGGAACAATGCTTATGATAATGCCAAGCTCTACAAAGAAAGAACCAAAGCCTTCCATGATAAGCATATTGTGAAGAAGTCCTTAGAACCCGGTTAAAAAGCTTGGCTTTTCAACTCTAGGTTAAAACACTTTCCCGGTAAATTGAGAACCAAGTGGGAAGGTCCCTATGAAATTATCTCGGTTGCACCGCATGGAGCGGTAGAGATACAAGACTTAAAGAAGGGGAACATCTTCAAGGTGAATGGGCAAAGATTGAAACCATACATAGAGGGTCAAGTCTTTTAAAGACCTTTAGAGGCTGCAAATCTTATGGACCCGGTGTATGAACATATTGATGAAGATTTTGATAAGAACTTAAAAACATCTTTTGAGTTAAATCCAACAAGTTCTTCCAAGAACCATTTGTTGGGTGGAACTCAAAACATTTCTCAACCCAAAAAGGAGGGGATGCATCACAAAATCTTTGATCCGGGCTGAAAGAGCCCAAGGTCTTGCTAGAGACGTTAAAGACTAGCACCGAAACTCGTAGGATGTCAAAACCCTATTCCTTCCTCATTTCTATCTTGCATTTTGATTCTTGCGAAGTCTAGATACTGTTTTTGTGGTTCATATACATTGGAAGGAATTGAGTAAGGGATTGCATGAGCATTCAAGTCATTTTGAGCATTTAGGCATAATTTCGATCGATCCAAGTTTTGATTCGATCAATCGAACATTGGTTCAATCGATCTAGCTCTCCTTTTGCACCCAACACTTAGAAAAATTTTGGACCTGCATCCAAATTCCAAAATGCATGCTCTCGGGATCTCCAAATTTTCAAAAGTTCGATCGATCGTAAACCATTTCGATCGATCGAACTACCTTTCGATAGATCCAACATGTGGTTCGATCAATCATGAGTCCCAACACTTAGAAAAATTTTCAGGCCTCATCCATTTTTCAAAAATGTATTCTCTTGGGACTTTTCAAAATTTTTCATGTTCGATCGATCGAATTCCAAGTTTGATCGATCCAAGGTTCCAACACGTGTCAACTCTTAAGCCCTTAAACTTGTACATTCTTTATCCTCTTTGATCGATCGAAATCTTTCTTCGATCGATCGAAATTTGCGTCTCATTAATTTAATTTCCTTTGATTTTTCAAAATTCAAAATTCAAATTCAAAAAAAAAAAAAAAAAAAAAAAAAAAATTAGAGTGGAGACCTAGGTTCGATCGATTGAACTTAATGTTCGATCGATCAAACTCTGCATATCGTGTTTTTAAAATAAAACCGAGTTGGATCGATACACTTGGATCGATCCAACCTCGAAACAAACCCTAACCCTAAGTCTCCCTTTCTCTCAATCTCAAGCTCAATCCGGCCAACCTCCATCCCAATCATCTTCCCCATCTTCGGCGAGCCAATTCCGCCAAGGATAAGCTCCATTTTCATCGCGGCTTTGCCCTTTCTCTCTCATCTCATCTCTCTCGGTTTAGAGGTAAACCAAATGCAATTTTCTTGATTCCAAGCTTAAATTGATGCATGTTATTGATTGTTTATGTTAAATCCTGTTCAATATGTATGAATCATTCATTATTGAAGCTTCAATTTCATGATTACATGCTATACATACACACATGCATTCGGCCAAACCAAAATTGGGGGTTTTTGATTTGATTTGAAGTTGGGGAGTGTTTGGGTGTTATTGATTGTATGAATGGTGTGTAGATGGGCCCACAAACACGTTTGTGTGGGCCCCGTACTCTAGATCTCACAGATCTGCGACTTTTCAAATTCGGCATTCGCACAGTTCAATCGATCGAACATGTGCTTCGATCAATCGAAGTAGTGAACTTCATTTCACTACCTTCGATCGATCCAATCTTGTGTCGTCTTCATGCTATCTTTATATGCACAATGCCTGTGATATTTCACATTGGATGCATTTCATACCTACATTGCTTAGCATGATTCACATTTCATCACTGTCATAGATTCATGTCATCCATATTTTGTCTATCTTATTTGACATGAATATTTCTATATTATGCTTCAAATTATTTATTCTGGTACTGATTTTCATTGCAAGTTTTTCTGTTTGCAGACCATGGATACAAATGCCACTTCGTCTGACTCTAGTGGCTGCCCTCAGGAATGAAATTGCTTGCCTGCGCGGAGAGATATTGACTGCTTTTGAGGGCTTCACCAGCGAAATCCGTACAGTCCACCCTACGCATCCTGCTCCCTCTATCTGATATCTTTCTATGCTCTATATCTCTAATATGCCTCTGCCACATTTGTGATACTTTTATTTTTGCAGCCAGACCTGTCGGCTTTGACTTTGGATGTATTGCACTTTATTATCATTTCTTATCTATGATGGATGTTTTATGATTTTATCTTGATTTATCACTATTTGACACCATCAGGTACACCACAGTGACTTCAGTGAGAGAGTGCTGCCCAATTTTTCAGGACCACTCTTACACCTCTCTCTCTATTCTCTATTTATCCCATTTTACACTTGCATGTCCACTGTGCACTGATTATCCTATCTTGTTATCTAATGAGTTTATCCGAGTGCAAACTTTTCAGGACCACAGTTTATCCCAAGTTTGGGGGGGCCATGCCACCCACTTTGGATACTTCTATCCCGATCATTCATGTCTAAAGCACTGGTATACTCTTTCCTTTGTTCTCTTCACACATTGAGGACAATGTGCAGTTTAAGTTTGGGGATATTGGTGTATG
Source organism: Cornus florida (assembly GCF_030987335.1). Classification (NCBI taxonomy): domain Eukaryota; kingdom Viridiplantae; phylum Streptophyta; class Magnoliopsida; order Cornales; family Cornaceae; genus Cornus; species Cornus florida. Next base: position 35,958,037 of record NW_026775580.1, read on the forward strand.
TTTCAGTGTTGCTTTAAAATTCAAATTTTGAGCATGTCTTGTGTATTTGAGGGATATTTCTATACTTGGTCCATTTCTAGCTATGATTTTGATCTTTTGAGGACTATATTGCTTAAAATGTAAAAATTGCTTGACTTGAGAGTCCAATACTCCTTGTATGCCTTTTGAATGTCATTTAGGAGTAAATTTTTTTAAAAAAAAAAAAAAAAATTAATATCATGCTTGCACTTGTGGTCCACATCATCTTGATTCTTTGATTGTTTTGAGATTCATTCTAGGATTCTACACTAGCACCGGCGCACGCTAGCATTCAATTGTGGGGTACATGCTTCGTTGATTATTGAATTGGTTATATCCCAATTGGGCTAGTAGTGCATTGAAAGCTTTCATTCTTGATAAAGGTGGATAACAACCCCTTTTCATTGAGTAGCCGGGATTCTTGCCTCATTAAGCAGTGAACTTCTCGCGCCGAAAGGTGGAGGGCCCAAACTCTAGGTTAATAATTGATTTCAAAAAAAAAAAAAAAAAAAAAAAGAAGAAGTTGCAAAAGCAATAAAAGTGAGGATTTCTCCCAAAAGGCGAGAAGTGGGAAATGATTAGATGGTTGTTGTCTTGATTTGTAGCCTAGTTGATTTGAGTTTGTAAGTCTGTTGGGGTGTCTTAACACCTAATGCCCTAAAGCCATCTGGTTTGGGAGTCATTGACCTAAAGCTCGCTACATGAATCTTCTAGAAAGCTTAAGAGATCAACACATTGCACAATATTTCCATCTTTGATCCTCAATAAAAAAAGAAAAAAGAAAAAAGAAGAACAAAATGAGTGAAAAGAATAAGCGCACCTAGAACAATAAAGCTTTAATAAAAGGTCCACTCTTTTATCTTGATGATCGGTACTAGATTTGTGTGTTAGTTTGAGGGCAAGGATGTGATTACTTCTTTAGTTGGCTAACACAGCAACACACTTGATGCCGGACTTCTTACATGGATTCTAGACTTGTTTCGATTTTCATGATCATTTTCTTGATATGTGGAGGACCATACTTGCTTGCTTGATATTGAAATTTTGGGAGATTGCTTAGAAACGGTTGAAAAATTGCATACTTGAGGTAGTTTTCTCCCAATGCTTGTTTGCAATATTGGTGCCTCTTTTGAAAGAATGAGCTTAATGTTTGTGGGTATCATTTCTGGAAACCCTCACGAGACTTTACTCGTCCACTAGGGGTAACCTAGGGGTTTAAAAGGCTTGTTGCATATGCTAAATGCAATCGTGTTCCCTACGAAAATGGTGTTATCATTTTACTTGCTTTCCAGTTTATACTTGTATAGTTATTTATTTCATTCCTTTACTTCTTAGTTCATTGCTAGGGACTAGCAATATTTAAGTTTGGGGGTGTGACGAGCACTGAAAAGTGCGCATTTAAACCCATTAAGCTTAAGCATTCTAGTACCTTTATCTATCTTACTTTGCCGTTTTAGACTTATTACGTGTTATTTATATTTTCAGGCACTAATCCCAAAATTTAGCTAACTCAGCCAAATAAGAGCTTAATTGAAGCAATCCTGAGATAAACCAAAGGAGGGAGCAAAGTGGAGAAAGAAAGGAGCAAAACGGAATCAAGTTGTGCAGCTGAAAAATTCGATCGATCCAACTTAGAGTTCGATCGATCGAACATCTATGATCGATCACAGTACTTCTCGATTGATCCAACTTTGGCCTTTGCAGAAATTCCAAGTTCGATCGATCAAACATCACCTTCGATCGATCGAACCTTATTTTGTCCTATTCAAATGATTGATCTTATCCACAGCTGTACGCCTACCAACCACTTTTTTCTTTTTCCCCATAAATATCTTGAAAATATCCCAGCCTTGTCATTATCCGGAGGAGTCAGACCACTTTGATTGATCCAAGATGCAGTTCGATCGATCGAACCCATTTTCAATCGATCCAAGTTAAGGTTTGATCGATCGAACTTCCTCCAACGAGAAAAAGTTAAAGTCCAGCTCATTTATTCCGTCCTTCATCCAATCATTGGAGAATATGCCTTGCACGACCACAGCTTATCATGGGGTGTATTTGACCTACCTATATAAGGAATATGATACACTTTTTGAGGAAGTCTCTTGTCACACATTGAAAATCATCTTGGAGGCTATTCTTGGAGAAGAAAAAGGGAGGAAGCTAGAGCAACCTTTGGAGGAGACCTTCATCATCAAGGAGCAGATTTTCACCATGGATTTAGCCCTTGAGGGTTGGAGCTTCATCATCATGAGTGGCTAAACATCCTTTTGGGGCTAGAGTTAGCCCCAAACATGCTTTCTTTACCTAATCTTGTGTAATTTTGAGGGATTTGTGTTGTAATGCATATTTTGACTCTTGAACTTATGAAGATCTTGATTATTCATTGAGTTCTATGGATTAATGCTTCTAATTGATCATTTTCTCTATCTATATGTCTATGTATGCTAGAGTAGATGCTCACCTCTAGATTTAATGTTATTGATGCATGTCTATGTGTATTAATGCCTTTAATCTTGAGATTGTCAAAATTTGAAGTTCTTAATGTAATGCTCTTGTTATGTCTCTAGATGGTTCATACTTATTCCTTGATGGATTATGCTTCTCTTTTAAGTAGTGTAGTGTTAGTTGGGGAAACAATTCATGCTTGTTCTTTGATGTTCCATGCTTTTAAATGCAAGAAGTATATGCTCTAATATTGTGGTGTAATGGAATTTTGAGCTTAATGAAGGATTAATGACTAGTTATGATATGTTGTATCTTTCACATATGTTTAGACAATTTATTCCTCTCCCAATAGATATTTTGTACCTCTCACATAATGTTTAGATAATGCATGTTTAACTAAATCATCCTTATGGATTGCTTGGACTATGAGCTTAATGAAAGGTTCAATGACTTGAATTGTTACTTTGTTATCTTCACATGATGTTTAGACAATATATTCCTCTACCAATAGATGTATTGTGGCCTCACACATGTTGATTGAGACAATTTACACTTGTTGAGTCACCCTTACCAATTGAATGTCTTTTACACACACAATATTGTTGCAACACATTCATTTCCCTTATTAGTCACTTGATTATGGTTTGGAATAGTATTGTTTGGTGGTGATCTCTACACCTCAAGACCTTTCCTTCTTACTTACTCTTTATCTTATTGCATTGCCTTATTTTAGTTTAGCTCATTTAGTATAATCAACCAACCAATCAATTGTGTGATCACTCGACCTACTAACCCTAATTACCATAGTTTCACAATTCGATACACCATCAAATCCCTTGGGACGATCCCTACTCACCCTATCTATATTTTATATAGAGAAAGGTAATAGTGGCTTTCTATAAATGTAAAACTTGGCCACCTCCTAAATTCACAACTCTTCAAGCTTGACTTGGTATCGCGACCCTTGTAAAGGACCGGTCAATATCCCAATTGAGCTAGTAGTGCATTGAAAGCTTTCATTCTTGATAAAGGTGGATAACAAACCCTTTTCACTAAGTAGCCGGGATTCTAGCCTCATCAAGCACTGAAGTTCTTGCGCCAAAAGGCGGAGGGCCCAAACTCTAGGTTAATAATTGAATATAATAAAAAAATTGAAGTTAAAAAAAAAAAAAGAAAAAAAAAAGTTGCAAAAGCAATAAAAAAGTGAGGACTTCTCCCAAAAGGTGAGAAGTGGGAAATGATTAGATGGAGGTTGTCTTGATTTGTAGCCTAGTTGATTTGAGCTTGTAAGTCCGTAGAGGTTTTTAAACGCCTAATGCCCTAAAGCCATCTGGTTTGGGAGTCATTGACCTAACTCTCGTCCTCATGAATCGCTAGAAGGCTTAATAGATCAACACATTGTACCATGCTTCCATCTTTGATCCTATAAAAAAAAAATAATAATAAAATAAAAAATAAAAAATTTCAAGTGAAAAGAATAAGCGCACCTAGAACAATAAAGCTTTAATAAAAGGTCCACTTTTTGTCTTGATGATTGGTACTAGATTGGTGTGCTAGTTTGAGGGTAAGGATGTGATCATTTCTTTAGTTGGCTAAGATAGCAACACATTTGATGCTGGTCCACTCAAAAAGGATTCTAGTGTTGTTTTGATTTTCATGATCATTTTCTTGATGTGTGTAGGACCATATTTACTTGCTTGATGTTGAAATATTGGGAGATTGCTTTGAAATGTTTGAAAAATTGCATACTTGAGGTAGTTTTCTCCCAATGCTTGTTTGCAATATTGGTGTCTCTTTTGTGAGAATGAGCTTAATGTTTGTGGGTATCATTTCTGGAAACCCTCACAAGACTTCACCCGTCCACTAGAGGTAACCTAGGGGTTTAAAAGGCTTGTTGCGTATACGAAGTGCAATCGTGTTCCCTACGAAAGTGGCGTTATCTATTTATTGTTTTCTAGTTCATAGTTGTTTAGTTATTCATTTCATTCCTTTACTTTCTAGTTCATTACTAGGGACTAGCAATATTTAAGTTTGGGGGTGTGATGAGCGCTGAAAAGTGCGTATTTAAACCCCTTAAGCTTAGGCATTCTAGTACCTTATTTATCTTACTTTATCGTCTTAGATTGATTTCGTGTTATTTCCATTTTCAGGCACTTATCCCGAAAATAAGCTAACTCAGCCAAATAAGAGCAGAAATGAAGCAATTCTGGGATGAATCAAAGAAAGGAGCCAAGTGGAAGCAAAATGAAGAAAAATGTGGAATTCAACATCTTCGATCGATCTCAGATCAAGGTTCGATCGATCCAACATGATCGATCTCAGCACTTCAAGATGGATCAGAGCCATGATGACATTTTCAGAGATTTCAAAAGTTCGATCGATCCAACATCATTCTTTGATCGATCGAACTACCTTATCCTTATCCAAATGATTGATCTTATCCAGTTGTACCACCCTACCATCCACTTTGGTCCTTTTCCCAAAAAATCTTCGAAATATCTCAGATTTGTTTGTATCCAAAAAGCACCGCCATTGTGGATCGATCCAACTTCAGTTCGATAGATCTCAGCCATGTTCGATCGATCCAAGTCTAAGGTTCGATCGATCGAACTTCCTCCAGTGCAAAAAAGTTAAATTTCCAACTCACAAAAAGTTATCCTTTATCCAATCATTGGGGAATATTTGTTGTACGACCCCAGCTTATTTTGGGTGTCTTTTGACCTACCTATATAAGGATAAGGATTACTTTTTACATCATATCACATTATATCATATCATACCTTGTAGAACTCTTGGAGAGGAAGCTTAGAGGAGGAGGAGGCTAGAGACACCATTAGAGACTCTTCATCAACCAGGAAGCAAATCTCTACCATGGAGTTAGCCCTTGAGGGTTGGAGAAACACTACCATGAGTGGCTAGACATCCTCTTGGGGCTAGAGTTAGCCCCAAACATGCTTTCTACATCTTGATTTTGTGTATTATTGAGGGATTAGTGTTGTAATACATGTTTTAGCACTTTTATATATATAGATCTTGTTTATTCCATGATTTATGTGGTTTAATGCTTCAAATTGATCATTTCATTCTATCCATATGTCTATGTATGCTAGAATAGATGTTCATATGTTTGTCTCTATTTCTTGTGTTATTGATGCATGTCTATGTGTATTAATGCCATAGATCTAGAGATTGTCAAAACATTGTGCTTAATGGAATGCTCTTGTAATTTTCTTGATGGTTCATGCTCATTCCTTGATGGATTGTGCCTCTCCCTTAGCTTAATTAGTTTAATTTCATGTCATTAGCTTAATTGTAGTGTAGTGGTAGCATAGTTGTTAGATGGGAGGACAATCCATGCTTGTTGTTTAATGTTCCATACTTTTGAATGCAAGTAGCATATGTCTCTAACCTTGTGGTGTATTTGGCTTGTGAGCTTAATGAAAGGATTAATGACTTGGTAGATATATTGTGCTTTTCACATGCTAGTTAGACAATATATACTTAATTGTTAGATATATTATGCTTTTCACATGTTGCTTAGACAATATATACTTAATTGATCACCCTTGCTTATTGAATCAACCAAACACACACACACATCAATATTGCAACTCACATTTCCCTCATTAGTCACTTGTTAAAGGTGTAGAAAAGTATTATTTAGTGGTGACCTCTAAACCCCAAGATCTCTCTTTCACTTACTCTTTATTGCATTCAATTATTTAGTTTAATTTGCTCTTTAGTTTAATCAACCAACCAACTATTTGTTTGATCACTCGACCTACTAACCCTAACAGTAATTCCACAACCAAATTCGACTCCAATCCCTTAGGACTATCCCTACTCACCCTAACTAGATTTTTAGTGAAGGTAGTAGTGGCTTTTATAAATGTAAAACTTGACCCTCGCCTTAATGCACACTCTTAAGCTTATGGTTTAGCGATGCACCATATTTCTTAAGTACTCCGTTACTCATAAAGTGGCCACTCCTTACCATCCTCAAACAAGTGGGCAAGTTGAAGTGTCTAACTGGGAAATTAAGCATATTCTTGAGAAGGCGGTCAACACCACCCGGAAAAATTGGTCACGAAAGTTAAATGACGCTTTGTGGGCTTACCGGATGGTATATAAGACTCCCATTGGCATGTCTCTCTATAGACTTATATATGGAAAGCCTTACCATCTTCCAGTTGAGTTGGAACGTAAAGCCTTATGGGCGGTTAAGAAGCTCAATCTTGACCTTGATAAGGCTGGAGAGAACCGGTTGTTACAATTGAGTGAGTTGGAGGAGTTGAGACATAATGCTTATGAAAAGACCAAACTCTAGAAAGAAAGAACTAAAGCATTTCATGATAAACATATTATGAAGAAGTCTTTCGAACCCGGTCAAAAAGTTTGGCTCTTCAACTCTAGACTGAAACTCTTTCCGGAGAAGTTGAGAACCAAATAGGAGGGTCCCTATAAAGTCATCTCTGTTGCACCGCATGGGGCGGTTGAAATTCAAAATTTGAAAAAGGGGAACATTTTTAAGGTTAATGGACAGAGACTAAAACCCTACATTGAGGGACAGGTCTTCCAAAGACATTTGGAAGCTGCACATCTGATAGACCCTGTGTATGAAGATATCTAGGGATGCAATGCATATGGAAGAATTTTTGTCTGTTCGATTGATCTCGATAAAAGTTCGATCGATCAAACATCATGCCTGCATCTAACACTTAGAAAATTTTTGACCTACATCCACTTGCATCCAAATCACCTTTTTATCCCATTATTCGAACTTGTTTTCAGATTGATCATAACCTCTTCGATCGATTCAACTTCAAGTTGGATCGATCTTGAGTTCCAACACTTAGAAAAATTTTGAACCTGCATCCACCTGTATCCAAAGACCTCTTTATCTCATCGTTTGAACTTTTCTACAGGTTCATGTATGTTCGATCGATCAAAAAATCTTTTGAGATCGATCTGAGCATCTTTGGTTTGACCTTTTTCTTCCCTTGTTGGATTTCACGCTTATCTATTCAAAGCAGCATTATATCTAGCTAAAGACGTTAAACTTTGCAATCATTGTTTATACTTTCTTGAATTCCTTTTTGTTTTTCCAAAAAAAAAATCTCTCTTGTGCCCTTATGTGTAGTCATGCTACTTTTTCTATCGGACTTGATCTCATATCTCTCTTTCATCTTATGATATATTGCCTTCGAATGCTTGATTATTCTTCTTCCATTTGATATTTGATGTGAGTTTCCTAGTGTGGTTATTCAAGTAGGTTGTTGATTATAAGTTTGGGGGAGACGTCTTTCGAATTGGATATATACCGGGCTCATGTCTTTCATCACCATGGTATACTCTTTCCATCTTATCCATTGTTCTCATTGCACATTGAGGACAATGTGCGGTTTAAGTTTGGGGGTAAGGCATCTTGTTGCATTCGTTGAGACTTAATTATAAAATTGAGATTTGAGATCCATGTTAGCTACGATTTTGATCTTTTGAGGACTATATTGCTTAAAATTTAAAAATTGCTTGACTTGAGAGTTCAATACTCCTTGTATGCCTTATGAATGCCATTTAGGAGTAAATTTTTCGAAAGATTGATATCTTGTTTGCACTTGTGGTCCATATCATCTTGATTTTGTGATTGTTTTGAGATTCACTCTGGTCTTCTACACTAGCACCGGCGCACACTAGCATTCATTTGTGGGGTACATGCTTTGTTAATTATTGAATTGGTTATATCCCAATTGAGCTAGTAGTGTATTGAAAGCTTTCATTCTTGATAAAGGTGGATAACAACCCCTTTTCACTAAGTAGCCGGGATTCTAGCCTCATCAAGCATTAAACTTCTCGCGCCAAAAGGTGGAGGGCCCAAACTCTAGGTTAATAATTGTTTATCAAAAAAAAAAAAAAAAAAAAAAAAGAAAAAGAAAAAGAAAAGTTGCAAAAGCAATAAAAAGTGAGGACTTCTCCCAAAAGGTGAGAAGTGGGAAATGATTAGATGGAGGTTGTCTTGATTTGTAGCCTAGTTGATTTGAGCTTGTAAGTCCGTAGGGGTGTTTGAACACCTAGTGCCCTAAAGCCATCTGATTTAGGAGTCATTGACCTAACGCTTGACCTCATGGATTACTAGAAAGTTTAATAGATCAACATATTGCACCATGCTTCCATCTTTGATCCTTGGAAAAAAAAAAAAAAAATCGAGTGAAAAGAATAAGCGCACCTAGAACAATAAAGCTTTAATAAAAGGTCCACTTTTTGTCTTGATGATCGGTACTAGATTTGTGTGCTAGTTTAAGGGTAAGTATGTGATTAATTCTTTAGTTAGCTAAGATAGCAACACACTTGATGCCGGTCCACTCAAAAAGGATTGTAGAGTTGTTTTGATTTTCATGATCATTCTCTTGATGTGTGGAGGATCATACTTGTTTGCTTGATGTTGAGATTTTGGGAGATTGCTTAGAAATGTTTGAAACATTGCATATTTGAGGTAGTTTTCTCCCAATGCTTGTTTATAATATTGGTGCCCTTTTAAAAGAATGAGCTTAATGTTTGTGGGTATCATTTCTGGAAACCCTCACGAGACTTCACTCGTCCACTAGGGGTAACCTAGGGGTCTAAAAGGCTTGTTGCATATGCTAAGTGTAATCGTGTTCCCTACGAAAGTGGTGTTATCCACTTATTACTTTCTAGTTCATAGTTAATTAGTTGCTCATTTTATTCCTTTACTCGTAGTTCATGGTGTGATGAGCGCTGAAAAGTGCGTATTTAAACCGCTTAAGCTTAGGTATTCTAGAACCTTTATCTATCTTATTTTACCGTTTTGTATTGATTTCGTGTTATTTCCATTTTTAGGTACTTATCCCCAAAACAAGCTAACTCAGCCAAATAAGAGCATAATTGAAACAATTCTGGGATGAACCAAAGAAAGGAGCAAAGTATAGCAAAAGGAAGCAAATGGTTGAATTTCAGCAACTTCGATCGATCTTAAGAAAAGTTCGATTGATCCAACTTTCATCGATCTCAGCACTTCAAGATGGATCTGAGCCATATTTGTACCTGTTCAAAGATCTCAAAAGTTTGATCAATCCAACTTCCTTCTCTGATCAATCGAACATTCTTGTCCTTATCCAAATGATTGATCTTATCCAGTTGTACCACCCTACCAACCACTTTTGTCCTTTTCCTAAAAATATCTTCAAAATATCTCATATTTGTTTTTATCCAAAGAGGGGCCGCCATTGAGGATCGATCCAGCCTAAGTTCGATAGATCACAGTCATATTCGATCAATTCAAGTCCAAGGTTCGATCGATCAAACTTCTTCCAGTGCGAAAAAGTTAAATTTCCAACTCACAAAAAGTTGTCCTTTATCCAATAATTGGGGAATATTTGATGTACGACCCCAGCTCATTTTGGGTGTCATTTGACCTACCTATATAAGGATAAGGATTACTTTTTGTATCATATCACATTGTATCACATCATATCATATCATACCTTGTAGAACTCTTAGGGAGGAAGCAAAGAAAAAGAAGAGGCTAGAGACACCATTGGAGGCTTGACGCGACTTTGGCCGTTCCTACACGCCAAAATTGATGGAGTGAATGTGCGGTTCAAGGAAAGCCTTTTTGGGTCAACTTTAAATTTATAAAAACCACTACCAACACTACTACTAATGTAGCAAGAGTGAGTAGGGATCGTCCCAAGGGATTATGGGGATTTAGCAATGTCGGAGTTGATTGTGGAATCGCAATTAGGGCTAGTAGGTCAAGTGATCAAACAATTGGTTGGTTGGTTGATTAAAGAGCAATTAATTTAAACTAAGTAATAGCAAAAGAGTGCAATTAAGAGTAAGTTAGAGAGAAAAGAGTCTTGGGGTTTAGAGATCACCACCAAGCAATGCATTTCTATATAATTGACAAGTGATTAATGAGGGCAATTAGGGTGTTGCAATATTGGTGTGTGTGTATTTGGTTGATTCAACAAGCAAGGATGACTAGTTAAGCATGTATTGTCTAAACATCATGTGAAAGGCACAATATATCTAAGCAATGAAGCATATATTGTCTAAACAACATGTGAAAGGCACAATAAATCTAAACAAGTCGTTAATCATTTCATTAGGCTCACAATCCAAATAGAACACAAGATTAGAGACATATGCTAATTGCATTCAAAAGCTTGGATCATCAAACAACAAGCATAGATTGTCCTCCCATTTAACACTACACTACAACTACACTACATCTATACTACTAGCATAAAAAAAAACCTAGGGGAAAGGCACAATCTATCAAGAGATAAGCATGAACCATCAAGAGAATCACAAAAGCATTCTTTTAAGCACAATGTTTTGACAATCTCTAAATCTATGGCATCAATACACATAGACATGCATCAATAACACAAAATCTAGAGACAAGAACATGAACATCAATTCTAGCATACATAGACATATGAATAGAATGAAATGATCAATTTGAAGCATTAAACCACATAAATCATTAATTAAACAAGATCTATATATATCAAAGGGTCAAAACATTAATTACAGCACTAATCCCTCAATAATACACAAGATTAAGATATAGAAAGCATGTTTGGGGCTAGAGCCCCAAGAGGATGTCTAGCCACTCATGGTAAGGATGCTACAACCCTCAAGGGCTAACTCCATGGAAGAGGTTTGCTCCTTGTTGATGAAGATCTCCAATAGTGTCTCTAGCCTCCTCCTCTAAACTTCCTCTCCAAGAGATGATATGAAAAATAATGTTCTTTTTTTTTTTTGAAAAAGCAATCCCTATCTTTATATAGGTAGGTCAAAATGACACCCAAAATGAGCTGAGGTCGTGCACACAATATTCCCTAATGATTGGATAAATGACAACTTTCAATGAGATGGAATTTTAACTTTTTCGCACTGGAGGAAGTTCGATCGATCGAAAGTAAGTGAGATCGATTGAAAATAAGTGAGATCGATCAAACTTAGGCTGAATCGATCCAACTGGCTGAGCTTTTTGGAAAAAGACAAATCTGAGATATTTATGGGAAATATTTATGGGAAAAGGACAAAAGTGGTTAGTGGGTGGTACAACTGTGGATAAGATCAATCATTTGGATAAGGACAAAGGTGTTCGATCGATCGAAGAATGATGTTGGATTGATCGAACTTTTGGACTTAAGTGCTTTGGGTCAAGGCTTGGATCTATCTTGAAGTGCTGAGATCGATCAATGTTCGATCGATCGAACCTTGGACTTGGATTGATCGAACTTGCTGCTTTGCTTCATTTTGCTTCTTTCTTTCTCCACTTTGCTCCTTTCTTTGTTTAATTTCAGAATTGCTTCAATTAAGCTCTTATTTGGCTGAGTTACCTTATTTCCGGGATAAGTGCCTGAAAATGGAAATAATACGAAATCAATCTAAAACGGTAAAGTAAGATAGATAAAGGTACTAGAATGTCTAAGCTTAAGGGGTTTAAATATGCACTTTTCAGTACTCATCACACCCCCAAACTTAAATATTGCTAGTCCCTAGCAATGAACTAAAAAGTAAAGGAATGAAATGAATAACTATACAACTATAAACTAAAAAGCAATAAATAGATAACGCTACTTTCGTAGGGAGCACGATTACATTTAGCATATGCAACAAGCCTTTTAAACTCCTAGGTTACCCCTAGTGGACGAGTGAAGTCTCGTGAGGGTTTCCAGAAATGGTACCTACAAACATTAAGCTCATTTTTTTTCAAAAGAGGTACCAATATTGCAAACAAGCATTAGGAGAAAACTACCTCAAGTATGCAATTTTTCAACCCTTTCCAAGCAATCTCCCAAAATCTCAACATCAAGCAAGCAAATATGGTCCTCCACACATCAAGAAAATGATCATGCAAATCAAAATAACTCTAGAATTCTTTTGAGTGGACCGGCATCAATGTGTTGCTATCTTAGCCAACTAAAGAATTAATCACATCCTTACCCTCAAACTAACACACAAATCTAGTACCGATCATCAAGAGAAAAAGTGGACATTTTATTAAAGCTTTATTATTCTAGGTGCGCTTATTCTTTTCACTCATTTTTTTTTTTTTTAGAGGATCAAAGATGGAAGCATAGTACAATGTATTGATATATTAAGCTTTCTAGCGATTCATGAGGTCGAGCGTTAGGTCAATGACTCCCAAACCAAACGGCTTTAGGGCACTAGGTGTTCAAACACCCCTACGGACTTACAAGATCAAATCAACTAGGCTACAAATGAAGACAACAACTATCTAATCATTTCCCACTTTTAAATTTTTGAGAGAAGTCCTCACTTTTTTTATTTATTTTTTTTTTTTTTATTGATTAAACAATTATTAACCTAGAGTTTGGGCCTTCCACTTTTTGGCGCGAGAAGTTCAGTGCTTGATGAGACTAGAATCCCCGCTACTTAGTAAAAAGGGGTTGTTATCCACCTTTATCAAGAATGAAAGCTTTCAATTAACTACTAGCTCAATTGGGATATAACCAATTCAATAATTAACAAAGCATGTACCCCACAAATGAATGCTAGTGTGCACCGGTGCTAATGTAGAAGACTATAGTGAATCTCAAAACAATCACAAAATCAAGATGATGTGGACCACAAGTGCAAATAAGATATCAATCGTTCGAAAAATTTACTCCTAAATGGCATTCATAAGGTATACAAGGAGTATTAGACTCTCAAGTCAAGCAATTTTTAAATTTTAAGCAATATAGTCCTCAAAAGATCAAAATCATAACTAGGTATGGACCAATCATAGAAATATCCCTCAAATACACGAGTCATGCTAAAAGTTTGAATTTAAAACTATCACTGTAGAGCACCATTCCCCCCAAACTTAAATTGCACAATGTCCTCAATATGCAAAGAGAACAAAGGAAAGAGTATACCAGTGCAACTGAGCAAGAATGATCGGGACTGAAGTATCCGAAGTGGGTGGCATTGCCCCCCCAAACTTGGGATGAACTGTGATCCTGAAAATTAGCACTTGGATAAACTTATCAGATAACAAAATGGGATAATCAGTGTACAGTGAACATGCAGGTGTAAATGGGATAAACAGATAACGAAATGAGAGAGGTATAAGGGTGGTTCTGGAAATTGGGTTGCACTCTCTCACTGAAGTCACTGTGATGCACCTGATGGAGTCAAATATACAGAATGAGAATAAAATCATATGACATCCATAGCAAAAATAGATATATAAAATAGAGAAAGTGCAGGTACAACAAAAATATCAAAGCCGACAGACCGGCTGTAAAAATAATACAGTGACAATAATAAAGTATCAAAAGGAGAGAGGGATCATAAGATGAAAAGACTAGGAGCTCAGGAAGATGAGGTAGGACGGGCAGGTCTGGCTCCGCGGATGTCTCTTGATAAATCTCTGAACATGGTCGCGACATCCATGCGGAAGGTAGCGAACTCCACTCTGTGGGCCGTGAGGTCAGCTTTGATGGCAATAACAGCATCCTCGAGCATCTGCAGAAGCACTCCGAAGCCGGGGGTCAAGTCTGGTATGGATGAGGCAGAAGACAGCTCCTGGGTCTGCTCCTGCTCGTGGATAGGTGACCTGGCTGGAGAATGCTGAGCTGCGTCATCCGTTGAGTGCTCTAAGTCAATGTCTATATCAATGTGATCATGCTCGGCAGCTGGATCGACTGGTGCATCGTTAGCTGCGGGAGCTGCTGCTGCTGGCTCTGCTGGTGCCCGGGCTGCCTGTGCTGGCGCCTCTTCCTCTAACTCCAGCTCTGCAGCCGCCAGTACGGATGGATTTGCAGGCGAGTGATAATAGCTCTGTAGCTCTTGTCCTAGTCCTTGTTGAGGAAGTGACAGGAACCTCTCTCGGGGTCTTCCTGCGGGTGGATGGGATAATGCTGGTGAATGAGAATCTGGATGATGAGGTGGCTGAATGGAAGAGACTTGGCCATTTCGGGCACCTCCTTGCTGACGTACTCATCGTAGAGCTTCTTTATCACGCTCCAAATAAGCGCAAGAATAGACACCTAATGGCCGGTATAGAAGGCGTACAGGGCTGCTAGATAGTCGCCCCGCCTCTGAATCTTGTGTCCTGCCATGCATGTGTTTCGGTGGAGCACCGAATCTGTAAACCACAGGTCATCCGGCAAGAATGTCCAGGTGGCGAAGGTCTCGCCATCGACATGGTGACCTGTGAGAAAAATTGGCATATCGGCGTAAGAAGGCCTGTGCAGCCTGGGATAGGTCTCTTGAAGCTCTGGCGGGCACTGATGTGGACAGTGAGTCGAACGGGCCAGAGTATCCACTGTAATGGTGATCTCATAGCCATCGATAGAGGTGATGAGCTCGGCTGTAGTGCGCGGCGACGGTTGAAGGTTCTGGTAAAACAACCGTACCAGTCGCGGGTAGATCGGCTCTATAACTGGGGCAAGAATAGTTGAGAGGCCCCGCTGAATGATGTCCTGATAGGTAGATCGAGTCAGCACCGATCTGGAGAAGAATGCGGTGTCGAATACTGATTTGTGCTCAATAGTCATATGTGCATATCTGGGTGCGAGCCTATCGCGCTGTAAATGGGCTGGCTGAACTGGTGGAGCCGGCTGAGCTAGCTACTCAACGCCTCTATGCAGTGGAGATGGTGATGGAGTGAATGCTAGATGAGCTGGCAACTGGGGTGGAGTAGGGTGTAATGGCTTCTCTATATGAAAGGGCTGCGCAGTCTCCCCAATCCGCTATCAGACTCTCCTCTGTGTGTGCTCAATGCTAGGATCCCGGACATGAGATGGACCAGCGCTGTCGTTAAGTCTGCAGTTGGAGCTCTGACGATGTTTACGTGCTACCGTCTTAACGCGAGCCATAGTCTGCAAATAGAAATTCAAGAGTTAGTGTCAGCATATATAGAATATAAAGCACAATATAGAAACATGTATGTCAAATAAGATAGACAAAGCAAAATATCACATGTATGTCAAATAAGAGTTTGGGCCCTCCACTTTTTGGCACGAGAAGTTCAGTGCTTGATGAGACTAGAATCCCGGCTACTTAGTGAAAAAGGGTTGTTATCCACCTTTATCAAGAATGAAAGCTTTCAATGCACTACTAGCTCAATTGGGATATAACCAATTCAATAATTAATAAAGCATGTTTCCCACAAATGAATACTAGTGTGCGCCGGTGCTAGTGTAGAAGACTAGAGTGAATCTCAAAACAATCACAAAATCAAGATGATGTGGACCACAAGTTCAAACAAGATATCAATCTTTCAAAAAATTTACTCCTAAATGGCATTCATAAGGCATACAAGGAGTATTGGACTCTCAAGTCAAGCAATTTTTAAATTTTAAGCAATATAGTCCTTAAAAGATCAAAATCATAGCTAGTTATGGACCAATCATAGAAATATCCCTCAAATACACGAGTCATGCTAAAAGTTTGAATTTAAAACTATCACTGTAGAGCACCATCCCCAAACTTAAATTGCACAATGTCCTCAATGTGCAAAGAGAACAAAGGAAAGAGTATACCAGTGCAACTGAGCAAGAATGATCGGGACTGAAGTATCCGAAGTGGGTGGCATTGCCCCCCCAAACTTGGAATGAACTATAATCCTAAAAATTGGCACTTGGATAAACTTATCAGATAACAAAATGGGATAATCAGTGCACAGTGAATATGCAGGTGTAAATGGGATAAACAGATAACGAAATGAGAGAGGTATAAGGGTGGTCCTGGAAATTGGGTAGCACTCTCTCACTGAAGTCACTGTGATGTACCTGATGGAGTCAAATATACAGATATGAGAATACAATCATATGACATCCATAGCAAAAATAGATATACAAAATAGAGAAAGTGCAGGTACACCAAAAATATCAAAGCCGACAGACCGGCTGTAAAAATAATACAGTGACAATAATAAAGTATCAAAAGGAGAGAGGGATCATAAGATAGAAAAGACTAGGAGCTCAGGAAGATGAGGTAGGACGGGCAGGTCTGGCTCCGCGGATGTCTCTGGATAAATCTCTGAACATGGTTGCGACATCCATGCGGAAAGTAGCGAACTCCACTCTATGGGCCGTGAGGTCAGCTCTAATGGCAATAACAGCATCCTCGAGCGTCTACAGAAGCACTCCGTAGTGAGGGGTCAAGTCTGGTATGGATGAGGCAGAAGACAGCTCCTGGGTCTGCTCCTGCTCGTGGATAGGTGACCTGGCTGGAGAATGCTGAGCTGCGTCATCCGCTGAGTGCTCTAAGTCAATGTCTATATCAATGTTATCATACTCGACAGCTGGATCGACTGGTGCATCGTCGGCTGCAGGAGCTGCTGCTGCTGGCTCTGCTGGTGCCGGGGTTGCCTGTGCTGGCGCCTCTTCCTCTAACTCCAGCTCTGCAGCCGCCAGTACGGATGGATCTGCAGGCGAGTGATAATAGCTCTGTAGCTCTTATCCCTGTCCTTCTTGAGGAAGTGACAGGAACCTCTCTCGGGGTCTTCCTGCGGGTGGATGGAATAACGCTGGTGAATGAGAATCTGGGTGATGAGGTGGCTGAATGAAAGAGCCTTGGCCCTTCCGGGCACCTCCTTGCTGACGTACTCATCGTAGAGCTTCCTCATCACGCTCTAGATAAGCACAGGAATAGACACCCAGTGGCCAGTATAGAAGGCGTACAGGGCTGCTAGATAGTCGCCCCGCCTCTCAATCTTGTGTCCTGCCATGTATATGTTTCGGTAGAGCACCGAAACTGTAAACCACAGGTCATCCGGCAAAAATGTCCGGGTGGTGAAGGTCTCACCATTGGCATGGTGACTTATGAGAAAAATCGCCATATCGGCGTAAGAAGGCCTGTGGAGCCTGGGATAAGTCTCCTGAAGCTCTGGCGGGCACCGATGTGGACAGTTAGTCGAACGGGCCAGAGTATCCACTGTAATGGTGATCTTATGGCCATCGATAGAGGTGATGAGCTTGGCTGTAGTGCGCGGCGACGGTCGGAGGTTCTGGTAGAACAACCGTACCAGTCGCGGGTAGATCGACTCTGTGACTGGGGCAAGAATAGTTGAGAGGCCCCGCTGAATGATGTCCTGATAGGCAGATCGAGTCAGCACCGATCTGGAGAAGAATGCGGTGTCGAATACTGATTTGTGCTCGATAGTCATGTGCGCATATCTAGGCGCGAGCCTATCGCGCTATAAATGAGCTGGCTGAATAGGTGGAGCCGGCTGAGCTGGCTGCTCAGCGCCTCTATGCAGTGGAGATGGTGATGGAGTGAATGCTAGACGAGCTGGCGACTGGGGTGGAGTAGGGTGTAATGGCTCTTCTGTATGAGAGGGCTGCGCAGTCTCCACAGTCCGCTGTCAGACTCTCCTCTGTGTGTGCTCGGGGCTAGGATCCCAGACATGAGATAGACCGGCGCTATCGTTAAGTCTGCGGTTGGAGCCGTGACGGTGTCTACGTGCTACCGTCTTAACACGAGCCATAGTCTGCCAATAGAAATTCAAGAGTTAGTGTCAACATATATAGAATATAAAGCACAATATAGAAACATGTATGTCAAATAAGATAGACAAAACAAAATATCGCATGATTCTTTGCAAGTGGCAGAATATGAAACATGCTAAACAATGTAAGTATAAAATGCATCCAATGTGGAATATCACAGGCATTGGGCATATATAAGGTAGCATGAACATAAGATAAGATGAATGGAGTGTGTATATGAGATCTGTGAAATTCGATCGATTAGAAAAAGAAATGAGATCGCTCACAAAAGTTGGATCGATCGAAGGTTGAGTTGGATCGATCGCAAATATTTGATCGATCAAAAATTTATTCGATTGATCGAACAATGCGACGATGAAACCTAACAGTCACAGATCTGTGACTTTTGAAGCATGGGGCCCCACGAGTGAGTTCGTGGGCCCTCCAACAACACAAATTATGCCTAAATGCACTCCAAACATGGCCCAAACACCCAAATCTAACAAAATCTTCAAAATATATGCACACATATACACACATACACATATATATAGACATAGATGCTAAAGCTTTGAGAATGGAAGATTCAACATGAGAGCAACATGATTACGGCATTTGAAACAAGTATTGATGCATGAGAGTTCAAATCTAGGGAAGGATGTCTCGGATCTTACCTCAAGAGAGCGAGAGAATGGAGAATAAACTGAGAAGATCTGAGATGAAGAAGATGGAGATGAACTGAGATTTGAGATGCTTGGATCTCGCCGGAGGAGTTGCCGGAGCTAGGAGAGATGATTCACAGTGAAGCGGGACGAGAGGCTAGGGTTTAGTGAGTGAGATCGATCCAAATGATCGATCTTAAGACCCTTGGATCTATTTTTTAAAAACATTTCCCGACTAGTTCGATCGATCGAAGATGAGTTGTGATCGATCGAACTTTGATGAACTCCTTTCAAAGTATTTTTGGATTTTTTTTTTTAAAAAAAAATTAATTAATCAAAAACTAAATAAATTAAAACATTTTTGAATTTTTGAAAACTTGTTGAAAATTAAAACAAAATAAAATGAGAGTGAAAATAGAATAAAATAAAAATAAAAATATTTTTGGATTTTTGAAAAGTCAAACTAAAGTTAAAATAATGAAATGAAGATTTGTGATCGATCAAAACAAGAGTTCGATCGATCAGACAGAGAGCAAAAATATGCAGGTTTTTGGTTCAAAAATTTGGCTAAGTGTTGGAACATGAGATCGATTGAACTAGAAAGTTGGATCGATCGAAGAACTTTCAGATCGATCTTAGAATGTTTCCAACGATCAGACAGAGAGCTGAAATATATAGGTTTATGCAGGCTTAAAATTTTTTCTAAGTGTTGAGTCCTGAGATCGATCGAACTTAGAAGTTGGATCGATCGAAGGTCTCTTGATCGATCTTGGAGTTGGTTTGAACGGTGGGACAGAGAGGTGATTTGGATGCAGGTTTCTGCAAGTCGAAAAATTTTCTAAGTGTTGGAGTGTAATCCACAGTTCTATCGATCGAACTCCAATGTGAGATCGATCAAACTTTGCCAAATGCTCAATTATGACATAAAAGCTTATGCAATCCTCACCAAAGTTCTTTTCAATGCATGTGAACCTAAAACAAGTATCTAGACTTTGCAAGAAACAAAATGAAAGATAGAAATGGGGGAGGAATAGGGTTTTAACACCCTACGAATGCCTTTGCTAGTCTTTAACGTCTTTAGCAAGATGTTGGGCTCTTTTAGCCCGGGTCAAAGATCTTGTGATGCATCCCCTCCTTGTTGGGGTGATAAATGCTTTGAACTCCACCCAACAAATGGTCATTTGAAGAACTTGTTGGATCAAGCTCAAAAGAAGCTTTTGATCCTTTGTCTATGCAATTAAAACCTTTGGGCTTCCATGCCCTTTTAAAGTAAGAATTTGAAACAACACTTTGAGAATGCAAAGTTGAAGATGATCCTTTGGAAGTTTTGGTTTTACACAAAAGCTCATTTCCTTGGCAATGAAGATCATGACATTTTTCTACAACATTGACCTCTCCTTCATACTTGTCAAGTGAATTGGGTGTGGGATTAAAGATATTTAACTTTACCTTCATGTGGTCAAATGAAATCTTCATCACCCCTGTTCTACAATTGATGTTGGCATTGGCGGTTGCCAAGAAAGGACGGCCAAGGATAATGGGAATTTGGCTCTTAAGATTGGAAACCGGTTCCATGACAATGACAATGAAATTAACCGGGAAGAAGAATTTATCAATCTTGATCAAAACATCCTCAATGACACCCCTAGGTTTCTTAATGGATCGGTCGGCAAGTTACAAAACTACTGACGTCGGTTTCAATTCACCTAGGCCCAATTTAATAAAGACTGAACATGGAAGAAGGTTAACACTTGCTCCTAAGTCAAGAAGTGCCCGATTAATGATATGATCACCAATGATGCATGATGTAGTGGGTAAACCAGGGTCTTTAAACTTTGGAAGAGTGTTATGTTGCAAAATTGAGCTTACTTGCTCGGTCAAAACCACTTTTCTTGGTGCTTGGCTCTTGTTCTTCCGCTTTTGGGTGCACAAGTCTTTCAAGAATTTGGCATAAGCCGGAATTTGCTTGATTGCATCCAATAGTGGAAGGTTAACTTTCACTTGCCTAAACATTTCCATGATTTCATTGGTTTTTGCCTTTTGCTTGTTTTTTGAAATGGATCCTTTTAAGGCATCCGAGAATGGAACCTTTGGTTCAAACACTTTTTCAGAATTTTCTTTGGAACTCTCTTTAACACAAAGTTTTCAAATCATTTTTCAATAAAACCTTTTCAACATCATTTTTCAAAACTTCTTTTTCAAACACATTTTTCAAAACTTTGTCATTTGCAAGATCATGTGTATGCAATGAAGGAGGAATGTGATGTGAAATGGGACAGGTGACAACTTGAGGTTGCACCGGTTCACTATCTTCATTGGATATTTCAACTTGATTGTCCACAACTCTACCACTCCGCAAGGTAGTCACCGCATTAACATGTTCAATGGTATGCCCTTCCGATGAGGAATGGGTTTCCACAACACATTGTTGTTTAAGTGGGGCATTAATGGGCATCATTCCCTTCTCTCTTGCATTAAGAGTGCTTGCTATTTGCCCTATTTGGGTTTCTAGCTTAGAAATGGATTGAGAGAGAGAATGAAGTAATTGTGTGTTAGCCTCAAGAGTCCCCAAAGTATTTAAAATTTTTTCTTCAAATGCGGGACTTCTAGTGTTTCCTTGGGAATAAGATTGGTTGGGAAAATGAGAATTAGCAAATTGATTCCCTTGTGATTGATAGGGTCTATAACCTTGGGATCTTTGGTTTTAAAATGGAGGTGGAATGTATTTCCCTTGGAAACTGCCTTGGGAAGGGTTTAAGCCTTCTCCTTGGTTTTTCCAAGAGAAATTCGGATGATTCCTCCAACTTGGATTATAATGAGTACCATAAAGATTGTTCCCTTGGTTTACAAAAGCCGTATTGACTTGTTCATTAGGTTCATTATGCACTTATCCATGAGGACAATGAGAAGTAGAATGAAGAACACTAGAACAAGTCATACATGTTTCATTTGATGCACAATGAGAATGGTTAGGGAAGGAAGATACTTGGTTCCCCGAGTTTTGGTTAATAAAAAATTGATCAAACCTTTGAGACAAAGACTTCATTTCGGCGGCTATTTCATTTGAATGTTCGACTTGATGTAAGCCTACACTCTTCCTACCTTGTGAATTTATACCATTCTTGGATGATAGTGTTCTATACAAAGAATTTTCACTCATGCTTTCATAAAGACGCCACACGTCATCCTCATGCCTATCAATATAAGAGCCACCTATGGAAGCATCAACCATACCCTTATAGTTGTCCGATAAGCTCTCAAAGAAGTATTGAACTAATTGCCATTTGGGCATGTCATGATGTAGACACTTCCTAAGCAATTCATTGAAGCGTTCCCATGCCTCATGAAATGTTTCTCCATCCCCATGTGAAAATTCTCGAATTGAGGTCCTCATGGCATTGGTCTTAGAAACTGGATAGTACTTTTTCAAGAACTCTTGTTGCATTTCTACCCAAGAAGTGATTGAAAAAGGCCCAAGATTGTTAAACCAATACTTTGCCTTGTCTTTTAAGGTGAATGGAAAAAGTTTGAGTCTTAAAACCTCTTTTGACATGTCCGTATATTTTACGGTGGAACATACTTCAAGAAACTTATACAATAGCTTGTAAGGTTCTTCACTAGAAAGTCCATGAAAGTTAGGAAGCATTTGAATAGTTTGTGCTTTAATTTCATAATGATGTGCTCTAAATGGTGGTAATTGAATACATGTGGGTGTATTGTATTCATTAGGCACATAGTGATCTCTTAAAATAAGAGGTGGATTAGCTACTTGAGGTGCAACATGAACACCTTGGTTATGAATTCCTTGATTAATGACGGGAGGTTGTGGAGCATACATTGGCCTTGGCATTCCATACAAAACTTGGCCTTGTTGTTGTGGTGGTTGGTGAATGAATGGCCTAGGCATGCCTAATGGTACTTGTATGTTCTCATTGTGCACATTGGGATGAAGGATACCTTGTTGGTCTATGTGACCAATGTCCTCAATATGGTCATCATTATGGTCATCCATTGAAAGATTGGCTCTATTTGAACTTCCTTTTTCCCTAAGATTTCTAACGATAGATTCAAGATACAAATCAAGAGGGGCAAGAGTTGGTCTCAATGAACGACGCCCATGCATGCACAATACAAAACACAACAAACACAAAGAATGACAAACACTATGGCTTCACAACAATGCAATTAGACTTCTTCCACAAACATTAAACTCATACTCCCATACTTTAACTCAATGATGCAAGTCAATAAAAAATAAGCCTCCACGCGGGCCGACGATTTAACTAAGGGATTGAGTAAAGAAAATCTCACAAAGGTCCTTTAGCACTTCAACTCCAAATTTTAAAGCTTAGCTTAGCTAAATTTTTTTTAAGTTTTTAGCATTTTTCCTTTCTTTGCTTGCCTGAATTGAATACTGAATGGATCCTTTGCTTGCTTCCTCTCCAACAATGCACCTAGTTAAGTAAGAACAACACAATAAGTAACCAAAAAAAAAAATAAAAATAAAGTAAAAACACGATAAAAAAAGTACTAATCCTAATCAATTCCACAAATTCAACGTTGCCAAATATAATCAACAAATCCCCGGCAATGGCGCCAAAATTTGACGCAACTTTGGCCGTTCCTACACGCCAAAATTGATATAGTGAATGTGCAGTTCAAGGAAAGCCTTTTTGGATCAAGTTTAAATTTATAAAAACCACTACCAACACTACTACTAACGTAGCAAGAGTGAGTAGGGATCGTCCCAAGGGATTGTGGGGTTTGAGCAATGTCGGAGTTGATTGTGGAATCGCAATTCGGGCTAGTAGGTCGAGTGATCAAACAATTGGTTGGTTGGTTGATTAAAGAGCAACTAAATTAAACTAAGTAATAGCAAAAGAGTGCAATTAAGAGTAAGTAAGAGAGAGAAGAGTCTTGGGGTTAGAAATCACCACCAAGCAATACATTTCTATATTATTGACAAGTGATTAATGAGGGCAATTAGGGTGTTGCAATATTAGTGTGTGTGTATTTGGTTGATTCAACAAGCAATGATGACTAGTTAAGCATGTATTGTCTAAACATCATGTGAAAGGCACAATATATCTAAGCAATGAAGAATATATTGTCTAAACAACATGTGAAAGGCACAATAAATCAAAATAAGTCATTAATCCTTTCATTAGGCTCACAATCCAATTACAATACAAGATTAGAGACATATGCTAATTGCATTCAAAAGCTTGGATCATCAAACAACAAGCATAGATTGTCCTCCCATTTAACACTACACTACAACTACACTACATCTACACTACTAGCATGAAAATAAACTAGGGGAGAGGCACAATCCATCAAGAGATAAGCATGAACCATCAAGAGAATCACAAAAGCATTCTTTTAAGCACAATGGTTTGACAATATCTAAATCTATGGCATCAATACACATAGATATGTATCAATAACACAAAATCTAGAAATAAGAACATGAACATCAATTCTAGCATACCTAAATAGAATGAAATGATCAATTAGAAGCATTAAACCACACAAATCATTGATTAAACAAGATCTATATATATCAAAGTGTCAAAATATTAATTATAACATTAATCCCTCAATAATACACAAGATTAAGATATAGAAAGCATGCTTGCGGCTAACTCTAGCCCTAAGAAGATGTCTAGCCACTCATGATAAGGATGCTCCAACCCTCAAGGGCTAACTCTATGGAAGAGGTTTGCTCCTTATTGATGCAGATCTCCAATGGTGTCTCTAGCCTCCTCCTCCTCTAAACTTCCTCTCTAAGAGATGATATGAAAAATAATGTTCTCTTTTTTTTTGAAAAAGCAATCCTTATCCTTATTTAGGTAGGTCACACCCAAAATGAGTTGGGGTCGTGCACACAATATTCCCTAATGATTGGATAAAGGACAACTTTCAATGAGATGGAATTTTAACTTTTTCACACTGGAGGAAGTTCGATCGATCGAAAGTAAGTGAGATCGATCGAACTTAGGCTAGATCGATCCAACCGGCTGAGCTTTTTGGAAAAAGACAAATCTGAGATATTTATGGGAAATATTTATAGGAAAAGGACAAAAGTGGTTAGTGGGTGGTACAGCTGTGGATAGGATCAATCATTTGGATAAGGACAAAGGTGTTCGATCGATCGAAGAATGATGTTGGATCAATCAAACTTTTGGACTTAAGTGCTTTGGGCCAAGGCTTGGATCTATCTTGAAGTGCTGAGATCGATCAATGTTCGATCGATCGAACCTTGGACTTGGATGGATCGAACTTGCTGCTTTGCTTCATTTTTCTTCTTTCTTTCTCCACTTTGCTCCTTTTTTTATTTATCTCAAAATTGATTCAATTAAGTTCTTATTTGGCTAAGTTAGCTTATTTTCGGGATAAGTGCCTGAAAATGGAAATAATACGAAATCAATCTAAAACGGTAAAGTAAGATAGATAAAAGTACTAGAATGCCTAAGTTTAAGGGGTTTAAATATGCACTTTTCAGTGCTCATCAAGGCTCTTCATCAACCAAGGAGTAGATTTCTTCCATGGAACTTGCCCTTGAGGGTTGGAGGACATCATCCATGAGTGGCTAGACATCCTTTTGGGGCTAGAGTTAGCCCTAAGCATGTTTTCTACTTCTTTATTTATGTATTTTTGAGGGGATTTGTATTATGATTCATGTTTTGACACTTTTATATATATAGATTTATTTATTCAATGATTTATGTGGTTTAATGCTTCCAATTGATCATTTTATTCTATCCATATGTCTATGTATGCTAGAAAAGATGTTCATGTGTTTGTCTCTATTTCTTGTGTTATTGATGCATGTATATGTGTATTGATGCTATAGATATAGAGATTGTCAAGACATAGTGTTTAATGTCATGTTCTTGTGGTTTATTTGATGGTTCATACTCATTGCTTAATGGATTGTACCTCTCCTTTAGTTTAATTAGTTTAATTTCATGTCATTAGCTTAGTTGTAGTGTAGTTGTTAAATGAGAGGACAATCCTTGCTTGTTGTTGATGTTCCATACTTATAAAAGCAAGTAATATGTATCTCTAACCTTGTGATGCGTTTGGATTATGAGCTTAAAAAAAGGATTAATGGCTTAATTTGATATGTTGTGCTATCCACCATGTTGTTTAGACAATATATGCTTAATTTGTCATCCATGCTTTTTGGAACAACCACACACACACATTTTGTTACAATACATGTTCTTTCCCTCATTAATCATTCGTTAAAGGTGTAGAAAAGTTATGCTTAGTGGTGATCTCTAAACCCCAAGATCTCTCTCTCTTTTATTCTCTCTATTGCATTATTGCTTACTTTAGTTTAATTTGCATCTAGTTTAATTCAACCAACCAACCACTATTTTGATCACTCGATCTACTAACCCTAATTTTGATCCCTCAACCTAGTACGACACTCAATCCCTTGGGATGATCCCTACTCACCCTAGCTATATTTTTAGTGAAAGGTAGTAATGGCAATTTATAAATGTAAAACTTGGCCATATAAGCATAAACTTTGGGTTTGAATTGATGACACACCAAGTTTTTGGTGCTGTTGCCGGGGATTGATTGATTAGCAACTTCGTATTTGTGGAATCAATTAGGAATTAGTACTCTTTTGATCGTGTCTTTACCTTGTTTTCAGTTTTTGTTACTTATTGTGTTTGTTCTTGATTGACAAAGAGCATTGAGCTAGGAAGCAAGCAAAGGATATTCCAAGTAAAGGAAAAATGCTAAAAATCTAAAAATTGCTAAGCTAAGCTAAAAATTTGGAGTTGAAGTGCTGAAGGATCTTTGTGAGCTTTTATTTACTCATCTCTTAGTTAAATCGTCGGCCTGCGTGGAGGCTTGTATTTCAATTCTTAGATAAATCGTAAGCCTGCGTGAAGAAACTTCCCCTAAAATCACAATTTCTATGTGACGGAGTTAAGAACGGAATTTATTTCCCAAAATACCCTTAAGTAAGATTTTTCAACAAAAGTGTGAAATGAGTCCACCGGAGGCTCATTTCACCACAGAAGAGGTTTTTCATGAAAACGATCATGCACGCAAACGTAAATAGTGATTTTGAGCGTGCGGGAATGGTTCGTGGCTCCCGAAAATGGCCGAGTCAAAATCCGACCCCCCAATGGCCAAAAAGGCGAAAATGAACTTGAAATGGAAATTTTGAAATCTAAAATTAACAAATGACTTCAAATTACCGTTTGGCCCTTGGCCACACTTTATACATGATTAATGAGACCCTATGAAACAATGAAAATAAAATTCCCACACCCGATACACCCATGGTAGAACAATAACTTATCATTTTTTAATATTCTCATATTATTTGATGAAGTCAAAATTTACATAGGATACAAAATACATGTCATTGGCCTCCGGCCTCATCTATACATGTCAAATACATAGGAAAGAGTGTACTCATGTACACATTACATAAATGGAATCAAAAATATAAGTTTGACATAAAAAGATACAAATGGCATCTCAAACCAACCTTTACAAGAGTCATGAACAAGAATACACTTAAAGAAATTCAATTCCTCGAAATGATCCCGGGATATTGTGCATCCTAAACCAAGGCATTCGTACCTGAACAAAACCCCCAGTAACTTCGGGGTGAGTAAACAAGTTTACTCGTAGAGAATGAGCATGCATAGACTCAATTTCTTTAAGATTTTCACATTAACTTGAAACAATTCAAAATGGGCCATGTCACCTAACGTCTAAGTCAAGATGAGACTCAGGGAGCATCCTAAGCTACTCATGCAATTGAAATGAACAACGGCATACAAGTATACATGCTCAAGTATACTAAACGATGTTAAAACATGGTACACGACATATAGGCATACATTTCCAAGTATACTAAACCAAATTAAGACAAGTCATGCAATATCTAAGTATACCTACACAAGTATACAATTAATTTGGAAAGCTTATGAATCAAGTATACATACACAAGTATACTAAACAAGATGAGTTGTACATGAAACAAGTATACATAACACAAGTATACTAAATGAAACCTACGCACATGGAATAAGTATACTAGCTCAAGTACACTAAAAGAGGCTCGAATACATAAACAAGTACACTAGTCCAAGTGTACTAAATGAGGTTAAAATACACGAAGCAAGTATATAGTCTCAAGTATACTAAATGAGTTCTAGAAACACGAAGCAAGTATACGGTTCCACATATACTAAAGGAGATCAAAATACACAAAGCAAGTATACAGTCTCAAGTAGACTAAAAGAGATCAAAATACACAAAGCAAGTATACAGTTTCAAGTATACTAAACAAGATCCATATACACAAGGCAATCACCAATTCACAAGCTACAAGTAATCCATGATTAACAACTTGTAATGGAATGCGAAATCAAGAGTGGAAAGACTAGAATATGCGGTCACTAGACCAAGCAAGTGTTTCCGGGTAATTACGACCCACAAGGCATTACCTAGTGCGCACATGCATAAGTTATTCTAGGCAATTACGACCCACAAGGCACCACCTAGTGCGCACTTATGACTTAGAAGACTCTTATCTCCGTACTAGAGCCAAACCCTAGCCATCACATGAAATATGTTCTTACAAGCTTTCTAAAATCAACAAGTTCAAAACTTATACCCAAAATCAATAAGTTAAACCAAACTTATACGTCTCAAACAATGTCTAGGAATCCATTTACATGCACATGCAAGGTTGAATCCACACAAACTATGTCTGAGAGTTTAAGCCTACAATGACATTCACAATGTCGAATCTGCAATGTGCGATTCGTTACACGCTATGACAATTTCATTTCAATATCAAAAAAATATAATCTCATCCAAATGATCCCTAATTCAAATATGTTAAACAATATGGTATGGTCACTACATAAACCAACTCAAAACTAAATTGGATCATTGAGACAACAAAATAGAGTTTAATTGAAACATAGTAATTAAATCTTTAGATTTTCTAAAACAACCCCAAATGGCACCAATTAATATATACAAGTGAACAAGCCCAAGTCACTACCATTATCAAGTTCAAAACTCAACCAAACTAGTGGAACCATTAATTAGATTTTAATTAATTCATTTAATTCAAAATCTCTAGATTTCTAAACTTATCCAAATGCTCTTAATTTAACATAGGTTAGAGAAAATGCCAAGGCCTATTTTAATATCACATTACGAGTTAATTTCATGCTTGTTTCAACTATGTGAATTAAACTTTCATAAAAGATAAATATTAAATAAAATTCGCAATTCACATTCAAATTCCCCCAATTTAATATATGTTATACAATATCTCAAGGCCTAATTTCTTAGCATGCCACAATTCAATTCTAAGCTATATACATCCATTAGAATTAAATCTTATACAAGAAAATAATTAAATTAAATTCTAGAATTTATACAAAACATGCATACAAGTTGTATAAGTTCATAAAATAATTAATACAACTCAAATATAAATTATAACATCCCCTACCTCCATTTGAGATGAAATCTCAAATCCCCACCAAAATGAAACCTCTCCGAATCCGACGAAACAACATGGTTTTGTCGGGGACAACACGGTGAACAAGAACCTCAAGGAAGCCCCATCAAAATCGCAACTTGACTTCAAACCCGAACTCAAAAAATGGCCAAAATGGAATTCCAATCGGGTGGAATCGAAGGCCTTGTCGAGGGGAACAATAAAGCCTAAGGCATCACCACATTTTAACAAAGAAAAGGAGTCCAAAAGAGGAGAGAGAAGATGGAAGCCATGGGAGGGAGCTTGACCAGCCATGGAAGAGAGAGAAGAAAGCTTGACTTTTTATTTCTAGCACCCCCTGTTTATAAAATTTCAAAAAGTGCCTCGAACGGGTCCTGCTGGGTCCGAAAAAGTGGAATTTGAGCAGATGTGCTCAAATGGCAAAACTCCATGAACAAAAAAGAACCAAAATGAGAAAAAATGAACAACGAAAGAAACGGTGTCAAAAACTGAATCCCGAACAGAGAGATATGCCTCAAACAAGTTTGGCAGCAACTAGGGCCGAAAACCTGAAAACTGTAGGGTTCGACCGCAAGAAAATTCTAAGAGTACACGACTCGATGAAATGTGAAAATGACTCCCGTACGAGAATTCAAGCCCCAAGGAGACACTTAGCAATTAACTTTCATTAATTGCACAAAGGCCCCTACACAAAAGGATAACTGCACAACTGGCCCGGAATGAAAATATCTTCCAAAAGATATTTTCTTAAAAAACTCTGGAATAAAATATCTCCAAAAGATATTTATGAAAAGCACCCCAAGAAATAAAAATATTTCTGAAGAACTTTGCATCCATGCCCCTATGGACACCGGAAGCAACCGGAGTACTTTTCTGCAAAAGTAAAGATACGTATTTCGTGGAAACTACTAAGGGTGAAGATATGTGAGTCAAAAACCAACCCCGAACACAAGGAGTGAGGTTATGCCAACAAAGTGACAAACGGGGAAAAGACAAAATAGGGAAAAAGACAAAACAAGGAAAAGGACGAAAAGTGAATAGTGTCGCAAAACAAAAAATGTGAAAATGACTCGGTCCTCAAAGGAAGTTTTCAATCCAAAGAAAAGAGTCTCAAAAACCATTTCCGAGCACTCGAGATGACACTAAGCGACGAGAAACTGAACTCACAAAAGAAATTTCAACGAAAAAAATTCATCCGTAAAATTCTGAGGAAAAAAGGAAAGGAAGGAAATGACCGGGTCATTACATAGTTAAATTATATTTTGTAATTGATATGATGATTGTTGTGTGTGTGTTTGATTATTGATTGAATTATTGATGTATTGATTTTATTGGTATGATGTAACTTGATTGTAATTTCTTATTTTATTTTTATGCTTCATGTAATTAGTTATTTTAATTTAAGTATTTATTTAATTATTTGATTTAGTTAAACTAATTGAATTAGGGTTTAAGAAAAGTTGGACCAAAAGATGTGGCCTTGGGCTTGTATGAAGCCTTATTGGGTTAATTAATAAATGCCCCTGGTTATTCGATTATTTAATTGATTATTTTTGGATAATTATAAATATATATATATATAATTATATATATAAATATAATTAATTAATAAGTGTTATGAAAGGATATATATATAGGTATATATGATTTAATTAACCAATGGTTAATTACGGAAGGTAATGGTTAATTACGGAAGGTATATATATATACATATATATATATACATATATATATATATATATGGAATATAATATATGTTTATAGATATATATTATTTAACGATTATTATTTTAATTCATAGTCCTAGTTTGAATAGGATTTGGATTTTAATGTGTATAAATATACATATAAGGCTTTAGGGTTAAAAGTTTACACGTTAGAAAAATAAGATAAGTAGAGAGAGAAGAGGAGTAGGCTGACAAAGAGGAAGCCGGATTAGAAAAAGAAGACGTCGAAATTGGAAGAGACAATTAAAGCTTGAAGCATCGGTTTCGTTTCGAAACCTTCAGGCAAGTTCTTTTCTAACTCTCCTTTTAGGACCCATAAGTTTATTACTTTGAGTATCAATGTTTAAATTAAATTTATTTGTTAAAAATCACGGTTAGATCGGAATAACTAAAAGGATAAATTATTATATTTTTATTTTTGGATTATTAGATTTTAAATTGTATATATAAGTGCTGTATATATTTTTAAAATCAATTTATAGGTTGATCTTTGACCCAATAGGGTTAACTATGGTTTCTAGAGTTTCTGGTATTTTTTGAAAATTTTTTGGGATTTTTCAGGATTTGTTTTATATTTTTTTGATATTATTATAATATTTGTAAATTATTCTGGCAATTATTATATATAATGGTTATATTTTATACGCTGGAGTATTCTGTAGCATTCAGTGCATCATTATAGGAGTTTAATCATATGCGACGCGACATAGGATAGGTGGGTGTACGCGCCAATCAAGGCCATTAGATTAGTTATACTAAAGGAGATTGATCAGGTGTGATTCGGCGCATAGAGCTTTAGTGCACCACTGATCTGGGCTCTTGATGTAGTCTGGTCAACGGAGAGCTGATACGGTGCATCTCAGTACATGGAGTTATGGTACACGTGGGTGTTTAAACCCTTGATGAGATCTGGTCAATAGGATTAGGATCCTATGCGGAGTGGTTCACCAGAGCTTGGAGAAGTAGCCAACCAGAGCAAGCCAGCTCGCGCTGAAAGTACATCAGGCACGTGAGGGCACGTGCAGGCGCGTGGACGCACCTACCAGTGAATGATGGAGCGTGGAAGCACGTGCAGAGTGTGGGAGTGTGTGGTGGCGCGTGGGGGAGCGTGGGAATGCATGTGAGGTCCCGGAAAGCTCCTGTGGGGTCCGGTGAATTCCCAGAGTTGATATTTAAGCCGCTAGGGTTGATATATAGGCATATATATGATTTAGATAATCAAAGATTTTTATCGATAGTATTATACATATATATATATTATATAATATATGTGTATGTATATATATATTATTTAAGATAATTAATATTAATTATTCTTATTTGGTATATATGGATAGGCTGGTTATTAAATTAAGGAAATACTTATAATATGCATGGGATGTCTATATATGATTTGGTTTATTGTTAAGTTTAAGATTGGAGGCATGGTTGAATTGCCAAGATATATATATATATATATGTACTTGTGGAGGCATGGTTGATTGCTAAAGTATAAATAAATATACTTGCAGAGGCATAGTTAAATTGCCAATGTATAAATAAACATACTTAAGGATGCATGGTTGAGTTGTCGATATATAAATAAATATATTTGTAATGGCATGGTTGAGTTACCAAAGCATAATTAAATTTCTATGTGTTAGATGATTAAAATTTCATCTATGGTTATTGTATGTATAGGTTGGATTATGATTTGTTATTCTTAAATTAGAATAATATAATATTCACAAGTTAGTGTATTATTTTATATATATTAATAAAATAATATTGGAGAATGTATGGATGAATTGCTAAAGCATAATTCTTGGCTTGATGATTTAAATAAATAAAATCATTCATTAGTGGTTATAGGGTTTTGGATTAAATGAATTATTCCTTAGATTATGATTTATTATTTAAATGAATAAATAATTATTTAAAATGGAATTAGGATTAAAGGAGTTTCTCTTTAAAAGAAAAGGAGATTTTGGATTGGTTTAGGTATGATTAAGTTTTAATCATGGTTTAATGGTTTTGAAAATTAATAAACCTATTAATGGAAGTGAAGGTTATATTGTATATAATTATTTATGCATATGTGTATCTTTATTAAACTTAAAACTTTATTAGGTTTGGTTTTGATCAGAGATGATCTACTTATTGGTTTTCAGAGGCCTAGTAGAGAAAGCTTGCTCGTAGGGTTTAACCCACGATTTATTTTTAAGGTTCTTAGAAATTCAAGTCTCAAGGTTAAGGATCCGCAGCTGGAGGACTTATATATTCTTTCTATTTTGTTTCAAAGTAGGATATTATTACTTCAGTAATTATTATTGGATTTATGGATAGTGGATTTTGGTTAAGGGGTCCTTGAGTTACGGGATTCCCGAGTTGTAACCATTGGATAGTTATTAATGGAAATTTTTATTCATTAGTGTTTCTTCAGCGTATTATTTATTCTTTTATTTCATTTTGTACTCTGTGCTTGTTTGAAATACTTTAATTGTTTTGATATTTCCCTAATTTTGTGCACGGACTTGATCAACCCGTGTTCTGAAATTAGGGGTATCATAGTTGGTATCAAAGCACTCTAGGTTCAAGTGTCCCTAGGGTGTCTTTCATTGTGTGACTTCCACGTTGTGTACTCTTTTACTTTGAGCATAAGTTTAGGATTCATTGTATTCTATATTTGGTCCGTTAGTGCGTTCTAAAGTTAAATCGTTTAGTCTTATCAGCAAATGGTAGGACACCGATTTGGAAGATATTTGAGGAAGCAAGAGCGTAGGTGCCAGGATCGTATGCTAAATCAGTATGTAGGGAGACAATATCTATTATGGAAACTGATTGAATGACATAGACTACAAAGGTTGATAGTTTACGTTCATATAGTAAACACAGGTGCGAGATAGAGTAGATAACTGAATTGTGGGAAGTTATTACTTCTACACTCAGTATTGTTCAGGGAGGATGAATGTAGTTGTAGATATTCTCAAATGTCAACACAACACAAAATGGTTAGTCTATTGAGAAGTTATCTGGTTTAGGTATAATGGTAGAGCTAGTACACCTGCTATTACTTACAAGGAAACTATAGGTCAACTTGGAAATAAGGAGTTTACTTTCGGAGGAAATTTTTTTTTACTCAGTGGAATCTGACAGGGTATGGGTCATAGATGATCATATAACCAAGATTGATTGAGCACATTCAATAAAGCTTGTGGGGTTGCCTGTTGCTATGGCATTACTTAAGGATTTGTATGGACGATCTTTTAAGATTTTTCATTCGTGGATCATTGTTTAAAAGGAGTTGAATTTTGAGTCCTACATTAATTAAGGATATGTTTATAGAGATTACTTTTATTAGAGATCTTTTGTGCGTTACCAGAATAGGCGAAATAATTAGGTTATCATAAACTCGTCTAATAGAGTTCAAAAAAAAATGGGAAGCGGGTTATTACCTAAAGCATTTTTTTCGTGAAGGGTATAACGTGGTTTAGCAATAAAGAAGAGGTTATTACCTCATTATGTGGGTTATTCATATTTTGTTTGATTGGGCAATTGCCTGTTATTGACGATGTTATATATTTCAAGTCATGTGTGTAAATGAGTTTTTATTTATTTCGCTGTAAGAAAATATAACAATGGGGATATTTCCTAACGCATATAAGTTGGTGAGATTAGGTTGCAAATAAATGTAACAAGTATAGATTAGCTTCGTATATTCTTAATAAATTACGAGATATGCCTAGTAATTATGAGTATATGTGGATGGGTTAATTTTCACACGGATAAAGGGAACGTGGAAATTTGAAATTAAATAATCAAAGTTTTTCATTTCATGGATTCGTGAATTTCGATGACAGAATTCCTTTTGTTAGAGGGGAAGAATGTAATATCCTGATAGTTTAAAGGATTTATTAATTGGGATCAATTTATTTTATTTTATTTTGAAATGATTTGTTTGATTTAATTGGGATTAATTATTTTTATTTTATTTTTAAATGATTTATTTTATTTAAATTGAGTGCTTATATTAATTGTCATGTTTTAATTAAATTATATTGAGTGCTTATATTAATTGTCTTGTTTTAATTAAATTATATTTCGTGATTGATATGATGATTGTTGTGTGTGTGTTTGATTATTGATTGAATTGTTGATGTGTTGATTTTATTGGTATGGTGTGACTTGATTGTAATTTCTTGTTTTGTTTATGTACTTCATGTAATTAGTTATTTTAATTTAAGTTTTTATTTAATTATTTGATTTAGTTAAATTAATTGAATTTCGGTTTAAGAGAAGTTGGACCAAAAGATGTGGTCTTGGACTTATATGAAGGCTTATTGGGTTAATTAATAAAGGCCCATGATTATTTGATTATTTAATTGATCATTTTTGGTTAATTATATATATATATATATATATATATATATACATATATACATATAAGTAAACTTATATGTATATATGTGTATATATATATATATATAATATAATATATGTTTATAGATATATCTTATTTAAAGATTATTATTTTAATTCATAGTCCTAGTTGGAATAGGATTTGGATTTTTATGTGTATAAATATACACATAAGGCTGTAGGGTTAAATGTTTACACGTTAGAAAAATAAGACAAGTAGAGAGAGAATAGGAGAAGACTGACAAAGAGGAAGCTAGATTAGAGAAAGAAGACGCCAGAATTGGAAGAGACAATTAAAGCTTAAAGTGTCAGTTTCGTTTCGAAACCTTCAGACAAGTTCTTTTCTAACTCACCTCTTATGACCATAAGTTTATCACCTTGAGTATCAATGTTTAGATTATATTTATTTGTTTAAAATCATGGTTAGATCGGAATAACTAAAAGGATAAATTATTATATATTTATTTTTGGATTATTAGATTTTAAATTGTATATATAAGTGTTGTATATATTTTTAAAATCAATTTATAGGTTGATCTTGACCCAATAGGATTAACTATGGTTTCTAGAGTTTCTGGTATTTTCTGGAAATTTTCTGGGATTTTTCGGGATTTGTTTTATATTTTTTTGATATTATTATAATATTTGTAAATTATTCTGGCAATTATTATATATAATGTTTATGTTTTATACACTAGAGGATTCTGTAGCATTCGGTGCATCATCATAGGAGTTTAATCCTGTGCGGCATGACGTAGGATAGGTGGGTGCACGCGCCAATCAGGGCCATTAGATTAGTTATACTAAAGGAGATTGATCAGGTCTGATTCAGTGCATGGAGCTTTAGTGCACCACTGATCTGGGCTCTTGATGTAGTCTGGTCAACGGAGAGCTGCTACGGTGCATCTCAGTACATGGAGTTATGGTACACGTGGGTATTTAAACCCTTGATGATGTCTAGTCAATATGATTAGGATCCTATGCGGAGCGGTTCACTAGAGCTTGGAGAAGTAGCCAACCAGAGCAAGCCAACACGCGCCCAGAGTATATCCGGCATGTGATGGCGCGTGCAGGCACGTGGACGCGCCCACCAGTGAATGATGGCGAGTAGAAGTGCGTGCAGAGAGTGTGGGTGCGTGTGACGGTGCGTGGGGGCGCGTGAGAATGCGTGTGAGGTCTCGGAAAGCTCCTGTGGGATCCGGTGAATTCCTAGAGTTGATATTTAAGCTGCTAAAGTTGAAAACAACCATTAGAGGAAGTGTTCTTGGTGGTCTGAGAGCCATAGAGTATTACTACGGTATCTAGTAACATTTAATTGGCGTATACATAATTAATTAATAATTTTTGTGATGCAAGGAGGTGTGGTGA
The DNA here is from genome assembly GCF_030987335.1 of Cornus florida. Classification (NCBI taxonomy): domain Eukaryota; kingdom Viridiplantae; phylum Streptophyta; class Magnoliopsida; order Cornales; family Cornaceae; genus Cornus; species Cornus florida. Next base: position 35,994,659 of record NW_026775580.1, read on the forward strand.
CGGGACGGTGGCTGTTCTTACACGCTAAAATTGATGTGGTGAATGTGCGGTTCAAGAAAAGCCTTATTGGTTAAGTTAAAATTTATAAAAACCACTACCACCACTACTACTAATGTAGCAAGAGTGAGTAAGGATCGTCCCAAGGGATTATGAGGATCGAGCAATGTCGTGGAATCACAATTAAGGCTAGTAGGTCGAGTGATCAAACAATTAGTTGGTTGGTTGATTAAAGAGCAACTAAATTAAACTAAATAATAGCAAAAGAGTACAATTAAGAGTAAGTAAGACAGAGAGAGAGAGATCTTGGGGTTTAGAGATCACCACCAAGTAATGCATTTCTATATTATTGATAAGTGATTAATGAGGGCAAATGGTGTGTTGCAATATTGGTGTGTGTGAATTTGGTTGATTCAACAAGCAAAGATGACTAGTTAAGCATGTATTGTCTAAACATCATGTGAAAGGCACAATATATCTAAGCAATGAAGCATATATTGTCTAAACAACATGTGAAAGGCACAATAAATCAAAATAAGTCATTAATCCTTTCATTAAGCTCACAATCCAAATACAACCCAAGGATTGAGACATATGCTAAATGCATTCAAAAGCTTGGATCATCAAACAACAAGCATAGATTGTCCTCCCATTTAACACTACAATACAACTACACTACATCTACACTACTAGTATGAAAATAAACTAAGGGAGAGGCATAATCCATCAAGAGATAAGCATGAACCATCAAGAGAATCACAAAAGCATTCTTTTAAGCACAATGGTTTGACAATCTCTAAATCTATAGCATCAATACACATAGACATGCATCAATAACACAAAATTTAGAGACAAGCACATGAACATCTATTCTAGCATACATAGACATATGGATAGAATTAAATGACCAATTGGAAGCATTAAACCACATAAATCATTGAATAAACAAGATATATATATATCAAAGTGTCAAAACATCAATTACAACACTAATCCCTCAATAATACACAAGATTAAGATATAGAAAACATACTTCGGTCTAACTCTAGCCCCAAGAGGATGTCTAGCCACTCATGGTGATGATACTCCAACCCTCAAGGGCTAATTCCATGGTTGAAATCTGCTCCTTGTTGATGAAGAGTCTCCAATGGTGTCTTTAGCCTCCTCCTCCTCTAAGCTTCCTCTTCAAGAGATGATATGAAAATAATGTTGGCTTTTTTTTGTAAAAGCAATCCTTATCCTTATATAGGTAGGTCAGAATGACACCCAAAATAAGTTGGGGTCGTGCACACAATATTCCCTAATGATTGGATAAAGGACAACTTTCAATGAGATGAAATTTTAACTTTTTCATACTGGAGGAAGTTCGATTGATCGAACCTTGAACTTGGATCGATCGAAAGTAAGTGAAATCGATCGAACTTAGGCTGGATCGATCCAACTGGCTGAGGATTTTGGAAAAAGCCAAATCTGAGATATTTATGGGAGATATTTATGGGAAAAGGACAAAAATGGTTAGTGGGTGGTACAGCTGTGGATATGATCAATTATTTGAATAAGGACAAAAGTGTTCGATCGATCGAAGGATGGTGTTGGATCGATCAAACTTTTGGAACTTTATGCTTTTGGGTCAAGGCTTGGATCTATCTTGAAGTGCTGAGATCAATCATTGTTCGATCGATCGAACCTTGAACTTGGATCGATCGAACTTTGCTGCTTGCCACCTTTGGCTTCATTTGCTTCCTTCTTTCTCCACTTTGCTCCTTTCTTTGATTAATCCCAGAATTGCTTCAATTAAGCTCTTATTTGGCTGAGTAAGCTTATTTTCAGGATAAGTGCCTGAAAAAGGAAATAATACGAAATCAATTTAAAACGGTAAAGTAAGATAGATAAAGGTACTAGAATGCCTAAACTTAAGGGGTTTAAATACGCACTTTTCAGTACTCATCATGTGAATATATATATATATATATATATATATATATAGAAACAATAATTTATATGTATATATGGTTTAATTAATGTGTGTTTATATATATATATATATATATATATATATTTCCGGATATATATATATATATATATATATATATATATTGATATCTAGGTATATATATGATTTAGATAATCAAAGATTATTCTCGATGGTATTATACATATATATATTATATAATATATGTGTATGTATATATATATATATTATTTAAGATGATTAATATTAATTATTCCTATTTGGTATATATGGATAGACTGGTTATTAAATTAAGGAGATACTTATAATATGCATGGGATGTCTATATATGATTTGGTTTATTGTTAAGCTTAAGATTGGAGGCATGGTTGAATTGCCAAGATATATATATATATATATATATATATATATATATATATATATATACATACATATACACATACATACTTGTGGAGGCATGGTTGAATTGCCAAAGTATAAATAAATATGCTTACAGAGGCATGGTTGAATTGCCAATGTATAATTAAACATACTTAAGGAGGCATGGTTGAGTTGCCGATATATAAATAAATATATTTGTAATGGCATGGTTGAGTTGCCAAAGCATAATTAAATTTTTATGTGTTAGATAATTAAAATTTCATCTATGGTTATTGTATGTATAGGTTGGATTATTATTTGTTATTGTTAAATTAGAATAATCTAATATTCACAAGTTAGTGTATTATTTTATATATATTAATAAAATAATATTGGAGAAGGTATGGATGAATTGCCAAAGCATAATTATTGGCTTGATGATTTAAATAAATAAAATTATTCATTAGTGGTTATAGGGTTTTGGATTAAATGAATTATTCCTTAGATTATGATTTATTATTTAAATGAATTAATAATTATTTTAAATGGAATTAGGGTTAAAGGAGTTTCTCTTTAAAAGAAAATGAGATTTTGGATTGATTTAGGTATGATTATGTTTTAATCATAGTTTAATAGTTTTGAAAATTAATGAACCTATTAATGGAAGTGAATGTTATATTGTATGTAATTATTTATACATATGTGTATCTTTATTAAACTTAAAACTTTATTAGGTTTGGTTTTGATCAGAGATGATCTGCTTATTGGTTTTCAGAGGCCTAGTAGAGAGAGCTTGCTCATAGGGTTTAACCCACGATTTATTTTTCAGGTTATTAAAAGTTCAAGTCTCAGGGTTGAGGATCCGCAGCTGGAGGATTTATACATTATTTTTATTTTATTTCAAAGTAGGATATTATTGCTTTAGTAATTATTAATGGATTTTTGGATAGTGGATTTTGGTTAAGGAGTCTTTGAGTTACGGGATTCCAGAGTTGTAACCATTGGAGAGTTATTAATGGAAATTTTTATTCATTAGTGTTTCTTCAGCGTATTATTTATTCTTTTATTTCATTTTGTACTCTGAGCTTGTTTAAAATACTTTAATTGTTTTGATATTTCCCTAATTTTGTGCGCGGACTTGATCAACCCGTATTCCGAAATTAGGGGTATCACAAGTTTCTTTATGGATGAATGATTATTTGGGTTTTAATGAGTTGTATGCATACAATGGATATTTAAAGGAGTCATTGATTACTCTACAAATTGATTTTTGAAGTCTTTGTTGGTGTAGTTTTAGGTATAGCTCGAGCTCTACATTATAAAGCTCGAGCCTTGGTTTAAGCTCGAGCTCAGAAAGGTAAGCTCGAGCTTTGATTCCCAGATTATAGAGTTCGTTGAATTTTGGTGATTTGAGGGGATTTCTTTAAAGAATACTATCAATTGAGAGTTAAGATGGTCCGTCCTGCTCCTTCTAAGCGTGTTAGGGTGACTAAAGGTATTTTGCCAAGTACTTAGAAAACTTTTCCAATTTCCTATGAAACGACCTTTGATTATAAGGCGTTCATTACTGATCCTCGCACTAGATGGGCTATGAAATCCTTTAGTTATAGGAACATTCTGCATCTTATTGTTCTTATTACTCAGATTGTTTATCCTTGTCTTGTTTGATTGTTTTATCTCAACCTTGTTTGTAGTGAGAATGACCCTTGGGAGCTTAGAATTATGACAGATGGGCATAAGTTAATTGTTAATCCTAGTGCAATTGTTGTAGCTTTGGAGTGTTATCATAAGCTTCCCCAGGTGGTAGATGAAAGGCGTAGTTGTCCCAATTATAAGCCTTTTGCTAGGGTGCTAATTGCAAAGAATTTGATTCAAGAGTTGTGTGATGATAGGTTTGCTAAGAGAAAGAGAAGTAGTACTACCAAGGCTAAGATTCCAAAGAGGTTATGGATTTTGGATTCTATTATCTCTGCTAATGTTCATCCTCTTGGACATAAGAATATTAGGAATATTGATTTTCTTCAGGCACTCTATGCTATTCAGTTTGAGCATTAGTATTCATTTCCCCAGATGATATTCTGCCAGTTGCTTGAGTTTTGGTTTGAGATTGGACCGCATAAGAATGTTCCAACCCATAAGCTACATTCTCCATATATGATTACCAGGATACTAGAGCTACAGGGCTTTGTGGTGGATAAGAAAGAGGAGTCTTGTGATGAATCTCCTCTGTTTGGAATGAAGGAATGGAATAAGGTCTGAGCACATATGCCGGCAAATTGCTGCAATGCAGTAGAGTTTGGAGATGATGGTTATGTAGTAGTTACTGCTGGAGTGGAGGATGAGGATGATGATGAGGCCACAAAGGATGAGATGGATACCTCTGATGGCTAGGCACCACCGAGGAGGCAGGCAGCCACAGCAACAAAGCCTGAGAGTTCTTCTCAGGCTAAGATTAGAGAGTTACATGCCAGAGTGGCAGAGCTGTAGGCTGGCCAGACATTGCTGCGCGAGATGCTGACTGAGCAGCAGAGTATTCTTGTTGAGCTATTACGCCACACTCCATCTGTCGGGTCTACTTCTATTGATCCTCCGCCATCGCATATAGATTAGCTGTCTAGGGCTTTTTTGTATTTGTTTTCGATAGATGGGCATATTTTGTTGACTGGGGCAGTATTTTTAATGTATTTCATTCTATATGCTGTATTTTTGCCCTAAGTCTGTTTATTAAAGCATTGTACTAATCATGATTATATATACATGCTTTTAGTCCATTATACCCTTGTGTTGATATTTGTTTCCATCTTTGAGCTATATAATTGATACTTCTCTATTATTACTCCATATACTTAATACTTTGATTAGGGCTGCAAATGAGCTAAGTCGAGCCGAGCTTTAGGCTACTCGGGGTCGGCTCGTCTAAGTTAGAGAGCTGCTCGGGCTCGACTCGGGCTCGGCCAAGCTTGGCCTAGCCGGGCTTGAGCTCGGCTCGGTAATATTTTGACGAGCTCATGCTCGGCTCGGTTCAGGCTCGTATGTGGTTATGTATATATAATATATATACTTATATGTATATACTATCTATCAAATCGGGGAACCATTTTGGATCTGGAAAAACACCACCATTAGTACTTCACATATTAAACACTCTTCTATATTCTTGGGTCTCCTTTACCAACTTGAATTTCATCAATGATTTATCAGATCTATAACAATATTATTAAGCTAGAGAGAGAGAGGGGGATGAGAGAGATAGATAAACCTAACTTGATGTTGTTTAGGAGTATAAGACAGTCACCTGAGAAGTAGAAGGACGGAGTAGGACGGTGGATTTACATTGCTATATGCCAGTGAGATTGGAGAAGATGGTTTCGACATGTTGCGGCTGTTTCTGAGGGTTTTTTTTTTTTATCTACACTTAAGATATTATAAGGTGAATCCAATGGCTGAAATGAATTTAGATTTAAATGGGCTACTTAATGGCTGAGTTGAAGTTAGATTTAAATGGGCTACTTAATTAAATGGGTTTCCAAATGCCCAAATACTAATTGGGTTAATAAAAATATCTATGAATTTGGGCTAGATTTATATATATGGGCTACTTTTAAATATAATAGATATATATATATGTAAACGAGCCTACTCACGAGCCGAGCTTAACATTGTTCAAGCTCGGCTCGTTTACTAAACGAGCCTGAAAATTGAGCTTAAGCTCGGCTCGTTTACTAAATGAACGAGCCCTAGCCGAGCTTTTAACGAGCCGAACCCGAGTTGTTCATGAACGACTCGGTTCATTTGCAGCCCTAACTTTGATGTGTGTTAGAGTTTGATGATTTTCCCAGGTACTAAGGACTAAGTTTGGGGGGGACTTATTTATTTTTCCCTTCTATGCTTTATATTGGTATATCTTTACTAGTCTGGTGTAGTATGGTAATATCGTTCTAAACTCTCCTTTATTTTCACACATTGAGGACAATATGCACACTAGTTTAGGGGTAAGGGAATTTTAAATTTTTGATGAGAATATATTGAACACAAGGTCATGAATTTTTAATGTTGGAAGCCTGATTTTAAGTCTATTGATTGTTATGATTTTTTTATACAGTTTGATGTTGGTTAAAGATGGCTTGTATGCCAAAGTTATGTTGAAAAAGAATTTTTGAAATCAGTTGGTGGCCTGTAGTCCGCTTTGTTAGGATGATTATTGTTTGATGATTTTGATCTCTAAAATACTCCACTTTGCAAATATACACACTTGCATGAATTCTGTGGGGTATAAACTGAAAATCTTGTTTTGTTTTGAGTTAAACTGAGATGAATAGGTGAATTTGATGATTTTAATACGCAAGGTATAGAAAAATGTAGAAAAGAAAGAAAGAATGAAAAAAATTCTTCACCAATGTGAAAGAAATGAAAACAAAAATGAAGAAAAGAAGTAGAAAATTGTCAAGTTCAGGTCTGTACCTAGATTGCTTGAGCAATTAAGTCCTTAGGGGTGTGTTCTAGTCTTGTTTTGTTTTGAGTTAAACTGAGATGAATAGGTGAATTTGATGATTTTGATACGCAAGGTATAGAAAAATGTAGAAAAGAAAGAAAGAATTGGTATGTATGTAATAAATGAAAAAAATTCTTCACCAATGTGAAAGATATGAAAAAAAAAAATGAAGAAAAGAAGTAGAAAATTGTCAAGTTCAGGTCTGTACCTAGATTGCTTGAGCAATTAAGTCCTTAGGGGTGTGTTCTAACACTTAATACCCTAAAACCATCTGGTTTGGGAGTCATTGGCTGAAAGTTTGTTATATAAGGGGTTTAGGTTGCCTAGATTACTTAAATAATTAGGTCCGGAGGGGTGCTTTATCACTTAATGCCCTAAAATCGTTTAGTTTGGAAGTCATTGGCCAAAAGTTCACTACATGGGTGATTTTAAAAGCTTAATAGACCTGAGTATTACACAGTATCCTTTTTGAAAAATACATACCTATATAAAATAAAAAAATAATGCCTTGGGAATTGGAATTTGAAAAGTTTGCCTGTAAATTGAGGGATAACAAGGAATGAATGCAAGTATAGATAGTAAGCCACATGTTTGACTGTAAGTTTACTTTAAAAGGGTTTTGGAGATTGAGATTATTGAATAAATAATTAAATTGACATATGGGGACCATGGCTGCTAAATTGAAATTGTAAGTTGAAAGTTTTTCTGATTAATATAATTGGCTGTACTTGCTGTATTTGATTGATTGATGAACTGTTGGGATATCATGATTTAAAAACAGGTTTGAATGAGCTTATTGTACTATTAAGGCACTGTTTGAGATGTTTATAGGTACCATTATTGGAAACCCTCATGAGATTATAACTCATCCACTAGGGGTAACCTAGGGGTTTAAAGGCTTGTTGTATAGGCTAAATGCAACCGTAATTCCCATGAAAACGGCTTTTTAGTTCTGTATTGCTAAGGGACTAGCAATATGTAAGTTTGGGGGTGTGATGAGTGCTGAATATTGTATATTCGAGCCCCTAAATATATGTGTGTTAAGATTGAAAGTGATACTTCTATCCATTGTTAGATTGATTTATGTTTATTGTGTGTTTATAGGTACTTTCCCAAAGAAACGGTTAAAACTGAGACTTTATGATGAAAAGACTGATATTGAAGCTTACAGAGTCATTGCCGGTCATTCAAAGCAAGCCGAGAACTTAAATGGTGAAGTTTGGAAGAATTCAAGTGCCAAGGCTCGAGCCTAAGTTCTAAGGCTCGAGCTCTACAAGAAAAAAAGAAAAGAAAAATCAACCAAGGCATTAAAGCTCGAGCCTTGTACCTCCAGAGCTCGAGCCCTACATAAGGGTGCTCGAGCCTTTGCCTATAAGCTCGAGCATGAGGTGTCGGAATTTGAAGAGTTGATTTCAAGAAAGCCAAGCTCCCAGGGCCTCATGCTAGATCTTAAGGGATCGAGCACTGTCATTCAGAGCTCGAGCCCTAAGCCCCAAAAGCTCAAGCTTTGTACCTAAAGCTCGAGCCCTATGAAGCAAGGATCGAGCAATGTTAAAAAAAGAAAACCCAAAAATATTCTAAATGTTGATAGAAAAGACGCTTCAGAAAATAGTTGAAGAAATTTGACTAAGTATAAAAGTGAAGATCGAGCACCATTCTTTGAAGCTCGAGCCATATTTTAAGAAAGCTTGAGCTTTGCTCCCAAAGCTCGAGCTTGGGCTAAATAGCTCGAGCTCTGCTTCTAAAGTTCGAGCCTTCCATGACAGACTGGATTTACAAGTTATGGAATTATTCTTTTCCAAGTCTTAATTCATTCCAAATGGGCCAGAAGATCTAAAAGCCCGCCAAACCCTTAATTCTTCTATAAAAGAAGGCATAGGCCTTAGTAAAAGAAGTCTATTTTTCCTTGTATTGTTTAGAGTTCTGATATTGTGGTGGCGACTTTTAGGGTTTCCATAACCTTAGAAGGTGAAGATCCTGAGAAGAGAAAAGCCATCCGTGATGATGAAGACGATAACAACACAGATGATATTCTGCATCATCATGAGTAGCTAATTCCTTTCTTAGGGCACTGATGTAACCCGATCTAAGTACTATGGTTTGATTGTCTTAACTTTAGGTATTTTTAATGTATTATATTTGTTATTACATGATTATGAGCAATTGAGACAATTTAATTGGATTTTAATGTTTTAAATAGTTTTTGAAAATTTATTACCTTGTCTTAGATATAACTGCTTTTAAACTATTCTCAACCCGTTCTTATTGGACGGTATCTGGCGGAGCCCTACCGGACATAAGAATGGAGATCATGTAATGGTGTTCCAATATTTTTTATAAATGAATGTTTTCATATTCTATGCTTAGGAAAGATGGATTATTTGCAAATTAGTTAAAGTAGTTAAAGTAGGTAGGTGGATAGTCCATGATAACCGCAGATAGGTTATAATTAATTAAAATTTATAAAATATCTTTTTTTAAAACCGAATTGAACGAATGTTATTGAGTTCAATTCATTTGAAATATAAATTGTTAAAACCTCAGAGTTGAACAATTAACCATAGTACAAAGTTTGTGGTGAAGTCAAAGCCCTAAGATATCTCTCTCTGATATCTTTAGTTTAAATTTAGTTTAATTTTACTTTATATTCGTGACAACCAATCAATCAATTCAATTAGTTACCTATAAACCAAGAAATAAATTAGATTAGTTAGAAACAAAGCAAAGAACACTCATCTCCCTGTGGGATCGACACCCTCTATATAGTCCTATCCTACAAAGATTCATACTAGTGTGAGCGGTAATAAAACTGACACAACATTTGGTACATGCAGCACATTATTCAGAGTGAGTTCTTTCCTCGAGGTCATCAGCAGTTTGATATTTCCTTGTCCTTCAACCTTGGCAGTAAAATAATTCCCATGTAGAGTTGTTCCCCATGATCTATAGCTTCATAAGTAGTGAACATTCTTGTTTCTGAGCAAACATGATAAGTAGCCCCTATATCTACCCACTATTCTTTATTGTTGCTCATAAGGTTGATTTCAAAAACCACAGCTGAAATATTTAACTCTGATACATCAGCTGTTAATTTATATTCCTCAACAATGTGCACCTCAGTGGTTTTCTTCTTAGAATTATCTTGTGCTTTGCGGCTACGATAGCCTTTAGCTCGGTGTCTTTGCTTGCCGCATATGTAGCACTTCCCGTTGAACCTCTTGTAGTTTCCTTGGCTGAGATCATGTCCAGAGTGCTTCCTCTTCTTATTTTTCTGCCCAGCTTCCACTACATTTGCCTTTAACACCATTGAAGAATTCCTGGATTTTTTTTCAGATGTGCGGTTATCTTCTTCAATCTTAAGCCTGACAATCAGGTTTTCGAACCCCTATTTTCTTGCACTTATGCTTTAAGTAATTTTTGAAATCTTTCCATGTAGGTGGCAATTTTTCAATGATTGAAGCCACTTGAAAAGATTCACTCAAAGCCATCTTCTCAGCATGTATCTCATGTAGGATTAGCTGGAGCTCTTGCACTTGGCTCATAACAGTCTTGGAGTCCACCATTTTGAAATCCAGAAATCGTCCGACCATGAATTTCTTCAAACCAGCATCCTCTATTTTATTCTTCTTGTCTAGTGACTCCCATAGCTCTTTAGCAGTATTGATTGAACTATGCACATTATATAATGTGTTGTCTAATCTATTAAGGATGTAGTTCTTGTATAGGAAATCTCCTTTCTTCCGTGCATCAACAGCTCTTACTTTTGTACTGTCAGTCTCACCCTCTTGTATAGCACTGGGGCAGTCTCCATTAGGAACTTGTTCAAATTCAGAGTTGTAAGGTAAAACATCATTTTCTGTTGCCACTTTTTGAACTCCGCCCCATTAAATTTTTCGGGCTTCTCCCCATGACTGACGGGAACATTTGGCACAGTTGTACTCATATTTGCCATTCGTTTGTTATATAAGAAATATACAGACCACAAGTCAATTTATAGCACTATAACAATAACAATATTTAAATAATAATGTTATAATAAAAGTGGAATCTGTCTTAAGATTGTTGTCCGAGATGGTCTATATGTACCATATACTATAGTATTACTATTTAAATATTATGTAAAAATATAATATATATATATATAATAATTATTATAAAACAATAATATATATATAATTTTCTAATAAAATATAGTTATATATATATATATATACTAAAATAAAACTATATAAAAAAACCTATTAATCGGTTGAGTCTAGAATTGGATTCTATCTCCTTAAGACAGATTCGCCTTGCTATGGTGCTGACGTACTTACTGACATCTATCTCCCAGGATACAATGACATTTTTTTCTTCGGTAGCAACATTGCAAACCGAAAAAATGGGCGAACCGATTTAGTGTAGTATTCTCTGTGATATCCCTAAATTTCCACATATGGGTTGGCCAGGCCCACACCCGAAAACACAGGGATATCAAAAAGAATATGGTAATAAAGGAACACATAATACAAGAAAAATAAATAGAATAATTAATTTGCTGAAAGAAATTCTATTAATAAAATAAATCACTTAATACATGTAACACATAAACAAACAAGAATTTCAACAACCAATACAATCCATATAAACAAAATTAACACATCAACAAATTAATAAACAAACAAGCATACACACACATACACACACACACACAATCATCATATCAATAATTCAAATCAAACAAATAAACAAATAATTTAATTTAAAACAAATAAACCTAATAAATCCATTTAAAGAAAAATAATTTAATTAAATAATTCCTCTAAAATATAGGGGTATTACGCACTCTCTCTAAACCAAACTCTAACTCATACTCTAATACTATGTTTATGTAAAGAAATGAGAAGAAGGAAGAGAGGAAAAATTCGGAAGTAAAAGAGAAGTATTCTGAATTTTGTTGTGATTTGCAAATGACCCCAAGGGGGGTGTTTATAGGCATGAAGATTTCTTTTTATTTGACCCGAAAAGCCACGGGACACAATGGTTCAACCTGAACCAACACCAAAGGCATTTATTCAAATGGGGCACAATGGTTCACACTAGGTGTAACCCTTGAATGCACTGATTCATAACAGGTGCAACCATTCGTAAGCCCAACCCAATTCAAAATAATGAAACCCATCAGAGTAAGCCCATCCCAAAATAAAATCAAACCAAACACAAAGCCTAATTCCAAAATTTCGTTTAATAAAAAATTAATTAGATTTTACAATCAAGCCCAAGCCCGGACCAAACCGGGTTGGGCAGGTGAGGCGCACGCATATGTGGTAAAAGGTTTGGACCCAAGCTTGCCTAGGTCTTTCCCCTCTTAAAAACTTGAGTGCTTTAAACCCAAATTCCAAACTTAGGCTATATAAATTACAATTGGTTTCATTTTATTTTCAATATGGGACAATTATTTCCCACATTTTGCATACCCATTTAAGCTTATCAAATACCTTACTTTGGAGCTAATTTCTCATTTATCCAGAAACGGATTTGAGAAAGTAAATATACCATGTTCATTTCCTTACGGAGAGGAATACATTTGACTATAGATTAGCAATAAATTCTTAGCGGGACTTAATCAAAATTTCGCCCAAAGTTTATGTTTTGTATGCTTCGTTTCCAACACAATGTGTTTCGGCGGGAAAACGAATCACCGGAGCAGTAACCAAAACGACAAGGAACGGACTGAGACGGTGAGCACGGATTGAACCGGTGAGAGACTGAACTTATGGGTAAGCAGTCTATTCATTTTATACACAAGACAAAACGTCATTCTACTTCACCTCTTCTGCGAGCAAACCACGCTTTTGAAAACAAAAACTAATTTTCTAAAGATCCAAACACAATCAACCAAATAAATGTACCTAGTTCTAAACTAATTTTTTACTAATCCAAACACAATCCAAATCTCCTAGAAAATGAAGATAATAAGAGGAAAAACAGAAAAAAGGGGACAATAAATTTGAAATTGCTGTTCTCTAATCTCAATCTTGGTAAGCTTTTGTTTAAAAAGTCTACGGGTCTACCGGCAGGTTTTTGGCCAAATTGACATACGACTGGGGACTCCATCCATGGTTCGAAAGAATGTGAGAGAGTGAACAAGCACAGATAAGAAAGTTTGAAAAAAATTGAAAATTTGAGGATAAAGAGAAAGAGAGATGAAGCAGAGGAGTGAGAAAGAGGCACATTGCCGGAAAAATTAAGAATGTAGGGAGAAAGTTTGGTTAAGAAAGTTTGGTAAAAGAAAATTAATAGCTTATTGCCGGGTGGATGTCGGTTTTTTGTTGGTATAAACTTATCGTCAAAAATATCATTTTTCAAGAATGAAATATATTTTAGAGAGAAAAAATGTTAGAGAGGGAGATAAAGAGATAGAGAGATAGAAAGAGAGAATGGGGTTTGGTGAGAGCTTTAAAAGTAGAAAAGTTGATATTGTGAAAAATAAAAAGATAAATACTACCTTTGTCCCATATTAGTAGTACACTTTGCTATTTTAGAATGTCCCAAATTAGTAGTCCATTTTAAAAAGTCAAACAAAATAAACATCTTTTCATTATTACCAACTTTCAAAAATCTTTTAATTTGACATTATATATATATATATATATTTAAAATTAAAAGGACAATTCAATAATTAAAAAATGGTACAATGCATTAATGGCATGTCACCTTAGGGCATATGTTGGCTAATCCTTTTGTTTCATTTTTTTTTGTTTTTGCTAGTGTACTGTAGCGAAGCAAGAGCACGAAGCATGTTTGGCAATGTTTGCTGTCATTTGAATAGTACTGAAGCGCTTCCAAAATTGAGGCCAAAATCGGAAGCATAAAAATGATACTTTTGTTCGCTTCCCCACTGTAGCAAAGCATTGTTCAAAAAATAAAATAAAATTCCTTCTAAAATGACATTTTTAACTAGCCATTAATTTTTTTCAAATGTGCAACACTTTTTACCAAACATGCTTTTATGTTTTTGCTTTCAAAAATCTTGCAGCAAATCTACGTTATCAAACAAGCTTCGAAATAGTGTTGAACACATTATAAAACAGATTGTTTTTGCTTTGGGTCAAAGCAAAAGCACGAAGCAAAAATATTTGCCAAACAGGCCCTTAAAAAGTTATAAACCCAAAGATAACAACTAATAGAGTAATGTTTCTATAGGTCCCTCTCATCAAAAGAGTAATGAATTTTCCCTATTTAACCATTGGATGGAACATTTTTTTTGAGATGTAAGAAAAGTCAAATCATTTATTTAATTCATTTAAGTTAAAAAAAAAAATGAGAAATCATAACTCTTCTCATGAGAGACACCTCTTGGGATCATTATTCCAACTAATATAGGACGGAGGAGAAGGTATTCGGTGTGCCCAGTGCACGGTGTACCGGGCACATCAGAGCTGTTTGTGCAAAACACGCGCGACACGTGTACAACATGCACGGAAACAGACGACTTTGATGGCTTGGTGCACAGTGTATTGGACGCACCGAATATATTCCCGGGATGGAGGGAGTATTAAATATAATCTTGACCGATTTGGGGGCAATTATTATAGTTATTATCAAATTTTTTATTTTATTTTTTTCAAAAAATTAGTGACGGTGTTTTTAGGATTTTGAAAAAAATTCGGATGTAATATAAAAAAAAAAAAATTTTGGTGGGGGCATATTGACAAAATTTTAGAATGTAATATAAATAGAAAATTTTTCCCGGGACCATCCCTTCATTGCTCCATGCTAATGCGCAGAAATTGAAGTTTTGAGGGAGTAATTTACAAAATCATGCGTCAATGATTGATGCCTTTCACTTTGTTCCATAATTTTTGGCAAAATCTAGTTACTGCTTCACACGGTCCCATATTTTCTTGATATTTAGCTTTTCCTTTGTGCCAACCAACTTTTTTACAAGTGTGCTTAGAATCCGACCTGCCTAGCTTTTATTGTTAATTAAACTTTTACTTATTCCAACTTCCTTTTGCTATTTATTATTGCGTGTTACACCAGTACGAGTGTACTTGGTCCCCCATTTATTGGTCCCGGAACCATTTATTCCGAGTAATCAAGGCTTGATATATCATCAGTGTTAAAATAGGATTTTTTTTCTTATATTAGTTGTTCATTTTTTATATTATAAATTTAAAAATATATATATAATTAATGTATTGTTGTTTTTTAAAGATATCATATTATCGTTTTAAGTTTAAAATATATATTACCAAGTTGAGAGATATTTGAAAACTCAAAAGGTAATTGTGGAAAAATGGTACTTTTATTTTATTTTTTTATTTTGACTTATTGAATAGAACAATTAATCTCCAAATGAACAAAGTCTGTGTATAAGTAATGTGTTTGAATTTTTTTCTAATGACCAAAAAAAAAAATAAAAAATAAAAAATAAAATACTTTAAAATAAAATAATAGATTAATATGAGATGAAAGTAGTATAAATTTTATTAAATTTATTTTACGTTAAATAGTGGTTGACGAAGACAATTGATGGGAGCCATATAATAATTTCTGAGAAAAGAGACAGTATGTGCAAGTATGGTGATCTAAAGTTTTTAGCATCTACCTCATTAAATAATGGAGGTTGTCACTGTCTATACAGTTCCTTTTTGTAGTCCCCCCAAGGCTTAGGTAATTTATGATTTGTATGGTCTGCGTCACAACAAACACCTCAGAACACACTGGCAATTGACGTGTGGTCCTCTACATTGAAATTAATTCATTGCCATTATATTTAGACGATTTAAAATTTGACTAAAATAAAATAAAAAAAGTTGTGTTTGTTTAAGGAAAAGATCAATATAATTGGGGCTGTAACTTTGTATAATTATTATTATTTTTTTTTATATTTTAATATAGTAAAACTTTTGCAAATCGCCTGATTTTTCATTAAAAAAAACTACAAAATAATGTAATCTCTTTCAAATTTTTTTGGGAAAAAAAGAAGCAGCAAAACTCTCTATGTTAATTGAGGATGATAGTGTGAAAAAATAAAAAAAATAGAAATTGTGACCAGTCAGCAATAGTCGACCCAGGGGTGGAACCAAGATTCTGTGGTTGGGGGCCAAACTTTGAAGCAAACATTACCACAAGATTAATTGAAGATTTTTTTTTTTTTTTTTTTTTTTTTAACTATTCATTATATTCATACAAAATTACAAACATATATATCTCTAGCCAAATATTTGCCAATTTATTAAAAAACAATTTAAAGAAGCTTTTTTATTTTTTATTTTTTATTATCAAACTTCCCCAACACAAATAAAATTTAAGCCAAAATTTACAGAAGTTTTAATTAAACAGTTAGAGTTTAATTTATAAACAAATACGAATTTGATGTAATAATAATACAAATTAATAATCAAACAAAAACTGAAACGTATAATGTGTAACGCATATTAAACAATCCATCTTTCATTATTTTCAATTATCAAATAATAGTACAATTGTATAAAGAGAATAATTTAAAAGTGATGCCTCTAATTCGGAGGTCCTTTACACCAATCTTCCACAAATATGAGCAAGACTCGGTTTGAACTAGTTACCAGTCTCATACCTTTTTTTTTTTTTTTGGGTAAATAATGTACCAGTCTTGTATTTCCAGTTACATAAAAATAAGTATGAATTGCAACACTAAAAAAGTAAATGTTGAATTTTTAAAAAAAATACATATATTATATGTATAAAAAAATATGATTATATACTCTCCCCATCCCAAAATAGCACAGTTCCCAATGTAGACAACTATTTTGGGATAGATGGAGTAATTTATATGGTATTCGAAAATCTGACATATTCATTACTCACTTTTGATCTCAACTCAAAAGTGAGAGATTTTTTTGATTTTGTCAGTTGGAACCGAATACAATTAATAAAATTTGGGGTAAAGTATATATTAACAAAATGATATTTTTGTTTATATTCCTAATCCACTGATTTAGAAATAATGTACAGAAAAGTATTTGAAAAAAGAAAAGAAAAGGTTTTTAATATTAACAAAAGCTTCAAACTGAAAAGTAAAACAGAAGATAAAAGGAGAAATAAAGGGAACTTATATATTCACATCCGTTTTGGCTTATTATTATAAAAAATAAAGTTAAAATTCTTATTTAGGCATCAATTTGAAACAACTAGCCTATCACTATGAGACTCCTCCTACCGACAATCAGCATATACAACAACTATACAAAACTTGAGTATATTATATATATATATATAGACACACACACACACCATCTTATTATATTGCAAATGAATTTGGGACTAAATTTGTAAAAGGACCATTAAAGAAAAAATAATTTGGGTGGGGGCAAGTATAGACCATCACATACAATATTTCTTTTTCCCTATACTAATTTATTTTTTCCTATACTATTTTTTTTCCTTCCGCCCCTGGTCGGACCAGTCCGACTTCTACATAGTAGCATTCTTCAAGAATTTGAGCCACAAATCCAACAATCTCCATATTGGCTTAAATTTCGTCTTCATGGCTCCTCCATAGCCCCACCTTGACTGATGATATACCCACCTTTAACCTAGCACTTTTTTTTGTGTCAATTCTCATCATTCCAACACACTTATCTATTCCTAGCGAATTCCAAGTTCAAATAATCGAACTTGGAATTTACTCTAGCGTTATTAAATCAAACTCTTCTTGCTTCTAGGATAAAGGTTGGTGCTCTTATGATTGCCAAGACTTCTTCCTTCTCGTGCTGCTCTTGATTGTTCACTCCAGTAGATCTCGAAAATACTTCCCATTCTGTCTTTGCAATTGTTCCACCTAGCATAGTATTCCCAACAAAACATAAAGCTTATTAATCTTTCTTCCCAAAAGCATACCACATGGCCCCTTTCTAATCTTCATCAATTTATTCTTCATTTCACAACTACAAACCTTGCAACCCAATGCTCCCACCTAGATCACATTCCTTTTAACATCTGGAATATGACATACATTCATTAGGATTCTTACCAAACCATTTGTTATCTTGATTTTGATTGTTCCGATTCCCATAACATCGTAAGTGTCGCGCTAGGGAAATTCTCATCCGTCCTCTGTAATGTCCCAAATTTTTCTGGATTTTTCGGTATTTATTTTTTCGTACATCATTTTGCGCACTGTGTGGGTCCCGGTATTATTTTCCATTAGCTTGTATTTATTTATTTATGTGATGATATGTTATATGTGTGTGTGTGTGTGTGTGTGTGTGTGTGTGTGTGTGTGTGTATAATTATGTGACTAGTGGGTGGAGAGGGATATTTTGTGGTAGTTAGTGTATGGAAGGAGGGCATTTTGGTAAAAAAGGAGTTAAAAAAAAGGAAGACTTGTTTTAGGCCACTCATTTTGGAGGAGGGTAAGGTCAAGATAAGACCACACCTCACCACACTCTCTCTATTTAGAGTGAAATCTAGGCAAAGTGCAAGAAGAGAAGTTGAATCTACTCTTCAAAGGCTACGATTTGATACCGGTCTTGTTGCTATTTAGTGAATTTTGAGTTTGGATTTAGGAGCTTAGGTTTGATCTTTTGAGGTAAGGATGTTTAAAGTATTATGTTTTGCCTCTATTTGAGTATTCTTTACTTGATTCCATGCCATTTTTGCTTGAAGTGATGATTATTAGAAGTTGAAGTGATGTATATGTTCTTGATGAAAATGTTATGTTTGTGCATTGTTGGATGTATATTTGAAGTGCTAAAATTGTTAAAAAGCATGCTATAATTGTAAGTTGCCATATTTGGGATTATTTGGTTTATTATGATGATACAATTTTATGGATATAAAGCATGCTTATTTGAGTATAAAAAGTAAGATTATATTAGTTTGCTCTTGAATAATGCATGAATTCATTCATGTCATGAACATAGTTTGGGGAAAGTGAGGTCGAATGATTTTAAATGATGTGTTTGGGAAAAATTGTGAGAAATGTGTTGGTCCTAAGGTTCTCAAAGACCTATTTTCCTGTTAATGCCAAAAAGAAATAAAAAAGGTGTTGGTTCAGTGAGTTTAAGTGCCTTGTCCATCTGTATTATGGCTTAATATATGTTTTGGGGCAACAGTGTCATTTACATGGTAGTGACAGATCTTTCTCATTGATTTAGCTAAATTGTCATTTACATGGTAGTGCCTATTCACTTGATTTAGCTAAATTAGATGATTTCAGTATAATTCAGTATATAAGGATCTTGCTACAGGTGCTTACAGGGGTATTTTAGTACTTTCTCAGATGTATTCTATGAAATCTCGTATGCCTATCTAGTTACATTGCACTGAATGGCAGTATCTTAGACTAAATTATGACTGATACAGCCTCAGCAAATGTATTGTACTGAATGTTATATACAGCTGTTGCATGGGTGGTTTTTGAGCTTCTTTGGTATACTCAAGAGTGTGACACATGGTTGTGGTCCATAAATATAGTCCTCCAATGATGCTGCAGAGCTTAGAGGCTAAGCAAAGAAATGTACTTCAATGTACCTCACCTGTATAGTGTATTTCTGCTAGTGCACAAGGTGTCACTTTATGGTAAGAAATCAAAGGTAATAATGTCCTTTTTCTGAGAGAATGTCAGAATTGCTAGTGTATAATCATTGGTTGAAAGGTGACAACAAGAGATGAGATGAAAAGTAGCCAATGATTTGCATTGTTTTATATATATGTTGTTATAAGAACCTCTAGGGTTAAGGAGCCTAAAAATATATACTGAGATTGACATTGCAGCTAAGAACTCTCGAGAACAAATGTTGAACAAGTTTTTCTGAGCTAATTAATAATGATCCCAAGCTAGGAAAATTGATTGACTCATCTCCTGTGTGAATTCCTCTTGCTGTAATACTACTGCTGTTGAAATTGCTAATGGAAGGGCTGGTCTGAGTAGTGAGATTTTGTTCCCTGCTGCTGTTGCCAATTTTGAAGACTGTTACAGGTATAATTATGCTTTTCACACTTGCTCACTACCTATTTTTGAACTGGAACATGCTGAAATGGATTTTGGATTCTTAGATCAGTTGTTAAGCTTGATTTTATGATATTTGCTGTGATACAAGTACAAAATGATTAAGGCTAGCTATTTTATGGACTATCTATGTGCTACCAAGTTTATTTTAATGAATCTCAGCTGTTGAAATTGACTATGATGCAAAACTTAGGCAGTGCCTGATTGTGACCTTGCAAAACCCCTTGAACAGTATAGTGGTGTGTTGCTCAAGACCTGAGATTGAACTTTGATATATATATATTCATGCTATGTGCAACGACCCGGTCATTTGCCTTCCTTTCCTTTTTCTTGAAATTTTACGAATGAATTTTTTTTGTTTAATTTTCTTTTCTGAGCTCTGTTTCGTGTCGCTTAGTGTCATCTCGAGTGCTCAGAATTGGTTTCTGAGACTCTTTCACATGAATTGACAACTTCCTTTGAGGACCGAGTCATTTTCGCATTTTTCGTTTTTGGACACTATGTGCTATTTCGTTTTTTTCCCTATTCTGTCTTTTCCCCATTTGTCACATTGTTGGCACAACCTCACTTCACATGCTCAGAGTTGGTTGTTGACTTCACGTGCCTTCATCTTGAGTGGTTTTCTCGAAATACGTATCTTTATTTTTGTAAGAAAGTACTCTGGTTGCTCTCGGTGTCCATAGGGGCATGGATGCAAAGTTCTTTGAAATTATTTTCTTTTCTTGGGGTGTTTTTTGTAAATATCTTTTGAAGATATTTTATTTCAGGGGTTTTTAAGAAAATATTTTAGGAAGATATTTTCATTCTGAGCCATAAGTTCAGTTTTCACTTTTTAGAGGGGCCATTGTGCAATTAATGAAAGTTATTGCAAAATGTCTTGTTTTGAGCCTGGATCCTCGTACGAGATTCATTTTCACATTTCGTCGAGTTGTGTACTCTTGGAATTTCCTCCTGGTCGATGTTTTCCAGTTTCAGGGTTTCTGGCCCTAGTTTGCGCCAAACTTGTTTTGGGCATAACTTTCTGCTCGGGACTCAGTTTTCGACGCTGTTTCTTCCGTTGTTCATATTTTATTATTTTGAATCTTTTTCATTCACAAAGTTTTTCCATTTGAGTGCGTCTGCTTAAATTTTACTTTTGCGGACCCGACGGGGCCTGTTCGGGACACTTTTTGAGATTTCTATAAAAGGGGGGTGAGATATTTCATTTTTCATCTTCTTCCCTCTTCATGCACGACCTGGAGCTCCCATGGTAGCCCAAGGGGTGCTGCCATCTTCTCTCTCCTCATTTGGTTCACTTTTCCTTGATAGAAAGTCTTCGGCCTTAACGTTTGTTATTCCCCTCGCCGTGCTCTACCTTTCCCCCTTATTAGAATTCAGTTTTGACCATTTCTTGAGTTTGGTTTTGAGGTCAAGTTATGATTTTGATGGGGCTTTGATGGGGGTTATGTTCACGGCGTTGTCCCCGACAAAACCTAGTAGTTTCGTCGGATTCAAAGCCGTTCCATTTTGATGGCTTTTGAGATTTTCATCTCAAATTGAGGTAGGGGATGTTCTAGGTTTAAATTCTTGTTATATAGTATGCTTGTGATGCTTATACTACTTTTTTGCATGATTGAATATAAAATCTAGAGATTTTATTATTTATTTTTCTTGTACAGGATCTAATTTTCCCGGTTGCTCATAGAGATTTTATTATTTATTTTTCTTGTACAGGATCTAATTTTCCCGGTTGCTCATGACTTGGTTTAAACATGTAGCATGATTTTATATTGCCCCTTGATATGCTCGTTGTTGTGTATTAAAATTGGAACATTTGAAGAAGTATTAAAGATTTTATTTAATATTTATCTTAGGTGAAAGATTAATTCACATGGCCTTAACTAGCTTGAAATCAATATGTGTTAGCATATTAAATTAGGCCTTAGCATGCTCTTTAACATAGTTGAATTTGAAAGTAATTGGAGGTGTTTTGAAAATTAATAATTATTAATTAATTTGCCCCGAGTGCACTATTCACTCTATTTAAATTCCGACTTGATATTCTTGATTTACATGCCATTTAGCTTCACATATATTTGATTTAGAATATTCGGTTAGGTTTTGAAACCTTTTATTTAATTAAATTTCATGTTTAAGATTTAATCCTCATGGTGATATACAACTTGGAATTGTATTGTGGCATGTTAGAAAATTAAGTTTAGGTTTAATTGTTCACATATATTAAATTGGAATTAATTGCATGAGAATTGCAACTTTTAATTTATATTTAACTTTAGTGAAAGTTTAATTTGTATGGTCGTAAATTGCATGAAATAAGCTTGTAATGTGATATTACATTAGTACTTGGCATGTTCTCTAAGATATGTTAAATTGAGAGCATTTGGTTAAGTTTGAAAATCTAGAGATTTTAATTAAAAGAATTAATTAAAATCTATTTTGTGGTCCCATTAGCTTAATTAAGATTTTAACTTGATATTTGTATTAGCCATGATTTGTTTACTAATATATATTAATTGTGGACCATTTGAAGTTGCTTTAGAACCTTGGTAATTAAATTAGCATGATTTAATTAGAGTTCTACTTTATTGTTCCAATAACCTAATTGAGTTTTAGAACGGATATAGGTGATGACCATGCCATGTCCTTTAACATGTATTAAATTGAGGTTATTTGGAATTGAATCAGAATCTAGAGAATTTAATTGTGTTTATCTATTTAAATTCTATTAATTTGCTCCATGATCTAGTTGTGTTTTTGAAGTGGTTTCTATAATCAAATCATAGACTTAGACTTGTTGTATATTCATTTGGTTATGTTTTGAACATTGGATAACATAGTTGCTATGTTTGTACTCATGAGAATATGTTTTTCTTATTGAATATATTGTTGCCTTGTGTAATGATTTGCACACTTCGTATTTAACATCATTCATGCATAGTGTGTAACGTATTGCACACTGAAGATTCGACATTTATCACATCATATTAGTTGTGGACTTAAAGCATGTATTGTATATATCACTCAATGGATCTTCTAGCTCAACATTGAGGATTGAATCTTGATCAACTATATATCACTCAATGAAAATATTAGTACTTAAACATCATTAATGGTTTGTAATCATCAAAATATAAGATTGACCTTTAGATAAAATTCTTAGACCAACATGAACCACTACTGTTATTTTGTGCTTTAGATTCTAAGTTGATGGCTTTGAGAACTTAAACCTTGTTGCATTGTATAACATGCTCTTTTGTTGTTGAATTGCATGGATAATGTGATTCTTGTTAACTTGTATTCAAATATGCTTTTGTCATGTTGTATGGATTACTCTAGACCTAGTTCAATTGTATTAAAAATGCAATTTATGTTAATCTATGCTCAAGTATTCTTCTTGTTGTGTTCTTTGGATTATCCCAATCATGATTCGTTTCATACATGTATGTATATTATGATTCTTGTTGCTTAGACTCTAAGGTAGCTTAGGATGTTCCCCGAGTCTCACTTGGACATAGACGTTAGGTGGCATGAGCCCCTTTAACATGTTTCAACTTAAGGTGATAAATTTGTAAAATGCTAGGTCGATGCATGCTCATCTCCTACGAGTAGCTTTATGTTACTCACCCCTACGATACTGGGGCATATTTCAAGTACGAAGACTTGGTTCATGAAACCTAGCATTCCTTGGATGTTGTGTAGCTTTCAAGTTTCCATTTCACGCAAATGTTAGCATGAAATGTCATTTTGTAGACTTATATGTCAAAATATGTATATTTGATTCCATGTATGTAATGTGTAATTAAGTACATTCCTTTCAATGTATTTGATATTTATGAGATGAGGCCGGAGGCCAATGACATGTGTATTTTATTCTGTACAACTTTTTAACTTCATGAAATATTATGAAAACCTTGAAAAATCGCAAGTCATTGCTTCACCATGGTTGCATCGGATGTGGGAATTCCATTTTCATTCTTTCATAGGGTCTTATTAATCTTGTATGAAGTGTGGCCAAGGGACAAACGGTCATTTGATCCCGTTTTGTATTTTTGGATTCCGAGTTTTCATTCCAAGTTCCATTTTTGCCTTTTTGCCCGTTGGGGGGTCGGATTTTGTATCGGTGGTATATTTAAGTTGTGACCATTGTAGCACGTCCAAATAGGTAAGTTACATTTGTGTGCGTGGTCGTTTCCGGGCAAAACCTTATCGTTTGTGTTTTGAGCTTTTTGTGAAATCATTTCACATTTTTTTGCATATTCTGATCTAGGGGCATTACGGACCTTTCACGATGGTTTTATTTTCTTCTTTCAACATGGTTAAATAGAAAACATGATTTTAGGGGGGGTTTCTTTTCCATGTTTTTCCAGAAAATGTTATCTTGGCAACGGAAATCACATCTGAAGCTCAGCTCTCAGTTTTTAAATTTAGCAGCTTTTTGGACCCTCTGGACCAGTTTTCTTGGGAGGGCATTTTGGGTATTTTACAGTGAGCTTTTTTCAATTTTCCTCGCGAGTCACATAGAAAACTCGATTTTGAGGGGGATTTCTTCTTTGTGTTTTTGCAAAAAAATTCATCTAGGCCTCCAAATTCAGCCTCTGATCTGGATTTTTCTGGAAAATAACCCCATAGCAGCTTTTGGGCTGCTGCTACCAGCCATGGTGCACTCAGCACGCGCGCGGCACGCATGGGCGTGCGCATGGGGCTGTCATGGCCCCTCGTCGGGCCACCGCGACGTCAATTCTTCTTTTGGGCTTTTCTCCTTCGTCTGGACTCCGATTCAAGTGAATTTTTTTTTGAACTTGACTAATTTTTCGCTATCTTTCCAACGGTGTGCTCGGTTTCACCCGGTTCTTCCTGGATGATTACCAATTTACCCTTTTTGCCTTAAGTGCTCGTTTTTCTTCGTCATGCCGTTTCTCCTTCGTCCGGACTCCAAATCATGCGATTCTTGAGTCCATCTTGATTAGTTTTTCGTTGTCCTTCCAGCGGTGTGCTCAGTGGCACCCGAATCTATAATTTTTAGAAATGACCATTTTGCCCTTGGGGGCCTGTTCGGTCTTTTTTTGATTATTCGTTCCCGCATTAGTTCTTATTGAGTTCCATGACCTCATGGAAGGTCACTTTGACTTCTTAGAGTCTTTTTTTCTATTTTTGCTTCCGCATTTGAATTCGTTATCAGGTCAACCTTCGGTTCATCACAGGACATGCTGGCCTAAAAACCAGGGTCATCACATTATGCTTGATTGTTTAAAGTTATGAACATGAATAATTCAGTGAGACAAGACTGTGGAAGCTACTGGTGAATTGATCTCGAAGGGAAATTCTAATTTTACCCCTCAAATCCTAGCTGCAACAGTTGAGTGTTTTTGAGGCAGTAACTTGGTGTTTTGTGCTGAATGCTTTGTTTTCACTTGTAGAAGGAATTTAAACATTGTGTTTACAACTTGTAAAGATGTATGATATGAGCTCTAAGAGCTTTGTTGGTCCAAGCAAGGGTGCTTAGGATAGGGGGAGTGTGTGTGTGCACTGATATCAACTAGTGTGTGTATTGGTTGTGAAAACTGACTTTCATTCTTGTGCTTGGGTGTGTGCAGAGGGTGAGACAGCTAAGTGTGTAACAAAATACATACAGCTAGTAGTGGACTTTATTGGCTAAAGCCAAGAACCAAGGTTTTTCCCTTGCTGGAAGGGTTTCCTTGTAAATCTTGTTTCAATGCTTAAATGTGTGTTATCTACTTACTTTGCTGACTTGTAAAAGAAAAAGTTTAACCAATTCACCCCCCTCTTGGTTTAACAAAATGGTTTTGTGAAATGAATCAAAATTTGTGAGTCCGGGGATAATTCAACCTAGAGGGAGCGCGTACTGGATTTGGACATGTAACATTGATTACTAGGCCCTAAATGGTTACCGGATTTAGAGCCATGGATGGTTAATCACTCTCGCCTTGGTAAAGTCGGTTAGTGGATTTCGGTGTGTGTTGAGTTGGGCAGAGATTATTGTCGGGGAAGCATAACATTTCATTGTATGTTGGTATACTTGTGTTAATTATGACTTATTGACATTCCCGTATATGATCCCAATCTCTTTTATCTATTATTTGTACGTCGACTCAAGGGAACCCAAAGTCAATGCTTTAGGCATTTCCTATTGAGCCATTGTGCTCATTCCTTATTTACCTTTTTCAGGACATGGCAAGGAAATTGTAGAAGAGGCACCCCCACAAGCTTAGGAGTCGTTGATGTATTTTGATATCTTTTGTTATATAATTGCATTGGAAATGTACAAATGTAAATGAACAAATGTATATGACTATATTCTTTTACGAGCTTCAAACGAAGCTTTTGCAATTATGGCAATGGAGGCCTCATTATTTTGTAAACTTATTCTTTTGGGATATGTGTGTAATGGATTATGAAGATTTTTGAATTTTAAATGATGAATTAAAGTCTCGTTTTGGTGTTCAAATGTGTTGTTGTTGAGTTAGATGATGTGTATGGATTTATATTTCATGTTTATGCACTTTGGGTTGCATCTGTACAGGCTTAAGAATTGATCTAATCGATCATTTCACTTATGGGCATCATTTAACCTGTTAGATGTGGTCATCTAACCGGTTAAATCAACTTTGGATGTCCATCTAACCGGTTAGATGCTCCCATCTACCCGGTTAGTTGGATGTGGCAAAGAGGGGGTTTGATGAATTTTCCCATCAAACTGGTTAGATAAAATCATGTACCCGGTTAGATGAGTTGGTATTTGTACATTAACCCCATATTTCAGTATAATCACCTAATTAACCCCAGATTTCAAATAAAGTATAGAATGACCATAACAAATGACAGTTTTACCCCTCATTAGTTTTGAAGCCATAATAAATGTACCAATGACTAATTACCCTTTTGGGTCCTAAAGCATTAATTGATCATGATAAATGACCATTATACTCCTATGGACTCTAGAACAATTATAATGACGTGAAATGACTATAGTACCCTTATGTGACCTCGGGTTTGGGTAAGGACCCAGTTAGTAATACGGATCCTCGAGTTTGGGTCGTTACAGATTTGGTATTAGAGCCAAGGCTCGAAAACCTTTAGGACGACGGGTAGTAACTTACCTAGATAGGATTGAAGGTTAACTTGTATTAATTATGTGTTACTCGCTAGAGTGTTTAAGTTTTGAAAGGCATACTTATTTGCTCTGTGCTTACAAGTTTAAATGTTAAAGTGTGTGTTACATGGCCATATATATGAAATGTTTATGTGATTTAACTATGTATGCCAAATGAATTAAGATTATGATCTATCTTATACAAACAAAGTGTCAAGTTGTTATCATTATTGTTGAGTGAGTTGTGTGATGGACGTAGTTTCAGGCGGATCATATTTTATTTCTGTTTTGAATCATTTTCTCATTTTGTAGCATCATGCCACCAAGAAGGGATACCTGAAAAAGTTTTAGCTCCAATCCTATGGAGCAAGTTAAGGAGTAAATTGAGGAAGATATGTTTTTGAGTGATTTGGTCCCACTTAGAGGGGGACATGCTAGGAGGAATGTTGAACCATCTATTCAAGTAGGCGAGGGCCAAGTTAGGAAAACCCTAACCATGGTCTTACAGGAAGTTCTTCAGGCTACAGTAGCGTCATCGTCATAGGTTGTTCCGTAATCGGCACCACCACTGAAAAAGAGTGACTCGAAAAAGACTCTTAATTATATATCTAAATTCGTGAAGTTGACGTTAACTTTGTTTGAGGACAGTTCGGATCCGGTCGTGGCGGATAGTTTCATTGATAGGCTGGAAAAACATCTCAATGCTATAGAGCTATCGTTGGATAAGTTGAAGATTGTGTTGGCTATTTACAATTTCATGGGGACGCGAAGATTTGGTGGAAGACCATTTCTCACAAGCATGATATTAAGTGTAACGCCTAAAAAAGATACAAAATAATAATAATAATAATAATAATAATAATAATAATATATAAAATATAAAATTTCGGCATAACCTCCGCAGAAAAGCCCCTCTACAACCTGTTGAAATACATAACAATGCAATAGCTTCACATAGCCTTAAAACTAATCTATCCTGTCCCAATGCACAATGTAAATAATATACAACATCCCCAAAATCAACACATACATATAAAAAGTCCCGTTCCTCCATCTCATCCAAACAAGGAATCACCAGTTCATTACCTAGTCCCATAATCCTTTACAAGGAACGCACTTTAATTATATTAAGGTACAGTCCATGAAATATAGCTAAAATTTAAAAGTCCATAACTTATAGCATTATACAAATTAAACTAAAGTTTCACATAATAGTTAATATTACATTCACAAAATATTAAAGTTTTAATACAAAAGATAACAAAATATAGATCTCCAATCTCGTCTAAACTTATGGTGGATCGTTGTCCCCCACCTTTTTTCCGTGTTCTGAAATATTAAAGTAATGGAGTGAGCCAACCGCTCAGTAGGAAGTGTCTAAGACACACCTCTTATTACCCCGTGAATCCACGCAAGGAATAGGTAAAAAGTAAGTGGGATCAAGCCATAGGAAATGCACAGTAATAACCACAACAACAAGTATATATATAAATAAATGTCATCCATCACAAATACACCATATATGCTAATGAAGTGCAATGTTATGCCAATGTCGCTCCCCATTTTTCAAAACAATCCCGTTTCACCGTTCTAAACCGTTAATGCAACCCGACCCATAGCACCTCTATGGCGCCACGAGGGAAGGATTGGCTAGCTGTCCCCGACCACATGGCACCTCCATGGCGTCGTCTAGCCTAGGTAGCTTAACCACACTAGGGTCTCTCCCTAGTTTCCTCTAGATCACATTAACGCTATGGACCACTAGGCACCTCTTAGGCGTCCGGGTTTTCGCAAACCCTTTTCAAAATCATTTCCTAAAAACAAGTTTCCATTTTCTTTCAAATCATTATACCCATTTCTTACCCAATGCCATGCATGAATGCTTCATGCCTTTCAATGCCAACACAATTTACAATTTCCATACATACAACACCAATTACATTTGTATGCTTTGAGGTAGTTGTTACAATAATTCCACATACAACAATTTATCATTTATGGCAATTTGAACATATAAGGCATTCTTTGGAAGAAAATTTACACATTAATTCGAAGTAGTCAACCTCACATTCATAGCACATAAACATTTTAAGCACAAGACACTTTAAATGTGGCATGCTCTTTTACATAATTTAAATATATATATATATATGAATTCAATTTTCACATAATATACAATTATCACACTAAATACACAAAAACCCTCATAACCATAAACAAATTTATGCAATTTAAGCATGCTAAGGCTAAATTTAGAGAAATTAATTCACTAAAATCAAAGAATGTGTATATTGGAAACCCCTACCTCAATCAGAAGAAAAATGCCCAAATTGCACCCAAATTTTGAATTCCCAATTGGTGGCCAAACGGAGATTGGCTCCGATCAAAATGACGGCCTCGATGAGCTCTCCGACTTTGCCTTAAGTGGCAAAGCCAAATTCCCAAAGACAAAATCTAGATCAAGGCTTAAAATGATGGAGATATAGAAAATGAAAAGGAAGAAGATACACTAAAGAGAGAAAAAAATGATGTTCTGAGAGAGAGCTGATTAACTATTGGCCATAAGGCCATTATATGGAATAATGGTAGGTCCCACAAGTTTTTTTAATAAAAATCTTTAACTTAACTTTTATATATATATAGAAACACACATATATAGGTATATATATGCAATAATCAATTCACCACCACATAAAATCATACAATTAAATAAAATGCACAATAAAATAATGCATGAAATGCAATGAACCCGTGACACAACCACCCCGGTAGCGGGCCCTACCTGGGACCTCCCAATCCAAAAAATGAAAAAATGTCAAAATGACAACTGATGCATTTCCAAGAGTCCTGAACTCAAGGGAATGCCCCAAACAACTCTTTAACACACCCGACACACCCCATGGTGTCCGGCACGTAAAATGAGAAAAAACGAAAATACCTTCGAAAAAAAATCAGAAAATTTTAGAAATTGAAAAATGACAAAAATCGAAAACATTACTTTCTCCCAACTTAAAAAGATTTCGTCTCAAAATCAAACCATACCTGGGTAAGAGAACAACGCTGGATACTTGGAGCGAACCTCCTGTTCAAGCTCCTAAGTATCCTCCTCAACTCCGTGATGTCTCCATAGAACTTTCACCAATGGTATCGTCTTATTTCTCAACACCTTCCACCATGTGTCAAGGATCTGAACTAGTCCCTCCTCATAGGAAACATCCTCATCAATGTCAACTTCAACCCAACTCAAAACGTGGTATGGATCTAACTCGTACTTCCGTAGCGTCGATATATAAAAAAATTATGGACTTTGTCCATCTGTGGTGGCAATGCTAATCTGTAGGCAACCTCTCTTACACGGTCCAAGATCTCAAAAGGTCCAATGAATCGTGGTGACTACTTGCCACTCTTCCCGAACTTTATCAACCCATTCCGTGGAGAAACCTGAAGAAAAATATGGTCACCCACCTCAAAGGATAGCGATCGTCTCTGCCTATTCGCATAACTCTTCTGTTAGCTTTGAGCTGTAAACAATCTCTGCCTGATCAACTTAATCTTCTTGGTAGTCTCGAGTACAATATCAGGTCCTAAGGCGGCTGTCTCGCCCACCTCAGTCTAACAAACAGGAGACCTACAAGGTCTACCATACAACACCTCAAATGGAGTCATCTGAATGCTCGCCTAATAACTGTTGTTATAGGCAAACTCAATAAGTGAAAGGTGATCCTCCCAACTACCTCCCAAATAAAGAACACAGGCCCGAAACATATCCTCCAAGGCCATCCGTCTATCAATGGAATGCTATACACTGCATAAAGTCCTTCCCAAAACTTCGAGGTGAACTTGGCATCCTTATCCGGTATACTAGATACTGGAACTCTGTGCAACCTCACAATTTCCTTCATATACAGAACACCAGGTGCCTCTGTGTTATCTATTGCCTTAATAGGCAAAAAGTGAGTCGTCTTGGTTAATCTATCAATAATGGCCCATACGGCCTCATTTACCCTCCATGACTTAGGAAAATCTGTCACAAAATCCATGGTAATCTGCTCCTATTTCCACTACGGTACCGGCAATGGCTATAATAAACCAGCTGGTCTCTAATGCTCGGCCTTTACTTGCTGATAGGTAAGGCACTTAGCCACAAACTGTACAATATCCTTCTTTATCCCACATCACCAATACTGAAATCTTAGATTGTGATACATCTTGGTACCACCTGGATGAATTGCAAATTGAAAAGTGTGAAACTCTAGTAAAACGTCCTCACGATAACCTGTGGGAACAACCAACAAACCCCTGAACCATAGACTTCTATCTGCATGTAAGGTCTAATCCTTCACGGTCTCACCACTAGAGATTAAAGTGTGAATGACATCTAAATCCGAATTATGTCTCTGTGACTTAATCACTCGTCCGACAAGAGTGGGCTAAGCCACGAGACTAAATAAGAATGTTGACTCACTGCCATCATCATTATCAAAGCAATACAATCCTATCTCTGCCAAATCCTCAAGCATCTTCCATTTCCGAATGGCTAAACTAGCCAAAGTCCCACGAGATTTCCAACTTCAGGCATCAGCTACCACATTTGCCTTGCCCAGATGATACTGCAAATCAAAGTTGTAGTTTTCTAAGAACTCAACCCATCGCCTCTGTCTATTGTTCAAGTCCTTTTGGGAGAAAAGGTACTTGAGACTCTTGTGTGATACCCCCAGATTTCCGAATGTGGGTTGGCCAGGCCTACACTCGAATACCCAAGGATTTCAAAAACAAAACGGCAATAAACGAACACAGAATACAAAAGGATAAATAAGAATAAGTAAAATGCTGAAAAGAAAACTAAAATGATAATCCAATATTATTAAATCCTCAGAATATATTTCTATTAAATAATAAATCTTCTGATACATCTAATCCTCCAAAATACAACTCTGGAATCCATACTGTGTGGACCCTTAAAACAATCCCAATCTGATAATTAACAGTACCAACTGTTTACATCTAAATACTGAAACATAAAGTAATATCCTATGTAGAAGATTCGGAAAAATGATGATGACAGGTCTCTGCTCTGTATAATCAAAATTTACATATACCTGAAAAATAAAAGTGGGACTGGCCCACGAACAAGTTATTTCTACTACATCTAACAGAGATCGAAGTAACGAATACATCCTAGTCAACTCATGCAATATCTAAGTACCCATATATATATAGATACACACTAAAGAAACCTTAATAGACTATAGGGTTGTCGCAACCTGATAGTAGGCAATATGCAAAACTCACATATAGTGGGCACGCGTACCTAGACCTACCAGGGAAACAACTACATTATATCTAACTATACATCCCTTAATTAGCGCCGAATATTACATATTCAAGCACCCTTATTTGCATTAGTTAAGTCCATTATTTAACAATTTTTTATAAATTATCTTCAGTTTCTTGTTTTTGTGTATTTTCAGGTTTGTTCCTCAAAAAGAAATAAAATTGAGGTTTTGCGAATTCTTAAAGATCAAGGTATGCCAGGCCAGGGCTCTACAGTTTTGCTAAGCAAATATGGTGCAATGAACACATAGACACATTCTGCAGAGCCCAAGAAGGAAGATGGAGTCATTGGGCTAAGCCCAAGGTCAATTTAAGAGAAGTGTTTTGAGCTCAGTTCATACCACTGCGGGCGCCCGCCAGCCTCATGCACAAATCCTGCGGGTGCCCACCAAGCTATACTCGAGACATTGAATTACAAAAATGAAATTCTAGTAGCCTCCAAAATCTACGAGGTCCTGCCAAATCCTGCGGGCGCCTGCCGGTTGCCACCACAGCCCTAGGATGCCCCTTTGTTGCACGAGGAAGACAGCACCATGGCACCCAACGGGGGCCCGCCAATCTCTGCCAGCGCCCACCAACTTACAGATAGTAGATTGTGGTCTTCATTGTTTTAACCAATGTTGTTCCTTTGATTGAAGGGATGGTCTTCTTTCTTCTAGGGAGTTCTGACCATGAAATTAGGGGGGGGGGGGGGGAATCTTTTGCCTATTTTGGTGAGAGGAATCATCGTAAAACATTATTGAATATTGAGAGGAATTCTAGTGAGAGAAATATTGAGTTTTTGAGAGCTTTTGGGTTGTATTTGCTGAGAGGGGCAAAAATGAAAGGGCTGAGTTCTTCAACCCCTTCCTCCCTTGCTTCTATGGGTAATTAACTCCCTTCGTAGGGAGGTGATGAAACCCTTCCTTGTAAGCATGCTCTAGTTGTGTTTTAATTTGAGGAATGAAGTATGTATATGATAGTTTCATAATCTAGAGATTTACACAAGTTGTAATGGCTCTTCATTTCAATAAATGATTGTGTTGAACTTATTATCTTATATTAGATTCTCATGATTATATTGCTTACATCTTCATAGTGAGAATGGAGATGAGATTATGAAATGGTTTTTAATGGCATGTTGTATGAAAATTTTGATAGTCCATAGCTAATGTAATGAGCAGGTCATTTTCCTCCTTTTCCTTTTTCTCGAATTTTACGGATAAATTTTTTCCGTTTAATTTTCTTTTCTGAGCTTTGTTTCTCATCACTTGGTGTCATCACGAGTGCTTGGAAATGGTTTTTGAGACTCTTTCGTTTGGATTGATAACTTTCTTTAAGTACCGAGTCATTTCTGCATTTTCACTTTTTGGACACTATTCACTTTTTGGCCTTTTCCCTATTCTGTCTTTTCCCTGTTTGTCACTTTTTGGCATAACCTCACTTTTTGTGCTTGGAGTTGGTTTTTAACTTCACATATCTTCATTCTAAGTGGTTTCCACGAAATTTGACGACGGCCACTTGTGAACGCCAAAATTAATGTAGTGGATGTGCGGTTCAAGGAAAGCCTTTTTGGGTCAAGTTTAAATTTATAAAAACCACTACCAACACTATTACAAACGTAGCAAGGGTGAATAGGGATCGTCCCAAGGGATTGTGGGGATTGAGCAATGTCGGAGTTGATTGTGGAATCGCAATTAGGGCTAGTAGGTCGAGTGATCAAACAATTGATTGGTTGGTTGATTAAAGAGCAACTAAATTAAACTAAGTAATAGCAAAAGAGTGCAATTAAGAGTAAGTAAGAGAGAGAAGAGTCTTGGGGTTTAGAGATCACCACCAAGCAATGCATTTCTATATTATTGACAAGTGATTAATGAGGGCAATTAGGGTGTTGCAATATTGGTGTGTGTGTATTTGGTTGATTCAACAAGCAAGGATGACTAGCTAAGCATGTATTGTCTAAACATCATGTGAAATGCATAATATATCTAAGCAATGAAGCATATATTGTCTAAACAACATGTGAAAGGCACAATCAATCAAAACAAGTCATTAATCCTTTCATTAGGCTCATAATCCAAATATAACACAAGATTAGAGACATATGCTAATTGCATTCAAAAGCTTGGATTATCAAACAACAAGCATAGATTGTCCTCCCATTTAACACTACACTACAACTACACTACATCTACACTACTAGCATGAAAATAAACTAGGGGAGAGGCACAATCCATCAAGAGATAAGCATGAACAGTCAAAAGAATCACAAAAGCATTCTTTTAAGCACAATGTTTTGACAATCTCTAAATTTATGGCATCAATACACATAGACATGCATCAATTACACAAAATCTAGAGACAAGAACATGAACATCAATTCTAGCATACATAGACATATGGATAGAATGAAATGATCAATTGGAAGCATTAAACCTCATAAATCATTAATTAAATAAGATCTATATATATTAAAGTGTTAAAATAGTAATTACAACACTAATCCCATAATAATACACAAGATTAAGATATAGAAAGCATGCTTGGGGCTAACTCTAGCCCCAAGAGGATGTCTAGCCACTCATGGTAAGGATACTCCCACCCTCAAGGGCTAACTCCATGGAAGTGGTTTGCTCCTTGTTGATGAAGATCTCCAATGGTGTCTCTAGCCTCCTCCTCCTCTAAACTTCCTCTCCAAGAAATGATATGAAAAATAAAATTGGCTCATTTTGAAAAAATCAATCCTTATCCTTATATAGGTAGGTCAAAATGACACCCAAAATGAGTTGGGGTCGTGCACACAATATTCCCTAATGATTGGATAAAGGACAACTTTCAATGAGATGGAATTTTAACTTTTTCGCACTGGAGGAAGTTCGATTGATCGAAAGGAAGTGAGATTGATCGAACTTAGGCCCTAGATCGATCCAACTGGCTGAGCTTTTTGGAAAAAGATAAATCCGAGATATTTATGGGAGATATTTATGGAAAAAGGACAAAAGTGGTTAGTGGGTGGACAACTATGGATAAGATCAATCATTTGGATAAGGACAAAGGTTTTCGATCGATCGAAGAATGATGTTGGATTGATCGAACTTTTGGACTTAAGTGCTTTGGGTCAAGGCTTGGATCTATCTTGAAGTGCTGAGATCGATCAATGTTCGATCGATCGAACCTTGAACTTGGATCGATCGAACTTGCTGCTTTGCTTCATTTTGCTTCTTTCTTCCTCCACTTTGCTCATTTCTTTGTTTAATCTCAGAATTGCTTCAATTAAGCTCTTATTTGGCTGAGTTAGCTTATTTTTGGGATAAGTGCCTGAAAATGGAAATAATACGAAATCAATCTAAAATGGTAAAGTAAGATAAATAAAGGTACTAGAATGTCTAAGCTTAAGGGGTTTAAATACGCACTTTTCACTGCTCATCACACCCCCAAACTTAAATATTGCTAGTCCCTAGCAATGAACTAGAAAGAAAAGGAATGAAATAAACAACTATACAAGTATGAATCTAGAAAACAATAAATGGATAACGCCACTTTCGTAGGGAACACGATTGCATTTAGCATATGTAACAAGCCTTTTAAACCCCTAGGTTACCCCTAGTGGACGAGTGAAGTCTCGTGAGGGTTTCCAGAAATGGTACCCACAAACATTAAGCTCATTCTTTCAAAAGTGGTACCAATATTGCAAACAAGCATTGGAAGGAAACTACCTCAAGTATGCAATTTTTCAACCTTTTCCAAGCAATCTCTCGAAATCTCAACATCAAACAAGCAAGTATGGTCCTCCACACATTAAGAAAATGATCATGCAAATCAAAACAACTCTAGAATTCTTTTGAGTGGACCGGCATCAATGTGTTGCTATCTTAGCCAACTAAAGAATTAATCACATCCTTACCCTCAAACTAGCATACAAATCTAGTACTGATCATCAAGATAAAAAGTGGACCTTTTATTAAAGCTTTATTGTTCTAGGTGTGTTTATTCTTTTCACCCGATTTTTTTTTTTTTTTTTTTTTTTTTTTTTTTTTTTTTTTAGGATCAAAGATGGAAGCATAGTGCAATGTGTTGATATCTTAATCTTTCTAGCAATTCATGAGATCGAGCGTTATGTCAATGACTCCCAAACCAGACGGCTTTAGGACACTAGGTGTTCAAACACCCCTACGGACTTACAAGCTCAAATCAACTAGGCTACAAATCAAGATAACAACCATCTAATCATTTCCCACTTCTCACCTTTTGGGAGAAGTCCTTACTTTTATTGCTTTTGCTTTTACTCTTTTTTTTTTTTTTTTTTTTTTTTTTTTTTTTTTTGTAAGCAAGTTCAATTATTAACCTAGAGTTTGTGCCTTCCACCTTTCGGCGCGAGAAATTCAGTGCTTGATGAGGCTAAAATCCTGGCTACTTAGTGAAAAGGGGTTGTTATCCACCGTTATCAAGAATGAAAGCTTTCAATGCACTACTAGCCCAATTGAGATATAACCAATTCAATAATCAACAAAGCATATACCCCACAAATGAATGCTAGTGTGCGCCTGTGCTAGTGTAGAAGACTAGAGTGAATATTAAAACAATCACAAAATCAAGATGATGTGGACTATAAATGCAAGCAAGATATCAATCCTTCAAAAAATTTACTCCTAAATGGCATTCATAAGGCATATAAGGAGTATTGGACTCTCAAGTCAAGTAATTTTTAAATTTTAAGTAATATAGTCCTCAAAAGATCAAAATCATAGTTAAGTATGGACCAATCATAGAAATATCCCTCAAATACATGAGTCATGCTAAAAATTTGAATTTAAAACTATCACTGTAGAGCACCATTCCCCCCAAACTTAAATTGCACAATGTCCTCAATGTGCAAAGAGAACAAAGGAAAGAGTATACCAGTGCAACTGAGTAAGAATGATCGGGACTGAAGTATCCGAAGTGGGTGGCATTGCCCCCTTAAACTTGGGATGAACTGTGGTCCTGAAAATTGGCACTTGGATAAACTTATCAGATAACAAAATGGGATAATCAGTGTACAGTGGTCATGCAAGTGTAAATGGGATAAACAGATAACGAAATGAGAGAGGTATAAGGGTGGTCCTGGAAATTGGGTAGCACTCTCTCACTGAAGTCACTGTGATGCACCTGATGGGGTCAAACATACAGATATGAGAATACAATCATATGACATCCATAGCAAAAATAGATATATAAAATAGAGAAAGTGCAGGTACAACAAAAATATCAAAGCCGATAGACCGGCTGTAAAAATAATATATTGACAATAATAAAGTATCAAAAGGAGAGAGGGATCATAAGATAGAAAAATTAGGAGCTCAGGAAGATGAGGTAGGACGGGCAAGTCTGGCTCCGCGGATGTCTCTGGATAAATCTTTGAACATGGTCGCGACATCTGTGAGGAAGGTAGCAAACTCCATTCTGTGGGCCGTGAGGTCAGCTCTGATGGCAACAACAACGTCCTCAAGCCTTTGTAGACGTACTCCAAAGCCGGGGGTCAAGTCTGGTATGGATAAGTCAAAAGACAGCTCTTGGGTCTGCTCTTGCTCGTGGATAGGTGACCTGGCTAGAGAGTGCTGCTCTGCATCATTCGCAGGGTGCTCTAAGTCGATGTCTAAATGCTCGGCTGCTGGATTGACTAGTGCATCGTCCGCTGTAGGAGCTGCTGCTGCTAGCTCTGCTGGTGCTGGGGCTGCCTGTGCTGCCGCCTCCTCCTCTAACTCCAGCTCTACAGCCGCCAGTACGGCATGGATCTGCAGGCGAGTGATAATAGCTCTGTAGCACTTGTCATAGTCCTTCTTAAGGAAGTGACAGGAACCTCTCTCGGGGTTCTCTTACGGGTGGAAGGGATAAAGCTGGTCAATGAGAATCTAGGTGATGAGGTGGCTGAATGGAAGAGACTTGACCCTTCCGGGCGCCTCTTTGCTGATGTACTTATCGTAGAGCTTCCTCATCATGCTCCAAATAAGCACAGGAATAGACACCCAGTGGCCGATATAGAAGGCGTACAGGGCTGTTAAATAGTCGTCCCGCCTTTGAATTTTGTGTCTTGCTATATATATGTTTCGGTTGAGCACCGAATCTGTAAACCACAGGTCATCCGGCAAGAATGTTCGGGTGGTGAAGGTCTCGCCACCGGCATGGTGACCTGTGAGAAAAATCACCATATCGGTGTAAGAAGGCCTATGGAGCCTGGGATAGGTCTCCTGAAGCTCTGACAGGCACCAATGTGGACAGCGAGTCGAACGGGCCAGAGTATCCACTGTAATGGGGATCTCATGGCCATCGATAGAGGTGATGAGCTCGGCTGTAGTGCGCGGCGACGATCGGAGGTTCTGGTAGAACAACCGTACCAGTTGCGGGTAGATCGGCTCTGTAACTGGGGCAAGAATAAGCTGAGATGCCCCGCTGAATGATGTCCTGATAGGCAGATTGAGTCAGCACCGATTTGGAGAAAAATGCGGTGTCAAATGCTGACTCGTGCTCGATAGTCATGTGTCCATATCTAGGCGCGAGCCTATCGGGCTGTAGATGAGCTGGCTGAACAGGTGGAGCCGGCTGAGCTGGCTGCTCAGCGCCTTTATGCGGTGGAGATGGTCATGGAGTGAATGCTGGACCAGCTGGCGACTAGGGTGGAGTAGGGTGTAATGGCTCCTTTGTATGAGAGGGCTGTGCAGTCTCCTCAGTTCGCTGTCGAACTCTCCTCTGTGTGTGCTCGGGGCTAGGATCCCGGACATGAGATGGACCGGCGCCGTCATTAAGTCTGCGGCTGGAGCCGTGACGGTGTCTACGTGCTACCGTCTTAATGCAAGCCATAGTCTGCAAATAAAAATTCAAGAGTTAGTACCAGCATATATAGAATATAAAGCACAATATAGAAACATGTATGTCAAATAAGATAGACAAAACAATATATCGCATGATTCTATGCAAGTGGCAGAATATGAAACATGCTAAACAATGTAAGTATGAAATGCATCCAATGTGGAATATCACAGGCATTGGGCATATATAAGGTAGTATGAACATAAGATAAGATGAATGAAGTATGTATATGAGATCTGTGAAATTCGATCGATTAGAAAAAGAAATGAGATCGATCACAAAATTTGGATCGATCGACGGTTGAGTTGGACCGATCGCAAATATTTGATTGATTATAAATTTGTTCGATTGATCGAACAGTGCGACGATGAAACCTAACAGTCACAGATCTGTGACTTTTGAAGCATGGGGCCCACACGAGTGAGTTCGTGGGCCCTCTAACAACACAAATCAAGCTTAAATGCACTCCAAACATGGCCCAAACTCCCAAATCTAACAAAATCTTCAAAATCTGTGCACACATATACACACACACATATATATATATATAGACATGGATGCTAAAGCTTTGAGAATGGAAGATTCAACATGAGAGTAACATGATTACGACATTTGAAACAAGTATTGATGCATGGGAGTTCAAATCTAGGGAAGGATGTCTTGGACCTTACCTCAAGAGAGCAAGAGAATAGAGAATGAACTGAGAAGATCTGAGATGAAGAAGATGGAGATGAACTGAGATTCGAGATGCTTGGATCTCGCTGGAGGAGTTGCCGGAGCTAGGAGAGATGATTCGCAGTGAAGAGGGATAAGAGGCTAGGGTTTGGTGAATGAGATCGATCCAAATGATCGATCTTAAGACCCTTGGATCTATTTTTAAAAACATTTCCCGACTAGTTCGATCGATCGAAGATGAGTTGTGATCGATCAAACTTTGATGAACTCCTTTTAAAGTATTTTATTTTATTTATTTATTTTTTTGAATTTAATTAATCAAAAACTAAATAAATTAAAATATTTTTGAATTTTTGAAAACTTGTTGAAAATTAAAACAAAATAAAATGAGAGTGAAAATAGAATAAAATAAAAATGAAATTTTTTTTTGGATTTTTGAAAAGTTGAAAAGTCAAACTACAGTTAAAATAATGAAATGAAGATTTGCGATCGATCGAAACAAGAGTTCGATCGATTAGACAGAGAGCAAAAATATGCAGGTTTTTGGTTCAAAAATTTGGCTAAGTGGGAACATGAGATCGATCAAGCTGGAAAGTTGGATCGATCGAAGAACTTTCAGATCAATCTTGGAATGTTTCGAACGATCAGACAGAGAGCTGAAATATGCAGGTTTATGCAGGCTCAAAATTTTTTCTAAGTGTTGAGTCATGAGATCGATTGAACTTGGAAGTTGGATTGATCGAAGGTCTCTTGATCGATCTTGGAGTTGGTTCATACGATGGGACAGAGAGGTGATTTGGATGCAGGTTTCTGTAGGTCAAATTTTTTTCTAAGTGTTGGAGTGCAATCCACAGTTCGATCGATCGAACTCTAATGTGAGATCGATCGAACTTTGCCACATGCTCAATTATGACATAAAAGCTTATACAATCTTCACCAAAGTTCCTTTCAATGCATGTGAACCTAAAACAAGTATCTAGACTTCGCAAGAAACAAAATGAAAGATAGAAATGGGGGAGGAATAGGGTTTTGACACCCTACGAATGCCTTTGCTAGTCTTTAACTTCTCTAGCAAGACGTTGGGCTCTTTTAGCCTGGGTCAAAGATCTTGTGATGCATCCCCTCCTTGTTGGGGTGATAAATGCTTTGAACTCCACCTAATAATGGTCCTTTGAAGAACTTGTTGGATCAATCTCAAAAGAAGCTTTTGATCCTTTGTCTATTCAATTAAAACCTTTGGGCTTCCATGCCCTTTTAAAGCGAGAATTTGAAACAACACTTTGAGAATGCAAGGTTGAAGATGATCCTTTGGAAGTTTTGGTTTTACACAAAAGCTCATTTCCTTGGCAATGAAGATCAAGACATTTTTCTACAACATTAACCTCTCCTTCATACTTGTCAAGTGAATTGGGTGTGGGATTAAAGATATTCAACTTTACCTTCATGTGGCCAAATGTAATCTTCATCACCCCTATTCTACAATTGATGTTGGCATTAGCGGTTGCCAAGAAAGGACGGCCAAGGATAACGGGAATTTGGCTTCTAAGATTGGAAACCGATTCTGTGTCAATGACAACGAAATCAACCGGGAAGAAGAATTTATCAATCTTGATCAAAACATCCTCAATAACACCCCTAGGTTTCTTAATGGATCGGTTGGCAAGCTGCAAAACTATCGACGTCGGTTTCAATTTACTTAGGCCCAATTTAACATAGACCGAATATGAAAGAAGGTTAACACTTGCTCCAGTGCCCGATTAATGATATGATCACCAATAATGCATGATGTAGTAGGTGAACCGGGGTCCTTAAACTTTGGAAGAGTGTTATGTTGCAAAATTGAGCTTACTTGCTCGGTCAAAACCACTTTTCTTGGTGCTTGGCTCTTATTCTTCCACTTTTGGGTGCACAAGTCTTTTAAGAATTTGGCATAAGTCGGAATTTGCTTAATTGCATCCAATAGTGGAAGGTTAACTTTCACTTGCCTAAACATTTCCATGATTTCATTGGTTTTTGCCTTTTGCTTGTCTTTTGAAATGGATCCTTTTAAGGCATCCGGAAATGGAACTTTTGGTTCAAACACTTTTTCAGAATTTTCTTTGGAACTCTCTTTAACACAAAGTTTTCAAATCATTTTTCAATAAAACCTTTTCAACATCATTTTTCAAAACTTCTTTTTCAAACACATTTTTCAAAACTATGTCATTTGCAAGATCATGTATATGTAATGAAGGAGGAATGGGATGTGAAACGGGACGGGTGGCAACTTGAGGTTGCACTGGTTCACTCTCTTCATTAGACATTCCAACTTGATTGTTCACAATCCTACCACTCCGCAAGGTAGTCACCGCATTAACATGTTCAATGGTATGCCCTACCGATGAGGAATGGGTTTCCACAACACATTGTTGTTTAATTGGGGCATTAATGGGCATCTTTCCCTTTTCTCTTACATTAAAAGTGCTTGCTATTTGCCCTACTTGGGTTTCTAGCTTAGCAATGGATTGAGAGTGAGAATGAAGCAATTGAGTGTTAGCCTCTAAAATGCCCAAATCATTTAAAACTTTTTCTTCAAAGGTGGGACTTCTAGTGTTTCCTTGGGAATAAGATTGGTTGGGAAAATAAGAATTAGCAAATTGATTCCCTTGTGATTGATAGGGTCTATAACCTTGGGATCCTTGGTTTTGAAGTGGAGGTGGAATGTATTTCCCTTGGAAACCGCCTTGGGAAGGGTTTAAGCTTTCTCCTTGGTTTTTCCAAGAGAAATTCGGATGATTCCTCCAACTTG
The DNA here is from genome assembly GCF_030987335.1 of Cornus florida. Lineage (NCBI taxonomy): Eukaryota > Viridiplantae > Streptophyta > Magnoliopsida > Cornales > Cornaceae > Cornus > Cornus florida. The sequence goes on from NW_026775580.1 coordinate 36,037,192, forward strand.
GATTATAATAAGTACCATAAGGATTGTTCCCTTGGTTTACAAAAGCCGTATTGACTTGCTCATTAGGTTCATTATGTAATTGTCCATGAGGACAATGAGAAGTAGAATGAAGAACACTAGAACAAGTCATACATGTTTCATTTGATGCACGATCAGAATGGTTAGGAAAGGAAGATACTTGGTTCGCCGAGTTTTGGTTAATCAGAAATTGATCAAACCTTTGAGACAAAGACTTCATTTCGGCGGCTATTTTATTTGAATGTTCGACTTGATGTAAGCCTACACTCTTCCTACCTTGTGAATTTCTACCATTCTTGGATGATAGTGTTCTATGCAAAGAATTTTCACTCATGCTTTCATAAAGACACCACACGTCATCCTCATGCCTATCAATGTAAGAGCCACCCATGGAAGCATCAACTATACCCTTATAGTTGTCCGATAAGCTTTCAAAGAAGTATTGAACTAATTGCCATTTGGGCATGTCATGATGTAGACACTTCCTAAGCAATTCATTGAAGCGTTCCCATGCCTCATGAAATGTTTCTCCATCCCCATGTGAAAATTCTCGAATTGAGGTCCTCATGGCATTGGTCTTAAAAACCGGATAGTACTTCTTCACGAACTCTTGTTGCATTTCTGCCCAAGAAGTGATTGAAAAAGGCCTAAGATTGTTAAACCAATACTTTGCCTTGTCTTTTAAGGTGAACGGAAAAAGTTTGAATTTTAAAACCTCTTCCGGTATGTCCATATATTTTCCGGTGGAACATACTTTAAGAAACTCATCCAAATGCTTGTAAGGTTCTTCACTAGGAAGTCCATGAAAGTTAGGAAGCATTTGAATAGTTTGTGCTTTAATTTCATAATGATGTGCTCTAAATGGTGGTAATTAAATGCATGTGGGTGCATTGTATTCATTAGGCACATAGTGATCTTTTAAAGCAAGAGGTGGATTAGCTACTTGAGGTGCAACATGAACACCTTGGTTATGAATTCCTTGATTAATGACGGGAGGTTGTGGAGCATACATTGGCCTTGGCATTCCATACGAAACTTGGCCTTATTGTTGTGGTGGTTGGTGAATGAATGGCCTAAGCATGCCTAATGGTACTTGTATGTTCTCATTGTGCACATTGGGATGAAAGATACCTTGTTGGTCTATGTGACCAATGTCCTTAATATGGTCATCATTATGGTCATCCATTGAAAGATTGGCTCTATTTGAACTTCCTCTTCCCCTAGGATTTCTAACGATAGATTCAAGATGCAAATCAAGAAGGGCAAGAGTTGGTCTCAATGAACGACGCCCATGCATGCACAATACAAAACACAACAAACACAAAGAATGACAAACACTATGCCTTCACAACAATGCAATTAGACTTCTTCCACAAACATTAAATTCATACTCCCATACTTTAACTCAATGATGCAAGACAATAAAAAATAAGCCTCCACGCGGGCCGACGATTTAACTAAGGGATTGAGTAAAGAAAATCTCACAAAGGTCCTTTAGCACTTAAACTCCAAATTTTAAAGCTTAGCTTAGCTAAAAAAATTTTTTAAAAAAAGTTTTTAGCATTTTTCCTTTCTTTGCTTGCTTAAATTGAATGCTCAATGGCTCCTTTGCTTGCTTCCTCTCCAACAATGCACCTAGTTAAGTATGAATAACACAATAAGTAACCAAAAAGAAAAATAAAAATAAAGTAAAAACACTATCAAAAGAGTCCTAATCCTAATCAATTCCACAAATCTGACGTTGCCAAATCTAATCAACGAATCCCCGGCAACGGCGTCAAAATTTGGCGACGCCCGCTCATGAATGCCAAAATTGATGTAGTGGATGTGCGGTTCAAGGAAAGCCTTTTTGGGTCAAGTTTAAATTTACAAAAACCACTACCAACACTACTACTAACGTAGTAAGGGTGAGTAGGGATCGTCCCAAGGGATTGTGGGGATTGAGCAATGTCGGAGTTGATTGTGGAATCGCAATTAGAGCTAGTAGGCCGAGTGATCAAACAATTGATTGGTTGATTGATTAAAGAGCAACTAAATGAAACTAAGCAATAGCAAAAGAGTGCAATTAAGAGTAAGTAAGAGAGAGAAGAGTCTTGGGGTTTAGAGATCACCACCAAGCAATGCATTTCTATATTATTGACAAGTGATTAATGAGGGCAATTAGGGTGTTGCAATATTGGTGTGTGTGTATTTGGTTGATTTAACAAGCAAGGATGACTAGTTAAGCATGTATTGTCCAAACATCATGTGAAAGGCATAATATATCTAAGCAATGAAGCATATATTGTCTAAACAACATGTGAAAGGCACAATAAATCAAAACAAGTCATTAATCCTTTCATTAGGCTCACAATCCAAATACAACACAAGATTAGAGACATATGCTAATTGCATTCAAAAGATTGGATCATCAAACAACAAGCATAGATTGTCCTCCCATTTAACACTACACTACAACTACACTACATTTACACTACTAGCATGAAAATAAACTAGGGGAGAGGCACAATCCATCAAGAGATAAGCATGAACCGTCAAGAGAATCACAAAAGTATTCTTTTTAGCACAATGTTTTGACAATCTCTAAATTTATGGCATCAATATACATAGACATGCATCAATAACACAAAATCTAGAGACAAGAATATGAACATCAATTCTAGCATACATAGACATATGGGTAGAATGAAATGATCAATTGGAAGCATTAAACCACACATATCGTTGATTAAACAAGATCTATATAATCAAAGTGTCAAAACATTAATTACAACACTAATCCCTTAATAATACACAAGATTAAGATATAGAAAGCATGCTTGGGGCTAACTCTAGCCCCAAGAGGATGTCTAGCCACTCATGGTAAGGATGCTCCAACCCTTAAGGGCTAACTCCATAAAAGAGGTTTGCTCCTTGTTGATGAAGATCTCCAATGGTGTCTCTAGCCTCCTCCTCCTCTAAACTTCCTCTCCAAGAGATGATATGAAAAATAAAATTGGCTCCTCTTGAAAAAAGCAATCCTTATCCTTATATAGGTAGGTCAAAATGACACCCAAAATGAGCTGAGGTCGTGCACACAATATTCCCTGATGATTGGATAAAGGATAACTTTCAATGAGATGGAATTTTAACTTTTTCGCACTAGGGGAAGTGAGATCGATCGAAAGGAAGTGAGATCGATCGAAAGTAAGTGAGATCGATCAAACTTAGGTTGGATCGATCCTACTGCCTGAGCTTTTTGGAAAAAGACAAATTCGAGATATTTATGGGAGATATTTATGGGAAAAAGGACAAAAGTGGTTAGTGGGTGGACAGCTATGGATAAGATCAATCATTTGGATAAGGACAAAGGTGTTCGATCGATCGAACTTTTGGACTAAAGTGCTTTGGGTCAAGGCTTGGATCTATCTTAAAGTGCAGAGATCGATCAATGTTTGATCGATCAAACCTTGAACTTGGATCGATCGAACTTGCTGCTTTGCTTCATTTTGCTTCTTTCTTCCTCCACTTTGCTCATTTCTTTGTTTAATCTCAGAATTGCTTCAATTAAGCTCTTATTTAGCTCAGTTAGCTTATTTTCGGGATAAGTGCCTGAAAATGGAAATAATACGAAATCAATCTAAAACGGTAAAGTAAGATAGATAAAGGTACCAGAATGTCTAAGCTTAAGGGGTTTAAATACGCACTTTTCAGTGCTCATCAAAATACGTATCTTTACTTTTGTAAAGGCATAAGGGCATGGATGCATAGTTCTTCAGGATCTTTTTCTTTTCTTGGGGTGTTTTTCGTAAATATCTTTTGAAGATATTTTATTTCAGGGATTTTTAAGAGAATATTTTTGGAAAATATTTTCATTCTGGGTCATTAGTGCAGTTAACCCTTTTTGGAGGGGCATTATGCAATTAACGAAAGTTATTGCAAAATACCTCGTTTTGAGCCTGGATTCTCGTACAGGATTCATTTTCACATTTTGGAGAGTTGTGTACTCTTAGAATTTCCTTCTGGTTGTTTTTCTCTAGTTTCAGGGTTTTTGGCCCTAATTGCTACCGAACTTATTCAAGACATATCTTTCTGTTCGGAGCTGAGATTTTGACACCGTTTCTTCCGTTGTTCATATTTTCTCATCTCGATTCTTTTTCATTCATGGAGTTTTGCCGTTTGAATGCGTTTGCTCAAATTCCACTTTTCCGGACCCGATGGGGCCCTTTCGGGGCACTTTTAGGGTTTTCCTATAAATAGAATGTTGATAAGCGCCGAATACTGTATATTCAAGCGCCCTAAATTACATTAACAAAGTCCATTAATTGATTATTTTATGTAGATTATCTCCATTTGAATGTTTTTGTACATTTTCAGGTTAAAGTGCAAAAAGAAAGCAAAAATGATGCCTTGTGGAATTTTGAACAAAAAGGGTGCCAATTCTGAAATTCTGGCAGCAGTAGAACCTGACTTTTGTTGCCATTTTCGACCTAGTAAACTCAAGAACTGGACTTCCATCATAACATGAAAAATTTAGAGCTCTGAATCAGCTTTCCAAATCTTCAAGCGGTTCATCATTCGGAGTTCGGAGCAGAGAGTTATGATCTTCTTACCAGAGGTGCGCAGAACTGCCTGGCAGCACTGAAGTGCTGCCTTTCTCCCCATTTTCGACCAACCAGACTTGAGAATTGGGTCTTCATCAAAACATAAAGTTTTTAAAGCTCTGAATCAACTCTCCAAATCTTCAAACAGATCATCATTCGGAGTTTGGAGCACAAAGTTATGGTCATTCTTCCACAGTGGGTCAGAGATGGGCAAGAGTTGCATGTTGCTCATTACACTAATTTCGAGTGCTCGAGGCCACCCTTCGAGTGCTCGAAATTTGGCCAGATTGCAGCTCGGAAATGAACCCCTCTTCAGCCCACTTGTGCATTGGTTTCCACATTTCCACCCTCCTTTATGGAGTGGTTGGGAATGTCTTTGGAGGAGAGAGAGAGAGCTTGGTTGAAAGATATAAGGCAACTAAGGGCCACATGCATCCTATCCTTCATTCTACAAGATTAGAGGAGAGAGAAGAGAGCAAGAAAGGTGTTCTTGAAGCCTAAAGAAGGGAGCTCGAAAATGGCTTGTCCATCCATGCTTCTTCCTTCTTCTAGCTCACTCATGGGTAACTAAACTCCATCTAGGGAGGTGATGAAGCCTCCCCTTTTGTTCATGTTCTAGATTAGGTTCTATTTTGGGGATTATAATGTATAAACTTTGGTCTTTTCATAGTTTAAGAGCTTATTACTTCTTGTAATGAATATTCATGTTTAAATGATTGATGTGAGTTCTTTAGCTTGTCTTGATGATTTTTACATTAGTCTTATTGCTTTTATTTTCATAGTGACAATGAAGATATTAACTATGAATGGTTTTCAAGGCATGTTGATTTTGAAACTTGATATTCCATTGCTTAGGTACCTCCTTTGATGGACTATGCTTGATTCTTACCTTCATGTGCTTCATCATTTGATTGAATGCTTGATGGTCTTTTGCTTAAGTTAATGTATTTGATATTACACCCTAGTCTAGGTAGTCTAAATGTGTTGTCTTTTGATAGACCATTCTTGTTTTAATCTCATGAACTTTTTATTGGTTATGAAGCAACTATGTGTTACTACATAATTCTTGATCATTACTTATTTAGTGTTTATCCCCAATTTAGTCTTGATTTAGCATGTATTTAGGGCGTAGGTGGATTCACTTCCCTAGTTTCCCCTTTTATTATCTCTAACTCTCATTTACTAGCATTCTTGTTTTATGCACACTTCAATTACTAGCTTAGTGACAAACCAATCAATAACTCCTTATTACACCTTATCATTCTAAAATGACTCTAGATACTTAGGTTGTCTTAAGACTAGCGCAGTCCCAGTGGTTCGACTTACCTGACCAATAGCCTTATTTTACAATGATTCGTGCTATTGCGAAGGTTGATGTATAGTTGATCAACCGATGGCGCCGTTGCCGGGGACTGCAAACGGTTTAGCGACCAAAGTTCTAGGGTTAATTTTAGTTTGATTGTGAATATTGTGTCTTGTGAATACTCCTTGTGTATTTTTAATCATTTTCGTATTGTAAGATTCTAGGGACTCGAATCTCGCCGTGGGAACGCTAGCAAAGTGTTAGTCTAAAGGACCCCAAGTAAGTTTCTTGACCTTTTAGTTTCACATTGTAAGATATCGTGCATGCGTTAAGCTTAGAAGTAGTTAATTTATTCGCAAGCCCTTGTTGGGGCTATATTATTGTTTTAATTCTGTGTATAAGCATCGGTCCTTGTTGTGGCCATTTATTTTCTGTCTTGATAATTGAGGAGAAAGGGAACATCGTATGTGGAGTTGTGGATAATGAATTGCTTTGTTGATTATATGCTGTGCTGTTGATGTTCGGTCGTAGGTCACTCTCTCTACCCACAATCGATTCGCCCATTGATATCAATTCTCTTGAAAGAACTCTTAGAAGAAACCTTAGGGAATCTACTCTTACAAGGGACCTTGAAACTGAATTTAATACAATGGGAGATAACGTAGGAAATCCGGGGAATGAAAGGGCTGAAATTCCTAATGTAGAACCAATGACTCTTAGAGATCATTTCATCCCTACCACCTATGCTTCTCCTTCTTGCATAGTAATGCCAAACATCGATGCAGCTCAATATGAGATCAAATCAAGCACCATCCAAATGCTTCCATCATTTCATGGCTTTGATAATGAAGATCCATATAAGCATCTTGATGAGTTCCTTGAAATCTGTTCGACCATCCGGTTGAGAGGTTTTCCGAACAATGCACTCCATCTCCATCTTTTCCCATTCTCCCTAAAGGATAGGGCAAAATACTGGTTGAACTCCCTCGCTCCCAATTCTATTACTTCTTGGGCTCAATTGCAATAAGAATTCTTTAAGAAGTATTATCCGGTGAGTAAAACCAACCAAATGAGGCGTTCCATTCTAAGCTTTTCTCAAATTGATGGAGAACAACTCCATGAGACTTGGGAAAGGCTATAAGATCTTCTTCGGAAATGTCCTCATCATTTGATCCCAAAATGACAATTAGTGCAAGCTTTCTATGCCAGCTTGACCGAAACCCATAGATTTATGGTTGATTCTTCTTGTGGTGGGATGTTCATGTCCAAGAATGCGGATAAGGCTTGGACCCTACTTGAGAATTTAAGCGAAAATTCACTTCAACATAATTCTCGTAGGGCTCCGACCTTAACCATTGCAAAGAACACCAACCCTTGTCAACCAAATCAATAAGGGAGGAATCATCTCAAGTGGATGCCATCGCTCATAAATTCTACCAATTGATGGCACCACATCTTCCTCCTTCATTGTCTCAAAATTCGGCAAGTTCAGTTCGTGCTTCTTGTACTAGTCCATTCCATCTCTCGGAAGATTGCCCCACACCGGAGCAATTTCCTAATCCCAACCAAGAGCAAGCTAATGCCATGCTCTCAAGGCCCGGGCATAACCCGTATTCCAATACATATAATCCGGGTTGGAGGGACCATCCGAATTTTTCGTGGAGGCAACAAGCCCCACAAAACTCCCAATTTCAAAATCAAGGGCCTCAAAATCAGCCCTCTTCTCAATATCAAGGTAGGCCTTTCCAAGCCTCTTCAAGCTACCATCCTCCTTACAATCCAAATGTTTCCAATCAACCTCCTGTGTGTCCAACTGACGAGATAGTAGCTGCAAACAAGCAAATGATGGAATCATTGAACAAGCAAATCATAGATTCCAACAAGCAACTCTTGACATCCTTGCAGCCTACTCTCCAAATGGTTCACTCTCATACTCAATCCATAGCTAAGCTCGAAAATCAAGTGGGCCAAATAGCTAACTCGGTGAATCAATTGCTTCAAAAGGACAAGGGCAAGCTTCCCTCTTAACCTTTTGAAAATCCTAGAGGAATGCATGTGATTGATGAAACCCCTCCTCCGAGTGGGCCGACTCATGAACAAGTTCAAGCTATCACCACCCTTCGGAGTGGTAGAGTGGTTGACAACAAGGTTGATGGAGACACAAGTGAGAAAAACCCTCCTTTGAAAAATCCAAATCCAAGCTCTTCCAATCCAAATTCTTGTCCAAATACCATTCACGGAAATCCCACACATGTCAGCCCAAATGTGGAAACTACTTATGAGCCAAAAGTTCCGTTTCCTCAACGTCTTCAAGAGTCGACACATTTTGGGAACAAGAATTGTAAAATTCAAGACATGTGGGAAGTTTTCAAGCAAGTGAAGATTAACTTGCCCCTCTTGGATGCTATCAAGCAAATCCCTCCCTAAGCAAAATTTCTCAAAGATTTGTGCACTCAAAAACGCACTTCTAAAAATCATTTGCCAAAAAAGGAAAGGTTGACTGAAAATGTTAGTGCTATCATTCAGCACAGCACTCCTCCGAAGTATAAGGATCCGGGTGCCCCCACAATCTCTTGCATCATTGGTGACAGAAAAATCGAGAGGGCCCTCCTTGACTTAGGAGCTAGTGTGAATTTAATTCCATATTCAGTCTACCTACAACTTGGTTTGGGAGATCATAAGCCGACTTCCGTGGTTTTGCAACTTGCCGATAGATCGGTCAAGCATCCACGAGGCATTCTTGAGGATGTTATCATCAAAGTGGACAAATTCTACTTCCCGGTAGATTTTGTGGTTCTTGATACGGAACCGGTCTATGACGCAAAAAAGCACATTCCCGTGATCCTTGGTAGGCCATTTTTAGCCACGGCTAATGCATCAATTAGTTGCCAAACCGGGGTGATGGACACTGCTTTTGGGAACATGCAAGTCAAACTCCACATCTTTTTTGCAACTCAACATCTCTCCAATGAGGATGATTGTTTTCTTGTGGATGTCATTGATGAAGTGGTCGAAGAATCTCTCCCCTTCATTCTAAGCAAAGATCCTCTTGAAACTTGCATGTCCCATTTTGACTTCTCAAACTTTGATGTTGATCAAGCCATTCATGAAGTCAATTCCTTACTTGATATTAAGTCAATTCCTTCCCATCATTGCTATCTCCGCCACAACTTGAGCTTAAGCCACTCCCGGCCCATCTCAAGTATGTGTTCCTTGGTCCAAAGCAAACCCTTCCGGTCATCATTGCCTCGGACCCTCAAAAAGACCAAGAAACCAACCTTTTAACGGTGCTCCAAGAGCATAAAGAAGCTATTGGTTGGACAGTGGCAGATTTGAAAGGAATTTACCCCTCTATTTGTATGCACCGCATTCATATGGAGGATGACGCAAAGCCTACTAGAGAGGTCCAGCGCCGGTTAAATCCAAATATAAAGGAAGTGGTCATGAAAAAGGTGATCAAATTGCTAGATGCGGGAATCATCTACCCTATCTCTGATAGCAAGTGGGTGAGCCCCACACAAGTTGTTCCCAAGAAATCTGGTCTCACCGTTGTTGAAAATTCGGCGGGTGAGCTCGTGCCACAACGAACTACCACCGGGTGGCGTGTGTGCATTGACTACCAGAAACTCAATTCGTCAACTAGGAAGGATCATTTCCCACTCCCATTTATTGATCAAATCCTAGAAAGGCTAGCCGGCCAAAGCTTCTATTATTTTCTTGATGGTTATTCCGGCTATAACCAAGTAGCAATCGCCCCCCAAGATCAAGAGAAAACAACATTCACATGTCCCTTTGGTACGTTTGCCTATCGACGCATGCCTTTTGGGCTTTGCAATGCGCCGGCAACGTTTCAAAGGTGTATGATGTCTATATTCTCGGATATGGTTGAAAAGTTCTTAGAAGTTTTCATGGACGATTTTTCCGTATTTGGCTCCTCCTTTGACTCGTGTCTCAAAAATTTGTCTCTGGTGCTCCAAAGATGCAAAGAGACGAATCTCATTCTAAGTTGGGAGAAAAGCCACTTCATGGTCCAAGAAGGCATTGTTTTAGGACATGTCATTTCTAAACGGAGAATCGAGGTAGACAAGGCAAAAGTTGAGTTGATCTCTAATCTTCCTCCTCCGAATTCCGTCCGTCAAATCCGTTCTTTTCTTGGCCATGCCGGATTCTATCATCGCTTCATCAAAGATTTTAGCAAAATCTCACGGCCCTTTTGTAATCTCTTAGCCAAGGATGTTCCGTTCAATTTTGATGACGCTTGCATGGAAGCTTTCATTAAACTTCGCACTCTTCTCTCATCCGCCCCAATCATGAAACCGCCTAATTGGTCTCTTCCCTGTGAGATCATGTGTGATGCATCCGACTATTTATTAGGGGCGGTTTTGGGCCAACGTGTGGATAAACTTCCGCATGTCATTTATTATGCTAGCAAGACTCTCTGCCATGCCCAATTGAACTACACCACCACTGAAAAAGAATTGCTAGCTGTGGTGTACGCCTTGGATAAATTTCGTTCCTATCTCCTAGGTTCCAAGGTCATCATCTTCTCGGATCATACCGCTCTTAGGCACTTGTTAGCGAAAAAAGAGACAAAACCCCGTTTAATTCGATGGATCCTCTTACTTCAAGAGTTTGACATTGAAATCCGGGACAAAAAAGGGACCGACAATGTTGTCGCCGATCATCTCTCTCGCTTGCTTATTGAAAAATCTTCCGAATTCGCAGTCATCCGTGATTCCTTTCCGGATAAGCAACTTCTTCAAGTTTCAAATTCCAATCTTCCATGGTTTGCGGATATTGTCAACTATCTTGCGGTTGGCAAAATTCTAACTCATTGGTCCAAACAAGAGAAGGACTGGTTTTTCTCCCAAGTCAAGCACTTCTTTTGGGATGATCTGGAATTATTCAAGTATTGCCCGGACCAAATCATCCGGCGATGCATTCCTGAAACCGAGACCACAAGCATTCTAAATTTTTGTCATACTCTCGCTTGTGGAGGCCATTTCAGTGCCAAAAAGACCGCTAACAAAGTTCTTCAAAGCAGATTCTTTTGGCCTACCTTGTTTCGGGATGCATACAATTTTTGCAAATAGTGTGAACGATGTCAAAAACTTGGATCCATATCCCGAAGAGACATGATGCCCCTCACCAACATTTTAATTGTTGAAATTTTTGATGTGTGGGGGATTGACTTCATGGGTCCATTTCCATCCTCTTATAGCTATGAGTACATCCTTGTAGCGGTGGATTATGTGTCTAAATGGGTTGAAGCCGAGGCTACCAAAACCGATGATCATAAAGTCGTGATCCATTTCATTCAGTCTCACATCTTTAGTCGTTTTGGTACGCCCTGAGCAATCATTAGTGATGGCGGATCTCATTTCCGAAATCGTTATCTCAAATCCGTCCTTGCTAAGTATTCAGTCATTCATAAGGTTGCTACACCTTACCACCCTTAAACGAGTGGTCAAGTAGAGATTTCTAACCGGGAGATTAAGCACATTTTGGAAAAAACGGTTAGACCGGACCGCAAAGATTGGTCATTAAGGCTAAATAATGCGCTTTGGGCTTACCGGACAGCTTATAAGACACCCATTGGCATGTCACCATATCGACTTGTCTTTGGAAAAGCATGTCATCTCCCGGTAGAATTTAAGCACCGTGCTTATTGGGCCATAAAAAGGTTCAATTTTGATCTCAAACAAACCGGCTCTAATCGTGCGTTGCAGTTAAATGAACTTGAGGAATTGCGTAATGACGCGTATGAAAGTGAAAAATTTATAAGGCAAAGACTAAAGCTTTTCATGACAAACACATCGTCAAGAAGTCTTTTGCCCCGGGACAAAAGGTTTGGCTTTTCAACTCCCGCTTGAAACTCTTTCTCGGTAAACTCCGGTCAAGATGGGATGGTCCATACATTGTCACTACTGTCTTTCCTCATGGAGCAATCGAACTTCATGATCCTGCAAAAGGATCACTCTTCAAGGTTAATGGCCAACGGCTTAAGCCTTGCATTGATGGCACAATCCCAACCCGAAAAGTTGAGGAAGTCCTCTTGACGGACCTAATTTATGAGGATTAGTGCCAACTCTAACTTCGTCTAGCTATCGACATTAAATTTAGCAAAGCTAGGGAATAAATTCTTTCAATGTTCCACAGCTTGAAAATTTCCGCAAAATCATCCATGCATTGTTTGTGGTTGCAAAAGGTTAAAAATTTTCTTAAACTCATCCATGCATTGTGTGAAGTGCAAAGTTTGAAATTTTTTCCAATTTGATCAATGCATTAGTAAGATGTTGCAAAGTTTGACAAATTATCCATCCATGCATTGGATTGGAATAATGTGCCAAGTTTCAAATTTTCCATGTATGGCTTGAATTTAGGACTGACATGCAAATTTTCAAAAATTCTCTATGCTTGAAATATTCATTTTTAAGAATTCCATCCATTTTGCATCATGTTGCAATGTTTTAAGCTTCAAAATTTCTTTTTTTGAAAAATTCCATCCATTTTGCATCATGTTGCAATGTATCAAGCTTGAAAAATTTTCCATTGGCATATATAAAAAAAAAAAAGAAAAAAAAGGGGGAATTTCATTCATTGAAAATTTTTATTCCATTTTCATGCATAGGAATCTCATTGCAGCCATGAGCTCATAGTTTTTCATGCATGCATGCAGCCATGATAGTTTATCTTTCATTCCATTATCATGCATGCATAAGAATGACAAATTTTAAAATTTTGCTTCCATGCATGCATGCATTCAGCTCTCAAAGAGGCATTCCAATTTGGCTGAAAAATTCACTTCCATGAGCCTACTACCTTCATTTAGAGCACTCTAACTCCCATTTGGAGTGCTCTAAATGTGAACCATCAATCCCAAGCTCACTGCCTTCATTTAGAGCACTCTAGCTTCCCATATAGATTGCTTCAAATTTTCAGCCCAACATCTCGCAGCTACTGCCATGATTTTGAGCACTCGAAGACTGGATTTCGAGTGCTTGAAGCTAAAACCCAAAGCTACTTAGTGCTCGCAACTACCCCTCCTCGGCACACCATGAACCTACTCACCTCCAACCTTTTTCTTTCTCCTGTAACCTCAACCTTACACCTTTCTCTCGGCATCTCCTCACCAACACACCCATCTCACAACCTTCCCTCATCTTCTTCATCCCTCCATCAACCCACTCTCAATGCAACCCACAACCTTGCAACCTATAAACCATACACCATGAATCAACCCAACCAACCCATAAACCCATACACATCCATGCAACCACAACCTCATGCATCTCTCACATCTTGACATCCATCCTAAACCCACCAACTCAACCACAACACCAACCCACTCCCTCTCGGCATCTTGCCTTCACCACCAACAAGCCCCATGTAAACCACACCCCATGCAACCTCCATGCATGCCATCAACCTCTTCACCTCACCACCACCCTCTCGGCACCATCCCAATGACCACCTTACTCCCCTTGCATGATCCCATCCCCACGACCTGCATGCATGCACCTCCATCTTCCCTCATCTCCCATCATCCACCCTCACCATCTCTCAGTTTCTCACATCCCATATCTCCCCACTCTCGGTTTCCCTCCACTTCCAAACCCACCAAGCATCACCCACCATTACATACACATAGCCTCTCGGTATCTATCTCTTTCTTTAATATCACAAACCATGCACCATCCCAACAAACAACTTCCTGCATGCATCAACCTCAAATCACCATCACCCCCTCATCCCTGCCAAATTTTCGAGCACTCGAAGCCAAGCTTCGAGTGCTTGCAACTGCTCGAGCTCTCACACACCAAACAGCCTTCACTTCGAGTGCTCGAAGTGAAGCTTCGAGCACTCGAACACACCCACTTCCTCCCTCTTTTAAAACACCATCTCACTTAAAGCTCCCTCCCTCTCTTTTTTTTAAACTCATCAACCACCTTCTCTCTCTCTCAACCACACCATCCTCACACTCTCGGTTCACTATCAACCACAACAAACCACCTCTCCCACTCACCCACCACCTTCTCTCACCATCAACCACATCACCCTCACTCCCTCTCGGTTTCACCATCCATCAACCTCTTCACCTCACCACTTCCCTCTCGGCACTACACCATCCCCACCTTCTCTTCATCCAAACCAAACAAAACCAATCCAACTCTCACTCACACAACCCAACTTTCCTCTCTCATCCACCACCAGCCAACCAACATTCCACCACCCATGCATGTCTGCATTTCCCCATTTTCCATTCTTTCCCAAGGTATGTGAGCTTCCTATTATTCTTATTTCCTTGTCTTTATTTTCATCATAAGGAGGATGGGATTGCATGTTGGCGATTTTGTTGATGTTTGTGTTGCTTGTTGTTGATGATAGCTCTATGCTAGAGCTTGTTTTCTTGCCAAAATTTTTGGGTTTGCTCCTCTATCCCACTCACTTTCACCTTCTCCTTTTTGTGGTGCACGCCAGGTGTTCGCTGAAATTCCTCAACCAAGTCCACCTCTCTAAATGTCTCATGCCGGTCCTTCTCGCCCTCCTAGACCCTCTGCGGGTGCCCGTGCTGTCAATCATGAGCGACCACGTGATCCTTGGGATCGCAAACAACTCAACTACGAGCTTTCTTTTCCGCTCACGGATGCCTTTGACATTCTACCCACTACTTCGTGGGCTGTAGCCGAATTGACTAACCGGTGTCTGCAGCACATTTGCGCGCCCCTTGCCAGGGTTGCCTACCCCCGTGTAGTGCACCTCTTCTACCAGAATCTCCAATGCCCTGAAGAACCACCCATTTCTCTCACTACATCCATTGATGGCACCACCTATTCTTTCACTATGACTGACATCATTCAGGTTTCTAGTTGCCCCATTGAGTGCCCCGATGACATTGTCAATCGTGAGAATCTCCCTTTATATGAGGAGCCGGATACATTAACTGTGGAGCAGGTTGTCGCTGCCATTGGCAATGTTGACGATCCTAATAGGCCCCGGTCTTTTATCCGCAAAACCAATCTTCCGGAACGCCTCTGGTTCATTGACACTATTTTCAAGCACAATGTCTGCCCTTTGGTGCATAGCAAAGAGCGTAGGGGCCTCCTTTTACAAGCCTTATATGCCATGGACCAAGGCCAATGGTTCTCCATCCCGGAGCTTATTTGGACAACATTTATGAAGTTTTGGCATGACGCTCATAATGCACGAGTTTCGCGAGTTGAAATCGGAAATTGCCTTTGCCGTTTTTCATCACTCGGCTCCTAAAGCACAAGGGTTTCATTGGTCCTCCCCATGAACCAAAAGGTGAAAAGATTAAAATTTTTACCAAGCGCCGGTGGATCAATGTTCTTAGCCATTCTAGTACCCCTCAGCCTGCTGCCCCCCTGTTCATCCAAGCTCCACCTCCTCCTCCTTTTAAGGATGCTTCCACAATAGCAGCCGCTGCAAGGGTAGAGACTCTGGTCGACTCTCAGCAGGACCAGGCTTTCATCCGGGTTAGCATTGCCGGTATTCATGAGCGGATGGATCGTTTTGAGAATTCTTTGTCCGCGTACACTCGGACTATGTGTGAGACTTCTTCACGTGCCGAAGAAGATCATCGTCTTGCTGCTGAAGACCGCCGTGTCGCAGCTGAGGAACGTCGTTTGGCTCAGGTCGACCGATGTAAGACTCAGTCTCTCCTCCATTCCATCCTTGCCCGTCTTCCCTCTGGACCATAGCTACTGCGAGTGTTGGACCTTATCTTTTTGTTTCATATGTACATATTTCTCTTGTATCTATTGTTTTACTTTTGCACTGTAAGAATTTACTATGTATAGGTTGCTCTAGTAGACATGATCTATGTATAGCTCTTTTGTAATCATGTAAACTTCCTTTTGAATGCAAATTCCCTTTTTTCTGTTAACTTTTTGTTCATTATTATTATTATTTTTTTCTGTATATGTGCTTGTGCTATTAATGCCCTTTGTGGTTGTTTCTTTTTGTTCTTCGTCATACTATCCAGGTGGCGCAGTTCATTTCAAGTTTGGGGGTTTTGTTTCACCATGCTGTTTCCTCCCCCTGGGTATTTTTGTTCCTTTTTATTCTCTGTCATTTTTGTCATCAATTTTACTCCATATCCCACATTGAGGACACTGTGTATTTCAAGTTTGGGGGTGCAATATTGCATTTTTGGCATAATTTTGGTATCACTATTTTGTAAAGTAATGATAGTATAGCTTGAAACTTGTCGGAGATAAAGCATATGTTTAATACCTTGTGTATAGAAGCAATTGAGAATTTTTGAAAATAAAGAAATTTGAATTTGAAGTAATCATGCAAAATACAATGTAGTCTGTATAAATGCCTCAATTAGATTCTTGCTGGATTTACACTCTTATAAGCTTCACAATGCACAGATGCACATTAGAAACTTAACTGTGAGGCATGCAACTTGATTGACCTTGACCTTGGCCTAATTAATCTGATTTGATGAACCTGATAGATGAATATCTTTGGCATGATAAAAAAAAAAAAAAATTGAAGATGAGAAATAAAGAAAATAATGACCAGTTGAAGTTCGTAGCCTTTCCAACTCGAGCTATTAAGCCCTATGGAGTGTCTGTACACTTAACACCCTAAAGCCGTCTGGTTTGGGAGTTGTTGGCCTAACGCTTGCTACATGGGTTGGTTAGAAAGCTTAAAGGACTTAAACATTGCACGGTCATTCAAAAAAAATGTGTGTAATAAACATGGTTTGTTGGAATTCGTAGCCTTTCCAACTTGAGCTATTAAGCCCTAGGAGTGTCTTTACACTTAGCACCCTAAAGCCGTCTGGTTTGGGAGTTGTTGGCCTAACGCTCGCTACATAGGTTGGTTAGAAAGCTTAAAGGATTTCAACACTGCACAACCATTTTATGTTTCACTTTTGAGTTATAATAAATTGTTAACAGGTAACAAAAGTTGTCTTGAAAATAAAATCATGCCTTAGGGACTTCATGTAAAGGGGAATTCATTGATTTGAAAACTTGTGCCTTGGAATTGGAAAAGAAAGTAAAAGCCGCATGTTGAGAATTCAATTCACTTTCACTAGAGTTTGAGTTATTTCCATTTAAGAGATGACAATTGAGTTATTTATATGGACGATGATGTTGATGCATGCATGTTGAAATGGTTTTTATCAATTTTTGTATCAATGCTTCATATATGCATGGTAGTTTTCCCAATGACCCCGTCTCCAGCTCTTTGTCTGTTCAAGTTGTGTTTGAGCTATGTATATATTTATTTTTGCCATGGTTGATATTTTTGTTATAGCATTCCCATGTTTTTCATTCCATTGAGCTTTGCATTTTGGTTTTGCTAAGGGACTAGCAAAATGTAAGTTTGGGGGTGTGATAAGTGCCGAATACTGTATATTCAAGCGCCCTAAATTACATTAACAAAGTCCATTAATTGATTATTTTATGGAGATTATCTCCATTTGCATGTTTTTGTACATTTTCAGGTTAAAGTGCAAAAAGGAAGCAAAAATGATGCCTTGTGGAATTTTGAACAAAAAGGGTGCCAATTCTGAAATTCTGGCAACAGTAGAACCTGACTTTTGTTTCCATTTTTGACCTAGAAAACTCAAGAACTGGACTTCCATAATAACATGAAAGATTTAGAGCTCTGAATCAGCTTTTCAAATCTTCAAGCGGTTCATCATTCGGAGTTCGGAGCAGAGAGTTATGATCTTCTTACCAAAGGTGCGCAGAACTGCCTGGCAGCACTGAAGTGCTGCCTTTCTCCCCATTTTCGACCAATTAGACTTGCGAATTGGGTCTTCATCAAAACATGAAGTTTTTAAAGATCTGAATCAGATCTCCAAATCTTCAAACAGATCATCATTCGGAGTTTGGATCACAAAGTTATGGTCATTCTTCCACAGTGGGTTAGAGATGGGCAAGAGTTGCATGTTGCTCATTACACTAATTTCGAGTGCTCGAGGCCACCCTTCGAGTGCTCGAAATTTGGCCAGATTGTAGCTCAGAAATGAACCCCTCTTCAGCCCACTTGTGCATTGGTTTCCACATTTCCACCCTCCTTCTTTATGAAGTGGTTGGGAATGTCTTTGGAGGAGAGAGAGAGAGCTTGGTTGAAAGATATAAGGCAACTAAGGGCCACATGCATCATATCCTTCATTCTACAAGATTAGAGGAAAGAGAAGAGAGCAAGAAAGGTGTTCTTGAAGCCTAAAGAAGGGAGCTCGAAAATGGCTTGTCCATCCATGCTTCTTCCTTCTTCTAGCTCACTCATGGGTAACTAAACTCCATCTAGGGAGGTGATGAAGCCTTCCCTTTTGTTCATGTTCTAGATTAGGTTCTATTTTGGGGATTATAATGTATAAACTTTGGTCTTTTCATAGTTTAAGAGCTTATTACTTCTTGTAATGAATATTCATATTTAAATGATTGATGTGAGTTCTTTAGCTTGTCTTGATGATTCTTACATTAGTCTTATTGCTTTTATTTTCATAGTGACAACGAAGATATTAACTATGAATGGTTTTCAAGGCATGTTGATTTTGAAACTTGATATTCCATTCCTTAGGTACCTCCTTTGATGGACTATGCTTGATTCTTACCTTCATGTGCTTCATCATTTGATTGAATGCTTGATGGTCTTTTGCTTAAGTTAATGTATTTGACACTACACCCTAGTCTAGGTAGTCCAAATGTGTTGTCTTTTGATAGACCATTCTTGTTTTAATCTCATGAACTTTTTATTGGTTATGAAGCAACTATGTGTTGCTACATAATTCTTGATCATTACTTATATAGTGTTTATCCCCAATTTAGTCTTGATTTAGCATGTATTTAGGGCATAGGTGGATTCACTTCCCTAGTTTACCCTTTTATTATCTCTAACTCTCATTTACTAGCATTCTTGTTTTATGCACACTTCAATTACTAGCTTAGTGACAAACCAATCAACAACTCCTTATTACACCTTATCATTCTAAAATGACTCTAGATACTTAGTTTGTCTTAAGACTAGCACAGTCCCAGTGCTTCGACTTACCCGACCAATAGCCCTATTTTACAATGATTCGTGTTATTGCGAAGGTTGATGTATAGTTGATCAACCGATCAAATGTCTGAAAGTGAAAAGTCATTTTTCCATCATCTTCTTCCCCTTCTTGGCCGACAGCCATTGGAGGCCAAGGGGCTGCCTTCACTCTTTCTTCTCCTCCACTTGATTTCCTTAGTAGAAAGTCTTCAGCCTTAATATTTATCGTAGGCCTCATCGTGCTCTACCTTTCCCCCTTATTAGAACCCATTTTTGGCCAAATTTTGAGTTCGGGTTTGAAGTCAAGTTGTGATTTTCATGGGGCTTCCTTGGGATTCTTGTTCATCGTGTTGTCCCCGACAAAACCATGAAGTATCGTCAGATTCAAAGCACTTTTCTTTCGGTGGGGATTTGAAATTTTCATCTCAAAATTGAGGTAGGGGGTGTTATAGTCTATTATTCTTGATGTATTGCATGCTAGTGATGTCTATGTAACTTATTTACATGCTTTGATACAAAATTTAGAGATTTTATTATTTATTTTTCTTGTGAGGGATTTGATTTTCCCGGTCGGTTATAGCTTGGTTTAAATATGTGGTATAATAGAATATTACCCCTTGATATGGTCATTGACATATATTAAATTGAGAGCATTTGAACAACAATTGAAGATTTTATTTAATATTTTTCTTGAATAAATATTTAATTCATGTGGCCTTATCTAGCTTAAAATTAACATGAGATGTCATATTATATAAGGCCCTAGCATGCTCTTCAACATATGTGAAATTGAAAGTAATTGGAGGTATTTTAAAATCTAAAGAATATTTAATTAATTTGATTAATTAATTTATTCCATGTGTACAATTCATTTCATTGGAATTCTGACTTGATTTTATTGATGTGCATGATAGTTAGGAAGCTTTTGAATGGTTTGTGGCTTAATTTCATAATGATGTGCTCTAAAAGGAGGCAATTGGATGCATGTAGGTGCATTATACTCATTAGGCACATAATGGTCTCTTAAAGCAAGAGGTGGATTAGCTACTTGAGGTGCAACATGAACACCTTGGTTTTGAATTCCTTGATTGATGATGGGAGGTTGTGGAGCATACATTGGCCTTGGCATTCCATATGGAACTTGGCCTTATTGTTATGGTGGTTGGTGAATGAATGGCCTAGGCATGCCTAATGGTACTTGTATGTTCTCATTGTGCACATTGGGATGAAGGATACCTTGTTGGTTTATGTGACCAAGGTCCTCAACATAATTATCATTATGGTCATCCATTGATAGATTGGCTCTATTTGAACTTCTTCTTCCCCTAGGATTTCTAACAATAGATTCAAGATGCAAATTAAGAGGGACAAGAGTTGGTCTCAATGAATGACGTCCATGCATGCATAATGCAAAACACAACAAACACAAAGAATGACAAACACTATGCCTTCACAACAATGTAATTAAACTTCTTCCACAAACACTTAATTCATACCCCATGCTTTAACAACAATGATGCAAGAACAATTAAAAACAAGCCTCTACACGGGCCGATTATTTAACTAAGGGATTAAGTAAAGAAAGTCTCACAAAGGTCCTTTAGCACTTCAACTCCAAATTTATAGCTTAGCTTAGTAAATTTTTAGAATTTTTAGCTTTTTTATTCATTGTTTAGCTTAAATGCTCCTTTGCTGGCTTCCTCTCCAACAATATACCTAGTTAAGTAAGAACAACACAATAAGTAACCAAAAAGAAAAATAAAAGTAAAGTAAAGACACGATCAAAAGAGTACTAATCCTAATTGATTCCACAAATCCGACGTTGCCAAATCTAATCAATCAACTCCTCGGCAACGGCGCCAAAAACTGATGCGCGTGTGTCGCCGTACCACATCAAGCTTCAGAGTGTGCATTAAGGCGAGGGCCAAGAGTTTTACATTTATAGAAGCCACTACTACCTTTCATTATAAATATAGCTAGGGCGAGTTGGGATCATCCCAAGGGATTGGGAGGATCGACCAAGGTTGTGGAATTGTTATTAGGGCTAGTAGGTCGAGTGATTAAATAAATGGTTGGTTGGTTAATTAAACTAGAGAGCAACTAAATTAAACTAAGTGATAACAAAAGATTGCAATTAAGAGTAAGTAAGAGACAGAGAGATCTTGGGGTTTAGAGATCATCACCAAGTAATGCATTTCTATACCATTGACAAGTGATTAATGAGGGTAAATGGTGTGTTGCAATATTAGTGTGTGTGTGTTTCGTTGTTTCAACAAGCAAGGATGACTAGTTAAGCATGTGTTGTCTAAACATCATGTGAAAGGCACAATATATCTAAGCAATGAAGCATATATTGTCTAAACAAAATGTGAAAGGCCTAATAGATCAAAACAAGTCATTAATCCTTTCATTAAGCTCAGAATCCAAATACAACATAAGGACAGAGACATATGCTACTTGCATTCAAAAGCTTAGATCATCAAACAACAAGCATAGATTGTCCTCCCATTTAACACTACACTACAACTACACTACATCTACACTACTAGCATGAAAATAAACTAGGGGAGAGGCATAATCCATCAAGGAATAAGTATGAACCATTAAGAGAATCACAAGAGCATTCCTTTAAGCACTATGTTTTGGCAATCTCCAAATCTATAGCATCAATACACATAAACATGCATTAATAACACAAAATCTAGAAACAAGCACATGAACATCTATTCTAGCATACATAGACATATGGATAGAATGAAATGATCAATTGGAAGCATTAAACCACATAAATCATTGAATAAACAAGATCTATATATATCAAAGTGTCAAAACATTAATTACAACACTAATCCCTCAATAATACACAAGATTAAGATATAGAAAGCATGCTTGGGGCTAACTCTAGCCCCAAGAGGATGTCTAGCCACTCATGGTGATGTTGCTCCAACCCTCAAGGGCTAACTCCATGGTTGAAATCTACTCCTTGTTGATGAAGAACTCTAATGGTGTCTCTAACCTCCTCTAACTCTAAGCTTGTTTTTTAAGAGAATAAACCCTAGAATTGTATATATGTCTCAAAAAGTGCATCATATTCCTTTTATAGGTAGGTCAAGTGGCACACAAAATGAGCTGGGGTCATACAAAGAATATTCTCTTATGATTGGATTGCACAAGTTGGAAATTTAACTTTTTCGCACTTGAGAAAGTTCGATCGATCGAACCTTGGACTTGGATCGATCGAACTGGCCGAGATCCATCGAACTTAGGCTGGATTGATCCAACTGGTTGAGCTTTTTGGGAAAAGATAAATCCAAGATATTTTGAGAGATATTTTTGGGAAAAGGACAAAAGTGGTTAGTGAGTGGTACAGCTATAGATAGGATCAATCATTTGAATAAGGACAAAAGTGTTCAATCGATCAAAGAATGGTGTTGGATCAATCAAACTTTTGAACTTTATGCTTTTGGGTCAAGGCTTGGATCTATCTTGAAGTGGTGAGATTGATCATTATTCGATCGATCGAACCTTGAAGTTAGATCGATCGAACTTTACTGCTTCCCACCTTTGGCTTCATTTGCTTTCTTCTTTCTCCACTTTGTTCCTTTCTTTGTTTAATCCTAGAATTGCTTCAATTAAGCTCTTATTTGGCTGAGTTAGCTTATTTTCAGGATAAGTGCCTGAAAATGGAAATAATACGGAATCAATCTAAAACGGAAAAGTAAGATAGATAAAGGTTCTAGAATGCCTAAGCTTAAGGGGTTTAAATACGCACTTTTCAGCGCTCATCACACCCCCAAACTTAAATATTGCTAGTCCCTAGCAATGAACTAGAAAGTAAAGGAATGAAATGAACAACTATACAACTATGAACTAGAAAGCAATAAATGGATAACGCCACTTTCGTAGGGAACACGATTGCACTTTGCATATGCAACAAGCCTTTTAAACCCCTAGGTTACCCCTAGTGGACGAGTGAAGTCTCTTGAGGGTTTCCAGAAATGGTACCCACAAACATTAAGCTCATTCTTTCAAAAGAGGCACCAATATTGCAAACAAGCATTGGGAGAAAACTAACTCAAGTATGCAATGTTTCAAACATTTCCGAATAATCTCCCAAAATCTCAACATTAAGCAAGCAAGTATGGTCCTCCACACATCAAGAAAATGATCATGCAAATCAAAACAACTCTAGAATTCTTCTGAGTGGACCGGCATCAAATGTGTTGCTATCTAAGCCAACTAAAGAATTAATCACATCCTTACCCTCAAACTAGCACACAAATCTAGTACTGATCATCAAGAAGTGAACCTTTTATTAAAGCTCTATTGTTATAGGTGCACTTATTCTTTTCACTCGATTTTTTTTTTTTTTTCAGGATCAAAGATGGAAGTATGGTGTAATATAGTGATCTATTAAGCTTTTTAGCGATTCATGAGCTCGAGCGTTAGGTCAATGACTCCCAAACTAGATGGCTTTAGGGCACTAGGTGTTCAAACACCCCTATGGACTTACAAGTTCAAATCAACTAGGCTACAAATCAAGACAACATCCATCTAATCATTTCCCACTTCTCACCTTTTTGGGAGAAGTCCTTACTTTTTTTTTCTTTTTTTTTTTTTGTATAGCAAGTTCAATTATTAACCTAGAGTTTGGGCCCTCCACCTTTCGGTGCGAGAAATTCAGTGCTTAATGAGGCTAGAATCCCAACTACTTATTGAAAAGGGGTTGTTATCCACCTTTATCAAGAATGAAAGCTTTCAATGCACCATTAGCCCAATTGGGATATAACCAATTCAATAATCAACAAAGCATGTACCCCACAAATGAATGCTAGTGTGCACCTGTGCTAGTGTAGAATCCTAGAGTGAATCTCAAAACAATCACAAAATCAAAATCATGTGGACCACAAGTGCAAACAAGATATCAATCTTTCAAAAAATTTATTCCTAAATGGCATCCACAAGGCATACAAGGAATATTGGACTCTCAAGTCAAGCAATTTTTAAATTTTAAGCAGTATAGTCCTCAAATAATCAAAATCATAGCTAGATATGGAACAATCATAGAAATGTCCTTTAAATACACAAGTCATGCTTAAAATTTTGAAATTTAAAACTAACACTGCAAAGCACCATTCCCCCCAAACTTAAATGGCACAATGTCCTTAATTTGCAAAGAGAACAAAGGAAAGAGTATACCAGTGCAACTAAGCAAGAATGATCAGGACTGAAGTATCCGAAGTGGGTGGCATGGCCCCCCCAAACTTGGGATTAACTGTGGTCCTGAAAATTGGCACTTGGATAAACTCATCAGATAACAAAATGGGATAATCAGTGCACAGTGGATATGCAAGTGTAAATGGGATAAACAGATAAAGAAATGAGAGAGGTATAAGGGTGGTCCTGAAATTTGGGTAGCACACTCTCACTGAAGTTATTGTGATACACCTGATAGAGTCAAACATACAGATATGAGAATATAATCATATGACATCCATAACAAAAACAGATATATATATAATAGATAAAGTGCAGGTACAACAAAAATTTCAAAGCTGACAAACCGGCTATAAAAATAATAGTACTGTACAGTGACAAAAATAAAGTATCAATAGGAGAGAAGGATCATGAGATAGAAAGGACTGGGAGCTCAGGAGGATGAGGTAGAACGGGCAGGTCAGGCTCCGCGGATATCTCTGGAAAGATCTCGGAACATAGTCGCGACATCCTTGCGGAAGGCAGCAAAATCAACTCTTTGGGCTGTGAGATCAGCTTGGATGGCAACAACAGTATCCTCAAGCATCTGCAGATGTACTCCAAAGCCGGGGTCAGATCTAGAGCCTCAGGCATAGATGAATTAGAAGAAAACTCCTGAGTCTGCTCCTGCTCATGAATGGGCGACCTGGTTAGAGAGTCCTGCTCTGCGTCATCTGCAGGGTGCTCTAAGTCAATATCTATATGATCGATAGCTGGATCAACTGGTGCGTCATCCGCTGCGGGATCTACTGCTGCTGCCTGTGCCTGTGCCTGTGCCTCTGCTTGGGCCTCCTTTAACTCCGCTGCAGCCACAACCGCGTGGTCCTACAGTCTGGTAATAATGGATCGGTAGCTTATGTCCTAGTTCTTCTTCAGGAAGTGACAGGAACCTCTTTCGGGGTGCTTCCGAGGATGAATGGGGTAGCGCTGATCTATCAAATCTGGGTGATAAGGTGGCTGAAAGGAAGAGACTTAGCCCGTCCGGGCGTCTCCTTGCTGATGTACTCGTTATAAAGCTTCCTCATCACGCTCCAGATGAGCACAGGAATGGACACCCAGTGCCCGGTGTAGAAGGCGTAGAGGGCTATCAAATAATTGCCCCTCCTCTGAATCTTGTGCCCCGCCATGTATATATTCCGATAGAGAACGGAATCGATAAACCAAAGGTCATCTGGAAGGAATGTCCGAGTGGTGAAGGTCTCGCCACTAGCATGGTGACCTATAAGAAAAACTGCCATATCGGTGTATGAAGGCCTGTATAGCCTCGGATATGTGTCTTGAAGCTCCGGAGGACATCTGTGTGGACAGCGGCAAGAGCGGGCTAGAGAGTCCACTATGGTGGTGATCGGATGGTCATCTACAGAAGTGACCAGCTCGGCTGTGGTACGAGCGGATGCTCAGAGGTTCTGGTAAAACAACCGTACCAGCCGCGGGTAGACCGGCTCTATGACGGGGGCAAGAATAACGGCCAGGCCCCTCTGAATGATGTCATGGTAGGAGGATCGGGTCAGTACCAAACTAGAAAAGAAGGCCATGTCGAACACTGACTCATAGTCGATCATCATGTGCGCGTATCAAAGCGCGGGCCTATCACGCTCCAGATGAGCTAGCTGAGCTGGTATAGGTGAATGCTCAGCTCCAGTTTGTGGTGGAGATGGTAATGGTGTAAAAGTAGGATAAGCCGCAAAGGTGGATGGCATATGGTCATCCTCGGCCTCATGAGATGGTAACTGTGGTGTGGTAGCCTGTGCTGGCTCATCCAGTGCATAAGAGGGCTCTGCGGGCTCCTCTTTACGTGGTCTAATGTGTCGGTGGGGCCCGTATTACCTGTTGGCAATGATTTTCCTCTTAACCATGGCCTGCAAAAAGAAAAAGAAAAACTTGCAATGGAAGTTAGTACCAGAGTAAGAAATTTGAAGCTCAATATAGAAAAATGTATGTCAAATAAAAATAGACAAAACAAATATGACATGAATCTATGCAAGTGGCAGGATATGAAACATGCTAAACAATGTAAGTATGAAATGCATCCAATGTGGAATATCACAGACATTGGGCATATATGAGATAGTATGAACATAAGATATGATGAATGAAGTGTGTGTGTGAGATCTGTGAAGTGTGTGTGTGAGATTTGTGAAATGTGTGTGTGAGATTTGTGAAGTTCGATCAATTATAAAAAGGAGTGAGATCGATTACAAAAGTTGGATCGATCGAAAATAAATGAGATCGATCTCACAACTTCGATCAATCGGAGACATGAGTTCGATCGATCTCTCAAGATCGATCTGACATACAAGTTCAATCGATCGAACTGTGTGACGATAAAAACTCAAAGGTCATAGATCTGTGACTTTGGAAGAACAGGGCCCACATGAACGTGTTCGTGGGCCCATCAACACAATAAATCATCCAATCCCATCACCCAATCATGGCCCATACTCCCAAATCGAATCAAAACATCAAAAATATATACACACATATATACACATATATAGGCACAAATGCTTCAAGCTTCAACAATGGAGGATTTTGTCATGTATATAGCATGTATTCAACATATAAAGCATGAATGCACAAGATTAAAGCTTAAATCATGAGGGACATTCTCAGATCTTACCTCAAACGATGAGAGAATTGGAGATGTGGAAGAGTGGAGATGAATCCGAGAAGGGAGAGAGAGATCGATGCTTAGATGCTCGCTGGAAAGTTCACCAGAGGTGGGAAAGGTGATGGTGATGATGTATAGTGACGGCAACGAGAGAAGGGGGTTAGGGTTTGCAGAGAGGGTGAGATTGATCTAAGGTATCAATCTAGAAAACTCTCGGTTCTATTTTAAAAAAAATTCTCGACAGAGTTCGATTGATCGAACTTTAATTGAGATCGATCGAACTTTGATGAACTCTCTTCAAAGTATTTTTGGATTTTTTGACATTTTTTGAAAATTGCAAAATTAAAAATTAGAAATTGGAATTAAAATTAAAAACTGAAAAATAAAGTAAAATAAAATAGAATAAAATATTTTTGGGTTTTTTTTTTTAATTGAATAAATAATAATAATAATTAAAAACTAATTAAAATATTTTTGAATTTTTGAAAACTTTTTGAAAAATAAAATAAAATAAAAATGAAAATATTTTTGGATTTTTGAAATTTGAAAAGTCAAATTAAAGTTAAAATAATGCAATGAAGAACTGAGATCGATCGAAACAAGAGTTCGATCAATCAGACAGAGAGCAAAAATATGCAGGTTTTTGTGGCTCAAAAAATTGGCTTAGTGTTGGAACTAGAAGATCGATCGAACTTGAAAGTTGGATTGATCAAAAAGCTTCCAAATCGATCTTGGAATGTTTCGATTGATAAGACAGAGAGGTGAAATATGCAGGTTGATGCAGGCTCAAAATTTTTCTAAGTGTTGAATCATGAGATCGATCGAACTTGGAAGTTGGATCGATCGAAGGTCTCTTGATCGATCTAAGAGTTAGTTCGAACGATAGGACAGAGAGGTGATTTGGATGCAGGTTTCTGCAGGTTGAAAATTTTTCTAAGTGTTGGATGCAGAATGAAGTTCGATCGATCGAACTCAGGTTGAAGATCAATTAAACTATGCAGAATGCTCAACAATGACATGAAGGCTCATGCAATCCTCACCAAAGTTCCTTTCAATGCATTTAAACCAAAAACAAGTATCTAGACTTCGCAAGAAATGAAATGAAAGATAGAAATGGGGGAGGAATAGGGTTTTGACACCCTACGAATACTTTTGCTAGTCTTTAACGTCTCTAGTAAGACATTGGGCTCTTTTAGCCTGGATCAAAGATCTTATAATGCATCCCCTCCTTGTTGGGGTGATAGATGCTTTGAACTCCACCCGACAAATGGTTCTTTAAAGAACTTGTTGGATTAAGCTCAAAAGAAAACTTTGGTTCCTTGTTTATGCAATTACAACCTTTGGGCTTCCATGCCCTTTCAAAGCAAGAATTTGAAACAAGATTTTAAGAATGCAAGGTTGAAGATAATCCTTTGGAAGTTTTGGTCTTACACAAAAGCTCATTTCCTTACCATTGAAGATCATGACATTTATCTACAACATTAACCTCTCCTTCATATTTGTCAAATGAATTGGGCGTGGGATTAAAGATATTCAACTTCACCTTCATGTGGCTAAATGAGATCTTTATTATCCCCATCCTACAATTGATGTTGGCATTAGCGGTTGCCAAAAAAGGACGATCAAGGATAACGGGAATTTGGCTTTTAGGATTGGGGACCGGTTCCGTGTTTATGACAACGAAATCAACCGGGAAGAAGAATTTGTCAATTTTAATCAAAACATCCTTAATTATACCCCTAGGCTTCTTAATAGATCGGTCGGTAAGTTGCAAAACTACTGACGTCGGTTTCAATTCACCTAGGCCCAATTTGATATAAACCGAGTATGGAAGAAGGTTAACACTTGCTCCTAAGTCAAGAAATGCCCGATTAATACTATGATCACCAATAATGCATGATGTAGTGGGTGAACCAGGGTCCTTAAACTTTGGAAGAGTGTTATGTTGCAAAATTGAGCTTACTTGCTCAGTCAAAACCACTTTTCTTGGTGCTTGGCTCTTGTTCGTCCGCTTTTGGGTGCACAAGTCTTTCAAGAATTTGGCATAAGCCAGAATTTGCTTGATTGCATCCAATAGTGGAAGATTAACTTTCACTTGCCTAAACATTTCCATGATTTCATTGGTTTTTGCCTTTTGCTTATCCTTTGAAATGGATCCTTTTAAGGCATCTGGAAATGGAACTTTTGGTTCAAGCACTTTTTCAGAATTTTCTTTTGAACTCTCTTCAACACAAGAAGTTTTTAAATCATTGTGTTCCAAATCATTTTTCAACAAAACCTTTTCAACATCATTTTTCAAAACTTCTTTTTCAAACACATTTTTCAAGAATTTCTCATTCACATGATCATGTATATGTAATGAAGGAGGAATAGGATGTGAAACGGGATGGGTGACAACTTAAGGTTGCACCGGTTCACTCTCTTCATTTGACATTCCAACTTGATTGTCCACAATCCTACCACTTCGCAAGGTAGTCACTGCATTAACATGTTCAATAGTGTGGCCCTCCGATGAGGAATGGGTTTCCACAACACATTGTTGCTTAGGTAGGGCATTAATAGGCATCTTTCCCTTCTCTCTTGCATTGAGAGTGCTTACTATTTGCCCTACTTGGGTTTCTAGCTTCGCAATAGGTTGAGAGTGAGAATGAAGTAATTAAGTGTTAGCCTCTAAAGTGCCCAAAGCATTCAAAACTTTTTCTTTAAATGTGGGACTTCTAGTATTACCTTGGGAATTAGATTGGTTGGGAAAATGAGAATTAGCAAATTGATTCCCTTGTGATTGATAAGGTCTATAACCTTGGGATCCTTGGTTTTGAAGTGGAGGTGGAATGTACTTCCCTTGAAAACTGCCTTGGGAAGGGTTTGGGCCCTTTCCTTGGTTTTTCCAAGAGAAATTCGGTTGATTCCTCCAACTTGGATTATAGTGAGTACCATAAGGATTGTTCCCTTGGTTCACAAAAGCTGCATTGACTTGTTCATTAGTTTTATTTTGCACTTGTTCGTGAGGACAATGAGAAGTAGAATGAAGAACACTAGAACAAGTCATACATGTTTCATTTGATGCACGATGAGAATGGTTAGGGAAGGAAGATACTTGGTTCGCCCAGTTTTGGTTAATCAAAAATTGATCAAACCTTTGAAATAAAGACTTTATTTCGGCGGCTATTTCATTTGAATGGTCGACTTGATGTAAGCCAACACTCTTCTTACCTTGTGAATTTCTACCATTCTTGGATGATAGTGTTTTATGCAAAGAATTTTCACTCATGCTCTCATAAAGACGTCACACATCATCCTCATGCCTATCAATGTATAAGCCACCCATGGAAGTATCAACCATGCCTTTATAATTATTCGGTAAGCTCTCAAAGGAATATTAAACTAATTGCCATTTGGGCATGTCGCAATGTGGGCACTTCCTAAGCAATTCATTGAAGTGTTCCCATGCCTCGTGAAACGTTTCTCCATCCCAATGTGAAAATTCTCTAATTGAGGTTCTCATGGCATTGGTCTTAAAAACCGGATAGTACTTCTTCAAGAACTCTTGTTGCATTTCTACCCGAGAAGTGATTGAAAAAGGCCTAAGATTGTTAAACCAATACTTTGCCTTATCTTTTAAGGTGAATAGAAAAAGTTTGAGTCTTAAAACCTCTTCCGGCATGTCCGTATATTTTACGGCGGAACATACTTCAAGAAATTCATCCAAATGCTTGTAAGGTTCTTCACTTGGAAGTCCATGATAGTTAGGAAGCATTTGAATGGTTTGTGGCTTAATTTCATAATGATGTGCTCTAAAAGGAGGCAATTGGATGCATGTAGGTGCATTATACTCATTAGGCACATAATGGTCTCTTAAAACAAGAGGTGGATTAGCTATATGAGGTGCAACATGAACACCTTGGTTTTGAATTCCTTGATTGATGATGGGAGGTTGTGGAGCATACATTGGCCTTGGCATTCCATATGGAACTTGGCCTTATTGTTGTGGTGGTTGGTGAATGAATGGCCTAGGCATGCCTAATGGTACTTGTATGTTCTCATTGTGCACATTGGGATGAAGGATACCATGTTGGTCTATGTGACCAAGGTCCTTAACATGATTATCATTATGGTCATCAATTGATAGATTGGCTCTATTTATACTTCCTTTTCCCATAGGATTTCTAACGATAGATTCAAGATACAAATCAAGAGGGACAAGAGTTGGTCTCACTGAACGACGTCCATGCATGCACAATGCAACACACAACAAACACAAAGAATGACAAACACTATGCCTTCACAACAATGCAATTAAACTTCTTCTACAAACACTTAATTCATACTCCCATGCTTTAACAACAATGATGCAAGAACAATTAAAAACAAGCCTCCATGTGGGCCGACGATTTAACTAAGGGATTGAGTAAAGAAAGTCTCACAAAGGTCCTTTAGCACTTCAACTCCAAATTTATAGCTTAGCTTAGCAGATTTTTAGAATTTTTAGCTTTTTTATTCTTTGCTTAGCTTGAATGCTCCTTTGCTTGCTTCCTCTCTAACAATGCACCTAGTTAAGTAAGAACAACACAATAAGTAACCAAAAAGAAAAATAAAAGTAAAGTAAAGATACGATCAAAAGAGTACTAATCCTAATTGATTCCACAAATCTGACGTTGCCAAATCTAATAAATCAACTCCCCGCCAACGGCGCCAAAAACTGATGCACGTGTGTCGCCGCACCACATTAAGCTTCAGAGTGTGCATTAAGGGGAGGGCCAAGAGTTTTACATTTATTGAAGCCACTACTACCTTTCACTATAAATATAGCTAGGGCGAGTAGGGATCGTCCCAAGGGATTGTGAGGATCGAACAATGTCGTGGAAATGTTATTAGGGCTAGTAGGTTGAGTGATCAAACAAATGGTTGGTTGGTTAATTAAACTAGAGAGCAACTAAATTAAACTAAGTGATAACAAAAGATTGCAATGAAGACTAAGTAAGAGAGAGAGAGAGATCTTGGGGTTTAAAGATCACCACCAAGCAATGCATTTCTATACCTTTGACAAGTGATTAATGAGGGAAAATGGTGTGTTGTAATATTGGTGTGTGTGTGTTTGGTTGTTTCAACAAGCAAGAATGACTAGTTAAGTATATGTTGTCTAAACATCATGTGAAAGGCACAATATATCTAAGCAATGAAGTATATATTGTCTAAACAACATGTGAAAGGCACAATAGATCAAAACAAGTCATTAATCCTTTCATTAAGCTCACAATCCAAATATAACACAAGGATAGAGACATATGCTACTTGTATTCAAAAGCTTGGATCATCAAACAACAAGCATAGATTATCCTCCCATTTAACACTACACTACAACTACACTACATCTACACTACTAGCATGAAAATAAACTAGGGGAGAGGCACAATCCATCAAGGAATAAGTATGAACCATCAAGAGAATCACAAGAGCATTCCTTTAAGCACTATGTTTTGGCAATCTCCAAATCTATAGCATCAATACACATATACATGCATCAATAACACAAAATCTAGAGACAAGCACATGAACATCTATTCTAGCATACATAGACATATGGATAGAATGAAATGATCAATTGGAAGCATTAAACCACATAAATCATTGAATAAACAAGATCTATATATATCAAAGTGTCAAAACATTAATTACAACACTAATCCCTCAATAATACACAAGATTAAGATATAGAAAGCATGCTTGGGGCTAACTCTAGCCCCAAGAGGATGTCTAGCCACTCATGGTGATATTGCTCCAACCCTCAAGGGCTAACACCATGGTTGAAATCTGCTCCTTGTTGATGAAGAACTCTAATGGTGTCTCTAGCCTCCTCCTCCTCCTCTAAGCTTGCTTTTTAAGAGAATAAACCCTAGAATTGTATATATGTCTCAAAAAGTGCATCATTTCCTTTTATAAGTAGGTCAAGTGGCACACAAAATGAGCTGGGGTCGTGCAAAGAATATTCTCTAATGAATGGATAAAGGACGAATTGCACAAGCTGGAAATTTAACTTTTTCGCACTGGAGGAAGTTCAATCGATCGAACCTTGGACTTGGATTGATCGAACTGGCTGAGATCCATCGAACTTAGGCTGGATCGATCCAACTGGTTAAGCTTTTTGGGAAAAGACAAATCCGAGATATTTTGAGAGATATTTTTGGGAAAAGGACGAAAGTGGTTAGTAGGTGGTACAGCTGTGGATAGGATCAATCATTTGAATAAGGACAAAAGTGTTCGATCGATCGAAGAATGGTGTTGGATCAATCGAACTTTTGGACTTTATGCATTTGGGTCAAGGCTTGGATCTATCTTGAAGTGCTGAGATCGATCATTGTTCGATCGATTGAACCTTGAAGTTGGATCGATAAAACTTTACTGCTTCCCACCTTTGGCTTCATTTGCTTTCTTTTTTCTGCACTTTGCTCCTTTCTTTGTTTAATCCCAGAATTGCTTCAATTAAGCTCTTATTTGGCTGAGTTAGCTTATTTTCGGGATAAGTGCCTGAAAATGGAAATAATACGAAATCAATCTAAAACGAAAAAGTAAGATAGATAAAGGTGCTAGAATGCCTAAGCTTAAGGAGTTTAAATACGCACTTTTCAGCGCTCATCATATATCTTGGTTATAGTCTATAAAGATGCACACTGTGATTTCTAGACATTTCACATGCCATCGTAGTTAAGAATTTAGGGCATGACTTGTGTGTTCCAAAATCTTGGTTGTACATGAAACGTGGTTAATGCATTTCTTGTATTTTGATATAATCTTGACTTACACAACTTGTTGATTTTGGGACTTGGGATATCAATCAAGAATTGACATGGCTAGGACTTGGTTTTAGTATGGGAGATAGAGAACTCCCTACACTATAGTGCGCACTAGGGGAAGGTACCTATGGGTTAGTAGCCCTAAAGTGATCTCAAGAGTACGGTTTTAATCTGGGCAATATCCGAGTTTCCACATTGCTTAATTTCACTGTTTAAATTTCAAGTTGCCATTCCTTGAAGATTTAAAACTTGTCGTATTATGTGAAATGCTCCAATCTTGTTAATTGCATAGATATTATGCCTTGTCCTTGATTTCATGTATTACTCCTATCGTGTAAATTGGAATGCTCTAACCACGTTAATTGTATTGATAATGGAATTCTTGTTAACTTATATCTGAGTATACCTCTTGTCGTGTTAATTGGAATGTTCCAATTATGTTAATTGCATTGATAATGTGATCTTTGTATTCTAGTATCTTCTTGTCGTGTTGTATGGATTATTCCAAACCTTGTTTAATTGTATTGATAATGCAATTCATGTTGATCTATATTCAAGTATCATTCTTATCATGTTCCTTGGATTATCCCAATCTTGATTCGTTTCATATATGTATATGTATCATGATTCTTGTTGATTACACTCTAAGGTAGCTTAGGATGCTCCCTGAGTCTCACTTTGACATAGACGTTAAGTGGCATGTTTCCTTTCAATTGTTTCAAGTTAATGTAAAAATCTCTAAAGAAATCGAGTCTATCCATGCTCATTCTCTATGAGTAAACTTGTTTACTTACCCCGAAGTTACTGAGGGTTTTGTTCT
The DNA here is from genome assembly GCF_030987335.1 of Cornus florida. Classification (NCBI taxonomy): domain Eukaryota; kingdom Viridiplantae; phylum Streptophyta; class Magnoliopsida; order Cornales; family Cornaceae; genus Cornus; species Cornus florida. The sequence continues at coordinate 36,071,603 of NW_026775580.1, forward strand.
GGTATGAAGACTTGGTTCGTGATGCTCATCTTTCCGGGATGACTTATAACTTTTAAGTTTCCATTTCATGTAAATGTTAGCATGAAATGTCTTTTATAACTTTTTATGTCAAAATGTGTATATTTGATTCCAAATATGTAAGGTGTACATAAGTACACTCTTTTCAATGTATTTGACATGTATAAATTGAGGCCATAGGCCAATGGCATCAAGTTTGTATCATATGCACTTTTGCTTTCAAAGTTTATTATGAAAATGTTGAAAAATGCTAAGTCATTGCTTCATAACTTTTGCACCGGGTGTGGGAATTCCATTCTTTTTCTTTCATAGGGTTCCTATGATTATGTGTGAGGTGTGGCCAAGGCCAAACACCATTTAGTTCTAGGTTTCACATTTCGGTTTCATTTATTACATTTTAGGGCATTTTTAGCCATTGAGAGGTCATATTTTACATTGGGGTTATTTTGGTGCCGCGGACCATTGGGACGTGTCTTAAATGTCTTTTTCTGTTTACATGCATGTCCACTTTTCGCAAAACTCTTGAGTTTCAACTTTTGACCTATTTTTGGGTGATTTTATGAGTTTTAATGAAAATTCATGCATTGGGACATCATTTTAAGTTTTCTCTTGTTTTAGCATGTTTTGGATGCTTGCATGAGGCTAGGAAATGTTTTGAAACGTGTTCAGATCATGTAGAGTCCATGTATAGCCTTAGAGACGGACCAAGCATCACACACACATATTGTAGCAGCTTTTTCTACTGTAGCAGATGTGTCGGTCGGCTGATAAGGACCCATCAGCCGGCTGACCAAACTCTCGAGACCATTCCAGTAGGCTTTTTAGGAAAAACCTTATTTTAGTCGTCTGATGATTGGGGTTCGGCCGACCGACGGTTGAGGTTCGGCCGGCTGATGGTTACATTTTGGTCGACCGACCCTCCTTGGAACCATTTTTTTCATTTTTTCCTTGGATAGCTTTGTTGCATCAACTTTGGGAGGTTAAATCTCTTTCATTTTAAATCCAAACCCTTGAGTCTAAATTCAAGATCTTGAAGTTAGCTTTCCAATGGTACCAACCATTCATCAAAACTCCACCCATAGTGAGAATTATTCCAGTTCTAGTGAGATAGGTTATGGAAATCCTAAAATGGAGAAGGCCACTTTGTTTTAAACTCATAACTTTTTCGTCCGGACTCGAATCAGGTGATTCTTGAGTCCAACTATATTCATTTTTCGTTGTTTTTCCAATGGTGTGCATGGTGGCACCCATTTTTGTGTGAAATGATCATTTTTCCCTTAGCTTACTTCTTTTTGGATTTAGCATCCTTGCTTCATTTCTTAGCTCTTCTGAGTTCCATGGCTTCATGGGGAGTCATCTTTGTGCCTTAGGGATGACGTACGTCTCTTGAGGCCATTTTGCTTCCGCATTTCAGATCCGTCATCGGATCATCTTTTGGTTCATCACATACACACTGGGTTAAAAAATCCAGGGTCGTTACAGGTGGTATCAAAGCTTCCGGGTTCGAATACCTTGGACGACGGGTTTTGGGTGCATATCATGCTCACGTTGTTTTGCCTTGATATGTCATTTGTATCTTAATAACATGTCTTGTACGATAACATGTTCACATGCTTGGGTATTTTGAGACACCTATTAATTGTTAAGCATGCTTTATGTGTATATATGCTTCCTGATAACATGGTCTGGGTTACTATCATGTCCTGGTATGATATCATGTCTACTTGCTTATGTTAGTATGACTGTATGCGACGTATGTCAGCATACCTTACGCTTTTTATTCACGTGTATTGTCGTACCATGTACTTATATGCTTCTTGATAACATGTTTTGATTTGATAACACATTTGTTTGCTTATATGACAACCTATTTAAAAGCTTACCTTGACTGTCTTAGCGAATGATATATGCTCATTTGCCTTAACATATGGCACCTGCCTGTTATTTTTAGCTTGTGGTATATGCTTGTCTATCTGAATACATTGTATACACTTGTTTATCTTGACATGATTATATGCAACATATCGTCATACCTTACGTTCTTCTCATGTATACACTGACATGCTTTATGTGATCTTACTACTTGCATGAGTAGATAGTTCGTTACTATGTTGCATGCTAGTTGTTTACTTTCATGTCTGGTTTTGACATTGCATATTGTCCTAGATTGTCTCTTAGGATATGTCGTATCCCTTGGATGCATTCTTATTTTATGAGTTTCTTCCTTAGATAGGAGAAATTCATTCCGTAAGGACCCATGTAGGGAACCTTCTTATCTATTCTGTCGGTTGAAGGGAGTAAGGCTCATGTGAGCATAGTGTCGCAGTCCTTGTCCGGTGGAGTGAGACGCGGGCCAGGGAGGCACCGTTTCATTCCTTTTCCTTCGTGGCTTTATGACATGGTCGGGGAGTGTCATGGGTGTTTTGTAATATAGGAGCTACTGGCTCTACTTGTACTGAGGATTTAAGGCCTTAAGCGTAGCAGTGCCAATGACATTGTTGTCAGAGTTTTGGGATTAGCTACCCCAACTCTCGCAGATGCCTGGTTTCAGTAATGCTTTTGGTAATGATCATTTTCAACATTGATGTCTTCATATTGATAGGTTTTTTGAGTTGACTAAGTTAGGGCATGTTATGAATTAGTGCCTTATACTGTCATGTTACCTTACTAACGAGTAAGTGTGGGCGGGTTCTGGTTGCTGTTCGTACTACCTCATCAATCTTTTCTTTTATCGTGTTTCAACGTTTCGTTGTTGGGATTCTCTCAGTGGTTGATCTTGAGTTAATGTGTCGATTCGTATGAGGTGTTCTCTCAGTCCATGGTTTCGCATTCCTTCCGTTGATCTTAAGACTTCTAGAGTTGTCCTTCAATGTTTTATGAGCTATCCTTGGTTTAACCTTTTGTTCGGTCCCTGTTCTGTTCTTTTCTGGTATGTTCCTAATTTTGAGGACAAAATTCCTTTAAGGAGGGTAGGTTGTAATGACCTGATCATTTTCCTCTTTTTCTTTTTTTCTCAAATTTTATGGATAAATTTTTTCTGAGCTCTGTTTCTCGTCACTTGGTGTCGTCTCGAGTGCTTGGAAATGGTTTCCGAGACACTTTCGTTTGGATTGATAACTTCCTTTAAGCACCGAGTCATTTCTGCATTTTCACTTTTTAGACACTATTCACTTTTTGTCCTTTTCCCTATTCTGTCTTTTCCCTATTTGTCACTTTTTGGTACAACCTCACTTTTCATGCTTGGATTTGGTTTTTAACTTCACGTATCTTCATTCTAAGTGGTTTCCATGAAATACGTATCTTTACTTTTGTAAGAAAGTATTCTAGTTGCTCTCGGTGTCCATAAGGATATGGATTCACAGTTTTTCAGAATCTTTTTCTTTTCTTGGGGTGTTTTTTGTAAATATTTTGAAGATATTTTATTTTAAGGGTTTTAAGAAAATATTTTTGGAAGATATTTTCATTCTGGGTCATTAGTGCAGTTAACCCTTTTTGGAGGGGCCATTGTGCAATTAACAACAATTATTGCAAAATATCTCGTTTCGAGTTGTGTACTCTTAGAATGTCCTTCTGGTCGTTTTTCTCCCGCTTTAGGGTTTCTGGCCCTAGTTGCTGCCGAACTTGTACGGGGCATATCTCTCTGCTTGGAGCTCAGTTTTTTACGCCATTTCTTCCGTTGTTCATATTTTCTCATCTCGGCTCTTTTTCGTTCACGGAGTTTTGCCGTTTGAATGCGTTTGCTCAAATTTCACTTTTCTGGACCCAATGGGGCCCTTTCGAGGCACTTTTAGGGTTTTCCTATAAATAGAATGTCTTAAAGTGAAAAGTCATTTTTCCATCATCTTCTTCCCCCTCTTGGCCGGCAGCCATGGGAGCCCAAGGGGCTGCCTTCACTCTTTCTTCTCCTCCACTTGATTTCCTTGGTAGAAAGTCTTCCATCTTAACATTTATCGTAGGCCTCGTCGTGCTATACTTTTCCCCCTTATTAGAACCCATTTTTGGCCAAATTTTGAGTTTGGGTTTGAAGTCAAGTTATGATTTTCATGGGGCTTCCTTGGGATTTTTGTTCATCGTGTTGTCCCCAACAAAACCCTGAAGTATCGTCGAATTCAGAGCACTTTTCTTTCGGTGGGGATTTGAGATTTTCATCTCAAAATTGAGGTAGGGGGTGTTATAATTTATTATTCTTGATGTATTGCATGCTAGTGATGTTTATGCAACTTATTTACATGCTTTGATACAAAATCTAGAGATTTTATTATTTATTTTTCTTGTGAGGGATTTGATTTTCCCGGTCGGTTATAGCTTGGTTTAAACATGTGGCATGATAGAATGTTACCCCTTGATGTGGTCATTGACATATATTAAATTGAGAGCATTTGAACAAGTATTGAAGATTTTATTTAATATTTTTCTTGAATAGATATTAATTCACGTGGCCTTATCTAGCTTGAAATTAACATGAGATGTCATATTATATTAGGCATTCGCATGCTCTTCAACATATGTGAAATTGAAAGTAATCGGAGGTGTTTTAAAATCTAGAGAATATTTAATTAATTTGATTAATTAATTTATTCCATGTGTACTATTCACTTCATTGAAATTCTGACTTGATTTTATTGATGTGCATGCCATATACTTTCACATATATTAAATCGGGAATATTTGATTAGGTTTTGAAACCTTTTATTTAATTATTTTCTAGTATTAAAGTTTAATACTCATGACCGTATCTTGCATGGAATTCACTTGTATCATGCTTTTAAATCAAGTCTTGACATGTTGTATAACATATATTAAATTAAGATCATTTGGATAAATTTCAAAATCTAGAGATTTTAATTAAATGAATTAATTAAAATCCATTCAAAAGCTCCTTGGTCTTGATTAAGTTTCTAACTTAGTATTCATGCTTTCCTTGACAGGTTCCTTCACATGTATCAAATTGAGAATAATCAGATAAGTTTTGAAACTTGCATTTATTTATTTCCTTTGTATGGAATCTAATTCATATTGTTGTATCTTGTATGAAGTGAACTTGTAACTTGACATTGAACTTGTCCTTGACATATCTTGTTCGTAGAACATTGAACTTGCCATGTAATCTTGATAATTTAATCTCTTTAGTGGATTAAATTCCCTTTTTATGCTCCCATTGAGTTAATCATGCTTTGATATTTAACTTTTGTGAACTTATGAATCAGACTTGTATTTCATGGACTTTTATCTTTTTATCAAGCATCGTGACTTCTTGTACCTAGGTTTCATTAATGTACTTAATGAACATGCACATTTGTCTTGGAATGGTTAATTTACACGTGTTGTTTAGTGAGTAATTGAATCATGTATCTCATACTTGTGATATATTTACTTCAGTGGATTTCTTGTGCTATATATCTTGGTTATAGTCTATAAAGATGCACACTATGATTTCTAGACATTTCACATGCCATCGTAGTTAAGAACTTAGGGCATGACTTGTGTGTTCCAAAATCTTGGTTGTGCATGAAACGTGGTTAATGCATTTCTTGTACTTTGATACAATCTTGACTTGCACAACTTGTTGATTTTGGGACTTGGGATATCAATCAAGAATTGACATGGCTAGGACTTGGTTCTAGTACGAGAGATAGAGAGCTCCCTACACTATAGTGCGCACTAGGGGAAGGTACCTATGGGTTAGTAACCCTAAAGTGATCCCAATAGTACGGTTTTAATCCGGGCATATCCGAGTTTCCACATTGGTTGATTTCACTCTTTAAATTTCAAGTTGCTATTCCTTGAAGATTTAAAACTTGTCATATTATGTGAAATGCTCCAATCTTGTTAATTGCATAGATATTATGCCTTCTCCTTGATTTCATGTATTACTCCTATCGTCTAAATTGGAATGCTCCAACCATGCTAATTGTATTGATAATGTAATTCTTGTTAACTTATATCCGAATATACCTCTTGCCGTGTTAATTGGAATGTTCCAATCATGTTAATTGCATTGATAATGTGATCTTTGTATTCTAGTATCTTCTTGTCGTGTTGTATGGATTATTCCAAACCTTGCTTAATTGTATTGATAATATAATTCATGTTGATCTATTTTCAAGTATCCTTCTTATCATATTCCTTGGATTATCCCAATCTTGATTCGTTTCATATATGTATATGTATCATGATTCTTGTTGATTACACTCTAAGGTAGCTTAGGATACTCCCTAAGTCTCACTTTGACATAGACGTTAAGTGGCATGTTCCTTTTCAATTGTTTCAAGTTAATGTAAAAATCTCTAAAGAAATCGAGTCTATACATGCTCATTCTCTACGAGTAAACTTGTTTACTCAACCCGAAGTTACTGGGGTTTTTTTTTCTGGTATGAAGACTTGGTTCATGATGCTCATCATTCCGTGGATGACTTGTAGCTTTTAAGTTTCCATTTCATGCAAATGTTAGCATGAGATGCCTTTTATAGCTTTTTATGTCAAAATGTGTATATTTGATTCCATATATATTTGATTCCATATATATAATGTATACATAAGTACACTCTTTTCAATGTATTTGACATGTATAAATTGAGGCCATAGGCCAATGGCATCAAGTTTGTATCATATGCACTTTTGCTTTCAAATTTTATTATGAAAATGTTGAAAAACGCAAAATGCTAAGTCATTGCTTTATAACTTTTGCATTGGGTGTGGGAATTCCATTCTTTTTCTTTCACAGGGTTCCTATGATCATGTATGAGGTGTGGTGAAGGTACAAACACCATTTAGTTCTAGGTTTCATATTACAGTTTCATTTATTATGTTTTAGGGCATTTTTGGCCATTGAGAGGTCATATTTTGTATTGGGGTTATTTTGGAGCTGCGGACCATTGGGACGCGTCTTAAATGTCTTTTTACATTTGCATGCATGTCCATTTTTTGCAAAACTCTTAAGTTTCAACTTTTGACCTATTTTTGGGCGATTTTATGAATTTTCATGAAAATTCATGCATTGGGACATCATTTTAAGTTTCCTCTTGTTTTATCATGTTTTAGATGCTTGCATGAGGCTAGGAAATGTTTTGAAACGTGTTCAGATCATGTAGAGTCCATGTATAGCCTTAGAGATGGACCAAGTATCACACGCACACATTGTAGCAGTTTTTTCTGCTGCAGCAGATGTGTCGGTCGGCTAATGAGGACCCATTAGCTAGCTGACCAAACTCTCTAGACCATTCCAGTAGGTTTTTTAGGAAAAACCTCATATCGGCCGACTGATGATTGGGGTTTAGCCGACCGACGGTTGAGGTTTGGCCTGCTGATGGCTGCATTTTGGTCGACCGACCCTCCCTGGAACCATTTTTTTCATCTTTTCCTTGGATAACTTTGTTGCATCAACTTTGGGAGGTCATATCTCTTTCATTCTAAATCCAAACTAAGTTGTTCTTGAGTCTATATTCAAGATCTTAAAGTTAGCTTTCTAATGGTACTAACCACTCAACAAAACTCCACTTATAGTGATAGTTATTCCAGTTCTAGTGAGATAGGGTCCTGGAAATCCTAAAACAAAGAAGGCCACTTTGTTTTAAATTCATAACTTTTTCGTCGGGACTCTGAATCAGGTGATTCTTGAGTCCAACTACGTTCATTTTTCATTATTTTTCTAATGGTGTACACAGTGGCACCCATTTCTGTGTGAAGTGATCATTTTGCCCTTAGTTTACTTCTTTTTAGATTTGGCATTCTTGCTTCATTTCTTAGCTCATCTGAGTTCCATGGCTTCATGGGGAGTCATCTTGGTGCCTTAGGGATGACGTACATCTCTTGAGGCCATTTTGCTTTTTCTGCTTCTGTATTTCGGATCCGTCATCGGATCATCTTTTGGTTCATCACAGGACACACTGGGTTGAAAAATCCAGGATCGTTACAACTTAGGGCCTCCCTTTGATGGATTATTCTTGATTTTTGACTTCATGTGCTCTCATCATATTTATTGAGGAATTTTATAGCTTAGTGAGCATGTCATAAGCTACACCCTAGTCTAGGTAGTTAAAGCATGGAAAACTTTGATGGATTATATTTAATTCTTGATTTTATGAATTTCTTGAAGATAATGTAGCAATCATGTATTACTACCTATCTTGGTCACATACATAAGTTGTTGCCCAAGTTAATAGGAAGCAAGTATATTTATATGGTTGGTGGTGGATTCACTTCCCTAGCTCTCTCTACATAAGTTTAATTCATCTTTAATCCATTCCATTTACCGTTTTATGCAAATTTTAATTCCTAGTTCTATGTGACAAACAAACCAAACCTTACACCTCTTTTATCAAGCAAAGTGATTTTGCAACCTTGGTTGCCATAAACTAGCAATCCCAGTGGTTCGACTTACCCTTACGATAGCCCTATTTTACAATGCGTTGTACTATTGGAAGTGTTGATTGTTATTGGTAAACATATTTCAACCACCAATTTTTGGCGCCGTTGCCGGGGATTGCAAACGGTTTTGTAACCGAGGTTTAAAGATCACCTTTGGTTTGATTGTGAATATTGTGTTTCGTGGATATTTTTTGGTTTGGTTTTGGTGATTTTTGTGCTTAAGTATTATTTGTGAGATTCTAGGAACTCAAGGCTTACCAAGGAAAAACTGAAAATTGTAAGTCTAAAGGACTCCAGGTAAGTTTTTCAAAAGTTCTAGTTTTAAAAGTGTGAATATTTTGCATATGTATAAATTTCTGATCTTTGATTGTGAAGCCCTTGTTGAGGCTATTTCTGTATTTTTGTTTTGCCAAGCATCGATCCTTGTCCTGGCCATTTACTTTCTGTTTTGTTGATAATTGAGGAGAAAGGGAACATATTATGTGGATGTTATGGTGAAGGGGTGTTGTGTTTGTTGTGTGAATTTTGTTGTTGATGTTGGGCCGTAGGTCATTACCTTTGCCAACTCTTGAAGAACCAATTGACATAAATTCACTTGAAAAGACTCTCAGAAGAAACCTTAGGGAATCCGAAAATATAAGAGGAATCGAACCTGAATTTAATACCATGGCATGAAATGAAGAAAATTTGAGGGATGAGGAAATCAATCTTGAAAGGGAAGAAATTCCAAATGTGGAACCTATGACTCTTAGGGACCATTTCATCCCTACAACTTATGCCTCTCCTTCTTGCATAGTGATGCCAAACATCGATGCAGCCCAATATAAGATTAAATTTAGCACAATTCAAATGCTTCTATCCTTTCATGGCTTTGAAAATGAAAACCCCTATAAGCATCTTGATGAATTCCTTGAAATCTCCTCTACCATCAAGATGAGGGGCTTCCCTGAAAATGCACTCTATTTGCGTTTCTTCCCATTCGCCTTAAAAGATAGGGCAAAATATTGGTTGAACTCCTTTGTTGCAAATTCCATCACTACATGGGCACAATTGCAACAAGAATTCCTAAAAAAATATTATCTGGTGAGTAAGACCAATCAAATGTGGCGTTCCATTCTTAGTTTTTCATAAATCGATGGAGAACAACCCTATGAGACTTGGGAAAGACTTCAAGACCTTCTTAGGAAATGTCCGCACCACCTAATTCCAAAATGGCAATTGGTGCAAGCTTTCTATGACGGTTTAACTGAACCACATAGACTTATGGTTGACTCATCTTGTGGAGGAATGTTCATGTCTAAAGATGTAGATGAGGCTTAGACCTTACTCGAGAATTTGAGTGAAAACTCATTGAATATAATTCTCCTAGGGCTCCAACATCAACCAATGCAAAGAACACTAATCCATGTCAACCAAAGACAATGAGGGAAGAATCTTCTCAAGTGGATGCCGTAGCTTACAAATTCTACCAATTAATGGCACCACATCTCTCTCTTTCTCTGTCTCAAAATTCAGCAAGTGCGGTGTGTGCATCATACACTAGCCCATTCCATTTCTCGGAAGATTGCCCCACATCGGAGCAATTTTCTAGTAACAATCAAGAGCAGGCAAATGCCATATTTTTCAGGCCTGAAAATAATCCTTACTCCAATACCTACAATCCGAGATGGAGAGATCATCTGATTTTTTGGTGGAGGCAACCAGCCCCACAAAATTCGACATTTCAAAATCAAGGGCAGCAAAATCAGCCCTTTTCTCAATTTCCAAATCGGCAATTTCAGGCCTCTTCAATTTACCGTCCACCCTATAATCCAAATGTTTTTACTCCACCTCCTATGTTTCCAACTGATGAGATTCTTGCTGCAAATAAGCAAATGATGGAATCCTTTAACAAACAAATGTTAAAATCCAACAAGCAACTCTTGACATCATTGCAGCCCACTCTCCAAATGGTTCATTCACATACTTAGTCAATAGCTAAACTTGAGAATCAAGTGGGACAAATAGCTAATTCAATGAACCAACTTCTTCAAAAAGATACGGGAAAACTTCCCACTCAACCATTTGTGAATCCTAGAGGGATCCATGTGATTGATGAAGTCCTTCCTACGAGTGGACCTTCTCATGAACATGTCCAAGCAATCACCACACTTCGGAGTGGTCGAATTTTGGACAATAAGGTTGAAGGAGGAAAAGATGAAAAAGTTCTTCCTCCCAAAAATCTAAATCTCACCTCATCTAATCCAAATTTCACTCTTGAAAATCCAAAGTGCAACAATGAAAATTCCAAGCTTGTGACCCTAAATGTGGAGACCTCTTATAAGCCTAAGGCTCATTTTGCTCAACGTCTCTAAGAGTTGACACATTTTGGGAATAAAAGCTATAAAATTTAGGACATGTGGGAGGTCTTTAAGCAAGTAAAGATCAACCTACCTCTCTTAGATGCTATCAAGTAAATTTCTCCTTATGCCAAATTTCTCAAGGATTTGTGTACTCAAAAACACACTTCTAAAAGTCATTTACTGAAGAAGGTAAGACTAACTGAATAAGTGAGTGCGATAATTTAGTACAACAGTCCTTCAAAGTATAAGGATCCAGGTTCCCTGACAATCTCGTGTGTCATTGGTGACAACAAGATAGAAAGGACACTCCTTGACTTAGGAGCGAGTGTGAACTTGATTCCTTATTCAGTTTACTTACAACTTAGATTGGGAGACCTTAAACCAACTACCGTGGTCTTGCAGCTTGCCGATAGATCAGTCAAGCACCTACGGGGCATTCTTGAAGATGTGATAATCAAAGTGGACAAATTCTACTTCCTGGTAGACTTTGTGGTTCTTGACACGGAACCGGTCTAAGATCCAAAGAAACATATTCTAGTGATCCTCAGTAGGCCTTTCTTAGCTACAACTAATGCTTCAATAAATTGCCGAACCGGGGTGATGGATATCGCCTTTAGAAATATGCAAGTTAAACTCTATATCTTTTATGTAACTCAACATCCTCTCGATGAGGATGATTGTTTTCTCATTGATGTGTTAGATGAAGATGTCAAAGAATCTTTCCCCTTTATTCTAAGTAAGGATCCTCTTGAAACTTGCATGTCTTATTTTGACTTCGCAAACTTTGATATTGACTAATCCATCTAAGAAGTAAATTCTTTGCTCAAAGTTGGTGCTATCATGGACTTTCCCTCTTGGAAAGTGCTAAGAGCACCACTTCTTCAACTTTCCATCCCTCATCCGGTACCTTCATTGAAATCTCCACCCCAACTTGACTTAAAGCCACTCCTGGCCCACCTTAAGTATGTTTCAAAGGACTAAGAAAATAGCCTTTTAGTGGTGCTATAATAGCATAAAGAAGCTATTGGCTGGGCAGTGGCTGATTTGAAAGGAATTGACCCCTCTATTTGTATGCATCACATTCATATAGAGGATGACGCTAAACCTTCTAGAGAGGTGCAGCGTCAGTTGAATCCAAACATGAAGGAGGTGGTCATGAAAGAAGTGATCAAGCTACTACATGCGGGAATCATCTACCCCATCTCTGATAGCAAGTGGGTAAGCCCCACTCAAGTTATTCCCAAGAAATCTGACCTCATCGTTGTTAAAAATTCAGCGGGAGAAGTCGTGCCACAACGCACCACCACTGGGTGGCGTGTGCGCGTTGATTACCGAAAACTCAACTCTACTACTAAGAAAGATCATTTTCCATTCCCATTCATTGATCAAATCCTAGAGAGGCTCGCCAGCCAAAGCTACTACTATTTTCTTAACGATTATTCCGGCTATAACCAAGTGGCAATTGATCATCAAGATCAAGAGAAGACCACATTCACATGTCCCTTTGGAACTTTTGCCTATAGAGGCATGCCCTTTGGGCTATGCAATACATTGGTAACTTTCCAAAGATGTATAATGTCCATATTTTCTGATTTGGTCGAGAAGTTTTTGGACGTATTCATGGATGAATTTTTCGTCTTTGGATCTTCCTTTGACTCATGTCTCCACATTCTATCCCTTGTGCTTCAAAGATGCAAGGAGACAAATCTAATTCTAAGTTAGGAAAAGAGTCATTTCATAGTCTAAGAAGGCATTGTCTTAGGGCACGTTATTTTTAAAAGGGGAATTGAGGTCGACAAAGTAAAAGTTGAATTGATCTCTAACCTTTCTCGTCCAAATTCTGTCCGACAAATCCGTTCCTTTCTTGGTTATACCGGCTTCTATCGCCGCTTCATCAAAGATTTCAATAAAATATCCCGACCCTTGTGTAATCTTCTTGCCAAGGATATTCACTTCAATTTTGATGAAGCATGTTTGGAAGCTTTGTACTCTTCTCTCTTCAGCCCCAATCATAAAACCGCCTGGTCTCTTCCATTTAAGATCATATGTGACGCATCCGATTATGCATTAGGTGCGGTTTTGGGCCACCGTGTGGACAAGCTACCACATGCTATCTACTATGCTAGCAAAACTCTTTCTGATGCTCAATTGAATTACACCACTACTGGAAAAGAGTTGCTAGCTATGGTGTATGCCTTAGACAAATTCCGCTCTTACCTTCTTGGGTCTAAGGTCATTGTCTTTTCAGACCATGCCACTTTAAGGCATTTGCTCGCAAAGAAAGAAACCAAACCCTAGCTAATTCAATGGATACTCTTACTCCAAGAGTTTGATATTGAAATTTAGGATAAAAAAGGGATAGACAATGTCGTCACTGACCATCTCTCTCATCTACTCGTTGAGAAATCTTCTGAATTTGCTACAGTTCGTGATTCTTTTCCGAATGAGCAACTGTTTCAAATTTCTCATACAAATCTTCCTTGGTTTGCGGATATTATCAACTACGTTGCGGTTGGAAAAATTTCGTCCAAATGGTCCAAACAAGAGAAAGACCGGTTCTTCTCCCAAGTCAAAAATTTCTTTTGGGAAGATCCAGAATTGTTCAAGTATTGCCCGGACCAAATCATCCGGCGATGCATTCCTTAAACCGAATTCTCAAGTGTCCTCAATTTCAGCCACACTCTTGCATGTGGAGGACACTTTAGCGCCAAGAAAACTGCTGACAAAGTCCTTCAAAGCAGATTTTATTGGCCCTCTCTGTTTCGGGATGCTTATAATTTCTGCAAGTCTTGTGAGTGCTGCCAAAAGCTCGAAGCCATGTCTAGAAGAGATATGATCCCCCTGACCCCCATCTTAATCATAGAAATTTTCGATGTGTAGGGAATTGATTTCATGGGACCGTTTCCATCCTATTATGGTTATGAGTATATTCTCTTTGCGGTGGATTACGTGTCTAAATGGGTTGAGGCTAAGGCTACCAAAACCAATGATCATAAAGTTATGGTCAAGTTTGTTCAATCGAATATCTTCAGTCGATTTGGTATGCCTTGAGCCCTCATCAGTGACGGAGGTGCTCATTTCTATAACTACCATCTCAAATACGTCCTTTTTAAGTACTCCATCACTCACAAGGTTGCACCTTACCACCCTCAAACTAGTGGTCAAGTAAAAGTCTCTAATCGTGAGATCAAACAATTCTAGAAAACACGGTTCGACCGAACCGTAAAGATTGGTCATTACGGCTAAACGATGCGCTTTGGGCTTACTGGACAGCTTATAAGACGCCCATTGGCATGTCACTATATCGACTTGTCTTTGGCAAAGCTTGTCATCTCCCGGTTGAGTTAGAGCACCGTGCTTTTTGGGCCATAAAACGGTTCAACTTTGATCTTAAGCAAGCTGGCTCTACTCGTAAATTACAGCTCAATGAGGACATTCGAAATGATGCGTATGAAAGTGTCAAAATCTACAAGGCAAAGACTAAAGCATTTCATGACAAACACATTGTCAATAAGTCTTTTGCCCCCATATAGAAAGTTTGGCTTTTCAATTCTCGGTTGCGACTCTTTCTCAGTAAACTCCGTTCACGTTGGGATGGTCCATATGTTATCTCATATGTTTTTCCTCATGGTGCCATTGAACTTCATGATCCTACCGATGGATCTCTCTTTAAAGTCAATGGCCAAAGGCTCAAACCTTATGTCGATGGGCTCAAAAAATGGAACAGACCCAATTTATGAGGACTGATGCGAATTCGTGGTTTGTTTAGCCATCGACATTAAATTTAGCACTTTTAGGAAGCAATTCTTTCAATTCCAAGCTTCCATCTTCCAAAAAGGCCTTGGCCAATTTTCTGAAAAATTAGCTTAGTGTAGCCAAAATTTAAAATTTTTCTGAACTATCTTGATTTGTGTTCTGAAAAGTCACTTTAGGCTTAATTAGTCATTTTAAGGTCTCGGTATCATTTTCAAAATTTTTTAAGATCATTTCGGCAATTTTCTCGAAAAATCCAAAAATCACGGGAAATTCGAACCCCAAAATTTACACTTTTGCAAACGAGCTCCGATTCCCGTTCCGAGGGTTATATCAGGTGTCTAGGGTCCATAGGAGCTTAAGTTTCTCATTGGACAATTTTTAGATCCCAGCACGGCCTCCGTTCGGCCAAAATATAAAAAAAGTACCTGCCAGATTTGGTGGGCGCCCGTCGATTCCTACGGGGGCCCACCAAGTGCCATTGGGTGCCTCAGCTGCACGCCAGGCTTGCTTGGTCCTTGCCATGGCATTCCACGGGCGGCCGCCAATCCCTACCGGTGCCCGCTGTGTTTCGGGCTATCATTAAAACCACCCATTTTCAAGGCCCATTTCAAACCTCTTAAATTCCCTCTTCACCACCATTTCGCACCAAGCAAGGGGTAATTTGGCATCTGCATTTTTGGGTAAGTTTTCTCATCCTCCATTTTTTTAAGTTTTGGGTATTAATGGAGGATGGGATTTTATGTAGTAGAGGTTTGGTGATTATTTGGGGATAGTATGTTTCTTTTGTAGGCAAAAATATTTGGATTTTTACTATTCTAATCACTTCTTTGCTTTCTAAAATTCAGTCTTGTACACCAAGTGTTTGACGAATTGCCTGAACCAAATCCCTCTTCCAAATGGCTCCCAAAACTGCCTCTAAGCGTGCTCGCACCTCCGTAGGACCATCCGAGGAAGCTCCCACTCCAGATTGGGCTAATTGGCCCATTAAAACTGAAGCCAAATTTGTCATTAAGCATGAGTTTAAGGACAATCCGAAAACGGCGTGGTCGGTCAAAGAATTAAAGGACCGCGGCTTTAAAGCTTTGTTCAAACCATGCACTATAGCTTTCTATCTGCGTATGGTCTGGCACTTCTACTCTAATATGCTCTACTCATATAAGGAGCTGGAGGTTATTAAGACGACCATTGATGGCACGCCCTATGCGTTCACCGTTAATGACCTTGCTGCGGCTTTGGAGCATCCCTTGACATCTCCTTTAGATGAGGAGGACCAGCCTCTCTATAGTGCTTTCCCAAGCGATGTGACTCTACTAGACATTGTCTATGACATGTGCCACAATAATTTTACCGGCACTCGCAAAACAAGTACGAACAAGTCATATCTTCCGTGCCGACTTTGGTTCTTGGACTCAATCCTAGCCAAGAATGTTCTTCCAGTCCCCAAGCATTCTAAACGTAAGGGAGTTTTTCTGAACACCCTTTATGCGGCTGAAAAGGGATATTGGTTTTGTGTTCCGCAGCTCATTTGGGACCAACTTCTCAAAGTGTACAATGATCTATTTGTTGAGCAGATGGAAGTCAAGCACAGTATAGCTTAAGACATCTCGGCAAGCACGCATTGGTGGTGCGCTTAATTGGGGGGCTGCAAGTGTCCCTATTGCTGCTACACAGGCTGCTCTTGCACATATTGTGCCACCACCACCTGCCTTGTCTCGTGCCGATTACGACTCCCTCAGCACCCATATTGACACACTTCAGCTAAGAATCGAGACCATATAAGGCACCCTTACGGATTTTCATAAGGAGACTCAGGAGGGGTAGTAGGTATTGCAGGCTATGTTGCTATCTTTGATTGACCAAGCACCAGGAGGAGCTGGTGCCTCATCCTCTACTCCGATGATGGAGTGATTTTCTGCTTTCAGTTTATATTTTGATGTTCAATAGTACTCTTTGGATTTATTTTGGGCGCGTTTGGCATTGCCTTCTATTTTTGTTTTCAACTTATGCCTGTGTTTGCTTTGCTATTTTGCATGGATATTCAGTTTTTGTTAAATAAAGTTGGACTTGTTTATTTTTATGTCTTTTTGTGTTCCGTATAATGCTTGTTGTATATATATGTGTTTTTGATAGGTTTTTAGATTCAAGTTTTGGGGCTTTGCTTTTGGAATTCACATGGTGGTATGTTGTCACAACGCCACTGATTTTCCTTGTATACTTGATATTATTACTCTTTTTACCCTCTCTATGTTTCACTTCCATTCTTTTTCTTCACCCATTAAGGACAATGTGACATCCAAGTTTGGGGGTATATTTTGGTATTCATTTTTGTTTGCATGTGCTAATTTGTTCATGTAAATTGATAAAATAATTTTTTTTGGAACCAATGATTTTGTAATCTTGGAACTTGTTGGAGATTGAAGCATGTGTTGAATACTGTGTATAGAGGCAAATGACAGTTTTGAAAGAAGGAAAATCTAAAATGATCATGTGCATTCAAACTGGTTTGTATAAATGCTTCAATTAGATTTTTGTCGAGTATCACTTTTTTCTATGCTTCACACTTCACATATGCACACCGGAAACTTAATTGTGAGGCATACAACCCGATTTATCTTGACCTTGACTCAGTTGATTTGAATTAATGGCCCTAATGAATGGATATCTTTGGCATGAAACTTAAAAAAAAAAAGAAGTTGAATAATGAAAATGACTTGTTTAAGTTCGTAGCCTTATTAACTCAAGTTATTAGTGTCCTTACACTTAGCACCCTAAAGCCATTCGGTTTAGGAGTTGTTGGCCTAACATTTATTACATGGGTTAGTTAGAAAGCTTAAGGGACTTAGGCATTGCACGGTCATTCACAAAAATAAAAATAAATAAATATGGTTTGTTTGAGTTCGTAGCCTTGCTAATTCGAGTTATTAAGCCATTGGAGTGTCCTTACACTTAGCACCCTAAAGCCATCCAGTTTGAGAGTTGTTGGCCTAACACTTGCTACATGGTTAGTTAGAAAGCTTAAGGGATTTCGACATTGCACAACCATTTTAAAAAAAAAGAAGAAGAAGAAGAAGAAGAAAAGAAAAGAAAAAGAAAAAGAAAAAGTGTTTTGAATAAAATCATGCCTTAGAGACCTCATTTAAAAGGAAATTCAATGAATTGAAAGCTTATGTTCTTGAAATTGGAAAAAAGGGTAAAAGCTGCATATTGGGAATTCAGTTCACTTTAAATGAAGCTAGAGATGATTTCTATTATAGATATGACAATTGAAGTATTTATATAGACTATAATGTTAATATATGAGAGTTGAAAGATGATTAGCCATTTTGTTATATCAAGGCTTCATATACTTAAAGTTGTCTTCATAATGATTCCATCTCCAATGTTCTCTATGTTCTAAGTTACAAATGAGCTTTGGGCATCTTCTTACATTATGTTTGATGTTTGTGGGTAACATTCCGTCACTCTCACGAAAGAGGAAAATTGTTGTCATTTCATTAAGTACTTCATTTTAGTTTTGCTATGGGACTAGCAAAATGTAAGTTCAGGGGTGTGATAAGTGCTGAATATTGCATATTCAAGTACCCTTATTTGTATTAGTTAAGTCCATTATTTAATCATTTTTTATAGATTATCTTCAGTTTCGTGTTTTTGTGTATTTTCAGGTTTGTTCCTCAAAAAGAAATAAAATTGAGGTTTTGCAAATTCTTGAAGATCGAGGCATGCCAGGCCAGGGCTCTATAGTTTTGTAAGAAAATATGGTCCAATGAACTCATGGTCACATTCTGTAGAGCCCAAGAAAGAAGATGGAGTCATTGGGCCAAACCCAAGGTCAATTTAAGAAAAGTGTTTTGAGCCTAGTTTATACCACTACGGGCACCCGCCAGCCTCATACACAAATCCTGCAGGCGCCCGCCAAGCAATACTCAAGCCATTAAATTGCAAAAATTAAATTTCAGTAACCTCCAGAATCTGCGGGGCACCGCCAGTTCCTGCGGGCGCCTGTCGGTTGCCACCACAGCCTCAGGATGCCCCTCTGTTACACGCGGAAGACAGCACCATGGCACCTAGTGGGGGCCTGCCAATCTCTGCGGGGGCCTGCCAACTTGCAGACAGCAGATCGTGGTCTTTATTGTTTTAACCAATGTTATCCCCTTGATTGAATGGATGGTCTTCTTTCTTCTAGGGAGTTCTGACCACGAAATTAAGGGGGTTTGGTAAGATCTTTTGCCTATTTTGGTTAGAGGAATCATTGTAAGACATTATTGAATATTGAGAGAAATTCTAGAGAGAGAAATAGTGAGTTTTTATGAGTTTTTGGTTTGTATTTGCTGAGAAGGGCAAAAATGGAAGGGTTAAGTTCTTCAACCTCTTCCTCCCGTGCTTCTATGGGTAACTAACTCCTTTCCTAGGGAGGTGATAAAGCCCTTCCTTGTAAGCATGCTCTAGTTGTGTTTTAATTTGGGGAATGAAGTATGTATATGATAGTTTCATAGTCTAGAGATTTACACAAGTTGTAATGGCTCTTCATTTCAATAAATGATTGTGTTGAACTTATTGTCTATTCTTAGATTGTATTTTCTCATGATTATATTACATACATCTTCATAGTGAGAATGTCGATGAGATTATAAAATGGTTTTTAATGGCATGTTGTATGGAAATTTTGATAGTCCATAACTTAGGGCCTCCCTTTGATGGATTATTCTTGGTTTTTGACTTCATGTGCTCTCATCATATTTATTGAGGAATTTGATAGTCCTTAACTTATTAAGCATGTCATAAGCTACACCCTAGTCTAGGTAGTTAAATCATGTAAAACTTTGATGGATTATACTTAATTCTTGATTTTATGAATTTCTTGAAGATAATGTAGGAATCATGTATTACTACATATCATGGTCACATACATAAGCTGTTCCCCAAGTTAATAGCAAGCAAGCATGTTTATATGGTTGGTGGTGGATTCACTTCCCTAGCTCTCTCTATATAAGTTTAATTCATCTTAAATCCATTCCATTTACTGTTTTATGCAAATTTTAATTCCTAGTTCTAAGTGACAAACAAACCAAACCTTACACCTCTTTCATCAAACAAAGTGATTTTGTAACTTTGGTTGACATAAACTAGCGATCCTAGTGGTTTGACTTACCCTTACGATATCCCCATTTTACAATGATTTGTGCTATTGCAAGTGTTGATTATTATTGGTAAACATATTTCAACCACCATCCCTGGCAATATACGCATCCTAACCATGATCCTGAGATTCAAACTCATATCATGGCATATAACTATATATATAAAATCCAGTAACCATCCTATCCAATCTAAAGTAATCCAATATAAGTAATCCTCTATAAGTCATTCAAATGGTTCAGTTAACCTAACTTGAATATAAGGAGGACTTAACATTTTAGTTAATCCATTCCCTTATACAAAATAGGTAGGACTTAACTGATAAGTTAATCCGTCCATAGAATGTCACCATCCCATATTGGTGCATTACATCACATAATCCATAATTGATGAAAATAAATATAATATTACATCAAATAAATCCATACATAGCATGATATAAATCATATATATATTCATTTGCATTTAATTGAGCAAAATGTAATAATTCTAAGTAGCATGCATTTAATTTACGTCATAAGAAATTAACATGCATCTTAATTAAATTGTACACTTCCACGTTCTGACTAAATTAATTTAAATCTAAAAAATTAATTAAAACAATTTAATCCAACTATATTTAATTAATATATTATCAATGAACGTAGCTTATTAACTAACTCCATGATCACATCCCATAAAAATATTTAATCTCATCCACAATATTATTTCAGAGATAGATTAAATACCACAGCCATACCATTTTTATAGATCAGAAGGACATTCGTTCATATAATAAAATCATAATTAATAATATGAATTTAATTAAATACATATAACATTATCCCAAAAATAATTTACAATTTAATAATTAATAAAATCATTTATTAATCCAATTACGTGTATTAAAATAAATATCACATTATTACCAATTTAAACATTATCCTTATTTTCCACTAAAGTGATAAAATCAACCAACCACCAACTAGTGTCCCACAAGTGGTTATATTAATTAACCACATAGCACGTTACACGTTATATTAATATTCATGCTATATCACATGACACGGTACACGATATTATCCTATTGGTTATAATAGTTTTAGGATAAAATATGTATCAACAAAATTAATATAATGTACGTATATTTTATTACGTAACAATACAACGTTACCTAAAAATCCAATTTACCACTTAATCAAAAACCAATTACCACTTACACTGTTTAAAATAATCCCAAAAATCATTAAAATCAGACAACAAAAGATGCTGCCTAAACAAGTTATTTCGGTCGACCGATTCCCTAATTCAGTCGGCCGAAACACCTATATCATCTACCGATACACCTTTATCGGTCGGCCGAAACACCCATCTCCATCGGTCAACCGAAACATGTCATCTTCTTCATCGTGATTACTGTTTCAGACCTGCAACTCTTCTATTTGGGTCCTAAATTGTTGTATTGAAGTCTAATATGAATATCAATACTATTTAATACAAAGATACCCAATTCTCCAACAATTAAAACAAATAATTATATATAAACATTCAAAAACAATAAATCAAAACACAAACATATAACCATATACAACCACTGTTTTAATCCAAATTAAGCATGCATACTCATTTACTTATCTTGCTTAATTATCCTAAAGCTGTCCGAAACATGCATTGAACCCCAGATCAAAGAAGAGGAATAGAACAAAGAACTTGCTTGTAAGGATTTCGGAACGAAAACCCAATTCCGTCCTTTTTTCTGCCAACTCCTTGACGCCAGCAGCCATAGATGCCGTCGTCCTCCACTCTGCTGCTCTGGTTCATCACCCACAGCAGCCCTCCACCTTCTTCTTCCTTTGGCCATGATTCACAGCATTCCTTCTTCCTCTCTCTAGCTCTCGGTTTCTCTCTCTCCCTTTAAACTCACGTCCCAACCCCCCTTAAGTAGACATACATAATATATATTGGCTATAAAATAAAATACTAATCCTAGTTAAATAACAACTCTGCCAAAGAGAAAATAGAAAAGGAAAAATAAAATAACTTATATAGTAGTTATATTGATAATATAATCTGACTATATACATATACACCATAAAATATATATCTATATATGTGTAAAACTAATATTCCTTTATTATTAATAACTATAATAATGTTAATAACAATAATATATATATATATATATATATATATATTTACAACCATTTATATCCCCATATATTTATATATATGACTTAATCCTCCATGTATTATTATTAATAATAATCAATAATACTAAATACCATAATACTTATAATTCAGTATATACATATATATTTATAATACTAATAATAATAATATCTACATATATATATACTCAAATAATATATATATATATATATATATATATATATATATATATATATATCCAATGCCCATGGGTTGTAATCCTACCCATTTAAGCTCCTATCCAAGTAGTCCATGTGACCCATTTAGTTAGTCCGTTACTATTATCCAAATCCATCCTTTTAAATTAAAAGTAAAATAAAATAATTATTCATTTAACTAACACATAATTACAGACAAGTACACAATCAAGTCACATAGATCACATTTCACAAATACACACAAACAAAACCCAAATTATACATTAAACAATTAAATCATTTAAGCACATAATTTAATTTAAATAGTTAATTCAATTAAACATATAAACAAATAGCCACATAATCAATTAAATAATTAAAAATGTAATTAAATAAATTAACTAAATACCGAGACTATCCTTTTAAAATTAGGGATATTACATCTTGTGATCTAAGAACACCTCAAATCTCTCACCATACAAATAGTGTCTCTAACACTTTAAAGCAAACACAACTGCCGCTAACTCCAAGTCATGAATAGGGTAGTTATGCTCGTGAGTCATCAATTGTCGATACCCATAAGCCACTACTCTACCATCTTGCATCAGTACACAGCCTAAACCATAACGTGAAGCGTCACAATAGATCACATAACCCAAGCTATGCTCGGGTATCACCAACACTGGAGCCATAGTCAACCTTGTTTATAACTCTTGAAAGGATGACTCACAGGCCTCATTCTATGAAAATTTAATCCCTTTCCAGGTCAATCTGGTCATAGACGCTGCCAAATAATAACCCGCTAGGCCAAGGAAACTCCAGATCTCGAAAACATTTTTGGGTTGCTCCTAATTCAGATCTGTCTCAATCTTTGAAGCATCAACTGAAACCCCACATTCCGAGACAACATGTCCCAAAAACTTCACCTCTTGTAGCCAAAACTCACACTTTTCATATTTGGCGTACAAACGGTGCTCTAGTAAAATCTGCAACATTTTACTCAAATGGATCTCATGCTCCTCCCGAGTCCGTGAATACACAAGAATGTCATCCATGAAAACTACCACAAACTAGTCCAAGTAATCATGGAAGACACAGTTCATTAGATCCATAAATGTCGCTGGTGCATTAGTCAGACCAACGGGCATAACAAGGAACTCATAATGTCCATACCGTGTACAAAACGCTGTCTTTAGGATATCCTCATCCCTAACCCGTAATTGATAATAGCCTGACCTTAGTTAATCTTCAAAAAATAGTAAGCTCCCCTCAACTGGTCAAACAAATCATCTATCCTTGGCAAAGGATACTTATTCTTAATGGTGGCATAATTCAACCTCTGGTAATTAATGCATAACCTCGAGGAACCATCTTTCTTCTTAGCGAACAAGATCGGTACGCCCTACGGTGACACACTCGGTCAGATGAAATCTTTTATTCTTAAATCATCAAGCTGCCATTTTAATTCTTCCAATTCTATTGGTGCCATACGATACGGTGCCATAGAAATTAGTGTGGTACCTGGCATCAAATCAATGGCAAACTCTACCTCTCGGTATGGAGGTAACTCTGTCAAGTCCTCCAGAAACACATCCAGAAAATCACGCACAACTACAGGATAATCAACCCCATAAAGCCCAACAACATCATTGGCTAAAAGACTAGCCAAAAAGAACCCCTATCCTCTAATACCATAAAATGAAGGAGTGAGAGAATCATATCGATCTTCCACAAAATAGAAGCAATCCCCATCCGGGGTACACACCTAGACTCTACCCTTAAAGCAATAAATAACAGCCCTGAAGGACGACAATCAGTTTATCCCAAGAATAACGTCAAACCCTATCATCTCGAGAAGGATGAGATCGAACTCTAGTACCCGTTCGGCAATGGTAATGGAACAACCTCGACAAACTCTACCAAGAGTGACTGAACCCCTGACAGGCGTGTTAACACAAAGTGGTTTATCTAACTGATTGACCTCCAATCCCAATACTCATGTAAATGATGAAACAATAAATGAATAGGAAGCATCAGAATCAACAGCACTTTAACCCAAGAATGGGACATAAGGAACATACCCCTAACAATTGAAGGATCGGATGATGGCTTGGCTGGAATGACTGCATACACACGACCCTAGGTCCTTTGTTCCTGAGAACCACTGGCCTGATAACCAGACTGCTGAGTAGAAACACTAGAAGGGGCTCCCCTGCCTGGTCGAGAACTCTGAACTGTCATAGCTGGTTGAGATTGCTAATGTGGTAGTGATGGTCAAAACTGTGACGACCTTGGTTTTTAGGCTAGCGTGTCCTATGATGAACCGTAAGGATGATTCGATAACGGATCCGAAATGCGGAAGCGAAAACAGAAAACAAGACTCTAAGAAGTCAAAATGACCTTCCATGAGGTCGTGGAACTCAATGAGAACTGATGCGGAAGCAAAAGATCAAAAATATGACAAATAAGCCCCCAGGGGCAAAATAGTTATTTTTAAAAAATATGGATTCGGGTGCCATCGAGCACACCACTGGAAAGACAACAAAAAAATAACTAGGATGGACTTAAGAATTGCATGATTCGGAGTCCGGACGAAGGAGAAAAGGCCTGACGAAGAAAAACGAGCACTTAAAGCTAAAAGGGTAAACTGGTAATTATTCAGGAAGATTCAGGTGCAACTGAGCACACTGTTGGAAAGACAGCAAAAATTAGTCAAGTTCAAAAAAAAGTTCACTCTATTTGGAGTCCGGACGAGGGAGAAACGAGGGTTTGAAGTTGAGACGTTGCGGCGGCCCAACGAAGGCCATGGCGCACATGGCGCCCATGCACTAGCCCACCGGCGCCCAATGGCATGCATATGCTGACAACAAGGGTCCAAAACAGATTTTCCAGAACTGAGGCTTGAAACGGAGGTCAAAACGAGTTTTCTGAAAAAACACGAAGAAGAAACCCCCCCTAAAATCGAGTTTTCTACCAAGCCCTCGTTCGACGTATCGCCGTGTGCGCCATGGCCTTCGTCGGGCCGCTGTGACGTCTCAACTTCAAATCCTCGTTTCTCCCTCGTCCGGACTCCAAATCGAGTGAACTTTTTTTTAAACTTGACTAAATTTTCGCTGTCTTTCCAACAGTGTGCTCGGTTGCACCCGGATCTTCCTGGATAATTACCAGTTTACCCTTTTAGCCTTAAGTACTCATTTTTCTTCGTCAGGCCGTTTCTCCTTCGTCCAGACTCCGAATCATGTGATTCTTAAGTCCATCCTAATTATTTTTTTGTTGTCTTTCCAGTAGTGTGCTCGGTGGCACCCGAATCCATATTTTTTAAAAATGACTATTTTGCCCCTGGGGGTTTGTTTGTCATATTTTTGATCTTTTGCTTCCGCATCAGTTCTCATTGAGTTCCATGACCTCATGGAAGGTCACTTTGACTTCTTAGAGTCTTGTTTTTTATTTTCGCTTTCGCATTTCGGATCCGTTATCGGATCATCCTTACGGTTCATCGTAGGACACGCTGGCCTAAAATCAGGGTCGTCACAAAAACCCTGACTGAACTGTGGCAGACTGCATTTGCCTCTCCTGTGAACCTCCACCCTACTAGAACTATTGCCCCGCTGTGGACAATCCCCTCACCATATGGCCCTGCTGGCCACACCCAAAACATCCACCCAATGCCATTTGAACCTGAATGCACTAGGACTTATGGTGCCCCAACTGCCCACGTCTGAAATAAACCACCTGAGCCTGAGTGCACTGGGACTTGTAATGTCTCAACTGCCCGTATCTGAAACAAGTAATATTCGGTCTAGAAGACCTAATGGACACTAAGCTACAGGTGTAGATCTGGCTGACTGTTGTCCCTTGAACCTTGACGGTTCATGTAATCACCCAGTCATTTTCCTCCCTTTTCTTTTTCTTAAATTTTACGGTTAAATTTTTTCCGTTTAATTTTCTTTTCTAAGTTCTGTTTCTCATCACTGGGTGTCATCTCAAGTGCTTGAAAATGGTTTATGAGACTTTTTTGTTTGGATTGACAATTTCCTTTAAGGATCGAGTCATTTTCACATTTTCACTTTTTGGACACTATTCACTTTTCGTCTTTTTCCCCGTTTGTCACTTTTTGGCATAACCTCACTTTCCATGCTCAGATTTGATTTTTGACTTCACGTACCTTAATCTTAAGTGGTTTTCATGAAATATGTATCTTTACTTTTGTATAAAAGTACTCTGGTTGCTCCCGGTGTCCATAGGGGCATGGATGCATAGTTCTTTGTAAACTTTTTCTTTTCTTTGGGGTATTTTTCATAAATATCTTTTGAAGATATTTTATTTCAAGGGTTTTTAAGAAAATATTTTTGGAAGATATTTTCATTCTGGGTCATTAGTGTAGTTAACCCTTTTTGGAGGGGCTATGAAACAATTAACGGAAGTTATTGCAAAAATACCTCATTTTGAGCCTGGATCATCGTACGGGATTCATTTTTACCTTTCATTGAGTCGTGAACTCTTAGAATTTCCTACCGGTCGTTTTCCCCAGTTTTAGGGATTTCTGACCTCAGTTACCGCCGAACTTGTTTATGGCATATCTCTATGCTCATACTCAATTTTCGATGCCGTTTCTTCCGTTATTCATATTTTCTCATTTTGGTTCTTTTTCATTAATGGATTTTCACTGTTTGAGCGCGTCTACTCAAATTCCACTTTTTCGGACCAGGCGGGGCCCTTTCAGGGCACTTTTAGGGTTTTGCTATAAATAGGATGACTTAAAGTGAAAATTCACTTTTTCATCATCTTCCTCCCTCTTTGGCCGGCAGCCATGGCAGCCCCTTGGGCTACCACCTTTTCTTCCCTCTTGATTTCCTTTGTATTTTGTCTTTCGCCTTAACGTTTATCGTAGGTCTTGACGATGCGCACCTTTCCCCCTTATTAGAATCCATTTCTGACCATTTTTTAGTTTGGGTTTCGAGTTCAGGTTTGGATTTTCATGGTGCCTCAAAGGTTAAAGTTGCTCCCCTCGTTGTCCCTGACATAACCCAGGAGTATCATCAGATTCGGAGCACTTTTCTTTCGGTGGGGATTTGAGATTTTCATCTCAAATTGAGGTAGGGGATGTTATAGGTTTATATTCTTGACGTATTGCATGCTATTGATGCTTATACGACATACTTACATGTCTTTGTATCAAATCTAGGAATTTTATTTATTTATTTTTCTTGTATGAGATTTGATTCTCCCGGTCGATTATACCTTGGTTTAAACATGTGGTATGATATTATATTACACCTTGATATGTTCATTGACATATTTTAAATTGAGAGCATTTGGACAAGTATTGAAGTTTTTATTTAATATTTTTCTTAAATGAAAATTTAATTCATGTGGCGTTATCTAGCTTGAAATCAATATCTGATGACATATTATATTAGGCCCTAACATGCTCTTCAACATATGTGAATGTAAGAATAATCGGAGATGTTTTAAAATCTAGTAATAATTAATTAATTAGATTAATTAATTTTATTTCAAGTGCACTATTTACTCCATTGGATTTCCGACTTGATATTATTGATGTACATGCCATATACTTTCATATATATTAAATCAGGAATATTTGATTTGGTTTTGAAACTTTTCATTTATTATTTTATTGTATTAAAGTTTAATACTCATGGTCGTATCTTGCATGGAATTCACTTGTATCATGCTATTAAATCAAGTCTTGACATGTTATATAACATAAATTAATTTGAGATTATTTGGATGAGTTTCAAAATCTATAGATTTTAGTTAAAAGAACTAATTAAAACCTATTCAATGATTCCTTGGACTTGATTAAGTTTTTAACTTGGTATTCATGATTTCCTTGACAAGTTCATTCTCGTGTATCAAATTGAGAATAATAAGATAAGTTTTGAGACTTACATTTACTTATTTCCTTTGTATGGAATTTAATTCATATGGTTGTGCATTGTATGAAATGAACTTGTAACTTGATATTGAACTTGTCCTTGACATGATCCTTGACATATCTTATTCGTAGAATATTTGGAGTTGCCTTGTAATCTTGATAATTTAATCCCTTAAGCAGATTAAATTTCCTTTTATCCTTTTATCGAGTTAATCATACCTTGATATTGAACTCTTGTCAAACTTATGAATTAGACTTGTATTTCATGGACTTTTTTCTTTTTATCAAGCATTATGACCCTTTGTAACTTGGTTTCATTAATGTACTAATGGACTTGCACAATTATCTGGGAATGGTTTGATTACTCATGTGTTGTTTAGTAAACAATTAGATCATTAATCTTATACTTGTGGTATATTTACATCAATGGATTCCATGTGCTATATATCTTAGTTGTAGTCTATATAGATGCACACTATGATTTCTTAACATTTCACATGCTATCATAGTTGAGGACGTTGGGCATGACTTGTGTATTCCAAATTTTAGTTATGCATGGAATATGGTTTAATGCATTACTTATATCTTGATACACTCTTGGTTGCATAACTTGTTGATTTTGGAACTTAGGATATCAATCAAGATTTGACATGGCTAGGACTTGGTTCTAGTATGGGGGATAGAGAGCTTCCTACACTACAGTGCGCACTAGGGGAAGGTACCTATGGGTTAGTAGCCCTAAAGTGATCCCAAGAGTACGGTTTTAATCTGGGCGATATCCGAGTATCAGATTGGTTGATTTCACTCTTTAAATTTCAAGTTGCTATTCCTTGAAGATTTAAAACTTGTCGTGTTATGTGGAATGTTCCAATCTTGTTAATTACATAGATATTATGCCTTATCCTTGATTTCATGTATTATTCTTGTCATATTAATTGGAATATTCCAATCATGTTATTTGCATTGATAATGTGATCCTTGAATCCAAGTATCCTTCTTTTCTTGTTGTATGGATTATTTCAAACCTTGTTCAATTACATTGATCATGTGATTCATGTTAAATTATAAACTTGTCGCGTTCCTTGGATTATCCCAACCTTGATTCGTTTCATATATGTATATATATCATGATTCTTGTTAATTTATACTCTAAGGTAGCTTAGGATGCTCCTTAAGTCTTATTTTGACATAGACATTGGGTGGCATGAGCCCCTTTAATATATTTCACCTTAAGGTGATATAATTGTAAAATGTTAGGTCGATGCATGCTCATTTCCTACGAGTAGCTTTATGTTACTCACCCTAAAGTTACCGGGGACATCTTTCAGGTACGAAGACTTGGTTCGTGATGTTCATCGTTCCTTGGATGACTTGTAGTTTTTAAGTTCTATTTCATGCAAATGTTAGCATGAAATGCCATTTTGTAGCCTTATATGTCAAAACTTGAATATTTGATTCCATATATGTAATGTGTATATAAGTACACCTTTTGTAATGTATTTGACATGTATGAGATGAGGCCGGAGGCCAATGACATGTATTTTATATCCTATGTAACTTTTAACTTAATGGAATAGTATGAAAATATTGAAAAATCACAAGTCATTACTTCACCATGTTTGCATCGGGTGTTGGAATTCCATTCTTTTTCTTTCATAGGGTTTCTATGATCATGTATGAGGTATGGCCAAGGGCCAAACACCATTTTTTTTTTAGGTTTTGCATTTTGGTTTCATTTATTGCATTTTAAGGCATTTTATGCAAAAATCAAGGTTTGAGTGGTCATATTTTGCATTGGGGTTATTTTGAAGCCGCAGACCATTGGGACGTATCTTAAATGTCTTTTTACGTTTGCGTGCATGTCAACATTTCACAAAACTCTTAAGTTTCAACTTTGGAACTATTTTTGGGTGATTTTATAAATTTTTATAAAAAATTCATGCATTAGGTAGCATTTGAAGATCCTCTTTGTTTTAGCATGTTTTGGATGCTCGAATGAGGCTAGGGAATGTTTTTAAACTTGTTCGGATCATGTAGAATGCATGCATAGCCTTAGAGACAGACTGAGAAGTTTCCACACACATTGCAGTAGCTTTTTCTGTTGCAGCAGATGTGTCGGTCGGCTGATAAGAGTCATCAGTTGGCTGATAAGCCCTCGAGACTCATTCCAGTAGCCTTCTAGTGAAAATCATCATTTTAGTTGGCTGATGATAGTGGTTTGGTTGGCTAATGATTGGGTTTCATCCGGTTAAACCTTGCTGTCAGTTGACCGATCCTCCCTGGAACCCTTCCTTTTCAGTTTCTCTTGGACAGTTTCCTTACACCGACTTCAGAGGGACTTATCTCACTTGTTTAAAATCCAAATCAGGTCGTTATTGAGTCTAAATTCAAGATTTTGAAGTTAGCTTTCCAATGGTACCAACCACACTAAAAAAATCCAACTGTAGTGAGAGTTATTTCAGTTTTAGTGAGATATGGTCATGATATCTCTTAAATGGAGAAGGCCATTTTGTTCCATTTTCATATCTTTTTCGTCCGGACTCTAAATCAGGTAATTTTTAAGTCTAACTTTATTTATTTTTCATTGTCTTTCCAATGGTGTGCTCGATAGCACCCACTTTTATTTTGGAAATGACCATGTTTTCCCCGTAAGTTCATTCTTATCCGTTTTTGAAATAGTGCTTCCGCATTTGTTTTCTTTGGGTTCCATGATCTCATTGAGGGTCACATTGGTGTCTTAGAGATGTGTTGTATCTCTTGAGACCATTGTTTTATCTTTTGCTTCCGCATCTTGGATCCATTTTGGGTAATCATAGGACACACTGGGTTGAAAAATCCAGGGTCGTCATAGTTCATTCTTCTGATTTTTCTGTGATTGACCCTCGAAAGTAGCACCCACACTCCTGTTGTGCTTATAGGACTCTTTAATAACCTTTTTGTCCTTACTTTTGGCCTCAACCACTAAGGTTTTTCTCACTGCTTTTGCATATTCGGTCAATTTTGTGGTGGCTACAATTGGCCTAATAGCAAGATCAAGGCCATCGACAAATTTCTCTATTTTCCCTTCCTTATTTTTAGCAATCTCTAGCGCAAACCTCAAAAGAGATGTGAACTTGTTCTCATACTCTGTGACTGCCATATTTTCTTGCTTTAAGCCATCAAACTCTTTCTTCAACTCCCTTCTCTTTGGCGCCGAAAAATACTTCTAATAGAAAAGTTTCTTGAAAGCATCATATGTCATGCTATCCACATTGTGGGTATGAGACATGGTCTTCCACCAAATCTCTGCATCCCCAGTAAAATTGTAGGTTACTAAAATAATCTTCAACCTGTCCGACCCCAGATTCGTTGCGTTAAGGTGCTTCTCCACCCTTTCCATAAAAGTGTCCGCAATAGGCGGATCCGGGCCACCCTCAAACAGGGTTGGCATCAACTTTACAAACTTTGCAATGTGATTAAGAGTCATTTTTGACTCATTTTTTTTTAGAGGTGGTGCCGGTGGTGGCACAATTTGCGATGAAGATGCCATTGCAGTCCAAAATGTATCCTGAAAGACTGCCAGTACAACCAACTTAAGCTGCTCCTCACTTATCTGAGGAGGTAGAACGACGATTCCCCTCGCTTGTCCCTCTCTTGGTGGGACCAAATCCCGTAACAACGTATCTTCCTCAACCTGCTCCTGATCCCTCTCTATGGGATTGGAGCTAGAATTCTCCCTTGGATCCCTTCTTGGTGGCATAACACTATAAGAAAAAGGAAACGAGTTAAAAACGATGACACTAAAATATGTACTAGAATGGAGTCCTCATACGAATGACTTGACAAGAATGGAAACACATAAACACCTTCCATACTCTCGGAATACCCAACTAATGATAAACATGATCATAATAATAATATACATTAATTTTAAACATTTAGCACGTAATCACATAAGCAGTTAAACAATTAAGTAGTTAGACATGCTTTTCAATTGATTAAACCCCTTAACACATAAGCATATAAGCATGCAATTTAACTTCTCATGCAATCCTAGGTAGGCCTCTACCCATCGTCCTAATGGTATTCAAATCATTGCTCTGATACCAATTTTGTAACGACCCAAAAAGATACAAGAAAAAAAATAATAAAATAAATAATAAAATATAAAATTTCGTCATGACCTCCGCAGAAAAAGTCATTCTACAACCTGTTGAAATACATAAAAATGCAATGGCCTCACTTGGCCTTAAAACTAATCTATCCTGTCCCAACATACAATGCAAAAAGTATACAACATCCCCAAAATCAACACATACATATAAAACATCCCATTCCTCTATCTCATCCAAACAAGGAATCACCAGGTCACTACCTAGTCCCATAATCCTCTACAAGGAATACACTTTAATTAAATTAAGTTAAAGTCCATGAAATATAGCTAAAATTTAAAAGTCCATAACTTACATCATTATACATATTAAACTAAAGTTTTACATAATAGTTAAGATTACATTCACAAAATATTAAAGTTTTAATACAAAAGATATCAAAATATAAATCTCCAATCTCGTCTAAACTTGTGGTGGACCGTCGCCCACCACCTCTTTTTCATGTCCTGAAAATATTAAAGTAATGGGATAAGCCAACCACTCAATAGGAAGTATGTAAGACACACCTCTTATGACCCCGTGAATCCACGTAAGGAATAGGTAAAAAGTAGGCAGGATCATGCCATAGGGAATTCACATCAATAACCACAACGACAAGTATATAAATAAATGTCATCCAATCACAAATACACCATATATGCTAATGAAGTGCAATGTCATGCCAATGTCGCTCCCCATTTTCCAAAACAATTCCGTTTCACCGTTCCAAACTGTTAATGCAACCCAACCCATAGCACCTCTATGGCACCACAAGGGAAGGATTAATTAGCTATCCCCGACCACATGACCCTAGTGTGGTTGAGCTACCTAGCCACAAACAACTCTTTAACACACCCGACATACCCCACGGTATCTAGCACGCAATGAGAAAAGACGAAAATACCCTTGAAAAAAAATCAAAAAATTCTAGAAAATGAAAAATGATGAAAATCGTAAACATTACATTAAGACCATGACTAATGACGTGTTCAAGAAACTCTATTATGAGAAGTACTTTCCAGCACTAAAGAGAAGGGAGTTGAAGACTGAGTTTGCTAATCTTAAGCTAGGGAACATGACAATTACATAATATGTGAACAAATTCACATCTCATTCGAGGTTTGCACTGGAAATAGCTAATGACAATGAAGATAAGACTTTAAAGTTTGTCAAACATAGCACCCATTCTGCATATTTCTTGCATTTTGTATATACTTGCTTTAATTAAATGAAAAATATATAAAAAAATTCACCATTGTGCCCTTATGTGTAGTCATGTTACTTTCATATTTTCTATTGGGCTTGGTCTCATATCTCTCTTTCATCTTGTGCTATATTGCCTTAGAATGCTTGATTTACTTATCTTATCCCATTTGATATTTGATGTAAGTTTACTAGTGTGGTTATTCAAGTAGGTTGTTCCAAGTTTGGGGGTGCACTCTTTCCTAATGGATCAATACTGGGCTTCATGTCTTTGCCATCACGGTATATTTTTTTCCATTTTTTCCATTTCATTGCACATTGAGGACAATGTGTGGTTCAAGTTTGGAGGTAGGGTGACTTTGTTGCATTCTTCTTAAGTTGGAGCTTTAATTGCATGATTGAGATGTGAAATTCTTGTTAGCGATGATTTTGATTCTTTGAGGACTATATTGCTTAGAATTTAAAAATTGCTTGACTTAAGAGTTCAATACTCCTTGTATACCTTGTGGATACCATTTAGGAGTAAATTTTTTGAAAGATTGATATTATGTTTGCACTTATGGTCCACATCATCTTCATTTTGTGATTATTTTGAGATTCACTCTAGGATTCTACACTCGCACACTAGCATTCATTTGTGGGGTACATGCTTTGTTGATTATTGATTTGATTATATCCCAATTGAGCTAGTAGTGCATTGAAAGCTTTCATTCTTGATAAAGGTGGATAACAAACCCTTTTCCCTAACTAGTTGGGATTCTAGCCTCATCAAGTACTGAATTTCTCGCGCCAAAAGGTGGAGGGCCCAAACTCTAGGTTATTAACTTAAAAAAAAAATATAAAAAAAAAAAGAAAGAAAGTTTGCAAAAGCAAATAAAAAAGTGAGGACTTCTCCCAAAAGGTGAAAAGTGAGAAATGATTAGATGGAGGTTGTTTTGATTTGTAGCCTAGTTGGTTTGAGCTTATAAGTCCTTAGGGGTGTTTAAACACCTAATGCCCTAAAGCTGTCCGATTTCGGAGTCATTGACCTAACGCTCGACCTCATAGATCGCTAGAAAGGTTAATAGATCAACACATTGCACCATGCTTCCATATTTGATCCTTAGGATTATAAAAAAAAAAAAAAAAAAATTGAGTGAAAATAATAAACGCACCTAGTTGAATAAAGCTTTAATAAAAGGTTCATTCTTTATTTAGATGATCGGTACTAGATTTGTGTGCTAGTTTGAGGCTAGATGTGATCATTTCTTTAGTTGGCTTATATAGCAACATATTTGATGCCAGTTCATTTAAAAAAGATTCTAGGGTTGTTTTGATTTGCATGATCATTTTCTTGATGTGTGGAGGACCATACTTATTTGCTTGGTGTTGAAATTTTGGGAGATTGCTAGGAAATGGTTGAAAAATTACATACTTGAGGTAGTTTTCTCCCAATGTTTGTTTGGAATATTGGTACCTCTTTAATGAGAAAGAGCTTAATGTTTGTGGGTATCATTTCTGGAAACCCTCACGAGACTTCACTCGTCCATTAGGGGTAACTTAGGGGTTTAAAAGGCTTGTTGCATATGCTAAATACAATCGTGTTCCCTACGAAAGTGGCGTTATCTATTTATTGCTTTCTAGATTGTAGTTGTTTAGTTGTTCATTTCATTTCTTTACCTCGTAGTTTATTGCTAGGGACTAGCAAAATTTAAGTTTGGGGGTGTGATAAGCACTGAAAAGTGCGCATTTAAACCCTTTAAGCTTGAATGTTCTAGAACCTTATTCTATCTTATTTTCCCATTTTAGTTTAATTTCGTGTTATTTCCCCTTTTAAGCACTTATCCCCAAAATAAGTCAATTCAGCTGAATTAGAGTGTTAAAAGAAGCATTCTCAAGCTTAAAGGAAGAAAGGAGCAAAGTGGTGAAGGAAGCCTTCTACGATCGATCGAACCTAAGCTTCGATCGATCTCATTGTGATCAATCCAATCATGCCATGATGGATCGAGCCTTTTGTCCTTATCCTCAGCAAAATATCTTGTTCGATCGATCTAACATTTCCTACGATCGATCGAACCCCTTTGATCTTATCCTCACCTACCACTTTTGTCGTCTTCCCAAAAATATCTCAGCCTTGCCACTATCGAAGCAACCTCGTGATCGATTGAACTACCTCAAGTTGCGTGAAAAGTTGATTTCAAGCCAAATTAAATGTGTGGTCATGGTGCAATCATTGGAAGGTCCTACTACATGAGGTCTGACCATGGGGTGTGACGTTTGAGCAACCTATATGAGGATTTTGGCTATTTGAGTAAGGGGGTTAGTTTGTTAAAGAGACTTGGCTAGAGATTAGAGAGAGAAATTATACACTTTGGGAAAGTTCTTCCACTCATCTAGGGTTTCTACCAAGAACACAAGAGGAGGAAGATGTTATGACATTGATGTATGTCTATGTGTGTTGATATTATGAATCTAGTGATAATCAAGGCTTGGTGCTTAAATAAAATACTCTTGTGGTTTATTTAATGGTTCATACTTATTTCTTGATGGATTGTGCCACCTCCTTAGTTTAATTAGCTTAATTTTCATGTCACTAGCTTAGTTGTAATGTAGTTGCCTTACTTTCTTAACTATGTGGACAATCCATTGTTGTTGTTTGATGTTCCATACTTATGAATGCAAGTAGTATATTTCTCTAATTTGTTGAGTGTGCATTGATTGTGGGCTTATGGAAGGATTAATGGCTTAATTTGGTATATTGTGCTATTCACTAGATTGTCTAGACAATGTATGCTTACTTGGCCATCCATACTAATAATTCAATCAATGGCACACACTTTCATTTACAACACTTATCCCCCCTAATCCATCAAATATTGAATGTCTAAGAAGGTAATGCTTAGTGGTGAACTCTATGACCCAAGACTCCTCTCTCATATTCTCTACACCTTACTTACTTTAGTTATTTTACATTGCATTTGTTCAATTTAAATTGTAGTATAATTCAACCAATAAATCATCTTTTGATCACTCGATCTACTAATCCAACATTGTTTTTACAAAAATATCGTTAATATCCCTTAGGACGATCCCTACTCACTCTAGTTATATTAATAGTTAGTAGTAGTAGTAGCATTCTGTAAATTTAAACTTGGCCACACTACACACTTTTTAGTGCAATTTGGGGTGTATCGCGATAGCACACACCAAGTTTTGGCGCCATTGCCTGGGATTAATTTTGCAATGCCGTATTTTGGAAACAATTAGGAATTAGTACTCTTTTGATCATGTCTTTAATTTATTTTTATTTTGGATACTTATTGTGTTTGTTCTTGATTGACTTGCTGCATTGAGCAAGGGAAGTGTAGCAAGGGAAATTCTAAAGCAAGGAGCAAGCTAAGCAAATCAAAAGCATAAAAAGCTAACAACTAAAAATTTGCAAAGCAAGGCAAAGAAAAAAATTGAAAAATAATTTGAAGTTGCTAAAGGACCCTTTTTGGGCTTTTCTAACTCTCTCTAGTTAAATCTTTGGCCCGCGTGGTGGCAAGTTTTTAAATTCCTAGATAGATTGTAAGCTCGTGTGGAGCCAATTCTATTTTTCTTGCATATTGTTGAAAGCATGGGAGTATGAGAACAATGTATGTGGAGGTTTGTTGATTGATGTGTTATGAAGGAGAAGTGCTTGTTTTTATTAATTTTATTATTGTGTTGTTTGAAGTGTTGTGCGATCCTTTCCCTACCCTTCATCTTAGGCACTCTAATGGAAAATATAGAGGGTGATCTTGGTTACTTAGACCCGCATTTCATGGAACATCCTCCTCTTAACCAATTTCCTCCTAGAGTTCAAGCTCTAATTCCTCCAATGATCCTTCATGATCATTATAATTTCCATGAATACCATGCACCAACTTGTATTATGCTTCCTAATTTTGGGGCCGATCAATATGAAATTAAGCCCGAGACTATTCAAATGTGTCCACTTTTCTATGGCTTAAATGATGAGGAACCATACAAACATCTTGATGAATTTCTTAAAATATGCTCCACTGTGAAGTACATAAATGTCCCAGAAGTTCTTAGGTTAATTCTTTTCCCCTTTACTCTTAAAAATAAAGCGAAACATTGGTTCAACAGCTTGGGGGAAAATTCAATAACACCTTGGATACAAATGCAAAATGAATTTTTGAAAAAAATTTACCCCATAAGTTTGACCAATTCAATGAGAACCGCCATTAGAGAATTTTCTCACGGGGAAGGAGAACTTTTGCATGTGGCTTGGGAAAGATTGAATGATTTGCTTAGAAAATGTCCACATCATGGCATTCCAAAATGGCAAGTGGTTCAATATTTCTACGAAAGCTTATCTGACATTCACAAGGACATAGTTGATACACCATGTGGAGGTTCATATTTTGGGAAGAATGAAAACGATGTTTGGCACCTTTCTGAAAAAATGAGTGAAAATTCATTGCATAAATTTCACACTTCTCGGTTAAGTCATGATTCTATTAAAAAAAAGAAAAAATTTGAAAGTGTGTTAAATTGAGAGTCCGATGGAGATTGTTACCAAGGTCAAAACTCTTACTAAAAGACTTGATCGATTTTTATTAAGTAAAAAACCGGCAATTCAATCATCTCCTATTCATAATCATCATCTTCACCATTCTTGTGAGCCTTACATGACAATTTCAAGTGTGTTACATTCCACTTCTAATTGTCCCCATGGACATGTGTTTAATGAACACTTTGAACAAGTCAATGCTACATTTGCTTACCCTTATTCAAATGCTTATGTTCCGATATGGAGTGAATATTCAAGTCCTTTTTAAGCTAAAAATTTTCAAAGTCGGTATGTGCTTCCTCATCAAAGAAATGAAGGTTCTCAAGGATTTGCCTCATCCTCTTCTTATCATCAAAGAATGAATCATTATTCTCATCCTCAAGCCTATAATTCCCAAATTTGTTCTCATCATCCTCATGCACTTTCTAGTAATTCCACATTTGAAGATAGGGTCTTGGTGGCTTTGGGTAGTTTGGAAGTGAATACTAAATTGTTGTATTCTCATTCTCAATCGATATCAAAGCTTGAATCCTAAATTGGGATGATAGCTAATTCATTAAATGCGAGAGAAATTAGCAAATTACCTAGCCAACCCGAAAGGAACCTAAAAGCCCAATACTTTATGGAAGCAAACCCTATATCGGGGTGCTATTCCCAAGAGCAAGTGCAAGCAATTACCACTTTGAGAAGTGGTAAGCAAATTGATAATAGGGTTAAAAAGCCAAGTGAAGATAGTGAACCAGTGCAACCCAAAGTTAGCACCCGTCCCCTTTATAACCCTACTCCTACTTCCTTGGAAGAAAGTGTTCCCATTACTAATTCTCAATCTTCTTCTTCATTATCTCCTCAAGTTACAAAGTCTTATGAGCCAAAAGCTCCATTTCCACATGCTTTGAGAGAGACTTCACCTTTTGGGAGGCAAGAAGGAAAAATCCATGACAAGATGGAAATGTTTAAATAAGTTAACATAAATCTTCCTCTCTTTGATGTAATTAGGCAAATTATTTTTGAAAGATCTTTGCACACAAAAGAGTAAGAACAAGGGATAAGGCCCTAAAAAAGTGTTTCTCACAGAGCAAGTGAGTTCCATCATTTAACATAACACTCCACCTAAGTTCAAAGATCTCGGTGCTCCGACCATCTCATGTGTGATTGGAAACCATGAAGTTTGTAGAGCTCTTCTTGATTTAAGATCGAGCGTTAATTTGATTCTTTAGTCCGTGTATGTCCTACTAGGTTTGAATGATTTGAAGCCAACCTCAATGGTGCTTCAATTGGCCGATAGATCCATCAAAACACCTAGAGGCATAGTTGAGGACATATTCATCAAGGTTGACAAGTTCTATTTTTCGGTTGATTTTGTAGTTCTTGATACCGAACTGGTTATCAACCCTACCAACCACATCCTAATCATCTTAGGAAGGCCATTTCTTATCACCGAAAATGCAACCATTAATTATAGATCTGGTGTTAAGGACCTCTCTTTTGGTAACATGATAGTTAAGCTTAATGTTCTTAATGCAAGTTGACATCCTATCGATAAAGACGAGTGTTGTCTCATCGATGTCTTGGATGAAGTTGTTGAGGAGTCATTCCCTTCCATGATTATGAAAAAACCAATCAAGGACAATCTTTCATCTCTCCTTTTCGAGGATCCTCCTGCATCTTGTCTCCTTGAAATGTATGGTACTTGTGGGTTTGATGATGAAGGATCAATGAGTGAGGTAAGTAATTTAATGGAATCCGTTGCAAGCTTGGATATTCCACCTTGGAAAGCTCTACAAGAACCTCTTCTTCTACTCTCTAGCACTCCACCGGTTCCATCTTTAATCTCCCCACCCACTCTTGAGCTTAAAATGCTTCCTTCCAATCTTAAATATGCCTTCTTAGGCCCAAAAGAGACTCTTATAGTCATTATTTCTTCAAATCTTGAAGAAGATCAAGAGAATGATCTTTTAAATGATCTTAAAGAAAATAAGAAAGCTATTGGGTGGAGTGTAATGATC
The DNA here is from genome assembly GCF_030987335.1 of Cornus florida. Lineage (NCBI taxonomy): Eukaryota > Viridiplantae > Streptophyta > Magnoliopsida > Cornales > Cornaceae > Cornus > Cornus florida. The sequence goes on from NW_026775580.1 coordinate 36,111,327, forward strand.
AGGTCATTTTTCTTCCTTTCCGTTTTCTTTGATTTTTACGGATATTTTTTTTCTGTTGTCTTTTCTTTTCTGAGTTTGGTTTCTCATCACCTGTTGTCGTCTGGAATTCTCGAGAATGGTTTTTGAGACTCTTTCCCTTGAATTGACAACTACCTTTAAGGACCAAGTTATTTCCACATTTTCACTTTTTGGACACTATCACTTTTCGTCTTTTTCCCCGTTTGTCACTTTTTGGCACAACCTCACTTCTCATGCCCGGAGTTGGTTTTTGATTTCACGTATGTTCATTCTAAGTGGTTTCCATAAAATACATATCTTTACTTTTGTAGAAAAGTACTCTGATTACTCCTGGTGTCCATAGGGGCATGGATGCATAGTTTTTCAGAAAAATATGATGGCCTTGGTTTTTCAAGCCAGTGCATCCTGTGATGAACCGAAGATTGACCCGATAACGGATCCAAATGTGGAAACGAAAATAGAAAACAAGACTCTAAGAAGTCAAAGTGACCTTCCATGAGGTCGTGGAACTCAATAAGAACTGATGCGGAAGTAAAAGATCAAAAATATGACAAATAAGCCCCTAGGGGTAAAATGTAATTTTCTAAAAATATGAATTTGGGTGCCACCAAGCACACCGCTGGAAAGATAACAAAAAAGTAATCAAGATGGACTCAAGAATCACATGATTCGGAGTTCGGATGAAGGAGAAACTGCATAACGAAGAAAAACAAGTATTAAAGGCTAAAAGGGTAAATTGGTAATTTTCTTGGAAGATTCGGGTGCAACCGACACACCGTTAGAAAGACAGCAAAAAATTAGTCAAGCTAAAAAAAAAATTCACTTGATTTGGAGTCCGTACGAAGGAGAACGAGCGAAAACAAGAATCGACATCACGACGTCGAGACGAGCACCCCACGAGCATCCTAATATGCTAGGGGAAAAAAAAAGGCTCAACCAGAACTGAGAGCCGAAACGAGGTCCCAAACAACTTTTTCTGGAAAAACACAAATAAGAAACCCACCGCAAAATTGAGTTTTCTACCCAATATCATGAAAGAAAATGAAAAAAACCTACTGTGAAATACCTAAAATGCCCTTAGATCAGAAGAGGTCAAGAGGGCCAAAAAGAACTGCTACAGTAACTGTCCACATTTGAGAGCAGAAACGGGCTATCAAACGAATTTTTCTAGAAAAACACAAAAAAGAAACCCCTCCTAAAATTGAGTTTCCTACTTGGCATGGTAGAAGAAAATGAAAAAAAACATAATGTGAAATATTTGAAATGCTCTTAGATCAGAAGAGGTCAAGAGGGCCCAAAAAGATGCTACAGTGACTGTCCACATTTGAGATAAAAAACGGACTATCAAACGAATTTTTATAGAAAAACACGAAGAAGAAACCCCTCCCGAAGTCAAGTTTTATACCGGGTATGTAGAAAAAAATGAAAAGAACACACTAAGAAATGGCCAAAATGCCCCTATATCAGTAAGGGCTTAAAAACTCAAAAAATGCAACTTTACACCAAGTATGCATTTAACCCTAAATGCATTTCTAGGTTGAAAAGAATGTGCACGCAAGTGTAATAAATGTATCTAAGCGCGCGGGAATGGTCCGCGGCTCCCGAGAAGCCCCGACTCAAAATCTGACCCCCCGACGGCCAAAAATGATAAAAATGAACTTGCAATCGGAATTTTGAAAACTAAAAATATAAAATGGAGTCAAATTACCATTTGGCCCTTGGTCACACTTTATACAAGATTAATGAGACTCTATGAAAGAATAAAAACAAAATTCCCACACCCGATGCAAAAATAATGAAGCAATGACTTATGAATTTTCAATATTTTCATAACATTTCATGAAATCAAGAATTACATAGGATGCAATATAAAGGTCATTAGCCTCCAGCCTTATCTCACACAAGTCAAATACATCGTAAAAGGTGTACTTATGTACACATTACATATATAGAATCACAGATACAAGTTTTGATATACAAGGCTACAAAATGACATTTCATGCTAACATTTGCATGAAATGGAAATTTAAAAGCTAGAAGTCATCCAAGGAATGATGAGCATCACGAACTAAGCCTTCGTACCTGAAACAAATCCCCAGTAACTTCGGAGTGAGTAACATAAAGCTACTCGTAGGAAATGAGCATGCATCGACCTAACATTTTACAAAATTATCACCTTAAGGTGAAACAGGTCAAAAGGGCTCATGCACCAAACGTCTATGTTAAGATGAGACTCAGGGAGCATCCTAAGCTACCTTAGATCATTTCTAGCATAAATCACATCATTCATGCAATTTAAAAACATGGAAGCAACCAATAGGCCAGTGGCCTAGCAGTACCAAGTCCATACTTCTCAAAGAGAAGTCAAGGGTTCTAGTCTCAGTGGAGGCATGTGTGTGTGAGTACCAACTAGGAAAAAAAAACAACAGCATGGAAGCATGTTATACAAAGTAACAAGATATAGATTCTCAAAGTCCTCAACTTGAAATCTAAAACACAAAAACAACTAAAATGGATCATGTCACCTAACGTCTATGTTCTAAATGAATCTATAGGATCGTTCCTAAGCTACATTTGAACATCAAAACACAAATCACAATATCGATGCAATTTTACCAACATTGGAACTTCCAATACAACACATAAAGCATGATTTCTCAAAGTTAACATCTTGAAACTCAAAATGGAAAATCAATTAAGGAACAACAAGTTATGATATCATCTAGTTCTCAACTTGAAATGAAAAGTGAAATCAAATAATGTGGATACTTGGACATCACGCCGGATCAGACCGACACCATAGTTACTTTAGGGTTACTAGTTCATGGGTAACCTCCCTATGTATGCACTAGACTCTAGAGGTACAATCCTCTGTACTAGAACCATGTCCTAGCCGTAGTCAAACAACGACATCTCTAAGTTTCCAAAATCAACAAGTTATGCAACAACATACATATCAACATGTATATACAAGATAATCAACTATCTACCATACACAATCGAATTTGGAAGCACATACAATACATGCACTAAGTCCACAACTACTATGGCATGACAAATGTCGAATCTTCAGTGTGCGATTCGTTACACGCTATGGTAATATATTTCAACATTGAAAACATAAACTCATGAATCTAATACAAATCCAAAATCATGATTTAAACATATAACTAGTGTCAAACACATGATTAAATCATTAATGTTATAGAAACGAAAATTAATTAAATAAACTAATTAATTTCTTGAAATTTCAAATCTCAATCAAATGACCACTAATTAACACATGTTAAACACCATTGCATGGTCATTACATACATCCATTCAAAATCTTAATTAGGTCAATGGAACAACAAAGTAAAATTTAATTAAATAATGATAATTAAATCTTTAACTTCTATAGTAACTTCAAATGGTCCCAAATTTATATATACTTGTAAACAAGTTCTAGTCATTTCATATATCAAGTTTAAAACTCAATTAAGCCAATGGAACCCTTAAATCGATTTTAATTAATTTTTTTAATCAAAATCTCTAGATTTTCATACTCATCGAAATGCTCCAAAATTAAAGTATGTTAGAGAGCATGCCAAGACTTAATTTAATAGCCTATCACAAGTTAATTCCATGCAAGGTACGACCATAATAATTAAACTTTCATTAAAGAAAATTATTAAATAAAAAATGTAATCTTTATTCAAATAATCCCAATTTAATATATGTTAACAAACATACCAAAGCCTAATTTACTAGCATGCCATAATTTAATTTTAAGTTGAATATCATCATGAGAATTAAATCTTAAATATAGAAAATAATTAAATTAAATTTTAGATTTTGAACAAAAATATGCATACAAGCTGTATAAGAATCAATAGCATGCAAGACAACAAAAATAATAACCTATAACACCCCCTACCTTAATTTGAGATGAAAATCTCAAATGCCACCCAAAATGAAACCACTACGAATCCAACGAAACTTCGGGGTTTTGCCGGGGACAACACAGTGAACGATAAACTCTAAAGAGGACATACCAAAATTCTAACTTGACCTCAAACTTGAACTCAAAAAATGGCCAAAAAATGGCCAAAAACGGATTCTAATGCGGGGGAAAGATATGCGTAGTCAAGACAACCATAAAACACAAAGGTACTACAACTTTTTAACAAAGGGAAGAAGCTCAAAAGAAGAGAAAGGTGGCAGCCCCTTGGTTGCCATGGAATCCAGCCAAGAGATGGAGGAAGAAGGTGAAAAAATGATTTTTCACTTTAAGGCATTTTATTTATAGTAAAACCCTAAAACTGCCTCGTCGGGTCCGAAAAAGTGGAATTCGCACAGACGCTCTCAAACAGCAAAACTCTGTGAACGAAATAGAGCCAAAATGAGAAAAGGTGTACAACGGAAGAAATGACATTAAAAACCAAGTCCCGAGCAGAGAAATATACCCTGAACAAGTTCGGCGGCAATTGGGGCCAGAAACCTTGAAACTGGGGGAAAATGACCAGAAGGCAATTCTAAGAGTACATGACTTGATGAAAAGTAAAAAATGAATACCGTACGAGGATCTAGGCTCAAAACGAGGCATTTTTGTAATAACTTTCATTAATTGTACAATGGCCCCTCCAAAAAATGAAAACTACACTAATGACCCAGAATGAAAATCTCTTCTAAAAATATTTTCTTAAAAACCCCTTGAAATAAAATATCTTCAAAATATATTTATAAAAAACACCCCAAGAAAAGAAAAAGATTCTAAAAAACTTTGCATCCATGCCCCTATCGACACCGGGAGCAACCAGAGTACTTTACTCCAAAAACAAAGATATGTATTTTGTGGAAACCACTTAGAATGAAGATACGTGAAGTCAAAAACCAACTCCAAACACAAAAAGTGAGGTTATGCCAACAAAGTGACAAACGGGAAAAAGACAAAATAGAGAAAATGACGAAAAGTGAATAGTGTCGAAAAACGAAAAATGCGGAAATGACTCGGTCCTTAAAGGAAGTTGTCAATCAAAAGGAAAGACTCTCAAAAACCATTTCCGAGCACTTGAGATGATACTAAGTGATAAGAAACCAAACATAGAATAGAAAAGACAATGAAAAAAATTTATCCATAAAATTTGAGGAAAAAGGAAAGGAAAGAAAATATCCGGATCATTACAACCTACTCTCCTTAAAGGGATTTCGTCCCCGAAATTAGGAACAGACAAAAGAGAACCGAACAAGATCAAACCAAAAGACAAATCATAAGGTGCTAATGGACAACTTCAAAAGCCTAAAGGTCACTCGAAATAATGCAAAAACCTAAAACTGGGTTACACTTCCCGAACGAATCAGCATATCAACTCAAAGTCAATCACCGAAAGAATCCCCAAGACAACGATAAGTCAAATCATGACAGATGGCTAGGAATGATATGGTAGTACGAACAATGACCAGAACTCGCCCACACTTACTCTTCAGTAAGGTAGCATGACAGTATAAAGCACTAGTTCATAATATGCCCTCAACAGATCAATCCAGAAAGAAACTTTTCGATACAAATGACATCAATGTCAAAAATGATCATTGCCAAAAGCACTATGGGAACCAGTGATGAGCTCTGAAAAGTGTGCATTTAAATCCCTCAAGCTTGAGCATTCTAGGACATTTATCTATCTTATTTCCCCGTTTTATTCTAATTTCGAGTTATTGCCCTTTCCAGGTGTTTATCCCAAAAATAAGTCAATTCAGCCAACTAAGAGCATTAAAGAAGTTAACTCAAGCTGAATGGAAGAAAGGAGCAAAGTAGGAGCAAAATGAAACAAAGTGTGGAAATTTAGCATGCTCGATCGATCGATCAAAAGTTCATCAATCTAAACAGTTCAAGATGGATCCAAGCCCTTGTCCTTATCCAAAAGAATCCAACAAGTTCGATCGATACAACATTTTCCAGATCGATCGAAATGATTCAATCTTATCCACACCTACCACCCACCTACCACTTTTGTTTTCTTCCCAAAAATATCCCAAAATATCTCAGAGATTTATCTTTATTCAAAAAGGTGCCACCAAGGATGATCAATCTCTACCGCATTCGATGCATCTCAGCTAAGTTTGATCGATCTCAACACAGTTCGATCGATCGAACTTCCTTAAGTCCGAAAAAAATAGATTCCAGCTCATTAAAAGTTGGGTCACGGTGCAATCATTGGAGGGACCTTGGTATACGAGCCCAGACCATTGGGGTGACATTTGACCTACCTATATAAGGATTGAGAGCCACTTTTAGAGCATAGTTGTTATTCATAACTTGTAACATTCAACAAAACTTGTATATCTCATATCTTGGAGAGGAGGCTAGAGATTAGAGAGCTTTACACCTTTTTGGGGAGTTCTTCCATTCTTCTAGGGTTTCCATCAAGAAGGAGGTTATTCCTACCATGGAGATAGCCCTTGAGGGTTGGATGACTACTTCAATGAGTGGTTAGACATTTACTTGGGGCTAGAGTAGCCCCTAAGTTTGCTTCTTAGACTTAGTTCTTTGTATATTTTTGGGGATTTATTTGTAACAATGTTTTGATCTTGGATTTATATATATATCTTGTGGTTTCTACTTGATGTGTATGGATTAATACTTTCAATTGATTATCTACTTCTAACCATATGTTTATGTATGCTAGAATGGATGATTTATGTGCTTTTCTCTAAATTTAGTGGAGTTTATACATGTCTATATATATGGATGAAGTTAATCTAGAGATGGTCAAAACATAGAGCTTAATTTAACACTCTTGCAATTTATTTGATGGTTCATTCTTGTTTCTTGATGGATTGTACCACAACTTTAGCTTACTTAGTTTAATTTCATGTTTTTAGTGTAGATGTAGTACAGTTGCTTTAAATTCATAGATAGGTTGACAATCTACTCTTGTTCCTTGGTGTTCTATACTTATGAATGCATTAGATGTATGTTTCTAGATAGTTGTGTATGCATAAATTGTGGTTTCATCGAATGGATTTTGGTCTCATTTGATAGGTTGTGCTTTCCATTTGATTTGGCTTGACAATCTATGCTTATTTGCCATCCATGCCTAGTTTCAATTAATGTCACACACACACACAAGTTACAAGTTAATCTCCCTATTAATATACAATTGCTAGTGTCTAGTGAAGTCAAGCTTAGTGGTGAATTCTAATACCCCAAGGATCCCCTCTATATCTTTCTCTACTTTATTAATTATTGAATTTTGTTTACTTTAATTTCATTTGCATAATAGCTTAATCAATCAATCCAACCAATCTTTGATCACTCAACCTACTAACCCTATTTATTGTTTCCATTGCAACGGTACCCATAATCCCTTGGGACGATTCTTACTCACCCTAGCTATATTTTTAGTTGGAGATAGTAGTGGCTTTTATAAATTTAAAACTTGGCCACATTGCACACTCACACTCTTAGTGCAACATCTTTGCAAACTTTTGGTGGACCGCGGCTTAAATGCCACCACCAGGCATCCGCGAGAGTTGGGGTAGCTAATCCCAAAACTCTAACAACAATGTCATTTGCACCGTTAGGCTTAAGGCTTTAAATCCCTAACGTTGGCGTAACTAAAGACCCCCACATCCGAAAGCACCACAACAACAACACCAGTCCCGAATCCACAACCTGACAAGTCTGTGCCCTCAAGCCAATGGATCGGACCCATAAAACCAAAAACCTAAGCATAGATCTGAAGTAGCCCTACCATAAGGCTACATACATGAGACAAAATGCTGGGTCAAAATCCTTATAGTGGACAACAAAAATCTCAAAACACAAGTCTACTACGTAGCTCACACATATCTATCCCAACAACCACGGTCACAAAACCCAACATAAGTGCAGGAAAGATGAACCAAATACTCACATAGTGGATACTCACAATTTTAAATGATATAAATCAAATAATACTTTAGTAGTAAACACACAGTACACATAAGGTAAACAAAATAAACCACCTATCACATAGGGGTCAAACAAATAGCAAAACACTATACACCACCAATAGCACTAGCATGGAAAACAGATACAGTATATGAAAACGTATCATCCACATCCTCACACAACTACCACATAGTCATAAATCCTAAACATGTTTCTAAGGCATACCCAAAAACAATGGGGCTAATAAACATGTAAAAGTGATCATACAAATGGCAAGTTCGTAAAATCAACAGAAATGAATGGAATGCTTCTCAAAAGACACTGCGCAGAAAATGTACAACCGAACCTGAATGAGTCCAATCTCTCATTACGAGGAAAAGAAGCATCCCTCAATGACTACCAAGGTCTCCTAAACATATGGTCAGCAAGTCCTTCCTAAGACCAGCTCATACCCCGATGGAATCCCAACACCATAAGAAACAAAAGAATAACGAAATAGATAACCCCAATGCTAACTGTTACAAGACACCAACAAGAAAATCCCTAATCCAAGATGCCAACGAGTTTAATGGGAACTCTACAGGATTCTAACAGAACCCTAACACAACGCCCCCAAGGCTCCAAAGACAAGGAAGAGTAATTAATTGCACCAATGCAATTAGTTACACGAAACCGTTCACATCCCAACTGTAGCTCACAAGAGCTGCCCAAGGTAACAGAAGAAAGATCCTAGGCCAACACACCTATCCAAATCCCAAAACCATTGCCTTAAGAAGGCAAGACATGAGAACCTCACCCTGAGGCTCACAAGGTAACTTCCCAACTCCCTAAGGAAGGATTCGAGTCGATCCTGACTCATTGTCCCATAACGCTAGAAACAAAGACCTTAATGACCTTAATGACATCAAGACCACGACAAAGTCCTAAGAGATGACACCAACACCTCTTACACCACCATGACTATATCATGAAAACACAAAAGAAAATGAGACGAAATGGTGCCTCTATGCCCTACGTTTCATCTCGTCAGACGGAGACTATAACTCTACATTCACCTGAGCTCTAATGAGAAGACTCTCCGTGAGTCAAGACTGCGACGCTATATGGGTTAAAAGGAAATGAGATCAATAATAACATGAGTTATTATAATCGAATGCAACTCACATTATGAATGCATCAAATAAATAACACGTCAATGTATGCAACATACGGTCATGCTAAAGCAATCAAAGAAAGCCTTTCTAAACAGTTAAGAACTTAAGCAAATAAGCGTACATGTCAAACAAGGATACTTTAAAACACATAAGCATATAAGCATAGAGACATGTCATAATATCAAACGTGTTATCAAGAAACATATAAACATGTTATAATACCGAAACATGTTAACAAATAGCATATACACACGTATAACATAGCAACAAAAATGTGATATGCACCCAAAACCCGTCGTCCAAGGTATTCAAACCTAGGAGCTCTGATACCACCTGTGACGGCCCCTGGTTTTTCAAGCCAGTGCGTCCTGTGATAAAACCGAAGATTAACCTGATAACGGATCCGAATGCAAAAATGAAAACAGAAAATAAGACTTTAAGAAGTCAAAGTGACCTTCCATGAGGTCGTAGAACTTAATGAGAGTTGATGCGGAAGCAAAAGATCAAAAATATAACAAATAAGCCCCCAGGGGTAAGATGGTAATTTTCTAAAAATATGAATTTAGGTAACACCGAGTACACCAGTGGAAAGACAATAAAAAACTAATCAAGATGGACTCAAGAATCACATGATTCGGAGTTCGAATGAAGGAGAAATGGCATGACGAAGAAAAATGAGCACTTAAGGCTAAAAGGGTAAATTGGTAATTTTACAAAAAGATCCGGGTGCAACTGAGTACACCATTGGAAGACAGCGAAAAATTAGTCAAGTTCAAAAAAGGTGCACTCGATTTGGAGTCCGGTGAAGGAGAACGAGCGAAAACAAGAATCAACATCATGACATCGAGGCGAGCACCCCATGAGCATCCCTATGAGCATCCTGCCATGCTAGGGGAAAAAAAAGTCTCAGCCAGAACTGTGAGCCGAAACGAGGTCCGAAACGACTTTTTCTGGAAAAACACAAAGAAGAAACCCCCACTAAAATCGAGTTTTCTACCCAACCATGTGGAAGAAAATGAAAAAAAAAAAAAAAAAAAAAAAAAAAAAACTCACTGTGAAATACCTAAAATGCCCCTAGATCAGAAGAGGTCAAAAGGGCCAAAAAGAACTGCTATAGTAATTGTCCACATTTGGGAGCAGAAATGGGCTATCAAACAAATTTTTCTGGAAAAACTTGAAGAAGAAACCCCTCCCAAAATCTAGTTTTATACCTAGCTAAGTAGAAGAAAATGAAAAAACACAATGTGAAATACCCAAAATGCCCTTAGATCAGAAAAGGTCAAGAGGGCCAAAAAAATATGCTACAGTGACTGTCCACATCTGAGATAAAAAACGGGCTATCAAATGATTTTTTCTGGAAAAACACGAAGAAGAAACCCCTCCCAAAATCAAATTTTCTACCTGGATACATCAAATAAAATGAAAAAAAAAAAAACACACTGAGAAATGGCCAAAATGCCCCTAGATCAGTAAAGGATTAAAAACTCAAAAAATGCAACTTTGCACCAAGTATGCATTTGACCCTAAATGCATTTCTAGGTTGAAACGAATGTGCACACAAGTGTAATAAATGATTCTAAGTGCACGGGAATGGTTCGCGGCTCCCGAGAAGCCCCGACTCAAAATCCGACCCCCCGACGGCCAAAAATGATAAAAATGAATTTGGAATTGGAATTTTGAAAACTAAAAATATAAAATAGAGTCAAATTACCATTTTGCCCTTGGTCCCACTTCAAACAAGATTAATGAGACTCTATGAAAGAATAAAAATGGAATTCCCACACCCGATGCAAAAGTAATGAAGCAATGACTTTTGAATTTTCAATATTTTCATAACATTTCATGAAATCAAGAATTACATAAGATGCAATATAAATGTCATTGGCCTCCGGCCTCATCTCACTCAAGTCAAATACATTGTAAAAGGTGTACTTATGTACACATTACATATATGGAATCAAAGATACAAGTTTTGATATACAAGGCTACAAAATGACATTTCATGCTAACATTTGCATGAAATGGAAATTTAAAATCTACAAGTCATCCAAGGAATGATGAGCATCACGAACTAAGCCTTCATACCTAAAACAAATCCCCAGTAACTTCGGGGTGAGTAACATAAAGCTACTTGTAGGAAATGAGTATGCATCGACCTAGCATTTTACAAAATTATCACCTTAAGGTGAAACAAGTCAAAGGGGCTCATGCCACCTAACATATATGTCAAGATGAGACTCGGGGAGCATCCTAAGCTACCTTAAATCATTTCTAGCATAAATTACATCATTCATGGAATTTAACAACATGGAAGCATGTTATACAAACCAACAAGATATAGATTCTCAAAGTCCTCAACTTGAAATCTAAAACACGAAAACAACTAAAGTGGATCATGCCACCTAACGTTTATGTTCTAAATGAATCTATATGATCCTTCCTAAGCTACATTTGAATATCAAAACACAAATCACAATATCGACACAATTTAACCAACATTAGAACTTCCAAAACAATGCATAAAACATGATTTCTCAAAGTTAACATCTTAAAACTCAAAATGGGAAATCAATTAAGGAACAAGAAGTTACGATATCATCTAGTTATCAACTTGAAATGAAAAGTGAAATCAAACAAGTTGGATACTTGGACATCAGGCCGGATTAGACCAACACCATAGTTACTTTAGGGTTACTGACCCATGGGTAACCTCCCTATGTGCGCACTAGACTATAGAGGGACAATCCCCCATACTAGAACTATGTCCTAGCCATAGTCAAAAACGATATCCCCAAGTTTCCAAAATCAACAAGTTATGCAACAACGTACATATTAACATGTATATACAAGATAATCAACTATCTACCGTGCATAATCGAATTTAGAAGCACATACAATATATGCACTAAGTTCACAACTACTATGGCATGACAAATGTTGAATCTTCTGTGTGCGATTCGTTACACGCTATGGCAATATATTTTAACATTGAAAACATAAACTCATGAATCTAATACATATCCAAAATCATGATTTAGACATATTACCAATGTCAAATACATGATTAAATCATTAACATTATATAAACAAAAATTAATTAAATAAACTAATTAATTTCTTTAAGTTTCAAAACTTAATCAAATGACTCCTAATTAACACATGTTAAACAACATTGCATGGTCATTACATACATCCATTCAAAATCTTAATTAGGTCAATGGAACAACAAAGTAGAATTTAATTAAATCATGATAATTAAATCTTTAACTTCTAAAGCAACTTCAAATGGTCCTAAATTTATATATATGCTAGTAAACAAGTCCTAATCATTTCAAATATCAAGTTTAAAATTCAATTAAGCCAATGGAACCCTTAAATCGATTTTAATTAATTTTTTTAATTAAAATCTCTAGATTTTCATACTTATCCAAATACTCCAAAATTAAAGTATGTTAAAGAGAATGCCAAGACTTAATTTAATAGCCTATCACAAGTTAATTCCATGCAAGGTGCGACCATAATAATTAAACTTTCACAAAAAAAATTATTAAATAAAAGATGCAATCTTTATTCAAATAATCCCAATTTAATATATGTTAACCAACATACCAAAGCCTAATTTACTAGCATGCCATAATTTAATTCTAAGTTGAATATCATCATGAGAATTAAATCTTAAACATAGAAACTAATTAAATTAAATTCTAGATTTTGAGCAAAAGCATGCATACAAGTTGTATAAGCATCAATAGCATGCAATATAACAAAAATAATAACCTATAACACCCCCTACCTCAATTTGAGATGAAAATCTCAAATGCCACCAAAATGAAACCGCTCCGAATTCGATGAAACTTCGGGTTTTGTCGGGGACAACGTGGTGAACGATAAACTCCAAAGAGGATGCACCAAAATCCTAACTTGACCTCAAACCCTAACTCAAAAAATGGCCAAAAACATATTCTAATCAGGGGGAAAGATGCGCGTAGTCAAGAAAAATATAAAACACAAAGGCACTATGAATTTTTAACAAAGGGAAGAAGCTCAAAAGAAGAGAGAGTAGGTGGAATCCCTTTGGCTGCCATGGAATCCGGTCAAGCGATGAAGGAAGAAGGTGAAAAAGTGATTTTTCACTTTAAGGCATTCTATTTATAGGAAACCCTAAAAATGTCCCGTTGGGTCCAGAAAAGTGGAATTCACGTAGCCGTGCTCAAGCGGCAAAACTCCATGAACAAAAAAGAACCAAAATGAGAAAAGATGAACAACGGAAGAAACGGCGTCAAAAATTGAGTCCCGAGCAGAGAGATATGCCCCGAACAGGTTCGGCGGCAACTAGGGCCAGAAACCCTGAAATTGGGGGAAAACGACCATAAGGCAATTCTAAGATTACATGACTCGACAAAAAGTGAAAATGAATCCCTGTACGAGGATCCAGGCTTAAAATGAGGCATTTTTATAATAACTTTCATTAATTGCACAATGGCTCCTCCAAAAAGTGAAAACTGCACTAATGACCCAGAATGAAAATATCTTCCAAAAATATTTTCTTAAAAACCCCCTGAAATAAAATATCTTCAAAAGATATTTATGAAAAATACCCCAAGAAAAGAAAAAGATTCTGAAAAACTATACATCCATGCTCCTATGGACACCGGGAGCAACCAGAGTACTTTACTCCAAAAGCAAAGATACATATTTTATGGAAACCACTTAGAATGAAGATATATGAAGTCAAAAACCAACTTTAAACATAGAAAGTGAGGTTATGCCAACAAAGTGACAAACGGGGAAAATACAAAATAGGGAAAATGATGAAAAATGAATAGTATCGAAAAATGAAAAATGCGGAAATGACTCGGTCCTTAAAAGAAGTTGTCAATCCAAAGAAAAGAGTCTCAGAAACCATTTCTGAGCACTAGAGATGAAACTAAGTGACGAGAAACCAAACACAGAATAGAAAAGACAATGAAAAAAATTTATCCGTAAAATTTGAGGAAAAAGGAAAGGAAAGAAAATGACCGGGTCATTACAAGAAACATTTTTGTTTCTTAAGGTATTTTTCATAAATATCTTTTGAAGATATTTTATTTCAGGGGTTTTTTAGAAAATAACTTTTGGAAGATATTTTCATTCTAGGCCAGTTTTACTGTTATCACTTTTTGTAGGGGCCATTGTGTAATTAATGAAAGTTATTGCAATATGCCTCGTTTTAAGCTTGGATCCTTGTAAGGGATTCATTTTAACTTTTCATCATGTCACGTACTCTTAGAATTGTCTACTGGCCGTTTACCCCAATTTTAGGGTTTCAGACCCCAGATGCTGCTAAACTTGTTTGGGTCATATCTCTCTGCTCGGGACTCAGTTTTTAACGCCATTTCTTTCGCTATTCATATTTTCTCATTTTGGTTCTTTTTCATTCATGGAGTTTCACCGTTTGAGTGTGTCTGCTCAAATTCCACTTTTCCGGACCAGGTGGGCCACTTTTAGGGTTTTACTATAAATAGAATGACTTAAATGAAAAAAAAAAAAAATCTGATCTCTCTCTCTCTCTCTCCCCACTCTTGGCCAGAATCCATGGCAACCAAGGGCTGCCACCTTCTCTCTCTTCTTTTGAACCTCCTCCCTTCAGTAAAAAGTCGTAGTGCCTTAGTGTTTTATGTTCGCCTTGGCGAGGCCTTCGATTCCACCAATTGGAATCTGGTTTTGGCTATTTCTTGAGTTTGGGTTTGAAGCCAAGTTAGGATTTTGGTAGGACTTCCTTAGTGTTTAATGATCACCTGTTGTCCCCGACAAAACCTAGAAGTTTCGTCGGATTTGGAGCGGTTTCATTTCAGTGGGATTTGAGATTTCATCTCAAAATGAGGTAGGGGATGTTATAATTCCATATTTTTGTTGTCTTGCATGCTATTGATGCTTATACAACTTGTATGCGTGCTTTAGTTCAAATTCTAGAATTTAATTTAATTATTTTCTTTGAATAAAATTTAATTCTCATGATGGTATACAACTTAGAATTAAATTATGCCATGCTAGAAATTTAGGCCTTAGTATGTTTGTTGACATATATTAAATTTTTTTTTTTTCATAATTGTGGTTGTATAAAAGAAGAAAAAATATGTACAAGAGTCACAGAGGGCATACCCTCAGAATATAAAGGCACCAATAAAGTTGGATACAAACATCCAAACTTACCAAACAGAAAGAAACCAAAAAAGAAAAAGTGGAAAAATCCATCTCCAAAACAAAACAAGAGAAAAACCACCTTAAACCAAAACTGGCTGAAAAACATAAATGACAAAGGAATAAAAAAAATAGCACAAGAAAAACCAGCTCCTTGTCACAGCCATTTAACTCAGCAAACTGATAAAAGACAATTCACCAAATCAAATAGGTAGGTCAGAGAGAAGGATACTATGAATATCCAACACCTCTAACAACAAAGTCTTTGCCACAATCGCTGGATCAGTAGCAGTACCATACAATCTAACATTTCTCTCATTCCAGATTCCCCAAAGCATAGCAGGAAACAATGTTTTATGAAATCCCACAGTTGCAACAACCTAAAACCAGTTGAACAGATCAGCTAAAGACACGACTTCAGCAAACTGATGCATATTCCACTTCAGAATCTCTCCCAGCCAGCTCCAAAAATCTTTAGAAAATGTACAAGAAATAAATATATGGTCTATTGTATCAATAGCACTCTGACACAATGAACATCTAGACACTAAACATAACTTCCTTCTTTGGAGATTTACCATAGAAGGAATTTTGTTTAACATCACAAAAACTGCAGTTACAGACCATCTAGGTCTCGCTTTGCCCCAACAGAACTTGTACCAGCTGACTTCCTCTGCCTGAAATCTACAAATTTTCCAAGCTTCCTTATATGAGAACTTACCATTATTCCACAGAAGCTTGTCAGCTGAAGTGTGAATAGGTCGCAACAAAAGATATTCCCTCAGCTGCTGTAATTCTTGTCCCTGCAGGAGATTTAAATCCCAGCTACCATTCACCATTAGAATATCCAAATTAGCATTTCTAGGAACATTTAAAGATCTAAAAATCCTATGTCCAAATTTATTTACCATTGTCAAACCATCACACCAAGGATCTTGAAGAGAAACTGATCTTCCAGCCCCTATATGAAAATCAACATGTTATAACATACTATCTCTTGTCTCCACAACAGATTTCCATATGATAGAGTGAGTTACCTTAGTAATAGCAGTCCAAAAAGTGGAGTGGAGAGTATACTTGTTTTTAAACCATGAAACCCAGAGCCTATACTTACTTGTCAAAAAATCCTAAGCTAGAACAACTTTAGATGCAGATTGGATATCCACCAGCTTCCTCAAACCAAGACCACCTTCAGCTTTAGATCTAGTGATCATATCCCAACTCAGGAGATGAATTTTCTTAGAATTATCAGTGCTACCCCACAAGAAATCTCTACACATTTTTTGCAACTGATTAATCACATAAATAGGGACATTATAAATGCTACACCAGTATAGAAAAATAGGGATGACAGTGGATCTAATGAGTTTATCTCTACCAGCAACTGATAACAATTTAGTGGTCCAACACTTAATTCTATTAGAAACCCTATCAATCAATCCCTGGTAATTTTCTTTCTTCAAACCATAAGGACATAAAGGAAGCCCCAAGTACTTAATTGGAAAATGTTCTTCAGAGCATTTCAGAATTCTTAACATTGATAACTTCCGCCCCACAGCCTTTGAAAAAATGACACTACTTTTATGTTCACTGACTTGTAAACCTGTTAAATTCTCGAATTTCTTGAACAAACTTACTAGAACTCTAGCATTTGAAATAGAAGCTTTGCAGGTAATCAACAAATCATCAGCAAAAAATACATGACTTAACACAGGATGAACCTTAGCTGCAGTATGAGTAACAGATAGCTCCTTTTTGTGGACGGCAGAATTGATAATGGAGGTAAGATGTTCTGTAATTAAGGTAAATAGCATAGGAGACAATGGATAGCCTTGTCTAAGACCCCTCCCTGGTTGGAAGAACCCTTGGGGAGAACCATTAATCAGAACAGAATATTTAGTAGATACAAGGATGGAAGAAATCCATTTAATCCACACATTACTGAATCCATAACCTTTGAGGTTCCTAAGCAAAAAATCCCAAGAAACAGAATCATAAGCTTTCTTAATATCCACCTTTACAGCCATAGATGCATGCCTTCAACCCTTAAAATCCCTGACCATTTCATGAGCCAATATCAAAGTATCTTGAATTTTCCTTCCTTGAACAAAAGCACTTTGTTCAGGGCCAATCAATGAATTTAACACCCTTGCCAATCTATTGGCCATAATTTTAGTAATTACTTTATATAACAGGTTGCAAAGTGCAATAGGTCTAAAATCCCCCATTTCTTTTGCATTTCCCACCTTAGGAATAAGAGTAAGAAAGCAGCTACTAACCCCCATAGGCATACCACTGGATGAGAGAAAATATTGAACTGCAGCAACCACTTCCTTGCCTACCACAGACCAAAAAGTTTGATAAAAGCGAGCTGGGAATCCATCTGGACCAGGTAATTTATCAGGGTTAAAACCCATGACAACCCCTTTGATTTCTTCTTCACTCACCAGACCATCCAAACCTTCCACCTCTTCCACACTCAGCTGCTTAACAGGTAAATCAAACTCTTGCAAGCTGGCATCTCTCTTTTCAAACAATTTTTTATAAAAATCCACAAACCAGGTTCTGATATGCCCCATATCCTCTGTGGTCTGTCCACTGTCATTCTCAACTAAGGTAATAGCATTGAAATTTCTATGTTGCTTCATTTTATTATAAAAATAGGAAGTGCACCTGTCAGTATCCTTACGCCAGAGAATTCTGGATTTCTGTGAAACCAACACCTCTTGATCCACCACAACAGCTTGATAACCCAATTTAGCTTCTTGTTCAACTTGGAAATTATTTTCAGAAGGATCCCTCAAAAGCTCCAACTACACTTGATCCAAATGGTGCTTAGACTTAATTAGTTTTTCACTAATATTACCAAAGCAATTTTTATTCCAATCCTTGAGTGTTTTCTTAACTAATCTCAATTTCTGTAAAAGAACATGTATAGGATTACCAGAGATTTCATTGTTCCATGCTTTCTTCACAAGAGGTTGGACATATCCTTGTAGACAACACACCATCAACATTTTAAAAGGCTTAGGTCCAACAGCAAACTCCTTTGAAATGTGAATAGGTATACCATAGTGATTTGAGCAAGTAGCTGATGTATATAGAACTTTAGTACTAGGCAAACTATCTATCCACCTCTCATTCAAGAAAACCCTATCCAATTTCACAAAAATTCTCCTAGAAAAAACATGTCTGTTACACCATGACCATTCTCCATTTGTAGGATGAACCTCACTTAACCCAGCTTTATGAAGACAATCATTAAAATCATTAAGAATTCTTTGAGGCACTTTTTTCCCCCCCTTCTTGTCACTGTAAAATCTAATAGCATTCCAATCTCCTAAAGCCATCCAAGGGCCAGTAGCAATAGTAGAGTAATGTTCCAGAAAGTTCTATAGAGCAATCCTATCTTTAGCCAAATTTAGAGCATATACTGGAGAACAAAAGAAAATCTCCCCAGTCTCCAAAACTCTTACCTTAAGTAACATACATTAAATCTGCACATCCAGCACCTGAACATCAAACAAGATTGGATTCCACCCCACCCAAATCCTACTATAATCATGAGCATCATAATTATGAACCCAATCCCAACTATTCTTGATTCTTCGAGAAATAGAAACAAAAGCACATTTCTGAACTTTAGTTTCCACAAAACAAACAAATTAAGAAGCTTCTTAAGAAATCCAATGAGCAACCTCTCTCTGTCTTCTAGGCTTGTTTAAGCCTCTAACATTCCAGAACCCAATCATTTGGAGGTTAAATTCAGGGCAGGAACCCCTCTATGACTTCTAGTAACTCGATCAGAGGCTAATACAGCTCTATACCTAGATTTTTTACTTATTCCCCCTTCACTTTGAAAAGGGGTAACAAGTGTCTCTGTAGCTTCCATCTTTTTGTCAGTAGCCTTTGCAGTAATATGAGATGTGTTACTATCAGCATCTGTACCTACAGGAGCCAAATTACTTAAGTCCCTACCAAGTTCAGTGATTGAATCCACCTATAGATTACTATTTTCAACTGGCACACTAGCACCAACTTCCATAATATGAGTATCTCCCTCACTAATTACCCTTGTATCAATACTCTCCATAATAATGGTGACCTGCTCAACAACAACAGGAATAGTATCTTGTTTGATCATGTTATCTATCTCTCCTTGAGGCAAATCTACTTGATTGACATGATCCTCTCCTTCACCAATCTCTTCAACAACCACCTGATCTAATAATGCAAAGGAGTTATGGGTAACCACCTGAGAACTTTGGATCGGTCTCACAAGTAATTCAACAGATACTTGTTGTGCATCTTCAAACTCTACCATTTTCCTTTTTTGTTTAACAATCCATTTATCTAACATTTGTTTCTTAGGCTTTGCCTGTTCTAAAACTCTTTGAGGACATCTTGCAGCAACATGATCAACACGTTTACATAAGGAACAAATAGCAGGCTTCCATTCATACTCAATAAAAACTGCACAATCTTCTCCATGAATATCAACTACCAAATTCTCTGGCAGCTCCTTACGCACATCAGCCTCCACTATAACCCTCACAAACTGACTTTTATCTTGGTGTAAAGACGGATCATCCATATAAATTGGTGTTGAGAAAATTGAACATACCTTCGAGATTGAAGTAGAGTTACGACAATGCATAGGAAGATCGTACACTCGAATCCATAGTGGCAACATATCAAAATCTTCTCTCTGAAGAACAACATTCTTACTCCATTTTTTGATGATGATGGCTCGGCCTTCAAAAGTATGAATGCATGACAATATTTGCTGTACATCCATTGCGTGCTGAAATCGTACCATAAAGAAACCATTTTTCAAGTACACCGATGTAACATCCTTGGACCAGTGCTTCTCAATGAAATGAGGGTAGTATGGATGCTTGCCCATCACATATCCTACAACTGAGGATTTCTAATATTCTATTTCTTCTGAAACATCCTCTTCAGTGATCGTAACCTTCGAACCAATACCGGGTGCAACATAACGTAAATTAATAAAGGAGTTGGATTCACTCTCTTCAAAACAACTTCTTCATGAGTGACGAGGAGAAGTTACTGGTAGAGGAGAGGGCCGGTCCTTCACTGTCGGCGGAGGGGAAAAGGACGAAGCCTCCTCCATCGTGAGCCACCCCTACCAACCACAACCCGTATGCAAAACCCTAAACCTAAATCGTCAAGCTAGAGAGAAAAAGGGTAGTTTTGGAATAAAAAATAAAAAATCTCTATATTTTATCATTTAGACATATATTAAATTGGGATTATTTGAATAAGAATTGCAACTTTTATTTAATATTTTTCTTTGGTGAAAGTTTAATTCACATGGTTGTAACTTGCATGAAATCAACCTGTAATGTGATATAACAATAGGCCTTGGCATGTTCTCTAACCTATGTTTATTTAAGAGCATTTGGATGAGATTAAAAATCTAGAAATTTTAATTAAAAGAATTAATTAAAATCTATTTAATGGTTTCATTGGGCTTAATTAAGTTTTTGACTAGATATATGTAATGACCATGCTATGTCCTTTAATATATATTAATTTGAGGTTATTTGGAATTGATTTAGAATCTAGAGAATTTAATTAGTTTTATTTAATTAAATTCTATCTAATTGCTCAATGGATTTAATTGTATTTTAGAAGTATTTCTATGTTTAAATTATGGACTTGGATTTGTTGTGTATTCACTTGGTTACGTTTTGAGCATTGGATAACATTATTGTTATATTTCAATTCACGAGTATATGTTTTCAATATTGAATGATATTGCCATAGCGTGTAATGAATCATACATTGAAGATTCGACATTTGTCATGCCATAGTAGTTGTGGACTTAGAGCATGTATTGTATGTGTTTCCAAATTTGGTTGTGCATGGTAGATAGTTTGATTATCTTGTATATACATGTTGATATATGCGTTGTTTCACAACTTGTTAATTTTGGAAACTTAAGGATGTCGTTGTTTGACTACGGCTAGGATATGGTTCTAGTACGGGGGATTGTACTCTTATAGTCTAGTGCGCACATAGGGAGGTTACCCGTGGGCTAGTAACCCTAAAATAACTATATTGTCGGTCTGATCCGGTGTGATGTTCGAGTATCTACCTTGTTTGATTTCGCATTTCATTTTAAGTTGATAACCAGATGATGTTGTGACTTGTTATTCCTTATTTGATTTCCCATTTTAAGTTTCAAGCTGTTAATTTTGAGAAATCATGCTTTATGCGTTGTATTGGAGGATCCAATGTTGGTTAAATTGCATCGATATCGTGATTTATGTTTTATTGTTCAAATGTAACTTAGGAATGATCCTATAGATTCATTGGGAACATAGACGTTAGGTGGCATGACCCACTTAGTTGTTTTCGCATATTAGATTTCAAGTTGATAACTTTGATGATCTGTATCTTGTTGTGTTGTATAGTATGCTTTTATATTGTTTAAATGTATAAATATTGTAGTTTATGGTGAAAATGCTTTAAAGTAGCTTAGGATGATTCTTGAGCCTCATTTATGACATAAACGTTAGCCGGCATGACCCTTTTGAATTGTTTCATATTAATGTAATAACCTTGTAAAAAGTTAGGTTCTTGTATGCTCATCTCCTACGAGTAGCTTTGTGTTACTCACCCTAAAGTTATTGGGGTTATTTTCAGGTACAGGATTCAAGATTTGGAGATTTGCACTTGACTTGGGTGATTTGTAGATTTGAAGTTTTCGTAAATGTATTCTTGTTCACATGCAAGTGTTAGCATGTTTAAGTTTTACTTATAGAATTGTAATACTTAGTTAGGTTCAATATGCCATTTTTGCCTTATGATATGTAAAGTGTGCTTAGATACACTATTTAGAACCTCTTTGATATGTATGACATGAGGCCAATGGCCACAAACTAAGTTCATGTGTATGCATTTAGATTCCAAGTTTTACGTTTGAAATGTAACTTTTCTAACTTCGGAGGTTTGATATGTGATTTGGAGTAAATGACATGTAATGAGGCAATGGGTCATTGTAACACATTTCAATATGTAAAATACATTTGTTGGCATGCTTGCATAGCTTTAAATCTTGTTTTGGGAACAAATTCATGTTAGGGTTTGAGGCTTAGGTGAAGCCTCAACATTTCTTGTGCATAGCAGGACTTTTTGCACTTTCTTGAGTCATTTCGACCGACCAAAATGCCATTTCGATCGACCGACAGCTTTTGAATTTCATTTGCACAGTAAAAACACACATTCTAGTAGCCAAAATCACTGTTTGGGTTCATTTTGGTCCACCGATGCCTTATTTCGGCCTACCGAAGTGATGGTGTTTTTCTGTTCATTTCGGTCGACCTAAATAGCTTTCATATAGCTGCCTCTTCAGTTTTGTTTCAGCACTATTGTTCTAACTTCAAATGGTCATAACTTCTTTATTTCTAATCCAAATGGGGTGATTCTTAAGCCTAAACTCAAGGATTTTGAGTCCGTTTTCCAATGGTACCAATGCCATTCTCAGATTCAAATCATAGTGAGAGTTATTCATGTTTTAGTGAGATAGTGTCAAGTTTTTCTTGAACCGAGAATAGGTGTGTTGTGGGATTCTTGGCCAAAGTTCTTAGAACCTCTTGGAATGTTGTGAAATGATTAGTTTAGGTTGTATAGACCACATTTGAATTGCTTAGAGTCAAATCTCCCTTCTCATTTCAAATTGACCATTTTGCCCCTTGGTTAATGGATTTTGCCCGTTTTGACCTTTGTTTCCGCTTTCATTCTCTTTGAGTTTTATGGCTTCATGGAAAGTCACTTGGGTGTCTTAGGGATTATTGATATCTCTATAAAACTTGTTTCTGGTTTCACTTCCACATTTTGGACCTGTTGCCGAGTCAACTTTCGGTTCATCACAGGACGCACTAGCCTAAAAACTAGGGTCGTGACATGGAATGTGGCGGATCTAAAGGGAATTGACCCTTCTGTTTGCATGCATCACATTCTTATGGAAGAGGATGCAAAACCTTTTACAGATGCCCAAAGGAGATTAAATCCAAACATGAAAGAAGTGGTTAAGAAGGAAGTTGTTAAGCTCTTAGATGCCGGTATAATTTATCGAATCTCTAATAGCAAATGGGTGAGTGATCAGTTGAGTTGATTACAATTATAAATCAACCTTCGCAATAGCACGAATCATTGTAAAATAGGGCTATTGGTCGGGTAAGTCGAACCACTGGGACTGCGCTAATCTATGGCAACCTAAGTGTCTAGAGTCTTTTTAGAATGATAGGGGTGTTCATAGAGGATTTGTTGGTTGTCACTTAAGCTATAAAATTAAGGTGCATAAATTAAAAGTTTGCAAGAGTTTAAGGGAGATGAAATACAAGTAAAGAGGACAAGGGAAGTGAATCCGCCTCCATCCCTATATACATGCTAGATTAGAGCTAAATTGGGGGAAAACAATATATATATATGGTCATGATACATAGCACACTTGGTTGCTATAATCTCCTCAAGAAGTTCATTAAATCTCAAGCAAGCATGATCCATCAAAGGTGAACATGTTTAGACTACCTAACTAAGGTGTAGCTTAACCACATTTACTTGAATGAAAGACTATCAAGCCCTAGATAAAATGATGAAGCACATGAAGGTAAGAAATAAGCATAAATCATCAAAGGTTTCACCTAAGCAATGATCTATCAAAGTCCTTATCAACATGCCATTAAACCATTTCATGATCTCACTACCATTGTCACCATGAGAGTGCAAACAACATGATTAAAAGAATAAACCATCAAAGATTGATAATTGACTCAACATTAATCATTTAAATACATGAAGATCCATTACAAAAGGCAAAATGCTC
This sequence comes from Cornus florida, assembly GCF_030987335.1. NCBI lineage: Eukaryota > Viridiplantae > Streptophyta > Magnoliopsida > Cornales > Cornaceae > Cornus > Cornus florida. Next base: position 36,135,448 of record NW_026775580.1, read on the forward strand.
TAGACCATGAAAAGACCAAAGAATATACATTGTAATCCCCAAAATATAGCCTAAATTAGAACATGCTTACAAGGGAGGGGCCTCATCACCTCCCTAGATGGAGGATTAGTTACCCATGGAAGCTTTAGAAGAAGGAAGAAGCTTGGTTGCAACCTCCATTTTCGAGCTCCCTTCCTTTGGCTTCAAGAACTCTATCTTTTTCTCCTCTTTCTCTCTCCAAAAATCTTGCAAAGATCAGATATGATGTTATGTGTGGTCCTCATCCTTTTGTAGACATTCCTCTCCACCAAACAAGGCTCAAAACCCCACCAAAAGACATCTCCAACCAACCCATAAAGATGGAAATCAGAGATGAGGGAAACAAGGTACAAGTGGGCTGAAGTGACGGTTCCCGGAGAGTAGTCTGCCCATAGTTCGAGCGCTCGAACTAAGCACTTCGAGCACTCGAAGTTAGACCAGTATACTCCTTCCTCTTGACCTGCTTTGCACTACTTTGGTAGAACAGCCATAACTTTCTGTTCCGAACTCCAAATGACGAACCGTTTGAAGATTTGGAAATTTAATTCAAAGCTCTAAATATGTCATGTTTAATGGAAGTCTAGTTCTCGAGTTTGATCGGTCAAAAATGGCGAGTAAAATCAGATTCCACTGCTGCCAGAACTTAGCCTTGAGCACATTGCTATTCAAGGATTGAATAAAACACCATTTTTGCTCCTTTTTGGCCAATGAAACTGAAAATATATAAAAACGTGCAAATAAAGATAATTTATAAAGAATAGTCAAATAATGGATTTAACTAATGCAGCTAAAGGCGCTTGAATATGCAATATTCGGCGTTTATCACACCCCCAAAGTTACATTTTGCTAGTCTCTTAGCAAAACTAAAATGAAATACTCAATGAAATGACAACAATAGGAATGCTATCACAAAATCAACTATGGCAAAATGAAATATAAATATAGCTCAAATATAACTCGAAATAGACACAGGACTGGAGACGGGGTCATTGAGTAGACTATCATGCATATATGAAGCATTGATATAAAAATTGGCTAAACACATTTCAATATACATGCATCAACATCCTAGTCCATATAAATAACTCAATTGTCATCTCTTGACTGGAAATCAACTCTAGCTTTAGTGAAAGTGGATTGGATTCACAACATGCGGCTTTTACTTTCTTTTTCCAATTTCAAGACACAAGTCTTCAAATCATTGAATTCCCTTTTAAATGAAGTCCCTAAGGTATGAATTTATTTACAAAACAACTTTGTTGCTTGTTGACAATTTATTTTAACTCAAAAATGATACATAAAATGGTTGTACAATGCTGAAATCCTTTAAGCTTTCTAACCAACCCATATAGCAAGCGTTAGGCCAACAACTCCCAAACCAGATGGCTTTAGGGTGCTGAGTGTAGAGACACTCCTAGGGCTTAATAGCTCGAATTGGCAAGGCTACGAACTCCAACGAACCATGTTTATAAAAATATTTTTGAATGACCGTGCAATGTCTAAGTCTTTTAAGCTTTCTGACCAACCCATATAGCAAGCATTAGGCCAACAACTCCCAAACGAGATGGCTTTAGGGTGCTAAGTGTAGAGACACTCCTAGGGCTTAATAACTCAAGTTGGAAAGGCTACAAACTCAAACTGGTCATTATTTTCTTTTTCTTCTTCTTTTTTTTTCACACCAAAGGTATCCATCTATTAGGTTCATCAATTCAGATTAACTAGGTCAAGATCACGATTAATCAAGTTACATGCCTCACGGTTAAGTTTCCAATGTGCATCTGTGCACTGTGAAGCATAAAAGAGTGTAAAATCCAGCGAGAATCTAATTGAGACATTTATACAGACTAATTTGAATCCACATGATCACTTTAAATTCACATTTTTCTTTATTTTCAAAAAATTCACAATTGCTTCTATATACACGGTATTAAACATATGCTTTATTTTCGACAAGTTTAAAATTATACTATCATTGCTTAGCAAAAATATGGAACCAACAATGCAACTTGCACCCCCAAACTGGAAGTACACATTGTCCTCAATGTGGGAGACAAAGATGGATAAATAAAGGGCATAGGGGATAAAAGGAACAAAAATACCAAGTGGAGCGACGAAAGCAAAGGTTTCCAGCTATATAAAAGTGCAAAATGCTTCCCCCAAACTTGAAATGTGCCACCTATAATGGGACACGAAGAAAATGCAGAACAACGACAAAAATAGTAACAAACAGTAAAATATGGACGGAAAATTGCTGAAAAGAAGATAACAGAAGTGCTAAAGGATTTTCATTCATAATAACATGATTACAAAAGGAACTGAAAGTCAATCATATTGAACCAGAGCAACTTGTGCATAACACAATCCTAAAGTTGAAAAGCAAAACAAAAATAGAAAGGAAACATACACAAATACGAAACAAAATGATAAAGTCCAACACTAGCAACTATCTACGGGGCCGGGGGAAAACTGGCGAAGATGGCATTGAGTAGAGATTGAGTCTCATGCCGGTCCTCCTGTGCCACGCGACGGTCCTCTACCGCAACACGGCGGTCGTCTGCAGCAAGACGATGGTCTTCTTCGGCACGGAAGTAGTCCTCACGCACAGTCCGAGTGTAGTTGGCCAAAGAAATCTCAAAACGATCCATCTGCTCATGAATATGGGCAAGACTAGCCCGAATGAAGGCCTGGTCTGGCGGAAGATCAACAGGAGGCTCGTCCCTTTCAGCGTCTTCCGCCATGAGGTCATCCTCAGAAAAAGAAGGATTTGGAGAGTGGGGCAAAAGAGGAGTAGTGAGCCGAGGGTTCCGAGAATGGCTTAGAACATTGGTTCACCGATGGAAAGTAAAAGTTTGAATCTTTTTGCCCCTTGGTTCATGAGGAGGAACAATGAAGCCTTTGTGCTTCAAGAGCTTGATAACAAAGAATGGTAATGGCAAAGGCCGATTTTTAAGACGTTGCTGCCGTGCGTTGATACACTCATCCCAAAACCGCATAAATGTGTCCCAAATGAGTTCTGGGACAGAGAACCATTTGCCTTGGTCCATGGCATACAAGGCTTCCAGCATCAGGCCTCGGCACTCGGTGTTGTGCGCCAAGGGGTAAACATTATGCTTGAGAACGGAGTCAAGGAACCAAACTCGCTCCGGAAGGGTGGATTTGAGGGTAAAGCTCCGAGGTCGATGAGGGTCATCCACGTTGCAAATGGCAGCGACAACTTGCTCCACAGTTAAAGTATTCGGCTCCTCATATAAAGGGAGATTCTCACGATTGACAATGTCATCGGGGCACTCCAGAGGACAGCCAGAGACCACCGCCATGTCAGCAAGAGTGAAAGAAAAAGGGATGCCATCAATGGATGTGGTGAGAGTGACCGACGGCCCTTCGGGGCAATTAAGATTCTGGAAGAAGAGCCGCACCACACGGGGGTAGGTGACCTTGGCAACGGGTTGGCAAATGTGCTGAAGGCGCCGGTTAACTAGCTCCACGGCAGCCCATGAAGTGGTGGGCAGAGTGTCAAAGACACCCGTGAGCGGGAAGAGAAGCTCATAATTGAGTTTTTTGTCGAGACAAGGGGCTCGGGGCTGTTCATAAGGAATGATGGGAACATCCTCATAGGGTCTAGGACGACGGGAAGGGCCGACACGAGACATTTGGAGAGGCGAACTTGGTTGGGGAATTTCAGCGAGCACCTGGTATGCATAAAGAAATAAAGGATGTGAGAATGAGAGGAATTTATGAAGAAACCCAAAAAATTTCAGACACAATGCTCTCTATGATAGAGCATAGCAACAAGCACAATCAAACTCCAAGGATTTGATGCCCATACTCCTCAAATGTAATATAAATGGAACACAAAGATTGAAGAGAAAGAGGGAAGAGACATACCTTGAAAGAAGAGTGGAGAGAAGCACGGATGGAATGAGGAGGAATAGTAGGGGTGATGGTTATATATATAGGGATGGATGAAGAAGAAAGAGAGGAGTGAAATGGGTGGATGAATTATGGAAGGAGAGTAGTGGGATGTGGGTAAATGAAGGAGAGAAGTGGGATGGGTTAGGAGTTAATGGAGGGAGAGAGGAAGGTGGAAAGGTTGAGGTTATGGGTTGATGGAGGGATTGGGGGGGGGGGGTAGAAAAGAAGTAATGGGAGAGAGGAAGTTGGAAATGGAGGGAGGAGGTCGTGGGTTGAGGACCTGAAAAGACGCGGGAGAGAGAGAGTTCAAATTTAAAAAGTGGGGAAGGAGGGTTCAAGCGCTCGAAGTTAGGCCTTCGAGCGCTCGAACTTGAGGCAGTGAGTTTCGAGCGCTCAAAGTGTGTACTTCGAGCGCTCGAAGTTGAGGCAGTGAGCTTCGATGGACTTTCGAGCGCTCGAAGTGTGTACTTCAAGTGCTCGAACTTAAGGCAGTAGGCTCTTAAATGAAAAATGGAAGTTTAAATTTAACCAGTGAGCAAAGCTTGGGTGAAATGACTGAAATTGCCAATTTGCCAACATCTCTTCAATGCATGAATGGAATTTGGAGAAAATTTTCCAATAATGCATTAAAAATGAGAGGTTACACACATGTGTAGCATTCCAAAGATCCGATGAACTTGCCGGATAGAGCTGAAAATTTCCGGGAATGAAAACAAGGGTTACAGAAGGCCAAAGAAAACCAGTCTGAATTTTTTGGACAATAATGTAAGATAATTCCATATAAGGTTAAATTTTGGCTTTCCTTAGCAATTTCCCAGAAAATTTCAAAGCCCAGGCAATTGAAAATGTAGAGAAGCCTAGAAATAGAAAGAAGTGTTTCTCATGCTGTGCTAAATTTAAAGTCGATAGCTAGACGAAGCTAGAGCAGGCATTAATCCTCGTAAATTGGGTCCGTCAAGAGGACTTTCTCAATTTTTCGGGTTGGGACTATGCCGTCAATGCAAGGCTTAAGACGTTGGCCTTTAACTTTAAAGAGCGATCCTTTTGCCAGATCTTGGAGTTCGATTGCTCCATGAGGGAAGACAGTAGTGATGATGTATGGACCATCCCATCTTGACCGGAGTTTACCGGGAAAGAGTTTCAAGCGGGAATTGAAAAGCCAAACCTTTTATCCCGGGGCAAAAGACTTGCTAACAATGTGCTTGTCATGAAAAGCTTTAGTCTTTGCCTTATAGATTTTGGCATTTTCATATGCATCATTTCGGATTTCCTCAAGTTCATTCAGTTGCAAAGCACGATTAAAGCCGGCCTGTTTGAGATCAAAATTTAGCCTTTTTATGGCCCAAAAAGCACGGTGCTCTAATTCTACTAGAAGATGACACGCTCTGCCAAAGATAAGTCGATATGGCGACATGCCAATGGGTGTCTTATAAGCCGCCCGGTAAGCCCAAAATGCATCGTCTAGTCTTAGTGACCAATCTTTGCGGTCCGGTCGAACCGTTTTTTCCAGAATGTGCTTTATCTGCTGGTTAGAAACCTCTACTTGACCACTCGTTTGAGGATGGTAAGGTGTAGCAACCTTATGGATGACGGAATACTCAGAAAGGACGGATTTAAGATAACGATTTCTGAAATGTGATCCGCTATCGCTGATGATTGCTCGGGGCGTACCAAAACGACTAAAGATGTTAGATTGAATGAACTCGATCACAACTTTATGATCATTGGTTCTGGTGGCCGCGGCTTCCACCCATTTGGAAACGTAGTCCACCACTACAAGGATGTACTCGTAGCCATAAGAAGATGGAAATGGTCCCATGAAGTCGATTCCCCACACATCAAAAATTTTAATTATTAATATGGAATTGAGGGGCATCATGTCTCTTTGGGACATGGATCTGAGCCTTTGGCATCTTTCACATGATTTACAGAAATTGTATGCATCTCGAAACAAGGAGGGCCAATAGAATCCGCTTTGAAGAACTTTGTGAGTGGTCTTTTTGGCACTGAAATGGCCTCCACAAGCAAGAGTATGAGAGAAATTGAGGATGCTTGTGGTCTCAGTTTCAGGAATACATCGCCGGATGATTTGGTCCGGGCAGTATTTGAATAGCTCCGGATCTTCCCAAAAGAAATGCTTGACTTGGGAAAAGAACTGGTCCTTCTCTGGTTTGGACCAATGAGTTGGAATTTTACCTACCCCAAGGTAGTTAACAATATCCGCAAACCATGGAAGATTTGCATGGGAAATCTGGAAGAGTTGCTCATCCGGAAAAGAATCACGGACAACAGCGAAATCAGAAGATTTTTCAATGAGTAAGCGAGAGAGATGATCGGCGACAACATTGTCTGCCCCTTTTTATCCCAAATTTCAATGTCGAACTCTTGAAGTAAGAGTATCCATCGAATCAAACGGGGTTTGGTCTCTTTTTTTGATAGCAAATGCCGAAGGGCGGCATGATCCGAGAAAACTATGACCTTGGAACCTAGAAGATAGGAGCGGAATTTGTCCAAGGCATTAACTACAGCTAGCAACTCTTTTTCAGTAGTTGTGTAATTTAACTGAGCATCAGAAAGAGTTCGACTAGCGTAATAAATGACGTATGGGAGCGTGTCCACACGTTGGCCCAAAACCGCGCCTAACGCATAGTCGGATGCATAACACATGATCTCAAAAGGAAGAGACCAATTAGGCGGTTTCATTATTGGGGCAGATGAGAGGAGAGTGCGAAGTTTAATGAAAGCTTCCATACAAGCTTCATCAAAATCGAATGGAACATCCTTGGTTAAGAGATTACACAAGGGCCGTGAGACTTTGCTAAAGTCTTTGATGAAGTGACAATAGAATCCAGCATGGCCAAGAAAAGAACGGATTTGATGGACGGAATTCGGAGGAAGAAGATTAGAAATTAACTCAACTTTGGCCTTGTTTACCTCGATTCCCCGTTTAGAGATGACATGTCCTAGAACAATGCCTTCTTGGACCATGAAATGGCTTCTCTCCCAGCTTAGAATTAGATTTGTCTCCTTACATCTTTGGAGTACAAGAGATAAATTGTTGAGACAAGAATCAAAGGAGGAGCCAAAGACAGAAAAATCGTCCATGAAAACTTCCAAGACTTTTTCAACCATATCGGAAAATATGGACATCATACACCTTTGAAACGTTGCAGGAGCATTGCATAGCCCAAAAGGCATGCGTCGATATGCAAAAGTTCCAAAGGGACATGTGAATGTTGTTTTCTCTTGATCTTGAGGGGCGATTGCCACTTGGTTATAGCTGGAATAACCGTCAAGAAAACAATAGTAACTTTGGCCGGCTAGCCTTTCTAGGATTTGATCAATAAATGGTAATGGAAAATGATCTTTCCTAGTTGACGAATTGAGCTTCTGGTAATTAATACACACACGCCACCCGGTGGTGGTTCGTTGTGGCATGAGCTCACCCGCTGAATTTTCAACAACGGTGAGACCGGATTTCTTGGGAACAACTTGTGTGGGGCTTACCCACTTGCTATCAGAGATGGGGTAGATGATTCCCGCATCTAGCAATTTTATTACTTCCTTCATTACCACTTCCTTCATATTAGGATTTAACCGGCACTGAAGCTCTCTAGTAGGCTTTGCGTCATCCTCCATATGAATGCGGTGCATACAAATGGAGGGGGTCAATTCCCTTCAAGTCAGCCATTGCCCAACCAATAGCTTCTTTGTGCTCTTGTAGCACCGCTAAAAGGTTGGTTTCTTGGTCCTTTAGAAGATCCGATGCAATGATGACCGGGAGAGTTTGATTTGAACCAAGGAATACATACTTGAGATGGGCCGGGAGCGGCTTAAGCTCAAGTAGTGGTGGAGATTTCAGAGACGAAACCAGAGGAGTAGTGGAAAGCTGAGGAAGCGGCTCTCTTGGAATTTTCCAAGGGGGAATATCCATGATAGCGTCGACATCAAGTAGAGAATTAACTTCTTGGATGGATTGGTCAATATCAAAGTTTAAGAAGTCGAAATGAGACATGCAAGTTTCAAGGGGGTCCTTGCTTAGAATGAAGGGGAGAGATTCTTCAACCACTTCATCAATGACATTAATAAGAAAACAATCATCCTCATTGGAAGGATGTTGAGTTGTATGAAAGATATGGAGTTTGACTTACATGTTTCCAAAAGCAATGTCCATCACCCCGGTTCGGCAATTAATTGATGCATTAGCCGTAGCTAAGAATGGCCTACCAAGGATCACTAGAATATGCTTTTTTGGATCATGGACCGGTTCCGTGTCAAGAACCACAAAGTCTACCGGGAAGTAAAATTTGTCCACTTGGATGATAACATCCTCAAGAATGCCTTGTGGATGCTTGACCGATCTATCGGCAAGTTGCAAAACCACGGAAGTCGGCTTCAAATCTCCCAGGCCAAGCTGTAAGTAAACTGAGTATGGAATTAAATTCACACTAGCTCCTAAGTCAAGGAGGGCCCTCTCGATTTTGTTGTCACCAATGACACAAGAGATTGTGGGGGCACCCGGATCCTTATACTTTGGAGGAGTGCTGTGCTGAATGATAGCACTAACATTTTCAGTTAACCTCACTTTCTTTGGCAAATGACTTTTAGAAGTGCGCTTTTGAGTGCACAAGTCTTTGAGAAATTTTGCATAGGGAGGTATTTGCTTGATAGCATCCAAGAGGGGCAAGTTGATCTTCACTTGCTTGAAAACTTCCCACATGTCTTGAATTTTACAATTCTTGTTCCCAATATGTGTTGATCTTGAAGACGTTGCGGAAACGGAGCTTTTGGCTCATAAGTAGTTTCCATATTTGGGTTAACATGTGTGGGATTTCCGTGAATGGTATTTGGACGAGAAGAGCTTGGAATTTGATTGGAAGAGCTTGAATTTGGATTTCTCAAAGGAGGTTCTTTTCCATTTTTGTCTCCATCAACCTTGTTGTCAACCACTCTACCACTCCTAAGGATGGTGATTGCTTGAACAAGTTCATGACTCGGTCCACTCGATGGAGGGGTTTCATCAATCGTATGCATCCCTCTAGGATTTTCAAATGGTTGAGCGGGAAGCTTACCCTTGTCCTTTTGAAGCAATTGGTTCACAGAGTTAGCTATTTGGCCCACTTGATTTTCGAGCTTAGCTATGGATTGAGTATGAGAATGAACCATTTGAAGAGTAGGCTGCAAAGATGTCAAGAGTTGCTTGTTGGAGTCCATGATTTGCTTGTTTAATGACTCCATCATTTGCTTGTTTGCAGCCACAATTTCATCAGTTGGGTACACCAGAGGTTGATTAGAGACATTTGGATTATACGGAGGGCGGTAGCTTGAGGAGGCTGGAAATTGCCTATTTTGAAATTAAGGAGGGGGCTGATTTTGATGCCCTTGATTTTGGAATTGGGAATTTTGTGGGGCTTGTTGCCGCTATGAAAAATTAGGGTGATCTCACCATCCCGGATTGTAGGTATTGGAATAGGGATTATTCCCGGATCTTGAGAACATGGCATTAGCTTGCTCTTCATTTGGATTAGAATATTGCTTCGGTGTGGGGAAATCTTCCGTGAGATGGAATGGACTAGTACATGATGAGCATACCGAACTTGCCGAATTTTGAGCTAATGAAGGAGAGATATATGGAGCCATCAATTGATAGAATTTATGAGCTATGGTATCCACTTGGGATGATTCCTCCCTTATTGATTTTAGTTGACACGGGTTGGTGTTCTTTGCATTGGTTGAGGTCGGAGCCCTACGAGAATTATGTTGAACTGAATTTTTGCTTAAATTCTCTAGTAGGGTCCAAGCCTCATCAGCATTCTTGGACATGAACATCCCACCACAAGAAGAGTCAACCATGAATCTATGGGGTTCGGTTAAGCCAGCATAGAAAGCTTGCACTAATTGCCATTTTGGAATCAAATGATGCGGACATTTTCTAAGAAGGTCTTGTAGCCTTTCCCAAGTCTCGTAGAGTTGTTCTCCATCCGTTTGAGAAAAGCTAAGAATGGAACGCCTCATTTGGTTGGTTTTACTCACCGGATAATACTTCTTAAGGAATTCTTGCTGTAATTGAGCCCAAGAAGTGATGGAATTTGGAGTGAGTGAGTTTAACCAATACTTTGCCCTATCTTTTAAAGAAAATGGGAAAAGATGCAGATGGAGTGCATTCTCAGGAAAACCTCTCAACCGGATGGTCGAACAGATTTCAAGGAATTCATCAAGATGCTTATACGGATCTTCATTATCAAGGCCATGGAAAGATGGAAGCATTTGAATGGTACTTGATTTGATCTTATATTGAGCCACATCAATGTTTGGCATCACTATGCATGAAGGTGAAGCATATGTAGTAGGGATGAAATGGTCCCTGAGAGTCATTGGCTCTTCATTTGGAATTTTGGCCCTAATTCCCTCATTTTTAACATCTCCTACATTTTCAGCCATTGTGTTAAATTCAGTTTCAAGCTCTCTTATGCTAGAAAATTCCCTAAGGTTTCGTCTAAGAGTTCTTTCAAGTGAATTTATGTCAACTGGCGAGTCAAGAGTTGGTAGGGAGAGCGATCTACGGCCAAACATCAATAATATATAATGCTATCAATGCTACTATTCATCATTCCCAACTCCACATACGATATTCCCATTCTCCTCAATTATCAAGACAGAATTTAAATGGCCACGACAAGGACCGATGCTTATACACGAAATTTAAACAAGATAATAGCCTCAACCAGGGCTTTAAAACTAAATTATCACTAAGGTTAACACATGCACAATATATTACAAATTCGAAACTAGAAGGTCAAGAAACTTACCTGGAGTCCCTTAGACTTACAAATTTGCTAGCGTTCCCTCAGTGAGCCCCGAGTTCCTAGAATCTCACACACTTACAACAACAGAGTTGTCAAAACCACACAAGAAAATATTCACAAAACACAATATTAACAATCAAACCAAAATTAACCCTAGAACTTCGATTGCTAAACCGTTTGCAGTCCCCGGCAACGGCGCCAAAAATTGATCGGTTGAGTCGATTACAATTATAAATCAACCTTTGCAATAGCACGAATCATTGTAAAATAGGGCTATTGGTCGGGTAAGTCAAACCACTGGGACTGCGCTAATCTATGGCAACCTAAGTGTCTAGAGTCTTTTTAGAATGATAGGGGTGTTCATAGAGGATTTGTTGGTTGTCACTTAAGCTATGAAATTAAGGTGCCTAAATTAAAAGTTTGCAAGAGTTTAAGGGAGATGAAATATAAGTAAAGAGGACTAGGGAAGTGAATCCGCCTCCATCCCTATACACATGCTAGATTAAAGCTAAATTGGGGGAAAATAATATATATATATGGTCATGATACATAGCACACTTGGTTGCTATAATATCCTCAAGAAGCTCATTAAATCTCAAGCAAGCATGATCCATCAAAGGTGAACATGTTTAGACTACCTAACTAAGGTGTAGCTTAACCACATTTACTTGAATGAAAGAATATCAAGCCCTAGATAAAATGATGAAGCACATGAAGGTAAGAAATAAGCATAAATCATCAAAGGTTTCACCTAAGCAATGATCTATCAAAGTCCTTATCAACATGCCATTAAACCATTTCATGATCTCACTACCATTGTCACCATGAGAGTGCAAGCAACATGATTAAAAGAATAAACCATCAAAGATAGATAATTGACTCAACATTAATCATTTAAATACATGAAGATCCATTACAAAAGGCAAAATGCTCTAGACCATGAAAAGACCAAAGAATATACATTGTAATCCCCAAAATATAGCCTAAATTAGAACATGCTTACAAGGGAGGGGCCTCATCACCTCCCTAGATGGAGGATTAGTTACCCATGGAAGCTTTAGAAGAAGGAAGAAGCTTGGTTGCAACCTCCATTTTCGAGCTCCCTTCCTTTGGCTTCAATAACTTTATCTTTTTCTCCTCTTTCTCTCTCCAAAAATCTTGCAAAGATCAGATATGATGTTATGTGTGGTCTTCATCCTTTTGTAGACATTCCTCTCTACCAAACAAGGCTCAAAACCCCACCAAAAGACATCTCCAACCAACCCATAAAGATGGAAATCAGAGATGAGGGAAACAAGGTGCAAGTGGGCTGAAGTGATGGTTCCTAGAGAGTAGTCTGCCCATAGTTCGAGCGCTCGAACTAAGCATTTCGAGCACTCGAAGTTAGACCAGTATACTCCTTCCTCCTGACCTGCTTTGCACTACTTTGGTATAACAGCCATAACTTAACTCCAAATGACGAACCGATTAAAGATTTGGAAAGCTAATTCAAAGCTCTAAATATGTTATGTTTTAATGGAAGTCCAGTTCTCGAGTTTGATTGGTAAAAAATGGCGAGCAAAGTCAGATTCCACTGCTGCCAGAACTTAGCCTTAAGCACATTCTATTCAAAGATTGAATAAAACACCATTTTTGCTCCTTTTTGGCCAATGAACCTGAAAATATATAAAAATGTGCAAATAAAGATAATTTATAAAGAATAATCAAATAATGGATTTAACTAATGCAGCTAAAGGCGCTTGAATATGCAATATTCGGCGCTTATCAGTGAGTCCAACTCAAGTAGTTCCCAAGAAATCAGGGATTACGATAGTTGAGAATTCAAAAGGTGAAACAATTTCTAAGCGTACTGCCAATTCATGGTGTGTATGCATTGATTACCGAAAACTGAATGTCGCCACTAGAAAAGATCACTTCCCTTTGCCATTTATTAATCAAATTCTAGAGAGATTGGCCGAACAACAATACTATTGCTTTCTTGATGGCTATTCGGGTTACAATCAAGTAGCCCTTGACCCCTTAGACCAAGAGAAAACCACCTTTACTTGTCCTTTTGGCATATTTGCCTATAGACGGATGCCATTTGGTTTGTGCAATGCCCCTGCCACATTTCAAAGACGTATGCTGTCAATTTTCTCGGACATGGTGGAAGAATATCTTGAAGTTTTCATGAATGATTTTTCAGTCTTTGGGTCTTCATTTGATACATGCCTTAAAAATCTATCTTTGGTGCTCAAAAGATGTCGTAAAACAAACCTCATCCTTAATTGGGAAAATAACCATTTCATGGTTCAAGAATGTAATGTTTTGGGTCATGTCATCTCAAAAAGAGGTACCGAGGTTGATAAAGCAAAAGTAGAGCTCATTTCTGAATTACCTCCACCTTCTACAGTGAGAGAGGTTCGCTCCTTTTTAGGTCATGCCAGCTTCTATCGCCGCTTCATCAAAGACTTTAACGAAATTGCTAGACCCTTGTGCAACCTTCTTACCAAGGAGACACCATTCGTCTTTGATCAAGCATGCCTTGATACTTTTCATACACTTTGTGGTTTATTATCATCTGCCCCTATTATGCAACCTTCCAATTGGTCATTACTGTTTGAAATCATGTGTGATGCCTCTGATTATGCTATGGGAGCAGTTTTAGGACAAAGAATAGGAAAAACTTCCATGTGCCGTATACTATGCTAGCAAGACTTTCTCGGGAGCTTAATTGAATTACTCCACTACCGAGAAAGAATTACTTATCGTAGTATATGCTCTTGATAAATTTTGGTCCTATCTCTTAGGGTCTAAAGTCATTGTCTATTCTGATCATGCTGTTTTGAGGCATCTTTTGACCAAGAAAGAAACAAAATCTCATTTGATAAGATGGATTTTGCTTCTTCAAGAATTTAATTTTGAGATAAAGGATAAGAAAGGCACCGAAAATGTGGTTACCGATCACCTTTCTAGGTTAATGGTAGAATCTTCCCTAAGTCCACCAATTCGTGATTCATTTCTGAATGAACAACTCTTCTAAATTTCTAATGCACAAATGCCTTGGTTTGCCGACATTGTGAATTTTCAGGCAATTGGCAAGCTTCAAACTAATTGGTCAAGGTAAGAAAAGAACCATTTCTTTGCCAACATCCGGAATTACTATTGGGAAGATCCTTTCTTGTTTCAATATTATCCAGACCAAATTATGAGAAGATGCATTCCAGAGAGTGAAATTCCAAGTGTCCTTGTGTTTTGCCATACCCTTGTATGTGGTGGACATTTTAGTGCAAAGAAGACCGCCTTAAAGGTGCTTCAAAGTGGGCTATTTTGGCCCACCATCCATAGAAATGCCTACAATTTTTGCAAGGAGTGTGAGAGATGTCAAAAGATGGGATCGATGTCAAGAAGAGACATGACGCCCTTAACAAATATTCTTGTTGTTGAGATCTTTGATATTTGGGGCATTGATTTCATGGGTCCTTTTCCTATGTCCTATGATTTTCAATACATTTTACTTGCCGTTGATTACGTTTCTAATTGGGTAGAGGCTTGTGATACCAAAATGAATGACCATTCTGTGGTTGTTCAATTCATTAAATCCAATATTTTTACTCATTTTGGTATGCCAAGAGCAATGATTAGTGATGGGGGAAAGCCCTTTCGCAATCAATTCTTGAGGCAATTATTTCTTAAGTACTCCGTCTCACATAAAGTCGCCACCCCTTATCATCCTCAAACAAGTGGGCAAGTAGAAGTTTCAAACCGAGAAATTAACCATATTCTTGAGAAAACAGTGAACACAACCCGGAAAGATTGGTCACGAAAATTAAATGATGCTTTGTGGGCTTACCGGAAGGCATATAAGACTCCCATTGGCATATCTCCTTATAGACTTGTATATGGAAAGCCTTGCCATCTTCCGGTTGAGCTAGAACACAAAGCTATGTAGGCGGTTAAAAAGCTCAATCTTGACCTTGACAAAGCTGGAGAGAATTGGTTATTTCAATTGAATGAGTTGGAAGCGTTGAGACACAATGCTTATAATAATGCCAAACTCTACAAAGAAAGAACTAAAGCTTTTCATGACAAGCATATTATAAAGAAATCTTTTGAACCCAGTCAAAAAGCATGACTTTTCAACTCTAGGCTTAAGCTCTTTCCCGGGAAGTTGCGTACCAAATGGGAAGGCCCATATGAGATCATTTTTGTTGCACCCCATGGGGCAGTTGAAATAAAAATCTTAAAAGATGGCAATACATTCATAGTGAATAGGCAAAGGTTGAAGCCCTACATTGAAGGGTAAGTTTTTCAAAGACATATGGAAGCCGCCCTCTTGGTGGATCCTATCTATGAAGAAATCTAGAGTCTCATTCATTCTTTTTGTATTTATCATTGTAGTATTGCTTGATTTAGTTGTGTTCTCATCTCAAAAAGGGTTTGTTGGTTGTTCAATCAATCACAAGGCTCTCTCGATCGATTGAGCCTCTCTGCAGGTAGAAAATCAGGTCTGTGTCCCATCGTCCGAAGATTCTTTGCATATTTTAGTTCTTTATCCACCGTTAGAACTTTATTCTCGATAGATCCACTATCCCTTCGATCGATCTCATTTTTATACCAACTCTGCATATTTCATCTCTCTATCCAATCGTTCAAAGTTGTCTGCTGGTTATCAGATCTTGGATCGATCGAGGTTAGATCGATCATGTTTCTACAAAAAAAAAAAAAAAAAAAAAAAAAAAAAAAAAAAAAAACAACAACAACAACAACAATTACAAATTTTCAAAGTAGCATTCCGTCTTGCTAGAGACGTTAAACTTAACACCCATTCTGCATATTTCTTGCATTTTGTATATACTTGCTTTCATTAAACGAAAGATATATATAAAAAAATAAAAATTACAATAAAATAAAAAATAAAAAAAATTCACTATTGTGCCCTTCTGTATAGTCATGCTACTTTCATATTTTCTGTTAGGCTTGGTCTCATATCTCTCTTTCATCTTGTGCTATATTGCCTTAGAATGCTTGATCTACTTATCTTATCCCATTTGATATTTGATGTAAGTTTGCTAGTGTGGTTATTCAAGTAGGTTGTTCCAAGTTTGGGGGTGCACTTTTTCCCAATGGATCACTACCGGGCTTCATGTCTTTGCCACCACAGTATGTTCTTTCCATTTTTTTCATTGTTCTCATTGCACATTATGGACAATGTGCGGTTCAAGTTTGGGGGTAGGGTGACTTTGTTTCATTCTACTTAAGTTGGAGCTTTAATTGCATAATTGAGATGTGAAATCCTTGTTAGTGATGATTTTGATCCTTTGAGGACTATATTGCTTAGAATTTAAAAATTACTTGACTTGAGAGTCCAATACTCCTTGTATGCCTTGTGGATGCCATTTAGGAGTAAAGTTTTCAAAAGATTGATATCATGTTTGCACTTGTGGTCCACATCATCTTGATTTTGTGAGTGTTTTGAAATTCACTCTAGGATTCTACACTAGCACAGGCGCGCACTAGCATTCATTTGTGGGGTACAAGCTTTGTTGATTATTGATTTGATTATATCCCAATTGAGCTAGTAGTGCATTGAAAGCTTTCGTTCTTGATAAAGGTGGATAAAAAATCATTTTCATTAAGTAGCCGGGATTCTAGCCTCATCAAGCACTGAATTTCTCGCGCCGAAAGGTGGAGGGCCCAAACTCTAGGTTAATGACTTTAAAAAAAAAAAAAAAAAAATTTGTAAAAGCAAATAAACAAGTGTGGACTTTTCCTAAAAGGTGAGAAGTGGGAAATGATTAGATGGAGGTTGTTTTGATTTGTAGCCTAGTTGATTTGAACTTGTAAGTCCTTAAGGGTATTTAAACATCTAATGCCCTAAAGCCATCCGGTTTGGGAGTCATTAACCTAACGCTCGACCTCATGGATCGCTAGAAAGCTTAATAGATTAACACATTGCACCATGCTTCCATCGTTGATCCTTAAGATTAGAAAAAAAAAAAATCGAGTGAAAAGAATAAGCGCACCTAGTTGAATAAAGCTTTAAAAAAAGGTCCATTCTTTGTCTTGATGATCGGTACTAGATTTGTGTGCTAGTTTGAGGCCGGATGTGATCGTTTCTTTAGTTGGCTTAGATAGCAATATATTTGATGCCGGTTCACTTAATAAAGATTCTAGAGTTGTTTTGATTTGCATGATTATTTTCTTGATGTGTGGAGGACCATACTTGTTTGCTTGGTGTTGAAATTTTGGGAGATTGCTAGGAAATGGTTGAAAAATTGTATACTTGAGGTAGTTTTCTCCGAAAGCTTGTTTGGAATATTGGTGCCTCTTTAGTGAGAAAAAGCTTAATGTTTGTGGGTTTCATTTCTTAAAACCCTTACGAGACTTTACTCGTCCACTAGGGGTAACCTAGGAATTTAAAGGCTTATTACATATACTAAATACAATCGTGTTCTCTACGAAAGTGGCGTTATCCATTTATTGCTTTCTAGTTTGTAGTTGTTTAGTTGTTCATTTCATTTCTTTAACTCGTAGTTTATTGCTAAGGACTAGCAATATTTAAGTTTGGGGGTGTGATAAGCACTGAAAAGTGCACATTTAAACCCCTTTAAGCTTGAATGTTCTAGAACCTTATTCTATCTTATTTTTCTATTTTAGTCTAATTTCGCGTTACTTCCTTTTTCAGGCACTTATTCCCAAAATAAGTCAATTCAGCTGAATTAGAGCATTAAAAGAAGCAATCTCAAGCTTAAAGGAAGAACGGAGCAAAGTGGAAGCAAAGTGGTGAAGGAAGCCTTCTACGATCGATTGAACCCAAGCTCTAATCTATCTCATTATGATCGATCCAACTATGCTATGATGGATCAAGCCTTTTGTCCTTATCTGTGATGACCCTGGATTTTTCAACCCAGTGTGTACTGTGATGAACCAAAAGTTGACCCGATAACGGATCCGAAATGCAGAAGCAAAAGATAAATCCAAAGTCTATAGAGATGCAAACCATCCCCAAGACACCATTGTGACCTTCCATGAAGTCACGGAACTCAAGGAATTAACTAGAAGTGAAACTAACCTGAAATGGGTCAAATGGTACCCTATGGCACCAATGACAACCAAAGAAACAAAATCTAGTTCAAACTAAACCAAGAACACCACTAAATAGCTTACACAAGATTAACAAAATCTAGTAGGAAGGAACGAAGCGATAAAGGCCTGAAGAAACAATCAACCAAAAAAAACCTATAAGGTAGCTCCATTTTGGTTTACCGAAATGGAGCTTCGGTCTGCCGAAATGAGCCAGAAAAAAAAAAAAAAAAGAGGAAAAGAGCCTTCATTTCGGTCGACCGAAATGACAAACCGGTCGACTAGTTTGTGGCTCGAAACTGAAAAAGGCTACTGGAATTGGACTTTTACTGTTCAATTGAAATTCAAAGGCCATCGGTCGACCGAAACAGGTTGAAAATGCAAAAATGAACCTGTTATGCACCAAAAATGAAAAAAAGTCCCTAAGTCTCAAATGGATCCCCCATAGCATGATCAAATTTCATTATATGTTATTGTGTGATGATGTGAACAAACACGCAAGTGTAAAATAACATTTTAAACATGCAGAAATGGCTTATGGCCTTATTACAATTCATTTACAACATTTAATATGTCAAACCTCCAAGTTAGAAAAATTACATTTCATAGGCAAAACTTAAACATGCTAACACTTACATGTGAACAAGAATGCTTCTAAAGAAACTTCCATTCTACAATTCACCCAAAGCAAGTGCAAATCTCCAATCTTGTATCATGTACCTAAAATATGCCCCAGTAACTTTGGGGTGAGTAACATAAAGCTACTCATAGGAAATGAGCATGCATCGACCTAACGTTTTACATGTTTGCATGATTTAAACATCGTGGTTCATTCCACCTAGTGTCTATGTCAAAGGTGAGACTCAAGGAGCATCCTAAGCTGCTTAAGATCATTTCTAGCATAAAACACATCATTCATACACTTCAAACAACATAGTAACATGCCATACAAAGCGACAAAATATAGATTCTCAAAGTCATCAACTTGAAATCTAAAATGTGTAAACAACTAAATATAACCATTTAACATAATTGGAATTTCTAGTACCACACGTCAAGACATAGATTCTCAAAGTAATCAACTTAAAATCTAAAAGTGTGTAAACAACTAAAGTGGGTCATGCCACCTAACGTCTATGTTCCAAATGAACTTATAGGATCATTCTTAAGTCACGTTTGAACAATATAGCATAGATGTACTTAGCAACATCAAAATTTATAATGATCCATTAAAAATCATAAAACATGAATGTACTTAACAACATTAAAGCATGATATGATTCATTCAAAATCATAATGCATAAATATACTTAACAACATTAAATCGCCAATAACCAACACCACAAGTCACAACTAAGCATTAGTTGTCAACTTGGAATTGAATGTGAAAACAAATAGTGGAAGACTTACACATCACGTCTCAGACTAAACCAAGAACAAAATGGTTATTCCGGGCATTAACCCGCTGGGAAGACCACCCTAGTGCGCACTATCTCAATAAGGAGAACTCATACCTCCCGCACTAGAGCCAAACTTTAGCCATATCACAGTAACAATGTCCCAAGACTCCAAAATAAATAAGTTAACAACTTATATACGAAATATATATATACAGCAAGAAACTACATTCCATGCACAAGTAGGTTGAAACCACACAATACATGCTCTAAATCCACAACTACTATAAGATGACAATGTCGAATCTTCAAAGCGCGATTCGTTACGTGCTATAATAATATCACATGTCGAATCTTCAGTGTGCAATTCATTACACGCTATTACAATATATTTCAACATTGAAACATAAACTCATGCCTCCATTACAAGTCTAAAATCATGCTTCAAACATATTATCAATGTCAAATACATGATTTAATTAATAATGCAATAGAAATGGAAATTAATCAAATAACTAATTAATTTCCCTAGGTTTCAAATCCCAAACAAATGGTTCCTAATTAACACATGTTATACAAAATAACTTGATCACTACATATATCAATTCAAAAACTTGATTAGGCCATTTGAACAATAAAATGGAATTTAATTAAATCATAATAATCAAATCCCTAAATTCTAAAACAATATCAAATGGTTCCAAAATAACATATGCTAGTATACAAGTCCTAGTCATTACAAATATCAAGTTAAAAGCTTAATTAGGCCAATGGAACCATTAAATAGATTTTAATTAATCATTTTAATTAAAATCTCTAGATTTTCATACTTATTCAAATGCTCTCAAATTAAAGTATGTTAAACAACATGCCATAACTTAATTTAAAAACATATCATAAGTTAATTTCATGCAAGGTATGACCATGAGAATTAAACTTTCACCAAAGATAATTATTAAATAAAAATTCCAATTCTTATTCAAATAATTTCAATTTAATATATGTTAACAAACATATCAAATCCAAACTTTCTAGCATGCCACAATTTAATTCTATGTTATACATCATCATGAGAATTAAATCCTAACCATAGAAATTAATTAATTAAATTCTATGACTTAAACAAAAGCATGCATACAAGTTGTATAATCATGGAAAATACTCCATACAACACATATAAAATCCTAAAACATCTCTTACCTCAATTTGAAATGAAAATCTCAAAAGCCACCAAAATGAAACGGCTCCGAATCCGACGATACTTCGGGGTTTTGTCGGGGACAACGTCGTGAACAATAAACTCCAAAGAGGACCTACCAAAATCCTAACTTGGCCTCAAACCTAAACTCAAAAATTGGTGAAAAACGGGTTCTAATAAGGGTGAAAGATGCACGTCGTCAAGACGAGCAATAAACACTAAAGCACTACACCTTTTTACAAAAGGGAAGTGGCCGGAAAAGAAGAAAGAAGACCAGCAGCCATGGCTGCCATGGATGGCCAGCCAAGAGAGGGGAGAGAGAGAGAAAAATCTGATATTTTCTCTTAAGTCACTCTATTTATAGAAAATATCAAAAAGTGCTCTGAACGGGCCCCGCCGGGTCCGTAAAAGTGGAATTCTAGCAAACATGCTCAAACGGAAAAACTCTATGAATAAAAAAGATTTAAAATGAGAAAATATGAACACTGGAAAAAACGGCGTTGAAAACTGAGTCCCGAGCATAAAGTTATGCTCCAAACAAGTTCGGCGGCAACCGGTGCCGGAAACCCTGAAACTGGAGAAAAACAACCAGAAGGAAATTCAAAGAGTACGCGACTCAACAAAAAGTGAAAATGAATCCTGTACGAGGATCCAGGCTCAAAATAAGGTATTTAGCAATAACTTTCATTTATTGCACAATGACCCCTCTAAAAAGTGAAAACTGCACTAATGGCCCAAAATGAAAATATTTTTCAAAAATATTTTCTTAAAAACCCCTGAAATAAAATATCTTCAAAAGATATTTACAAAAAACACCCCAAGAAAAGAAAAAGATTCTGAAGAACTATGCATCCATGCCCCTATGGATACCGGGAGCAACCAGAGTACTTTCTTACAAAAGTAACGATACGTATTTCATTGAAACCACTTAGAATGAAGATATGTGAAGTCAAAAACCAACTCCGAACACAAGAAGTAAGGTTATGCCAACAAAGTGACAAACGAGAAAAAGACAAAATAGGGAAAACGACGAAATAGGGAAAACGACGAAATAGGGAAAAGGACGAAAAGTGAATAGTGTCAAAAAATGAAAAATGTGGAAATGACTTGGTCCTCAAAGGAAGTTGTCAATCCAGAGAAAAGAGTCTTGGAAATCATTCCAGAGCACTCGAGACGACAATAAGGGACGAGAAACTGAACTCAGAAAGGAAAAGACCAACGGAAAAAGCAAAAAAAATATCCGTAAATATCTGAGAAAAGGAAAGGAAGGAAAAAGACCAGGTCATTACATTATCCTCAGCAAAATATCTTGTTCGATCGATCCAACATTTCCTACGATCGATCAAACCCCTTTGATGTTATCCTTACCAACCAGATTTATCATCTTCCCAAAAATATCTTAGCCTTGTCATTATCCAAAAAGTGCGTCGCCAAGGTTCGATCGATCCAAGCAACCTCGTGATCGATCGAACTACCTCAAGTTACGTGAAAAGTTAATTTCAAGCCAAATTAAATGTGTGTTCGTGGTGCAATCATTGGAAGGTCCTTGTGCACGAGGTCTGACCATGGGGTGTGGCATTTTAGCTACCTATATAAGGATTTTGGATATTTTGAGTAAGGGGGTTGGTTAGTTAGAGAGACTTGGCTAGAGATTAGAGAGGGAAATTATACACTTTGGGAAAGTTTTTCCACTCATCTAGGGTTTCAACCAAGAACACAAGAGGAGGAAGATGAGCTCTACCATGGAGATAGCCTTTGAGGGTTGGATGACAACATCAATGAGTGGCTAAACCATCTCTTGGGGATAGAAATAGCCCTAAGCATGCCTCCTAGACTTTGATGTTTTGTAATTAATGGGGATTAGTGTTGTATTTCTTGTCTTGACATTTGATAAATAAAAATCTTATTTCTACAATGATTTGTGTTGTTTAATAATTCCAATTAATCATTTAATTCTATTCATATGTTTATGTATGCTATAATAGATGTTTATGTGTTTATCTCTAGATCTTGTGACATTGATCCATGTCTATGTGTGTTGATATTATGAATCTAGTGATAGTCAAGGCTTGGTGCTTAAATGGAATACTCTTGTGGTCTATTTGATGGTTTATACTTATTTCTTGATGGATTGTGCCACTTCCTTAGTTTAATTAGTTTAATTTTCATGTCACTAGCTTAGTTGTAATGTAGTTACCTTACTTTCTTAGATATGTAGACAATCCATTTTTATTGTTTGATGTTCCATACTTATGAATGCAAGTAGTATATTTCTCTAATTTGTTAAGTGTGCAATGATTGTGAGCTTATGGAATGATTAATGGCTTAATTTGATATGTTGTGCTATTCACTAGATTGACTAGACAATGTATGCTTACTTAGCCATCCATGCTAATAATTCAATCAATGGCACACACTTTCATTTATAACACTTTTTCCCCCAAATCCATCATAAATTGAATGTCTATGAAGGTAATGCTTAGTGGTGAACTCTATGACCCAAGACTCCCCTCTCATATTCTTTACACCTTACTTACTTTAGTTGTTTACATTGCATTTGTTCAATTTAAATTGTAGCATAATTCAACCAACAAACCATCTTTTGATCACTCGACCTACTAATCCAACATTGTTTCTACAAATATCGTTCACATCCCTTGGGACGATCCCTACTCACTCTAGCTATATTAATAGTTAGTAGTAGTAGTGACATTCTATAAATTTAAACTTGGCCAAACTACACACTTTTTAGTGTAATTTGGGGTGCACCGTGATAGCACACACCAAGATGACCAAAAACGGATCCAAAATGCGGAAGCAAAAATAGAAACCAAGTCTCTAGAGATGTAATACATCTCTAAGATGCCAAAGTGACCTTTCATAAGGCCAAGGAACTCAACAAGAACAAATGCGAAAGAAAAAGATAATAAAATAGATGAAGTAATCCCCCAAGGGCAAAATGGTCTTTTCACACGAAATCAAAGTCTAGAGGGATGTACATCATCCCTAAGACACAAATGTGACTTCCTATGAAGTCACGGAACTCAAAGAGACAAGGTGCGGAAGCGACATTTTAAAAGTGGACAAGTTTAGTCCTAGGGGCAAAATGGTAATTTTTAGAAAGATGTGGGTGCTACCGAGCACATCGTTGGATAGAGGATGCAAAAAAAAAAAATTAGACTCAAGAATCGCCTAATTCGGAGTCAGGACGAAGGAAAATGGTCAAAAATAAAATCGGTGTCGTTGCAGCTATGGGAGCAAGTCCCCATGCGTGCGCGCGCGTCCATGTGCCCTTGCGCGCCACGCGCACGCCCATGCGCCTGTGGCCAAGCCAAATGCTGACAGAGTTGATTTTAGCAAAAAATGCTAAAACAGAAAGCTTTTGGACAATTAAATGAATTTTTTTGGAAAAATACAAAGAAGAAACCCCCCTTAAAATCTTGTTTTCTAATTGACTATGTCAAAAGAAAATTTTTATTTTGATGTGAAATCCCCAAAATACCCTTTTGCTCAGTTTTGACATAAAACCTAAAAATGGAATTGTTTCAAGTGTTCAAATGGCCAAATATGAAGTTTTGTGCTTAAAACGATCGCGCACACAAACGTAATTAGTGTTTTAAAGCACGCGAGAATGATCCGCGGCCCCCCAATATGCCCGATGCAAAATACGACCTATTAAACCTAAAAATTGGCTAAAATGACACTTAAAAGGAAAACTTGAAGCCAAAACTATATAGATGCTTTCAAAAGACTATTTAGCCCTTGGCCATACCTCAAATATATTAAATGAACCCTAATGAGTGTGCCCGTGCACACTTTGCACTATCCGAATTGAAATTGACAACTTAAAACTTCATGTCTTCCTATTCTTCAATAATTATGCATAAAATCAAAAGTACTTAAAAGTAGTAACTTGAAAGTAAATGGCTCTTGGCCTTATTACATACATGTCAAATAAATATCAATGAGTGTATCTAAGTACACTTTACATGTTACAAGGCATGTGACGGCCCTGGTTTTTAGGCCAGTGCGTCCTATGATGAATCGAACGTAGATCTGATAATGAATCCAGAATACACAATCAAAAGATAAAACAATGGTCTCTAGAGATGCGACAAATCTCTAAGACACCAATGTGACCCTCAATGAGGTTAAGGAACCCAAAGAAAATAAATGCGGAAGCGATATTTCGAAAATGGATAAGATTGAACCTAGGGGAAGGTAATTTCCTAAATGAAAGTGGGTGCCACTGTACACACCATTGGAATGACAACAAAAAATTAATGAACTTAGACTCAAAAATCGCTTGATTCGGAGTCTGAATGAAGAAAATAAGGCTAACGGAAGAAAAATGGGTGAAAAGGTCAAAAGGAGTTAACCCAAGACCATCTCACCGGTTACGAAGCCTATCTAACCGATTATAAGGCAAAAACAGAGGGGAAAACATTCTACCCAAGCACATGTAACCGGTTACGAGATCCAACCACCCGTACACTTGTACTACGGATCAGCAAAAAGCTGACAGCCAGAGTTTTTCGGAAACAAATGTTTTGAGGGCCGAGATGAGGTTTTTTGGAAAAATACAAAGAAGAAATCCTCCCTAAAATCATGTTTTCTGATCAACTATGGTCTAAACCAAAATTGGAAAATAAGAAAAAATGATAAAAATGTCCCCAAGAAAAATTTGGTCAAGAAAGTTAAAAAGCTACTAAAATGAATAACAGAAAACTGAACTTCGCGAGGGATTTTCGGTACTAAGATGACATTTTCTGGAAAAACATGAAGAAAACACCCCCCCCCCTAAAATCATGTTTTCTACTTGACCGTGTTGAAAGAAGAAAATAAACACGCTGTGAAATGCCCATAATACCCCTAGACCAGTTTAGGTCAAAAATTATGAACATGCAACTTTGCACCAAGTATACATTTGACCCCAAATGCATTTCTAGGCTAAAACAAACATGCAAGCAAACGTAAAATGACATTTAAGATACGTCCCAATGGCCCACAGCCTCAAAATACCCTAAATGCAAAATATGACTTATCAACCCTCAAATTTTCCTAATATTGCCCTAAAAAGCAATATATGAAACCAAAATGCAAAAATGCAAACAAAATGGTGTTTAGCCCTTGGACATACCTCATGCATGATTAATGAGATCCTATGAAAAAATTAAAATGGAATTCCCACACCCAATGCCAACATGGTGAAGCAATGACTTGACATTTTTCATTATTTCCATAATAAACCTTAAAAGTGAAAATGTATAGAATACACATTAGATATCATTGCCCTATGGCCTCATCGCATACATGTCAAATATATTGTAAAGAATGTACTTATGTACACATTACATGTTTAGAATCAAATATACATATTTTGACATAATAGGCTACAAGTGGCATGTCAAGCCAACCTTTACAAGAATTGAAACCTTCAAGTCTACTAATCATCCAAGTATAATGAGAATCTCAACTTTGATTCCTATACCTAAAAAATGTACCCACTACGTGGTTAAGTAACATAAAACCACTCGTAAGAGATGAGCATGCATAGACCTAGCATTATACTGTTCATTAAATTGATGTAAATCAATACATATGGTCCATGTCACCTAGCGTCTATGTCAAAGGTAAGACTCAGGGAGCATACTAAGCTACCTTAGATCATTTCTAGTATAAATCACATCACTCATACAGTTCAAACAACATAAAAGCATGTTATACAAAGCAACAAGATATAGATTCTCAAAGCCATCAACTGGAAATCTAAAATACGAAAACAACCACAGTGGGTCATGCCACCTAACGTCTATGTTCTAAATAAATCTATAGGATCATTCCTAAGCTACATTTAAACATTTTAGCATAAATGTACTTAACAACATCAAAATTGCAATGATTCATTAAAAATCATAATGCATGAATGTACTTACCAACATTTAAAATTTACAATGATTCATTAAAATCATAATACATAAATGTACTTAACAACATTAAAACTGCAATGATTCATTAAAAATCATAATGCATAAATGTACTTAACAACATTAAATCGCCAATAACCAAAATCACAAGTCATAATTAAACATTGGTTGTCAACTTAAAATTGAATGCGAAATCAAATAGTGGAAGACTTATACATCAAATCTTGGAATAAAACCTAGACCTAAACGGTTGTTTCGGGCACTAACCCGCTGGGAATACCACCCTCGTGCGCACTAAAAATGGGGAGAACTCGTACCTACCGCACTAGAGCCAAACTCTAGTCATGTCATCTGTAACAATGTCCCAAGTGACTCCTCCAAAATCAATAAATAAGTTCACAATGTATACGTAATTAAGTAATTCACGAAACCACCTTCCATGCACAAGTAGGTTGAAACCACACAATCCATGCCTTAGAGTTTCAATTCTAAAATGGCATATATAATGTCAAGTCCTTACTATGATATAATGTACAATACAATATCATCTACTTAACAATTTAAATCATGTTTCCATGGTAAACTTTAAACACTAATTTTACAACTTTGTAACAATAAGTTTATAAGGCTAATCATATCAATAATTCACAAGAATATCATATTACTACTACATAGTAACAAGTTAGCAATTTAACTCCAAATAATGCACAATAAGCATTCCATATTCATAATACTATGAAATCATAAGAGTTTAGTAATTTACTAAATTAAATAACTTCTCTACACAAGTTATATCCACTCATATACTTGATTACATCAAAGGAACCATTAAATAGAATTTTAATTAATTCATTTAATTAAAATTTCTAGATTTCAAAACAATTCCAAATAGACTCAATTTAATGTATGTTAAGGAATATAGCATGGTCATCAACAATATCAAGTTAGAATTCCAATTAAGTGACTAAAACACTTAAAATAAAATTAATTAAACTAATTAATTAATTTTCTCTAGACTTTAAAACAATTCCAAATAGCCTCAATTTAATATATGTTAAGGAACATAGCATGGTCATCAACAATATTAAGTTAAAATTCCAATTAAGTGACTAAAACACTTAAAATAAAATTAATTAAACTAATTAATTAATTTTCTCTAAATTTTAAAATAATTTCAAATGTTTCCAAATTTACATATGTTAAAAAACATGCTAAGGCCTAATTTAATATCACATTATAAGTTAATTTCATTCTAGCTACAACCATATGAATTAAATCTTCATACATGTGATGGCCTTGGTTTTTAGGCCAGTGCGTCAGTGATGAACCGAAAGGATGATCCGGTAACAGATCAGAAATGCAAAAACGAAAACAGAAAACAAGACTCTAAAAAGTCAAAGTAACCTTCCATGAGGTCGTGGAACTCAATGAGAACTTATGCAAAAGCAAAAGATCAAAAAATATGACAAATAAGCTCCCAGGGGTAAAATGGTAATTTTTTAAAACTATGGATTCGGGTGCCACCAAGCACACTTTAAGAAAGATAATGAAAAACTAATCAAGATGGACTCAAGAATCGCATGATTCGGAGTCCGGACGAAGGAGAAACAACATGACGAAGAAAAACGAGCACTTAAGGCAAAAAAAGTAAATTGTTAATTATCTAGGAAGATCTGGGTACAACTGAGAACATCGTTGGAAAGACAGCAAAAAAATAGTCTATTTCAAAAAAAAGTTCACTCGATTTGGAGTCTGAACGAAGGAGAATGAGTGAAAACAAAAGTCGACATCACGACGTCGAGACGAGCACCCCGACAAGCACCATGACATGCTAGGAAAGAGAAAAA
This sequence comes from Cornus florida, assembly GCF_030987335.1. Classification (NCBI taxonomy): domain Eukaryota; kingdom Viridiplantae; phylum Streptophyta; class Magnoliopsida; order Cornales; family Cornaceae; genus Cornus; species Cornus florida. Next base: position 36,163,618 of record NW_026775580.1, read on the forward strand.
TTCAGCCAGAACTGAGAGCCGAAACGAGGTCTGAAATGAAATTTTCTGGAAAAACACAAAGAAGAAACCCCCCCTAAAATCGATTTTTCTACCTGAATAGGTGAAAAGAAATGAAAAAGACACACTACGAAATCCCAAAAATGCCCCTAGATCAGAACTGGACAAGAGGGCAAAAAGCTGCTATAGTGACTGTCCACATCTGAGATCAAAAACGGGCTACCAAACGAATTTTTATGAAAAAACACAATGAAGAAACCCCCCCTAAAATTGAGTTTTCTAAGTGACCATGTAAAGACTAGAATTCATTTCTCGAAGAAAAACCTAAAAATGCCCTAAAATCAGATTATGCAATAATAATGTAAAATGAGTCCATAGGAGGCTCAACTCACTAAGGATGAGGTTTTTCTTGAAAACGATCATGCACATAAACGTAACTTACCTATTAGGACGTGCTACAATGGTCCATGGCTTAAAAATACTGCCGATACAAAATCCGACCCCCCAATGGCCAAAAAGGCGAAAATGAATTTGAAATGGAAATTTTGAAATCAAAAATTATGAAATGGTTTCAAATTACCATTTGACCCTTGGCCACACTTCATACATGATTAATGAGACCCTATGAAAGAATGAAAATGGAATTCCCACACCCGATGCAACCATGGTGAAGCAATAACTCAACATTTTTCAATATTTTCATAATATTTCATGAAGTCAAAAAAATTTCATATGATACAAAATACATGTCGTTGGCCTCCTGCCTTATCTTACACAAGTCAAATACATCATAAAAGGTGTACTTATGTACACGTTACATATATGGAGTCAAAGATACAAGTTTTGACATACAAAGCTAGAAATAGGATTTCATGCCAACATTTTCATGAAAATGATACTTCAAGTGTACGAAACTTCCATGGCTTACTGTGCATCCCAAATCAAGGTCCCTGTACCTGAAAAATATCCCCACTACGTGGGTAGGGCTGCAACTTGGGCTGGGCCAGCCCGAATTTACCTGAGCCCAACCTGAAATTTTCAGGGCTTAGACAATGTTTTTCTGTTCTAGGTCTGGACTTGGGCTAGATATTCTGAGCCCGAATTAAATTCGGGTTGTGCTTGGGTTGATATTATATAAAGCCCGAAGCCCAGCCCGAGCCCGAAAAGGGTATATTTATTTTAAAACTATGTTATTTCACAAGTGTATAATAGCTTAGTTCGTAATGTGTTCGGAATTTTTATTGGAGGAATATTGTTCGAGTCCTTGTAGCTGCACAAATTTTTTATTTTTTACATTCTGAATATAGAGGCGTGGGCTCATGGGCAGGCTTGGGTAGAAGAAGTTAATTATGGGCTGGGCTTGGGTGGTTAGGATTGGGCTTTAGACGGGCTCGGGCTGGGCTTGGGCAAAAGATTTTGTATATGGGCAGAGCCCGAATTAAGTCTCTAGCTCACCCAACCCGCTCGAGTTGCAGCCCTATACGTGGGTGAGTAACATAAAGCTACTCGTAAGAAATGAGCATGCATCGACCTAGCATTTTATAATTATATCACCTTAAGGTGAAACATGTTAAAGGGGCTCATGCCACCTAACGTCTATGTCAAAATGAGACTCAGGGATCATCCTAATCTACCTTAGATCATTTCTAGCATAAATCACATCATTCATGCAATTTAAACAACATAGAAACATGTTATACAAAGCAACAAGATATAGGTTCTCAAAAGTATCAACTTGCAACTTAAGATATGAAAACAACTAAAGTGGGTCATGCCACCTAGCGTCTATGTTTAAATGAGTCTAAAGAATCATCCTAAGCTACCTTAGACCGTTTCTAGCATAATCATGTTGTTCATGCAACTCAAATAATCATGAAAACATATTATACAAAATATCAAGATATAGATTCTCAAAGTCTTCAACTTGAAATCTAAAACACGAAAACAACTAAAGTGGATCATGCCACCTAATGTCTATGTTCTAATGAATTTATAGGATCATTCATAAGTTACATTTGAATATTAAAACACAAATCACAATATCGATACAATTTAACCAACATTGAAACTTCCAATACAACGCATAAAACATGATTCCTCTAAGTTAACATCTTGAAACTCAAAACGGGAAATCAATTAAAGAACAACAAGTTACGATATCATCTAGTTATAAACTTGAAACGAAATACGAAACCAAACAAAGTGGGTACTTGGACATCACGTCGGATCGGACCGACACCACAGTTACTTTAGGGTTATTAGCCCATGGGTAACCTCCCTATGTGTGCACTAGATTGTAGAGGGACAATCCCCCGTACTAGAACCATGTCCTAGCCGTAGTCAAACAACGACATCCTCAAGTTTCAAAAATCAAGAAGTTGTGCAACAACGTATATATCAACAGGAATATACAAGATAATCAATTACCTACCAAGTACAACCAAATTTGGAAACACATACAATATATGCACTAAGTTTACAACTACTATGGCATGAAAAATGTCAAATCTTAAGTGTGCGATTCGTTACACGCTATAACAATATATTTCAACATTGAAAACATAAACTCATGAATCAAATACAAGTCCAAAATTATGATTTAAACATATAACCAATGTCAAACACATGATTAAATCATTAACGCTATAGAAACAGAAATTTATTAAATAAACTAATTAATTTCTCTAACTTTCAAATCTCAATCAAATGACCCTTAATTAACACATATTAAACAACATTGCATTGTCATTACATACATCCATTCAAAATCTTAATTAAGCCAATGGAACAACAAAGAAGAAATTAATTAAATCATGATAATTAAATCTCTAACTTCTAAAGCAACTTCAAATGGTCCCAAATTAATAAATGCTAGTAAACAAGTCCTAGTCATTTCAAATATCAAGTTTAAAACTCAATTAAGCCAATGGAACCCTTAAATCGATTTTAATTAATTCTTTTAATTAAAATCTCTAGATTTTCATATTCATCCAAATGCTCCAAAATTAAAGTATGTTAAAGAGCATGCCAAGACTTATTTTAATATCATATCACAAGTTAATTTCATGTAAGGTACGGCCATGGGAATTAATCTTTGACAAAAGAAAAATATTAAATAAAAGTTGCAATTCTTATTCAAATGGCCCAAATTTAATATATGTCAACAACCATACCAAGGCCAAATTTACTTGCATGCTATACTTTAATTCTAAGTTATACACATCTTTGAGAATTAAATCCTATACAAGGAAAATAATTAAATTAAATTATAGGATTAATACAAAACATGCATACAAGTGGTATAAGCTTATAAAATCATCAATACAACATAAATAAAAGCCTAAGACATCCCCACCCTTAATTTGAGATAAAAATCTCAAAAGCCATCAAAATGAAATGGCTCTGAATCCGACAATACTTCGAGGTTTTATCGGGGACAACGTCATGAACATTAAACTCCAAAGAGGACCTACCAAAATCCTAACTTAACCTCAAATCCGAACTCAAAAATTGGCCAAAAACAGGTTCTAATAAGGGGGAAAGATGCGCGTAGTCAAGACAAACACAAAACGCAAAGGCACTATGACTTTTTAACAAAGGGAAGAAGGTTTAATTAAGAGAAGAAGGGTGGCAGCCCCCCTTGGGCTGCCATGGAAGCTTCTGGTCGTGCATGAAGAGAGGGGAAGATGAATTTTTAATTTTATAACCCCCTATTTATAGGAAAACCCTAAAAGTGCCCCAAAAGGGCCCCGTCGAGTCCAAAAAAGTGAAATTTGAGCAGATGCACTCAAACAGCAAAACTCTGTGAATGAAAAAGAACCAAAATAAGAAAAATATAAACAACAGAAGAAATGGTATCAAAAATTGAGTCCCAAGCAGAGAGATCTGGCCCGAATAAGTTCGGCGGCAACCGAGGCCAGAAACCCTAAAACTGGAGAAAAATGACCAAAAGGAAATTTTAAGAGTACACAACTCGACGAAATGTGAAAATAAATCTCGTACGAGAATCCAGGCTCAAAACGAGGCATTTTTGTAATAACTTTCATTAATTGTACAATGACCCCTCCAAAAAGTGAAAACTACACTAATGACCCAGAATGAAAATATCTTCCAAAAATATTTTCTTAAAAACCCCTAAAATAAAATATGTTCAGAAGATATTTATGAAAATCACCCAAGAAAAGAAAAAGATTCTGAAAAACTATGCATCCATATCCCTATGGACACCGGGAGCAATTAGAGTACTTTACTGCAAAAGTAAAGATACGTATTTCGTGGAAACCATTTAGAATGAAGATACGTGAAGTTAAAAACCAACTCCGAGCATGGAAAGTGAGGTTGTGCCAAAAAGTGACAAATGGGAAAAAGACAAAATAGGGAAAAGAACGAAAAGTGAATAGTGTCCAAAAAGTGAAAATGTGGAAATGACTCAGTCCTTAAAGGAAGTTGTCAATCCAAGGGAAAGAGTCTCGGAAACCATTTCTAAACACTCGAGATGACACTAAGCGTCAAGAAATAGAACTCGAAAAAGAAAATTAAACGAAAACAATTTATCCGTAAAATTTGAGAAAAAGGAAAAGGTGGAAAATGACCGGGTCATTACAATACAAGTGAAAGATTAAATAAAATTTTCAATACTTATTCAAATACTCCCAATTTAACACATATCAAAACTTAATTTAATAGCATGCCACAATTTAATTCTATCGCATATATAACCATATGAATTAAATCTTATACAAAGAAAATAATTAAATTAAATTCTAGATTATGAACAAAAGCATGCATACATGTTATGTAAGCATCAATAGCATGCAAGACAACAAAAATATAAACCTATAAGATCCCCTACCTCAATTTGAGATGAAAATCTCAAATCCCCACCGTAAGAAAAGTGCTCCGAATCCGACGATACTCCTTGGTTATGTCGGGGACAACGAGGGAAGCAACTTTAACCTTTGAGACATAACCCGAAAGCGAAACCCAAACTCAAAAATGGTCAAAAACGGATTCTAATAAGGGGGAAAGGAAGATCTCACCATGCCTACAATAAACGCTAAGGCCTTATGACATTTACCACGAGGGAAGAGGCCGGAAAAAGAAGAAGAAGGGTGGCAGCCTAAGGCTGCCATGGATGGCCAACCAAGGAGGGAGGAAGAAGATGAAAAAGTTAACTTTGCATTTCATAACCTCCTATTTGTAGATCAAACCTTAAAAGTGTCCCAAACGGGTCCCGCCGAGTCCGGAAAAGTAGAATTCACGCAGACGCGCTCAAACGGTAAAACACTGTGAACAAAAAAGAACAGAAATGAAAAAAAAAATGAATAACAAAAAAAGGCGTCGAAAATCAAGTCCCGAGTAGAATGATATGCCCTGAACAAGTTTGGCGGCAAATAGGGTCAGAAACCTTAAAACTGGGAAAAAAAACAGCCGGAACGAAATTTTAGGAGTACACGACTCGACGAAAAGTGAAAATGAATCCTGTACGAGGATCCAGGCTCAAAACTAGGCATTTTGCAATAACTTTCATTAATTGCACAATGGCCCCTACAAAAAGGGTTAACTGCACTAATGACCCAGAATGAAAAAATCTTCCAAAAATATTTTCTGAAAAATCCCTGAAATAAAATATCTTCAAAAGATATTTATGAAAAACACCCCAAGAAAAGAAAATGTTTCTGAAGAACTTTGTATCCATACCCCTGTGGACATCGGGAGTAGCCAGAGAGTTTTTTTACAAAAGTAAAGATACGTATTTCGTGGAAACCACTTAGAATGAAGGTATATGAAGTCAAAAATCAACTTTGAACACAAAAAGTGAGGTTGTGCCAAAAAGTGACAAACGGGAAAAAGACGAAAAGTGAATAGTGTCAAAAATATAAAAATATAGAAATAACACGGTCCTTTAAGGAAGTTGTCAATCCAAAAAAGACCCGAAAAAAATAAACTCAAAAAAGAAAAAATCAACGGAAAAAAATATCCGTAAAATTTGACGAAAATGAAAGGAAGGAAAATGACCGGGTCATTACAAGGCATAAACGGCATATTGAACCTAGCTAAGTATTTCAACTTTATAAGTAAAATATTGAATTTTCAGTGTGCGATTCGTTACATGCTATAACAATATTATCAATATTGAAAACTTAATCCCCTAAATATATTACAGGCCCAAGTCATGATTTAAACATACAATCAACGTCAAATACATGATTGAATCATTAATGCAATAAAAAAAATTAATTAAATAAAATAATTAATTTATCTAGATTTCAAATCTCATCAATATATTCCCTAATTAATATCTATCAAAGATTATAGTGTGATCATTACATATATCAAGTCAAATAATATTTTAAATGAATAGAACACTTAAATAAAAATTAATTAAACTAATTAATTAATTTCTCTAGATTTTAAATCAACTTCAAATGTGTAATGACCCGGTCCTTTTCCTCCTTTTCCATTTTTCTGCGATTTTCTTTTTTCGTCTTTTTCCTATTTTATCTTTTCCCTATTTCGTCTTTTTCCTGTTTATTGTTTTTCCTTGCATAACCTCACTTGTTGTGCTCGGATTTGATTCCGGTTTTGCATGCATTCATGATATTTGATTTCCATGACATTGGTATTTTTACTTTTGTAGAAGAACATGCTAGTTACTTACTTTTTTCATAAAGGGCATGAATGCATACTTTAGTGTAATTATTCATAACTTTTGGGGTTTTTGTGTAATTATGTAAAATAATTATTTTTCGTTTTAGGGACCTTTTTACAATTTATTTTAGAAGATATTTTTAAAAAGGGCCATTTTGCAATTTTTGAAAAAGTGGGACAAGTGTCACACTCTTATGGAGCCATTTGTTGGCATTTGGGTGAAGAAACTTGGCACCACGACTTCTCGACATTTGGAGGGTGGAGATTCACCCACTTGTTGGCCTTAGATTAGTGTACATGTAGCCATTGATTTGTGACAAGTGTAGGCTTAGGAATAAGCCTAGGGTGGAACATTAGATTAGTGACAAGTGTAGGATCAAGATTTAGTCTTGCATTGTGTGTGTGTGAGAGGTAGTGCAAGAGCACATAGTGAGTGGAGGATTTCTAGCCCTTCCACTCACCATTTTACACTTTACCTTTTTCATTTCATTGTCTCTCATGAACCCTAGCCAATCCATCATTGGAGGAAAGCTTAGTTCATAGCTTATACCTTCAATTTGGCTCACTTCCATTCACCTTAGAGTAAAAACCTTGGGAGAGAAAAGATTCCTCTCACTCTCCTCTTCAAATAACCCTAAACTTGTTTTCCATTTAGAGCTTGGTTGCTTGGATTATAGAGATTCAATTCTTTATTGAGGTAAGGGTGGTAGTATGTTTATATTCTAAGTGTTTTATAATCTTTGAGGTTTAATATATATTGTGTACATGCTTTTAATATGATAGTCTTGCATATTATAGGAAACCCTCACATCTTGACTTAGGGTTTATTGATTTAAGCATGTATGATATGTGTAACCATGTGTAGAAGGATTATGTAATTTAGTGATATGCTAAATTTTAGTAATTTCACATGTGTTATGATATAGAACTCTTGTAGAATTATAAATGTATATGCAAACTCTATTGACTAGAATTACTATATTTGTTGTGATAATAATTCTATGCTCTTGTGAATTACAAATTGTGATTAATTTAGGAGCTTATTGTTAAAATGTTGATAATTAGTATGTAGAGCTTATTGTTGAGGCATGACTTGAATTGATACGTTAGTGGTATTGTATTATGCATAACATCATGAAGAGTACTTGTCATTTAGCATGTCATTCTAGGCTTGAAACCCTAAGACATGGTTTGTGTGGTTTCAAAGTACTTGTGCTTGTAAGGTGATTGATGTGCCTTATTATCTATATATAAGTTTTGAAGTTGATATATATTTTGGATTCTCTTAGGACATTGTTTAAGTGACATGGTTAAAGTTTGGATTTAGTGTGGGAGGTATGAGTTCTCCCCAATTGAGATAGTGTGCACTAGGGTGGTCTTCCCAGCGGGTTAATGCCCGGAATAACCATTTTGTTCTTGGTTTAGTCCGAGACGTGATGTCCAAGTATCCTACTAATTGATTTCGCATTAAATTCCAAGTTGACAACTAATGCTTAATTGTAATTTGTAATTCTTGTTATTGGTGAATTGATGTTGTTAAGTACATTGATATTGGTAGGTGTTGTTAAAGAATCATTTCAGTTAGCTTAAGATGATCCCTTAGAATACCTTGAACATAGACGTTAAGTGGAATGCTCCCTTGTATTCGTCTATATTAATCTTGCAAAGATATTGAAACTTTAGGGTATACACATATGCTTCTTCCTACGAGTAACTTGATTACTCACCCTAGTGGTTTGGGTTGTTTTTTAGGTAAATAGACTATGTTCTTGGATGCTCATCATCCTTAGAAGCTTTTGAGCTAAATGAAGCATTTTTGTATATTGACATGCAAGTGTTTAGCATGCCTTTCTTTTGATATCATATTTTGAATGTCATGGGTGTATGATACTTTTGGAGCTTTAGTAGCTTTCTTGATATGTAATGACACTCAAACATTTGCTTTTGACATTATAAACATGTATGTAAAGAGGCCAAGGGCCAAACATGTATACTTTTGTACTTAGACACTTTTGGTATCAACCTTTGCATCAAAAATGTATTTTAATCAATTTTGGAGGTTTGATAGGTGAAAATCTTGTAAATTATGTGTATGAGGCCATGAGCCATTATTTTGTACTCAAGTATTCATATCAAATATGTTAGCATGTTCACATACTCAGTTTTCATTGAAAAATCTGATTTGCACATTCATTGTGAACCAAAACATCATGGGATTCAAAGTTGAGGTTGAACCTTAACACCTTAGGCTCATAGCAGCTTTTCTAGCAGTTTTGGTCGACCGGTGGCAAATGGTTTTGTCAATGTACAGTAAAACTCAATTCTAGTAGCCAATTACACTGTTCAAGGGTCATTTCGGTCGACTGAACCTTTATTTTGGTCTACCGAAGCACCAAGAAACTTTTTTTTTTCATGTTTTCAGCTCTCAGTATCTTCATTTTGGTCGTCCAAAATTTCATTTCGGTCGACCGAAATAGCTTGATCCCGAGCCTAGCTTCTGTTGAATTTCAGCACTGATCTTCCAACTTCAAAGAGTCATAACTTCTTCGTTTCTAATCCAAATGGGGTGATTCTTGAGCCTAAACTCAAGGATTTTGAGTCTGCTTTCCAATGGTACCTATGACATTCTTAGATTCCAAATATAGTGGGATTTATTTATATTTTAGTAAAGTAGTGTCAGTTTTCACTTCAACCGGGATAGGGCATTATGTGGGATTCTTAGCCAATGTTCATGGAACCTCTTGGAATGTTTTAAAATGATTAGATTAGGTTGTATACACCTTGTTTGACTTATTTAGAGTCAAGTTTCTCTCTTTAATTATGAATTGACCTTTTTGCCCCTTGGATGACGAATTTTGTCCTTTTTTATCATTGTTTCCGTTTTTATTCTTTTTAAGTCTCATGATCTCATGGATGGTCACATTTGTGTCTTATGAGTGACTTCTATCTCTTAAGACCTTGGTTTACCTTTTACTTCAGCGTTTCAGATCCATTATCGGATCAATTTTTCGGTTCATCACTGCCGCACCGGGTACAAAAACTTGGGCCATCACAAAATGATTCCAATTTAATATATACCAAGGAACAAGTCAAGAGCATTACATATATCAGTTCAAAATATAATTGAATAAATGGAACCATTAAATATATTTTAATTAATTTAATTTATTATAATCTCTAGATTTCAAAACTTATCTAAATATTCTCAATTTAATATATATCAAAGAACATGCCAAGGCCTAATTTAATATCATGTTACAAGTTAATTCCATGCTAGATACAACTATGTGAATTAAATTTCATCTAAAGTAAATAATTAAATAAAAGTTTCAAAACTCATTCAAATGTTCTTAATTTAATCTATGTCAAAGAACACGCCATTGCCTAATTTAATATCATGTCAAAAACATAATCAAATAAGTGAAACTATTAAATAAAATTTAATTAAAATAAAATAATTAAATCTCTAAATTTTAAAACAACTCCAAATGCTTCCAATTTAGTATATGCTAAAGAACATATCATGGCCATTACATGTATCAAGCCAAAACTTAAACATATAAATAAAAATTAATTAAATTATTTAATTAATTTCTCTAGTTTTGAAAACAACTCTAAATGACTTTAAACTAATACAAGCTATAAATCAAGTTATGTCATTTAACAATATCATACTTTAACTTAATTTCATACAAGATGCTATTACCAACAATTTTTTATAATTATGTTAAAGACATGCTTTCTGTAACGACTCGGATTTCTCAATCCAGTGCGTTAGTGATGAACCGGAAGTTGACCTGATAACGGACCCGAAATGCGGAAGCGAAAGAAGCCAAATGACCTCAAGAGATGTAGGTCATCCCTAACGCCCCAAAATGACTCTCCATGAAGCCACGGAACTCAAATGAGCTAAGCAAATGAAGCAAGAATGCCTAACCCGAAAAGAGATGAACTAAGGGCAAAATGGTCATTTCTCACTGAAAAGGGTGCCACCGTGCACACCATTGGAAGGACAATGAAAAATGAACAAAATTGTACTCAAGAATCGTCTGATTCTGAGTCTGGGCAGAAAAGATATGAAATTCCAACACCCGATGCGAAAGTTATGAAGTAATGACTTAACATTTTCCAATATTTTCATAATAAACTTTGAAAACAAAAGTGCATAGAAAACGAGATACATGTCATTGGCCTCCGGCCTTATCTCATACATGTTAAATACATTGAAAAGAGTGCACTTACGTACACTTTACACATAAAAATCAACGAATACAAGTTTAAACAAATAGGGCTACAAAGAGGCATCTTATGTTAACACTTGCATAAAATAGAAACTTAGAAACTGTAAGCCATCTAAGGAGCAATGGAATCTTCAAATCCTGAGTCCTGTACCTAAAATATGCCCCAGTATCGTAGGAGTAAGTAACATAAAGCTACTAGTAGGAGATGAGCATGCATCGACTTAGCATTTTACAATTTTATCACCTTATGGTGAAACATGTTAAAGAGGCTCATATCCCCTCACATCTATGTCAAGATGAGACCCAGGGAGCATCCTAAGCTACCTAGATCATTTCTGTCATAATCACATTGTTCATGCAATTCAAATAACTTGGAAACATGTTATACAAGGCAACAAGATATAGATTCTCAAAGTTTTCAAATTGAAATCCAAAATACGAAAACAACAAGTGTGGGTCATGCCACCTAACGACTATGTTCAAAATGAATCTATAAGGTCATTCCTAAACTACATTTGAACATCAAAACACAAATTGTGATATCGATGCAATTTAACCAACAATGGAACTTCCAATACAACGCATGAGGCATGCTTTCACAAAGCTACATCTTAAGCTCAAAATAGAAAATCAAATAAGGAACAACAAGTTACGATATCATCTAGTTATCAACTTGAAATGAAATACGAAATCAAATAAAGTGGATACTCAAATGTCACGCCGGATCAGACCGACAACATAGTTACTTTAGGGTTACTAGCCCATGGGTAACCTCCCTATGTACGCACTAGACTATATAGAGGGACAATCCCCCGTACTAGAACCAAGTCCTAGCCGTAGCCAAACAACGACATCCCCAAGTTTCCAAAATCAACAAATTGTGCAACAACGTATATATATCAACATGTATATACAAGATATCAACTATTTACCAAGCACAATCCAAATTTGGGAAACTTATACAATACATGCTCAAAATTCACAACTAGTATGGCATGTAAGATGTCAAAATATAAAGTGTGCAATTCCTTACACATAGCAACAATATATTCAATAAGGAAAAACATATTCTCGTGAATATAAAAGTAACAACTATGTTATCTAATACTCAAAAGTAATCAAGTGAACATACATCAAATCCAAATCCCTGATTTAAATATAGAAACAACTTCTAAAATGCAATTAAATCCATAGAGTAATAAAGTAGAATTTAATTAAACATAAATAGTTAAATTCTCTAAATTCCAAGTTAATCCAAATAACCTCAATTTAATATATATTGAAAAACATGTTATGGTCATCATATATATAACATCAAATAACAAGTTAAGTGATTAAAACACTTAAAACAAAATTAATCAAGCTAATTAATTAATTTCCGCTAGATTTTTAAACAATTCCAAATGCCCTCAATTTAATCTATGTTAGAGAACATGCTAAGACCTATTTAAATACCACATTACAACTTGATTTAATGCTTGATACAACCATGTGAATTAAACTTTCACTAAAGATAACTATTAAATAAAAGTTGTAATTCTTAATCAAATGATCCAAATTTAATATATGTTAACCAACATATCTAAGCATTATTTCCTATCATATTACAATTCAAATCAAAGTTAAACATCATCATAAATTTTAAATCTTATACAAAGAAATAAAAATTACTAACTTTCTAAATTTGATACAAGGCATATATAGATGTTGTATAATCATGGCAAACACACAATACAACACACAAATAATCCTAAAACATTCCCTACCTCAATTGGAATAAAAAATCCCATTTACCACCGAAATGAAATCGCCCCAAATTTTCGGTCCGCAAAACAAATTTTTCAGCTTGCTACCTTCAACTTGTAAAATTCATAAAAAATTCAATTCTAACCCAAATTGAATGAATCCAAAGCCCAATGAAAGTTTAAACACTGTAATTTGATAATATCTATTTAGGTTGACAAAATATTTTCCCAATTAAAACAATTTTGACCCACAACTTTGAAACAAATTCTACCCAGAAAACACATTTTTAGCCTGTAGCTTCCAACTTTGAAAATTCAAGAAAAATTAATTTGACATCCAAATTGGGCAAACCTAATTTATTTTGGAAGTAAACATATGAGAGTATAAAACTGAAGATTTAAGCCATGATCCAATGTCAAAAGGTTAGTGAAATAAATCATCTAAAAATATATTTTCCAGCTGCAATAAAAATAGGGATAGCAGATAGTTTCAGATTTTTAAAAAAATTTAGAAATGGTCTCAAATCGTGAAAAAATTCTAGGTAGTGTAAAACCCATGGGGAAAGTTTCAGTAAAAATTTCAAGGCCATTGAAGCAATACAACTCCATATACAAATTCATTTCTGGAACGAAAGGAAAAGCTTCAAATTTCCAGCAACTAGCTTGCAACTTCAAAAATTCATAACTAATTCATTTTAAATCAAAATTACATGAAACCAAAACTAAATGAAAGCTAATTGAGTATATTTTCATATTCTATATTTAATTTGACAAGATTAATTTCAAGTTAAAACAGTTTAAGGGCAAAATACAAGTCCTTCTCTTTCATGCATGTAAAACACTCAATAATGACATAAAAATACTTCAAAATAATAGATCAATACCTTACTAGAGAATTGAAAATCTAGAAACCAAAGCAAAATTAGGAGTTAGGCTAGATCCTTCAGGGGTTTTGAAGAGGAGGATGAGGAGAACAAAAAGTATTCCAAGCTTCATGGTCTAAAGTAAGTGGAAAGGCCTCAAAGATCAAGGTCAATGCCTAAAGCTTCAAGCTCCATCCGTGGAGGCTAGGGATTTCTTATAAGGAAGAGAATGAAATAATGTGGTTAAGTGTGAGTGGAGGAAATAGAAATCCTCCACTCACTATGTACTCTTACACCATGGTCAACACACACATCTATGGTCAATTGCACAAAAACCCTCCTTTAAAACCATAATCCCAAAGTGGCCCAAAGATATTTGTAAGACTAAATTGTGAACCTACACTTGTCACCAATCCATGGCTCCTTCCAAGGCTTAATCCCACACCTACACTTGTCAACCATCCAAGCCAACAAGTGCACCAATCCTAGTCCAACAAGTGGGTGAATCCTCACCCTCCAAATCTCATCATCCAATGTATTAAAATGTTTTAACACAAATGTCAACAAGTGGACCAATGAGAGTGGGACACTTGTCACACTTTTCAAAAATTGCAAAAAGGTCCTTTTTGAAAATATCTTCCAAATTTAATTGCAAAATGGTCCCCAAGATGAAAAATAATTACTTTATTTAATTACACTAAAACCCCAAAAGTTAAGAATAATTATACTAAAGTATGCATTAATGCCCCTTTATGAAATAAGTAAGCAATCAACATGCTTTTCTAGAAAAGTAGAAATACCACTATCATGGAAATCAAATATCATGAATGCATGCAAAACCGGAATCAAATCCGAGCACAAAAAGTGAGGTTGTGCAAGGAAAAAGGATAAACGAGAAAAAGACAAAATGTGAATAGTGTTCGGAAAAATAAAATATGGAAATGACACAATCCCTAAAGGAAGTTGTCAATCCAAGGAAAAGAGTCTCGGAAATCATTTCAGAGCACTCGAGACGACATCAAGTGATGAAAAACCGAACCCTAAAAGGAAAAGACAACGGAAAAAAAAAAAATATCCGTTAAAATCTGAGAAAAGGAAAAGGAAGAAAAATGAACGGGTCATTACACCCTTCCCACCCTAAAGGGATTTTGTCCTCGAAATCTAGCCCCAACAAAACAAAAAAGCGAAACCAGGATAACTACGGAGTATATCTCTGAGTATCCCTCACAACATGCTACGAAAGCAATCCCAAAACTGAAGACAACGTACAACCCCTTGTCATTCGCACCCACGTGCTTACGATAGGACAACCCCTCAAAAGAAAAGTGATCACATTACAACACCACAAGTCTAAACTCAGACACAGAACTTAAGGCCAGACGAGGGAACGGAAGACAATAATCAAAAGTACCCCTCTTGATGAACCATCATAAGGAACCAAAAACAACCACCAATAGAACTCCAAGATATCCATGAATCAAATCAAAGTACTAAACAAAGACGACATGGCAATATGAATAACGACCAGAACCCGCCCACGACGTACTCAAATGTGTGGTAGCAATGACAATTCCTAGTGTCCGCCCACACTTACTCGTCAGTAAAGTAGCATCGACGGCAACTAGCACCTGCCCACAGCACACAACTTGTACGGTAGCATGACAGTATAAGGCACCAATTCATAACCTGCCCCCACTAGGTCTACCCATGAAACCTCTCGATACAAATGACTTCAATGTCAAAAATGATCATTATCAAAAGCACTACGGAAACCAACATTTTGTGAGAGTTGAGATATGGTCCAAAGATGTCCGGCCGGACCATCATGGCCAATCCCAAAACTCTGACAACAATGCCATTGGTATCGCTACGCTTAAGGCCTTAAATCCTCAATACAAAAAGACCAACAATTTTAACATCTCAAAACACTACTATCAACAACATCAATTACGAATCTAAAATCTGACAAGCAAAATAACATCTCCAAAATCCTAGATATCATCCTAAAATAGATCAACTATAAGACTACTCACCGTAATCAAACATCGGATCAAAATCCCTATCACGGATAACTAGATCCTCGAAATACAAGTCCACGAAGTGGCACACACATCAAAATCTTGACAACCAAGGTCTTAGAATGAGTCTCTCAAAATCGTACTTGACAACACCAAAACAACCACTGAAACTACGATTCCTCAAGGCCATGCCTAGTCATAACTAGGACGAGAAAACTCCACAAGCAAGCCATATCCAACAATGATCCTCTAAAACTCCTCCTAAGAGTCAACCACATCCAGGCCTCCAAAACTGGAACAATTTTCCAAAAGACATTCTCAAAAGAGCATCAAGGTCACCTCACAAATCAAACAATCCTCAAAGATATGAACATAAGTCTCCGTAAAATGATCTCACACCAATCAACTCAATTGAGCACCACAACAGTCAACAACCACGGCAGGAACTCCCTAAGGGAAGATACGAAAGAAAGGGGACCACCAGTCCTAAAGAGGACAACGCTACGACTCCATCTCTGAAATGAAAGACAACAAAGTTAACGACTTCACCCCCTACATGGAAGTAAGTCGACCAAAATCTATCAAATCCTCACCAAGGACTCAAGACAACAACGATGATCCTCATGGACCAACCAACCCCAAAACAGTGCACAACGCAACGGAGGGAAGAGACTCACTCCTTGTGAAGTCCCTAACACGAACCAGCACAAAACCATTGTGGAAACCCGCATACAGACTACGTGCGACCAAGGGAAATGAATTGGAAAACCAAACCTGAAAGTCATGCATATGACAAGGAATGCAACTACCAGAAAGAAAATCTACTTACATAGGTGAAAATCAAAAGCACATGTTGCACGTCTCCACATAAACACAAAAGCATGTCATTAAAGCGCAGTAACAACATGGCATCTCGAAGCATATAAAAAAGGCATGCTATTGCCATACAACAAGAAGACAAACGTGGATAGACCTCCACCTACTCATGTATCACAATATCATAAATCATACTACTAACATAGTAGTAAATAAAACTACAGAAAACAAAAGCTATGCAATAATGAACCCTGTGGACATCGTGTCCTAGAGTGCCTAGGTAAAAAAGAAAGGACCAATCCTAGCCATACACTAACTCCAAAAACCAATGCAACAACAACCTGTCTCAAAAAAAACGTGAGCCCTTACCACAACGGTAAGACTCTTACAATCCATCTCTGAATCTAAGGGTGACACTACAAGTGACACTAACAACGCAATGCTCTCTCTACCCAAAGCATCTATCAATCGACTTGACCCCAAAAGCATCATCGCGCAAGGAGAACTCAAAGAAAATGACAACTATAGCCATACAATCAGACAACCAAATCGATCACTACAACTGATCCCCAAAACAACCATCATCATTATCGATCAAAAGGACTACACCTGTCAGAACAAAACCCAACGTTGATTCCATCCGAATTGCACTCGTAGCTTGCCAGTACGGTAGCATGACAGTGCCATGCACCCGCCCACAATGTACCCGCCTACGAAAATTGCAATCTCAGAGGAACCTTCCAAAACAACCAAGGATCCCAAAAGGTCCAAAACCTAACCATGGCCTAAAATCAACAAATCTAGTACTACGGTTGTGCCTAATGGCTCACCCCACGAAAGCCTAAACAAAAGGTGTCTCTCCACCTACCTCAAAACCAACTCTAGGTCAACAACAACCTAAACTACAATACAACCGTGACTACAATCACCATCAACCTCAACTCGAGCCTCAATGACCAATCTCGTGCCATGCCAAATATGCAACACAGTTATGCATATACAAATCTGATCTAGAATACATCATATGTCATGCTCTTTACATAATAATTAAATCATGCTAAACAGACGGCATACCACAAGTAGCACGTAAGCATATAAACATGTTATCAAACCGAAACATGTTATCGTGAAACATATAAACACATAAAACATGGCAACATAAGCATGATATGCACCCAAAACCCGTCGTCCAAGGTATTCAAACCTAGGAGCTCTGATACCACCTGTAACAACTCGGATTTATCAACCCGGTGCGTTAGTGATGAACCGGAAATTGACCCGATAACGGACCTGAAATGCGGAAGCGAAAGAAGCTAAATGACTTCAAGAGATGTACGTCATCCCTAAGGCCCCAAAATGACTCTCCATGAAGCCACGGAACTCAAATGAGCCAAGCGGAAGCGAAAGAAACCAAATGACCTCAAGAGATGTACGTCATCCCTAAGGCCCCAAAATGACTCTCCATGAAGCCACGGAACTCAAATGAGCCAAGCAAATGAAGCAAGAATGCCTAACCCGAAAAGAGATGAACTAAGGGCAAAATGGTCATTTCTCACTGAAAAGGGTGCCACCGTGCACACCATTGGAAGGACAATGAAAAATGAACAAAATTAGACTCAAGAATCGTCTGATTCTGAGTCTGGGCAGAAAAGATATGAAATTCCAACACCCGATGCGAAAGTTATAAAGCAATGACTTAACATTTTCCAATATTCTCATAATAAACTTTGAAAACAAAAGTGCATAGAAAACGAGATACATGTCATTGGCCTCCAGCCTCATCTCATACATGTTAAATACAATAAAAAGAGTGCACTTACGTACACTTTACATATACAAATCAACGAATACAAGTTTAAACAAATAGGGCTACAAAGAGGTATCTTATGTTAACACTTGCATAAAATAGAAACTTAGAAACTGTAAGCCATCCAAGGAGCAATGGAATCTTTAAATCATGAGTCCTGTACCTAAAATATGCCCCAGTATTGTAGGGGTGAGTAACATAAAGTTACTCGTAGGAGATGAGCATGCATCGACCTAGCATTTTACAATTTTATCACCTTATTGTGAAACATGTTAAAGAGGCTCATGCCACCTAACGTCTATGTCAAGATGAGACACAGGGAGTATCCTAAGCTACCTAGATCATTTCCATCATAATCACATTGTTCATGCAATTCAAACAACCAGGAAACATGTTATACAAGGCAACAAGATATAGATTCTCAAAGTCTTCAACTTGAAATCCAAAATACGAAAACAACAAGTGTGGGTCATGCCACCTAACGTCTATGTTCAAAATGAATCTATAAGGTCATTCCTAAACTACATTTGAACATCAAAACACAAATTATGATATCGATGCAATTTAACCAACAATGGAACTTCCAATACAACGCATGAGGCATGCTTTCACAAAGCTACATCTTAAGCTCAAAATAGGAAATCAAATAAGGAACAACAAGTTACGATATCATTAAGTTATCAACTTGAAATGAAATACGAAATCAAACAAAGTGGATACTCGGACGTCACGCCGGATCAGACCGACAACATAGTTACTTTAGGGTTACTAGCCCATGGGTAACCTCCCTATGTGCGCACTAGACTATATAGAGGGACAATCCCCTGTACTAGAACCAAGTCCTAGCCGTAGCCAAACAACGACATCCCCAAGTTTCCAAAATCAACAAATTGTGTAACAACGTATATATAGCAACATGTATATACAAGATATCAACTATTTATCAGGCACAATCCAAATTTTGGAAACTTATACAATACATGCTCAAAATTGACAATTACTATGGTATATAAGATGTCAAATACAAAGTGTGCAATTCCTTACACATAGTAACAATATATTCAATAAGGAAAAACATATTCTCATGAATATAAAAGTAACAACTATGTTATCTAATGCTCAAAAGTAATCAAGTGAACATACATCAAATCCAAATCCATGATTTAAATATAGAAACAACTTCCAAAATGCAATTAAATCCATAGAGTAATAAAGTAGAATTTAATTAAACAAAAATAGTTAAATTCTCTAAATTCCAAGTTAAGCCAAATAACCTCAATTTAATATATAGTGAAAGACAAGTCATGGTCATCATATATATAACATCAAATAACAAGTTAAGTGATTAAAACACTTAAAACAAAATTAATCAAGCTAATTAATTAATTTTCTCTAGATTTTTAAACAATTCCAAATGCCCTCAATTTAATCTATGTTAGAGAACATGCCAAGGCCTATTTAAATACCATATTACAACTTGATTTAATGCTTGATACAACCATGTGAATTAAAGTTTCACTAAAGATAAATATTAAATAAAAGTTGTAATTCTTAATCAAATGATCCAAATTTAATATATGTTAACCAACATATCTAAGCATAATTTCCTATCATATTACAATTCAAATCAAAGTTATACATCATCATAAATTTTAAATCTTATAAAAGAAATAAGAATTATTAACTTTCTAGATTTGATACAAGGCATATATTGATGTTGTATAATCATGGGAAACGCACAATACAACACACAAATAATCCTAAAACATTCCCTACCTCAATTGGAATGAAAATCCCAATTACCACCGAAATGAAATCGCCCCAAATTTTCGGTTCGCAAAACAGATTTTTCAACTTGCTACCTTCAACTTGTAAAATTCATAAAAAATTCAATTCTAACCCAAATTGAATGAATCCAAAGCCCAATGAAAGTTTAAACACTGTAATTTGATAATATCAATTTAGGTTAACAAAATATTTTCCAATTAAAACAGTTTTGACCCACAACTTTGAAACAAATTCTGTCCAGAAAATACATTTTTAGCTTGTAGCTTCCAACTTTGAAAATTCATGAAAAATTCATTTGACTTCCAAATTGGGCAAACCTAATTTATTTTGGAAGCAAACATACGAGAGTGTAAAACTAGAAATTTAAGCCATGATCCAATGTCAAAAGGTTAGTGAAATAAATCATCTAAAAATATGTTTTCCAGCTGCAATAAAAACATGGACAGCAGATAGTTTCAGATTTTTAAAAAAATTTAGAAATGGTCTAAAATTATGAAAAAATTCTGAGTAGTGTAAAACCAATGGGGAAAGTTCCAGTAAAAATTTCAAGGCCATTGAAGTAACCCAACTCCATATAAAAATTCATTTCTGGACTAAAAGGAAAAGCTTCAAATTTCCAGCAACTAGCTTACAACTTCAAAAATTCATAACTAATTCATTTTAAATCCAAATTACATGAAACCAAAACTAAATGAAAGATAATTGAGTATATTTTCATATTCTATATTTAATTTGACAAGATTAATTTCAAGTTAAAACAATTTAAGGGCAAAATACAAGTCCTTCTCTTCGATGCATGTAAAACACTCAATAATGACATAAAAATACTTTAAAATAATAGATCAATGCCTCACTATAGAATTGAATCTCTAGATGCCAAAGCAAAACTAGGAGTTAGGCTAGATTCTTCAAGGGTTTTGAAGAGGAGGATGAGAGGAACAAAAAATATTCCAAACTTTATGGTCTAAAGAAAGTGGAAAGGCCTCAAAGATCAAGGTCAATGCCTAAGGCTTCAAGCTCCATCCATGGAGGCTAGGGTTTTCTTGTAAGGAAGAGGAAATAATGTGGTTAAGTGTGAGTGGAGGAAATAGAATTCCTCCACTCACAATGTACTCTTACACCATGGTCAACACACACATCTATGGTCAATTGCACAAAAACCCTCCTTTAAAACCATAATCCCAAAGTGGCCCAAAGATATTTGCAAGACTAAATTGTGAACCTACACTTGTCACCAATCCATGGCTCCTTCCAAGGCTTAATCCCACTTCTACACTTGTCAACCATCCAAGCCAACAAGTGCACCAATCCTAGTCCAACAAGTGGGTGAATCCTCACCCTCCAAATGTCATCATCCAATGCATTAAAATGTTTCAACACAAATGTCAACAAGTGGACCAATAAGAGTGGGACACTTGTCACACATTTCAAAAATTACAAAAAGGTCCTTTTTAAAAATATCTTCCAAATTTAATTGCAAAATGGTCCCCAAGATGAAAAATAATTACTTTATTTAATTACACTAAAACCCCATATGTTAAGAATAATTACACTAAAGTATGCATTAATGCCCCAATATGAAAGAAGTAAGCAATCAACATGTTTTTCTAGAAAAGTAGAAATACTACTATCATCGAAATCAAATATCATGAATACATGCAAAACCGGAATCAAATCCGAGCACAAAAAGTGAGGTTGTGCAAGGAAAAAGGATAAACGAGAAAAAGACAAAATGTAAATAGTGTTCGGAAAAATAAAATATGAAAATGACACAATCCCCAAAGGAAGTTGTCAATCTAAGGAAAAGAGTCTCGGAAATCATTTCAGAGCACTCGAGACGATATCAAGTGATGAAAAACCGAACCCTAAAAGGAAAAGACAACAGAAAAAAAAAAAAAAAATATCCGTTAAAATCTGAGAAAAAGAAAAGGAAGAAAAATGACCGGGTCATTACACTTTCAAATTGTTCTAAGCTACAAAGACATTAAAATACATAAATTATAAACCTAAATCATCCCCTACCTCACAAGAAGATTGTTCTTTTTGAATCCAAGGGAAGCAATGTAATTTCAAGAATTCCTTTAAGGGTTTAGTAGAGGAAGGTGAGGCAAAACTTTTGTATTTCAAGCTTTAAGGTCAAAGATGAGTGGAAATAGATCAAAACCAAGGTTTTAAGCCTAGGTTAAGCTTTCCTTCAATGGTGGCTAGGTTATGGCTTGAGTGGAAAGAGATGAAATTAAAAAAAAAAAAGTGAAAATACCTGAACTAATTTTAGTTTATTTCTCCACTAACTATGTGTTCTTACAACATCATTCACACATACTAATGCAAGACTAATTTTGGAGCCTACACTTGTCACTAATCCAACTTCCATCCTAGGCTTAATCGTAAGCCTACACTTGTCAACCATCCAAGCCAACAATTGTATCTATCCTAGGTCAACAAGTGGGTGAATCCTCACCCTCCACATGTTATCATCCAAGGCTCCCATGTGTGAACCAATGAGACGCTAACAAGTTGACCAATGGAGGTGTGATACTATTTACACTTTTCAAAAATTGCAAAAAGGTCATTCTTGAAAATATCTTCTAAATTAAATTACAAAATGGTCCCTAAGACAAAAATTAATTACAAAATTTAATTACACTAAAACCCCAAAAATCAAGAATGTTTCTAACAAACTATGCATTCATGCCCTTTACGAAAAAGTAAGCAACAAGCATACTTTTCTACAAAAGTAAAAATACAAATATCTTGGAAATTAAATATCATGGATGCATGCAAAATTGGAACCAAATCTGACCACAAAAAGTGAGGTTACGCGAAGAAAAATGAAACTAGGAAAAAGATGAAAAGCAAATAAAAAAGAAAAATGCCGAAAAAATGAAAGTGTGAAAATGACGCGACCCTCACAAAGACGTTGTCAATCCAAAGGAAACCGTCTTGAAAACTATTCCCGAATACTTGAAACAACTCAAGTTGACAAAAACCCGAACTCGGAAAGGAAAAATCAATGGAAAAAAAAAAAAAAAAAAGTTATCCGCAAAATTTGAGAAATAGGAAAGGAAAGAAAATGACCGGGTCATTACAATGTTGAGGGTGTCAAACCTCAAGGACTGTGGTGGATTGTTAAGTATAAAATAATCCTAATTTAATTCTAGAGAAGATGATTTTGTTGTTTTCTGCTTCTAAATTGCAATAAAACTGAAAATAAACTACATTAACAAGTATTGAGATCAAGGGAAGAAGAACTTAGGGATTGACTTCACCACTAGCCTCATAACATGGCCAATTGTTTCAACTATGGGGAAATTCAAACTTATGTATATTTGGGAATCAAGTGTCTATAAGCATACTTTAGTTCAATTAAAAAGGCATATATGAATAAATATTAAGCCATAACTCATCTTCAATTGGCGCAAATTATCTACCTAACTACTTTAATCTAGAGTGCAGTACAACTCATCTTCCCTAGGCATAAATTATCTAAACATTCATTCATACATATTCAATTTAGCACCATTGCACGATCACTACTTAAACCATTAAGAGAAGCCCTTAGACGTTAATCTCTCACAATAAAAACAATTTGAGTTTGATTAAAGTAAAATTAATTATAAGATAAGAGATCAATTTCATCAAAAACCAATTATTTTCATTAAAACCCAACTGCTTAGGAATACTTAGTCAATTGCTCACAACCATGCAATTAATATACATATAAAAATTCCCAAAGTTAAGAATAATAAACTATACTACTCGGACTAGGGTTACATCAATTCCTTAAGGAATGCTTTAGCTACTCATAGAGAGAAAATATGTCAGCGTTGTTGGTGTAGAAGGGATCTCCATGGACCACCAAGTAGAATTTTCAATTTTTAAAATTTTAAAAGCCGCTACAAGGTAGGGGAACTAATAGAGAGAAGAGAGAGTGAGATAAGAGAGAGCCCTTCAATGTGTCTTCTCATATTCTTTTATAGTGGAGAACAAGTCCTAATCTCCTTTGGATTGGCTTTATAGCTTCTGGAGTCATCTGGGCCCATCTGGAACTAAAAAGTAGTGTTTCCCACATGTATTTTTAAGTTTTAGAATAATAGTGCTCGAGAACAGTTGATGGTGCTCGAGAACAGTTGACAGTGCTCGAGCATAGTCTCAACACTTAGTTTTTCTTTTCAGTAATTTTTTTTGAAGTTGTAACATTATTGACATTTTTAGGGTACAGATATAGAAATTTATATTATAGACAAAAATGTCAGGCTTCAAGTTTTCTTTCCAAAGCCGCTAAGTTTGCTCAATTTGGAGTTCTGAGTGAAAAGTAATGCCTAAAATACTGAAACAGGTCCAGAATTTTCCATCAGTGCTGGAGCACAAAGTTTTGTGCTCAAGCTCTGGGAGCTGACTTTTTCGTAGTATATTTTTCTTCAACACTTAGCTTTTTTCCTTGAAATTTCTAATTTGTGCTCAAGCACAAAAAGTTGTGCTCGAGTTCTTAGGCTTATGCTCGAGCACAGAAAGTTATGCTCGGGCTCTAGATACATGGAATTGCCCACGTCATTGGGTAAAGACCTACAAAATGTAAATAAACGAAAATAATTATAAAAATTGAGATAAAAGTATCAATAAGGCACTAACATATGCACGTTTAAGGGCTTGAATATATAATATTCAGTGCTTATCACACCCCTAAACTTACATAGTACTAGTCTCTTAGCAATACAAAACTAAATAAAAATCAAAATAAAATAAAAACATAAAGTCCGCTTTCGTGGGAATCACGATTGCATTTAGCATATGCGACAAGCCTTTAAACCCCTAGTAGATGAGTTGTAGTCTCGTAAGGGTTTCCAGAGATGGTACCCATAAACATCCAAAATTTAGCTCAATTATCACTTGTTTAGCAAGCAAATGTATCCCAGCAATCAATAAACAGGAAACTACATCAAGTATGTAGATTATGTACAGTCAGAAAAAACTTTGAACCTTCAACATCATACGCAACAATTATGGTCCCCACATAAAGTTCAAATCCACAGATCAAATAATTTCAAAATCTAGAAACCTTATAAAAGTGAACTTACATCCATCTATGTTGCTGACCATCCATACTCATATATATTCCATGACATTCCTCAATTCATTGGAAACCCTTTCAATTTCAATTCCCAAGGCATAAATAACAATTATAACACATGTATGCATTTTTTTCTTTTTCTTTTTTTTTTTCATTTTTTTTTCCAACAAGAGTTTAGTGCAATGTTTGGATCCCTTAAACTCTCTAGAAAACCCATGTAGTAAGCTTTCGGTCAATGACTCCCAAACGGGCCAATTTCAGGGCATTAGGTGTTAAGACACCCCAAAGGACTTAATTACTCGAGTTAATTAGGCTATGAATCTGAGCTAACTTTTCAACTTTCTTATTCCTAAGTTCTTCACCTTTTGATGTGAATCCTCGATACTTAATGAGGCAAGAGACCCAGTTACTCAGTGGAAAATAGTCTAATTTTTGCATACAAACCTATCATTATGCCATAGTCTTCAAATTTTCAGAATTTACCAACTTATCTCAGTCAATTACAAAATATAACAAGATATCAAGTTCATACCCCATAAAATAGATGCAAGTGTGCTCATGTTAAAGTGAAGTACTCTAAAGATTTTAAAAATCATGAGAATGTGGAAAGACCAATAATGTGGACCACTATATGAAAACACAATGTCAAAAATTTTCAATTTATCCCAAAATAAACAACAATTCCACATATATGAAGTACTAATCCATTAAAAATCAACTTGGGACACCAAACTAACTTCACATGCATAAAATTGTTGCTAGAACCACATGCTCTCAACTCTACCATACAAATTGTAAATTATAAAATTTTCAAAAAAATTGTGGAATTTATCAACAAACTTGAAATTATATTGCCTTATTCCCAAACTTGAACTACATATTGTCCTCACCATGTAATAAGAACAAAAATAAAAGAAAGATTAGAACAATATTACCATAAAAGTGATGAATGTCAAAATCAAATCGTCCAAAGCATAGGCAATTGTCAAGTAAGGTGGTACCCCCAAACTTGAATGCAAAAACTTGTCAATGAAAGCAACTAGACACCACCACATGAGAGTGAACAAAGATATGAAAGAATAAGAAATCACCTCACAATATCAAGCATGTAGAGCAAAGAGTCATGAGAAACAAATTATTTTATTTTTATTTTATTTTTATAGAAACCGAAAAATATAAAAACAAAAATAAAAAGAAAAATAACCTACCCTAACCTATCCTAAAAATTAAAAAATTAAAAAAAAAAAAACAATACTAATCTACAATGGAGATAGTGTCTCCATCTCATGCTAAGTTTAATGTCTCTAGCTAGACGTAATGCCACTCTCTAACCCGCATCCAACAAGTCAACAACCTCCCTTCTCGTAAGACTTCTCCTTTGGTTATTTATGAAATTTGAACTATAAGGAACCAGTGTAGTTCCATTGGGACCCAATAAAGAATACTTAACCTTATCCGGTGGTGGCTTAGTCTCAAACTTGTGAGTAGACTCATAAGGAGGACGAGGAGGAGAGCTCGAAATCAAAAGAGGAGGTTCTTTTGTTGAAAAGACCGTGATTGAATCCTCATCAATGACATCAAGAAGAAAGCACTCATCTTTTTCGAGGAATATGGAGTGGCATTGAAGATGTTTAATTTGACCTTCATATTTTCAAAAGAAATATTCATAACCCCAATCTTACAGTTAATTTTGGCATTTGCTGTAGCTAAAAATGGATGACGAAGAATCATAGGAATACATCTATTGGGATCATAGACAGGCTATGTATCAAGAATAAAAAAGTCTACCAGAAAATAGAAATTGTTCATTTTAATGAGAACATATTCAATTATCCCACGTGGTTGTTTTATAGATCGATCAGCAGGTTACAACACAACTGACATTGGTTTAAGCTCTCCCAAGCCCAATTGTAAATATATCGAGTAAGGAATAAGATCAACACTAGCTCCAAGATCAAGAAGTGCTCTCTCTGTTGCATTGTTTCCAATGACACATGAAATTGTAGGAGCATCAGGATCTTTGAACTTTGGAGGAGTACTATGTTGGATTATTGCACTTACTTGCTCGATAAGATAGATTTTCTTAGAGACTTGGCTTTTTTTTTTTTTTTTTTGGTGCAAAAGTCTTTTAAAAATTTTACATAGGCCGGGATTTGTTTGATAGCTTCAAGGAGAGGAATATTGACTTTTACTTGTTTGAAGACCTCCATTATGTCTTGAATTTTCTCTCCTTGTTTTCCAAAGTAAGAAGGCTCCCTGAGACGTTGAGGGATTGGAACTTGTGGCTCATATGGAGTCCCAAGGATAGGAGTGAATGAAGAAGTGACTTCATTCCTTACTCATTTAGTGATGGATAGATTTAGATTCAAATAAGATTCCATTGGATTTGAAATTTTTAGATTTGGAATCCTATGAATTTCATTCTCCTTTTCCCGCTTCTCGTCAAATTTGTTGTTAATCATTCTCCCACTCTTGAGTGTGGTAATGTCATTAACTTGATCATGACAAGTACTTGAAGGATTAGTCTCATCAATTATGTAATTTTACCCAACTTGAGCTTCTAGCTTTGCTATGGATTGGGAATGGGAATGCAAAAATTGAGTGTTGGACTCAAGTGTGCTAAGTGTATCCAAGACCTTCTCTTCGAATACAGAATTTCTAAGAGGAAGAGGATGATGGAATTGATTTTGAACTTATGGAGGAGAACGATAGTTAGATTATGGATTGAAAGAATTATTATTTGGAAGAAGAGTGAACTGATTTTGAAATTGTCCCTAAGATTGTGGGACTGAATTTTCTTGTCTTGATTCTGCTATGATAAATTTGGTTGATATCTTTATCCCGGGTTATTGGAATATGGATTGTAACCCACTCTAGAGAATGTGGTTTGGCCTACCGTTGAGTAATTTAGCAAGATAGACCCATTAGAGGACAATTTTTGGCGAGATGAGAAGGATTAGAACATATTGAACATACCTCATGTGATATAGAGGACTACAGTGAAGGAATGGAACCATAACCCGCTGCTAATATTTGGTCAAATCTTCGGGCTAATGCTTCTATTCGAGTAGCTAACTCTCGAGTTTTCTCAATTTTAAACAAACTTTCTACCTCATAGACACCAGGAGTGGACCTAGACCTAGAAGTAGAAGTATGTTGGATAGAATTCTCGCTCAAGGCCTTGAAGAGTGCCCAAGCGTTATTTGCACTTTGGTAAAGGAACACACCACTACTAGAAGTGTTAAACATATTCCTATGAGGCCCAACTAACCCATCATAAATTATTTGAACCAAGTGCCATTTTGTAATATCATGATGTGGACACTTTCTAAGAAGATCATTGTATCTTTCCCACGCGTCATGTAATTGCTCTCCTGGGATTTGGGAGAACGCCATGGTTTCTCTTCTCATTTGGGTGGTTTTTCCCACATTGTAGTACATTTTAAGGAATTCTTACTGTATTTTATTCCAAGTTCCAATTGAATTACTTGGAAGGGAATGCAACCATGTTTTTGCTTTGTCTTTAAAAGAGAATTGGAAAAGACACATCCTAAAAGCATCATTAGATAGAGTTGTCAATTTGGTGGTTAAATAGATTTCAAGAAAATCATATAAGTGCTTATAGGGATCGTCACTTGCATATCCATGGAAAAAAGGGAACATTTGGATCATAGCAGATTTGATATCAAAATGGGTTATATCACTCTCCGGGAATCGAAAGTACGAGGGAGATGTATAAGATGTTGGAATATAATGATCCCTCAAAGGTGTAGGAGCGGGTGCAGGCTGTGCAACTACCCCTAGTGGGTTATTATCATCAGCCATGTTTGTATTGGATGATTTTCCTAACAATTTAGAGTCCTTTTTAGAAATTCTTCGAAATTATTTAAGAGTCTTTTCAAGTTATGGGTTAAGTTCAAGTAATGGGAATGAAAATGAACACCGACCTAACATGCACCGATATCCTAAAAATAAAGAAAAAGAAATAAAATTTTAAGCAAAGAAATAAAAACGTAAAAACTCACAGAAGGTCCCGAAAACTGTAGCTTCTTTCCCTTATGCTCATTTGTTCTTACACCTAGATTCCTGTACCTGAAAACAAAAAGAAATAAGATAAGAATAAAGAAAGTCCTAAACTAAGAATCAAATTCAAACTAATCTTTAACTCAATAATAAACAGTTACACAGTCCCCAGCAACAACGCCAAAAATTGATGTGGGTGTTATCAATGATACAAAAACACCGCAATAGAACTAATCCTTGTAGGATATTACTATGTTGAGGGTGTCGAACCTCAAGGATTATGGTGCATTGTTAAGTATAAAATTAATCCTAATTTAATTCAAGAGAAGATGATTTTGTTGTTTTTTACTTCTAAATTGTAATAAAACTGAAAATAAACTAAATTAACAAGTATTGAGATTAAGGGAATAAGAACTTAGGGATTGACTTCATCACTACCCTCATAACATGGTCAATTGCTTCAATTATGGGAAAATTCAAACTTATGTATATTTGGGAATCAAGTGGCTACAAGCACACTTTAATTCAATTAAGAAGGCATACATGAATAAATATCAAGCCATAACTTATCTTCGATTGACACGAATTGTCTACCTAACTACTCTAATCTAGGGTATAGTATAACTCATCTTCTCTAGGCATGAATTATCAAAACATTCATTCATACATATTCCATTAAGAACCATTGCATGATCACTATTTAAACCGTTAAGAGAATCCCTTAGCCACCAATCTCTCACAATAAAAATAGTTTGAGTTTGATTAAAACAGAATTAATTCTAAGGCAAGGGATAAATTTCATCAAAAACCAATAATTTTCATTAAAAACCAATAATTTTCATTAAAAACCCAATTGCTTAGGAATACTAAGTCAATTGCTCATAATCATGCAATCAATATACATATAAAAATCCCTAAAGTTAAAAATAATCAAATCATGCTACTCAGACTAAGGTTACACCAATTCCCCAAGGAATGCTTTAGCTACTCATGGAAAGAAAAGATGTCATCATTGTTGGTGTAGAAACCATCTCCATGGATGGCCAAGTAGAATATTCAATATTCAAAACCCTAAAATTCGCCACAAGGTAGGAGAACCAAGAGAGGGAAGAGAGAGTGAGATAAGAGAGAGCCCTTTAATGTGTCTTTTTTTATTTTTATTTTTTATAGTAGAGAACAAGTTTTAATCCCTTTTTGATGGGCTTTACAGCTTCTGGAGTCATTTGGGCCCATCTGGAACTAAAAGGAGTGTTTCCTGCATGTATTTTTAAGTTCCAGGATGACAGTGCTCAAGCACAGTTTCCCGCATGTATTAAGTAGCATGAATGTGTTTGTTGGGAATGTGTTTGCTTGGATTTGGGACTTAGTGTGTGGTAGTTGGGATTCCTTATCTGAGCTTTTGTGTATCCTTTAAAGGATGAGTTGAGATTGGATATTGTCATGTTTAGTGGTCTCATGACCATTTTTCTTATAAGCCTCAGAGTTCCACGTGGATATGTAAAGTCTGCCCGGTGTCGATTTTAAGTTAGGTATAGAGTCTAATGGTTTACGTGGTAGAATGTTGCGTGGTGAGTACCCACATAGGATAGCGAACATTGTGTTGCTAGTGGCAGTGGTGTGTAATTGCCTATTGACATCCGGTGTCAAAAGTAATAAGGTTTGTGAGCTAGTAGTCTCAAGGGTTTTGTGAGGCGTCCATCGGGAAGGTGAGCAATTGTAGGCCTCATTCTTAATGAGGGTAGATTTCGAGGACGAAATCTCTTTAAAGAGGGTAGATTGTAATATCCCAGATTTTTCTAAATTTTTTTTAAAAAATTTATTTCCACGCCTCGTTTTGTGTGTCACGTGGGCCCCGATGACCGTTTTGGTCATTTTCTTGAGGCGAAGGTTTTAGAAGTTCAGTTTAATTATTTTAATTTAATTAGAGGTGGTATGATTGATTTTAGAATTTTTCGAGAGTCGGGACGATTTCCAGGTTTGGAAGCTTCTCCTGATTTTCTCATTTTAAGTAAGGGGCGTTATTGGCATTTCACATACGTATACATATATATGTATCTATATATTAGAGGAGATATTTATGGGACAAGGATGGTATTGCATTGGTTAAGTGATGTCAAATGAGTAAATTGGCATAAAACTAGGACTATTAGGAGGTTGACAAGTGGCACTTTTAGGACCATGGGGTCAATTGCAATAATCAAACCAACCTCTCTCCCTCTTCATTCTGCCAAACCACCTCTCTCTCTCTCCAGACTTTTCTCTCTCTCTCTCTCTCTTTCTATATCTATATATGTATGTGTTTTAATGCTTTAAAGCCATTTTTGAGGGGTTTAAGGTGAGATTTATGAGAGAGGTTAGAAGGAGAAGTTATTCTATTTGGAAGGGCTACGATTTGAGGCTACTATTGCTAGGGCTTAGAGGGACTTCGAAATTGGCTTCCATAAGGTCTTGTTTGGCTAGCACACCTTAAGGTAAGGGTTGTCTAATGTTTCATACTTTACCTTTGTTTGAGTATTCTTGTAAGATTTTTCTTAAATCTCATTATTGAATGACATGTGTATGATTAAGTTGATAGTTGTGTGATAAGGTGTTCTAATGTGGTGACCTTGTGGGTGGGTGTGTGTAAGCGTGTGTTGGTAGCACCAATAAGCTACCATACTGGGTGAGCTACAGGTGCACAATCCCACATTGCTTAGGTGTGGAGGGGTGCAAATGCTATATGTAGATTCAACAACCTTCTATGACACAATGAGTTTTAAAGCCGTGATGGCCATGAACCCACCAGAACTCTGGAGTTAAGCGTGCTTAACCTAGAGTAGTACCAGGATGGGTGACCTCCTGGGAAGTCTCTGGTCCGAGGAAACCAAAAATGGACAATATTGTGTCTGGCTAGGGTGAGGGTTGTTACAAATGGCATCAGAGCCTGACCCAGTCGGAAGTATGGCTAACGGGTCCATTGGTTCCAAAGGGGGGGTGATTGTGGCGACCTTATAGGCGGGTGTGTGTGAGCATGTGCAGGTGGTACCAGTAGGCTACCACGGAGGACGAGCTACATGTGCACAATCCCACATCGCCTAGGTGTGGAGGGGGCAAAAGCTATATGTAGATTCAACACCCTTCTATCATACAGTGTGTTTTAAAGCTGTGATAGCCATAAACCCACCAAAACTTTGGAGTTAAGCGTGCTTAACCTGGAGTAGTACTAGGATGGGTGACCCTCTAGGAAGTGTATGGTTTGGTAGAGCCAAAAGCAGACAATATTATGTCTGGCTAGGATGAGGGTTGTTATATCTAAACATGCTATACCTGATGAAAAATGTGTTAATTCGTGCTAAATGAGCTAGTATTGCTACTTACATGTAAAAGTGATGACTATGTGTGACAATAACATGATTGTGATGATATGAATCCTATGATGAGCATGCTTGGAATTGATGTATAAACAATGCTATACTTGTGTTCATTTTCTAGTGAATGCCATGTTTATGCCACAGTTGTCATATAATTGAAAATGGAGCTAAGGTGATGTATTTGATTTATGTTCATGGCATGGCGGGAAAAGGGTTACTGAGAAAGAGTATGAGTTAAAGTTTTATAAAATTAAATTGGATGTCGCGAGTCCTGTGCTAACTTAACCTAGAGGGAGCGCAGTCCAGTGTAGGACGTGAAAAAGTTATTACTAGGCCCCAAATGGTTGCTGGATTTTGAACCAGGAATAGTTAACAATCGCACCTCGGTAAAGTCGGTTAACGTTTTTCTTTAAATGTGAGTTTAGGGTCGATATAGACCAAGCTTAGGGCCTGTAGAGGCTAAGTTTGGGGTTGGTTAAAACCAAGGTTGGGAATCATGGGGCATTGCATTGCATTCTATGCATACTTATATTGAAATGTCAAATTGCCATTGTTGAGAATGATTTATAAATTAAATTTTAAGAAATTCCCAAGTATAACCTCTGTTCTTTCTTATCCCATTATGTGTTGTGTGGCTCAATAGAGTCCAAAGTTGACGCCTTAGACAACTTCTACTGAGGCTCCATACTCACCCCTTCTTTTATCATTTTTTTTTTCAGGTCACGGTAATAACTTGGTTGATGAGAGACCTTTATAAACGTAGTTAATGTTGTTAGAATCATCTTTTGTAAACTATTGTAACTGGTGTTATAATTGTAAAGTTTTTAGGTATAGGCATGTACATTTTTGTAATCATTTCCATGGAATGTAAATTTATTGTATTGGCAATGTAATCTATTGACTAGTGATTATTTTGAGCATACATGATGATGATCATCTTTAAAATATTTGGTTGATAATAGAAATTTAATTAAAAATGGGCGTTTTTCATCAAACGATCCATGTTTTCAAGCATGTGACGTTTTCCTCACTTTATATAAGTTTTAGGATCAGTTTAAAGTCATTTTTAATGTCACAAGTGAGCTAAAAGGGATGCAAAGTGCCAAAGACACTTAAAGGAACCAAAATCACAAAATTGGGCAGAACCGGTCGACGTGTGGGCATTTCATGTTGACCAGTATCTCATTTATTTTGGGTAAAGGGAATTTTCACTGTTTCGAGCCAAACCGGTCGGCATGTGGTTTGCACACATCAACCGATTCCTATTGTTCCTCCATTTTCTTTTTATTTCCCATTTTGTCCAATCCTGGCTTATCTAATGATGCCAATGTGCACTATAAAGACTAGTATGATGTATTAATTACATTTGGATTATGGGAATGACCTTAGTGCCCATGGATGACCTTGAGCTCGGGTAAGGACCCGGCTAATGATTCGGACCCCCGGGTTCGGGTCGTTATAATATTAATCATATTTATTCTTTCTCAATGTGCATTGTAAATAAATGTGGCATCTAGGTTAAATTATATTAATCATATTGGAATTGTATTGTATATTGTGATAAATGATATTAATTATATTTATTCTTTCTCAATGTGCATTGTAAATACATGATATATGCATGCTAAGTGATATTAATCATATTAGAATTGTATTGTGCATTGTGATAAATGATATTAATCACATTTATTCTTTTTCAATTTAAATGATATTTATCATTTTGTAATTTGCATTGTGTATCATGGGACCATGGTGGGCTAACTAATAAACGTAGTCACACTTTTACCCATTGGATGTGTTGCCAAAGACATAATTGAGCTATCTGGGTATGTCATTTAATTTTTGGGCATGTGTTTCCAAATGATTTAATGTTCAGGAATGTGTTTCCAAGCTATGTGTTTCATGTATAGGAGTATTTACTCTTGAGCTATAGTTGAGTTGCCTATGCACTACGTGTGTATCTAGTTGCCTACTCCCAGTTATGGTCGAGTTGCCTATACATTTTATGTATCTAGTTGCTTACTCGCAATTATAGTTGATGATGAACCAAGAGGGGGAGGGGGTGAATTGGTTCTTCTAATTTCTTTCAAGGTTGTGAACACTTTTCTTTGCCAAATTAACCACCACAACTTGTTAGGATAGCTCACAGATATCACTAAGGTTTTGAAACCCTAATCTGTCACAAATGTTTGATATAAACCACAGTTACAAGGACACTAAGATTTTACAAGGAAAACCTGTCTCAATAAAGATCAAAAACCTTGGTTCTTGGGTATACACCCAATACAAAATCCACTAGTTGTAATGCAAGTTGATATACACTCAATTGTCTCTTACTCTGCACACACCCTAGCTCAAATTTGTGCATACAGCAGTCCCCCTATCCTAAACACCCCTGCTTGGACCTAAAAAGCTCTATAGCTTCTCATATACTTGACAAAAGATGTACAACAAATATAATAAGGCTGTTACACAAGATCATTATGAATACGTAGCTCAAAGTATTACACAATACCAAGTACTTAACAAGTTTCTGCTAAACTTGAGGTCTAAAGAATAAAATTGGAATACAGCTTCAATACAAACTTGAACTTGGTACCCACAACCTTATCTTACCAAAATACACTTGCTTAGATGATGAACTTAAAGGATATAGAAAGGTATAGAAAATTCAGTACACCACAAGACTTCTTTTTTGCAGAAAACACAAACTGCTTTAGTCTCAAGGATGAAAACAAGAGATGACCACAACACAGTCCAAACAATGGCTTACACAGCTCCTAAATAACAATATATACTTGCTCAGATGATAAACATGATGAATACAACAAGATATCAACTTATGAATGTTAAATCAAAAACATATGTACCAGAAAACTATAAATGTCAAGGTGTCAAAGGCCATGTCCAGAAATGACCATATCCTTTTTTGAAAACTCAACTTAAACAACTTCAAATCATCAATATAAACTTGTTCAAATGTCAAACATGATGTTCACAATAAGATATCAACATATATTACTTAGATCAGAAGCTTAAACTAGAAAATCAAGACAAATTTAAGGTATGAGATACAATAATCCATTACAGTGAAGAAATAAGTGTAAACCTAGTTTTTACAGTTGTATATGATCAAAACAGACTTGCTTCATCCTCTGATAACCCTTGTGGATGCCTCACACTAGAATCAAGCCTCTGCACTAGCTTTTTGCATCAGAAAATCAAATCACCAAGGCCTTGTTCATTCTGTCAATTTGTATACACTCTCAATACATACAAATGAGATAGATTGAAGCACACTCAATGATTTAAACTTTGAAAAATGTTCATGCTCTTGACTGTCTTAAATGTCATACACAATGTTACTCATAAGGGGTCTCTTACAACTCATATAAAAGGCACACCTTACAGAATTCTATAACAACATATGTATAGTACTTTTCATTTTTTTTTTTATGTAGCCCTATTTTCAGGATAGAATTGATGCAATCCTCCAATCATTGGAGAGGGAATTTTATGACATTCCATGAGTGAATGGACCATATAGCTCTTGCCAACGCATCTGTTTTGTCCACTAGTGCACACACCTTTAGCCTTGCACACATACACATATACCAGATGTAGAGAAAAGCAATTACAAACTTTGTCCCTAAGAAATGAAATGTGGATCTTTATCTCTCTCTCTTGGACCCCAGAGCACGTGTCTGTCATGTGCACCATATACACTGAAAAAATCAGAATGCCCCTCAAGAGGATACATGTCACATGTACAAGAAATCTAGTGTAGCAGCCTATAAATCCATAATAAATGTAATTTCTTGAGCTTAGAATAATGTAGCATCCAAGGGAAATACACAGTGTATACATATGCTTGAAAAGACTAAATACCACTGTAAGTAACAGATTCCTCAATACATATAATGCACCAGAAAATTGATGTGTTGGCCTGTGAACAATGATCTATGATACAATGTACCTTCCTTAGAGTAGTTTTAGTAGTATCATAATACTAGAAATACCCATGTAGTCTTCATACAAAATTACACAAATGTCACGAATTGCAGACTTTTGTAACTGTAGGCAGAACACATTCCGGAAATGTAATTCTTTAAGCTCAAGAACACAATGTAGCATCAAAGGCAAATGTAAAATGACAATTCAGATGTTGGTAATTACAAACATACCCCTGTGCTGGATAGATTTCAATTTTGATCACCAGAAACTGTATGAATCATAAATAGGCTGAAGAAGAACATGTATAGAGGTCTGTAATGTAATTTACCATAGCAAATGGATTCTAAATGACCTTTATTGAATGCAATATTACTAAAATGACCCTGTGGATATGTAAGTGACAAATACAAATCATACTTCAATTTATTCTGCAGGATTAGACCATAAGCTCACCTTTTGACATTGAAAAGTCTTCATTTTGACATTATAAAGGCAAACCACTGGAACCAACAGTTGAGTTCCCTAATACATTGTATGTGTTGGTATTCTTATATTTATAATTATGTATTAATGGGGTAGTTTTGGTTAGAGATGATTGGTTTATCGGTTCTTTGATTGGGTCATAGTAGAGAAGACTTGCTCGTGGGTTTAACCTACCATTTGTTGATATTTTAAATGGTAGGTTAAACCAATCATGCTTGTATGTTATCCGTTTTTTGATTTCCTCTAATTTTCGGGTATAAACCTGGCCAACTTATACATGAAAATTAGGGGGTATCACAATATTGATATGGATCAATGGGATTATATAGTTGTTAGATGGATCGGCTGGAGGACAGCTGAAGAGATATTCTAGAATGCTACAGTATGGTAGTTGGGTTGAAGTTGATCGTTAAGTAAATCAATTGTACATAAACTAGCATTCAGAATTTGTTGTGTTGCTGAGTCTAGAGGTAAACTAGTATATTGTTCATCATGTTGAACTACACTGGTTGTACTCTCTTTCTTTATAGTGAAATTCTTGGCCGAGTCAAGTCCCGAGATTTTTTTATCCCGAGTGATGGGTTTTTCCTTATATATCTTATGTGCAAGTTTCTCTACCCTTTTTACTTTATTGCACATATTAATTACTTATTATTGTTATGTGATTATAAATGCTTGGTTGAATATTATATTGAAATCTAGTCACATATGTTCTTAAGTGATTAAAACAATTAAACCGAATATAACTAATCACTATTTGGATGGTCAAATCAATTAGGGACCGATTGATTATTTAATTAGTTGTTTAAATAATTTAGTTTATTTAAATATGATTTTGTTTGTTTGAGTTAAACATATAACAAGTAACTAGTAAATCCAAGGCAAATTAAATTCACCAATCAACTTTGAATTATTATATCTGTGATATATTATCTTCCACATTCAATTAATTAAAGAATTATGTGAATTTATAACTAAGTCAAAACTAGTTGAAAATTGAGAACTCACCTATTAACCCTTTCTCTAGGTCATATTTTAAGATCTTGTTCGATGCGTTCTTGATTGTGACTAACTATAGTCTCAGCTGAAACCGGCCTCTTTAGTTAGACTCACTCCTAAGCTAATTGATAAAACCCTGATCATCAATTGATATTAGAGATTTGGTTGCTCTTCTATTTACTTGGTACTCAATTTTTCAATTGATATCACAGAGGGTTTTAATTGTTTTTAGAACAAACTTTATTTATTTATAACCTAGGTTACTTCTTTTAAGTATATTTTATTTTTCTAGTATTCAATTTGATTAATTAATATTAGAGACTCAGAGTGGATTATATTTATGTCACTTATATTTGCCTAATTGCTCTATTTGTTTATTTATGATATTTATTTGCTTAGAGCATAAGTTACTTATATTTAATGGATTTTTTACAAGAAAGGTATTCTATTATGTGACCCATTAGGTTCGATGGAACAAACTATACCTTTTGAAAAGTAAGGACATGTTTCTTGAAATCTATAAAAGTTTGGTAGATGGTTGAGGAAGGTTGTGTCTTTCCTACAACTAAAATGGGTAGTATAAAATACATGTTTGATTATTCTGAACATGAACTATCACAAGCTAATACAAATGCAAAAGCATTGTATTTTATAATGTTTGCCATTGATGACTACAATCTTAATAAGCTTATTGATTCTGAAA
The DNA here is from genome assembly GCF_030987335.1 of Cornus florida. NCBI lineage: Eukaryota > Viridiplantae > Streptophyta > Magnoliopsida > Cornales > Cornaceae > Cornus > Cornus florida. The sequence continues at coordinate 36,202,127 of NW_026775580.1, forward strand.
CGACAAAACAAACATGGGATAATTTAGAAAGGGCTTACAGGGAATTAAAGTATGAAAAGAATATTACGATTCAATTATTATTACAAGATATTGAAAAATCTTAGTATGAATGATAGTGGAATCTTTACTATTTATTAATCCAAAATAATGAAATAATTAATAATTATTTCATTCTTGATGAACCAATCCTGGAATCTAAGGTTGTAAGAAAAATTTTAAGATCCTTACTAGAAAGGTTTAAAACTAAAGTCACTGCGATTGAAGAAAGCAAATATATTGATTTAATCAAAATAATTGATTTAATAAGATTACTAGAAACTTATGAATTAAGTAATCCTACGTCTAAAAATGAAAAGCCTTGCACTTAAAGTCATAAAAGAAGATAGTGATTCGAGAAGTGACTCTACTGACGATTCTGCCTTAATTGCTAGGAAATTTAAAAGATTCTAAAGAATTCCAAACAACAACAAAGGTCAATCATCTAGGCCCATGAATTTAATTAGACTCTAAAAAATTTCAAAAAGTTATCCGTAAGGTTTCTAAAGACATAACATACTGGAATTGTGGAGATCATAATAAATGTCATGCATCTACAAAATGTCCTAGGAAATCTAAAGAAGAGTTTAAAGATAAAAGGATAAAGGTAAAGCCTTAAAATCATATCAGTTTCTAATTCCTCTAAATCAGGTGGTGATTCTTCTGCTAGTGATGAGGTTAGTTAACTTCATTTGGTAGAAATAAAAGACTTCATAACACTTCTAACATTTATACTTTTGTTTTAGATACTGATACAGAAGATGATCAAGAAAGTTAAACTAGAAGTGAAGTTGAGAGTGATTTACATGAATCTTCTAAACTATAAACAATCTTTAATGTGTTATTTGAAGAAACTTTTCAAACTAAGAATGCTAATAAAGCTTTAAAGAATAAAATTGTCAAGCTTAAACAAAATTTAGAAAAGACGAAGGAGATCTTAGCTAAGAAAGAAAATTTTCTTAAGGAATTTGAAAAATCAAATTTTGATATGAATGACAAGATAATTTTCTTAGTTAATGAAAATAATGAAGCATTAAGTCTATTAAAGAATTTAAGTATGAAATTTGAAGGTTTATAAAATAATCTTAAAACGTCTAAACAAGTACCTACAAAATTCAAATCTAGCACATGCCAACTATATTAATCTACTTACTGTAGGAATGTCATCAAAGGACAAGACATGATTAGGCTTTGGGAATAAAATGGATTCTATAATGTAAGTAGAAAAATATTCTTTGCTAGAGAAAGATAAGAAATCCATTCGTGTTGTAAATGCTTCATCTTCTTCTCCCAAGAATAATGTGAAATCTCCTCTCAATAGTTTCTTTCTTTTTTCTTCATCAAAGAATAATTTATTTGTTTCTTCTAAAATTGTTCAGAAATATACTCCACCTCCTATTGTGAAAACAAAAGAAAAATCGACTCCTACTCCTCATGGTTATAAAGCTCACACTTCCATGTTTAGGAAACCAAAAGGTAGACAAATCCTGTAGACATTCTCAACCTATTCTTTGCTGTTCATATTATAGGAATTTAGGTCATTCTAGATTCTATTGTTATCAAAGAATTAGAGATGGTGAAAATGGTCACGTTTGTAAGAACAAAGAATTCTATCAAAAGAATGCCAATATGAAGAATAAATCTTGGAATAAAAACAAAAAGGTTAAACTTAGGAAATTCAATAAAAATTCTAAGGGTAAAATGATGTACTAGAAAGAATAACAAGTCCAATGACAATAAAGTCATTAATGTGGGATATAAATTTTGTAATTGGCAATTTTCGGTGTCTAAACAAGTCTGATATAGCTGTAATTTCAAGTTACCATAACAGGATCGAAATCGGTTGCGGAAGTGGAAGGTTGTTCAAAGATACTATACTGAGATCAGCAAGAAAGGAAAGAACAACACTTTAGGAAGAAATCTAAAAAGGTTAGGACATGTTCCATACTTGGTATATTTTTAGAAAATTCCAAAACAGTGTTTTTACCCAAGTTTCAGGCTTAGGATTCAAGTCTAGAATACTTGAACCGTTTCAAATTCTTTGGAACTGGTTCAAGAACCTTCAAAGTTGCGTCGAAATAACTCTGTCATTCTTGAACTGGTTCAAGGTTTTCTATAGGATAAGGGAACTTTTGAATCCTGTTCTTATTTATTTCCTAGTTGGTTTAGAATTGTACCAAAAGTTCTATGCACGAAATTTCCTTTATTTTATGAAGGGTTACGTCTTTGAAAATTCTATTTAAACCCTGATAGTCATCTAGGTTTATTATGGCTTTTGCACTACAAATTCATTATTCATTAAAGCCTTAGGAATATTATTTTTATAGAAAATTCAAGTTGATTTCTATGTCAGTTTTTCTAGAACATACACATAACCACAGAGTGAGTTTAAAGTGTTATTCAAATCCTAATCTTGATTAAAGTCTTGCATCTACAACGATCAAAGAAAAGTAGATCTACTTTTACATCGAATTCAGATATTAAAGAACATAAGTAAAAGCAATCACACTTTGAAAGAGTTAAAGCATTCTAAGAGTGTTGTTTGATCTACCTTGTAACGACCCTGTCATTTTCCTTCCTTTCCTTTTTCTAAAATTTTACAGAAAAAATTTTTTTTGGTTGAATTTTCTTTTCTAAGTTTGGTTACTCATCACTTAGTGTCATCTCAAGTGCTCGGAAATGGTTTCCGAGACTTTTTCCTTTAAATTGACAACTTCCTTTAAGGACGAGTCATTTCCACATTTTCATTTTTTGGACACTATTCACTTTTCGTCTTTTTCCTGTTTGTCACTTTGTTAGCACAACCTCACTTTTCATGTTTGGTGTTTGGAGTTGAGTTTTGACTTCACGAGTTTCATTCCAGTTGATTTTCTCGAAATATGTAGCTTTACTTTTGGAGAAAAGCTCGCCGGTTGTTTCTTTCTCCCGTAGAGGCGTCGATGAAAAGATTCTTCAGAAACATTGATGTTTCTTGGGGTGTTTTTCATAAATATCTTTTAGAGATATTTTAATTAAGAGTTTTTAAAAATATATCTTTTGGAACATATTTTCATTTTGGGCAGTTTTGCAGTTATCCCTTTTTGTAGGGGCTATTGTGCAATTAACAAAAGTTATTGCAAAATGTTTCGTTTTGAGCCTGGATCCTCATACGAGATTCATTTTCACTTTTCCTCAAGTCGTGTACTCTTAGAATTTTCTTACGGTCGTTTTCCCCAGTTTTATGGTTTTCGGCCCTAGTTGCCGCCGAACTTGTTCGAGGCATATCTTTTTACACAGAACTCGATTTTTTACGCCGTTTCTTCCATTATTCATTTTTTTCATTTTGATTTTTTTTTGTTCATGGTGTTTTACCATTTAAGCACGTCTGAGCAAATTCCATTTTTTCGGACCCAGCGAGGCCCTTTCGGGGCACTTTTAGGGTTTTACTATAAATAAGGGATTATAAAATTAAAAACATTTAATCCTCTTCTTCTCACACTATTGCAAATCAGCCATGGCAGCCCAAGGGGGTTGCCACCTTTCTTCTCTCAAATTAACCTTCTCCCCCTTTGTAAAATGTTGTAGTACCTTAGTGTTTATCGTAGGCCTTGGCGAAACGCTCATTTCCCCCTTATTAGAAGCTAATTATGATCATTTTTGAGTTCAGGTTTGGATTTTCATGGTGCCTCAAAGTTGCTTCCCTCATTGTCCCCGACATAACCTAGAAGTATCGTCGGATTCGGAGCATTTTTCTTCTGGTGGGGATTTAAGATTTCATCCCAAAATGAGGTAGGGGAAGTTTTAGGTTTATATAATTGTTGCATTGATTGTTATATAAGCATATACAACATGTATGCATGCCTTTGTAATTAATCTAGAATTTAATTTAATTTAATTATTTTCTTTGTGTAAGATTTAATTCTCATGGTTGTATATATTAAATTAAGTCTTGATATGTTCATTAACGTATATTAAATTGAAAGGATTTGAATAAGTATTGCAACTTTTATTTAATCTTTCACTTGTATGAAAATTTAATTCATATGGGTGTAGTTAGCATGAAATCAACTTGTAATGTGACATTAAATTAGGCCTTAGTATGTTCTTTAACATATGTGAATTTGAGAATATTCGGAGTTGTTTTAAAATCTAGAGAAAATTAATTAATTAGATTAATAAATTTTATTTTAAGTATTCTACTCACTTAATTGGATTTTTAACTTGATATTGTTAATGAGCTTGGCATCATATACATTAATTTGAGAATAATTGAATAGGTTTTGAGACTTTTATTTAATTATTTTCTTTGTATGGAATTTAATTCACATGGTTATACCTAGCTTGGAATGAACTTACAATGTGATATTAAATTAGGCCTTAATATGTTCATTAACATATATGAAAATGAGAATATTTGAATGAGTATGGAGAACTTTATTTAATTATTTTCTTGTATGAAGTTTAATTTACCTAACTGTGAGTTAGGTAGAAATAACTTGTAAAGTGTAATTAAACTAGGCCTTGCCATGACCTTTGACTTGCATTAGTTTTAATATATTTGGAGTTACTATGTAATCTTGAGAATTTAGTTATTTAATTTAATTAAACTCCATTATATGCTTCCGTTGAAGTAGTTAGGTATTGAAGTTGTTTTCATGCTTAACTTGTAAATTTAGAACTTGTTGTATGATTACATTATAGTATTCCATGAGTAGAAGTTATAGTTTAACTTGTTTATATACACATTATATATTTGACATGTCATATGCCATTGTAACTTGAAGACATAGGATGAATATTGTGCGTTTTACTTGACTTATTTGTGCATGGTAGTTGACTAATATATTGTGTATATGTATCATACCTGGATGCACAACTTGATGATTTTAAGAAAACTTACAAGACCATTGTAATATATTACGGCTAGGGCATGGCTCTAGTACGGGAGATGAGAACTCCCCCTATAACATATAGTGCGCACTGGGCGGTTCCCTGAGGGCTAGTAACCCTAAAACACCAATATACGATTTGATTCCGGGTTTAGTGCGCACTAGGTAGTACCTTGCGGGCTAGTAACCCGAGATCAGCTTGCTTGGTCATTGAGATCGTATATTCTTGTCTTTCCGCCACTACTTGATTTCGTATTCAATTTCAAGTTGTTTAATATGGATTATTTATAACTTGTGATGTGGTGTTTGACATTTCAATTAGGTGTAGTATACATGTGCTTAGTATACTTGCATGCCTTGTTTTTCAATACAAGTTAATAGCACTAAATTGTCATAACTTGTTGTTTTCGTAATTTAGATTTCAAGTTATTAACTTTGATAATCTTTGCCTTGATGTGTTGTATTAGAAGTTCTAATGTTAGTTAAAATTGCATTGATGTTGTAATTTGGGTATTAATTTTTTAATGTAGCCTAGGATGATTCCTTAGACTCATTTAGAACACAGACGTTAGGTGGCATGATCTGTTTCGGTTGTTTTCGCATTTTAGGTTACAAGTTGATAACTTTGAATACATATGTCTTGTTGCGTTACACTATTTGTTCCTTTGTTGTTAAATTGCATGAATGATGTGGTTTATGCTAGAAATGCTCTAAGGTAGCTTAGGATGCTCCCTAAGTCTCACCTTTGACATAGACGCTAGGTGGCATGACCGTATGAATGGATTAATAACAACTTAATAAGTTTGTAAAATGTTAGGTCTATGCATGCTCATCTCCTATGAGTAGCTTTATGTTACTCACCCACGTAGTGGGGACATTTTTCAGGTACATGATTCAAGATTTGGGGCTTTCCATTTGCTTTGGGATGTCTTGTAGACTTGAAGTATCTATTTCATGAAAATGTTAGCATGAAATGCTATTTTTGATTCAAAATGTCAAAACTTGTATATTTGGTTCTAAATATGTAATGAGCACCTAAGTGTGTCATTTGGAATGTATTTGACATGTATGAGATGAGGCCATAGGCCATGGACATTGGTTTTGCATTCTAAGTACTTTTACTTTCAAGTCTATTTTGTTGAAAAATAGAAAGATGCAATGCTTCAACTCCATTACATTTGCATGGGAGGTGGGAAGTGGGCTTTAGCACTTCCATAGGGTCTCTTCATTTATGCATGAAGTGTGGACAAGGGCCAAATGGTCCTTTAAAACCATTTGATAATTTTTACTTTCAAGTTTGTCTTTTAAAAGCCATTTTAGGCAAAATTTGAGGTTTAATAGGTGATATTTTGTATTTAGCAACCATTGAGGCCGTAGGTCATTGGAACGTGTGTAAATATGTATATTACATTTGCGTGAATGCTCACCTTACAAAAAATATCACATTTGTATGAAATGGATGCTTGTTGGTTTCAAGTTTTTTATTTAAAACATTTTCTTTGCATTTTGGGTTCGGATAGGTAGTATTTTGCATCGGGCATTTTTGGGAGCCGTGGACCATTTTCGCGTGCTTTAAATCACTATTTACGTTTGTGTGCATGATCGTTTTAGCACAAAACACCATTTAGGGTCAAATGAGCACTTGGTGCAAAGTTGTTTACCCTGCTTTTTTATTTATTTATTTTTTTGACCTAAACTGATTTAAGGACATTTTGGAAATTTTTTTTGAAAAATAAATTCCAGTCTTGACATGGTCACATAAAAAAGTGATTTTAGGGGGGGGGGGGGGGGGGGGGGGGGGGTTTCTTCCTAACATTTTTCCAAAAAATGCTATCAAATCTGATTTTCTGTGCGCACATGCATTTTTTGAAAAAGTCTGTTATAAAGGCATTTTGGGGATTTCACGTCAAAAATAATTTTTTCTTTCGACATGGTCAGCTTGGAAAATTATTTTGAGGGGGTTTCTTCTTTGTGTTTTTCCAAAAAACGTCGTTTAATGCCTCAAAACGATACACGAATTTCAGCATTTTGCCCAGGTCACTGTTTATTGCTGTCAAAACACTGTTCATTGCTATCAAAACATTATTCACAGCCGTGGAGACATCAAAACTTTGTTTCAACTTTTCTCTTCCATCCAAACTCTGAATCAAGTGATTTTTGAGTCTAACTTGATTAATTTTTTGCTGTTTTTCCAATGGTGTGCTCGGTAGCACCCAGATCTTGCTAAAAATTACTATTTTGCCCTTGGGACTAAACTTGTCCCTTTTTCTTCTTCTTTTTTTCAAATTACTTCTGCTATACTTACTTATGAGTTCCGTGACTTCATGGGAAGTCACGGATGTGTCTTGGGAATGATGTACATTTCCAGAGACCTTACTTCCACGTAAAAAGACTGTTTTGCTCTTAGGGGCTTCTTTTGGTCTTTTTCTGATCTTTTATTTTGCGTCGGTTCTCGTGGAGTTCCGTGGCCTCGTGGAAGGTTACTTTGGCATCCTATGGATGTTGTATATCCCTAGAGACCTTGTTTCTATTTTCGCTTTTGCATTTCGGATCCGTTATCGGGTCAAACTTTGGTTCATCACAGGACGCACTGGTTTAAAAAACAAGGGCCGTCACATACCTGCTACCTTTCTACAAAGATCAAGCATAAGCTTGACGTTAAGTTGCTGTTGGATGGGACGTCGTAAAGCCAGAGGATTGTCATCTATTGGTATTTGGAAGAACGATAAGGTGTGAGCCAGAGTCAAAGTTCAATGTACTTTGTTTCATATATAGTGGACTGATTTACTGTGGACTACACAATCCATAAGGGTTTTCCCGCACAAACAGTTGATCTATTTTATCAACTAGGTTTCCACACTAAAAATCCTGGTGTCATCTCTAACTCTTTACTTTGCTTTATTTTATCTTGCATGAGATTAATTATTTAATTGCTAAAATAAGTAAAGTTAGAAAGACACAAATCTGTTTCTAAAAATACAAAATTTTATAAATATTCCGCTGCGTACAACTCACAATTAATCCTAAGTCACTTACTAAGAACCAAAATAAACTTAGAGTTCAAACAATATGGGTGAGTAAGAAAGATTTAGAGAATTTTATAAAAAATAGGAGAAATTCCTTAAAAGACAAAAGTTACTTAGGAAATCGAAACTTTTGGAAGTTTCATGATAAGTAATCTCATAATGACCTCACATAGAGTTAGGATAGGCATCAATGAAAATATTTTTCAAACCTAAGGTATATGATAATCTATGTATAATTATCATGTATATTTGTTTAGTTTATTTATGTATTTGTGTCTAAAAATAGATTCCATAAACTTTGAATTGTTCAATCAATAGTCAATTAAAAAGATCAAAGTTTGGAAACATAATTTTGAAATTGATTCTGATTAAACATAGAAGTTTGAATAATTTCTAGTAAAAGTTTCTGTTTATATATTTCTTTATAGTAAGAAACTTGTGAATTTATTCACACACACACTAAGTCACATTTATATGATCTTTCTTTAAAGTTGTGAACTCATACTCAAATAATGAGTAACATCTTAAGGTAAAAAGATCTTGGCATATGAAAAAAAAAAAAAAAAAAGTGAAGGAAAAGGAAAATGAAAAATGCTGAAAATAAATGTGTGTTTTTGTAGTTGAAAAGAAACAAAATATCTTCAATGAGATGGCTGCAATTTTATTTTATTTTTTTATTTTTATTTTTTTATTTATTTATTTTTTATGAAAAGTGATACCTAATGAGATCAGACTGAAAGCTACCTTGACTTAAAAAAAAATATGGGAATAAGGAAAATAACTGGCTACTCATTAAAGTGAAAGCCATTTTAGAAACACAAAAGAAAAAAAGAAAAGAGTGAAAAATCACATGTTTTTGAAATCTTTAAATCTTTTGTGTGAAATTTATTTTGTTTTTTAGCACAAATTTGAAATTTGTGGGTTCAAACATGTAACGACCCGGGTTTTGATTCAACCCGGTACTACAGTGATGAACCGAAGATTGACTCGATAACGAATCCAAATGCGGAAGCAAGAAACAAAACGATGGTTTTTCAAGGCACAAAACACCTCTAAGACCCTAGGATGACCCTCCATGAGGTCACGGAACTCAAAGAAACAAGGTGCGGAAGCAAAGGACCGGAAGAATGACAATTTAAGCCCCCAAGGGCAAGGTAGTCATTTCTCAAAGTATGAATTCAGGTGTCACCGAGCACACCACTAGAAAGGCAATGAAAAACTAATCAATATGGACTCAAGAATCGCATGATTCAGAGTCCGGACGGAGGAGAAACAACAAGATGAAGAGAAGCGAGCAAAACCCTTTAATCAAGGGCAAAGTGGTCAATTTGCAATTAAAAAGGGAGATTTGACTCTAAACAAGTCAAATGAGGTCCACACAACCTAATCTAATCGTTTCACAACATTCCAAAAGGTTCTAAGAACTTTGGACAAGAATCCCACGAAATGCCCCTTCCCGGTTGAAGTAAAAACTGACACCCTCTCACTAAAACATTAATAACTCTCACCACAATTGGATTTTTAATGGATGGTTGGTATCATTGGAAATCTTACTTCAAGCTCATGAATTTAGGCTCAAGAATCACCCCATTTGGGTTAGAAACGAAGAAGTTATAGCCATTCGAAGTTCGAAGTTCAGTGCTGAAACTCAACAGAGGCTAGTCTCGGGATCTAGCTATTTCGGTCGACCGAAATGACCCATTGGACGACCGAAATGGACAAATTTTGTGTTGAAATCATGTTTTCAAGGCTTGCTTGGTTTGATATACCAAAAGGATCAGTCGACCGAAATGAGCCATCAGTCGACCGAAATGACCCTAAATGCTGACTTTGGCTATTGAAAAGTAAAGTTTCAAGGTTCAAACAAAACCCAAAGGCTTCAGTCGACCGAAATGACTTGAGAAAGTGCAAAAATTTCATGTTATGCACTCAAGGCTGAAAGGCTACTTGGAATCCCTTATGGCATGTTCAATTCACAAAATATGCAAATGTGTGATGATGTGAACATGCACGCAAGTGTAATATTACATTTTAGACATGCTACATTGGCCTACGGCCTCATTACATTCCATTTACAAAATTTGACATGTCAAACCTCAAAAGTTGACAAAATACATTTTAATGGCAAAACTTGAAGTTTAAATTACATACATGTGAACTTAAAGGTTTGTAGCCCTTGGCCTCATGTCATACATGCCAAATACATTAAAAAAAGTATACTTATGTACACTTTACATACATAGAATCAAGAATACAAGTTTTGTCATGTGAAGCCACAAATCACCCAAGCAATGAAATCTTCAAGTCTTGAGTCATGTACCTGAAATATGCCCCAGTAACATAGGGGTGAGCAACATAAAGCTACTCGTAGAAGATGGGCATGCATCGACCTAGCATTTTACAATTTTATCACCTTAAGGTGAAACATGTTAAGAAGGCTCATACCACCTAACGTCTATGTCACAATGAGACTTAGGGAGCATCCTAAGCTACCCTAGAGTACTAACAACAAGAATCGTGATATATACTCATATGAAACAAGTCAAGATTTGGGACAACCCAAGAACACGACAAGAAGCATACTCGGAATCAAGAACTAGGTATAATATCTATGCAAGTAAACAAGGATAGAATACACGACATGAAGTATACTTGAATCACGAATAAGGCATAATATCTACACTAATGACAAGATTAGAACATTCTAATTTACACAACAGGAGTTATATAAAGAATAAAGAATAAGGCATAATATCTATACAAATAACAAGATTGGGATAATCCAATTAGCAAGACAAGAGATATACACGAAATCAGGAACAAGGCATAATATCTATGCAAATAATAAGATTGGAACATTCCATAAAACACGAAAAAAGTTATACATGAATCAAGAACAGGGCATAATATCTATGCAAGTAAACAGGATTGAAGCATTTCACATACATAACAAGTTTAAATCTTCAAGGAATAGCAACTTGAAATTTAAAGAGAGTGAAATCAACCAATGTGGAAACTCGGATATCGCCCGGATTAAAACCGTACTCTTGAGATCACTTTAGGGCTACTAACCCATAGGTACTTTTCCCCTAGTGCGCACTATAGTTGTAGGAGGACATTCCCCCGTACTAGAACCAAGTCCTAGCCATGTCAATTCTTGATTGATATCCCAAGTCCCAAAATCTACAAGTTGTCCAAACCAATATAGTATCAAAATACTAGAAATGCATTAAACACGTCTCATGCACAACCAAGATTTTAGAACACACAAGTCATGCCCTAAGTTCATCAACTATAATGGCATGTGAAATGTCAAGAAATCATAGTATGTATCTTTATAGATTATAACCAAGATATATAGCGCATAGAGTTCATTGAAGTAAATATACCACAAGTATAAGATACACGATTTAAGTAATTACTGAGTAACACATGAGTAATTAAATCATTCCAAGACAAAGGTGCATGTTCATTAAGTACATTAATGAAACCTAGATACAAGAGGTCACGATGCTTGATAAAAGATAACAGTTTATGAAATTCAAGTCAAGTTCACTAGTTTAACAAGAATTCATATCAAGGCATGATTAACTCGATGGAAGCATATAAAGGAAATTTAATCTACTTAAGAGATTAAATTATAAAGATTACATGGTAAGTTCAAGTGTTCAACAAACAAGACATGTCAAGGATCATGTGAAGAACAAGTCTAATATCGAGTTATAAGTTCATTTCATTCAAAACACAACCATGTGAATTTAGTTCCATACAAAGGAAATAAATGAATATAAGTTTCAAAACTTATCCGGTTATTCTTAATTTGATACACGTAAAAGAACTTGTCACGAAAAGCATGAATCCCAAGTTAGAAACTTAATCAAGACCAATGAGCTATTAAATAGATTCTAATTATTTCATTTAATTAAAATCTCTAAGTTTTGAAATTCATCCAAATGATCTCAAATTTATATATGTTATACAACATGCCAAGACTTGATTTAAAAACACGACACAAGTGAATTCCATGCAAGAGAAGACCACGAGTATTAAACTTTAATACTAGAAAATAAATAAATGAAAGATTTCAAAACCTAATCAAATATTCTAGATTTAATATATGTGAAACCATATAGCATGCATATCAAGAATGTCAAGTCGGAATTCCAATGGGGTGAATGGTACACCCGGAGCAAATTAATTAATCAATTTAATTAATAATTACTAGATTTCAAAACATCTCCGATTAAGCTTAAATTAATCTATATTGAAGAGCATGCTAGGGCCTAATTTAATATGCTAACACACATTGATTTCAAGCTAATTAAGGCCACGTGAATTAATCTTTCACTTAGGATAAATATTAAATAAAAACTTTAATACTTATTCAAATGTTCCAATTTAAATACACAACAATGAGCATATCAAGGGGCAATATAATATCATGCTACATGTTTAAACCAAGTCATGAGCAACCGGGAAAATCAGATCCCGTACAAGAAAAATAAATAATAAAATCTCTAGATTTCATATTTAAGCATGTAATCAAGTTGTATAAGCATCAATATAATGCTATATAACAAGAATTAGACCTAGAACATCCCGTACCTCAATTTGAGATGAAAACCTCAAAGGCCCACCGAAATAAAAGTGCTCCGAATTTGACGATACCGAGAGGTTTTGTCGAGGACAACACCGTGAACAAGAATCCGTAAGAAGCCTCATGAAAATCTCAACTTGACCTCAAACCCGAACTCAAGAAATCGTCAAAAATGAGTTCTTATAAGGGCATAAGATAGAACACGTCAAGGGGAACAATAAACGTTAAGGCTGAAGGATTTCTACCAAGGAAAAGTGGACCAAAAGAAGATAGAGAAGGTGGCAGCCATGGCTGCCATGGATTCCAGCTAGAAGAGAAGAGAGAGAGAAAAAAATCTAACTTTTTCTCTTAAGGCCTCCTATTTATAGAAAATCTCAAAAAGTGCCCCGACAAGGCCCCGCTAGGTCTGGAAAAGTGGATTTTGAGCAAACGCACTCAAATGGCAAAACTCCGTGAACAAAAAAAATTCTAAATAAGAAAACATGAACAACGGAAGAAACGGCATCGAAAATCGAGTCTCGAGCAGAGAGATATGCCCCGAACAAGTTCGGTAGCAACCGGGTCCAGAAACTCTGAAACTGGAGAAAAACGACCAGAACGGAATTCTATGAGTACACGAGTCAACGAAATGTGAAAATAAATCCCATATGAGGATCCAAGCTCCAAACAAGATATTTTGCAATAACTTTCGTTAATTGCACAATGGCCCTTACAAAAAGGGTTAACTGTAAAACTGCCCCAGAATGAAAATATCTTCCAAAAGATATTTTATTAGATACCCCTGAAATAAAATATCTTCAAAAGATATTTATGAAAAAAACCCCAAGAAAAGAAAAAGATTCTATAGAATTGTGCATCATGCCCCTATGGACATCGGGAGCAACCAGAGTACTTTCTTGCAAAAGTAAAGATACGTATTTCAAGGAAACCACGCAAGATCAAGATATGTGAAGTCAAAAACTAACTCCAAGCATGAAAAGTGAGGTTGTGCCAAAAACTGACAAACGGGAATAAGACAGAATAAGGAAAAGGACGAAATAGTGCATAGTGTCGAAAAAATGAAAAATGTGAAAATGACTCGGTCCTCAAAGGAAGTTGTCAATCTATGGAAACGAGTCTCGAAAATCATTTCCAAGCACTTGAGATGATACTAAGCGACAAGAAACAGAGTTCAGAAAGGAAAATTAAACAGAAAAAAAATTTATCCGTAAAATTTCAGAAAAAAGAAAAGGAAAGGAAATTTCCAGGTCATTACAAAACAATACTCAATTTAATTAATAATTTATTGACACTTCAAAAACCTTGGCATATTTAGGTTTATATATATATATATATATATATATATATATATATATATATATGTCTTGCATATCATCATAAAATTGAAAAATGACAAAAATATTTTTATTTCTTTATTTATTTGTGTCTTTATATATTTGTTGGATAATATGAGAGATCATATAGGGTTAATAAGGACATAAAATTACAAAAGAGGCAATTTAGGGCATTTTTAGGTACGTCGCTCGAAGCCACACCCTTAAAATTATACCAGTCAACACGTGTCAATCAATTCCAGAGATTTTGCAACTTATCACTTGAACTTAAGCCCTCCACGATCGATTGAAACCCCTTCCAGTTAGATCGAAGGTTAGCCAAGTTTCTGTCCAAAAAGGTTAAAGTTCGTCACTAGAACTTTAAGCCTTCTCGATTGATCGAAGACCCCCTAAGTTCGATCGAATATGTCGGGAACATAAAAATTTTAGAATTTCTTAGAATAGGAAATTGCATGTTTAGCAATTTCTTCTTTCCCAAACCAATTCCTACCATCTTTTAGAAAAACTCTGAGATAAAAAGAAGTCTTCCCGTATCCTATATAAAGATTATTTTTATATAAGTGATTTCATAAACCCTAGATTATCTCATTTATCAAGTTCTTCGTAGCTTCGTCTTCATTATTGTTTTCCAGTCCTCATACTTTCTTATATAATTCTTCTTCTTGTATTTATATTGGACAAGAAAGTGACTAAAGAAATTGTACTTCAGATTGATTTGTTCTATCGGCGTCTCGATGACGTTAAGAAAACTGATGAACCAAGAGAGGGAGGGTGCGAATTTGTTCTTGAACTTATTAAACACTTTTCACAACAATGTATGTCACCACAACTTGATATGATAATAATATATATCACTTAAGGTATGAAACCCTAATCTGTCACATATTGATACAAGCCAAAACACAATCACAAGGACACTAAGATATTACAAGGAAACCCCCTCTCAATAGAGATTAAAAACCTTGGTTCATGGGCTTCCAGTTGCTTCCTTACTGTAGCAAAGTACTGTAGGGATGAACAGTACCCAAAAAAAAAAGTGACCTTTTTAACTAGCTGTGACAGCCCAAATTTTACAAAACCCAGTGCGTCAATGAGTTACCCGAAACTGACTCGATAACGGATCCCAAACACGGAAGCAATGAAATAAATGCAGTCTCTAGAGATGATATTTATCTCTAAGACGCCAAAATGACTTTCTAGAAGTCACGAAACTCAAAGGAAAACAAATGCGGAAGCTAAAGTTTTTAAAACGGATAAAGTGTACCACTAAGCTGTCGTATATATCATTAGAAAGACAACGAAAAATTAATAAATTTAGACTCAAAAATCACTTAATTTGGAGTTGAAACAAATAAGTTATGAATTTCTGAAGTTTTAGAAAAAAATGACAAAGACAAGCATAGGTGCGATCGATCGCAGAATCCACGATCGATGGGCAGTAGCCAAATCCCAAATTTTAAAAAAATTTGAAGTGCCCAGTGTGATCGATCATTACCTTTGCGATCGATCACAGAATTTGCGAACGAAGAAAAGAAGCCAAAAAGGTGCCCCACGATCGATCGCAACCATCAGGGACCAATCGCAGAACTTGCGAACGATCGTGACTGGACTGGCTGTGACTGTGAAATTTTCAAAAAAGCCTATTTTTCAAATAAAAAATGAACTTTTTTGGAAAATGCCTGTGAACAAACCCCTACCAAAAAATAGTTTTCTAACCAACCATGGTCCGAACCAAAAATAATATGCAACCTAGAATGCCTAAAATGCCCCTGAGATTAAATAGGTCTCCAAAGTAAAAACAAGCTAAAATTATCCATACATTTCATTCATCAAAAAAGATTGGCCCTTGACCTTATTATATATATGTTGAAGTAAAGTCAAAATAAGATGCTTGAGTTTATATTACACAACCAAAAGAAAGCATGGCATGCATGCTTCTAAACAAGTTATACTTTACAACAACTAGATAAACCAAAAACATGATAACACTTGCATGTCAAATATACACAAAAGTAATCCAAATGCAACTAAGCCAGCTAGGGATGATGAGTATCCAAGAACAAGGTCTCCTTTCCTGAAAAACCACATTCAACTAGGGTGAGTAAACAAGTTACTCCTTAGGATGAAGCGCATGCGTATACGTACCCTAAAGTTTCATCGGTTCTTTGCAACGTAATATAAACCAACACATGTGGATCATACCTCCTAACATCTAGTTTCAATGGGGAGCTAAGAGAACATCCTAAGCTATATATGAAACAATTTGAAAGCAATCCACAAAGGTAAAATGTACAACAATAATAATTGTGACGACCCAAGTTTTCCAACCCGGTGTGTCAGTGATGAACCGAAAATTGATCCGATAACAGATCCGAAATACGGAAGTGAAACCAAAAACAAGGTCTGTAGGGATATCAATCATCCCTAAGACACTCAAGTGATTTTCTATGAAGTCATGAAACTCAAATAAATAACTAGAAGCGGAAACTAGAAGAGAAATGGCCAAATGATACCCTATGGCACCAATGACAACCAAGGGAAACGAAACCTAGTCCAACTAGACCACATATGCCGTTACATGGCCCAAACAAGATTGACAAAGTTGAGTGTAAGTAAACCAATTGGTGCAAGCCTGAAGAGATAGCAACCAAACAAAATCAACAAGGCAGCTCCATTTCGGTCGATCGAAATAGAGCATCGGTCTGCCGAAATAAGCCTGAAAAAAGAAGGGAAAAGAGCTCTCATTTCGGTCGACCGAAGTGACAAACCGGTCGACCAGTTTAAGGTTCGAGATAAAAAACAAAAATAAGTTTCGGTCGATCGATGTAGAGAACCGGTCGACCGAAATAAGCCTCGATGGTGAAAATGGCTACTGGAGTTGGGATTTTTGCTGAACAATGAAATCCAAGAGGGGTTCGGTCGACCGAAATAGGCCACCGGTCAACCGAAACTGGTCAAAAACGTGAAAAATGAACCTGCTATGCATCAAGGCTAAAATGAGTTCCTAAGTCTTATTTGAATTGCCCATGGCATGATCAAACTTAATTATATGCTAGTGTGTGATGATGTGAACATACACGCAAAAGTAATACGGCATTTTAAACATACTACAATGGCCCATGGCTTTATTACAATTCATTTACAACATTTGACATGTCAAATCTCCAAGTTAGAAAGATTACATTTCAAAGACAAACTTAAACATACTAACACTTGCATGTGAACAAGAATACATTTAAATAAGGCTTCAAATCTACAAACCACCCAACGCAAGTGCAAGTCTCCAATCTTGAATCCTGTACCTGAACAAATCCCCCAGTAACTTCGGGGTGAGTAAACAAGTTTACTCGTAGAGAATGAGCATGCATCGACACGATTTCTTTATAGATTTTTATAACAATATGAAACAATTCAAAAGGGGTCATGCCACCTAACGTCTATGTCAAAGGTTAGACTCAGGGAGTATCCTAAGTTACCTTAGAACATTTCAAGCACAACTTACATCATGCATACAATCCCAAACAACATAAGGGCATACTATACAAAGCAACAAGATGTAGATTCTCAAAGTCATCAACTTGGAGTCTAAAATACGAAAATGACAAAAGTGGGTCATGCCACCTAACGTCTATATTCCAAATGAATCTATAAGATCATTCCTAAACTACATTTGAACAACAAAACACGAATCACAATATCTATGCAATTTAACCAACATACAAGCATGCTATACCAAGCAACAAGATATAGATTCTTAAAATTATCAACTTAAAATCTAAAATGCTATAACAACTAAATATATCAATTTAGTACAATTAGAATTTCTAAAACCATATATCAGTACATAGATTCTCTAACTTATCAACTTAAAATCTAAAAGTGTGAAAACAACTAAATATAACAATTTAGTATAGATGTAATTAATAACATGAAATCACCAATAGCCAAAACCACAAGTCACAATTAAACATGATTGTCAACTTGGAACTGAATGCGAAATCAAATAGTGGAAGATTTGGACATCATGTCTCGGACAAAACCAAGAACAAAATGGTTATTCCGGGCATTAACCCGCTGGGAAGACCACCCTAGTGCGCACTATCTCAATTGGGGAAAACTCATTCCTCCCACACTAAAGCCAAACTCTAGCCATGTCACTTGTAACAACAATGTCCCAAGACTCCAAAATAATCCAAATAAGTTTACAACTTATACAAAATTTATATAATGCACGAAATCACCTTCCATGCACAAGTAGGTTGAAACCACACAATTCATGCCTTAGAGTTTAAATTCTAAAATGGCATACATAATGTCAATTACAAAGTGTACAAATCATTACACAAGGCAATAATATATTCCATAAAGAAAACAAGTTCTCATGAATATAAATATAACAACAATGTTATCCAATGCTCAAAACACAACTATGTGAATACACAAAAGTCCAAATCCATGATTTATACATAGAAACAACTTTTACAACAAAATTAAATCCATGGAACAACAAGATAGAATTTAATTAAATAAAAATAATTAAATTCTCTAGATTTCAAATCCTTTCCAAATGGCCTCAATTTAATATATGCTAAAGGACATAGCATGGTCATTACATATATTCATTCAAAATCCTAATTAGACCAATGGAACCATAAAAATAGATTTTAATTAATTCTCTTAATTAAAGTCTCTAGATTTTCAAACTCATCCAAATGCTCTCAAATTAAAGTATGTTAAAGAACATGCCAAAACTCAATTTAAAAGCATATCACAAGTTATTTTCATGCAAGGTACGTCCATGGAAATTAAACTTTCACAAAGATAATTATTAAATAAAAAGTGCAATTCTTATTCAAATTATCCTAATTTAATATATGTTAACAAACACATCAAAACTTAATTTCCTAGCATGCCACAATTTAATTCTAAGTTGAATACCATCATGAGAATTAAATCTTAACCATAGAAAATAATTAAATTAAATTCTAGATTCTTAACAAAAGCATGCATACAAGTTGTATAAGCATCAAAAACATGCAAGACAACAAAAATATGAAATTATAATACCCCCTACCTCCATTTGAGATGAAATCTTAAATCCCCACCAAAATGAAACCACTCCGAATCCGACGAAACTTCTAGGTTTTGTCGGGGACAACACGATGAACATAACCCTCAAGGAAGCCCCATCAAAATCACAACTTGACCTCAAACCCGAACTCAAGAAATGGCCAAAAATGAACTCTAATAAGGGGAAAAGGTAAAGCACGGCAAGACAAACATAACACGCTAAGGCACTACACCTTTTTATCAAAGGGAAGTGGTCGAAAAATGAAGAAGAAAGGTGGCAGCCCCTTGGCTGCCATGGCTGCCGGCCAAGAGAGAGGAGAGAGAGAGAGAAAAATCTAATTTTTCCTCTTAAGACCTCCTATTTATAGAAAAACCCTTAAAGTGTCCCGAACGGGCCCCGCTAGGTCCGGAAAAGTAGAATTTGAGCAGATGTGCTCAAACGACAAAACACCATGAACAAAAAAGAACCGAAATGAGAAAAGATGAACAATGAAAGAAACGGCGTCAAAAATTGAGTCCCGAGTAGAGAGATATGCCCCAAACAAGTTTGGCGGCAACCGGGGCCAGAAACCTTGAAATTGGAGAAAAACCACCAGAAGGAATTTCCATGAGTACACGACTTAACAAAAAGTGAAAATGAATTCTGTACGAGGATCCAGGCTCAAAACGATACATTTTGCAATAACTTTCGTTAATTGCACAATGGCCCCTCCAAAAAGTGAAAGCTGCACTAATGGCCCAGAATGAAAATATCTTCCAAAAATATTTTCTTAAAAACCCCTGAAATAAAATATCTTCAAAAGATATTTACAAAAAACACCCCAAGAAATGGAAATGTTTCTGAAGAACTGTGCATCCATGCCCTTATGGACATCGGGAGCAAGTAGAGTACTTTTTTACAAAAATAAAGATACATATTTCGTGGAAACCACTTAGAATGAAGATACGTGGAGTCAAAAACCAACTCCAAGCACAAGAAGTGAGGTTATGCCAATAAAGTGACAAACAGGAAAAAGACAGAATAGGGAAAAAGGACGAAAAAGTGAATAGTGTCTGAAAAATGAAAATATGAAAATGACTCGGTCCTTAAAGGAAGTTGTCAATCCAAAGAAAAGAGTCTCAAAAACCATCCCCGAGCACTCAAGATGACACTAAGTGATGAGAAACTAAACTCATAAAGGAAAAGATCAACGGAAAAAAAATATCTATGAAAATCTGAGAAAAAAGAAAGGAATGAAAATGACCGGGTCATTACAACCTTCCCACCTTAAAGGGATTTCATCCCCAAACTCCTGCCCCAACAAAACAAAAGGTGAAATCAGGATAACTACGAAGTACATCTCTGAGTATCCCACAAAACACGCTACGAAAACAAATTCAACATTGAAGGACAACGTAGAAACCAATGTCAGTCGCACCCACGTGCTCATGACAAGACAACCTCTCAAAAGGAAAGTGACCACGCGGCCACAGAACAAGTCTAAACTCACAGAACCCAAGGTCAAACAAAGGAAGGGAAGACAATAACCATAAACGTCCCTCCTGACGAACCATCAAACGGATCCGAAAATAACCACCAAAAGAACTCCAAGATATCCACGTATCAAATCAAGGTACTGAACAAAGACAACTTGGCAGTACGAATAGCGACCAGAACCCGCCCACGACGTACTCAAATGTATGGTAGCAATGACAGTGCCTAGTGCCCGCCCACACTTACTCGTCAGTAAGGTAGCATCGACGGCAACTAGCACTCGTCCACAACACACAACTTTGTACGGTAGCATGATAGTATAAGGCACTAGTTCATAACCTACCCCCCACTTGGTCTACCCATGAAACCTCTCGATACAAATGAAATCAATGTCAAAAATGATCATTACCAAAAACACCACGGAGGCCAGAAATTTTGTGAGAGTTGAGATATGGTCCAAAGATGTCTGGCCGGACCATCTTGGCTAATCCCAAACTCTAACAACAATGCCATAGGTACCGTTACACTTAAGGCCTTAAATCCTCAATACAACAAAACTGGCAACTCCAATGTTTCAAAATACTACTATCAACAACATCAATCACGAATCCAAAGCCTGACAAGCAAATCAAAACCTCTAAAAAAAAATCAAAATGAACCTCACTACAAGACATTTCATCGAAAGTCCTACATATTTCCCTGAAATAGATCAACTACAAGCCCAATCACCGTGATTAAACATCAGATCTACATCTCTATCATATATAACTAAATCCTCAAAATACAAGTCCACCAACTAGCACACACATCAAAATCTTGACAACCAAGGTCACAAAACGAGTCTCTCAAAACCGTGCTTGGCAACACCAAGCTAAATCAAAATCCCTCAATTTTCATCGATCCATAAACAACCACTAGAACTACGATTCCTCAAAACAATACCTAGACAGAACTAAGACGAGAAAACTCCACAAACAAGCCATATCCAACAACGATCTCCTAAAACTCTTCCTAAGAATTAACCACATCCAGGTCTCCAAAAGACATCCTCAAAAGAGCATCGAGCTCACCTCACGAATCAAATAGATCCTCAATGATATGGACACAAGTCCCCGAAAAATGATTTCACACCAATTCACTCACTCTGAGTACCACAACCCGTCAACAACCACGGCAAAACTCCCCAAGGGAAGACACAAAAGAAAGGAAACCACCAGTCCTAAGAAGGACAACACCAAGACTTCATCTCTGAAATGAAAGACAATAATGTCAAAGACTTCACCCCCTACATGGAAGTAAGTCGACCAAAATCAACCAAATCCTCACCAAGGACTCAAGACAACAATGGTGATCCTCACGGACCAGCTAGCCCTAAAGCTATGCATAACGCAATGAAGAGAAGAGACTCACTCCTTGTGAAGTCCCTAACACGAACCAGGAAAAGAGGAAAAACCCTATTCCCCCCCCCCCCCCACAAGAGTCAACACGACAAACGAGAAAATGGAGCACTCTTCCCACCTTAAAGAAGTGGATAGCTCAAAACAAAACAAATGTGACAACTCCTTTACAAGGAATTTCAGAATGAAACCATCGTGGAAACCCGCATGCACACTACATACGACCGAAGGAAACAAAAGGGAAAACTGAACATGGAAGTCATGCATATGAAAAGGAATGCAACTACCAAAAAGGTAAATCTACTCATATAGATAAAATCAAGGGTACATGCAGCACGTCTCCACGTAAGCACAAAATTATGCCACTAGAATACAGTAACAACATGGCATCCTAAGCATATAAAGAATGCATGCTAATGCCATACAACAAAAAGGCAAATGTGGATAGACTTCCACCTACTCACGCATCACAATAACATAAATCTTATTACTAACACGGTAGTAAATGAAACTGCATAAGATAAAAAATGATGCAACAATGAACCCTATGAACATCGTGTCCTAGAGTGTCTAGGTAAAAGGAAAGACTAATCCTAGCCATAAATTGACACCAAAAACCAATGTGGCAACAACTTGTCTCAAAAAAAATGTGAGCCCTTACCACAATCGTAAGACTCTAACAATCCATCTCTGAATCTAAAAATGACACTACAAGTGACACTAACTCTACCCAAAGCATTAATCAATCGACTTGATCCCAAAAGTGTCATCACGCAAGAGAACTCCAGGAAAATGGCAATAATAACCATATCAACAACAACCAAATCAATCACTATGATTGATGCCTAAAACAACCATCACCATCATCGATCAAAAGGACAACGCCTATCTAAACAAAACCAACATCGATTATATCCGAACTGCACTTGTAGCTAGCCAGTACGGTTGCATGACAGTGCCATGCACCCACCCACAACGTACCCGCCCACGAAAATTGCAATCTCAGAGGAATCATCCCAATCAAACAAGGATCCTAAGAGGTTCATAACCTACACTACCATTTAACCATGTGGACAATCACCAACAACCTCAAGGAAGAGTGCCTAAATAAAACCAAACACACCAACCACTGCACTATGTGCAAACTCACCAAACAACTCAACCTCAACTCAAACATCCCATGACTAATCCCAAGTTCTGCCAAATATGCAACACAGTCATACATATACAATTCTACTCTAGTATACATCATATGTCATGCTCTTTACATAGGAATTAAAATCATGCTAAACAAACGGCATACCACATGTAGCACATAAACATGTTATCAGACCAAAACATGTTATCATGAAGCATATAAATACATAGAGCATGGCAACACAAGCATAATATGCACCCAAAACCCGTCGTCCTAAGGTATTCAAACCTATGAGCTCTGATACCACTTGTGTTGACCTAAGTTTTTCAACCCGGTGTGTCAGTGATGAACCGAAAGTTAATCCGATAACAGATCCGAAATGCGGAAGCGAAACCAAAAACAAGGTCTATAGGGATATCAATCATCCCAAAGACACTCAAGTGACTTTCTATGATGTCATGAAACTCAAAGAAATAACTAGAAGTGGAAACTAGAAGAGAAAGGGTCAAATGGTACCCTATGGCACCAATGACAACCAAGGGAAACGAAACCTAGGCCAACTAGATCACATATGCCATTACATGGCCCAACCAAGATTGACGAAGTTGAGTGTAAGTAAACCAATTGGTGCAAGCCTGAAGAGATAGCAACCAAACAAAATCAACAAGGCAGCTCTATTTCGGTCGACTGAAATGGAGCATCGGTCTGCCGAAATAAGCCTGGAAAAAGAAGGGAAAAGAGCTCTCAGTTCGGTCGACCGAAGTGACAAACCGGTCGACCGGTTTAAGGCTCGAGATAAAAAAATGAGTTTCAGTCGACCGATGTAAAGAATCAATCGACCGAAATAAGCCTTGATGGTGAAAATGGCTACTGGAGTTGGGATTTTTGCTGAACAATAAAATCTAAAAGGGGTTCGGTTGACCGAAATAGGCCACCGGTCGATCGAAACTTGTCAAAAATGTGAAAAATGAACCTGCTATGCATCAAGGCTGAAATAAGTTCCTAAGTCTTATTTGAATTCCCCATGGCATGATCAAACTTAATTATATGCTAGTGTGTGATGATGTGAACATACACGCAAGTGTAATACAGCATTTTAAATATGCTATAATGGCCCATGGCCTTATTATATTTCATTTACAACATATTAACACTTGCATGTGAACAAGAATACATTTAAATGAGGCTTCAAATCTACAAACCACCCAAGGCAAGTGCAAGTCTCCAATCTTGAATCATGTACCTGAACAAATCCCCCAGTAACTTTGGGGTGAGTAAACAAGTTTACTCGTAAAGAATGAGCATGTGTCGACTCGATTTCTTTATAGATTTTAATAACAACATGAAACAATTCAAAAGGGGCCATGCCACCTAACGTCTATGTCAAAGGTTAGATTCAGGGAGCATCCTAAGTTACCTTAGAACATATCTAGCACAACTCACATCATGCATACAATCCCAAACAACATAAGGGCATTCTATACAAAGCAACAAGATGTAGATTCGCAAAGTCATCAACTTGAAGTCTACAATACGAAAATGACAAAAGTGGGTCATGCCACCTAACGTCTATATTCCAAATGAATCTATAAGATCATTCCTAAGCTATATTTGAACAACAAAACACGAATCACAATATCTATGCAATTTAACCAACATAGAACCATGCTATACAAAGCAACAAGATATAGATTCTCAAAATTATCAAATGCAATAGCAACTAAATATATCAATTTAGTACAATTAGAATTTCTAAAACCACACATCAATACGTAGATTCTCTAAGTTATCAACTTGAAATCTAAAAGTGTGAAAACAACTAAATATAAAAATTTAGTATAGATGTACTTAACAACATCAAATCGCCAATAGCCAAAACAACAAGTCACAATTAAACATGATTGTCAACTTGGAATTGAATGCGAAATCTAATAGTGGAAGACTTGGACATCACGTCTCGGACTAAAGCAAGAACAAAATGGTTATTCCGGGCATTAACTCGCTGGGAAGACCACCCTAGTGCGCACTATCTTAATTAGGGAGAACTCATACCTCCCGCACTAGAGCCAAACTCTAGTCATGTCACTTGTAACAACAATGTCCCAAAACTCCAAAATAATCCAAATAAGTTCACAACTTATACAAAATTTATATAATGCACGAAATCACCATCCATGCACAAGTAGGTTGAAACCACACAATCCATACCTTAGAGTTTAAATTCTAAAATGCCATACATAATGTCAATTACAAAGCGTGCAAATCATTACACAAGGCAATAATATATTCCATAAAGAAAACATGTTCTCATGAATATAAATATAACAACAATGTTATCCAATACTCAAAACACAACTATGTGAATACACAAAAGTCCAAATCCATGATTTATAAATAGAAACAACTTTTACAATAAAATTAAATCCATGGAACAACAAGATAAAATTTAATTAAATAAAAATAATTAAATAATCTAGATTTCAAATCCTTTCCAAATGGCCTCAATTTAATATATGCTAAAGGACATAGCATGGTCAATACATATATTCATTCAAAATCCTAATTAGACCAATGGAACCATAAAAATAGATTTTAATTAATTCTCTTAATTAAAGTCTCTAAATTTTCAAACTCATCCAAATGCTCTCAAATTAAAGTATGTTAAAGAACATGCCAAAACTCAATTTAAAAGCATATCACAAGTTATTTTCCTGTAAGGTACGTCCATGGAAATTAAACTTTCACAAAGACAATTATTAAATAAAAAGTGCAATTCTAATTCAAATTATCCTAATTTAATATATGTTAACAAACACATCAAAACTTAATTTCCTAACATGCCATAATTTAATTCTAAGTTGAATACCATCATGAGAATTAAATCTTAACCATAGAAAATAATTAAATTAAATTCTAGATTCTTAACAAAAGCATGCATACAAGTTGTATAAGCATCAAAAACATGCAAGACAACAAAAATATGAAATTATAACACCCCCTACCTCCATTTGAGATGAAATCTCAAATCCCCACCAAAATGAAACCGCTCCGAATTCGACGAAACTTCTAGATTTTGTCAGGGGCAACACGATGAACATAACCCCTAAGGAAGCCCCATCAAAATCACAACTTGACCTCAAATTCGAACTCAAGAAATGGCCAAAAATGAACTTTAATAAGGGGGAAAGGTAAAGCACGGCAAGGCGAACATAATACGCTAAGGCACTACACCTTTTTATCAAAGGGAAGTGGCCGAAAAATGAAGAAGAAAGGTGGCAGCCCCATGGCTGCCATGGCTGCCGGCCAAGAGAGATGAGAGAGAGAGAAAAATCTGATTTTTCCTCTTAAGACCTCTTATTTATAGAAAAACCCTAAAAGTGTCCCGAAGGAGCCCCGCCAGGTCCGGAAAAGTGAAATTTGAGCAGACGCGCTCAAATGACAAAATACCGTGAACGAAAAAGAACCAAAATGAGAAAAGATGAATAACAGAAGAAACGGCGTAAAAAACTGAGTCCCGAGCAGAGAGATATGTCCTAAATAAGTTTAGCGGCAATTAGGGCCAAAAACCCTGAAACTGGAGAAAAACCACCAGAAGAAATTTCCATGAGTACTAAACTCAACAAAAAGTGAAAATGAATCCCATACGAAGATCCAGGCTCAAAACGATACATTTTGTAATAACTTTCATTAATTGCACAATGGCCCCTCCAAAAAGTGAAAACTGCACTAATGGCCCAGAATGAAATTATCTTCTAAAAATATTTTCTTAAAAACCCCTGAAATAAAATATCCTCAAAAGATATTTACGAAAAACACCCCAAGAAATAGAAATGTTTCTGAAGAACTATGCATCCATGCCCCTATGGACACCGGGAGTAACTAGAGTACTTTTTTGCAAAAGTAAAGATACGTATTTCGTGGAAACCACTTAGAATGAAGATACGTGAAGTCAAAAACCAACTTCAAACACAAGAAGTGAAGTTATGCCAACAAAGTGACAAACGGGGAAAAGACAGAATAGGGAAAAGGCAAAAAAGTAAATAGTGTCCGAAAAATGAAAATATGGAAATGACTCGGTCCTCAAAGGAAATTGTCAATCCAAAAAAAAGAGTCTCGAAAACCATCCCGAGCACTCAAGATGACACCAAGTGATGAGAAACTGAACTCAGAAAGGAAAAGATTAACGGAAAAAAATATCCGTGAAAATCTGAGAAAAATGAAAGGAATGAAAATGACCGGGTCATTACAATAATGGTAATATTCCATAAGATACAACAAGTTACAAACCCTAGGTTCCATTAACTTGTAAAATGAACACAAAATCAAACCATGTGGAAAATTTAGGAGCGGTGTCCAATCATGAACTCACAACGCAAGATAGTTAGCTGTTTGAGGCTTTTAACCCATAAGGAACTACCTAAGTGTGCACTATATTATAGGGAGAACTCGTACCTCCCATAGTAGGGCCTTGCCCTAGCCATATCACATTTTCTTTGCCCCAAGTATTTCCAAAATCAACTAAGTAAGTTACAACTATCAATTAGTACTGTAAACAATGCAAGTAATTAACTTTCATACACATCCAATTTTTGAACTACACACAAGATATGCCCTAAGTCCTCAAGCTATAATGGCATACACAATGTTAAGTCCACAATGAATTTTCATTCAAATTACTACAACATTATCAAAATATGAAATCAATTCAAACTAGTATGAAATGAGTTCCAAATCCATGAATTTAACAACAACATAGTGTTAATTACACAATTGGATCATTGGCAATAATTAAATAAAATCTTTAAAGTTACACTAACTAAATCATGAGATTTCAAATCATTACCAAATGAAATAAGATTAATACAATACAAAAATCATCCACAATCCTTTAATAATGTAAAACCCTAAGTTAATTTCATATTATACACATCTAGATACAATCCTAGAAACGAAGAAAAACATGTATACAATGTGTATTACCAACAAGGAAAGCAAGAAACTACAAGAGGATAAACATATGATAACCCCTACCTCACCAGAAGATTGTTCCTCTAGAATCCAAGGCAAATGGAAGCAAAATGAAAAACTGAGCAAATGTGTTGTAGAGGAGGAAGAGAGGGAACTTTTATCTTCAAGGTGGAAGACCAAAAGCTCAAAGGAAGGAGCTTGAAAAGAAGAATTGGAGGCTAGGGTTCTAAGGTTCAACAATGGTGGCTTTGTGAGGAAGATGACATTTCACAACTTTTCTCACTAACTTAAAACCCTTGTTAGCCAAACATATACACACCAACACTACCTCTCTCTCACACACACACACACATCCACCCTCCACTTAACACCTATCTAAGCCCCCTCACGAGACTTAATCCAAGCCTTACATTTGTCACCTAATTAGGCTTCCAAGTGTATATAATGGTATAATGGTAAGTCAACAAATGGTCCAATGGGAGAGTGTCACTTGTCACTCTTTAATCCCCTATTTTCAAGTTAGTCCCTCCACAAAATATCCTAAAGAATATTTGTACAAAAGTCCCTAAGGCAAAATATCTCAAAAACGTAATTACGTAAAACACACTGAAAAACAAAAATGTTTCCGAAGAAACCATGCATCCATACCCCTGGAAATAAAAAATAAATAAATAAACGAGCATGCTTTACAACGAAATTAAGACATACGCGGGCAGTAAAAGATAATATAATGCAATGCATGTGGTGCCGGAAATCAGTTCCGAACATCGAAGTATATCTCGGGCGCAACAAAACCCTAAGGCAACGCGAAAAAAGAATAAATCAAATAAATAAATAAAATAAATAAATAAAATGAATGACGGAAAAATCGGAAAAGGAAAAAGAAGACTCGGTCTTCACACTAGCTATTTTATTTTTTCAATTTGCAACACTTTTCTACTAAACATGTTTTCATGTTTTTACTTCCAAAAATCTTTCAACAAATATACATTATTAAACATGCTTCTAAATAATATTGAACACATTCCGAAACAAAAACATTACCTCTACTTTGAATCAAAGCAAATCGAAGTACATAACAACTATGGTTTCAAAATAGGCCATTAGGAACCAGTTGTATGTGCTGCATGTTTTGAGGAGTTATTGAAATTAATGTTGTCCAACACCTCACTTAACCTCTTGGGCTGTGAAAGAGGTTTTAATTGCATTGGTTAAATTGTCTTTGTACCTCCATCTCATAATTACCTATTGATTAAAATATTTCTTAACCTGTCCCAAATTCCCAATATGATGGCTATTTATACATTATCTAGAAAGTCATGTGGCTTGCAAACAATTGTTTCTTCACTAGTTTTGAGTCGTTACATGCACACTAACTGACTTGAAAATTTGATGGATGGTTGAAAAAGGTCCATTTAGTATGAAGGTCTGTAGCTTCAACGCCAAAAAATATTTTGCATGTAACATTTTTTTTAAAAAGGAATAAACAAAAGACCAACTTTCTTGTACCAACTTGTTAATGAGTGACTTCCATCGACTCAATTTTATCTTGAATTTATATACACATATAAATATTGATGTGTATTTATATTATATGGGAGGCTTGTTGAAAGTGAATGAAGAGGAACAAGTGCGGCCTTTTCTCTTCTCCTTTCATCATCCCACCTCCCTGGCTTCTTGTCTGATTGCGAAATCAAAATCAGTTTGCAGTTTTCATGAAGTAGATTTTGAAACACTAAGCTCAAAGATCAACACAACAGATAGATCAGTCACGCACAGAGAGAAAACGATGTTTCTGATCCAGTACTTCTGTCTCTCCCATCCAACCTTGCTACTTTAACAGGTACATCAACAACAAAGGCATCAAAAAAAAAAAAAAAAAAAAAAAAAAAAAAAAAAAAAAAAAAACTATAAAAGCAACAACTCAAGATCCAATAATACTAGCCTCTTATTCTATTACACTTTATCTTCTGCTATATATTAATTTTTTGCTTAGTAGTTTTTATACTATCCACTTCTCTCTTTTGTAAATTCTCTTTTTGCTCTAATTTCCATAATTTTTGTTCTTTTCTTGTTGATCTATATTATCCAATCCATCCATGTCTTATACAATTAAGCAGCTAGCTTCGAAACAAGGATGAGATGATGAGCAATAGACACTGATATGCATGTGGGACTACTAAGAAAATCACCTCTACCTATCATTTCCTAACGCAGCTGATCCGTGCCACGTCTAATTCTGCGAATTCTAGATGTCCCAAAGCTTCAACCAAGGCCTATTCAGTTTCTCAAATGGGTATGAAAGATCCATGACCACAAAGCACATACCAAGGGCACAAGGCCTCGAACCACCTCTGCCGGTACCAATACAAGATGAAGTACCAAGTCAGCTGCCACTATATGATCAAACGACCGGGATGCTGTCAGAGATGTTTGATTTTGTGCAGGTACAAACGGCAGCTACTGACATCTTGGACAATCAGATCTCATCAAATTATGTTAGATGGCCACAAAAAGTGCAGCCCCCAGAAATGGTAAACGAGGTTCAGGTGGGTTTTTCCATTTAATTGTTTGATCACTTGTATAATATCATCACTATCTGAGAAACAATAATGATGACTACTCAACCAATTCGATGCAGCTTGGCCTCGTGAACCCTCATGTCGAAGCATCTTCACCATCCTCGACTAAATCTCCTTATCAGCACATGTTACATCGCTACCAATCGAATCCTCATTTTCGAGGGTTTCACTCAGATGGCTTAGCGGCCGCAGCTGAAGATGGTGTTGAGACCGGTGTGATGAATCCCCCGGTTCAATTCACTTGGGTAAGCGGTAGCAATGGTACTGGAGATGGTGAGAATAGCAAAATTGGAGGGGTTGTGGAGAGTCAAGGCCTTTCTTTGTCCTTGTCATCTTCATTGCAACACTTGGAAGCGGCGAAATTTGAGAAATTAAGAGCAGAAAATGGTGGGATGTTCTACTATAATCAAGAAGTTGGGAGTTCTAACCCTTATGGGTTGAAGAATTCTGGTGCTAATCAGCAACCGATGCGTTTGCAAGGAATGATGGATCAAAATCTCCATGTTGGATTTGGTACATCTCTAGGAATAGTGAATGTTTTGAGGAATTCCAAGTATTTGAAGGCTGCCCAAGAATTGTTGGAAGAGTTCTGCTGTGTTGGAAAAGGCCAGTTAAAGAATCGAAGGCCTAGGAAGCATGATATAAACTCTAATTCTAGTAGAAAAGATGGTTGTGGTGTAGGATCTTCTTCTTTAATGGAGCACCCTCCTTTATCAGCTGCTGATAAGACTGAATATCAAAGGAGGAAGGTCAAGTTATTGTGTATGCTTGATGAGGCATGTTCTCTCTCTCTCTCATGTGCATATATACATAAACATACACAGATATCAATGGAACATGTAATTCCGGTAAGTTCAGTTGAATTTTGTCTTTCTACTAGCTAGCTAGCAAACATTGAGAAACCTGGCTGATGGTATGAGGTTCCTTCTTATGCCAAGAAATTGAATTGTGTTTTACTAAGCAGGCTAATTAATTATAAATAAAACATTAATTAATATTTTGGCCATGTTTCTGAGTATGCAACTTGGATTTTTCATTAAGTGAATGAAAGGCTCCATTATAAGAACTTAGAAGCTGCTAGGGAGGCTGCTGTTGCAACAAAAGATGTATAATAACTAGACCTGGGGACCATTTCCTTTCTATCTTAATTAATTACCATTTTTTAATTTATATTAAGGTACTAATTAACACACCAACTACTGAAAGATGGAAGTAAAATACTTACACATGATGACAATTATTTCCACAAATATGATATATATATATATATCATTGTGGTAGGTTCGGAATATTGCCTCCAGTGGCTATATTTAAGATTGTTTATTGAAGAAACTCTTTGTTTGTTCATGCTGGCACAGACGGAGTTAAACACCTTTTTGTTGTAAACTATATATGAATTTGTTCTTCATTGAGATCAACATATATTAATACCATTTTTTGTTTCTTTGCCCTTCTTATTTTTCCTATATTAATTCTTCTATTATGTATATTGAAAAGTGTATGTTTGATCAATTATTAGAAACCCATAAATAATGTGCTTGTGGTTGTCACATTTACTTTTTAATTTTAATTTAATTTTATTTTATTTTATATGTTTTTTTAGATTAGTATATTGTACTGCACCAAATACTATAGCTAAATTTTGAGTATTTGAATTGAGCTTTTTTCTAATTAATTTTCAATCTATGAGCAGGTGGATGGAAGATACAGTCATTATTGTGAACAAATGCAAGTAATGGTGAACTCATTTGATTCAGTGATGGGTTATGGAGCTTCAACTCCATACACAGGTCTAGCCCAAAAGGCTATGTCACGCCATTTCCGGTGCATAAAGGACGCAATAGCAGCACAATTGAAGCTAACATGCGAGTTGCTAGGCGAAAAAGAGGTCATGGGCACATCAGGCTTGACAAAAGGAGAAACACCGAGGCTTCGTTTGCTTGAGCAAAGTTTTAGGCAGCACAAAACCTATACTCAAATGGGGTTAATGGATACTGAAGCTTGGAGGCCCCAAAGAGGCCTACCTGAGCGTTCTGTTAACATACTCAGAGCCTGGCTTTTTGAGCATTTCCTTCACCCGTATACCCCTCTCTCTCTCTCACACACACACACACGCATTGGGTTTTTTAGTCCATATACAACCATATATACTAGATAATGCAAATTCAGATTTTACTTTCTTTGCTGATTTCCGTTTTGTCATACTGTGTTGTTGGTGATTCAGGTATCCAAGCGAAGCTGACAAGCATTTGTTGTCTCGGCAGACTGGTTTGTCCAAAAATCAGGTACTCATTACCATATTTTTGCATCAAAATTGATGTGTCATATTCATATATATATATATATATATATTGAAAGAGAATACTGATAATTCTGAACTACTTTGTTATGTTTTTTTCTACTTTTGATTTTGAATTATATATTATTCAACTTGTTCTTTTATTAACTCTAGGGATTGTTGCTTCTTTGGGTTATTTATACTTGTGTACCTTGTTAATGCATCCCACGTTTCCTTTTATTTTTGGGGGGGTAAATCATCCCACGTTTCCTTGCATGCACATAGTGGTGATATATATATAGTGGGTGATGAATGAATGAGAAAGATTATTTTGTATCTCTAATATGTATAATAATAGTGAAAATTGAAGATATTGATTTGTTCGATCGGTTCAGTTTTTTGAAGACACTTCTCGAGAATTCTGAAAATTGAATTAGACCATTTTCTGAAAATTCAATTTTCTTTTTCTTTTTTTTTTAATTAATTCAGTTTTCTTAGCACTATCTTTTTAGAAAACTGTCAACTATAAAACATGTTTGGCTAAGTCTTGAAACAAAATATAATTCTTAGAGAATTATAATATACTATTATTATATGAAATTTCCTTTTTTAAAACTCAATTTTCCAGAAATTTCCTTTAGAAAACTTTCAAACCAAAGAATTTGAACTGTTTAATGTTTTTTAGTTATCCTAGAAATAAAAAACTGGTGCAATTAAGTAGATCAAATTTATAACAACTCCATAATTAATTTCCAACACTTCCTTCTTGTTTCTTAACTGTACTAAATTCTATACATTATATTATATCCATTAGTTTTACCTTCACAATATTAACCTTAAAATAACCCATTTAATAAATTATATGCGATCGATAAAAATAAGAATGATAATAAATAATTAACCATCTTTTAATTGAGAAAGGAACCACAGTCTTTCATGTTGGTTATCTGAAATTGATGAGCTTAATTGGTTCAGTAAGTACTTTTGAGATAAGCTTAATAAATTTGAGAAATTTAATCCATTTTGTTAAGAAATTCACAACAGTTGCAAGTTACCTAATTCAATTGTGATTGTTTTTGCTTCTTTAGTTTAAGTTATTGATGAAT
The DNA here is from genome assembly GCF_030987335.1 of Cornus florida. Lineage (NCBI taxonomy): Eukaryota > Viridiplantae > Streptophyta > Magnoliopsida > Cornales > Cornaceae > Cornus > Cornus florida. The sequence goes on from NW_026775580.1 coordinate 36,236,001, forward strand.
AAGTTGTTTGATCATCTACCAAGACAATTTTGGTCACCTGGTCTGGTTGCTTCCACATACATCAAATGCATGTGGACTCAAATGAAATATATACTGCTTACTGTGAAAAAGAAAAGTAGATCTATCTTCACTGCGTTTTTATTTTTCTGATAATCGGGGCATTCAGGGCTTTGCCCTGACTAATCTACGAGACTCATACAAAGTGCCCCTATGCAGATCGGGTAAAACTCGGACTATGTCTGTAGATATAACCCCTAAGAAATTATTTGTATGTCAACCCCTTTGGATTATCTTCGCTCCATTTTCTATTTTAAGTGGCCAGTGAAGGTGGTGTGCATGGATGTTCTTATATTATGAAATTTTTAAGGAGTCTAGAGGATATGATCAATAGGAAAACCATGATCATCTTAGAGGAGTATTTTCTAATTAGTTTCAATGTTATCAGGAATTTATACTAAATTTCTAATTGATACAACTACTATATATATCATTGCAGTATCATTCTATTTTTTAACATGTAGTACTTGTCATAAATTTCTGATTGAAAATAACTATTATTAATTATTCTGTTTCATGTTGTATATTAATATATGCTGGGCTTCATTGATCTTGACATGTTTCAGTAGTACTATTCCATTTCACTTGCTGACAATAAAAATGATTTGATTAACATATTTGGACACCGACACCACCAATTTTATTTAATCTTGGATTTATCTTCTTTCTTATAAGCTCTCAAACTAATAGTATTTTATTATGATCTCCATAATGATTGATAATCCAAATTATTGCTACTAAGTAAACTTCATACTCATGGACAGATAAAACCACCTCTTCTAGGTTTATTATTATTATTTTTTTATTGACCTTCAGATATGTGCAACCGTTTGCAACCCTCACTTTAAACACTTTTTTTTATAATAAAAAAAAAAAAAAAAAAAAAAAAAAAAAAAAAAACTGTTTAAACACACTTTTTTTTTTTAATTTTTCTGTACAATTTTCTGATTTTTAATTTTCGATGGGTGTTCTTAAACCCAGCAAGCCCAAGGGTATCCATAAAAATTACCCTAAACCCTTATAAAAAATAAATAAATAATAATAATAATAAAAAAAAAAAAAAGTACTCAAGACTTGCATGCATTGCATTCTTGTACGTAATGAATGGTGAATTGAATGAGACCATTTATTACTCATCCAATTCAATACCGTTCTCTGTGCTTACAGCTTTAAATTGATATGTTGATATGGTTCAGGTATCAAACTGGTTCATTAATGCAAGGGTTCGGTTGTGGAAACCCATGGTTGAAGAAATGTACCAACAAGAGGCCAAGGATGAGACAACAATGGAAGAAGCAATTAGTGACCAATCCAACTCACATGCCCATCATAATTTCACATCTTCACAAACCCCAATGCAAACGACAACTATACCATTAATACCAGACAAAAGATCCCATATCAATGCCACGGAAAACGACCCTTCAAACGACACCATCAATTCTAGGCAGCAGCAGCACTACTCCTCGGGAAACCAAGTCAAGCCCCATGCTGGTATCACCACCACCACCACCTCCTCCTCCTCCTCCGCAAGCCGCCACGCAGGGCCACTGCATCACTGTTTTACGGTGACCCATGAACCCGGCATGCGTCACCCGCGTACTGGAGGTGCAAGCATGGCATCCACGCCTTTAAGGCTCGGGATAACGCCCGGCGAAGTGTCGCTTACGCTGGGGCTCCGGCACACTGACAGCATGTTGGAGAAGAGCCAGCTTTCGATAAGAGAATTTGGGGCCTGTTAGTACTCAATTTGATTCAAATATATATATATATATATATATATATAGAAGTGTTTCGATTCCATGGGTGAGGAATATATAATAGAATATATAATAGAGCATAAAATTAGATAGTAGCTATTTGATATGGATTGTAATTGTACAGCAGGAGGTTTATTCATGTCTGAACTGAGGTTGAACATGTGAAACTAAAGATTGAACAAGAGAGTTGACTAGCTATATATATATATATTATTAGGAATAATTGTAAACCAGTATATTATTTTCTTTTATTTAGATGATATATATAAGCTATTTCTTTGTAGATATGGAAAGATATAGGAGTCCTATAATTCAGCTGTTTATTTCATAGCCAAGACCATGGTTATATTTTGATTTCATCAGAGAGTGGTCGATATATTTGAGAAATTTGCATCATGGTTGGTACATGATTATTTCTCAAAATACCTCAAGTGATGGGGATGAAGGGTTTTATTAAGCATGGGAATGGAGTTTCGGCAAAGAGGGCAAAAAAAGAAAAAAAAAAAAATCAAAGGTGAAAAAAGCTATTGGTTATTTTCTTTATCTATTTTATATCTCAACTTTCATAGATAATCCCAGAAAGTGTTAATTGAATTTATTTTTTTTCCTAGTTAATAAAAGTGTTAATTGAATTGAGTAAATGCTAATGGTTATTTTCATTGCCAGATATGTCAAATAGGTCAAAAAAATACCCAAGTTGCCTTTGCCTCAATCGAACTTTCCTATATATGCCTCGATCGGTCGACACTTAAGCAACTTTAATCGACATATATATCTGTGAACCTCGATCAAACTTTATGAAGCCTTGATTGGTCGACACCCACCCTACACAATTAGATCAAGAGAACATTTTATGGCTCGGAACTTAGTTTCGATCCTAATTGAGTTTGCTTGAACTTTTTATAATATTTTTATAGGTCAAGTATAAAATGTTTTTTCTACAAAAAGGACCCGGGCTTAATTCATTCTAGAATTGTCTTTTCATATGTATTTTATTTACTTGAAAACAAATTCTCAACTTGGAGAACATGTTTACTTGGAGACCAAGATCGATCCTAGAAGCTAGTGGGGAGCAAGTAATGTTCTCTATTTATACAAGTCTGAAAATGCAAATTGTGTCTCAAACCGTGTGTTAATTTCTTGCATATTCAGCCCTAGAGTGATTATTCAAACGCATCGAGCATTCTTTATTTATTTTTTTATCCACGTACGAGTGTTCAGTGTGAGAGTTATACTTCTGTGTATCCGTAAGAGAATATGTGTGAGGCATTATCTTGTCAGAATAGAGAACACCACACTTACTATTATATAATTTGTGTTATTTTGTTTGTGCATCATTCATACATATTATATTACATTAGATATGGTGACTATGATGTTATCATCTTATTATACATATATATTGTTGCGGTACGAGCCGAAAGATCAACGTCAACATATGGCCACAAGTGTTCGAGACCAACCCAGCAAATCGTGAAGCGGTGGACAGATGGGTTGTCGAAACAATTCCAAGTTGAAGATCAAGCAGTACATGATGGGAATGATGTGGATTAATGGGATTATCTACCTGTTAGATGGATTGGCTGGAAGGCAACTGAAGAAATCTTCTAGAGTGTTTCTAATAGAACAATTGGATTGAAATTCATCGTGGAGTAAATCAATTGATGTGAACAAGCATGATTTGTTGTCTCGATGAGTCTAGAAGTTGTAGGTGTTCATAGTATTGAATTGGACTTCTTGTAGTCTTTTTCTTTATAGTGAATTGCTTTTTCACTTTACTGCATATATTAATTGTTTCATATACTATGGGCATGTTTGGTGTGGTAGAATGAATTGGAATGGAATGAGAATGTATGTGAGAATGGAATGAGAATAATGATTCTCATTCCACCGTTTGGTTGTAAACATGGAATGTATAAAAATGAAATCTCATTCTCATTCCTATGTTTGGTAAGAAAGTTGGAATAGAATGAATTTATATTGTTTCTTTAAATTACATTTTATTATTAGTAAAAAAAAAATTAACTAAAAAAATTAATTTGCAAAAATAAAAAGAAAAGAGATAATAGAGAGAGAAAAATAAACGAGATAGAGAGGGGGGGGAACAAATAGCATATAGATACATATTATATATTTTATATAGTGTGTGTATGCGTGAATTATCTCTTTAAATTATTTTATTACTTTATTAATTCTTAGTGGGAATGGAATAATCATTCCACCTCTCAAAAAGTGGAATTGGCATTCCACCTTTTTGATGGAATGGGCATTCTCTAGGAATGACCATTCCATTTTTAATGTTACACACCAAATAAGAGAATGGAAATAAATGCATTCCATTCCACCTTCATTTGATTTCATTCACTCACACCAAATATACCCTATGTATAATTCACGATGTATGCTTTTATGATTATCATGATTAAATCCATCAGCATATGTGCTTAGGTATTTGAGCAATTAACCAAATATAATCAACCACTGAAGTTGGTAAAATTAATTAGGGGATGATTGTTTAATTTATTTGTTTGAACAACTTTTAGTTTGTTTATTTAATTAAATATTTAATTTTTTTAAATCTGATTTTATTTATTTGGGTCAAGCATATAGAATTGACAAGTGAATACAAGATTAATAAAATTCACTAAGTGATATCTGATATCAGAACCAATATATCAATTTGATACATTGGAGTTGCATTTGAAATGCTCCTCCTATCAATATGCATAATTTGAACACAAACATAAGAAATGTTATACATATTGCATGTTTTCATATGAAGTCATGTTTTTCAAGATTTTTCATTTTAAGCTTTTACTTCTCAATTTGATGTTATGTCTTTCCATTGTAACACTCACTGTGACCTTGAAGCATCGCAACCTTATTGTCACAAGGGCGGTATAGGCTTACTCCATCCTGGAATATCCTCCAAAATGCTCCTTAGCTACTCAGTTTCCTCTCCAGTAGAAAAAGTGCAATAGAATTCTGATTCTATTGAGGAATGAGTTTGACAAATGTGCCTTTTGGCTTTCATAAGATTGCAGGTCCTTTTAATTTGGAAGATCCAGGCTGGCATAGATCAAGAATAATCCTATTTTTTTAGAATTCCAAGCATTTTCGTGGTCTCAAATAATTGTCGGGTATTTGCCAAAATGCAGCCCCTGATCCATGGTACCCTACAAGCACCTTAAGATCGTCACAAGAGAAATCCATTGATCTCTTCCAAAATTATTTCTGTACTTGTTATGTTTGCATTGCCGCAATACTTCACTTCATAAAGACCACCAATAATTAAAATTTTCAATTCAATTTACTGCATTGCCTTGATTGCAAACTAGCTCTAATCTAAAAAATAGAGACTGCAACATTTGAATAGTGATTAAACTTTTTTAGATTTACCGATATATTTGGATTGCGTAAAAGTAAATTAATCACTATTTTTTAAAAAGAGCAAATCCATGTTGAGGCCCATAATTTGATTCATAGAATCACATTGTCCTCCCCAAAATCCTTCATGTTAAAAAACTCGAAGTGACAAACTTCTTTGCATATATGATACTTTCCATATATGTCTCAAAATGATCATTGACGTAGAGTCGGATAATGACAACAGAGTACCCTTGGAATCTAATAGGAGTTGCAGATTTCTCCTTTATCAATCTAAAATCTAGCTGCAATATATCACTGTTTTTCTAAAATTGCATGTACCTGTTTAGGAGTTTTCACAAAAAATGAGCTTCCAATGATAAAAATTAGTATCATGATTAAAAATGATAACAAAATATATTTTTCACGAAAATAATTAGTCCATTTTAAACACGCCAATATGGTTGAAATCTTTAACATTAGTGTCTTTCCAACACGTCAATAAAAATTCACATGCTACATGTAATGTTTTGTCTCTTTGATTAATGAATTTAAACTCATGTAATCAAGTATATGATATGCCAAAAATTAAAAAACTTAGTAATGACAAATAATTTCGTAACTATAAAACATACTGTAGGTGCAAAATTTCGCTCAACCAATAATGATTGGGAAAAATAAAACAACTCACTCAAAAAACAATAAAAATAAATAAGAACAGTGTATAGAGAAGCGTAAATTGCTTGATCCCTTTATTGGAGGTCTAAGCCTCTATTTATATACAAAAGATTGTAAAATTATGGTAGGACTCGCGTTGCTTGTCCTCCAATTCTTTCTATATAAACATTCTTTACTAATAGAGTTCTTTCCATTGTCTAATTTTCCATACATAGAACTTGCCTTGTACAGAACTTCCTATCTCAGAATTTTCCTTCTACGGTAAATCCTTCAACTGGTAGGACTTGTGCATTCTTGAGTAACTGGGCTGAACATACTTTGATCCGGCTGGGCTTGAGTAATGGACCGGATGTTAAATATTAACATGTTGGGCTGATCATCTCTTAATTCGGGCTTCAACAGGGCTGAAGGTCATATAACAATAGTATTGGGCTTGTGAACAATGATCTTGGACTAGTATCAAACTCAATTTGGGTTTGAGCGAGGTGGGCTTTATAAACTTATCAAGGATATGTTTATATCTATGATGACGTGGATTATTCTCATTGGAGGGGATTTTTTCCCTCCACACATACCAAAATGGATTGGCTTATTCCGACAAATATGTCATTTTTGGATGAAGAAATTGTTGGCACAAGTGCCCTTAATTAACCTCTTACTATTTTGATGATTACAAACAAAGATAAAAAGTGCTTTTAACATGTCTCCATTTGAGACGTAGTAAAGTAGGAGCACCAATAAAGAACAAGGCATGGAAACATCAAGAAATGGATGACAAAATGGAAAGCCCTCATCTCATCAACCGGGGTAGTTTAGAGATGGTGAGAGTAGATTTAATGTAAGGCATAATAGTTTATAACCTTTTGGTTTAAAGCTCAACTTGCATTCATTCATACATCATGCAAACTATATTTTTGTCGCTTGAACTAACCGATCAGATACACAATGTGACCGAACAGATAGTTATGTAAAATGTCAAATTATGACTGTTGTAACCGATCACTTCAGTAATGTGATCGATCAAATTGATCCAAGTGATCGAACAAATCACCTCATATTATCGATAAGATGCCAAAAACAATGAAGTTTTAAGTTTGTGAAAAACATCATGTGACTGATCACTTCATTTATGTAACCGATCAGATGACATAAAATGATCGATCAAATCACTTCATACTATCGATAGGATGAAGAAAACAGTGCGCCTGGAAAAACTGTAACTTATTTATGTGACCGATCAGATCATTAATGTAACCGGTCAGATGCTTTGAATCTTGAAAGTGCGGAGAAAAATGATCTTATCATACCGATCACTTCATTGATGTAATCGGTCAGATGATCCAACTGTCCGAAGAGATGAAGCATGTGTTCGATCACTACTTGACTTCAAGTGATCACACAGATGACTCATGTGATCGATCAGATGGGAAAAAGTCAGATTTTTTTTTAAACCGTAACAGTATTCTTAACAGGTTTTGAAATCTTATCCAATAATGATTGAGCCTCTATATAAACACATCAAGGTTTTCATTAACATACACGCATTACATCAAGAAAGAAAAACCTTGTGATCAAAAGAAACTTGAATTGATCATTGTCTTATTCATATCATCTGAGCTATAAACCGTTTTGCTATATTCTATTTTTGCCATAGGATTATGAGCTTTATCTGCGTATCAATTCAGAGAGTTTCTTCATTCTTCATTTATATTCATCAAGAACTATTGTACGGGTTGGTGTAACCCAGAAGAAGTCTAAGAGAGGTCTATTCTCTAAGCAAGAAGATTTAGAAGCAGTGTGTGTAACGATCCACTCCACCACATGGTATGATATTGTCCGCTTTGGGCCTGAGTCCGCACGGTTTTGCTCTTGGGCTTCACCCCAAAAGGCCTCATACCAATTGGAGGTGACACACTTACATATAAGTACTTCACCTTTCCTCTACCCAGGCGATGTGGGACTGTGCACCCGTAGTGCACCCGTAGCTCGCCAGTGTGGTAGCCTGACAGTGTCTCTCGCACCCGCCCACGGCACACCCGCCCACAGGGTCATCACAATCCACCCCCCTTGGAGGCCCGACGTCCCCGTCGGCACACTTCCGGCTGGGTCAGGCTCTGATACCATTTGTAACGATCCACTCCACCACATGGTATGATATTGTCCGCTTTGGGCCTGAGCCCGCACGGTTTTGCTCTTGGGCTTCACCCCAAAAGGCCTCATACCAATTGGAGGTGACACACTTACATATAAGTACTTCACCTTTCCTCTACCCAGGCGATGTGGGACTGTGCACCCGTAGTGCACCCGTAGCTCGCCAGTGTGGTAGCCTGACAGTATCTCTCGCACCCGCCCACGGCACACCCGCCCACAGGGTCATCACAATCCACCCCCCTTGGAGGCCCGACGTCCCCGTCGGCACACTTCCGGCTGGGTCAGGCTCTGATACCATTTGTAACGATCCACTCCACCACATGGTATGATATTGTCCGCTTTGGGCCTGAGCCCGCACAGTTTTGCTCTTGGGCTTCACCCCAAAAGGCCTCATACCAATTGGAGGTGACACACTTACATATAAGTACTTCACCTTTCCTCTACCCAGGCGATGTGGGACTGTGCACCCGTAGTGCACCCGTAGCTCGCCAGTGTGGTAGCCTGACAGTGTCTCTCGCACCCGCCCACGGCACACCCGCCCACAGGGTCATCACAATCCACCCCCCTTGGAGGCCCGACGTCCCCGTCGGCACACTTCCGACTGGGTCAGGCTCTGATACCATTTGTAACGATCCACTCCACCACATGGTATGATATTGTCCGCTTTGGGCCTGAGCCCGCACGGTTTTGCTCTTGGGCTTCACCCCAAAAGGCCTCATACCAATTGGAGGTGACACACTTACATATAAGTACTTCACCTTTCCTCTACCCAGGCGATGTGGGACTGTGCACCCGTAGTGCACCCGTAGCTCGCCAGTGTGGTAGCCTGACAGTGTCTCTCGCACCCGCCCACGGCACACCCGCCCACAAAGAGAAGCCTTATTGGGTTCTGGGAAGTCTCAAGAGTGATCTTGAGCCGAGGAGTAGGAGTTTCCAAACCTCGCTAAATCTTGGTGTTCTGAGTTTACTTTTCTCTCTTTCTCTCTCTCTGCCTTATTATATAATTATTATTGCTTGTATTTTTTATTTATTATTGTGTCTATAAATATCATTTATTGTCTAGCTTAAATAAACAATCAAAACGATTATTTGGTATCATTCTTTTAAGACTCTATTCACCCCCTATAGAGCCATTTACTAGGTAACAATTGGTATCAAAGCCTATTCTCTAATATAAAGATCTGACCATCTTAGTTAATCGATTATGTCTAATGTTAACAGTACCGCATTTCGAGAAGGTCATTCTAACCACCGACCACCTTGGTTCGATGGAATCAATTACAGTTATTGAAAAATTGAATGAAGGACTTTCTTCAAGCTATAAATTATCAGATTTGGCATGTTATAATCAATGGTCCTTATGTTCCTATGATATAAGTAGACAAAGTCAATAAACCGAAAAAGATGAGTGAATGGAACGACACTGATTATAACTCATCTCCATTAATGCTAGGGCATAAGTGAACCTAAACTATGCTCTTAGTCCCACTAAATATAATAGAGTCTCCATATGTAACTCTGCCAAAGAAATTTGGGATAAGTTTGAGATCACTTATGAAGGCACCTCTGAAGTCCGTGAATCTAGAATTGATTTGCCCATGCATCAATATGAACTTTTTCTTACGAAAGAAAATGAATCCATTAGTGATATGTTTATTCGATTCACTGACATTATTAACGATTTAAAGCATCTTGGCAGAAATATTTCTAAATCTAGTATTAAAAGGAAAATTCTCTGAAGTTTACCTGCAAAATGGGATGCTAAGGTCGCTGCAATCAAAGAAGCACACAATTTCAACACACTTGGGATAGATGAACTTCTCGGGTGTTTCCTCACTTGGGAAATAACTCTAAAAAGCAGAGAGGGTGAACCAATTCAAAAGAAGAGTCTGGCTTTTCAAGCCGCCAACCATGATGACATGGACGAAGCAACCGAAAAGGAAGAAAAAGACATTGCTCTCATCACATAAGCCTTCAGAAGAATACTTCCAACGTGAAAGCTTTAACGACGTAATCCAATGAGAAAAGTTAAATCCTCAAATGGACAAAACAGAAGGGAAAATCCAACATGTTTTCACTATGGAAAGCATGGTCATTACAAATCAGACTGTGCCAAATACTAAATCCTCCAAGAAAATAAGTAAAATAAGGCAGCAAAGCAGGCTACTTGGGATGATAAAGAATCCGATACATCTGAAGGTGATGATGAAACAGAAATTGCAAATCTCTGTCTTATAGCAGCCAACGATGAGGTATCTTCTGAGTCTAAATCTTATTCAAATTCTCTTCCATCATATGATGATATAGTAAATTCATACAATGATTTAAAAGAAGCTTTTATAGAATTGCATAACGAATTAAGAAAGTCAGTTCTAAAGAGTGCCTCCCTTAAAAAAGAAAATTACCTACTCACTCGCAAGTTATCAAAGGCTGAAAGTGAACTTGTCTCCTTCAAGGAGGAAAAATAATATTCTCTTTTAATTGAAACACCATATTTTGATTTACTTTCAGAAAATGAATATCTAAAGAAAACCATTGAAGATCAAGTTGACATTTTGGCAAAATTCACCTAAGGTAAAGAGAACTTAGGAATTATGCTTGGGAAACAACGAAATACATTATCCAAAGAAGGTTTAGGCTTTAGTCATCATAACAAGGATATATGTCTGCTGAAAAAGAGAGAAACATTGCACAAAACATTTATTAAAAGTTTTTCACCTCTATCGCATAATTCAAGATTCAATCGTCACAAGCATTATGATCATAAAAGTTATAACTACTCTGTTATATGACCAATTGTCAAACAAATTCGGGTGGTCAAAAAAGCACATATATCTAACCAAGCTAGACCCAAACTCAAATGGGTACCAAAACAAGTCACTTGAGATTTATTTTTTAGGTATGTCTGAAATCATCTTCTTCAAATGACAAATAGTTTCTAGATAGTGTATGCTTAAGGCATATGGCAGGAGATAAATCAAAATTTCTCTCATTAAAGTCATATGATGGATCAAGGAACTGTCACATTCGAGGACAACTCTAAAGGTAAAGTACTTAGAACAGGATCCATAGGTATATCTTCCTCCCTATCTATTGATAATGTCTTACATGTTAATGGCTTAAAGCATAATCTATTCAGCATCAGTCAATTATGTGACAAAGGATATAATGTAGTGTTCCAATCAAATAAATGCATTGTTGAACTTGACGGGAAAAAGATTTTCACTACAAATAGAAACGGTAATATTTATACTTTTCTCCTATGTGAACTTCATGCTCAAGATATTAAGTGTTTTGTCTCATCATCTACTTAAAATAGTTGGCTATGGCATAGACGATTGGGATATACTAGTATGGATCTTATTTCTAGATTATCTACCAAAGACTTAGTTAAAGGTCTTCCAAACACTAAGTTCATAAAAGATAGAACATGTAGCTCTTGCCAATTAGGGAAGCAAATCAAAATATCCTTTAAGAGTAAAAAAGATATCACCACTTCCAGACCATTGGAATTATTGCACATGGACTTGTTTGGTCCTGAAAGACTGCTAGTCTTGGAAATAAATTCTTTGTTTTCGTTATTGTTGATGACTACTTAAGATTTTACATGGGTCTTCTTTCTCACACATAAAAATGAGGCTCACTCTATGTTTTTCAGTTTTTGCAAAAAAGTTGAAAATGAAAAAGAATATATCATTAAAAGGATTTGTAGTATAGAGGTAGAAAATTTGAAAATCAAGATATTGATAAATTCTGTGATTTAAACAGGTATAACAATAACCTCTCTGCTCTCATAACACCTCAACAAAATGGAGTGGTTAACGAAAGAACCGATCTTTTCAAGAAATGTCCAGAACCATGCTAAATGAGCACAACTCTCCTAGATCTCTATGGGCTGAAGCTGTTAGTATTGCACGCTATGTCATAAATCGTGTTATCATTAAAAAAATCATCTACAAAACCCCATATGAAATTTGGAGCAAAAGAAAGCCCAATATCAGACATTTCAAAGTTTTTGGGTGCAAATGCTTTGTCTTAATTGATAAGGTGATGAGCGCTGAAAAGTGCGTATTTAAACCCCTTAAACTTAGGCATTCTAGTACCTTTATCTATCTTACTTTATCGTTTTAGATTGATTTCATATTATTTCCATTTTCAGGCACTTATCCCGAAAATAAGCTAACTCAGCCAAATAAGAGCTTAATTGAAGCAATTCTGGGATTAAACAAAGAAAAGAGCAAAGTGGAGAAAGAAAGAAGCAAGTGAAGCCAAAGGTGGGAAGCAGCAAAGTTTGATCGATCCAAGTTCAAGATTCGATCGATCGAAAAATGATCGATCTCAGCACTTCAAGATAGATCCAAGCCTAGACCCAAAAGTATAAAGTCTAAAAGTTCGATCGATCCAACACCATCCTTCGATCGATCGAACACTTTTATCCTTATTCAAATGATTGATCATATCCACAGCTGTATCACCCAATAACCACTTTTGTCCTTTTCCCATAAATATCTCCCAAAATATCTCGGATTTATCTTTTTCCAAAAAGCTCAGCCAGTTAAATCGATCCAGCCTAAGTTCGATAGATCTCAGCCAGTTCGATCGATCCAAGTCCAAGGTTCAATCGATCGAACTTCCTCCAGTGTGAAAAAGTTAAATTTTTATCTCATTGAAAGTTGTCCTTTATCCAATCATTAGGAAATATTGTGTGCACGACCCCAGCTCACTATGGGTGTCATTTTGACCAACCTATATAAGGATAAGGATTGCTTTTTATAAAGGAGCCAACATTTATTTTCATATCATCTCTTGGAGAGCAAGCTTAGAGGAAGAGGAGGCTAGAGACACCATTGGAGTTCTTCATCAACAAGGAGCAAATTTCAACCATGGAATTAGCCCTTGAGGGTTGAAGTAACATCACCCTGAGTGGCTAGACATCCTCTTGGGGCTAGAGTTAGCTCCAAGCATGCTTTCTATATCTTAATCTTGTGTATCATTAAGGGATTAGTGTTGTAATTGATGTTTTGACATTTTGATATATTTAGATCTTGTTTATTCAATGATTTATGTGGTTTAATGCTTCTAATTGATCATTTCATTCTATCAATATGTCTATGTATGCTAGAATAGATGTTCATGTGCTTGTCTCTAGATTTTGTATTATTGATGCATGTCTATATGTATTGATGCTATAGATTTGGAGATTGTTAAAACATAGTGCTTAAAGGAATGCTCTTGTGATTCTCTTGATGGTTCATGCTTATGCCTTGATGGATTGTGCCTCTCCCCTAGTTTATTTTCATGCTAGTAGAGTAGATGTAATGTAGATGTAGTGTAGTTGTAGTGTAGTGTTAAATGAGAAGACAACCTATGCTTGTTGTTTGATGATCCAAGCTTTTGAATGCAAGTAGCATATGCCTCTATCCTTGTGTTGTATTTGGATTGTGAGCTTAATGAAAGGATTAATGACTTGTTTTGATTTATTGTGCCCTTCACATATTGTTTAGACAATATTCATGGTTTAGATATATTGTGCCTTTCACATGATGTTTAGACAATACAGGCTTAACTAGTCATCCTTACTTGTTGAATCAACCAAACACACACACACCAATATTGCAATACACCATTTGCCCTCATTAATCACTTGTCAATGATATAGAAATGCATTGCTTGGGGGTGATCTCTAAACCCCAAGATCTCTCTCTCTTACTTACTCTTAATTGTATTATTTGCTATCACTTAGTTTAATTTAGTTGTTCTTTAATCAACCAACCAACCAAATGTTTGGTCACTCGACCTACTAGCCCTAATAACAATTCCACGACATTGCTCGATCCTCACAATCCCTTGGGACGATTCATACTCGCCCTAACTATATTTATAGTGAAAGGTAGTAGTGGCTTCTATAAATGTAAAACTCTTGACCCTCGCCTTATAATGCACACACTCCTCAAGCTTGGCAGTGGTTGGACGACACGAACCGCATCAGTTTTTGGCGCCGTTGCCGACGATTGATTGATTAGATTAGGCAACGTCGGAATTGTGGAATTGATTAGGATTAGTACTCTTTTGATCGTGTCTTTACTTTATTTTTATTTTTCTTTTTGGTTACTTATTGTGTTGTTCTTACTTGACTAGGTGCATTGTTAGAGAGGAAGCAAGCAAATGAGCCATCAAGCATTCAAGCATGCAAAGAAAGTAAAAAGCTAAAAATTCTAAAAATTGCTAAGCTAAGCTTTAAATTTGGAGTTAAAGTGCTAAATGACCATTGTGAGACTTTCTTTACTCAATCCCTTAGTTAAATCGTCGGCTCGCGTGGAGGCTTATTTTTAATTATCTTGCATCATTGTTGTTAAACATGGGAGTATGAATTAAGTGTTTGTGGAAGAAGTCTAATTGCATTGTTGTGAAAGTATAGTGTTTGTCATTCTTTGTGTTTCTTTGTGTTTTGCATTGTGCACGCATGGACGTCGTTCATTGAGACCAACTCTTATCCCTCTTGATTTACATCTTGAATCTATCGTTAGAAATCCTAGGGGAAGAGGAAGTTCAAATAGAGCCAATCTATCAATGGATGACCATAATGACAATCATGTTGAGGACCTTGGTCACATAGACCAACAAGGTATCCTTCATCCCAATGTGCACAATGAGAACATACAAGTACCTTTGGGCATGCCTAGGCCATTCATTCACCAACCACCACAACAACAAGGCCAAGTTCCATATGGAATGCCAAGGCCAATGTATGCTCCACAACCTCCCATCAACAATCAAGGAATTCAAAACCAAGGTGTTCATGTTGTACCTCAAGTAGCTAATCCACCTCTTGCTTTAAGAGACCATTATGTGCCTAATGAGTATAATGCACCTACACGCATCCAATTGCCTCCATTTAGAGCACATCATTATGAAATTAAGCCACAAACCATTCAAATACTTTCTAACTATCATGGACTTCCAAGTGAAGAACCTTTCAAGCATTTGGATAAGTTTCTTGAAATATATTCCACCGTAAAATATACGGACATGCCGGTAGAGGTTTTAAGACTCAAACTTTTTCCATTCACCTTAAAAGATAAGGCAAAGTATTGGTTTAACAATCTTAGGCCTTTTTTAATCACTTCTTGGGCAGAATTGCAACAAGAATTCTTGAAGAAGTACTATCCGATTTCTAAGACCAATGCCATGAGAACCTCAATTCGAGAATTTTCACATAGGGATGGAGAAACGTTTCATGAAGCATGGGAACACTTCAATGAATTGCTTAAGAAGTGTCCACATCATGACATGCCCAAATGGCAATTAGTTCAATATTTCTTTGAGAGCTTATCGGATAACTATAAGGGTATGGTTGATGCTTCCATGGGTGGCTCATACATTGATAGGCATGAGGATGATGTGTGGCGTCTCTATGAGAGCATGAGTGAAAATTCTTTGCATAGAACACTATTATCTAAGAATGGTAGAAATTCATAAGGTAGGAAGAGTGTTGGCTTACATCAAGTCGACCATTTAAATGAAATAGCCGCCAAAATGAAGTCTTTATCTCAAAGGTTTGATCAATTTTTGATTAACCAAAACTTGGCGAACCAAGTATCTTCCTTCCCTAACCATTCTCATCGTACATCAACTGAAACATGTATGACTTGTTCTAGTGTTATTCATTCTACTTCTCATTGTCCTCACGGACAAGTGCAAAGTGAACCTAATGAACAAGTCAATGCGGCTTTTGTGAACCAAGGGAACAATCTTTATGGTACTCATTATAATCCAAGTTGGAGGAATCATCCGAATTTCTCTCGAAAAAACCAAGGAGAGGGCTCAAACCCCTCCCAAGGCGGTTTTCAAGGGAGGTACATTCCACCTCCACTTCAAAACCAAGGATCCCAAGGTTATAGACCTTATCAATCACAAGGGAATCAATTTGCTAATTCTCATTTTCCTAACCAATCTTATTCCCAAGGTAATACTAGAAGTCCCACCTTTGAAGAAAAAGTTTTGAATGCTTTGGGCACTTTAGAGGCTAACACTCAATTGCTTCATTCTCACTCTTAATCTATTGCGAAGCTAGAAACCCAAGTAGGGCAAATAGCAAGCACTCTCAATGCAAGAGAGAAGGGAAAAATGCCTATTAATGTCCCACCTAAGCAACAATGTGTTGTGGAAACCCATTTCTCATCGGAAGGCCACACCATTGAACATGTTAATGCAGTGACTACCTTGCGGAGTGGTAAGATTGTGGACAATTAAGTTGGAATGTCCAATTAAGAAAGTGAACTGGTGCAACCTCAAGTTGTCACCCGTTCCATTTCACACCCATTCCTCGTTCATTGCATATACATGATCTTGTAAATGAGAAAGTTTTGAAAGATGTGTTTGAAAAAGAAGTTTTGAAAAATGATGTTGAAAAGGTTTTGTTAAAAAATGATTTGAAAACTTCTTGTGTTGAAAAGAGTTCAAAAGAAAATTTTAAAAAAGTGTTTGAACCAAAAGTTTCATTTCCGGATGCCTTAAAAGGATCCATTTCAAAAGACAAGAAAAAGGCAAAAACCAATGAAATCATGGAAATGTTTAGGCAAGTGAAAGTTAATCTTCCACTATTAGATGCAATCAAGCAAATTCCGGCTTATGCCAAATTCTTGAAGGACTTACGTACCCAAAAGCGGAAGAACAAGAGCCAAGCACCAAGAAAAGTGATTTTGACCGAGCAAGTAAGCTCAATTTTGCAGCATAACACTCTTCCAAAGTTTAAGGACCCTGGTTCACCCACTACATCATGCATTATTAGTGATCATATCATTAATCGGGCGCTTCTTGACTTAGGAGCAAGTGTTAACCTTCTTCCATACTCGGTTTATGTCAAATTGGGCCTACGTGAATTGAAACCGACGTCGGTGGTTTTGCAATTTGTCGACCAATCCATTAAGCAACCTAGGGGTATAATTGAGGCTGTTTTGATAAAGATTGATAAATTCTTCTTCCCGGTTGATTTCGTTGTCATAGACACGGAACCAATTTCCAATCCTAAAAGCCAAATTCCCGTTATCCTTGGCCGTCCTTTCTTAGCAACCACTAATGCCAACATCAATTGTAGGACGGGGATAATGAATATCTCATTTGGCCACATGAAAGTGAAATTGAATATCTTTAATCCCACACCCAATTCATTTGACAAATATGAAGGAGAGGTTAATGTTGTAGATAAATGTCATGATCTTCAATGTCAAGGAAATGAACTTTTGTGTAAAACCAAAACTTCCAAAGGATCATCTTCAACCTTGCATTCTCAAAATCTTGTTTCAAACTCTTGCTTTGAAAGGGCATGGAAGCCCAAAGGTTGTGATTGCATAGACAAGGGACCAAAGATTTCTTTTGAGCTTAATCCAACAAGTTCTTCAAAGAACCATTCGTTGGGTGGAGTTCAAAGCATCTATCACCCCAACAAGGAGGGGATGCATTATCAGATCATTAATTTGGGCTAAAAGAGCCCAATGTCTTGCAAGAGACGTTAAAGACTAGCAAAAGCATTCGTAGGGTGTCAAAACTCTATTCCTCCCCCATTTTTATCTTTAATTGCATTTCTTACGAAGTCTATATACTTGTTTTTGGTTCATATGCATTTCAAGGAACTTTGGTGAGGATTGCATAAGCTTTCATGACATTATTGAGCATTCTGCATAGTTTGATCGATCTCAAACCTGAGTTCGATCGATCGAACTCCTCTCTGCATCCAACACTTAAAAAAAATTTCGACCTGCAGAAACCTGCATCCAAATCACCTCTATGTCCCATCGTTCAAACTAACTCTTAGATCGATCAAGAGACCTTCGATCGATCCAACTTTCAAAGTTCGATCGATCTCATGATTCAACACTTAGAAAAATTTTGGGCCTGCATCAACCTGCATATTTCAGCTCTCTGTCTGATCGTTTGAAACATTCCAAGATCGATCTGAAAGTTCTTCGATCGATCCAACTTCCCAGTTCGATCGATCTCATGTTCCAACACTTAGCCAATTTTCTGAGCCAAAAACCTGCATATTTTTGCTCTCTGTCTGATCAATCGAACTCTTGCTTTGATCGATCTCAGTCTTCATTTCATTATTTTGACTTTTCAAATTTCTAAAAATCCAAAAATATTTGCATTTGTATTTCATTTTATTTTTCAAAATGTTTTCAAAAATTCAAAAATATTCTATTTTAATTAATTTTTAATTATTAGTGTTTATTCAATTAAATCTAATTTAAAAAAAAAAAACTCAAAAATATTTTTCTTTATTTTCCAAATTTAATTTTAATTCCAATTTTTTATTTTAATTTAGCAATTTTCAAAAAAATTTCAAAAACCAAAAAAATACTTTGAAGAGAGTTCATCAAAGTTCGATCGATCACAGTTGAGTTCGATCGATTGAACTCTGTTGGGAAAGTTTTTAAAAATAGAATCGAGGGTTCTCACGATCGATCATTTAGATCGATCTCAACCCTCTCTCAAACCTTTGTTCCTCCCCCCCCCCCCTTTCGTCGTCGTCACTGTGCATCATCACCTCTCCCACCTTCGGTGAACCTCCGGCGAAATTAGTGAGCTTCGATCCTCTCTTCATCTTTTCAAATCTCGGATTTCATCTTCCTCTCTGCATCTCATCCACTTCTCTCACTCGTTCAAGGTAAGAACCGAGATCCACTTTGAGATTTGATCTTCGATTTGATGATTCAATGATTTACATACTCGATTTAGGTTGTTTAGATGGTTGAATCTCCATTTTTAAAGCTTCGAAGTCCTGAGTTTTTATATGTATATATATGTGTATGCTTCTATGTATATATGTGTGTTTTGGATCTCATTTTGGGAGTTTGGGCCTCGATCAGTGATAGATATTTGTTGATTTGATGTGTTGTAGGGCCCACGAACACGTTCGTGTGGGCCCCATGCTTCCAAAGTCATAGATATGTGACTTTTGAGTTTTCAATGTCGCACAGTTCGATCGATCGAACTAGTATCTCCGATCGATCTTGAGAGATCGATCGAACTCATGTCTCCGATCGATCGAAGTAGTGAGATCGATCTCACTTACTTTCGATCGATCCAACTTTTGTGATCGATCTCACTTCTTTTTATAATCGATCGAACTTCACAGATCTCACACACACACTTCATTCATCATATCTTATGTTCATGCTATCATATATATGCCCAATGCCTGTGATATTCCACATTGGATGCATTTCATACTTACATTGTTTAGCATGTTTCATATTCTACCACTTGCATAGATTCGTGTCATATTTGTTTTGTCTATTTTATTTGACATACATGATTCTATTTCGTGCTTTTAAATTTCTTATTTTGGCACTAACTCCCATTGCAAGTTTTTCTTTTTGCAGGCCATGGTAAAGAGGAAAACCGTTGCCAACAGGCAACATGGGCCTACCCGACATACTAAGCCACGGACAGAGGAGCCAGCAGAGCCCTCTTATGCACAACGGGAGCCAGCACAGGCTACCCCGTCTCAGTCACTATCTCATAAGCCTAAAGATTACCACATACCATCCACCTCTACAGCTCATCCTGCTTTCACTCTATCACCATCTCCACCGCATCATGGAGCTGAGCATTCACATATACCAGCTCAACCTACTCAGCCAGCTCATCTGGGGCGTGATAGGCCCACGCCTCAATATGCGCGCATGACACTCGACCATGAGTTAGAGTTCAACATGGCCTTCTTCTCTCAATCGGTGCTGACTCGATCCGCCTACCATGATATTATTTAGAGGGGCTTAGCCGTTATTCTTGCCCCTGTTACAGACCCGGTCTACCCACGGCTGGTTCGGTTGTTCTACCAGAACCTTCGACCATCGCCGCGTACCACAGCCGAGATGGTCACTTCTATCGATGGCCATCCGATCACCATTACAGTGGACTCTTTAGCTCGCTCTTGCCGCTATCCACACAGATGTCCTCCAGAGCTTCAGGACACATATCCGAGGCTATTCAGGCCTTCCTATGCCGACATTGCAGTTTTCTCACAACTCACCATGCCAGTGGCGAGACCTTCGCCACCCGGACATTCCTTCCAGATGACCTTTGGTTTATCGATTCCGTTCTCTATCGGAATATATACATGGCGGGACCCATATATATGACGAGTACATCAGCAAGGAGACGCCCGGACGGGCTAAGTCTTTTCTTTTTAGCCACCTCATCACCCAGATCCTCATCGATCAGCGCTACCCCATCCATCCTCGGGAGCACCCCGAGACAGGTTCCTATCACTTCCTCAGGAAGGACTGGAACATGACCTACCACTCCATTATTAAATTTTGACTTGTTGTGAGCATGATCCTGACTTGTCTCATTTGTTTGTCTTGAGCATGAAATGTATGGATGTGTTACTTTGGAATGATCTTAAATTCATACAAGTGTGTTTTGACTTGAATTTGTGCTTTTAAACTTGAAATTGCAAAGTCTTGTCTTAAATGCTCAAAAGTGCTTCAAATGGACCTCTTTGAAAAATTTTGATTTCCAATTGACTTTTGCTCATGACTCAAGTGCATTGTTTTGGTAAAATGATCTTTAAATGATAAAATGCTTTGTGAATTTTCAACTTTATTTCGAAAATGAGAAGTCGAGTTGCATGATTCCTTCTTTTGATGTTCATTCATTGCATGATTCTTGTCATGAAGCTTTTATACAATGCAATTGAATGTTTTGACTCCAAAGTTTTCAAAAATTCTAATTTTGCCCCAAAAGTGTTGAATAATTCCAAAGTTAACCAAAATGCCCTTGTCTGAGTTGAAGTTTGTCCCATTTGATTCATTCCCATCCATTTACATGTGCTAAGTGCCTTTGAACTTGTTTGTGATGCAATTCTTAATTCTTGCCATGCTAGGGCGCAAGTTTGATGTCTTTTGACCTTCCTTATCATGATTTTAATCTTCTCTTATAAACTGAGACTAATTGCATTCTAACCCAACTTTTTGAAGTCATATGATTCCATTATTGCTTATTGAACTTGAAACTTGTCAAATGTGCTCCTTCTTGAATAATTGTGTACACTTTGGAATAATTGCAACTTATTGCTTGTATATACACCATTCTGCACACACTTATGTCACATTGATAGTTTTTGAGAGTTTGTGCGTATTTCATGTCTTATCTTCTTGGAATTGATCTTTAACTAAGTTTGGAGGTGTGTTATGGATGTTGGAGTTTAGAATGCATGATTTCGATGTGGTTTTTGTTCTTTGGCCTTAGTGTCACTCTTTGAACTAAACTTAAATTCTGAAATGCAATTTAACCCGAGTCTGAGGATATGTTTGCTTTGTCTTGCCAATTATCTGTTTAAATGCCATTTATTTAATATCATACATTTGTGATCCATTACTGAGAGCCAAGTAAGGGCTTATGACCGAGATTCTTTCCGGTCCAGATTTTGACTCTATGATGGTAAGCTTCTTGTATTCGAAGTTGTTGCCATTCTCTGCTTCATTTAAGCCTTAGAGGGGGTCATGAGCCATGAGTGATTATAGGATTTTGATTTTGTTACATTGCAGTACAGGATATTTCTTTGTCTAGAGTTTTTGTTGATATATGTGCATCATTCAGATATATGCCATCTAGTTGCATACCATATCCAAGATTCTTTCTTGAACTTATCTGTCATAACATGCTTTGGATTGAAGTGTTTTGCAACCGTGCATTCCACTTAGTCTTTATTACATGACATGTATGCTTCTTGAGTCCTAGGTTGACAGTTGTCATGATTATATGCTCCATGTTATCCTGTTTGTTCCATTTGATCTTAAATGATGCACTTGTAGACATTCTTGCTTAGGAATTGATACGATGTCATCCTAGGTTCTACGTGTTATGTCATTGCAGCATCTACTTGAGTTTTAGGTTTATAAATGCACGTTGCATCATTTATGCACATCACAGCCTATGCTTACCCTGTTGATCATATTTTTGCTCAAAATGTCCCACATGTGACTTTTCTGCCCTCAATGCCATCACAGCATAACTGAGTTTGCTTATTGTGCTTTGATCTATCCTATCTAGTTAAGACATATTGAATGATAATTTTGAAGCTTCTTAATCATTTATTGCACAAGCATGATCCTACTTGTCTATTCTCTGTTTCTACTTGATTCAGGCATGTTTTATGTTTTCTTATTAGTTGCTTACCTTATTCTTTACCTGTGCACTAATTTACTCTTGTTGCTTTTGCAAATGCAGCGCAGACAAAAGACTCTTGCTAGAAAGCGAGTATAGAGAGCTAGACAACCTCCTCCTCCATCTCCAATGGCAAAGTCTTCTTCATCGTCTTCATCTTCTACATCAATCCATTCTAAGCCATCTTCTATGGATGCCGAGCACTTTATTATTTGAAAGGTCCCTGCTGAGTCCTACTCCAGTAAGAAGCGAGAGACCGAGTACAGATTTGTTCATAATCTATTCTCTAAGTTGGACCAGACCAAGTGGTCCTACGATGAGCTTGTTCAGAAGGGCATTGATGCCATTATGACACCAACAGACACAGTTGTCTATCCCCGATTGGTTGCATTGTTCTGCCAGCACCTCTGGATGAATGAAGATGACCGACTTCTTCTATATACCACCATTGACGGTCAGGAGATCAACATTTATATCCCGGCCATAGCTGTTGCTTGTCGATGCCCCCACACTTCTCTACTAGCTGCTGATTCTCAGGATCCCTTGTATCCTAGTGCTCCACCTTTTCCTACTAAGTTGACTATGGTAGCTACTCTATCTCTACATGCTGCCTTTGAGGGCAACACCTTTACAAATCAGGTTGAGATTGATCCCCGGTATTGGTTTATTGACTACGTGTTGCACCTCAATGCCTTTCCATCAGGCCATGGTACCCAGAGGCGAGAGGGGATCTTTCAGGCTCTATACTATTTGAGCCAGGGTTATTGGATTTCTGTCCCTACACTTATTTGGGAGCTCATGCACAAGTTCTGGAAGAATCTGCATCATACACAAAGTTCTAGAGCTGTGACTTGGCCTATACCTTATGGCCACTTGATTACACAGCTACTACTTGATCAGGGTTATCAGTTTGACCCGGATGAGATTCCAGTAACTGATGCAGAGAAAGAGAGGAGAGCATATAATCAGGCTAGGTGGATGAAGACTTACAATTCTTGCCTTAAGAACAGGAAGAACAGAGATATGAAAAGACTGCAGGCGTAGTAGAAAGTAGCAGAGGAGGCAACTATAGCGGACGACGATGCAGAAGATACAGTAGATAGATCTCCCCCAAGACAGAGGCGTCGCATTACCACTTCAGGTTCTACCTCACAGCCAGATGTACCTAGTACATCTCAACAGGCTGGCACTTCACATGTTCATCCCACCGAGCCGACAACACAAACTGACACTCGATCCCGCCATACCAGTATTGATTCTAGCTACAAATCTGAGGTAGCTTAGTTGCACACAAACTTCATTTCTTTTAGAGCTGATATGATCGGGCTGCACGAGGATGTCACGAGGTGGCATGAAAATCTGGTGAGGAGACATGACGACCTGGTGAAGAGATACAATGATTTAGTCAGGCGATCTGATGACTTGAGGGCAGATGTAGCTGAGGAGAGGCGTGAACTTGGAGCTTTGCGGACTGACCTTATGACTTCTCTCACTCACCATAACAAGGAGATGTCTGACATGCTGCAGCATATTGCTGATATGATGATCCCAGATCCTGTTTCCTGATTCTGCCATTCTCTTTCCTACTCATTATCTGTCATTGATACTTGCTCTATTATTACTGAGATATTTTTGCACTATCATTGCTGAGATATTTTTGCACTATCTTGATACTTGCACTGGTTTTAGATATTTTAGATATTATTGCTCGCACTGCATTTGCTTATACATTGATCTTTAGATATATACTTTTGGATTTACTTGCTTTATATATGGATTTTTGGGATTTTGATATCAATTTTGGATATTCTGCATTTTACATTGCTAGATGCCATGATTTTTGCCCAGTTCTCCGTTTCACCTCTCATTTATAACATTGATGCATATGCTTTGACAATTGCTAGTATGACCATTTTCAGACACGTTTTCGGAATCCAAGTTTGGGGGTGCGCCTTCCAAAGCTAAACTTCCGTTGCCGGGTCCCTTTTGCTTCACCCATTTGGTATACTATTTCCATTATCTGTTGCTTCTTTACACATTGAGGACAATGTACAGATTAAGTTAAGAGGTGTATTAGCACATTTTACATGTCACACTTACTTTCTATGCATGTGGTATGATTTGAGAGTCCTGGGCTATGATTTTGATCTTTTAAGGGCCATGATACTTAGAATTTACAAATTGCTTGACTTGAGAGTCCAATACTCCTTGTATGTTTTGTGGATGCCATTTAAGAGTAAATTTTTTGAAAGATTGATATCTTGATTGCAATTGTGGTCCACATCATCTTGATCTTGTGATTGTTTTGAGATTCACTCTAGGATTCTACACTAGCATAGGTGCACACTACCATTCATTTGTGGGGTATATGCTTTATTGATTATTGATTTGGTTATATCCCAATTGAGCTAGTAGTGCATTGAAAGCTTTCATTCTTGATAAAGGTGGAAAACAAACCCAGTTCATTAAGTAGCCAGGATTCTAGCCTCATCAAGCACTGAATTTCTCACGCCGAAAGGTGGAGGGCCCAAACTCTAGGTTAAAAAAAAAAAAAAAAAAAAAAAAAAAAAAAAAAAAAAAGCAAATGAAAAAAAAAAGTGAGGACTTCTCCCTAAAGGTAAGAAGTGGGAAATAATTAGACAGAAGTAGTTTTGATTTGTAGCCTAGTTGATTTGAGCTTGTAAGTCCTTAGGGGTGTTTAAACACCTAATACCCTAAAGCCGTCCGGTTTGGGAGTCATTGACCTAACGCTCGACCTCATGGATTGCTAGAAAGCTTAATAGATCACTACATTGCACCATACTTCCATCTTTGATCCTCTAAGTTAGTAAAAAACAAAAATCGAATGAAAAGAATAAGCGCACCTAGATGAATAAAGCTTTAATAAAAGGTTCATTCTTTGTCTTGATGATCGGTACTAGATTTGTATGCTAGTTTGAGGCTGGATGTAATCATTTCTTTAGTTGGCTTAGATAGCAACATATTTGATGCCAGTTCACTTAAAAGGGATTCTAGAGTTGTTTTGATTTGCATGATCATTGTCTTGATGTGTGGAGGACCATATTTGTTTGCTTGGTGTTGAAATTTTGGGAGATTGCTTGGAAAGGGTTGAAAAATTGCATACTTGAGGTAGTTTTCTCCCAATACTTGTTTTGTATATTAGTACCTCTTTGGTGAGAAAGAGCTCAATGTTTGTGGGTATCATTTCTGGAAACCCTCATGAGACTTCACTCGTCCACTAGGGGTAACCTAGGGGTTGAAAAGGCTTGTTGCATCCGCTAAATGCAATCGTGTTCCCTATGAAAGTGACGTTATCCTTTCATTGCTTTCTAGTTCATAGTTACTTAGTTATTTATTTATTTCTTTCCTTTTAGTTCATTGCTAGGGACTAACAATATCTAAATTTGGGGGTGTGATAAGTGCTTAAATGTGACGCATTTTAGCACCTAAGTTAGGGTATTTAAGTCATTCATCTTACTTTCATGTCTTAGTACTTATTTGTGTTTTTACCTATTTCATGTTAATAAAATTCAAACAAGCTAAAAAGAGCCATTTAGCTCAATTTTAGAGCTAAGGAGCAAAGTTGGAAAGAAGCCAAGAAAATTGCACCAGAGGCACTTCAATCGATTGAATGGAGTCCCGATCGATCGAAGTCAGCTACAATCAATCAAAATAAGGTGGTGCCAGCTCAGCAAAGTGAATAAGGCCCAGAAGATATTTTTGATGTCACGTTAGCTTCAATCGATCGAAGCTAAATGTTTGACCAATCAAAGATCTTCGATCGATTGAAATGCCTGCTGGCAGTGTGCTATCTAATTCTCGAGCGCGCTGGACTATACCTAATTTGTGTAGCTGCGAATTTCCTCCAATCATATGTTGTATTTCTGAATTGGTGTCTAAACTAAGTGTTTGATCAATCGAAGATCTTCGATCGATCGAGATGCCTGCTGGCAGTGTGCTGTCTAATTCCCGAGCGCGCTAGACTCTACCTAATTTGTGTAGTTGCGAATTTTCTCCAATCATATGTTGTATTTCTAACTTGGTGTCTACTCAAAGAGGCTTGTAATTAATTAATTGAACATTATCTTATATCATTCATAGGAATAGATATTTTACAATATGTATATATATATATAGTTCTCTCTAGAACTAGGGTTTTGGAAAGAAAAGTAAGGATAAAGATGATGATGCCAACCTCCAAGTTAGCTCTTGAGGGTTCTATGACCATTACAATGAGTGGCTAAATCCTTCACTTGGGGCTAGAGATAGCCCCTAGGCTTGCTTCCTAAACCTAACTTTTGTGTATTTTTGGGAATTTTAGTTGTAATAAATGTTTTGACCATGAATAAATATAGATCTTGTGATTTTTACTAGATTTGTATGTATAAATGTTTGCAATTGATCATTTAGTTCTATCCATATGTCTATGTATGCTAGAATGAATGTTTATGTGTTTTTCTCTAGATTTTATGAAATTAATGCATGTCTATGTATATTGATGTTGTTAGTCTAGTGATGGTCAAAACATGGTACTTAACTGAATACTCTTATGATTTATTTGATGGTTCATACTTGTTTCTTGATGGATTGTGCCACACCCTTAGTTTAATTTTCATGTCACTAATGTAGTGTAATTCCTTTAATTTCTTAGATAGGTGGACAATCCATTCTTATTGTTTGATGTTCCATACTTATAATTGCAAAAAGTACAATTTTCTAGATGCACTAATTGTGTTTTAATTGAATGGTTATTGGTCTCATTTGATAGGTTGTGCTATTCACTAGATTGACTAGATAATCTATGCTTATTTGCCATCCATGATTAGTTTTCAATAAGTGACACACACACACACACACACATTTTACAACTTGAATTTCCCCATTAATTTACAATTGCTAGTGTTTGGTGAAGTGAAGTTTAGTGGTGAACTTTAAGCCCCAAAACCTCTCTCTCATATATCTTTTCTCTAATTTCTAGATTGTTATTTACTTGCATTGTTTTAATTGAACCATAGTTTAATCAAATCAAATACATATTTTGATCATTCGACCTACTAACCTAACAATTGATTACAAAACACGCTTCATTTCCCTTAGGATGATTCCTACTCACTCTTGCTATATTTTAATTAGTAGTGATAATGGCATTCTATAAATTCAAACGTGGCCACATTACACACTTTTGTACTTTAGTATTCAACGGACACACCAAAGTTAGTTTGAATTGTTTTTTTACAATTTTGTAAAATGTTACGATTCACAATCTGATTCTGCTTTTTTGATTTTACATAGAATACCGATTTTAAAAACCTTAGTTTCACTACGGAAGATTAAAAGTTGCCTTTAGGTTTTACCCTTTTTTTTAAAAAAAAAAAAGTTCCAAATGCATATAGAATATTTTGGGCATCCTGTAGATTTGTTGGGCGTATTGCCTTAGAAAGGAGCGACCTTCGCTTTGGAATGAATTTTCCCTTCCATTGGGCTTGTCCAATGGTTGGGCCTTATGCTTTGTAATTATCTTTATATATATATATACACACACACACACATTTTACCTTCCCAAAAAAAAAAAAAAAATTTTGTGTAAATAGAGACAAAAGGAATAGAAATATCAGACACAAATATGGAGACTTTGAACTCAAAACATCCCATAACCAACACCAATACTACTATAGTGTAAAATATTCAACAATTGACTTACAATGGGCCTGTGGCTATGGCATAATGGTGATACGCTAATAGCTAATATTGTTTATCTTGCAAGTGCTTGAATGCAAAACTAAATACAAACACTAAAATAAATAAATAATAAATAAATGGGTAAAGTGTGTTAAAAAAAAAAAACCTACCGAAGATGAAAAATCTCAAGCACACTACCAACCAACTTGACTACTACACTCTTATAACACAAGTATAATCATAAATATATATAATATTTTCGGGCTCGGATTGGGCTTCAAGCTTTATCCATATCAACTCAAGCCCAGCCCGAATTGAATTCGGCCTCAAAATATATAATCCAAGCCTGAACAGAAATTAGAAAAATATTACCCAAGCCCACACAATTTCTGACTGGGCTCGAGTTATTTCGGGTTGGGCACGGCCGAATTGTAGCCCTATATGAATGAGTCAGGCAACAAAATTCAATTTTGGGCCTTTTTGGACATTTCTGTGCATATATCCATCTCAAACAAAACCAGCCCAGGCCTGGACGAGACATTAATATTGACCCCAAAAAATAATTCAACTGTGGGCCTGCCTTTATGTACATTTCTGTGGACATATCAATTATTTATATATAAAAAGTCGATTTCTTCTGCGAAGTCTTCACAGTCGGAGAAGAAGGGCTTGCTCTTTGCTTGCTGGTAAGGAGTTACTACTTTAATTTCCTTTCTCTTTCTTGCCTATATATATATATATATATATGTATATATGTTTGTGTACACTCATACACAGTCGTGATATGTCAAATTTTTGTATTTCTTTTTTTAATTGTTTTAGATTATTGTAATGAAACAAGAAGGATTGGCAACTGTTATCATCTTGCTAAGGCATTGGTTTGGTAGACGTAAAGTGGGTGATACAAGTAGTGTTATTTCCTCATGGAGAAATTGATAATGATTCTTTAATTCATCTGTGCCTGTGAAATGGGGCTTTTATTTCAAACATTGAAATTGATGTTGCGAAAATTGTGATTGATCCTCCTACAGAAAATTTAATGTCTACTTCAAATTATGTAAATTTTAGTCTAACCCAGAATGCCGTGGGTCCATTTAAAAATAAATAAATAAATAAATAAAAATAATAAATAAATAAGAAGATTGAATTGTTCATTATTCTACTGTTATAGAAAGCATGTTCTTATTGGTCTTAGTTATTGGAGGAGGCAAACCTAGGATCCTCTTTGGATTCAGTGGTGGAAATTATTGCTGTGTGTGACAAAGTTGTCCTTCTAGAATTCACGTGTTACTCTTTTGGTTTTTCTTTATTTTTATTTTTATTTTTTGATAAATAATTGTAATAATAAACACATCTCAAAATGATTTTGTCCCTTGAAAAATTGCTTTGTGGGTATGATTAAAATCAGGAAAAGTCTCTTTATTTTTTCCCCCATAAGTAAGTTTGGTATGATTTTGTCCTATATAGTGTGATTGAGTATGATTTATTTTCCAGCTTTGTGTTATTATTTTGTCCTCCTGATTTTTTTATTTTTTTATTTTTTATTTTCTCTCTCTTCATGATCTAAATGATATGTGAACTGATATGCCACCTATGTTACATAGGCTCTTCAAAACTGGGTGAAGTACCCATGTTGGACACACCATACTCGAACATGAGTATGGGATATGTGTCCGACACTTTTGGTTGGACATGCACCCAAAAAGCAAATCCAATAATTCAATATTATTATATTGTTGCTTCAAAATGAATGAAATAATACGAATATTTAGCCTTGTCCATGTGTCCTTTTGCACATCCAACACATGGATTGATACCTGTACCCAACAAACGTATCTAAGTCCAGGTAACATAGTCTTCCACA
Organism: Cornus florida; assembly: GCF_030987335.1. Lineage (NCBI taxonomy): Eukaryota > Viridiplantae > Streptophyta > Magnoliopsida > Cornales > Cornaceae > Cornus > Cornus florida. The sequence goes on from NW_026775580.1 coordinate 36,265,731, forward strand.
AGTATCCACATAAACTGTACATTCATTTTTTTTCTTTAAGCTACAAAATGCCAGTTAGAGGTGCACCATATTTGATTACAAGAATATGACATTTCATTTCATCTTTGGAACATTCGTGCAGCAAAACAGCCTCAGTTAATAATTTTTTTGTGACTAAATTCTTTGTTTATGCGAAATATCACATCTAGTGTTGATGAAAGTTCTAGAGAATTCGGTAGTTAGAATGACCTGTTGAGCCACCCTAACAAAATTTAATGAGCTTTTCATCAAAGCCTGTGAAAAAGTTCCTTGCTTTAAAGGACAGGAAATTTTGACTTACTTATTTTTGGATAGCCTTGTTCAGAAGGTTTTGGACCTGTTATGATGATACATTATAGTTGCTAGGAGAAGTTTATCGATGGAACTTCTCTCCCCACTAAATTACCCGGTTGTTTCTGGGTGCATTATGCTCAAAGACCTATTTTAGTTGGTCTCAAAGTTTTTGAAAATCAATTTTGGTGTAAAAAGTGGGCTACCTACCCTGCTTTCATATTCTCTTCTTACTTATTGTGCAATGGTCTTCCTTTACCTCCCTCGCAAGGCAAAAATTCACTAGTAATGGTCTGATTTTTATTTATCAAAGAAATACTACTTGCTCGGGATCTTGTAATACTTTGATTATCTTCTGCAGTGATTTTTTGTTCAACAACCATGGACTTGAATGTTATCATCAGAAACTTCTTTCGGGTACATCATTTGATTAATCTTTTATTGAATTCATCTCTTACTAACTTGTATAACTTTGTTTAGCTTGCCCATTAGAGAATATTAAGTGAGGTATGGTTCTTTATTCTTCAAAGTACTGACAGAAAGGCAGATCTGTTATATATAAAACTTCTTCCTTTTCCTGTTTAGAGCCTGATACCTGATAAAATGACTCTGATACAAAAGTTAGCATAAGGCCCAATATAGATCTAGAGAGGGTGAATAAATCTTATCCAATTTGAACTAGCAATCACTAATTTTTTAATTATCATATTAGAACGCAGGAATATAAACCATTTAAGTATAGATAACAGAAATAAATAAATCATGCAACCACACAAGAACACATGATTTTCACATGGAAAACCCCAAAGGAAGAAAACCACAGGTGCTAGAGGAAGGAAATTTACAAACTAGGTTAACAGTTTCCGAAATCCTAGAAACCCTTAGTAACCTCCCCGACACAGATGGCGCCAAACTTTCTCCCAAAAGTCTCCAAGTTGTTTATCCGCTTGTCAACATATTTCACTCCTCACGATATAGTTTCTCTATCAGTAAAGTGGTCTCAGCCACTATCCATTCAATCTTAATATGTAAGTATTGTGGTTGGTCAATCTTAAATATTTAATGAAGCTCCTTACTTTAGAACTCAATCACACAATAATATAGCGTATTCTACGAAAAACCTCACTTGTGATTGAATAAGAATGAAGCTCTTAATGTCTCGCAGTTGTAAACCTTATGTTTATGTTTAGAGAACTCTACAACTCCTTTTTATAGTATTGGAGTAATTAAAAATTGATGCTTTGGAAGGTGTAGAAACCTTTTCAGATTTGGAAGCACGTCTTTACCACCTCTGGGCATCATTTGATTAATTCATCGGCAACTTCTGGGTTCCCTCAATTGAGCTATTCTGGAGTAACTTCGATCAATTGACATTCAGGTTTTGATCGATTGACCTTTTTCTTCTGAACTTGACAACGCATAGCTTGAATTTGGACATTTCTTTGAAGGGTCAAACAGACTCGAAATTAGTCACACAATATATTGTTAGAAAGCTTATTAAGTTTAGTTTCAAATATATAAAGTTCAAACGAAATTCAAAGTGTTTTATTTTTAATAAATCTTTTGAAAACACAGAGGTCAATTTTTACAACTTAAAAATCCTTACCAAAACAACTTTTTTATATAAGTTATGATAATATCAAAAGGCACTCAAAAAGGAGTGTGTCCCAAATACAACTGCACATAACCACAAGGGAACTCAAACTATACACAATAAACAAGATATCTTCCACAGATTTACGATAACCCCCACTAACCCAAAGAATAATGTACTAAGAATAAGTAATTTGAAAGCTCAAATAGAAGTTTCCTCCCCTTCGAAGGATCTCCTATTCCTCTCCTGCCATATACCCCCACCAAATACACAAAGAAGCAACCTTCCAAGTGTCTCAAGCTGACTTGCTTACTATACATCCCCTTTAAGCTTCAAGCATGCTCCTCAAAGATAATGGCATGACCCAACAAATACCAAACAAGGCAAGAAGCATATTCCATCCCTCCCTATCCACTGAACAGTGCAAAAACAACTTTTAAATTGGTTTTCAACTTAAAATCAATATATAAGTTTTCCAAATTTAATCCTAACGAAATAATATTGACCTTTAAATTTATAAGTATATATATATTTTTGATAAGTATAAATTTATAATTATATTATAGCTAAATAATAATTAGTTTTGGATATAACTCTAAATTAATTCGAGTTTCCTAATTTATTCACTTCGGGATTGTCTCTTCGTCACTTATTTTTTTTATATTGTGTATTTGTGTTCTTGATGGAGGTTGAAGCAAGATGTCAATTCAGTATTTGGGCTTTGTCTTTATTCTACAATCACAACTTTCAATGTTGGTGCAACCTTCCACTAAAATGACACCACATATAGACCTTGACATTACTTTTGTTCACGGAATATGCATACACCTTGTTATGAAATATAAATTTGTGATGTTACAAAATCGAAATGCTGTTGTTATATTGGAAACCAACACTTGTAGCCATGTCTAATTAAAAAAGCAAAAAATATTTTCTTTTCGATCTTGTACCTTAGGCATCCTTGCATTCTGTTATGGAAAGTAATAGCTATATTTGTCATTGGCAATAAAGAAAAGACTATAATAATATGGAGCTAATTGCATCTAGCTTGCAGATGAAAAAATGAAAATGTAGTGTGAAATATAGGGCTGTCACCCTATGCTCTGATTAGAACAAAGTATGTGAGGCAAATAAGACCTAGAGGGGGTGAATTGCTCTCATGGGTTTTTTTTAAAAAAAAATTTAACTAAATTTTTAATTACCATTGATTGTGGATTGAAATTCATTTGTTTCAAATTTTGTTGTTTAATGCTCACTTACACAATCACATAAAGGATAGAAAATAAAAAGAGAGCAGAGCTGCGATTTTTTTATGCCGAAATCCTGAACAGGAAAAAATCACAGGACTTTTTCCAGTCATGAACAATCTACTATGAGAAAGAGATAGTACAACCAGGTTACCAGATTCCCACCTTAGAATCCCTTAGGTACCTCTTGACATAAACACACAAACTCTTCACTTGAATCTCCAGGTTTTGTGTTCCATCAACATATTAGCGCCTTGCACAATCTGTTTCTCCATGGTTTGTTCGATTTTTCTGCTCATACTTTGAACATATTTATTTTTTTCTCTGATGAACTTCTTGCTTTAATCCCTCAATCACATCCGATGAATACTTAAGGAACACGGTATTTTCAATCTAAAAACAGGATTCTCTTTTTAGAATGGTTAGATGCTTAAAAGGTTATTGTAGATTGACTATATTTATAATCAATATAGGAGAACCATGAAGTATATTAAGTTGATTCCTTCTAAAGAGTTTCTAAAAATAACATTTCATAGGGTTCGATCGATCAAGCCTTCGATCGACACATACTGGAGAGCCTTCTATTTAGGCTCTGGATTTTACAAAACTTTTGATTGATCTGCCTATCATTCGAGGCTTTTTGGAATGCCCTTGATCATTCGACATGTATTGTTTTTCAATAAATATTAATTTTGAAAACTTTGAGAGAACCTTAGTTTAGAAACCTAATTTTGGAAAACATAAATTTGAGCCACTTTAAGATCATAGTTATTGTTCAGATTCATGAGAGATAGGGAGAGCGAGGGAGAGATTGAGAGAAATGTGTATATTGTCTCACACACTATTCAACGCTCTAAATAGGGATTATATAAAGAACAAGGGTTAGACACCCTAATTACACAATTACAGAATAACCCTAACTACTATGGGTAATTACATAATGACCTAACATTATAAAGGATATACATTCTAACACTGCCCCTCAAGCTGGAGAATGTATATCAAATAATCCCAGCTTGGAATAGATAGTCCTTAACCGATTATGACCCAGTGCTTTGGTAAACATATCAGCTAGTTGATCTTCAGACTTCACAAATGGAGTACAGATGCTACCACTTAATATTTTTTCCCGAGTAAAATGACAATCAACCTCAATATGTTTGGTTCTCTTATGAAACACAGGATTCGATGCAATGTGAACTGCTGCTTGGTTATCACGGAACAATGGAGTAGGAGTTTCAACTGTCAATCCAAGTTCTTTTAGAAGATTTTGTATCCATGTCACCTCACTAGTGGTATGTGCCATTGCCCTGTACTCAGCTTCAGCACTAGACCGAGCTACCACCGTTTGCTTTTTACTTTTCACGTAACAAGATTTCTTTCTACAAATGTGCAGTAGCCTGTAGTAGATCTCCTATCTGAAGGAGAACCAGCCCAGTTAGCATCTGTAAAACCTTCCACCCTGAGATGACAATTTGATTTGTATAGTAACCTAAAACCTGGAGCTCGCTTGAGATATCGGATAATCCGAATAACAGCAATCCAATGTGGCATTCTAGGAGCACCCATAAACTGACTTACAACGCTAACTGCATATGAAATATCAGGTTAAGTGATAGTGAGGTAAATTAATTTCCCAACAAGGCGGCGAAATCTGCCTGGGTCATTAAATAGATCACCCTCATCAGACACAAGTTTTGTATTTGAATCCATAGGAGCATCAACTGGACGACCACCTAACATACCCGTTTAATTTAGCAAATCCAACACATATTTCCGTTGAGATAAACTTATACCTTCCTTGGATCTAGCAACTTCAATACCCAAGAAGTACCTAAGTTTACCCAAGTTTTTAGCGTTGAATCGATTTTGCAGAAACAACTTCAACTTAGCAATGCCTGCAGAATCATCACCTGTGATCACAATATCATCTACATACACCACAAGAAAAATGAAGCCAGCTTTAGTGCGCAGGTGAAATACCGAATGATCGGTCTGGCATCTGTTAAGACCAAATTCTAATGCCGCCTCAGAGAATTTCCCAAACCAAGCCCGTGGAGATTGTTTCAATCTATATAGGGCCTTTTTAAGATGACAAACAGTGTGACGATACTCCCCTGAGCAACAAACCCAGGTGGTTGCTCCATATAAACTTCTTCAACCAGGTCACCATGTAAGAAGGCATTTTTGACATCCAATTGGAACAACGGCTAGTTACAATTGGCAGCAATGGAAATAAGAATCCAAATAGAAGAAATCTTAGCAACAGGAGAAAAAGTCTCATCATAGTCAACACCATAAGTTTGAGCGTACCCCTTTGCCACTAGGCGAGCCTTCAACTGCTCAATAGACCCATCTTGAAGGTATTTAACTGTGTAGACCCACTTACAACCAACCGGTTTGGAGCCCGGAGGTAAGGGAACAAGATCCCAAGTCCCATTACGATGGAGGGCATCCATTTCATCTACCATGGCTTGCCGCCAACCCAAATCAGAGAAAGTAGCCTGCAAAGTGTTTGGAACAAAAGTAGCAAATACTTTGGATAAAAAACAAGATAAAGAGGATGAAATATGATGATAGGAGACAAAGTTAGAAATGGGATGTGCAGTAACACACGACCAAATACCTTTACGAAGGGTAATAGGCAAATCATCAGGTAAAGTCGTCGGATCCGAAGACTCTGAAGGAGATGGAGGAAGCGAAGTAGGCGGGCGAGGTCGTCGAGTATAAACCTGCAATGGGACAGCAGAGCGAGGAGGTGCGGAAACAGGAAACTGAGAGGGAACCGATGGCAAAGGTGGCTCAGAAGTAATATCGAGAGAAGTAATAGAATCTGAAAAATATGGGATAGACTCAGAAAATGTTACATCAGCACTAGTGAAATAGCGTTGGAAATGAGGACTGTAACAATGATAGCCCTTTTGAGTGCGTGAATACCCAAGAAAAACACATTTAGTTGCACGAGGGTCGAGTTTATCAAGACCAGGTCCAAGGTTATGGACATAACACACACAGCCAAAGACCCGCGGAGTCAGATTAAACGAGACGGAGTCAAGAAATAGAACAGAATGAGGAGATTTACCCTTTAGCACTGACGAGGGCATCCTATTAATAAGATGACATGCCGTAAGAACAGCATCACTCCAAAAACGTTTGGGAACATGCATATGAAATAAAAGGGCACGACAGACTTCCAGAAGATGATGATTTTTACGTTCAGCTACTCCGTTTTGCTGCGGAGTATAAGTACAAGAAGATTGATGAATGATGCCCTTAGCATGAAAATAAGTCTCAAACGGGGTCTGAGAAATATTCTTTGGCATTGTTAGAACGTAAAACTTTAATGGAACACCCAAATTGAGTTTTGATTTCTTTGCGAAATATTTGAAAAATAGAAAACAACTCAGAACGATTTTTCATTAAAAACAACCAAGTCATCCGAGAATGATCATCTGCAAAAGTCACAAAATAACGAAATCCATTAATAGAAATATGTTTTATTGGTCCCCATACATCTGAATGAGCTAATTGGAAAGGACTAGCCACACGATTATTAGCTCTTGGTTTAAAAGATACACGACAATGCTTACTAAGCTAACATGTTTCACAAGACATAGACTCAACATGACTAAGACCGGAAACTTGATGCTGCAAAACTGATAGTGAGGGATGGCCGAGACGATAGTGCCATTGGAAAGAAGACAAAGATGATTGAAGAGCCATGGGAGATGGTGCAAGATTGAAGTAATACAGGCCACCCACTTAATGTCCCGTACCAATCCTCTTCTTTGTCTTGAGATCTTGGAAAAGACAACATGTGGGATAAAATGTTACAGAACAGTTAAGAGATTTAGTAATTTTACTAATGGACAACAAATTAAAAGGGAATTGAGGAACATATAACACAGAGGAAAGGGACATAGAAGGGGTAAGATGAACAGTTCCCAAACCCAAGACTTTAGTTGATGATCCATTAGCAAGAGTAACACTTTGAGAGGAAGGAACAGACTAAAAATCAGATAAGAGATGAGAACTACCAGTTATGTGATCGAATGCGCCAGAGTCAAGAATCCAGGGACTCTGACTAGAGGACAAAAGACATGCAGGGGCACTACCTGATTGAGCCAAGGACCCCATGGAAGATGAGGTGGAAGTCCGTTGTTGAGATAGAAACTGAGCATACTCATCCCAGGGAATCGTGACCATAGTAGGCTCAACAGCCACATGTGGAGCAGTGGTTGTGGCAGAGAGAGAAGAATCCCCATCACTAGAAGTCACTTGATGTGCATAGGAAGAAGATGACGGTTTCCCGTGAAGATCCCAACAGTAATTGACAGTGTGATTAGTAAGACCGCAGTGAGTGCAAATTTTTGAGTCTCTGCCTTTGCCTCGACCACGGCCACTGCTGAAACGACCACCACTACCACCTCCACGAGAAGACTGAAAGCCACCCTGGTTTACAACTAAGGCAGAACGTCACTGTTAGAAGGGGCAGTGACACCACTGGAAGCATTTCTAGTAGCGCCACTAGATAAAGTGGCATGCTGGAGTCTGGATAACATATCAGGTAGAGAGGGAAATGTAGGGCTACCCAAAATCTGTGCACGAACAGGTTCATATTCTTGTGACAATCCTGTGAGAACCCGAACGACATTAAAATCCTCACGTTGCTGCTGCATGCTTTTCACATTAGAGGTGATGGGCTGATACATATTCATTTCTTCACACAGTCCCATTGCCCGTGAGAGGTATTCTTCTAAACTGTGAGTCCCTTGCTGGAGGTCAAAAAATTGTCTACACACCTCATAAACTCTGGTTATATTACCAGCACCAGAATATAACTGTTGGAGTCGGGTCCATATCTCCTTGGCAGTGTCCAGATATAACAAGTTGGAGCTGGAAAAAATGCAGAATCGGAATCGGATCGGATCTGGATAACTGGATTGGATCAAAAATAGGTCTCTGCTATCCTGGTTTTAGTAAACCAGGATTGGAATAGTGTAGCTGCGTAACCAAACAGGAGTGTTCTTCTTCACAATCCCACCAACAGACTCCGGCAAGCACACAACGGCGACACCACACAACTTCCGCAACTTCCGACGAAGAAAAAAAAGGCAGAGATGAAGCTTCACCTCTGCAAATGATGACGGTGGGTGTCGGCGATCTTGCTGACGAACGACGCGGCAACAACACAAACGGCCAAGGGGCTTCAGATCTGACGACAACGAAGGAGGTTGCAGATCTGACGACGACGACTACGGGCTTCAGATCTGACGGCGACTAAGGACGATGACGGCTTTGAGTGATGTTCTCAACCTACCGGCAACACGAACTTCCTGCAAAACCACCGACGACATACTCACGATTCCAGTCGCTCTCGTACAAGGGCAACACACTTGTCGTTTCCCACACCCATGAATTTATACCGCTCTAATACCATGTTCAGATTCATGAGAGATAGGGAGAGAGAGAGAGAGAGAGAGATTGAGAGAAATGTGTATATTGTCTCACACACTATTCAGCCCTCTAAATAGGGCTTATATAAAGAACAAGGGTTAGACACCCTAATTACACAATAACCCTAACTACTATGGGTAATTACATAATGACCCAACATTATAAAGGATATACATTCTAACAATCAATTTAGGTCTTCTATGGTCTCATTCACGGACGGAACCAATTAAGGCGGGGTGGGGGGGACATGCCCCCCCAGATGGCCCCACAAGCTATAATTTTTTTACATTTATGACTATATATTTGTAGAATATTAAGAAATCCCCCGCGCCCCCCCCCCCCCCCCCCCCCCCCCAAAAAAAAAAAAAATTTATTTTTTTAGAAAAAAACCTCTATTTTTCTTTTCTCTATTACTCCTCTTCTTCTTCTAATTCCTTTAATTTCCTTTATGACTTTTTTGAAGCCACAGTGGTCAATTACCTTTTTGATTTTGTTTTTTCTCTACTTTTTCTTTAATTTTATTATTGCAATTTTATAATGTCCTTATTCTGTATTTTTTATTTTTTCCTTACTGTAGTTTTTCCTAGCTCTGTCCCCGGTTCATTTACCTTTACCCTATTGATAAGTAAGTAACTTCTTAATGTTTTAAATTTTAACTATTTATAGGACCCTATTAAAATAACGTTTTCCAGAATGTTGGGTCCGCCCCTCATTCAAAGCTTTGCTGAGTCCGTATGTGAGAGGAAGTGTGGTGTGTGTAATGAAGAAACTTTTTACTTGCATTTATTGTCATCAACACTGTGAAGTAGCATGTTTGCTTATTGTAACATTATCTTTCTTCATGCATTACTTCTTTTGTCATGATCCATGAAGCATGGGCATTGATGTTAGATATGAATAAAACATGATACAGATACTAGAAAAACCAAATTTAGATACTGGTATTACACATCAAATGTTCGTATTTGTGCATTTGTAAATATTTGTGCATAAAATGTATGTATAAGAATCAAACAGCATTAACTGTTTGGTGATATATATGTACGAGAATATGTGTGATCTATAAAAATTAAAGACAAATAATTACTTTTCATTATATACACTTAAATTATGACAAATCTTTTTTTTGAATATCAGATTCTCTATATTTGTAATTTATAAATAATAAACTCCTATTAAAAAAAATGAGGATTATGTTGCATGGACATAGATTTGAGGTCTACATGAATTTCTGTTTTAGAAGTATCCACACCTCATGGGTCATTATAGATATGAGTGAACCTAGTTAAAAAGAATATTTGGTGGGTTGAAATTTAGAATTTTGTAAACAAGAAAAGCATACATTTATTTATTTATTTATTTATTTTTCGATTTACAAGTATGTCTTCCTCTCCTTATCACTGCAAATGCTTCTAGTTTTATTCTTTTCTCCTTCATTGATTTCATTTTCAGTAATTATGAAGCAAAGGGAACCACTTGAGCTCCCTTGCAAAATGGAAATGGAGGTAGACAAGATCAGCAACTTACCAGGACATATTGTGGACAAAATTTTGTCACATATGTCACTTAGGGATGCAGTGAGGACAAGTATTTTGTCAAGCAAGTGGAGGTACAAATGGGTTACCCTTCCTCATCTTGTATTTGATAATCAAGGTGTATGTATTTTATCTCAAGATGCGATGGTCATTAAGAATAAGCTTGTGAACATTGTGGATCATGTCCTTTTACTTCATACTGGCCCAATACAAAAGTTTAAGCTTTCTCACCGGGATCTTCAAGATGTCAGTGACATTGATCGATGGATTCTTTATTTGTCAAGGCTCTCTGTGAAAGAATTCATACTTGAAATTTGGAGGGGTCATCGCTACAAGCTACCTTCTTCTGTATACTCTTTCCGAGATTTGATTCATTTAGAAGTCTTTAATTGTTTGTTAAAACCTCCTTCAACATTCGAAGGGTTTAGAAGCTTGAAGAACCTTGATCTTCAGCACGTTACCATGGACCAAGATGTATTCGAATATCTTATATCTAATTGCCCTCTTCTCGAGCGGTTGACATTAATGAACTTTGATGATTTCACCCATCTTAAAATCCGTGCTCCAAATCTCCGATTCTTTGACATTGGAGGTGTTTTCGAAGAAATTAATTTTATGAATACCTTCAGTCTAGCCATTATTTCTGTTGCTTTGTATAAAAATGTTGGAAATGACAAAAACTTGACTCGTGGCAATACTAGCAATTTGATCAAGTTTTTTGCTCATCTGCCTCAAATTCAGAGGCTCGAGGTGCAGAGTTATTTTTTGCAGGTATTGGTTCTACTCTTGTCATTTATCGGTTTTTGCATTTCTCATGCCAATTTACAATTCTGTTTGGTTTGTAGAAGATTCTTATCCTCCCTCCCCCCCCCCCCCCAAAACAAAATAAATAATCCACCACAAACATACACAAAAAATAAAAATAATATTAATATGAAGTAGAAACTTAAAAGAAGGGTATCCTTGTTATTTGAATGACCTCTTTTTTATGTTTTCATATGAATCGATCATTTTCGAACCCAATGGACTGATACAATTTTGTGGGGACATCTGTATATCCATATTCATCTAATGTGTTGATTATACCATTTTGGATGTTCCATTTGTTTCCAGTACTTGGCTGATGGACGTGTACCTGGAAGGCTGCGTGCGCCGTGCATTGAGCTCAATTACTTATCTGTATGCATAAACTTCAATGATAAAGAGGAGGTTTTGGTGGCACTCTGCCTTCTTAGAAGTTCTCCTAACCTACTAGAGCTTGAGATGTTGGTAAGTTTTCCCCTTCATGTAATTACTAATTACCTGAAATATATGTGAATTGGCAGGAGGACGGGCCTTGGCAACAGTAAGGTTGCTCCATTGTGACTTGGACATTGCAGGTTCGAAATGAAAAACAGGTTCTTCACAGGTCGGAATAAGGTTGTGTAGATCTAACCCTCTCCAGACCCCACAACGCGAGAGCCTCGTGTACTGGGCCACATTACACATTAAACATTCTTGATTATAGATCTGTCTGGGAAATTTTTAAGTTACTAAAATTGTAAACTATTGTTCAGGCTCGCCCAGAAAAACAGACCGTGAAGGGAACAGACGCAAGTTTTTGGGAAGAGGATTCCAATAATTGTCCCCTCAACCAACTGCGGCTAGTTAAAATCGCTTGCATCTCCGGTGTCAGATGCGAGATGGATTTCATCAATTATCTGCTTGCAAATTCACCTGTGCTCGAGAGAATGACTGTTAAGCCTGCTTCAAATGATGGGGGATGGGAGATGCTAAAAGAGTTACTGCGATTTCGGCGTGCTTCGGTGCAAGCAGAAATCATTTACATAGATCCGTGATTAACTATTCGTTGAGCTAAATATTTTTAAAGTTTTGATGTGAACAACTCATGGATCTTTCTTCATAATACCCTTGTTCTGACACTAAAATTATGTTTTGTGAATTTTGAAAATGTAGATTCAGGAAATGGTCTTTTGCAGTGTTGATTCTGTCTGTGTGTGGTGTGTGTTCTTCTAGTTCCGGAGTTCTCCCAAATTATTGGGGCCTGCACTGTAACTATTCTGGAAAGTTATTCGGATGGCATGGTTACTTTTTTAGATGATCTTCAGTTGAATGATACACCCAGAAATGGTTCAAGTGATGGATGGTTTTGATCATTTTGCAATATCTGGTTATGAGCTGACCAGTTGGTTTAGTAGCTGAGCGATTAAAACTGTGGCAGTTTTAGAAAAACAGGTTTATAGCTATGGCAAGAGGCTTAAGCAGCTTTCATTTTGCTATGAAAAACGATACATCCGCCAAAGGGTGTTATGTGAGTGTAACCCGAATCCAGTGAAACAGTAGAACAGTATGACATTCGGAATGCACCTTACAAAAAGGTTGGACTAACATTTTTGTAAGGTACATCCCAGACAGAATGGGATGTACTGTTCACAGGTGGGAATTTTCTTCCTACATGTGTGGGGGTGTCGTGGTGGGATTCACACCTTAACTTGGGTATCCCCTCTTTGACATCTTCCGAATTTGGATGATGTGTCGTTGCTCGTTCGCAACGCTGTTACTGGCAGCAGAACACTTCAGGCATCAGATTGGACTGTGGAAAAATGAAATGGTTGAGCAGACTCGGATCATTCTCAGCCGCTTGATATTCAAATGCAAATAAGTTTTTGATGCCCAGAGAAGAGAACCAACATAACATAACATTAAAGTGAATTGTCATTCAATTATTCAATGCGAGTACTAAAAGGGTTCCATATTTTTGTCAAGAAAATTGAAAATATTTAATAGTTGGTTTGCCAGAAAACAAGGTACCAGGTTGTAAGCATTTAAAAACAATTGGTGTCACGGAAGAGAAACGTTGACAGATCTAGGTTGAAGATCGGTTAAACTGCCGATAACCTGCAAGTTGAATGTTTTATATAAATTGTGGACATGAGTAAGGACGGATTCAGAAATTGTCAATAGAACGGGCTAATATTTGTTTGTGTGGGCTAATATTAGTAATAATATTATTTTTAGACTGGGCTAAAATTGATTATACTAATAAAAAAATTTAAAAAAAAAAAAAAATTAGTTGATGGCGTTTGAACCATCGTAACCACCTTGTATGTTTTTTTTTGTTCAGTCGTCGTCATCATTATTGTGGTAAATATGACTTTGTTTTTTGGGCAAAATTCCACACAAGGGGAATAGTTTAGCTCAAAGGGTAAGATGCCCAATTGAAATTTTTTTTTTTTTGGAGGACACAAGGTTTAGTCTAGCTCAGAGAGTTTAGTCTAGTTCAAATAGTAAGATACCCCTAGCCTAGTTCAAATAGTAAGAAACGAAAAAAAAAATTGAGAAACAATAATTCTTGGAAAAATAGATGAATGGATAGTCTAGCTCAAAGAATAAGATACCCCCTAAAAAACAAAAAATAGTGGTATAATTCTTGAAACAATAGATGATTGGATAGTCTAAGTATATACCCTATTGACTGAAAAATTTAAGGAACATAATCTTGAAACAATAGATGAAAGGATTGCTTTTAATACTAGACCAATTAGCATTGAGTGGATGGAGACTATCATATCAAGTAGCTTAAAAAAGTAAGGATTCTCCAAATGAGAAAGAACTGAATGCATGGGGGCACCGGCATCGATTTACCACATTCAAGAGCTATGATGACTCTCGGGTATCATACTTTTGGGGTATTCAATACCAAATAAGAAAGTATTGAATATTTTGGGAGTACGGTACCTGAGATACTAATAACCCTTGGATTATGAATGTGGTGATGGGACTCATCACATTCAAGGGTTAAGATGATTTTGGGAACTACATTCAAGGGTTATGATACCCTTGAGTACCATACTCTCGGGATATTCAATATCAAACGAGAAAGTATTGAATTTCGAGAGTGTGGTACCCCGGGGCTCTGGCATCCCTTGAATCATAAATGTGGTGGTGGCTCACCACGTTCAAGGGTTAAGATGACCCCACGAACTGCATTCAAGGGCTATGATGACCTCGAGTACCATACACCGGGATATTCAATACCAAACGAGAAAGTATTGAATATTCTGGGGGTATGGTATCTCGGGACACTCATAGTCCTTGGATCATGGATGTGGTGGTGGGACTCAAAACATTCAAGCGTTAAGATGACCCTGGGTATCATAGGGTATTCTTCTCCAAACATAAGATTTGCCTTTTCTGTTTTGTTTTTCAAATTTTTCTTTTTGAAAAAGGAAATTTGGTTAGATTAATTCAATGTTATTCTATTACTAGTTTTCATGAAACATAGAGAACCAAGCTTAGAATTTTCTTTCTTTATTACAACGTGAGCATAACCTTTTTTTCACTAGGTTCTCCAACTACAAGATATAAAAATATAAGTCACCACATATCAAAGAACAAAATCACTAAAGTCACATGATTGAGAAAGAGAGAGATTGATAACCTTTTAATGCACTCAGTAAAGAATGGTGTTACATCTTACGAAAATAATAAATAAATAAATAAAGAATGGTGTTACAAAGGGTAAAAAGCATCAACGAGGCTCGTGCGGTCGAGTACAACAATTTCGTTGGGTTTGGTTTGCAGTCGACAAAAAAAAGTAAAGTACAGCAACAATTTCAGTTTTATAAAAGGATACTAAGAGAAAATTTACTTATTTTCTAAACAAAGACACCTTTGAAGGTTTAAAAATAGACAAAGACATCTCCTTTATATAAGAAATTGACTAAATTACCTTTTGACTGTTTAGGAGACTTTTTTAACTTTACAATTTAATAAATTGGACCAATTTACCCTCATGAACAATTTATGCATTAAAAAAAAAAAGAAAAGAAAAAAAAAAAAAAAAAACCTTTATATTGTTCACTTTTTTTATTATTATTACTTTATAAATGTCCCAACTTCTTAAAAATGTAGACGTCTAAAATGATTTTTTGATCCAATACATATATTTCAAATAAATTATATTTTGTTATTACTTCTTTTCTTTTTATTTTTTCTTTTTAAATTAAGATACTTAATTCTTTCATCTAAAAAAATTAAACCAATCTCTTTTCCTTAAAAAATTTATGCATGCCTTTGTTTTTTTTTTTTTTTCCTTTGTTTTATTATTATTTTTTTCCCTTTGTTTTATTATTATTTTTTTTCCCCTTTTATGTTGGGAAATGTATAATATTTGATATATAATTTAAGATCATAAAGTTATACAGGTACCATATTTTTTATTTTTTAAGGAAAAGAGATTGGATTAATTTTTTTAGATGAAAGAATTAAGTATCTTAATTTAAAAATAAAAAAGAAAAAGAAAAGAAGTAAAAACAAAATATAATTTATTTGAAATATATGTATCGGATCAAAAAATCATTTTAGACGTCTACATTTTAAAAAAGTTGGGACATTTATAAAGTAAAAAAAAAAAAAAAAAGTAAATTTTTTTTTTTGACCTTTTTTAATGCATAAATTGTGCATGAGGGTAGATTGGTCCAATTTATTAAATGGTAAAGTTAAAAAAGTCTCCTAAATAGTCAAAGGGTAATTTGGTCAATTTCTCATGTAAAGGGGTGTCTTTGTCCATTTTTTAACCTTCAGGGGTGTCTTTGTCCAAAAAATAGGTAAGTTTTCTCTAAATGTCCTTTTGCCAAACCTCAGAAGGTGTGGTTGTACTTTACCCTAAAAAAATGTATATATACATATACTTTATATATATATATATATATATATATATATATATATATATATATAATTTTAAATAAATATGTCGTTGCTAACTAAACAAATTTTTTTTTTTTTTTTTTTTTTTTTCGGCAAGAATGTTTGACTAGAAGTTAAAAGTGTGAAAGTTCGAAGTCGGACTTCTAAAGATAACAGGAAGCAACCAAACCGTTGGGTTACGAAAGTGTTCGCATGTAATGGTGAATTATGGAGTGTCAAGAAATTCAATATTATAAAAGTTTAAAAAAAATAAAAATGTTGTCACCAATTAGAAGAAAAAAGAAAACCTAATTGGGTCAGATCAAGTGAAATAGATTGGATATGCTTGTCACTCACAAAATAATTTTCAAAATAATTTTAAGATATGTGAAAATCCCACCGACTTTAATTTTCAATCACAAAAATTTTAAATATATATATAAAAAATTAAAAAGAAAAATGAGGAAAATTGGATTGTTTCTATTTTATCTTGTTGGGTAGAATATGGTCACATTTAATTTTTTTTTTTTACTTAACCTTTTTCCAACCCATCGAAAATCTACTCAAATCCGTTAATTTTCAGGCATGCTTCAGCTATATGAACCTTTCCCGCGTCATATCTCAAAAGGTTTTGATTCCAAAAAAAAAAAAAAATCTATAGAGAAAAAGTTACCCCATGAAGATGCATGAATTTTCTTTCTCTAAATTGACAGAATTTCATTACACTTCAAACATTTCAATCCCCCATTTCTCCTTTCTATTTCTAACCCATTTACATTATTCTAGAACATTCTTAACTAACTTCCGCCGCTGGGCCTATCCTCCAGGTTAAACGGTTATGGGCTTGAATCCTCTTTGAAGGCCTTTTACAGCAATCCACTACACCCGGTCTGCTTTGTGGACGTCAAGTTTGGGTCCAGGTCAATTATCAGGCCCAAACTTCATTATGCGAGTTGGATCTAGTCCGAGCCGTCATTGGCATCCTCAACTGCCCCCATAATCACTCCCTCATTAATTAGGGTGTGATTATTTAAAGACTCAATGATGACTTGACGGCTTATGATGATTTGACGGCTCAAGATGATTGTGTGGGGCACCGAGCGGTTGGCCTCGGAATTAATGTCCCTTTTGAAATTCGAATCCCTTTAGCTTCCTGACGTCTCGGCAAATGGGACCACTTTCCCTTTAAATACCCTTCTTCCACGATCAAAGCTTTTCTTGTCGTATCTCTCACATCCTGCTGTCAATCAATTCAGTCCACTTTCTCAAGGCGAATTGCATCTTTTCCGGTCAAATCTCATCTTCTCCGGCGAATCTTGTAGAGGGTTATTCCATCTCAACATCTTTGCAGCATCCTCTGCCACTCTCTGTCTTTTCAAGGTCAGTCTCACTCCTTCTTCTTCTTTAAGTCTTTTCAAACCCTTCTTAAAACTGTAACTATTCTCACCATGCATATAGATTTAGACATCCTTCGGCTAAAACTCCAACTCCTTTCTAATATTCAAATTAGGGAGTGCACCAAGAGTGTAAATGTCAGAACTGGTGCCGGCCTTCTTCCCAGTGAAGTCTTGTTTTCCCATCACCATCTCAACATTATTAGATTCTTCTTTTGTTATGTGTTCTATAAGTTAAAACTCTCTCCTCTCCAAGTTAACCCCAATTTCTTTAGGGTTTTATCCGTTCTGCTACTGCTGAACCGTGACAAAGGCTTAGATCTTGACTAAGTCGATCTTCTCCTATGTTACAAGGTCAGCAAAATGAAGTCAGAGGATGTTTACTACCATTTTTCCCCCATAGAGAAGAGATCCATATGTACAGACAAACTTAAGTCCAAGAAGGGATAGAAGAAGAGCATTGTTGGCGTTCGGGGAGCTTGGTTCGCTCCAGTTGCCAAGGACTTCCCTGTCCCAACTGCCTTCGACGAGTGCTCAGTATCTTCTTATAAAAAATTCAAGACCCATAAAACAGATTGCCCTTGCGAGACCTGTATACCTCACTTCTGTTCATTTCTGTGTAACTCTTTGGGTATCCCACAAGATAATGAGCTCAGTTACAACATTTGCAGGGATCGGTTCAATTATCTGAGGGATTACGTTCTAAATGACGTCCCTTCCTGTTCAGAGCTCCTAATATCCGAGAACCTAAGTGACATATCACTACTCGGCGCCACCATGAGTCAGCTCTGGATTCCTTCCTTCAGCAGGAGGAAGGATCCGCCCAGGGTTGTCGTTGTTCCTGCGGCTGCCTCTTCCTCCCCAGCCTCAGCTTCCTCGTCTGCCACTATATCCAACTCTACTCCGAACGTGACTCCTGTCCGTTCGACCACCTCTAATCTGACCGCCAACCCAAACACCGAGCAACAAGCTTGCAACTCATCTGCCCCCTCCGCCTCCATTCAGAACAAAGAATGAGGGAAGAGGCCTCAGAGTGAGGGCAGTCTCGACGACGTCCCTCTTTTAAGGAGGATGGGGACCAATGAACCAAACGCGCCTGTTCCTCCTCTAGGCAGAAATCTTGTTCCCAGAGCTCCCGCTCCCCGAGCGCCTATTCCATCTGGGACTGGCATTGCCTCCCCATCTTCATCCGGGACGGCCCCATTGATCCCTCTGCTTACCCGAGAAGATGGGTCAGTCGTTCTACCGAGCAACACCATGTTCAAGGATGGCCCCACCGCTATGGCTTATTAAAGCCATATGTGCTCCCCCAAGGACGTGGAAGTGGCCAAATCCTTGAGTCAGAAGGAGGTGTTCAGCCGCTTCCCCATATCTGCCATGGAGGTAACTTTTTACTTTTCTTACTTTGTGTTACTCCTCTGGATAATCGTTCTGCCTTGCCCAATTAACGTTTCTAAATTGCTTTGCAGACCTTATTTAGCATGATGGCTATGCAGAAGCAAGTGGAGGCTGGCAATGCAAAGGCACACAAGTTTACCAACAACCTTGACGTATCTATTAAAGAGAACAACATCTTGGGCACCAAAAATGCTGAGCTTATGGTGCAATTGAACGAGGTTGAGAAAGAAAGAGACAACCTGAAAAAGGAGGCAGACTCCCTTCAGGATGAAAAGAATGCCCTTCAACTAGAGAAAAACGTCTGGCACACTGAGCGTGAAGCGCTCAATGCCGAGCGGGATAACCTTCAGCGCCTACTTCATAATAAACAATCAGAGCGCCTGGCCTTTGAGAAGAGAGCTCTGGACGAGCGCAATGCCTTGCTTAATGTCATTAGCACGGTTAACGGAGGGATGATGGCTCTGCATGCCCGCTTCTCCAGCATTGGATCCCTCAGGTATGCTGAGGGATACTGTGAGGGTTTCAATGACCGTCTTCCTACTGAAGGGCAGATAATTTCTGGCTCTAGCCCCGATGACGTTGACAAGGAGCTTCAGATTGACCCTCCGGAAGTTTATGTAGACCCAGAATCCACTCCAGCCGAGCACATCTTTGACGAGTGCCAAGAGATTTCCTCTTCTGGGGTTATTCCTACCCCTCATTCTCTACTTTTAGATGCTCCTCCATTATCCATCGTGGTTCCATCTGCAACCGCTGCCGAAGGTGGAACCCTGCAGAATGAAACAGTGATCCAACTAGACTCCCCCCCTCACAGTGATGCTGCAGCCACTGATGGAGAAAGGAACGCCAGCAACCCTGAGGGGACTGCTAAAGCTGAGCGGGTTGATGAGGCTGAGCAGGTTAATGAGGAGATGAGCAGAGCTTGATTGTACTTATATTTTTTATATCATTGTCCTTGTAATCCTCAAAACTTTTTATGAAAATGATGATTTCTATTACTCATGATTTCAAAATTTGCATCGTTTGTCAATAACTGTTTGTATGAATGAATTGCCACTTATTTTGCATCCTTTGTCTATTACTATTTGGCAAGTATTTGGCGTTCGGCTCATAGTGCCAGCTTGCCACTTAAAGTGTCTAAGTGCCTGGCGCTTGGCTAGAATGCCACTTGCCACTTGGCTTCTTACTTTTTGGCAAGTATTTGGCGTTCGGCTCGTAGTGTCAACTGTTACTTACTTTACATGAGTGCCTGGCGCTCGGCTAGAATGCCACTTACCATTTGGTTTCTTGCTTTCTTACAAGTATTTGGCGTTCGGCTCGTAGTGTCAGCTACCACTTACTTTGCATAAGTGTCTGGCGCTCGGCTAGAATGCCACTTGCCACTTGGCTTCTTGCTTTTTGGCAAGTATTTGGCATTCGGCTCGTAGTGCCAGCTGCCACTTACTTTGTATAAGTGCCTGGCGCTCGGCTAAAATGCCACTTACCACTTGGCTTCTTGCTTTTTGCAAGTATTTAGCGTTCGGCTCGTAGTGCCAGCTGCCGCTTACTTTGCATAAGTGCCTGGTGCTCGGCTAGAATGCCACTTGGCTTCTTGCTTTTTTGCAAGTATTTAGCGTTCAGCTCGTAGTGCCAGCTGCCACTTACTTCGCATAAGTGCCTAGCGCTCGGCTAGAATGCCACTTGTCACTTGGCTTCTTACTTTTTTGCAAGTATTTGGCGTTCGACTCGTAGTGCCAGCTGCCTCTTACTTTGCATAAGTGCCTGGCGCTCTGCTAAAATGCCATTTGCCACTTGGTTTCTTACTTTTTGGCAAGTATTTGGCATTCGGTTCGTAGTGCCAGCTGCCATTTATTTTGCATGAATGCCTTTGTTCATGAAGGCAATACTTCTACCAATTTCTCGAGGTTTTGTCAATTTGCAATTATACACTCGAAAGTAAATATTGCTCAAACAAAAATTTAGTTTTTGTTGATAATACCTTTTCAAAGATGTGGCATTCCAAGGCTTGTTTACCAACCTTCCAGCCATAGTTTCCAACACATATGCCCCATTTCCTATAACTTCCGTAATTATATACGGTCCTTCCCAAGGTGACATCATTTTCTTGACAATTCTAACTTTTCTTTTCAGAACTAGATCACGAAGTGCAAAATCCCTATGCCTCACCTTCTTGTTATGGCTATTCATAAGTGTTTGCTAATATGACGCAAGCCTTACTGCCGCGGCATTCCTCTTTTCCTTAAGCAAATTGAGGTTGAACCTCAGCATATGATCATTCTGCTCCTGATTCCATGCTAGGCTTCGAACAGTGGGAACTTACTGCTCCACCTGTATTACCGCCTCAGTACCATATGCCATGGCGAACGGGCTTTCCTCGGTCCGTCGCCTCAGTGTCATTCTGTATGCCTACAAAACGTTCGGGAGTTCATCCAACCATTTCCCTTTCTCATCTTCAAGCTTCTTCTTTATGCAAGCGAAGATCATTCTGTTTGTGATCTCGGCCTGACCATTCGCCTGTGCATGGCTGACCGCTGCTAACTTCTGATTGATTCCATATTCTTCTAGCAACTCTCTCACCTGCTTGCTATTGAGGTTAGTCTTATTATCCATGACGATCGACCTTGGTACACTAAACCGACAAATGATATTACTCCAAATGAAATGTCTCACGTGAGTCTAAGTGACACTAGGATACGGTTCTCCCTCTACCCATTTGGTAAAGTAATCTGTTGCAAGTAGAACGTACTTATTTTGTGACCTGGAGGTAGGTAACGGGCCAACCACATCCATCCCCCATTACGCGAAAGGCCATGGTTTGGCCATTACGTGCAAGTCTTCTGGTGGTTGGTGAATCAGGGGTTCGTACCTTTGGCACTTATCGCATCTTCTCGAAAATTCATCTGCATCCCGTGACATGTTCAGCCAAAAGTACCCTTGTGTCATTGCCTTGTGTACTAGGGACCTCCCCCCTGAATGATTGCCACAAACACCTTCATGAATGGTCCGCAATATTTGCTGAGCTTCTGCAGGGGTTACACACTTTAGATAAGGTCCTAAATAAGACCTCCTGTACAACTGATCATATACCATGGCATATTTCGCAGCATTCGATCTGATCCTCCTTGCCTCATCCCTCCGCTCAGGCAAAACACCATCTCGAATATACGCCATAATTGGATCCATCCAGCTTGGCTCATATGGTATGACGTTCACCTGCCATGGGACTGAGCTTGACGATTCCTCTGAGATTAATGGCTGGCACAGCACACCAACTGGAATCACCCTTGCCAATGTCTCACCCGAGCTCGATGCACTGTAGGCCAAGCGGTCGGCATCTTCATTGTGCTCCTACAGCACTTGAATGAACTTGATCTGATCAAAATTACTGGCCTTGTACATAACGGCTGAACGTATGCTTCCATAGTCTCATCTTTTGTGCCATACTCCCCAGTCACTTGTCGAATGATCAGCTGCGAGTCATTGAAGGCGACTAAGTTTTTAACTTTTAGTTCCTTGTCCAACCTTAAACTAGCCAATAACGCTTCATACTCTGCTTCATTGTTGGTTGCCCTAAACTCAAGCTTGATTGCTTGGCTCAGCGCAGTGCCCTCTGGTGTTTACAGTTTGACCCCGATTCCTGCCCCTATTTGATTTGAGGAGCCATCAACGAAGAGCTTCCGTGAGGATTCTTCCAAACATTCATCTGGCACTTCCACATCACACTCCAGTAAGAAATCAGCCACCGCTTACCCTTTGATGGCTGTTCGGGGTTCATACGTGATATCAAAAGAGCTTAACTCTATCGCCCACTTTGTCATTCGTTTGAACAGATCGGGCTTATGCAGGATCATCCTTATGGGAAAAGTGGTCAGAACGACTATGGGATGGGATTCGAAGTAGTGCCGGAGCTTCCTTTTTGCATTCACCAAGGATAAGATCACTCGTTCGGCCTTTGAATATCTTCTCTCTGATTTGGCCAATGTTTTACTTACATAAAAAACTGGGAACTGCTTACCCTCAGCACACCGGATCAGAACACCGCTGGTTGCAACGCTAAAAACTCCGAGGTATAAGAAAAGCTTTTCACTAGGTTCTGGGGCATTCAAGACTGATGGGTTCTGTAACACCCCCAACATTTTCCACGCATAAGTTGATCAGGCTTATACACGAAAAACGAGGATATCAAAAACAATTGGCAATATACAAGCATGGAATACAAAATGATGATAATAAAAGAATTTAGACAGGAAATGAACCCTAAATAATACAACATCCATTCATCCTTTATTTAATACCGTACTTCATTACAACTTGGAAATCCTATGTCAAGGATCCCTAAATATAACCCTGAGAGTTCAACGTCAAAAGTAAATAAAAACTGAAACTGAAGTATTACATAAAACTTCTACCCTGCACTGGATCGTAAGAGTAGATGAGTTCGGATGATGGTCCCACACTGCTAACCTCAGCCTTGAAACGGATACTGACCGTATCCTGAAATAACAACAATGGTGGGTCAACCCCACGAGCAAGTCCTCTCTACTATGACCCAAATCAGAGAATCAAATAAATTAATCATTATGAATCGGATGAGTACTATATCTGTATACATCCTACGGGAACTATCCGATGTATAACATGACCTCAACCAGAATAGACGGTGATCACTTAGACTCACACTAGGTGGTCAAGTGTCGCCTTTCCCTACCCGGGAAATCAGCTATTATACATGGTGCACGGTACTGACAACACAGACTATAACGAACTACACAGTGATAACACCTCGCAAAGTACTCATGAATATACTGAGCATATCAATTAGGCAACACATGCCAACAATATTAATAAATATACCGAGAATGTCAATTAGGCAACACATGCCAATAATATTAAACCACATACCCCGACAGCCACACATCTGTCTATCGCAACGAATGCATAAGGTATAAATGAGTCTAAACTTATTAGCCAGCTCATATGGTTCTATATGGCAACACATCCATATAATATAAATGCGACATAATTAAACAGTCCATTTATTTCCTGAAATGCACACAACATAATGATCATGGTTTATATATCAATTAACGGTATAAACATCCCATAAGATATCATGGATAATTTATCTGACTACAACCATGGCCTTACTTAATTTATCAGTAATGGTTGATACCATTTAATAAGATAATAACACTATTTATATTTAACAATGTCGTTAAATAAATCACATTAGTATCTGTACTGTGAACGAGCCAATAAATGCTTAGAAAAGATTAATCGGCCATAAGAATAAGTAACGGGTATTAAAATAATAATTTCGTGGCCCGTTAAACCCGTAAATACCAACTCAGTACCTAAAAATCCAAGTTTAAGATTCTGGAATTTACAAAACAGGCCCTAGGGGTATTCTGGTAATTTCCAGCAGCTGTAGGGACCCCACACGCGCCCTCACGCGCCTCCCAGAGCCTCCCCACGCGCAGCCCAACCTTCCCCACTCTCCCACGCGCCTCCACGCGCGTCTGGCATCAGCCACGCGCCCGCACGCGCTCCCACGCGCGTCTGGAGCGTTCCACGCGCGCGCACACGCTGCCACGCGCGCACTAAGGGTACCTTGCTGACGCGGCGTGTGCTGGTTGGTCGGTTGCATCATCCTACTATGGGTGCGCTACACTGAATCAGCTCACCCTCTCATCACTCAATCCTGTGCTTATGGATCCGGGTGTACCGCGGTAACATGGACCGCGATGCACCGGATCAATCAGGCTCTACTAATGGCCAGGATGCGCGCGCGCACTAACCTACCATGCGCCGCATCACACCAGATCACTCCGGTCACCTTCTTCACTGCCGGTGGCCGGAATCCTTGCCGGAGGCTCGCCGGAAATTGCAGAAAAGCCCCGGAAAATTCCTAAAAATTCTAAAAAAAATCCCAAAGGCCATAATAATTATTTTTAGCTATATTTTGATTACATAGGCCATAAAATAATTGTTGACCACCTTTGATAATTAAAATTCCTTTCTTTAATAAATAAAAAATTTTAATTTAATAATTTCCTAGCATGATCTCTAAGCTCTATAATTATTTAAATAATCTAAACAATTAATTTATGGATTCAAAGGGGAAAAGTAGATAATAACTTGCCTTTTTGGATTTAAAATAAATCCGCCGGTTGCGCGTAGTCGGGTAAAATCGCCTACACCGGTCCAAGCTTCTTTCTCTTTCTCTTTTCCTTTCACTCTTATAAAATAGCTCACTAGAATGTTTAAGCTTTCTAACTTAAGTAAGTTGCCTTTAGAGTAAGTTGGCTACTAATATATATATACAAACTTATATAATATATATAATACAAATATCTAATTTATATTAACTTCTCACCCATTTCTCATATCCCTACCTATAACATTTAAGCCAAGCAAACCAAGTCAAGCAAGATGTCCTAAGGTAAATCCTATCTTAAGATTTAATTTTTCATCATTACATTGATTTAATACTAATATTATTATTACTAATGTTATTATTAATAAAACTTTTATTATTATTATTATTATATTATTATTATTAAACTAATATAATTATTATTATTGTTATTACAAAATAATACATTATAACATCATAATACTTTATAACACAAATATAATACTTTAATTAACTAATATTGCTTAATTAAACATAATCAACAAATAAAATTAATTATAATAATACATGCACAATTAGATGAATAAATTTACTATTTTAACATACATAATTAATTTACATGCACCATTAAATGAACTTAATATAATAATGTAGTATGCACAAATAAATAAAATTAATTAACCTAACACAAAATTAATTTAAATACATTCTTTAAAATTACGGGGTATTACATTCTCCCCCCCTAATAAAGGAATTTCGTCCCCGAAATTCACTACATACCTGTATTAAAAAGTTCTGGATACTTGGCACGGATAATATCTTCCCGTTCTCAAGTAGACTCTGTAGCACTATGATGACTCCACTGTACACGTACTAATGGAATAGTCTTCGTGCGCAGTATCTGATTCCTACGATCGAGAATACAGTAAGGTTGTTCCAAATAGGTTGCATCAGGTTGCAACTCAATCTCACCCACATCAATGTGTTGATATCGATCTTCTTCCCGTAGAAATTTTCGCAGCATAGATACATGAAAAACATTATGTACTCTATGAAGATTATCTGGTAGAGCCAGACGATAAGCTACTGCCCCAATCCGATCTGTAATCATAAAAGGACCCACAAACCGAGGCGATAACTTACCCTTTAACCCAAACCGCATTACTCCCTTCATAGGAGAAACCTTAAGCAAAACCTGATCACCAACCTTAAACTCCAAAGCACGAGT
Source organism: Cornus florida (assembly GCF_030987335.1). NCBI lineage: Eukaryota > Viridiplantae > Streptophyta > Magnoliopsida > Cornales > Cornaceae > Cornus > Cornus florida. The sequence goes on from NW_026775580.1 coordinate 36,291,717, forward strand.
TCGACGGTCAGCATAACTTTTCTGTCTGCTTTGAGCTGTACGCATCCGATCCCTAATGATAGCGATCTTTTCTGACGTGTCCTTAATAAATTCAGGACCCAGAAAGCTGTTCTTACCAACTCCAAGCCAACAGACAGGAGACCTACATGGTCTGCCATACAAAGCCTCAAATGGTGCCATACCAATAGTTTTCTGATAACTATTGTTATAAGCAAACTCTGAAAGCGGCAAATATTCCTCCCAATTGCCCTTAAAATCAAGAACACATGCCCGCAACATGTCTTCTAAAATCTGATTAACTCGCTCAGTCTGTCCATCTGTTTGAGGATGATAAGCAGTGCTAAGATATAGTTCTGTACCCAAAGCCTGCTGAAAGCTCCTCCAAAATCCTGATACAAACTTCGGATCTCTATCTGATACGATGGACAATGGTACACCATGAAGTTTCACCATTTCTGCAATATACAGCTTAGCATACTGTTCTGACGTAAAGTTTGACCGAACAGGCAGAAAGTGAGCGGACTTGGTCAATCTATCAACAATGACCCAAATAGAGTTGTGATTATGCTGTGAAGTAGGTAATCCCTCTATAAAATCCATGGAAATACTCTCCCATTTCCACTCTGGTATGGGAAGTGGCTGTAACGATCCTGGCGGTCTCTGATGATCAATCTTAATCATCTGACAGGTGCTACATTTAGAGACAAAGATAGCTATATCTCTTTTCATGCCGGCCCACCAAAACTGGCGTTTCATGTCCTGATACATCTTGTCTCCCCCTGGATGTACAGAGAATTGAGAAGTGTGTGTCTCTCTCATCACAACATTTCTCAAATTGTCAGCTGAAGGTACAATTAAACGTCCCTTGTACCTCAATCCTCTATCAGTCCCTATAGAATAAAAAGGAACATCTCCGGAGGCTAACTCCGAAACCCGATCAATACACTGTTGATCTGAGAGTTGCGCTTGAATGACCTGATGAATGATAGAAGGAGTTACTACCACACATGCCATAAAAGCATCTGCTAACTCATCAACAGTCTTCAAAGCATCCCACTCTGTTGCAAACAAAGCTGAAAGGCTGACATAGGGTCGGCGGCTGAGTGCGTCTGCTACAACATTCGCTTTCCCTGGATGATACTGTATAGAGAAGTGATAGTCTTTCACGAACTCCAACCATCTGCGCTGTCTCATATTCAGTTCCCTCTGTGTGAACAAATACTGTAGACTTTTATGATCGCTAAACAATCGAAAAGTCTCCCCCAAAAGATAATGTCTCCAAATACGCAAGGCAAAAACCACTGCTGCGAGCTCTAGATCGTGAGTAGGGTAATTAAGCTCATGAGGCTTAAGCTTCCTAGACCCATAAGAAACTGGTCGCTCTTCTTGCATCAACACACAACCCAAACCCTTCAGAGAAGCGTCGGTAAATACTAAATACTCGATTCCACTCTGAGGTGTGGCTAAGACAGGTGCAGAAGTTAACTTGCTCTACAATTCAGCAAAAGCAGTCTGACAAGAATCATCCCATACAAATGGTACATTCTTCTTAGTCAGATGAGTAAGTGGACCCGCAATTTTGGAAAATCCCTGGATGAACCTGCGATAATACCCCGCCAATCCCAGAAAACTGCGAATCTCTGTCGGTGAGGTAGGCTGTCCCCACTCCATAACGGCCGCAACCTTGGCTGGATCTACTGCTAACCCTTCTTCTGACACTACATGACCTAGAAATTTGACCTCTTTCTGCCAAAATTCACACTTCTCAAACTTCGCAAACAAATGATGTTCTCGAAGTGTCTGCAATACTGTGCGTAAATGTCTGGCATGGTCCTTCTCCGACTTAGAGTAAACCAGAATATCATCAATGAAAACAATGACAAACTGATCTAAGTATTCTCTGAATACTCTATTCATCAAGTCCATAAAGACAGCTGGAGCGTTCGTTAAACCGAAAGGCATAACACGAAACTCATAAGATCCGTACCTTGTGAGGAATGTTGTCTTTGGAACATCTTGTTCTCTGACTCGTAGCTGATGATAACCAGACCTCAAATCGATCTTTGAGAAGTAAGTAGCTCCCTTCAACTGATCAAACAGGTCATCAATTCTGGGCAACGGGTACTTGTTGCGAACAGTGACCTTGTTCAGTTCTCTGTAATCAATACAAAGACGAAGAGATCCATCCTTCTTCTTGACAAACAGTACTGGTGCTCCCCATGGTGAAGTACTCCTGCGAATAAATCCCTGGCTGAGCAACTGTTGAATTTGATCTTTCAACTCTCGCATCTCCACTGGTGCCATTCTGTACGGCACCTTAGCAATAGGCGTAGTGCCTGGAGCTAAATCAATAACGAAGTCTATCTCTCGACTCGGTGGCAAGCCTGGAATTTCCTGGAATACATCCTGGAATTCCTGTACTACCGGGATGCTGTCAAGAGATACCGCAGTCGCTTCCTGTGAGTCCTCCTCAAGAACGAATAAATAAGTGCTAGGCCCTCTATCAGGTTGTGGTACAACAAGAAGATACATCTCCTGTCCTGGTATAGAAAATACAATAGACTTTTCGTAACAGTTAACCTGAGCATGGTACTGAGATAACCAGTCCATCCCAAGTATAACATCATACGAATGCATATCTAATACTAACAAATTTGCAAGAAATCGAAGCCGGCCCATATCTATAAGGATATCACCGCTATACTCTCGTAAAATTGCGCCAACTCCCAATGGTGTATAAATATTAAGAGGTTGGTCACATAACTGAGTCGTCATACCAGATAAGATAACAAAAGATCTAGACACAAAAGAATGTGATGCACCAGTGTCAAACAGTATACGAGCAGTTCTACCATGTATAGAAAACATACCCTCAATAGCCTGAGGAGCCTGCGCATTATGTGGCATGAAGTTATAAACTCTGCCATGATGCAACTGCTGTGGAGGTTGTCCCGGAGGAAATGGTGGTGCTGGAAGTGCCGGAAAATTCTGAACTTGCCCACGTGGCATCGGTGGGGCCGGTAGAGGTAACGGCTGATTAGGTCTCGGCTGCCCATACTGTCCCTGCTTAGCTTTGGGACACATCTTGGCCGGATGCCCAATCTCTCTACAGTGATAACAACGTCCCGTAAAAGGACCTGCCTGCCTTCTCTGTTGATTTCCCGGCCATTTTTCCTGTCCGGTCTGAGGTATCCCACCTTGTCTACCCTGATTAGGGACTCCATCCCTCTGCACATCTGGGTTTCCTTTGTTTTTCTTCCAAGGTTGATGTCCTTGAAATCTGCCCCGATCATTGGACTTGGCACCACTGCTGCTTCCTTTCTCCACTGTCTGGTAGTCTCGGTTAGTCCGTTTATCTCCCTTGGACTTCCGGTAATCACTCCTCATCTGGCAGTGCTGTAAGGCGGCATTAACCACCTGGATATAAGTAGTATATGCAGGACTACCTATGATCACCACTTTAATCGGCCATATCAACCCTTTCACAAAGCGGTCTCGCTTCTTTTCTTCCGTATTGACCTCCTCTGGTGCAAATAATGACAAATTTATGAACTTCTGTTCATACTCAGCCACAGTCATATCTTCCTGTTGCAGATCCAGAAATTCGGTCTTCATCGCTGATCTTACTGACATAGGAAAATACTTGCCGTCAAAGCGAGTCTGAAATTCAGCATAAGTCAATCTGGTCCTCTCTTCGACAGTAGTAATAGACTCCCACCACTGCAATGCATTGCCTATCAGCATAAACGTAGCCAGCATCTGTTTCTGCACTTCGGTACAGATTACCATCCGAAGATGACGCTCGTTCTCCTGTTTCCACTGATATGCTAACAAGACATCTGTGGACCCTGCAAATGTTGGTGGATTTCCCCGGATGAACGAGTGACGAACTTTGTCCCATGACATTGGCTGTGCCACTGGTTCAGGAACAGGTACTATCGGAGGAGGTTGCTGGTTTCGTAGAGCAGATGCTACTCCTGCTGCTACAGCTCGTGCAATGATATCAGCAACTTGAGGAGAAAATTCCTGATTCTCATTTTGAGTTGGGGAAATACTGCGATGACGGTTCGCATTCCTTGTCCCACGCCGAGACATCCTTCTTTTAAATTCAGAAAAATCTAACGTCAGTACATTATAATGGACCGACTAAAAGAATACAAAGAACCCTAATACTTAGGCTCTAATTATCAGAATACACAACGCGGAAGTATAGTAATCACAGATCCCTAAGACACTCGAACCTGGAATGCTCTGATACCAACTGTAACACCCCCAACATTTTCCACGCATAAGTTGATCAGGCTTATACACGAAAAACGAGGATATCAAAAACAATTGGCAATATACAAGCATGGAATACAAAATGATGATAATAAAAGAATTTAGACAGGAAATGAACCCTAAATAATACAACATCCATTCATCCTTTATTTAATACCGTACTTCATTACAACTTGGAAATCCTATGTCAAGGATCCCTAAATATAACCCTGAGAGTTCAACGTCAAAAGTAAATAAAAACTGAAACTGAAGTATTACATAAAACTTCTACCCTGCACTGGATCGTAAGAGTAGATGAGTTCGGATGATGGTCCCACACTGCTAACCTCAGCCTTGAAACGGATACTGACCGTATCCTGAAATAACAACAATGGTGGGTCAACCCCACGAGCAAGTCCTCTCGACTATGACCCAAATCAGAGAATCAAATAAATTAATCATTATGAATCGGATGAGTACTATATCTGTATACATCCTACGGGAACTATCCGATGTATAACATGACCTCAACCAGAATAGACGGTGATCACTTGGACTCACACTAGGTGGTCAAGTGTCGCCTTTCCCTACCCGGGAAATCAGCTATTATACATGGTGCACGGTACTGACAACACAGACTATAACGAACTACACAGTGATAACACCTCGCAAAGTACTCATGAATATACTGAGCATATCAATTAGGCAACACATGCCAACAATATTAATAAATATACCGAGAATGTCAATTAGGCAACACATGCCAATAATATTAAACCACATACCCCGACAGCCACACATCTGTCTATCGCAACGAATGCATAAGGTATAAATGAGTCTAAACTTATTAGCCAGCTCATATGGTTCTATATGGCAACACATCCATATAATATAAATGCGACATAATTAAACAGTCCATTTATTTCCTAAAATGCACACAGCATAATGATCATGGTTTATATATCAATTAACGGTATAAACATCCCATAAGATATCATGGATAATTTATCTGACTACAACCATGGCCTTACTTAATTTATCAGTAATGGTTGATACCATTTAATAAGATAATAACACTATTTATATTTAACAATGTCGTTAAATAAATCACATTAGTATCTGTACTGTGAACGAGCCAATAAATGCTTAGAAAAGATTAATCGGCCATAAGAATAAGTAACGGGTATTAAAATAATAATTACGTGGCCCGTTAAACCCGTAAATACCAACTCAGTACCTAAAAATCCAAGTTTAAGATTCTGGAATTTACAAAACAGGCCCTAGGGGTATTCTGGTAATTTCCAGCAGCTGTAGGGACCCCACACGCGCCCTCACGCGCCTCCCAGAGCCTCCCCACGCGCAGCCCAACCTTCCCCACTCTCCCACGCGCCTCCACGCGCGTCTGGCATCAGCCACGCGCCCGCACGCGCTCCCACGCGCGTCTGGAGCGTTCCACGCGCGCGCACGCGCTGCCACGCGCGCACTAAGGGTACCTTGCTGACGCGGCGTGTGCTGGTTGGTCGGTTGCATCATCCTACTATGGGTGCGCTACACTGAATCAGCTCACCCTCTCATCACTCAATCCTGTGCTTATGGATCCGGGTGTACCGCGGTAACATGGACCGCGATGCACCGGATCAATCAGGCTCTACTAATGGCCAGGATGCGCGCGCGCACTAACCTACCATGCGCCGCATCACACCGGATCACTCCGGTCACCTTCTTCACTGCCGGTGGCCGGAATCCTTGCCGGAGGCTCGCCGGAAATTGCAGAAAAGCCCCGGAAAATTCCTAAAAATTCTAAAAAAAATCCCAAAGGCCATAATAATTATTTTTAGCTATATTTTGATTACATAGGCCATAAAATAATTGTTGACCACCTTTGATAATTAAAATTCCTTTCTTTAATAAATAAAAAATTTTAATTTAATAATTTCCTAGCATGATCTCTAAGCTCTATAATTATTTAAATAATCTAAACAATTAATTTATGGATTCAAAGGGGAAAAGTAGATAATAACTTGCCTTTTTGGATTTAAAATAAATCCGCCGGTTGCGCGTAGTCGGGTAAAATCGCCTACACCGGTCCAAGCTTCTTTCTCTTTCTCTTTTCCTTTCACTCTTATAAAATAGCTCACTAGAATGTTTAAGCTTTCTAACTTAAGTAAGTTGCCTTTAGAGTAAGTTGGCTACTAATATATATATACAAACTTATATAATATATATAATACAAATATCTAATTTATATTAACTTCTCACCCATTTCTCATATCCCTACCTATAACATTTAAGCCAAGCAAGCCAAGTCAAGCAAGATGTCCTAAGGTAAATCCTATCCTAAGATTTAATTTTTCATCATTACATTGATTTAATACTAATATTATTATTACTAATGTTATTATTAATAAAACTTTTATTATTATTATTATTTTATTATTATTATTAAACTAATATAATTATTATTATTGTTATTACAAAATAATACATTATAACATCATAATACTTTATAACACAAATATAATACTTTAATTAACTAATATTGCTTAATTAAATATACTCAACAAATAAAATTAATTATAATAATACATGCACAATTAGATGAATAAATTTACTATTTTAACATACACAATTAATTTACATGCACCATTAAATGAACTTAATATAATAATGTAGTATGCACAAATAAATAAAATTAATTAACCTAACACAAAATTAATTTAAATACATTCTTTAAAATTACGGGGTATTACAGGTTCCACATATATTCTTTCAGATTGGTCAGTGTCTGCCTCTTTTCATCCCCCCAGGACTGCTTTCTGTGACCTCTGATTGTATCAAAGAATGGTTTACACCAATCAGATAACTTGGAAATAAATCAACTCAATGTTGCTATGCGTCCGGTAAGAGCCTGGACTTACTTAATAGTACATGGTTCTGCATTTTTAAGCAGAGCTTCCACTTGGGTTGGGCTGACCTCAATCCATCTGTTGTTGACCACGTGGCCAAGGAACTGCCCTGATCCCATGCCGAACAAGTACTTTGTTGGATTTAATCTCATTCCATACCTTCTTAATACATTGAACACTTCTTGCAAATGCTTCAAATGATGACCCTTCTGCTTGCTCTTTATCACCATATCGTCGATGTAAGCCTCCACTGTTTTGCTCATCTGATCCTTATAAATTTTGCTAACTAATCTTTGGTACATAGCTCCAGCATTTTTCAATCCAAACGACATGACCTTATAACAATAGATCCCTCGTTCGGTGATAAAAGAGGTATTTTCTTCATCATTCGGATCCATAGGAATTTGATTATAGCCTGAATAAGCATAAAAAAAAAGTTAACCGCTCATACCCTGTTGTAGCGTCCACCATTTGATCAATCTTCAGAAGTGGAAAGCTATCATTCGGGCAGGCCTTATTCAGATTAGTGAAGTCAATACAAACTCTCCATTTTTCGTTCTTCTTCTGCACTACAACCACATTTGACAACCAGCTTGGGTATTGTACTTCTCGAATGAACCCAGCTTCCAATAATCGGTTCACCTCCTCAGCAATGATCTAGTTGCGTTCCGGGGCGAACCTCCTCTGCTTCTGCCTCACAGGTTCGGATGAACATTAAGGGAATGACAAGAGACAGAAGGGTCGATCCCTGGCATGTCCGAATGGTTCCAAGCGAACACATCTGCATTTTGAGAAAGAAAATCAATTAACTGGCGTTTTTCCTCATTAGCGAGTCGCGATCCTACTTTTGTGGTTCGGTCTGGTCTCAAATGATCATTTTGAACTTCAACCAGAGGCTTTTTGGTCAGCACTGTGGGCTCCTCCTCCCTGCTAATGCCGAGGGGAGGTTCCTGTAATTGCTAATGTGGATCAGCAGATCGGATGGGAGCATTTCCCTTCCTTGCGGCTTTCAGAGTCACTGAGTAGCATTCCTTTGCTGCAACCTGATCCCCATGGATATCAATCACCTTGCTCCCGTCTGGGATTAGGCACCTCATCACTTGGTGTAGGGTTGAGGGGACTCCCTGTACCGTATGGATCCATCCTCTTCCCATCAACAAATTGTAGGAGGGATGGATTTCCACCACCACAAAACTTTCGACTAAGTCCCTCTCAGCTGCTCGGACCACTAATTCAACTGTGCCGATCGGTTCGACTCGTTTGCCATCAAACCCCAACAACGGATTTCTAGTAGACTTGAGCTCCTCTGGCTTAATTTCAAGCCGATCAAAAGTGACTATAGGCATGATATTCACACTGCTACCCGGATCGATGAGCACTTTTCGTACTAAGCATTCTGCCACTGTCAAACTGACAACCAAGGGATCCTCATGTGGAATCTGAACTGGCATCAGTTCTGTCTTATCGAACCTTATCTGCACGACAGAGCTCTGTTGGTGCAGGGTGTTGACACTGCCTACTCGCCTCTTCATTTGCACTTAGCGGAGGCGTGTACGGAGCAATTCCTCGGATTCTGCGGTCTGCTCGGGTCGGCCATGGATTGCGTTGATAATCCGTACTGGCTGACCGTTATGGTGGTTCGGTTTTTGGTTTCTCTTGACCTGCTCAGCTAGACAATTTTGCTCTTGCGCCAGCCCCTGAACATACCCTGTAAACTCGCCTCTGGCGATCAGCATTTCCACTTGCCTCCTCAGATTCCTGCATTCGTTAGTTTGATGACCAAAATCACTATGAAAAGCACAATGTTTAGATTGATCCCTCTGCTCGAGAGGTTGTCTGATTGGTAAGGGAGGACGAAACATATCTTTGTTTTCTTGGTAGAGCTTCACCAATGTAACATTGAGTGGGGTAATCAGTTCATCCTCTCTGGGCCTTTTCTCTGCCTTCCAGGAGGTCTGACGCTGCGGCGGGGGTTGTTTCTGCTGAATCTTGGCTTTGGACTTCTCCTCTGTAAAGATGATAGATGTCTTCCTAGCATTAGCTGCTTCTTCCTCTTCCAGGCGTACGAAACCATCTGCTCTCTCATTCAGCTCGTCCATTGTCTTCGGCGTGTTCACCACCAGGCTGGTATGGAATGATGTCCCTCGGGTCATAGCTAACTTGAATGCCTGAACTGCTGTGGAAGGATGGCACTCTATCACCATGCTCTTGGGTAAGTTAAACCTGGTAAGAAAAGCTTGGAGACGCTCATCATCATGCTGCTTCATGGTGAACAAGCTAGAGATATCTTTTGTCGGGGCGCTTATTCCTATAGTATTGGCTTATAAACCGATCACACAAGCTACGGAAGCTGTCCACTGAGCCCCTCGGCAGGTTCTTAAACCAGTTGAGCGCCGATCCAGCTAAGCTTGTAGGAAAACATTTGCACATCAAGGGATCATTCTCTGTGTTCAGTGCCATCTTCAACTGAATGTGATATACATGATCAATCGGATCGGTCGTTCCGTCGAACAGAATGAAGACAAGCATGGAGAACTTCCTCGGGCTTGGAGCATTCAAGATCTCGTCAGTAAACGGCGAATCAACCGTTCGTGCTGCCGAACGGAGGGCCTCATTCTCTCTTTCAAACCTTGTGACAATTCTTTGATTTGTAGATCTTTTTTCTGAACTGCTATAATCATATGTGGCCATTGAAGGCCGATAAGGTGGATCGAACGACCTTTCCTCAATGACCTCTTTCTGCCACGGCGAGTTAATCTTGTGATAATCAAATTCCATATCCTGTTCGCGGTTGTGCCTTTCCTGATGTGGATTGAAAGCTGTATTTTCGTCTCGCTTGATATGCGCACTATGAGGATCGAGATGTACAGATCCTTCTCGATCCTCAACTCGACGAGCGTTTGGCGGTAAATTCTCCAGCCTCACCTTCTCGCGGTGGAGATTGACTTGGTTATCTCTTTCTTGCTCACCTTGATGTACGTCATCAAGTCGCACGCCTCTTTCACCCATAGGAGGCGGTCGCGGCGCAACCGGAACCTCGACGTTCCACTCCAGCTTTCAACTCTGCATTTTCTTTTCTCAGTGCCTCGATCATGTTCATCAGTTCATCAAGCTTCATTCGCTGGTTATTCTCCACCAGATTCGAGCTCTCTTCTCCGACCATCATTCCGGATCGTAGCAAAGTCATCAACTGCAAATTTCTGATCAGATTTGAGTTTTGCCTATGCCGACGTTCCAGATCTGGATTCTAGCGCAATTAAATTCTGATCGTGATTAACCAGATCTGAATTGCTCCGGCGACGATCTTACCAAATTCAGCAATTTCAGCGACTCTCGACCACACAACTCTCCAAAACAAGCGCAAATCAGAACTGCGTAGATCGAACGCCAATTTCTCCGGTCACAATTTCACCGATCTTAATTTCGCCTTCAATGATCAGGCTTCGTATTCAAGCGCTATACTACTAGATCAAATCAATCTGAGTGAATCATCAATGAATTCTCATCGTTCCCACAGACGGCGCCATTGAAGATGCATGAATTTTCTCTTTCTAAATTGACATAATTTCATTACACTTCAAACATTTTGATCCCCCATTTCTCCTTTCTCTTTTCTATTTCTAGCCCATTTTCATTATTCTAGAGCATTCTTAACTAACTTCCGCCGCTGGGCCTATCCTCCAAGTTCAACGGTTATGGGCCTGAATCCTCTTTGAAGGCCTTTTACAACAATCCACTACACCCGGTCTGCTTTGTGGACGTTAAGTTTGGGCCCAGGTTAATTACCAGGCCCAAACTTCATTATGCGAGTTGGATCTGGTCCGAGCCGTCTTTGGCATCCTCACCCCACTAAGCATTACTTGAACTTTCACATTTTAATTATAACAAGTTTTAAACCTTGAAAAAAAAAAAAAAACCAAAATTTACTTGTTCAAACAATATTGATTTCCTTCTTTTCAGTTTGAGCACTGATTTTCGTTATATTTATCTGGAGTCATGGTCCCTTGCTACAATCAAATAAAGGGTTAGCCTTCTTATTTTAAGGCCCCACCATCACCTTAATAATTTGTGTGAGTTGCCCAATGTGAAATGAGGGTGTAAGTTTGTATTAAAAATAATTTAGATGAGTGAATACTTTTTATTTGCTCATTTATCTAATTTTTATTTATTTTAATTTTATCAAAATAAAGTGCAATTAAAGTAAATAAAGTTTTAGAGATTACACCAAATTTTTGTACGTAAAAACCCTAGTTGGAAGCAATCCGACTAACTAGGATGAAAATCACATACACTTTCGCATCCTTGAGCGAAACATCTACTATATTTGAAGTAATGTACAATCGACCTTGACTCAAGCTCACACCATATCGTTCTACCAAAAATCAATGGCTGACAATCTCTGACTTTGCAATTCCCCCATCCAACAACTCTCGACCTCAGACTTACTCTTGATCTCTATAGAAGAATCATTGGAAGATTAACCAACACTACGAATGTCTTGATCCATTCAAAGTATGATCTCTCCATCCTTTTTTTAAAATCAGAATTTGATAAAGATAAATAGAAATCTTGATTTTTTGAAAGTAATAGATTGAATCTTCAATAAGCTTGAAATCCTATCAAATTAAGAAAAACATCTTAAATCACTCGTGTGTATAGTATGTAAGTTCTCAAGAGAAAAATAAAATATTAGAAAAATTCTCACAAATTTGGCTGTCAAAATATGCTGAAAATTGTATACAAAAGCCATAAAAACATAAGTGAGAAAACATGTTTAAATAGATTTTTGAAGGCCTAATTGTACTCGGAAAATAAGTAAATTTTGTTCATGGTATGAATTGCAAAAATCTAGCCAAAAAGATAAAACCAAAACTGACTAGGATTCAATTTTCGTTTTTGGTCTGCAATAGCACAACCGGTCGCATGAAGCACGACTGGTTCTGCTTGACCAGCGAGTTTTGTTTAAAAGATGTTTTTGAAAATTTAATTGCGCAACTAGTTGCGTTGAGCGCAATCTGCACAAGCAGTAAGTAACGAATGAAAAATGAATTTGAGAATTATAGAGCGTGACGGGTTACACACACACACACCCACCTCCCTAATATATTTTTCTTATAGAATCGGAGTACACACACACACACACACACACACACACCTCCCTAATATATTTTTCTTATAGAATCAGAGTGCATCAATGTATAGACATGATCTATCTTCAATTTCGCATCCAATCTTCGACTCTTAAAAATCAAATTGAAAATCATAACTCGATCGAACTTATTTTGACATTAAAAAATTTCAATTATAAATTAATATCTCACAATTTGTAACCGTTACTCTTTCATTCGAAATAAATATCACGAAAAATTGGTACTCTTTCATTCGATATCACGAAAAAATTGGTGATGTTTAGGGATTCCATGCGTACTCTAACCTCACATAATTGCATACCACTAAAACCAATTGACCATACGAAAGAAGAAGAGGAAGAGAAGTATTGGATTGTGCAACCACAAATACCAGTGTATTTCTTGCTAGCAATAAGTAGACGTGACAACACCCAACTTGAATGCTTGATTGTACTATTCATAAATTATTAGTGACAACGACCTCTTTGAACTGATCTCAACAATCATCTGCAGGGCTAGATATGCTTTTTAATAATTCGTACTTAACGGTCAACTGGTCTTTTGTAAAATAGATATACAAGATAATTCAATTCTTATTATATATCTCACAACCCTAAGACCATTTCAACACCTAATTTGGTCGTTGTAAACTTGTAAATCCTTATTGTAACACATGCAACACAATCAAACACTAACATAAATTACTACTCTTAGGACCAGTTTGGTAATGCTGTTTTCATGTCTTTTAAAAACGAAAGCACTGATTCTTCCGTGCAAGTCATGAAAAACAGAGTCACTACAATATAACTTAAAATAAAAATACGTTCCTGCAGCGCCATATTGGTGCTTTCAAAAAATATAAACAAGTTAGCGGTTTTTTTAAAATAAAAAATAAAAATAAAAATCAATTCGGAAAGCAAAATCTGTTTACGAAACACGATTTTAACTGCCAATTTTCATTTTCATATTTTGAAAATGTCAGCATTACTAAACAGGACCCTATTGAATACTCTTTTTGTCTTTAAATAAGTGTCTTTCTTTTTCTTTTTTGTATGTCATTTTATTTATAAAAAAAAAAAAAAATCAATAAAAATTTGTAATTTTTCCATATAATATATCCTCAACCTTTGGGAGCTTTGTTTGATTGGTGATATATCTTTAATTGCTGAAAGGGAATATTGGAATTTCAAAAGAAGACAGTACTACTAAATGCATGTTTATATATATATATATATATATATATATATATATATTTATTTATTTAAAAAAAGGTCATTTACTTTGAGATTGACAAGGTTCTCTGTTATCACTTTTGCCATTTAATTTAGAATGGAGGATGTTCTCTTCTGTCAATTCTGATCTTATTTTTTTATTTAATAAAAATTCATAACCATTTATGGTCTTATAAAATAAAATAAAATAAAATAATCGAGAAAAAAAAACGTATCTATTTTTGCATCTAATCTAGAAAAGTGGTTCAGTTCCAGGCCTTGAAAGCTAGGTGAAAGTCAGCCACATCTGTAAGTAGAGCTAAAATGTGCGCATGCCACCATCACAGCTTGGTGTCACAACTTCTGTCACAGCACCAATCCCAACCGTAGATCAAAGAAATAAAACAGCTGTCACATCCTAATCCTACATCACCCTCACCATAAATATGATTTAACCCAAATAAACTTATCTCCACAATTTGGTCAGAAAGTCGTTCTTAACCACCTTTCAAAACACTAGCCACTTTTTGGTGTCCCTCTGGTCGTCTCTACCAACCTGGTCACCAAGAATCACAGATTGTCCATGACGGCCTAATCCCTACGGCCCAGTCACACATATCTCTCTGTGTGTGTGTGTATATATATATATATTATTTACACATACCAAATCTATGCATAGTGATAGTGTGAAAGAACAAGGAGGAGAAGCCATGGGAAGTGTTGAAACTCCGCTTCTGATACACAGCGCCAGTGAGGAAGAGGAGAAGAATGTTGGCTTCTTTAGACGGTTCGGCGGGGAGTCGAGGAAGCTGTGGAAGCTTGCTGGCCCTGCAATTTTCACCGCCATATGTCAGTACTCGCTCGGTGCACTCACTCAGACCTTTGCCGGCCTCGTCGGCGAGGTGGAGCTGGCCGCCGTCTCCGTCGAGAACTCCGTCATCGCCGGCCTTGCTTTTGGGGTCATGGTAAATTAGCTTAATTAGCATATTTATGTCCATTGTAATTTTCATGCATATATATATATATATATTGATAGGAATGTTCACCTGCTTGTATTTTTAACTGTCCAATCAAATCTAACGTGACCAAAAGAGCAGTGATCAATTCAGTACATGTTGATGTGAGCCATAAATGTACACGTATATATGTATAATTAATTTTTTGTAAAAGGTTAAAAAATTGGTGAATTTTTTTTTAGTTAGTGATCACACACTTGTCTTTTATAAAATTTGTATTTCTGACCTAAAGTAATAGGCTGATATCATTAGGCTACTGACCCGTTAGTGATTACAAGGTGATTAGTATGCCTAACAAATTAAATTTACTACTTTTAGGATATTTTTTTTAAGCACCTGCTATCTCTTGATATTAATTGAACGTACTAATTACGTGTTATACTGACTAATCCGACTGAGTCACACGGAACCAAACACAGGACCTTTCCTAGGCTGTGTGCCTACACGAAAATGGCACAGCTTAATCGCCAAAATTTTCGACTGGTAAATAAGCATTTCTCTGAACAGTATATGGATATGTGTGGTGCATTAATGATGATTTATTGAAGGGAGAGAAAAGTAATACTCCATAGATCTAATATTTGAGATCATTAGTACAAAAGTTATTTTTTATTTTTATTTTTTTTAATCAAAATTATAACCTGCTTTCTAAGTATGAATTTTTTACTAATCATTGCTCGTGTGTGTCTATATATATATATATATATATATATATATATATAAGTTGCTAGATAATGGAAAGCTATTTATTACTAATTTTTTCGAGTGTCCATGCCTTATGCTAGGTTGTCTTTTGGTTTTTTATGGTAACACAAAATTTAAAATTGTCAAAATGTTGTTAGTCACTATTTTCAAAGCAAATTATATTATTCCCTCCGATCCAAAATATGAATTACAATTCTGAAAATGTCTACCTATTTTGAAATGGAAGGAGTGTTTTAGGAGGGAGGCGTACGATAAAAAAATATAAAAATATAAAAAAAATAAAAAAATAAATAATGATGTGTGTTTGTTTAATGTTAATTTAATTAACGTGGTGATGATGTGCAGTTGGGAATGGGGAGTGCATTGGAGACGCTGTGTGGGCAAGCATTCGGTGCGGGGGAGATCAGAATGTTGGGTGTGTACATGCAGAGATCATGGGTCATCTTGTTGACCACTGCTTGTATTTTGGTTCCCGTCTATGTCTTCTCTCCTCCCATCCTCGAGGTCATTGGAGAGACCACTCAAATCTCCGAAGCTGCCGGTCAGTACCAAATTTCTCCTTCCTTATTAGATTAGGGCCATTAAATATACTGAAATAATGTTTAGGTCCACAAATATGACGGATTTGTTAGGTTGACGGCTTTAAAATTCGTTGCAGGCAAGTGGGATCACATCAACCCAACAAATCCATCAATTTTGTGAGCCTAAATATTATGCTTCTTAAATAATACAAGGTAGAACGTGACACTCCAAATATTTTGAAAGTAAGGGTGGAACCTCCGTAGACCTACCCTAATAATTTGAGTTCTACTCGAAAATTTATGAGCGTGACTAAATAATTGAGAAGATTATATTAGGAATGAAGTTTAAACTAAATGGAAACAAGCCTCTTGTGGGGTCCACCAACCTTGACCGTGATTGAAAAGGTTTTCCTTTCTTTTATATTATGGGTGCACCGTTGGAGGTGTTGGGGTGCCCTTGGGTACCCGTTAGGTGGCACTGGGATTAGAACTACTGAATTTAATTTATGTGAGTGTAATGATGAGTCTCAATGATATCATATAATAGGATGCATCATTCTTCTCACATAAATTGAAGTCAGTTGAGTAACTACTGAATTCGGGTTTGGAAGCCAAGTATTATATATGAATGTGGGCCATGATCTAGTCATTGAAATAAGGATGAATTCATATTGTTAGGTGCAGCGACTCATTTGAACTTCAACTCAATTTGTTATTGAGTTCTGTTTAAGTCATCGAGTCAACCTGCGTATTAATTTGTCCAATCCACACAAAATGTTGCTTGCACTATGCAAGAATTACGATGTTTGAGTCAGATTTTGGCAGCCTAAAAGGCCATCCAATCTTCTTCTAAATCTTGAATGTTGGTTAAAACATCAGTTATTGTTTGGTAAGAGCTCTTGTTTATGAACATCCTATTGGTGTGAATGGATCCAAAACTAGGACAAGGTCAATTACCTACTACAATTAAAACATATGTGAATACAAATGTGAATCTACATGAGTAGGAGTCACAAGGTCAATCACCTACTACAATTAAAACATTATTATTGTTCTGGGAAGTTAGAGACTAATCAGTATTGATCATCGAGATTTGAGAGTTCGAGTCTCATTAGTGTTATGTTGTGGGTAATGGGTGTGCGTTTGCTTCAACCGTCTACAAACAAAAAAATAATAATAATAAATAAATAAATAAAAAAATTTGAAATCTCTGATAAGCCCAACAAAAAAATTGGAACAATTTGAATTTTTGATGCAGGTCAATTTGCAATTTGGATGCTTCCACAATTGTTTGCGTATGCCATGAACTTTCCGATACAGAAATTCTTGCAAGCGCAGAGGAAAGTGATGGTGATGGCTTGGGTGTCAGCTGTGGTGCTGGTGTTGCATGCATTATTTAGCTGGCTGGTGATATTGAAGCTTGATTGGGGCTTGGTTGGGGCAGCAATTACTTTGAACACCTCATGGTGGCTCATAGTTATTGGGCAGTTGTTATACATTTTTATCACCAAATCAGATGGTGCTTGGAGTGGCTTCTCATGGTTAGCATTTGCTGACTTGTGGGGCTTTGTCAAGCTTTCTCTGGCTTCTGCAGTTATGTTATGGTAATTAAGTCCCCCCTTTCTCTATAAAAATGTACATATATATTTATATACAGTCATACCGTATCGTATATGATACTAACACTGTTTTGTGGTTTGGGATTGCAGCTTGGAATTCTGGTACCTCATGATACTGGTGGTGATTACAGGTCGTTTGGCGAACCCTCTGATTCCGGTTGATGCCATCTCGATTTGGTATAACCATTTTCCCTCTTTTTTTCATGTTTCAGTCTTTATAAGGATTCAAATAATTGTTGGTGTGGTTGCAGATATGATCTTTTGAAAGATAACCTTAGAAAATATTCAAAGGCATTTAAAGATTAGGCAAATAAAAATGTAGTCTTCTAAGAGGCATTATGTGATATGAGAATATGTAAATTGTGTTACACAGCAGTTTAAAATCTTTTGAAAAAAATGGGGGAAAAGTTTATTTCAATGCCTTTAAAATTCAAATCCTGTAAAATAATTGACTTCAATTTTCATGTGCAAAGGAACACATGAACAATACTAAGCAATGATGTGAAAAAAAAAAAAAAAAAAAAAAAAAAAAAATGGGGAATTGTTTCATTGTGTGAATTGTCTTAGGCTCTTAGCATCCTCTTGAGAATATATTGTCATAATGATATCTTAGCTTAGCCTCATTGCAACACTTTTGCAGCATGAACATTAATGGATGGGACGCGATGATCGCGCTAGGATTTAATGCTGCCATAAGGTGAAGTTTCTGCATTCTTCAATCTTCTGTTCTATTCTTTTCTGTGTGTTTCCTTTGGAAGCTGAGAAGGGAAAGGAAAAAAGAGCTCAACTCCTTCATTTCTCTCGTCTTCTGGGCAATCAAATGGATAATGTACGTATATATATGAACTCACCATGAATGTTCTTTACAGTGTGAGGGTGTCGAATGAACTTGGAGCTGGTCACGCTCGCACAGCAAAATTTTCAGTGCTGGTGGTTTCCATCACGTCCGTGTCCATAGGAGTTGTTTGTATGGCCATTGTGTTGGCAACAAGAGATTACTTCCCATACCTTTTCACCACCAGCGTGGACGTTGCTACTGAAACTACGAAACTTGCATTGTTGCTGGGAATTACGGTTCTTTTAAACAGCCTTCAACCGGTCTTATCTGGTAAGCACAAATCAAATCCGAATATGAATCTATTCGTAACTTTCCCTAGAAAATGATTTAACATGGAGGTGCAGTGTGCGCCTAGAAAATGGCATAGTCATCAGTACTTGAAGATATAACTTTCTTTGTGTTTTTTTGTCCCGCCCTTTTATTGGTTTTTGTTTCTTAAGGGGTTGCTGTTGGAGCTGGATGGCAGTCTCTTGTTGCATACATCAACATTGGGTGTTATTATATCATTGGATTGCCTGCCGGAATAATCTTGGGATTCACATTTGATTTTGGCGCCATGGTGAGTTACTAATTTACTAATGCTCTCTCTCTCTTCAAGATCTTGATGTGCCATAAAAAAAATTTCGAAACAGAATCACCAAAGATAGCTCTTGACATGGTCTAATCCGGTTACAAATTTAAAAAGATTGATTTCCATGCCTCGGATTTTTTTTCTTTTTCTTCATGGTACATATTTATTCATGTGATCTGCAGGGAATTTGGAGTGGGATGATTGGAGGAATTTGTTTGCAGACCATTATCCTAGTTGTGGTCACGAAATTCACAAACTGGAGAAAAGAAGTCAGTAATTTCTTCTCTTCGTAACCATTTCCTAGCCTTAAATCATGTCGTGCTCAATTGAAATCTCTAACAATTTTCGTGACTTGATTTTTGCAGGCTAATGAAGCTGAAAGCCGTGTTAAGAGATGGGGAGGAGGTGTCTCACACCCTGACTAAAGTTGGAGATTCGAAGGAAAGGGTGTATTTGGCAGAGACCATGAGAAAACGTCGGAAAGGGATGAATTGAACTCTCAGAACCCTGATTTTCTCCGAAATGTCTAACCAGGCCTCGTAATGGAGATGTAGCAAGTGATCCGGTTTCGGTTCTGTAAACTTGCTGGTGTCTCCTGTTGAGCTTATTAGGCTGTTGTTGGAAAAAAATAAACTCCAATGGGATGTAATATTGAGATTCTTGTACTACTTAGGAGGGGTTTGTCATTCAATTTTGTTGTGGTTTGGAATTGTTTTGATAATATTCAATGTCATCTCTATTCAACAGTTTTGCAAATGCTTGATTTGGTTTCTCAATCCTTGGCCACATAAATAATCCAAACACATCATTCATTATCAGTACAATGATGTAACTTTATTATGCCCACAAGGAAAATTAAGTTCCTAGAAAAGAAAGGGAAAAGGAACAAGCTATATGGTGCCCATAAATTCTAATCATCATGTAACAAAAATTCAATCATATGCGTGCAGCTTGTGTATATATATATATTATTTGGTAAATATTTATAATGGGCAACACTAAACTTAAGAAATTAAGTTGTGTATAATGGGCAACATTTATCTCCAGTATCGATTATATATATATATATATATATATATATATATAAGCAGCTGCACCCAAAGTGTAATGTCCCCTCAATTTATATATATAGAGATAGCATGTGTGTGTGTGTGTGTGTGAAGCTGCAAAAAGATAGGGTGTAGTCTGTCAGACAACTGTGTGACCATCGCAGCCAGATGAGACTAGCCGAGAACGATCCTCTACAGCTTTGTAGTCCATCATGGACCAGAAGAGGCCGTTAATCACGCTCTGGTCACGCAGTCATGGTTCATCCACCAGACTTAGGTTCCTGTCTCCTTAGAACTCAAGGATACAGAGGTACGAGCCTATAGAACAGATCCCGTTCAAGTAAGGTCGTGAAATGGGTTATTGAACTTGTGTTATAGATAGTGGTGCCTCTTTCATTTTTTAGTCGATGTGGGACGGTTTATTGCTTTCTCTCTCATCACAAGATGTGAAGTAGTTTTGACAATACTCGTTCCTAATGAAGTTGAACGACTGAATGGACCGAATATTCTATTTCATTACATGTCAGATTCACCATTGTTGTTGCAGCTGGACAGAAAATTGCTTGATTCGTGTAGCTATGCGACAGATAATTTACTTGTTTTGAGTGTTTTTTAGTGGTGGCATTAACTCTGATTTTATTTAAGTATTATATTTTGGGTTTTGGTATGAATCTATGCTTCTAAATACTTGTTCATAGAGTCTGGTTTTCGGATTTGGATGTGTTCAGATGTGGGTATGTGTGCTTGCTTTTTTATGTGTTTAGTTTATGTTTCTTGATTCTGATATGTTTTGGATGTGGGTATGTACTTACGCATTTAATGAAGTCTTTGCCCTTTCAACCATCTTTCTGCTATGTTGTTTGGGAGCACCCACTAGCATCGCAAGAAACTTATGCAATCCATTTATTTTTTTTTTGTTAAAGTGCAAAAAAAAAAAATATATATATATATATATATATATATATATATATGTCTTCAACTATGTTGGAATTTGCAAATAACATTTTTAAAGTAAATTTGGTGAATAATACCTACTGAATTATTACATTTTGTTGTAAAATACTTCAATGCCTAGACTATTTTTCATTAAATGACTATAATGTCCTTTCTTATTGAATTACATATAATCTATTTTTCTTACTGAAATAAATTATACAAAAAAATTCATACTAATTTGATTACAAATTTGTTATTAAATTTGCATAAATTTACTTTTAATTTTTAAAATTAATTATTTAAATAAAAATCTTAAAGGAAATTTTTTTAAAATGTAATTACTAACGGGTCAATGGTTTAGTGTTACCCCAGGCTGATCCTGATCCAAGACGGTCGCCTAGGGCCTAAAAATTTAGGAGGCCTCAAAATTTATAGGCCCATAGATGATGGGCCACCAGAAAAGAAAAATAAAATAAAATAAAATTTTAGGGCTAATCATTTCAGCCTCCCCAATCGCCTCCATCTCTATTCTCGTTTTCAACTCTCTCTCTCTCTCTCTCTCTCTCTCTGCAACTGCAAACTACAAAATCTACAAGAATCAGAAGTTCAAAACCCATATATTTCAGTTTATCTATGTGTCTGCAAGAATCAAAAGTTGAAAACCTATTACCTATATCAAAACCCATATGGGCATATGATTTTAGATTGTTCAAAAAATCAAAACCCATCGCCCGCTGTTCCAGTTCGTGTTCGCCGTTCGCAAGCTTCAGCCGTTGTCTCTCAACTCTCAAGTTTGCCCCCCTCTCTCTCTCCAACTGCTGACTTGTATGTATGGGTTTGGTTTTAATTTTTTTTTTTAATTTCTTATTTTATGAATTTTAGTTATAAATATTTATGAAGATAATGACTGAAACAGGATCTCCCTTTGCAGGATTTGAAAGACTAATTGGTAAATTTGGGTTGAACTTGAGTCTTGAACAAGCTGAAGGCCCTTGTCGTGGATTATAATTTTTACAATTACAGCATCCTACGGTCCTACCATCTTTTAGAGTGCTTTCATCACTTCATACTGCTAAGTCATTTCTTCAATTATTCAATATATATATATATATATATATATATATATATATATTTTTTTTTTTATTTCAGTTTTTTTCATGCTAATAATAAATTGGATGTTAACCGCATAAAGCATAAATCTGTCAATTAATACGGGCACCCAATTGTATATGAAACAAAGTACAATATAAAGTAACAAAATTTATTAATATATAAACAACAAAATTTTCATTTTTTGTAGACTTTTGTGCTTTGACCAACTTGGAGGAGCTTGATTTGAGTGTTAGTGTGAAGGGGCTGATTACAGTAAAAGGTAGTATATTGTCATATTCATTGCATTGCATTTTGAGGTAATCTACATTATATTTCAGCAAAAAAAAAAAAAAATTATTTTTTAAATTCTATAACTTCTGTTTCTGTTTTTTTTTTTTTTTTTTTTTTTTTTGTCATTTATGTCTACAAGAAAATTTGAATCTGGGCATGAAAAAAATAAAATAAAATAAAAAATTGATGCAATCTCAAAAAGAGGCTATTCATAAGCTTTTTAGGAACAATACACAAACAGAGAGTTTATTTGAAGATTTGGTGAATGAAGAACATAGGAATGAAGAAAATCTTAGTGAACATGGAGATTTAATGAATGAGGATAGGAATGAGAATTAAAATGAAGAAAATGCGAATAAACATGAAGATTTGGTAAATGAAGAATATATGAATGAGAATGATAATCTTCCTTTGAACATTAATGATCCAGGAAATTGGAAAAATATTGAAAAAAAAAAAAATGAGAGATTTATTAGTTGAAAGAGATCCTCCTAGAAATGCTAAACTTGAAAATTTTCGTAAGGATTCAAAAAATATACATTTATTTTTGTGCGTGTGAAACTTTATGTATAAAGGGCCTCACATTAAAGTTTGCCTAGGGCCTCTCGAGATTTTTTCAATCTTAGGGCTGGCCCTGATTAGAGGTAATGAGAGAGCAAATTTTCGCCCATTAGAGAACAACATAGATAGCACATATGTGTGTGTGAAGCTGCAAAAAGATTGTGTGTGTGTGTGTTTCTGAAAAGTTTCAAAAAGATGGGTGTAGTCTGATAAATTAGAGGTAATGAGTGGGCAAATTCTCACCAGCCCATTAGAGAACAACATAGATAGCATATGCGTGTGTGTGTGTGTGTGAAGCTGCAAAAAGATTATGAATCTATATATATATAAAATATATATGTGTGTCTGAAAAGTTGCAAAAACTTGGGTGTAGTATCACAGCCAGATGAGACTAGCCTAGAACGATCCTGTACAGCTTTGTGGTCCATCGAGACGGACCAGAAGAGCCTTTAATCACGCTCTGGTCACACAGTCATCGTTCATCCACCAGACTTAGGTTCCTGTCTCCTTAGAACTCAAGGATACAGAGGTACGAGCCCATAGAACAGATCCCGCTCAAGTAAGGTCGTGACTCTGAATGTCGAACTTTTGTTATAAATAGTGTTGTTTCATTTGCTTTTTAATTGATGTGGGACGGTTTATTGCTTTATCTCTCATCACAAGATGTGAAGTAGTTTTGACAATACTCGTTCCTAATGAAGTTGAACAACTGAATGGGCCAAATATTCTATTTGATTACATGTCAGATTCACCATTGTTGTTGCAGCTGGACAGAAAATTGCTAGATTTGTGTAGCTATGCGACAGATAATTTACTTGTTTTGAGTGGTTATGAATCTATGCTTCTAAATTCTTGTTCATAGAGTCTGTTTTTTGTATTTGGATGTGTTCGGATGTGGGTGTGTGCTTATGCGTTTAGTCAATTAGTTTACGTTTTGGATGTGGGTAGTGTATTTATGCATTTAATTAAGTAGTAACCCTTTCAACCAGGGGCAGAGCCAGAAATTTTAGGTTGGGGACGGGATTTGTTATATGTAACTACAGTTTGAAAATTTTATAAATCAATTGTAATATGATTTTTTTTTTTATAATAAATATTAGTCATAGTGTATGTACTTTGAGAAAATTAAAAAATGAGAAAACTACAGCTTAATAATAGATGAAAAATTGATAAATTTAAATGGTGGTTACAAGGGGATGATGGAGTTTAAGGACCTTCTTGTTATTTTTTTTTAAAAGAAAAAGGCAAGTGGAATGCAAAAAAGGAAATACAAATATCACCTCCCTTATATATATATATATATATATATATATATTTTAATCATCTACCACTAAATTTATTTAGTTGCATAGTTATATGATCCACAATCCTATATGTTAACAACTCTCTCTACCCCCACTTAAACCTCATAACCAAGACATGTCAATAGACTCAATTTTATCCAATTGGATCCGAATTTGAAATAATTAATATGTGGATTGAAACATTCAATCTTATAATTCATTAGCAAAATGAATTCGATAATCTATTAACTAAACAAATCAAATATAGATTTGTTTGATGAGTTGATTTTCTTATCATTTTAAAACTGGAAGGAAAGGGGAGAAAAAGCTCTCATTTTTTAATGAAACATATTATTGAATATATTTGTTTCAGGTATTTGGATTAATGAAAGTACTTTCATCTGCTTTTTTATTTTTTCCAAACATAATTACTACCCTTTTTATTTTTGTTTATTAACCAACTAAACACAAATTCAACACTATCATTTTATTTCCTTTCTTTTTCAATCATAATTAATATTATTCTTTCCTTTTCTTTTTTATATGTCAAACATGGCCCTAAGATTTAGGGCATAAAACAATTTCATTTTATGGGCAGCTATGGCAACAAAATTCAAAAAGACCTACCGTGGCTTTTTCACTATGTCTATTTGTCAGTCTTTCACTATGTCTATTTGTCAGTCTTTCAGTCTTTTTCTCTCTCTCAGACTCTAACTCAAACACAATCCCTATATAACCCACACCCCAAAAAAAAAAAAATGTGGCCGCCTAAAAGGTTAAATTAAACCAGACGTTGAACTCTCACTTGCACAATCTTTCAGGTACATCTCTCACACACCATCACTATTTATCCTTGTTTGTTTCAGTCTCTCTGTGTCGGTTCAAATTCAGTTTTTTTAATTTTATGTTCTTATGGTTTTTCTGAATCTTTATCAAATTGATAATTTCTATTTGATTAATTAGTGAAATTTTTCACTGTTGGTGTGATATATATTAAAGTTGTTCGAGGTTTAATTTTCGAATTATTATTATTATTATTATTAAATGAACATTTCAAATAATGAATGAATTAGGGTTTAAGATTTTGCTAAAGGTTTTGTTTGCTTGGTGAGAAAATGAAGTAAATGAAAAACATAGTTTTTGCACCGTGGAATTTTATTATTTATGGATTCATTTTCGTGTGATTGGTAAAGAAAAATGACTTTTTCTGGCTAACGATATATACAATATATCATCGTTTGGCAGCGAGGTTCTTGTTAGTTTTATATACATATACTCGCATATATGTGTATCTACGTTTTTTTTTTTATAAGTACATATATGTGTATATACGTAATACTATGTATATAGAGTGTGCGTATGGACATACATATACATATACGTATTTGTGCCTGCGTGCTACCTGTTTGCTATAATGTCCAAACCGAAGTGTGTATTGTAAGTAATATATGTAACTACCTCTTTAGTGGGAGATCTCTGTGCTCTGGCATTGATAGGATTTTCTCTATGTGAGAATATAACCTGTATTTATGATTTAAAAATAAATTACAGTCAATACATATATGTGTATGTGTATATACATGTACGCTATGTTTAGCTTTAGATTCTAGAGCCACGGGTGATCAAGCGCATCTTTCTTCATATTATTATTATTATTATTATTATTAAATGAACATTTCAAATAATGAATGAATTAGGGTTTAAGAGTTTGCTAAAGGTTTCGTTTGGTTGGTGAGAAAATGAAGTAAATGAAAAACATAGTTTTTGCACCGTGGAATTTTATTATTTATGGTTTCATTTTCATGTGATTGATAAAGAAAATGACTTTTTCTGGCTAACAATATATACAATAAATCGTCGTTTGGCAGCGAGGTTCTTGTTAGTTTTATATATATATACTCGCATATATGTTTATATATGTAATACTATGTATATAGAGTGTGCGTATGGACATACATACACATATACGTATTTGTGCATGCGTGCTACCTGTTTGTTATGATGTCTGAACCGAAGTGTGTATTGTAGTAATATATGTAAGTACCTCTTTAGTGGGAGACTCTTATCTCTGTGCTCTGGCATTGATAGGATTTTGTCTATGTGAGAATATAACCTGTATTTATGATTTAAAAATAAATTACAGTCAATACATATATGTGTATGTGTATATACATGTACGCTATGGCTACACATGTACTTGTAATATTTCAAGTGTGTATCTGTGAATGATATCCTTGTTTTTGAGATGAATAAGACTATGACTGATGCAAGTATTTCTTGCTGTATGGAAAAAGCTAGGTTTGGGGAACCATGTTGAGGCATGTGTATAACAAGTTATGTTCACATGGAGGTTATAAAATGAGGCCTTGCTTGAATGTACAGACAAGTTATCTCCACAGTGGACAGGTACATTCTTGATCATTTTTTATTTTTTAGTTTTTTAACCTGATGTAAACTCAACTGTCCCTCCCTGCTTGACCATTGAAGACCATTGGGCAAGTTTCATTTTTATATATAATCTGTTTTAGTTCTCTTGAAATAAGTGTTTTATTTAGAAAAAATAATAATAATGGTATTCTATTCGACTCTCACACGCCGTGCCCCTTGACTAATGTGACAATGGCAAATTTGGATTCATGAAATACTTGTGGGCATATATATTGTAAAGACTCTGTGTTGAATCCCAATTGGCATTAGTTATTGGAATGGAGAGTCAACTTGTGTTGTATTTAGATACGCATAATTAGCTCTTTTACTTGGCATCAATATCCCAGTCAAAACCAAAATGAAATTAAAAAAAATGAAAAAATTATTGTCAATTTTTCGAAAAAGTTAATGAGATTAGTCATAGGTTTGCAATGGCTCAAATTGTAACAGAATCTCAGATTTTTCAATGTTTATTTAAGATACAAGACCTTGTTAAGAAAACAAAATTCCCTTTGTTGTGCTGCTTAGTTTTTGCTATATGGTTATTACAGCTTTGTTTAGCACCAAGAAGCTTTTTTGGGGTGGAGGATTTCCTTGACGATGACAATAGCCGGCCATACACTTACCAGAAGGAGAAGAAAGCAAAAAATCCAGACAAGAAGCATGCGTCATTCAAACAACGTACGATAGCTTACATGGAACCGTTTACACTGGACGTTTTCATCTCAAAGCGGTTTGTTTCAGCCTCACTCACCCACAGGGTAACTAGTAAGCAGGTTGCAGTTGCTGGTACAAACTCTAAAGACATCAAAGCTGCGCTCAAGTCCCGATCTGATATACCTGCATGCTTAGCCGTTGGCCGGATTTTATCTGACAGAGCAAGAGAAGCTGACGTGTACACCGCTTCTTATACTCCGAGGGAGAGAGACAAGTTTGAGGGCAAGATTAGAGCGGTTGTACAGTCCCTCATTGACAATGGGATTGACGTTAAAGTTTATCTTGACTGAACCAGTAAGTTATCTTAGGACCATGGGAAAATGGAGGTTGTATTTCAATAAATGTGTTTTTTTTTTTTTTTTTTACAAAATAAAGTAATAATAAATATATAACAAAAAATTAATAAATTAATAGAAAATGGTTGGCCCAGCCACCACTAAATCCTGCAACGCTAGCCCAATTGCTGACATGACAAGCAATTCTTATGTGAATAGATAGCTAGTGGGTATGGTCATTGCTATACCGACTGCTCTTACTATGCTATAGCCTTTGTTGATGTAGTTTTATTACTTAAATGCTGAAAATTGTATTATTTTCATGATCAAAGTTTAATCATCACCAATCATTTTCTTTTCATTCATTTATAATTTTCAAGATCAAAATATATGAATCTTAATGTCATCATATAAATTTACAAAAGAAAAAAGTAATCCTGGATATTGACTTATTTATAAATTACATTAATTCTTAGGTTTTTGTTTTTTTTTGGCGGGGGTTCCCTTTTCTCTCTTTTTATATTTTTTTTAAAAAAATTTGTATGATTTTATTTTTTTAATTTTTATTTCTGAAAAAAATATGTATGATTACTTGTGAGAAATATCTATTGTCTTTATATTTATGTTTATTTAAATTTGTTAAAAAAAAATGTTCCATGAAAAAAAAAATTTAGAAAAAAGGTTGAGTGGTAGAAAAAATAGACCAACAATAAAATAAATATGTTTTTTAAATTTTTTTATAAATGAATTAAATATATAACTAAAAAATTAATAAAATGATTATAAAAAAAAAAAATGGCTTGCCCAGCCAGCACGGTATCATAGTGTAGCCTCACACAAGCCCAATTGCTGACGTGATTGACAACTTTTAGCTAGTCGGTATGGTCATTGCTATTGTGGGCCTACCGGCTGCCCTTACTTGGACTATGGCCTTTATTGATGTATTAGTATTACTTAAATGGCAAAAATTATATTATTTTCAAGATTAAAGATTAAGTATCACTAATCATTCCATTCATTTATAATTTTCAAGATTGAAATATATTAATCTTAATGTCATTATATAAATTTACAAAAGAAAAAAGTAATCCTGAGTATTGACTTACTTTCAATCATAATACCAGAATATTTTTGGTGTGATAACAAAATTTCAAATAATTATGTGGTAAATATTTGGGCAAATTTATTACTTTGAAAATTCAAGGTATGTTATGAAAAAAAAAAAAAAAAAAAAAAAGGTTTTATCTTGAATGAAAACAAAGCAAAATGAAAACTGTTTTTTTTTTAGATTATTTCAATTGTTTAATTTCTCACAAAAATTTATTGAAAAAATATAGAAAAATGTATTTTCTAGCAAATTTTCATATATTTTAAATCAAAAATAGTATTATTCTACAAGAAGTTTACTGTAGTAAATTTTCATTATAACCAAATATTTGTAAATCAATAAGGGTTAATTTTACTGACACCCCTTGAGTTTGGCCAAATATCATTGAAATACTTTTGGAAAATAACTATCACTTAGGTCTAATTTTATTTTTTCATTACACCATTAAAAATTTGTGAAAAGACAAATGTACCCTTAATTCTTTAACATGTTTTATTTTAAAATATCAACAATTTAAAGAGATAAAATTGCCCTGATTAGTTACTTTCACCCACCCACTCCTCTCTCTCTCATACTTCACTGAACCAACACTCCAATTCAACCATTTTTTCATTGATTAATTAAAGAAAAATAATAATAAAGATAGACAAAATAGAGAGATGAAAAAAGACTTAAGAAATATATATATAATATGCAAGTATTACATATTACTAATACTAGATAATATATATACATAAAAGATCATCTAATATTAATCAATTATAATTCCTATCTGGCTTTCTTAACTACCAAATTTAAATTATTAATGAATTATTCAATTAAGTGTTTTAATTTATATTTAAATTGTCAAATTGTATTCGAATCAAAATCGAATGGATTAACAAGAATACCCACAGCAATGAGTTTTACATATATATATATATATATATAGTAAGCTTCATACTGTGGGTGAAGGTTTAAACGTGGCCAACAAAGAGACTCTCATTATTAAAGAGTAGCTCTTAGTACACCTTTGGGGAAAAAAACAAACAAACAAGTGCAAAAGAAAAATTGAATTGAGTTCCATTGATATATTTTCTCTCTGCTCATAAGAGACACAACTGAGCTAGTAAAGGGTATTGTAAATACATATATATAAAGGATTATTGTAAATTTACAAAGTAAAGGGTGCTGCACCCAGATTTTCGAAAATTATTTGATGTAGGGCCTCGTGCAGAAATTTATTGAGTCATCACCTAGCATTGGATTTAGGTGTGTTAGGTCACTTGAAAGTATATACATATCTAGTAAAAATACAACTTTCGAAATATTTATTAAAGATATATTAAAAATGCCCTTTTTGATAATGACTCCATATAAGTTTACGGAACTGAGATTCATGAGATCGGTAGTACGTTTATGCCAAGGGAAGGTGTTAGGCACCCCTGAAACATCCAAAAAATATTGTAGTTACCACATTCTAAAGTAATATTTTCATATTTTTATTCCTTAGAAATTCATAAAGAGTTGCAACTATAGTAAAGAAGAAAGAAAATAGTTTTGGTTTTTGAAAATATATGTAATACACTTGGGCATTTATCGATATCTATAGTGTGGATTTGGGGTTAAGTAATTTAATACTTAATTCAATGCCCAATGGTAATTTTGGATTTATAAAATCAAGAAAAGTGAGTTACTGACCTTTTCAGAATTTTAATGATGCATGAGTTTTTATAAAAAGTACGCGATTTTGGAAGAATACGGTTAAATGAAGACATGCGGTAAGTTTACAAAAAAGACAATTGATTTGTAGTTCCCCACTTACTACATCCCTTCATTTAATTGGATAAACTATTTTATAAAAATATGCAAGTTTAAAAGTAATGGACGACACATGAATGTTGCATAACATAAGTAAATGTGACATAGAAAGTAAGATAAAAGTCAACGAGGGGGATTCCAAAGGTCCACTTTATCCAATGTTGAAGGTAACCTTACACATTTTTACTTGTAAAGTATCCCTCTAAGTTGGTCACTTCGATTTGGCCACCTCTGATATTCACCGTATTGAAGGCCAAACAAGAGTTTAAAAGAGATGGATCGTTAGGATCGTAAAAGGAGGTGGGTACCAATGGATTAGTGCTTTTCCCGATTTAAAAGTTAACCTCGGTATGAACTCTTCTAATGTTCATTGTATTGAAGGCCAAACTTTAAGAGCTAAATCGTTCGGATTGGCTAAAAGAGCTAAGAAGCTAAGAGGGGTCACCTTGTTTCTCTCTCTAGAGTGGAGATTGGTATCTCTTCAAATGAGAAGAGTGAGGGGGTATTTATAGGTGAAGTGAGTGAGAATTGATTGGTGGGCATTAAATTAGGTGGGTAAGAGTTGAGGGGTGATATGGTAATTTCATTGGGTTAATGGATATTGTATTGTGGATAACAAGGTGCTGGTATGTTAAAAGTTATCGTCTTGTGGGTAATAGGTTGGTGTTGTGTAGCGCCCCAAATTCAATGATCCAATGCATTAACCAAGAAGACCCAAACACGACCCAATATCGAGTCCGAATGTGGAAGCGAATGACAAGGAAAATGTCGCTAAATAAGAATACCATCTCTAGGACAACATAAGAACCTCAAGTGAAGTCAACAAAACTTGAGCACGTACACAACGACGGAAGCTAATGACAAATGAAACCAAAACGGTTACAAATGCTCATCAACCTACATGGCTAATGTGATCCTAAAGATAAATCAAGTGAAGTACTAAGACCAAACGAATCATATAATAACATTATATGAGGTCCCAGACATCAAAGGAATGGATTCGCCATAAAACGCACTAGGAGACACAATCTAAGATCGATCTCAATAAAACAGAATGAAAAATAACCCTGCAGAATGTGCCCATGGCCATCCCATATCATTCATACTCATGCATAAGAGCAAGTGGTGTGGGCATACAATGTTATCTATCTACTTTTTAAAAAGTATAGTGCCGCATAAGCTAAAAAGTGATTATGTGGTACTCTATTTTTTTTTTTTATCCATATGTTCCATGGTGTGGAACCCAATTATCTCATTCTCTATTTATTATTTTATTATTATTTTAATTTAAAAATAAAATAAAAAATTTGAATTTGAATTTAATAATTTTATGTCTTTTTCCTAACGGCTATGTCATCAAATTCAGATGGGGAAGATATATAAATAAAAATTACATTAGCTTCTCACAGATAGAAAAAGAAAATTACATTACATTAACTTCCCACAGATATTTACATTACATTAACTTCCCATAGGTAGAAAAAGAAAATTATATTACATAACTTCACAAACTACACCTTTTGTTGGAAACGGCATTAGAAAACGCAAACTTTGGAAGGATTATTAAAAAGATTCCGCTAAGAATTTTTTGCGAATCTATTGATGAGCGCGTTCCTCTCTGCGAGGAGATGAACGTGGTATATTTATTTTCTCAAATCCGTTTCCGGGTGAATGAGAAATTGGCTCCAAAGTAAGTGATTTATAAAGCCTAAATGGGTGTGAATAAAGTGGGAAATGCTTGTCCCACATCGAAAAAGTAGCAAAGCAACCTTGAGTATATATATGTCTAGTATGGGATTTGGGTTTGGGCCCAAGGGCACCCAAGTTTTTAAGAGGGGGAGGACCTAGGCTAGCCTGGATCCGAACCAACTACCACACGCGCGCGCCGCCCGCCCGGTCCGGTCCGGGCTAGGGCGGGGCGGGGCTTGATTGTGAAATGGGTTTAACTTTTTATCCAAAGTTAGGATGGGCCTGTGTGGCAATTTTATTTTGTTGCTGGACTTATCAAAATGGGCCTGTTTACTGGGCTGAATTAATAGCCGAGTTGGGTTATTTGCTTGCTGGACTGGACGAAATTAAAGGGCTGGGCTGGATCAGAATTAAAAGGATTCAGTTTTAAATTTTGAACCAAGGGTTGCACCCTTTACAAATTAAAAACCACCAACAGATTTTTAATTCTGATTGGTCAACAATGGTTGCACCCATTCGGACTATGGGTGCACCCATTGAGAATAGGCACCAACAAGCCTATAAATACCCATCATTGGGTTCATTTCTTTTCACACCAAATTCAGAAATCTTCTTCTCTTCTTCTGAATTTCTTCTTCTAATTCTTCTTGTTCGGTTTAGCCACTGGTTTGGGTCAACCTAAACTGGTTTGGATTGGGTTCGAACCTTGGTTTCCGAGTTAGGGTTCAATCCTGGTCTCCGAGTCTGAGTTCATCAGAGAGTACTACACCGAGCCGGTTCGCCTATTCCATTGGTTTGAAGTGCTACTACCAAAGGAAGAAAAGTCGTTGTATCCTGGGAGATAGACGCCGAAGAGTCCGTTAGCACCGTAGCGGGGCGTATCTGTCTTAAGGCTATAGAATTAAATTCTAGCCTCGACTTTATCAGGTTCTTTTATAGTTTTATTTTCTTGATATTAAACTATATAAATATATATATATATAGATTATTATAATAAATATTATATTTACAAATAATATTTAAATAAATTATACTATAGTATATGATACATTAATTTATTTTTATTAACAATCTTAAGACAGATAACTTTATACTATAGTAATAATTATTTAATTATTATTCTTGTTATAATTATAATTTGACTCGTGGTCTGTATATCAATATATAACAGACAAATGGCAAGTACTAGTATTACTGTGCCTAATGTTCCCGTCAGTCATGGGGAGAAGCCCAAAAAATTCAACGGGACAGAGTTTAAAAGGTGGCAACAGAAAATGATGTTCTACCTTACAACTCTGAATCTAAGCAAGTATCTGACTGAGACTGCTCCAGTGTTAGATGAGGGTGATACAGACATTACCAAGCTTGGAGCTGTTGATACATGGAAGCATGGAGACTTCCTATGCAAGAACTACATCCTCAATGGATTGGACAACACCTTATATAATGTGTACAGTCCAATAAATACTGCTAAAGAGCTTTGGGAGTCGTTAGACAAAAAGTATAAAACAGAGGATGCTGGATTGAAGAAATTCGTGGTTGGACGATTTCTGGACTTCAAAATGATAGACTCCAAGACAGTCGTGAGCCAAGTGCAGGAGCTCCAGTTAATCCTACATGAGATACATGCTGAGAAGATGACATTGAGTGAATCCTTTCAAGTAGCTTCAATCATTGAAAAGCTGCCACCTACTTGGAAAGATTTCAAAAATTACTTGAAGCATAAGCGCAAGGAAATGGGGCTCGAAGACTTAATTGTCAGGCTGAGAATTGAAGAAGATAACCGTACATCTGAAAAAAGAGCCGGAAATTCTTCCATAGTGTCAAAGGCAAATGTAGTGGAAGCAGGACAGAAAAATAAGAAGAGGAAGCACTCTGGAGAAGGTCCTAGCCAAGGAAACTACAAGAAGTTCACTGGGAAGTGTTTCATATGCGGCAAGCTAGGACACCGAGCTAAAGATTGTCGTAGCCGCAAAACACATCATAACCCCAAGAAGAAGACCACTGAGGTGCACATAGCTGAAGAAGATAAGTTGACAGCTGATGTATCAGAGTTAAATCTTTCAGCTGTGGTTTCTGAAATCAACCTGGTAAGCAACAACAGAGAATGGTGGGTGGACACAGGAGCAACTCGTCATGTTTGCTCTGAAAAGAGGATGTTCACTACCTATGAAACTATAAATAATGAAGAACAACTCTACATGGGGAATTCTTCTACTGCAAAGGTTGAAGGACAAGGAAAAATCAAGCTGCTAATGACCTCAGGGAAAGAGCTCACTCTTA
Organism: Cornus florida; assembly: GCF_030987335.1. Lineage (NCBI taxonomy): Eukaryota > Viridiplantae > Streptophyta > Magnoliopsida > Cornales > Cornaceae > Cornus > Cornus florida. The sequence continues at coordinate 36,326,004 of NW_026775580.1, forward strand.
ATAATGTGCTGCATGTACCAGACATCAGGAAGAACTTGGTTTCTGGGTCACTACTAAGCAAGAATGGGTTCAAGCTGGTCTTTGTATCTGATAAGTTTGTGCTGACTAAGAATGGGGTGTATGTGGGCAAAGGGTATTTAAGTAATGGACTATTTAAGTTCAATGTAATGACTGTTGTACCCAAAGCTATTAATGATAATAATAAAGCTAGTGCTTCTTCTGCTTATATTATTGACTCATCTGATGTATGGCATGGTAGGTTAGGACATGTTAATTATGATACTATTCGTAGATTGATTAACATGGAATCTATACCTAAATTTAATATTGATTTAAATCAAAAATGCCAAACATGTGTAGAAGCAAAATTGACTAGAACCTCATTTCACTCCATAGAGCGAAGTACTGAACCTCTAGCATTAATTCACAGTGATATCTGTGACTTTAAATCTGTGCCAACTAGAGGTGGGAAAAAGTATTTCGTTACTTTTATTGATGACTGCACAAGATATTGTTATGTATACTTGTTAAGAAGTAAAGATGAAGCCTTGGAAATGTTTAAACATTACAAGAATGAGGTTGAGAATCAACTTGGAAAAAAGATAAAGATGTTTAGAAGTGATAGAGGTGGTGAATACGAAATACCATTCGCTGACATTTGTTCAGAACATGGTATTATTCACCAGACTACCGCTCCTTATTCACCTCAACAGAACGGTGTTGCTGAACGCAAAAATCGTACCTTAAAAGAAATGATGAATGCTATGTTGATAAGTTCTGGTTTAACCCAGAATTTGTGGGGGGAAGCTTTACTCTCTGCTAATTATGTTCTCAACAAGGTACCTCAAAAGAAATCAAATGTGACACCTTATGAATTATGGAAAGGTCAAAAACCTTCCTATAAATTCTTAAAAGTGTGGGGGTGTTTAGCTAAGGTTGCGGTTCCTACTCCTAAGAAAGTTAAGATAGGACCAAAAACCTTTGATGGTATTTTCATAGGCTATGCACAGAATAGTAGTGCATATCGTTTTCTTGTGCATAAATCAGACATTCCTGATATCCATGTCAATACAATTATTGAGTCAAGAAATGCTTATTTCTTTGAGGATATATTTCCTTGCAAAAATCCTCTTAAAAGAAATTATGATACTGCTAATAGCAATATACAAGAGAATATAGACCAAGAGTCTATAGATGATAAAAATGAGGAAGAACCTAGACGTAGCAAAAGAGCTAGAACGTCTAAGTCATTCGGTCCTGACTTTCTGACATATATATTGGAGAATGAGCCACAAAGCTACAAGGAAGCTATGTCTTCTCCTGAAGCTAATTTATGGAAAGAAGCCATAAATAGTGAAATTGAATCCATCATGCAAAATCATACTTGGGAGTTGGTGGATCTTCCTCCTGGTACTAAACCTTTAGGGTATAAGTGGATTTTCAAGAGGAAGATGAAGCCTGATGGTTCAATTGAAAAATATAAAGCCCGACTTGTTGCTAAGGGATATAGGCAAAAAGAAGGCCTGGATTATTTTGATACATATTCACCAGTCACAAGAATAACATCCATTAGATTGTTACTAGCTATTGCAGCACTGCAAAACTTAGAAATACATCAAATGGATGTTAAGACTGCCTTCTTAAATGGTGAATTAGAGGAGGAAATCTATATGGAACAACCTGAAGGGTTTATAGTTCCAGGGAAAGAAAAGAAGGTGTGCAAACTTGTAAAATCCTTATATGGATTAAAACAAGCACCTAAACAATGGCATGAAAAATTTGACAAAGTGATGTTGTCAAATGGTTTTAAAATTAATGAGTGTGATAAATGTGTGTATGTGAAAAACACTCAAAATGGATATGTCATTGTGTGCCTATATGTGGATGATATGCTAATAATGGGTAGTAATGATGTTATAATCAAAACTACTAAAAAGATGTTGACCAAAAATTTTGATATGAAAGATTTAGGCATAGCAGATGTCATACTAGGAATTAAAATTTCTAGAACATCAGATGGTCTACTATTATCTCAATCTCACTATATTGAGAAAATATTAGAAAAGTTTAATAAAGGGGATAGTAGTCTTGTAAAGACTCCTGTTGATGTAAATCTTCATTTATCGAAAAATACTGGTCCTAGCATATCACAACTTGAGTATTCTTGCATTATAGGAAGCTTAATGTACTTGACGAATTGCACACGCCCAGACATAGCATACTCAGTTAATAAATTGAGTAGATATACTAGTAATCCAGGAAAGAACCATTGGACTGCAATAATTAGGGTTCTAAGGTATTTAAAATATACTATAAGTTATGGATTACATTATTCTAGATATCCAGCAGTACTTGAAGGATACAGTGATGCTAATTGGATATCAGATACTAAGGATTCTAAATCCACAAGTGGCTATGTCTTTACTATTGGAGGAGGTGCCATATCTTGGAAATCTTCAAAACAAACTTGTATTGCCAGATCCACTATGGAATCTGAATTTATTGCTTTGGATAAAGCAGGTGAAGAAGCTGAGTGGCTTCGTAATTTCTTAGAAGATATTCCAAATTGGCCTAAACCGGTGCCCGCCATATGTATACATTGTGATAGTCAATCAGCAATTGGAAGGGCACAAAGTAATATGTACAACGGTAAGTCTCGACATATACGTCGACGACATAATACCGTTAGACAATTGCTCTCAAGTGGGATAATCTCAATAGATTATATCAGGTCAAAAGATAATTTAGCGGATCCGTTTACAAAAGGTTTGACAAGAGAGCAAGTATATAGTTCATCGAGGGGAATGGGATTAAAGCCGAAAGCTAACGAGTCATCTTAATGGAAACCCAACCTAGTTGACTGGAGATCCCAAGATCTAGGTTCAAAGGGACAACAGAAATTCTGAATGGCTCACCAGAAGCACTGGGAAGATTCAATCTTCTACCCATTTCTATGATGAAACAGTGTTACCTACAGCGATGAGTAGGATAAGCTATGCTTTTAATGACTCTTATACCTTGAAAATTCAAGTGGGGTATGGTAGGATACTCTTAATAAGAAGTCACCTATATGAGTGTGAAGTGGGGCCGCTTCTATGAGAACTTCCAAGGCTAAGTTTTCTGGAGCGCTCATGAAATACCAGGCGTTGTTCAGGGCCATATGAACACAACCGTGAGAACCGACTTTGTGTGGGAAGGAATTGTGTGTTTGCTATTGTCTTGGTTTACATCAATGGCTGAACAGTTCAAGACATAATGTTCACTGGTTAGCTAGTAAATCCGATAGTAATACACTAGGGAAGGTTCAAGGCCAAAAGCTACCTATCCCGATGCAGTAACTTTCCAATAGTACTCTCTATAGTGTCTGTATCTTCTCCTTTTGTAATCTGCGAAAATTTTCATTCATGTGGGGGATTGTTGGAAACGGCATTAGAAAACGCAAACTTTGGAAGGATTATTAAAAAGATTCCGCTAAGAATTTTTTGCGAATCTATTGATGAGCGCGTTCCTCTCTGCGAGGAGATGAACGTGGTATATTTATTTTCTCAAATCCGTTTCCGGGTGAATGAGAAATTGGCTCCAAAGTAAGTGATTTATAAAGCCTAAATGGGTGTGAATAAAGTGGGAAATGCTTGTCCCACATCGAAAAAGTAGCAAAGCAACCTTGAGTATATATATGTCTAGTATGGGATTTGGGTTTGGGCCCAAGGGCACCCAAGTTTTTAAGAGGGGGAGGACCTAGGCTAGCCTGGATCCGAACCAACTACCACACGCGCGCGCCGCCCGCCCGGTCCGGTCCGGGCTAGGGCGGGGCGGGGCTTGATTGTGAAATGGGTTTAACTTTTTATCCAAAGTTAGGATGGGCCTGTGTGGCAATTTTATTTTGTTGCTGGACTTATCAAAATGGGCCTGTTTACTGGGCTGAATTAATAGCCGAGTTGGGTTATTTGCTTGCTGGACTGGACGAAATTAAAGGGCTGGGCTGGATCAGAATTAAAAGGATTCAGTTTTAAATTTTGAACCAAGGGTTGCACCCTTTACAAATTAAAAACCACCAACAGATTTTTAATTCTGATTGGTCAACAATGGTTGCACCCATTCGGACTATGGGTGCACCCATTGAGAATAGGCACCAACAAGCCTATAAATACCCATCATTGGGTTCATTTCTTTTCACACCAAATTCAGAAATCTTCTTCTCTTCTTCTGAATTTCTTCTTCTAATTCTTCTTGTTCGGTTTAGCCACTGGTTTGGGTCAACCTAAACTGGTTTGGATTGGGTTCGAACCTTGGTTTCCGAGTTAGGGTTCAATCCTGGTCTCCGAGTCTGAGTTCATCAGAGAGTACTACACCGAGCCGGTTCGCCTATTCCATTGGTTTGAAGTGCTACTACCAAAGGAAGAAAAGTCGTTGTATCCTGGGAGATAGACGCCGAAGAGTCCGTTAGCACCGTAGCGGGGCGTATCTGTCTTAAGGCTATAGAATTAAATTCTAGCCTCGACTTTATCAGGTTCTTTTATAGTTTTATTTTCTTGATATTAAACTATATAAATATATATATATATAGATTATTATAATAAATATTATATTTACAAATAATATTTAAATAAATTATACTATAGTATATGATACATTAATTTATTTTTATTAACACCTTTTACTGAAACGTGCATAAATTTCATTTTGTTGATCAATGATCCATGCTTTTGCTGCTGCTGTTAAAGCATCATTTGGATTTTTAAGCATCATTTCTCTTTCGAAATCAAGTTGCTTTGCTCAAATTCTAACTTTTTCATTTCTTTTTGCGCCTCAAATTCCAACCTTTTCAATTCTTTTTGCGCCTCAATGTCCATTCTATTTGTATGTTCTTGCTCCAAGCCTAAATTGAATATAACTTTCAATTTCATTTTTTGAGATTTGACTGCGAAGGCATTCATCAACTCACTTTGATGGATAAAATCTTTAAATTGTTCTAGAAATAAGTTATGTTGTACCTCCTTTTTGCTTTTTTTGCGACCCTTCTTAGATGGTTTTTGTCCAGGAGATCGTATAATGCCATGCGAACTTTCCACACTAATTGCAGGTGAATCGTCGTCGCCAAGGTTTACTGAACCTGGTATTGATACTCCAGGTGCTGACAGAGTAGATGGATTGGTTTGGACTGTTGACGAAGTACGTTGAACAGTTTTTGGCCAATTCCCAAGCTCATTTATATCGATCTCCACTGCTCTTTTGTTTTTCCCTTTGTCATTACTGTTGGAATTGGAATTCCATTGTGACGAATTCTTTAAAATACACCAACAGTGATCCAACTTAAATGGTTCATTTTCTAACCTACTAAATAGATTTCTTGCTTCATTGAGCTATAAAAAATTAAAAAAAATAAATGAAATTAGTTAAATTACCAATTAATATAAATTAAAAAATTAAAAAATTTACAAAGTAAAAAACTTACTGCATCTTCAACATTGAAGCCACTAGGAGTATGATGTTAGATCTGTTTGTAATATCTAGAAAAATTTTCCACAAATTTTTTAATGTGTGAGAAACAATTTTGCAAACCTAATACATTTCGGGACGTCGTGTTCCCTAGTTGCCAAATAAAATTTTCACGGACTCGTCCCCAATACGTGATTTGCTTCTGATCTAAACCCGTTATTGGATCTTCCCTAATGTCAACCCATGCTTTGCATTATGCTTCATCTTTTTCAATGGACCAATTTGTTTTCGAACGCCTAGAATTACATTGGGTTTCAGATGGTTGGGAGTGAGATGGTTAGGATTGAGAAGGTTGGAACTGAGAATGTTGTGATTGAGATAGTTGGAACTGAGATAATTGGGATTGAGATGGTTGGTATTGAGAAGGTTGTAATTAGTAATGAGGTTGGAATTGGGGATATGGTACGGTTGGTATTGAGAAGGTTGCAATGGGAAATAAGAGTATTGGGGTTGAGATGGATTTTCGGATTGAAAAAAATTTGAAGAATCCAAATTATAATTGGATTGCGGTAGTAATTCGGAGTTATGAGATTGGTTAAAGTTGGGGCAACAGAATGGAGGTTGAGGATCCATAGAGATGAATGTTAAAAAAAATATTGAGAGAGAGAATTATTGAAGATGATAATTAGTGAAGATGAAATTTAGTATTTATAGTGTAAATAATATAGCCATTTAAAAGAGCCGTTGTGTAATACCCCATAATTTTAAAGAGTTTATTTAAATTAATTTTATGTTAGGTTAATTCTTTAATGTGTAGATTTATTCACCTTTTAATTATATATGTTAAATTATTTAATTAATTTTATTTATTTGTGCATGTAATATTGATTTTTTGTTCTATATATTATAATGATTAGTTTAGACATTTTATTGGTTATGTTTTAGATTAATTAATATTATTTAAATTAAAGTATTTAATTTGTATTATATAATAATAATAATAATTATTATTATTATTATAATAATAATAGTATTAAATCAATGTAATGATGAAAAATTAAATCTTAGGATAGGATTTTATTCCCATAGTTGAACCTTAGGACATTTTGCTTGACTTGGCTTGCTTGGCTTAAATGATATAAGTAGGAATGTGAGGAATGGGTGAGAATTAAATGTTAATTTAGATATTTGTATTATATATATTATATAAGTTAGTATATATATATTAGTTAGCCAACTTACCCTTAAGGCAACTCACCTAAGTAGAAAAGAAAGAATTACAGTGAGCAATAGTTGAAGAGTGAAAGGAAGAGAGAGAAAGAAGGGAGCCTATACCGGTGTAGGCAATTTTACCCGACTACGCGCAACCGGCGGATTTATTTTAAATCCTAAAGGCAAGTTATTATCTACTTTTCCCCTTTGAGTCCATAAATTATTCATTACATTTATTTGGCTATTTTTTTTAGGTTAGAAACCATGCTAGGACAATGATAAATTAAATATTTAATTTACTAAAATAATGTGATATTAAATATTTAAGGGTTAAATAATTTATTATTGGCCTAGGTAATTAATTGAGTCTTAAGAATTGTTATTTAAGGCTTTAGAAATTTTTCTAGAATTTTTGGGCAATTTTCGGAATTTTTTTATATTTTCCTGCGACCTTCCGACGAGTTTTCCGGTCGCCGACAATGGGGGAGATGACCGGAGTAATCCGGTGTGATACGGCACACTATAGTTACTGTGCGCGTGGATATCCGGCCGTTAGATGAGTAACTAATCAGCAGATTGATTCGGTGTAGTCCAATACACCATAGGATGGTGCGCGCGCGAACCAGGACCCTTGGATTAGAAGAACTAAGATAGAATTATCCAGTGTAGCATGCCCACAACAAAGTCCATGCAACCATCGAATCAGGAGCCGCCGCGTCAGCAAGAAGCATTAGAGGGCGCGTGGGAGCGCGTGCGCGCGCGTGGCTGATGCCAGACGCACGTGGAGGCGCGTGTGCGCGCGTGAGAGAGTGAAAAACATAGGGCTGCACGTGGGGAAGCTTAGGGCGGCGCGTGGGGGCGCGTGAAGGGCCCTGTCAGCTGCTGAAAATTACCAGAATACCTCTAGGGCCTGTTTTGTAAATTCCAGAACCTTAAACGTGGATTTTTAGGTACTGTGTTGGTATTTACGGGTTTAACGGGCCACGAAATTATTATTTTAATAACCGGTAATTATTCCTATGGCTCATTTACAGTACGGATATTAATGTGATTTATTTAATGACATTGTTACATATAAACAGTGTTATTATCTTATTAAATGGTATCAAACATTACTGTTAAATTAAATAATGCCATGGTTTTAGTCATATAAATTATCCATGATATCTTATGGGATGTTTATACTGTTAAATGATATATAAACCATGATTATTATGCTGTGTGCATTTCAGGAAATAAATGGACTGTTTAATTATGTCACATTTATATTATATGGATGTGTTGCCATATAGAACCATGTGAGCTGGCTAATAAGTTTAGACTCATTTATACCTTATGCATTCGTTGCTATAGACAGATGTGTGGCTGTCGGGGTATGTGGTTTAATATTATTGGCATGTGTTGCCTAATTGGCATGCTCAGTATGTGTAGTAATATTATTGGCATGTGTTGCCTAATTTATATGCTCAGTATATTCATCAGTACTTTGAGAGGTGTTATCACTGTGTAATTCGTTATAGTCTGTGTTGTCTGTACCAGGCACCATGTATAATAGCTGATTTCCCGGGTAGGGAAAGGCGACACTTAACCACCTAGTGTGAGTCTAAGTGATCACCGTCTATTCTGGTTGAGGTCATGTTATACATTGGATAGTTCCCTTAGGATGTATACAGATATAGTACTCATCTGGATATAAATGATTAATTTATTTGATTCTCTGATTTGAGTCATAGTAGAGAGGACTTGCTCGTGGGGTTGACCCACCATTGTTGTTATTTCAGGATACGGTCAGTACCCGTTCCAAGGTTGAGGTTAGCAGTGTGGGACCACCATCCGAACTCATCTACTCTTACGATCCAGTTCAGGGTAGAAGTTTTACGTATTACTTCAGTTTCAGTTTTTATTTACTTTTGACGTTGAACTCGCAGGTTTATATTTAGGGATCCTTGACATAGGATTTCCAAGTTGTAATGGAGTATTGTATTTAAATAAAGGATGGATGGATGTTGTATTATTTAGTGTTCCTTTCCTGTCTAAATTCTTTTATTATCATCATTTTGTATTCCATGCTTGTATATTGCCAATTGTTTTTTATATCCCTCGTTTTTCGTGTATAAGCCTGATCAACTTATGCGTGGAAAATGTTGGGGGTGTCACAGTTGGTATCAGAGCATTCCAGGTTCGAGTGTCTTAGGGATCTGTGATTACTATACTTCCGCATTGTGTATTCTGATAATTAGAGCCTAAGTATTAGGGTTCTTTGTATTCTTTTAGTCGGTCCATTATAATGTACTGACGTTAGATTTTTCTGAATCCAAAAGAAGGATGTCTCGGCATGGGACAAGGAATGCGAACCGTCATCGCAGTATTTCCCCAACTCAAAATGAGAATCAGGAATTTTCCCCTCAAGTTGCTGATATCATTGCACGAGCTGTAGCAGCAGGAGTAGCATCTGCTCTACAAAACAAGCAGCCTCCTCCGATAGTACCTGTTCCTGAACCAGTGGCATAGCCAATGTCATGGGACAAAACTCGTCACTCGTTTATCAAAGGGAATCCACCAACATTTGCAGGGTCCACAGATGTCTTATTAGCATATCAGTGGAAACAGGAGAGCGAGCGTCATCTTCGGATGGTAATCTGTACCGAAGTGCAGAAACAGATGCTAGCTACGTTTATGCTGATAGGCAATGCATTGCAGTGGTGGGAGTCTATTACTACTGTCGAAGAGAGAACCAGATTGACTTATGCTGAATTTCAGACTCGCTTTGATGACAAGTATTTTCCTATGTCAGTAAGATCAACGATGAAGACTGAATTTCTGGATCTGCAACAGGAGGATATGACTGTGGCTGAGTATGAACAGAAGTTCATTAATTTGTCATTATTTGCACCAGAGGAGGTCAATACGGAAGAAAAGAAGAGAGACCGCTTTGTGAAGGGGTTGATATGGTCGATTAAAGTGGTGATCATACTTAGTCCTGCATATACTACTTATATCCAGGTGGTTAATGCCGCTTTACAGCACTGCCAGATGAGGAGTGATTACCGGAAGTCCAAGGGAGATAAGCGGACTAACCGAGACTACCAGACAGTGGAGAAAGGAAGCAGCAGTGCTACCAAGTCCAATGATCGAGGCAGATTTCAAGGACATCAACCTTGGAAGAAAAACAAAGGAAACCCAGATGTGCAGAGGGATGGAGTTCCTAATCAGGGTAGACAAGGTGGGGTAACTCAGACTGGACAGGAACAGTGGTCGGGAAATCAACAGAGAAGGCAGACAGGTCCTTTTATGGGACGTTGTTATCACTGTAGAGAGATTGGGCATCCGGCCAAGATGTGCCCCAAAGCTAAGCAGGGACAGTATGGGCAGCCGAGACCTAATCAGCCATTACCTTTACCGGCCCCGCCGATGCCACGTGGGCAAGTTCAGAATTTTTCAGCACTTCCAGCAACACCATTTCCTCCGGGACAACCTCCACAGCAGTTGCATCATGGCAGAGTTTATAACTTCATGCCACATAATGCGCAGGCTCCTCAGGCTATTGAGGGTATGTTTTCTATACATGATAGAACTGCTCGTATACTGTTTGACACTGGTGCATCACATTCTTTTGTGTCTAGATCTTTTGTTATCTTATCTGGTATGACGACTCAGTTATGTGACCAACCTCTTAATATTTATACACCATTGGGAGTTGGCGCAATTTTACGAGAGTGTAGCGGTGATATCCTTATAGATATGGGCCGGCTTCGATTTCTTGCAAATTTGTTAGTGTTAGATATGCATTCGTATGATGTTATACTTGGGATGGACTGGTTATCTCAGTACCATGCTCAGGTTAACTGTTACGAAAAGTCTATTGTATTTGCTATACCAGGATAGGAGATGTATCTTCTTGTTGTACTACAACCTGATAGAGGGCCTAGCACTTATTTATTCGTTCTTGAGGATGACTCACAGGAAGCGACTGCGGTATCTCTTGACAGTATTCCGGTAGTACAGGAATTCCAGGATGTATTCCAGGAAATTCCAGGCTTGCCACCAAGTCGAGAGATAGACTTCGTCATTGATTTAGCTCCAGGCACTACGCCTATTGCTAAGGTGCTGTACAGAATGGCACCAGTGGAGATACGAGAGTTGAAAGATCAAATTCAGCAGTTGCTCAGCCAGGGATTTATTCGCAGGAGTACTTCACCATGGGGAGCACCAGTACTGTTTGTCAAGAAGAATGATGGATCTCTTCGTCTTTGTATTGATTACAGATAACTGAACAAGGTCACTATTCGTAACAAGTACCCGTTGCCCAGAATTGATGACCTGTTTGATCAGTTGAAGGGAGCTACTTACTTCTCAAAGATCGATTTGAGGTCTAGTTATCATCAGCTACGAGTCAGAGAACAATGTTCCAAAGACAGCATTTCTCACAAGGTACGCATCTTATGAGTTTCGTGTTATGCCTTTCGGTTTAACGAACGCTCCAGCTGTCTTTATGGACTTGATGAATAGAGTATTCAGAGAGTACTTAGATCAGTTTGTCATTGTTTTCATTGATGATATTCTGGTTTACTCTAAGTCGGAGAAGGACCATGCCAGACATTTACGCACAGTGTTGCAGACACTTCGAGAACATCAGTTGTTTGCGAAGTTTGAGAAGTGTGAATTTTGGCAGAAAGAGGTCAAATTTCTGGGTCATGTAGTGTCAGAAGAAGGGTTAGCAGTAGATCCAGCCAAGGTTGCGGCCATTATGGAGTGGGGACAGCTTACCTCACCGACAGAGATTCGCAGTTTTCTGGGATTGGCGGGGTATTATCGCAGGTTCATCCAGGGATTTTCCAAAATTGCGGGTCCACTTACTCATCTGACGAAGAAGAATGTACCATTTGAATGGGATGATTCTTGTCAGACTGCTTTTGCTGAATTGAAGAGTAAGTTAACTTCTGCACCTGTCTTAGCCACACCTCAAAGTGGAATCGAGTATTTAGTATTTACCGACGCTTCTCTGAAGGGTTTGGGTTGTGTGTTGATGCAAGAAGAGCGACCAGTTTCTTATGGGTCCAGGAAGCTTAAGCCTCATGAGCTTAATTACCCAACTCACGATCTAGAGCTTGCAGCAGTGGTTTTTGCCTTGCGTATTTGGAGGCATTATCTTTTGGGGGAGACTTTTCGATTGTTTAGCGATCATAAAAGTCTACAGTATTTGTTCACACAGAGGGAACTGAATATGAGACAGCGCAGATGGTTGGAGTTCGTGAAAGACTATCATTTCTCTATACAGTATCATCCAGGGAAAGCGAATGTTGTAGCAGACGCACTCAGCCGCCGACCTTATGTCAGCCTTTCAGCTTTGTTTGCAACAGAGTGGGATGCTTTGAAGACTGTTGATGAGTTAGCAGACGCTTTTATGGCATGTGTGGTAGTAACTCCTCCTATCATTCAGCAGGTCATTCAAGCGCAACTCTCAGATCAACAGTGTATTGATCGGGTTTCGGAGTTAGCCTCCGGAGATGTTCCTTTTTATTCTATAGGGACTGATGGAGGATTGAGGTACAAGGGACGTTTAATTGTGCCTTCAGCTGACAATTTAAGAAATGCTGTGATGAGAGAGACACACACTTCTCAGTTCTCTGTACATCCAGGGGGAGACAAGATGTATCAGGACATGAAACGCCAGTTTTGGTGGGCCGGCATGAAGAGAGACAAAGCTATCTTTGTCTCTAAATGTAGCAACTGTCAGATGATTAAGATTGATCATCAGAGACCGCCAGGATCGTTACAGCCACTTCCCATACCAGAGTGGAAATGGGAGAGTATTTCTATGGACTTCATAGAAGGATTACCTACTTCACAGCATAATCACAACTCTATTTGGGTCATTGTTGATAGATTGACCAAGTCCGCTCATTTTCTGCCTGTTCGTTCAAACTTTACGTCAGAACAGTATGTTAAGCTGTATATTGCAGAAATGGTGAAACTTCATGGTGTACCATTGTCCATCGTATCAGATAGAGATCCGAAGTTTGTATCAGGATTTTGGAGGAGCTTTCAGCAGGCTTTGGGTACAGAACTTTATCTTAGCACTGCCTATCATCCTCAGATAGATGGACAGACTGAGCGAGTTAATCAGATTTTAGAAGACATGTTGCGGGCATGTGTTCTTGATTTTAAGGGCAATTGGGAGGAATATTTGCCGCTTTCAGAGTTTGCTTATAACAATAGTTATCAGAAAACTATTGGTATGGCACCATTTGAGGCTTTGTACGGTAGACCGTGTAGGTCTCCTGTCTGTTGGCTTGGAGTTGGTGAGAATAGCTTTTTGGGTCCTGAATTTATTAAGGACACGTCAGAAAAGATCGCTATCATTAGGGATCGGATGCGTACAGCCCAAAGCAGACAGAAAAGTTATGCTGACCGTCGAACTCATGTTTTGGAGTTTAAGGTTGGTGATCAGGTTTTGCTTAAGGTTTCTCCCATGAAGGGAGTAATGCGGTTTGGGTCAAAGGGTAAGTTATCGCCTCGTTTTGTGGGTCCTTTTATGATTACAGATCGGATCGGGGCAGTAGCTTATCGTCTGGCTCTACCAGATAATCTTCATAGGGTACATAATGTTTTTCATGTATCTATGCTGCGAAAATTTCTACGGGAAGAAGATCGATATCAACACATTGATGTGGGTGAAATTGAGTTGCAACCCGATGCAATCTATTTGGAACAACCTTACTGTATTCTCGATCGTAAGAATCAGATACTGCGCACGAAGACTATTCCATTAGTACGTGTACAGTGGAGTCATCATAGTGAGACAGAGTCTACTTGGGAACGGGAAGATATTATTCGTGCCAAGTATCTAGAGCTCTTTCATACAGGTATGTAGTGAATTTCGGGGACGAAATTCCTTTATTAGGGGGGGAGAATGTAATACCCCGTAATTTTAAAGAGTTTATTTAAATTAATTTTGTGTTAGGTTAATTCTTTAATGTGTAGATTTATTCACCTTTTAATTATATATGTTAAATTATTTAATTAATTTTATTTATTTGTGCATGTAATATTGATTTTTTGTTCTATATATTATAATGATTAGTTTAGACATTTTATTGGTTATGTTTTAGATTAATTAATATTATTTAAATTAAAGTATTTAATTTGTATTATATAATAATAATAATTATTATTATAATAATAATAATAATAATAGTATTAAATCAATGTAATGATGAAAAATTAAATCTTAGGATAGGATTTCATTCCCATAGTTGAACCTTAGGACATTTTGCTTGACTTGGCTTGCTTGGCTTAAATGATATAGGTAGGAATGTGAGGAATGGGTGAGAATTAAATGTTAATTTAGATATTTGTATTATATATATTATATAAGTTAGTATATATATATTAGTTAGCCAACTTTCCCTTAAGGCAACTCACCTAAGTAGAAAAGAAAGAATTACAGTGAGCAATAGTTGAAGAGTGAAAGGAAGAGAGAGAAAGAAGGGAGCCTATACCGGTGTAGGCAATTTTACCTGACTACGCGCAACCGGCGGATTTATTTTAAATCCTAAAGGCAAGTTATTATCTACTTTTCCCCTTTGAGTCCATAAATTATTCATTATATTTATTCGGCTATTTTTTTTAGGTTAGAAACCATGCTAGAACAATGATAAATTAAATATTTAATTTATTAAAATAATGTGATATTAAATATTTAAGGGTTAAATAATTTATTATTGGCCTAGGTAATTAATTGAGTCTTAAGAATTGTTATTTAAGGCTTTAGAAATTTTTCTAGAATTTTTGGGCAATTTTCGGAATTTTTCTGTATTTTTCGGCGACCTTCCGGCGAGTTTTCCAGTCGCCGGCAATGGGGGAGATGACCAGAGTAATCCGATGTGATACGGCACACTATAGTTACTGTGCGCATGGATATCCGGCCGTTAGATGAGTAACTAATCAGCAGATTGATTCGATGTAGTCCAATACACCATAGGATGGTGCGCGCGCGAACCAGGACCCTTGGATTAGAAGAACTAAGATAGAATTATCCAGTGTAGCGCGCCCACAACAAAGTCCATGCAACCACCGAATCAGGAGCCGCCGCGTCAGCAAGAAGCATTAGAGGGCGCGTGGGAGCACGTGCGCGCGCGTGGCTGATGCCAGACACGCGTGGAGGCGCGTGTGCGCGCGTGAGAGAGTGGAAAACATAGGGCTGTGCGTGGGGAAGCTTAGGGCGGCGCGTGGGGGCGCGTGAAGGGCCCTGTCAGCTGCTGGAAATTACCAGAATACCCCTAGGGCCTATTTTGTAAATTCCAGAACCTTAAACGTGGATTTTTAGGTACTGTGTTGGTATTTACGGGTTTAACGGGCCACGAAATTATTATTTTAATACCCGGTAATTATTCTTATGGCTCGTTTACAGTACGGATATTAATGTGATTTATTTAATGACATTGTTACATATAAACAGTGTTATTATCTTATTAAATGGTATCAAACATTACTGTTAAATTAAATAATGCCATGGTTTTAGTCATATAAATTATCCATGATATCTTATGGGATGTTTATACTGTTAAATGATATATAAACCATGATTATTATGCTGTGTGCATTTCAGGAAATAAATGGACTGTTTAATTATGTCACATTTATATTATATGGATGTGTTACCATATAGAACCATGTGAGCTGGCTAATAAGTTTAGGCTCATTTATACCTTATGCATTCGTTACTATAGACAGATGTGTGGCTGTCGGGGTATGTGGTTTAATATTATTGGCATGTGTTGCCTAATTGGCATACTCAGTATGTGTAGTAATATTATTGGCATGTGTTGCCTAATTTATATGCTCAGTATATTCATCAGTACTTTGAGAGGTGTTATCACTGTGTAGTTCGTTATAGTCTGTGTTGTCTGTACCAGGCACCATGTATAATAGCTGATTTCCCGGGTAGGGAAAGGCGACACTTAACCACCTAGTGTGAGTCTAAGTGATCACCGTCTATTCTGGTTGAGGTCATGTTATACATTGGATAGTTCCCTTAGGATGTATACAGATATAGTAGTCATCCAGATATAAATGATTAATTTATTTGATTCTCTGATTTGGGTCATAGTAGAGAGGACTTGCTCGTGGGGTTGACCCACCATTGTTGTTATTTCAGGATACGGTCAGTGCCCGTTCCAAGGTTGAGGTTAGCAGTGTGGGACCACCATCCGAACTTATCTACTCTTACGATCCAGTTCAGGGTAGAAGTTTTACGTATTACTTCAGTTTCAGTTTTTATTTACTTTTGACGTTGAACTCGCAGGTTTATATTTAGAAATCCTTGACATAGGATTTCCAAGTTGTAATGGAGTACTGTATTTAAATAAAGGATGGATGGATGTTGTATTATTTAGTATTCATTTCCTGTCTAAATTCTTTTATTATCATCATTTTGTATTCCATGCTTGTGTATTGCCAATTGTTTTTTATATCCCTCGTTTTTCGTGTATAAGCCTGATCAACTTATGCGTAGAAAATGTTGGGGGTGTCACACGTTGCAAGAGCCGTTTGTCTGTATTTTACTTTGTATCAATCAATTGATACAAGACCGAAGCCACACAGTCAATTAAACAAACAAAAATAATAAAATTAGTGGATTGTCCAAAGCCCACTCTGTCTGCAGATAACTCAATAGAGAGTAATTGTAGGGCCCACAAAAAAGGCACTCTACTTGCTTCTGCGTACCAACCCTCTCTCTCTACACCGACATATAGTCACTCTAAAGTTGCTTGCGCCCCGGATGCTCTAAAGTCCCAAACTGAAATTTTGTCCCTCCAAATGATGAAATATGGCATAGGAATGTGGATACCAATATGTAAGCGTGTGCTAACATGCAAGAAGTGTGTAAAAGATGGAAATCATACATTGACATTAAATTACATCAACTTGTCCCAATATTTAACATCGATACAATTATTAAGATATTAAATAGCCCAAATACTTATGTTCTTAAATCATGTCGTGCTCAATTGAAATCTCTCAACAATTTTCGTGACTCAATTTTTGCAGGCTGATGATGAAGCAGAAAGCCGTGTTAAGAGATGGGGAGGAGGGGTTTCACACCCTGACTAAAGTTAGAGACCATGACAAAGTAACACATCAGACTACTTGGTTTGCCTAATTCATCTCAGTACGTGCAAAAGGTCGGGAAGGGATGATTTGAACTCTCACACCTTGATTTTCTCTGAAATGTCTAACCAGACTCACAATGGTGATGTAGCAAGTGATCTGGTTTCGATTCTGTAAACTCGAAGGGATGTAATATTGCGATTCTTGTAGTACTTAGGAGGGGTTTGTCATTCAATTTTGTTGTGTTTGGAATTGTTTTGTCATCTCTATTCAACAATTTTGCTAATGCTTGATTTGGTCTCTCAATCCTTTACCACATAAATAGGGCTGCAACTTGGGCGGGCTAACCCAGCCTAACCCAAGCCTAACCCGAAAATTTGAAATTTGGACTTTAAGTTTACAAATCGGGTTCATGTTCGGGTTGGGTTTTGTCAAAACCCAAACATATTCGGGTTGGTCTCAGGTTCCTCCATTCTCTCTCCTCTCTCTCTTTCTCTCTCTCTTCTTTCTCTCTCTCTCTTTCTCTTTCTCTGTGTACCGTCCCCATACATTCAAGGTAGCAGTTGTATAGAGAGAGAGGGGGGCAAGCTTGAGAGTTGAAAGACAGCGGTTGAAGCTTGCGAACGGCAAATAGCGAACGGCGAACTGGAACAGCGAGCGATGAAAACTGAAAGATCTGGGTTTTGATTTTTTGAACGATCTGAAATGGTTGAGAGTTGAGAGACAGCGGTTGAAGCTTTGCCGACGGCAAACGGCGAACCCGATTTGGAACAGCGGGTGATGGAAACTGAAAGATCTGGTTTTTGATTTTTTGAACAATCTGAAATGATATGCCGATATGGGTTTTGAACTTTTGATTGTTGCAGATAGATGAAACTGAAATATATGAGCTTTGAAGTTTTTGTAGTTTGCAGTTGTTGCAGTTGTTGCAGAGAGAGAGAGAGGGGGGGGGGGGGGAGGCAAGTTCAGAGAGAGGCGATTGGGGAAGGCTAAAATGATTTGCCCTAAATAAAATATAATATATATCTATATATATATATAATTTGTTTTTAATAATAATATAATCAAATATATAATATATATATATATAGATATATATATAAATTTCCAAAAACAAAAAAATTAAAAAAAAAAAAAAGTTCTCAACCCGTTAACCCGACCTAACCTGTCCAAAAATATTCGGGCTGGGTTATAATCATAACCCATGTTGAATATAATTCGGGTTGGCCCAACCCAACCCGATTCGGGTTGAGGTTGGGTTGAAACTGGGCTGGGTTGGGCCAACCCAACTTGCAGCCTAACACATAAATAATGCACACACATCATTCATTATCAGTAAAAAAAATTAATATGCTCACAAGGAAAATTAAGTTCCTAGAAAAGAAAGGGAAAATAAACAAGCTATATGGTGCCTATAATCATCATGTAACAAAAATGCAGTCATATTAGTATACAATCCTATATATATTAATATGAGTACACTTGTTCGGGAAAGGGGGAAAAAAAGGTTTATCTTGAACCCTAATTGCAGTCAAGTTTTAAAACACAGGAAAATGATTTTTATTTTTATTTTTTGGTAAGGGAAAATAAAATTTGTTGAGGATTTCAATGGTTTAATTTTCTCACAAAATTTTATTGCAAAAATATAGAAAATTTGTATTTTTCTTGCAAATTTTCATATGTTTAAAGTTGAAAATAACATTATTCCACTAAATTATATACAAGTAAACGAGTCCTGAACACTATAGCTCCTATTAATTGTATAACATGTACAGCTGGCAGAAAAGATGTCCCAATTTGTTTATGCAGCAAAATTGAGTTGTGTATAATGGGCAACATTTATCTCCAGTATATATAGCAAAATTGAGGGGCACTACACTTCGGGTGCTTGTTTGGAAATTATCTCCAGCCCATTAGAGAACAACATAGATAGTGTATGTGTGTGTGTGTGTGTGTGTGTGTGTGTGTGTGTGAAGCTGCAAAAAGATTATGAATGTGTCTGAAAAGTTGCAAAATTTTGGGTGTGGTCTGTCAGACGACTGTGTAACCATCACAGCCAGATGAAACTAGCCGAGAACGATCCTCTACAGCTTTGTGGTCCATCAAGACGGACCAGAAGAGCCTTTAATCACGCTCTGGTCACACAGTCATGGTCCTTAGAAAACCTGTAGAACAGATCCCGTTATAAATAGTGTTGTTTCTTTTACTTCTTTATCGATGTGGAACGGTTTATTGCTTTCTCTCTCATCACACGAATCTAAAGTAGTTTTGACAAATCTCGTTCCTAAAATGAAATTGAACAATTGAATGGGTCAAATATTCTATTTGATTATATGTCAGATTCATCATTGTTGTTGCAGCTGGACAGAAAATTGATAGATTTGTGTAGCTATGCGCCTGATAATTTACTTGTTTTGAGTGGTTTTTAGTCGTGACATGAACTCTGATATTATTATATTTCGGGTGTGGGTATGAATCTATGCTTCTAAATGCTTATTCATATATTACTGTGGATGTGGGACGTGAACAAATATAAAAATTGATCTACCATAGTGGGGATTTTTAAAAATTAAGTGAAAATATCAAAGTGTATAAGAGTGAATTATGAATTTGGCGGACGGTAGAGTGTAAAAAAGAAATGATTATCTTTTGGATCTAAAAAATTAATGGAGGCAAGAATGTGAAGTGTGGTATTTTTACAAACTGAGGGGAATTTTCAAAATTTTAACAAAAAGTATAGGTCACACCCCCACTGGTCCTTAACTAAATCCGTGCCTGGATATGTTATTCTGTGAGCACCGAAATTTATGTACACCCATTTGTCTATATAGAACTCGAACCCTCTCCATCTCTTATAAGAGTAGATATTGAGTGCGTCATGTCATTATTGTACCCACTCAATGAAAATATAACATATTATTTCATTATCAGCACCCTCACCTTTTTTTGTATGAGTAGATATTAAATACACTAGGTGCGTCATGTCATTAGTGTACCCATCAAAAGAAAATATAGTATATTATTTCATTATCAACAATTTTATAAGTAAATGAGCCAATTTTTTTGAAATATTTCATTGTCAATGGATAGATACACTAATATCATGCCGCGCTACTTTCAATATCTATTCCTCTTGTAGTAGATACAGAGGGCATTAAGCCAATCGGTATGCCCCATGTTTGGCTAGCTGGGGGGTAAATTTAGCCATACAAGAATACAGTATAGTGCTAGCCAATTGTGTAGGCCAGCCCATTTTTACTAGTTACATAGATTGCCACCGTTAACAGCCAGGCAGCCAGCTCAATGTGGCCCCAAACCATTTTTAAAAACTCACAAAGGCTCTTTGAAGATAGAGAACCATGACAAGGCAGCCGCATTTTATTTGCTTATTTCCAAATAAAATTGGCTATTTCCTTGTTTCCTTTTTTTTTTAATCTCCCGAAGAAATATGTATGATTTTGTTTTCTTATTTTTTATTGTCATTTATGAAAAAATATGTATGATTACTTGTGAAAAAATATGTAATGTCTTCATTTAAATTTGTTAAAAAAAAATATTCCATAAAAAAAAAAATAATAATAAATAAATAAATTCGAGTGGTTGAAAAAATAGACAAACAAACAAATATATATATATATATATATATATATATATTACATTTTTTATAAAAAAAATTAAATATATAACAAAAAAATTAATAAAAAATAGCTTGTACAACCAGCACAATACCGTGGTTGAGCTAGTCACATATTCTCACCCGCTACACCAACCCAATTACTGATGTGGCTAGCAACTTTTATGTGCATAGCTAGTCGGTGTTATACGGGGCTACCGGCTACCCTTACTAGACCATAGCATTTGTTGATGTATTATTATTATTACTTATAGGGTGAAAATTATATTATTTTCGCAATCGAAGTTTAAGCATCACAAATCATTTTTTTTCCATTCATTTATAATTTTCAAGACAGAAATTTACTAATCTCATTATATAAGTTTACAAAGGAAAAGGTAATCCTTAATCAGTATTATTACCAATCCTCTAATGTACTGTATAATTTATTAATCTTAATGTTTCTATGTATGTATGTGTTTGCTCAATGCTCACTAGTCCATGTTTCTATGTATGTATGTATGTATGTATGTTTGTTTCTATTGCTCTAGATGTTAAATTAGAGGTAATGAGAGAGCAAATTATCTCCAGCCCATTAGAGAACAACATAGATAGCATGTGTGTGTGTGAAGCTGCAAAAATATTATGTGTGTGTGTGTGCGTGTGAAAAGTTGCAAAAAGATGGGTGTAGTCTGATAAATTAGAGGTAATGAGTGGGCAAATTATCTCCAGCCCATTAGAGAACAACATAGATAGCATATGCGCGCGCGTGCGTGTGTGTCAGTGTGTGTGAGAGAAGCTGCAAAAAGATTATGAATCTATATATATATATATATATATATATATATATATATATATATATCTATAGGGCGAACTGTAAAAAAAAATCCTCAACTTTTACCCGTTTGTAAAAAACACTCCTTGTGAATATTTTTAACAATTAACCTCCCTCAACTATAATGAGGGGGTCATTTTAACTAACATCTGTTAAAGTGATTGTGTGAGAAAAATTTTATGACAAAATTACCCTTAACATGAAACATCGTTTGAGTGATTGTGTAATAAAATTTTTGAACGAAATTATCCTTAAAACTAAAGTACCCACCACTCATTATTATTATTATTATTTAAATGCATAAAACACTAAAATGAGGCCTTTGATTTTGAAACGAGACCTTTGATTTTTTCTTTCGAAATATTCTTGCATTTGGTATATATATATTAATGTGGTAGTTATTTATCAAATGTCAACTTAAATTGATTTTGGTGAAAAAAAAAAAAAAAAAAAAAAAGAAGTTCCTTCTACCATGATTTTTTATAAAATAAGATAAAGAAAGAGATATATATATACGAGAGATCCAAAAATATCAGTACCTTGATTTTCTATAAAATTTAAAAGTAGAAATTTATCAGACTATGTAGCAAAATCATCACATGATTAGGAAGAAGTGCTTTTTTCATTTATATATATATATATATATATATATATATATATATATATATACACGTGCGTGTGTGTGTGTGTGTGTGTGTGTGTACTGTGTAGCATATCGCAATTTAATAGAAAAGTATTGGAATTAAGATTTATGATGTTGAATTAAATCAAATTTTATGTCATAACAAACGCTTTTTCTACAAAATAAATAATTAATTAAAGATAGTCCAAACAAATATTTGTTATTTAAGTGAAATATCTATTGGCTATAAAAAAACAAAAAAAATAAAAAAATAAGTGTGAAATATGTTTTGGGAGGGGTGGGGGAGGGGGGTTTTGTTTTGATATTATGGCGGACGCCTTCATTGGATTTTTTTTTGGGTATGCTATATCTATAATTTTGTAGAATCTTATAAATTTCTACTTTTAAATTTTATAAAAAATCATGGTACTGATATTTTTGGATCTCGTATATATATCTATTTATTTATCTTATTTTATAAAAATATCATGGTACAAGTTTTTTTTTTCCCACCAAAATCAATTTAAGTTGACATTTGATAATAACTACCATATTATTATATATATTCCAAATGCAAGAACATTTTGAAAGAAAAAATTAAAGCCCTCGTTTCAAAATTAGAGCCCTCGTTTTAGTGTTTTATGCAAGTTAAAAAAAAAAAAAAAAAAAAAAAAAAAATTGAGTGAGTGAGTGGTGAATACTTTTGTAATAATAATGTATTGTTTTGATTCTAAGGGTAATTTTGTCCTAAGAAGTTAGAAAAAATGACCCCTTCATGATAATTGATGGGGGGTTAATTACTAAAGATATTTATAAGGAATGTTTTTTCTGCAAACAGTAATTCACCCTAATATATATGTGTGTGTGTCTGAAATGTTGCAAAATGATGGGTGTAGTCTGTCAGACAAACCGGTCACACGGTTTGCGGTCCACCGAGACTTGTTCAGAAGAGCCTTCAATAAGGTTCTGGTCATATAGTCATGATTCATCCACCAGACAAGGATTCTTGTTTCCTTAGACCTCAAGGATGCGGAGGTACGAGCCTAAAGAACAGATCCCGTTCAAGTAAGGTCGTGACCAAGAGGGTCGAACTTGTCTAATAAATAGTGTTGCTTCTTTTACTTTTTTTATCGATGTGGGACGGTTTATTGCTTTCTCATCACAAGATGTGAAGTAGTTTTGACAATACTCGTTCCTAACGAAGTTGAACAACTGAATGGCCCAAATAGTCTGTTTCATTACATCTCAGATTCACCATTGTTGTTGCAGCTGGACAGAAAATTGGTAGATTTGTGAGTGGTTATGAATCTATGCTTCTAATTACTTGTTCATAGAGTCTGTTTTTTGGATTTGGATGTGTTCGGATGTGGGTGTATGTGCTTATGCGTTTAGTCGATTAGTTTATGTTTCTTGATTCCGATATGTTTAGGATGTGGGAAGTGTATTTATGCATTTAATGTAGTATGTTTCTTGATTCCGATATGTTTAGGATGTGGGAAGTGTATTTATGCATTTAATGTAGTAGTCGCCCTTTCAATAAGGGCGGAGTCAGAAATTTTAGGTTGGGGATCGAATTTGTACCGTGTAATTAAAGTTTGAAAATTTTATAAAATAATTATAATATGATTTTTTTATAAATACTAGTCATAATATATATATACTTTGAGAAAATTAAAAAATGAAAAAAATACAACTTAGACAAAATTTTGATATTAGAAAGTAAAATATAGAGAAAAAACGATGAGTTACAATTAAAAAGAGAAGATGTATAGAATTAAGTATTGCCAGATAATCAAATTTTCTTCATCAATTGTTTCAGTTTTTTTTAATCTAATTTTTGGAAGAAAAATTTCGAGTACTTTTCTTTCACTTGGGAAAGATATACATAGATGAAATATTAGAAAAAAATAATAAATTTTAACTAAACAAAATAATTTAAAATTAAACAAGATGTCAATAAAGATTATTATATAATTCTCGATATTTTTCTAAATATTTTTCTTTTAGATATCATTGTACAAAAATGTTTGACAAAAAATGCTTGAAGCTTTTTTATTAAACATGATGGAACATTAGTGATTTTTATCCCCTTTTTTTCTCTCATAAATTAATATTATAGATATTATACATGTGTGTATGTAAATAAATTTACAATGTATTGCAATAACAACTATAATAATAATGAGCTTCTTCACAATATTAGACCTTTTAAAAATATACTTAAAAGGGTTCAAGTATAATTTTTTTTAAATTTCAAAAAGACACATACTAAATTTATTTCGAACTCTCTATTTTGGGGCTAATTTTCAAACTCTCTATTTTGTGTAAAAAAATTAGAAGGGCCAATTGAAATTTTTAATGATTTTTAAGGGTAATATTTTTAAAGGGATAATATCACTTACCTCCCTCAAGGTTAGGACTAATTACAGAAAGTACCCCTAACATTTCGAAAATTACATTGAACTCCCTCAAGGTTAGGTCTGGCATAACACTTTCCCCCTTTCGATGAAAGTCAATGTCTTTTTTCGATGACATCATCCTCTTTTGAACGTGAAATACCAATTTTGCCCTTACTATAATTACAAATATATTTTCATTCTTACTTTTGAATTCATAATTACTCATATACCCACACAATCACAAATTTTCTTTTTTAATTCAGAATTACACCTCTCTATACAGTATACATAATAGACTATATATATCTATTTTCCTCTATAATCTATATACACACAGACAAAAATATATAAATATCACATAACAGATATATATAAAAAGATATATGTATGTATGTATGTAGTAAGTCACCCTCTGGTCACCTCTTTCTGCGGTCTGTTACGGCTTCTTCTTTTTCCTCCATGCCTTCTTGGTTGAGTTCTTCCGGATCTGGTCTCTCACCCACTTCCTTTTCAGCCATCATCCACCGGAATCACTCCGATACTGACCAATAGTTCGGATCGCTAAAAGTCTTGGACGGAAAAGCTGACATGGCCAAAGAGCATGCCAGTGACTTTCCATTCCAGGGTTTCGACCGTAAAAACTCGACAACGGCAACAAGAAATTATAGATCTTAAAGTTGTTGATCGACAATAACTCGGCGACGACAACGAATAGGATGGTCGTCGCGGAGGTCCTCATCACCGCTGATCGTCGCATCAACTACCACCATGGATTGTAGTCCATCCTTCAAGTCGACCGCCACTCCAATGAGGTCGATCTCATCAAGAGGTAGTACCACGAGAGATGTCGCTACTTTTGTTCCATAAAGGAATCGAAGGTAAGTAATTGTGTTATGGTGGTTATAGTCATCGTGGTAGCAGTGAAGATGGTGGTTTGGTTGTAGCGGTGATGAAAATGGTGGTTTTGTTGTGGCGGTGGCAAAGATAATGGCTTAAAAGACCTTTGGCAACGATGAATATGGAGTTTTCTTATCGATGACTAGCAAGGATTGAATTTACCATTGAAACGCGAGTCTGAGCCTAAGGGTGGGAAGCAAAGACAGAACTAGCGGTGATAAATAGACGGCGGAGCATCACAGTTGGGTCTGACGGCGGAGCATCACAGTTGGGTCTGACGGCGTGGGTGTATAGTAAAGGATTTTGTCGTCCTTTGCCCACTGCTATGACGAGTTCGACAGCAAAAATAAGGGGCTTTGGTAGCGGTGGTGGTAATTGTGACCGCTCACCTTCCTCGCGCCGACTGCAAATTTCTTAGCCCTGATATGAATAGATGTTGAGGAAAGATAGGATAGTTTTATCATTTCACGTGTTGTGTTTTTTGTTTTTATATTTTATATAATAAGGGTATTTTAGTCATTTAACAATGATTTCACCAGAATCTAACTCTGATCACATTGGAGGGAGGTTTCTGTAATTTTTTAAACGTTAGGGATATTGCCTGTAATTAGGCCTAACCTTAGGGGAGGTAAGTGATATTTTCCCTAGTTATAAATTAATTAATATTTAAAGATAGTAATAAAAAATTCAAAATGTTTGGGGGGATATGGCCCCTGCTGGCCACCCCTGCTTTCAACAATGTTTATGCTATGTCGTTAGGGAGCAACGAATCGGCAAGAATACTCACCATCTCCTGTAGGAGATAGAGATGATATTAAGCCAAGTTGTATAACACATGTTTGGCTAGTTGGTGGTTCAATTTAGCCATAGCTAGCCAATAATGGCCCCGCCCATTTTTATTAGTTATATAGATGGCCATAGTTAACAGCCTAATAGCCAGCCCAATGTGGCCCCAAAGCATTCTTAAAATGGAAACGATAGTTACACCGAAGCCATGCACCGAATTGTTGGGTAGAACGATATGGTAGTCCTGGTAGAAAATGTGATTTTTTACTCATTTGTTTATTCACTTTTACTGTTCACCATCCCTAATTTCAGGAACCCACTTGCAGACAAAGTTTCTCTGCCATCACCAAGTTCTCTCTCGCTCTCTCTCTCGCACTAAATAGAATTCCTCTGCCAGACAAAGTTTCTCTCATCATCCCCAATTTCTCTTTCTCTCTCTCTCTCTCGCATAAATTAGAAACCCGTTTCTCTACCATCCTCAATTTCTCTCTCTCTTGCACAAAATAAAACCCAATTTTTCAACGGCGTTTTCTTTTCCTCCGATTCGACGCGATCTGCAATAACTTCAAATGTTTTGATGATCTACAACAAGCTTTTGACAATTTGGAGCTATTGAGTACCTCTAGTAAATCAAATATATATATATCAATCTCCCTGTATATGTATATGTTGCGTAATTTTTTTTTTTTTTTAAGAGTTCAACACCAATGCCAATCCATTGAATAGAGATTGATTCAGACGACTAGTGCAAGAAGCAGATTCGTGATCAAACAATTCCATATATAATTTCATTTTTTTAGCTCATGAACAGCTTAGCCGTAAGTTGAACCGAAGACGGTTCGAGCATGCCCGGTCGGACCAGTCCTGCGCTTTCCCCCAGCTTTTCTTAATTTAGAAACAATTAAAGAACAAAGAAGGTAGAAAAACACAGTTTCCATCATTTTCTAATGTTTGGGAAGTCCAAAACACTTACTCCATTCTGAAAGAATTGTATGGCCTTTGAAAGGCTTAAAAACTTCCGATTGAGAGTTGTTCAAGTCAATTCTATTTATTATTATTATTATTATTTTGGTTTTTAAATTTTGCTTTGTATATTTTAGCTTCCTTTATGTTTTGTTCTAATATCTAGATTATTTGTGTATACATTCATTCAAAATCTTTTTACTTTCACGAAGCCTTCTATTTCATTTTTTTTTTTCAATCATT
Source organism: Cornus florida (assembly GCF_030987335.1). NCBI lineage: Eukaryota > Viridiplantae > Streptophyta > Magnoliopsida > Cornales > Cornaceae > Cornus > Cornus florida. Next base: position 36,353,126 of record NW_026775580.1, read on the forward strand.
TTCCCAGTAGTTTTTGCTTCTTTTTTTTTTTTTTTTTTTTTTTTTTTTTTTTTTTTTTGGGGGGGGGGGGGGGGGTGGTTGTTGAAAGGCTGGGATTGTGTTTGGAAGTTCAAAAAGGAAATGCACACAAGTCGTCAGAAAGCATATTGAAACAAACGATGGACATTGTTGAATGAAACAAATCCAGAACTTTTTCATTAAGTTGTAAACATTCATCGAATATATTTGATTATGTAATGAAAAAATAATGAAAGATATCACCAATACAATTAGCAAAACATCATTGTACAAGTCATTGCTCCATGAATTGATCTCCAAGTCATATATTCACTCCAAAAATTATACAAAAAATCATAAGATTAAGTAAAAATATTTGCCACCACAACTCTTTCATTGAATAAAAACGATGATAGAGGAATTCAATCTCAAGTCTTGAAAATTAAAGTTTGTGTACGTGATGGGATGCATCCCAAGGAGAACCTGTAAAATCATGAGAAATAACCCAACATTAGATACATCTCTAGCTTTCATTTATCACTTACTTTTTCTTAATTATTACTAAAATTTACCTTAAAAATTAATCTTAGGATCAAGATTGAATTCATTGGTAAAAGACGAACCATTCATTGAAATGTTGGACTTTAACCTTCCATAATTTTGCTATAACATATACACAATGCACAATGAACAATCTTTTCAGAAGTATGACATAAATATACAAAAATATAATTAGCATGACTAAAGATATGTGCAAAAAATATAATCAACTTGAGTGTAAACCTATAGAAGATGGCAAAATGTAAGATTTTGCCAAGATGGATTGTTCATGGGTATGTAATTTGAAGTCATCCCATCATGCTTGTCATTTCATAGATGAGTTGAAGTAGTCTATTGACAAAAAAAAAAAAAAAAAAAAAAATTAATTAAAATAAAATTGATTATGGAGTGTTCGAAAGTAGAAGATTTATTCCCTCCATAGGTGGATTCGTTAGGAATGTATTTTATGTGTATCATTGACTTTCCTAGAATCATGGGATAATAAGTTAAAGAATCCCACTAATATAGAAATTCATTCTAATTCATTTTTAGGAGAGTTAGGAAGGTTCGTTTCCTATTTTATCTCCTTGTGATTAGCTTTGTATAGGCTGTAATTTGTGTACATAAGCTATGTATTGGCTTTCTCAATGAAATACAATTTTAATCTTTTCTCCTAAATTTCTCATGGTATCAGAGCCCTAGGCTCTTTTCTGGGAATCACATAGTCTCTTCAGCCTTAATTGCCAAAGAGATATTGCCCTTTTTCTTTTTCTTTCTATGCTCTATTTTTACTCTATTTTCTAGGGTCAAAATAAAGTATCTTTTTCTAGAAACGCCCTGGCCTTCATCGCTATTTTTCTTTAAGTTTATCCCTGGCCTTCATCACCATTTTTCTCCGAGTTTATTCTTTTCTTAAACCCAATCCAATATGTCTGAGACCAAATCATCTTCTAAGGAAGTCATCTTACATCAAGTATCCGATGATCTGCAAAACATTCAGGCGGCATACAGACTGAATGGGAAGAATTTTTTTAAGTGGTCCCAATTTGTTCAAACCTATTTGAAGGGAAAAGGGAAGCTCAGTCATCTCCTAGGGTGGGATGAAGCAGATTCCATAATCATGTCATGGTTGTGGAATTCAATGAATCCAAAAATCAGTGACACCTGCATGTTCTTGTCCACAGCCAAAGAGGTTTAGGATGTTGTTCAACAGACTTATTCGAAGGCTCATGATGTATCGCAAGTGTACGAGATTAAGGTCAAGACTGGTGCGATGAAACAAGATGGTAAGTCGGTCACGGAGTATGCGAATTCACTACAGAATCTATGACAGGAACTTGATCATTACCGGTGCATTAAGACTAGATATCCAGAAGATGCTGGAATCTTAAAGGGCTTTATCGAAAAAAATCGAGTCTACAATTTTCTCGTAAGACTTAATGCTGAGTTTGATCAAGTCAAGGTTCAAAGTCTTGGCAAGGAGGAGGTACCATCTTTAAATGAGACAATCTCTCTGATCCGGGCAGAGGAGAGTCGCAGAAGGGTTATGCTTGAACCCCAAGCCCTAGGAGGATCAGCTATGGTGACAAAAACAGAACAACCATCAATTCAAGAAAGTGGGAAGACAGATCTGTCAGGGGTGGCAATTCGAGTTCACGTGTCATAATCATGTCGTGTCGACTTAAGAGTATAACACTAAACAGGTCAACCTAAACACGACATGATTAATAATCGTGTCACATATCCTAAACCCGAACACGACATGTTTATTAAACGGGTGACACGACATGACACGTGTAACCTGTTTCATAAATGGGTCATGTTAGACACACCAAACACGACCTGTTTAAAGACATGCTTAACACGTTTACCCGTTTAACCTGTTTAACAACTTAACCTGTTTAATGTGGCCAAAGATTAAAATAATTGCAAACAAGTAAAAACAAATTAAAAAAAAAAATTAATAGAAATGTCTAAAACTGAGATAAGCCAGACATTCTTCTAGTCCAAAAGGGATTAAAAACAAAAGACAAGCCATAAGCTGATAAAGTTATTAATTATTACAGAACCAAATAAAATTGTTTAATAGAAATGTCTTAAACTGAATCTTGAGGCAACGAGTCCTGGATTTTAATTTTCGGTCATGCTAACACTGGTGGAACATTGGCCTTCAGCAGGATCATCATTGTTGATATTTAGTTTTATCACATCATCAATCAAGTCATCCATTTGAAGCTTCATTGTATCTATAAAAAATCATACACAAAAAATTTATTAGTTCACTATTTTCTGCAATAAGAACATAATTTGAAATTAAGCAAACTTTTGAGTAAAAAATGTGTAATAAATTGAGAGTGAATGAAATAAAAACAAAATTTTCTCTGAATGGCAGAGATTCACTTTACATCCATTATACTAGTCAAAACTCATACAAAATGACTAGTAATGGAAATAAAGCAAAAATCTCCGCATATACAATAGAGAGTCACTGTAACTTCCAGGTTACCCATTTAGCACACAAATGAAAAAATATCCATAGAACTAAGTTAAGCCTCAAGCACACTGCTTCTAAACTTCACAATAGTTTTCTTATATTTTCCATTTGTTTCTTTTCAAACAATTTATTTTCTCAGAAAAATTTCTTCCCTTTCCGATTGAGCATCCAACTATGATAATTCTTCTGCTGATAGCACATGTGAAACACGAAATTGAATAGAAATACAGGTATCTCTACACATACAGATTCCTATTTCCTATTGATCTCTGTGTTTTCTCCACACTCAAAAAAATAATAAAATAAATAAATAGACTCGTTTCATAACAGTTTTTGTTTATTATTTACTTTTTTTTTTAAGCTTAAACATAATCAATGTTTATGTTCTACATAATCAGTGTTTATGTTCTTCTCTTTCCTAAGAAGAACATTCCCATTAGAATAAATCAAATGAAAAAGGCATTTTTTTATTATTTATTAATAAGTAAAATTCATTAAAGAGAGCTAAAGAAAGGAGTGCATCTGAAAACAACTGCACAAAAGCCAAAAAAAAAAATCAACTATACACTCAAGCTATCCACAAAAACAACAAATTCAGCAAATCAGCAATCAAGAAAATTAAATCAAACCCATAAACAAAATCCAAACGAAAACCATAATAATTTTAGATAAACCATAAAGAGAGAGGAGGACCAAAATAATATATAGATAAACCATAAACCATAAATAATTTTAGTATTTTACTTTTTACCTAAACAAGAAGATAGATCCTGTGAGTTCACTGAGTTGTAGAAGAATCAGGTGTGTGCAATAAGGAGATAGATCCGAGTGAGTTCACTGAGTTGTACAAGATGGAGGATTGGAGATTGGACTGAAGATAGAGATCCGATCATCCGAGTGAGTTCACGATGATAGAGATAGAGGACTGGAGACTGGACTGAAGATACTAGATATATCGATGATAGAGATCGATGATTGAGGGTTTGAGAGAGAAAGGGAGTCGTCTCTTCAATCTTGTCTGAACTTTGAAGAGGAAAGAGGAGAGACAGAGACTAGAGAGAGACTGAAGAGTCAAGAGAGAAGAGAAAGAAAATGCAGCGGTAGATATTCTCTAATGATTAAAGGCATAGAGTATGTAGGGTTTCTTATGTATATTATGAAATGACCTAAATGTCCCTTATCAGGTCAAAACAGGTTATACGGGTTCACGGGTGACACATTTAATTAAACGGATCAAAACAGGTTAAACGGGTTGAACTCTAAAACCCGAACACGACACGTTTAACTTAACAGGTTAATCGTGTTAACCCGTTTACGACATGAACCCGTTTATAGTAAACCCATTACTCATTTAACTCGTGTCGTGTACGTGTCGTGTTGGCGGGTCGTGTCGAACTTTGCCACCCCTAAAATCTATCACGATTTTAAGGACAAGGCATCAAGGATACTCTTTGACAGGGTAGCAATGATACTCTTCGGTGTACCTATTGCAAGAAACCAAGACACACTAGAGAGAACTATTGGAAGTTGAATGGTAAACCACCAAGCAAAGAGTAGGGATACCGAGGAGGACAACAAAGAAGCCAAGCCAACTTCGTCACAAATCAGCTAAGCCATCATTTCAAGAACAGAACGGGTTCAATGATGAGGAGATCGAGAAGATAAGGGGGCTTCTGGGATCATTGGAGAAACCAAATGCTGCATGTTCTCTCGCACTTTTATGTAAGTTTTCTGTTTCTCACGAATTACATGTCTCAGATGAACCTATTAGGAATCTATGGGTTATTGACTCAGGGGCTACAGATCATATAACTCACTCTTCATTAGTTTTTAGCACTTTTTACCCCTGTCCAAGCAATCGAAAAATAACTGTTGCAGATGGTTCTCTCACTACCATAGCAGGTCTAGGGGATATCCATATCAGTCTATCTCTCGCACTAAAAAATGTCCTTTATGTCCCTAAATTGTCCACCAACTTGATATCCATACAAAAACTCACTCATGACATAAACTGTAATGTTTTGTTTTATCCTTCTTACTGTACATTTCAAGACCAAGATTCAGGGAGGAAGATTGGACTTGCTACTATATTGAAGAAACAGGAAAATCATATATTGTCAGGAATAAATTATCTCTGTCATTTCTTTCATCATCTAATAAAGACACTATTTGGCTTCATCATTTTAGACTAGGGCATCCATATTTTGGAATTTTGAAAACTATGTTTCCATCCTTGTTTAAGGGGTTTAAAGTTGAAGATTTTCATTATGATGTGTGCGAATTTACAAAACACAAGCGTGTATCCTTTCCAGTTAGTAATAAAAGAAGTTTAATTACATTTTATTTAATCCACAGTGATATATGGGGGCCTTCCACAGTTAAAAATGTGTCTGGTTCACGATGGTTTGTTTCCTTTATCGATGATTGCATTAGACTCTCCTGGATCTTTCTTCTTAAATCTGAATCGGATGTAAGCAGTGTGCTTCCAAATTTCCATAACATGATTCAAAACCAATTTGGAGTTAAAATAAAGAGATTTAGATCGGATAACGCAAGGGATTATTTCAATTAAACCTTATCTCCATACTTTCAAAAATACGGAATTATCCATGAATCCTCTTGCATTAACACTTCACAACAAAATGGAGTGGCAGAGAGGAAAAATAGTCATTTATTAGCTACAACACGAGCCTTTCTCTTCCATCAAAATGTCCCAAAAACTTTCTGGGGGAAAGCTGTGCTTACAGCTACAAACATAATCAACAAATTACCTTTAAGGGGGCTGGGATTTCAAACACCAATGGAAACACTTGCCCATTTTTATCCTGATCTAAGAACAACAAACAACCTCATTCCAAGAATCTTTAGATGCACTGCTTTTTGTTTATGTCCATAGCCATAATAGAGGGAAGCTAGATCCAAGAGCCACTAAGTGTATTTTTATGTGTTATTTGTCTACTCAAAAGGGTTACAAGTGTTACCATCCACCTACTAGGAAATTCTTTGTCTCTATTGATGTCACTTTTGAAGAAAATATACCATGTCTCACTCAGCCTTATCTTCAGGGGGAGTCTTTGGCATTCATTGAAGATAAGGATAGAGACTTTCCACCTGTTCCATTGGACTCCAACCCAATTTCTGTGCCAATTCAACCTATACCTCCTGAACCATCATCACAACTACCTCCTAAACCATCATCATAGCCCCTTTTTGTGTGAAATTCCACTCGTATTCAAAGTCCATTGACAGGGAAAAATGAACTTTGTGACTCTATGAGGTTTTCGCATGTGTATTTAAGGCAAAGAAACCGAGGTCCTAATCCTGTGCAAGTCCAAGATTCAACGCCTAATCTTGAGAATAAGGTTAATACAGTTTAGAAACTCCACATAATCATGATATTCCCATTGCCATTTGGAAAGGCATAAGAGAATGCACTAAACACCCATTGTACCCTTTAGCGAAGTTTGTGTCATTTAAAAAATTCTCACAAACACATAGGAGCTTCCTAGTCAGCCTAAACATAATTCATATTCCTAATACATTATCTGAGGCATTATCTGATGAGAAATGGAAAGATGCTATGAGAGAAGAGATGCAAGCACTAAAGAATAATCAAACATGGGAAATTGTCGACTTACCACCAGGAAAGAAGATTATGGGATACAAGTGGGCGTTTAGTCAGATGGATCTCTGGAGTGATACAAAGTCAGGGTTGTGGCAAAGGGATACACGTAAACCTATGGTGTTGACTTTAAGGAAACATATGCTTCGATGGCAAAAATGAGTACGGTAAGAGTCTTGGTATCACTAGCAACCAACTTCAACTAGTATTTGGAACAATTTGATGTAAAAAATGCTTTTCTTCACGATAATTTGGATGACAAAATATACATGGATATCCCTTCAGGCTTCAAGGGAAATCTGAGTAGCAACAAGGTCTGCAAACTGAAGAAAGCGTTGTATGGCCTGAAGGAATCACCAAGGGCCTCGTTTGGAAAATTTGCCAAAGTAATGTTTTCCACTAGATATAAACAAAGTCAAGGGAATCATACTCTCTTTATTAAACACTCGAATGCAGGGGGAGTCACGGCTCTTTTGGTATATATCGATGACATAATTGTGACAAAAAATGATGAGAATGAGAAAGAAGCCCTGAGAAAATGCCTAATCAGAGAATTCGAGATAAAAGAACTAGGTAGATTAAAGTACTTCCTAAGAATTAATGAAGTAGCCCATTCCAGAGAAGGCATTTTCATTTCATAGGAGAAATATGTAATTGATCTTCTAAGGGAGACAAAGAAGCTAGCATGTAAACCAAGCTCCACACCGATCGATCCAAATCACAAACTCTGGGAAGCAAGTGAAGATCCAGCCATTGACAAGGAAAGGTACCAGAGATTAGTAGGGAAGCTTATATACCTTGCTCACACAAGGCCAGACATTGCATATGTCGTGAGCGTGGTTAGCCAATTTATGCACAACTTAAGAGAAGTTTACCTACAGGTAGTCTACAGAGTACTACATTATCTAAAAACTAGTCCTAGCAAGGGAATTTTATTTAAAAGGAACACTTGATTAGTCTTGAAGGCATACACTGATGCAGATTATACAGGCTCACCTATTGATAGGCGTTCCACCACGGGTTATTGTACTTCCCTTGGAGACAACCTTGTAACATGGAAAAGTAAGAAGCAGAATGTGGTAGCTAGATTGAGTGCGGAGGCAGAGTTTAGAGCAATAGCTCAGGGAGTATGCGAGTTACTATGGCTTAAGATAATTCTGAAAGATTTAAGAATCAAATAGGAAGGACCAATGAGGTTATTTTGCGACAACAAGTCTACCATTAGCATTGCTCACAATCCTATTCAACATGAGAGAATAAAGCACGTGGAAGTAGATAGACATTTTATAAAGAAAAAGTTGGATAGTGGCTTAATTTGTACTCCGTACGTCTCAACCAATGGTCAACTTGTTGATGTGCTTACAAAAGGACTAGGAAGTGCAGCGTTTCAAGGATCTATTTCCAAACTGGGAATGAAAAATGCATATTCCCCAGCTTGAGGGGGAGGGTTGGAAAGTAGAAGATTTATTCCCTTCATAGGTGGATTCATTAGGAATGTATTTTATGTGTATCATTGACTTTCCTAAAATCATGGGATAATAAGTTAGAGAATCCGACTAATATAAAAATTCATTCTAATTCATTTTTAGGAAAGTTAAGAAAATTAGTTTCCTATTTTATCTCCCGGTGATTAGCTTTGTACAAGCTGTAATTTGTGTATATAAGCCGTGTATTGGCTTTCTCAATGAAATACAATTTTAATCTTTTCTCCTCAATTTCTCATGGAGTATGCATTATCTTAAGTTAAATATATGAAATATATAACAACTTTGACATGGACACTTAAATTACCATACGACTTTCTTGTGTTGCAACTTCATTCATTATAGGTGAAAATTTTTGAACCTATAAACATGAAACTTTCAGGTTATAAAACTAAAAGGAAAACAACAATTAAGTTGAAATTTTTTACTATGCTACATTTTTCCTTTTCTGTAGTTGTATATTGTTTTCACCAAGTTTGTTCTTTTGTTTTGCCTGAGAGACCTACCAACAAAGTATTGAATCAAAAAGTAATTTAACATATGAATATATATATATATATATATATATATATATTTATATATATATTATATAATATGGCATATATTGTAAAAATACCTTCTTTCCTTTCCTTGTTATTTTGCCAACTAATGATTCTTTTCTTTTTGAAGGTGGATGACCTTTGGTTTGTGCTTTTAACGGAGTAAGCAACTTACTGCTAGCACTAGGAATTTCAAGTAAATTATTGTTACATTCAACTTGTTGCACTTTTTTACTTTTAGAATTTGAGTCAGTTATAAAGAGCTTCTCCTTCACCTCATTCAATAATTCAACTAAAAGCTCACATCTATCATTGGACTCTATTCTAAGCTCTTGAAGTTCATAAAATAATGGATTCAACTTATTATTGCGGTGCCTCTATTCATTATTGGTAAAATCATCATAAATATTTTTTATAAAAGTATACCCACGCTTAATATTCTTTCACCAACGTTCAAGAATATAATGAGATGGAACCTCATTCACCATTTCTTTAATCATCACCGATACTACATGCCTGCACAAAATGCCCTTAAATTCAAACAGATTGCATGTGCATTGTACTTTACACTCAGTCTTGTTGTAGAAAACATGATAATCCATCTCTTTCCAACATATGCCATGTTTTCCTTTAACACTTTTTGTCACTTCAAATGTGGAAATTAACCCTTCTTTCTTAACAAAAGAAACATGACAACACATTAAACTCTTCGACTCATCTTGAAATTACTTTAAAATATTGTGGGTGTACACGCTCTATAACTGAATTTCAATAGCAAAAATAGTTATTGTTGAAATGGTAGTACTGAAAGATACAAAATCTGTCATACTTTCTTTCTCAACCTTACTTTTTAAGGCATTGTCATATTGTTCAACAAATTGCCTCAAGGTAGTTTTTTAGTGAACATACCCATCAAAAAATGCATTCATGCTTTCACTTCGTTGGGTAGTTGACATTCCAGCCCAAAAACTGAATTTAAAAAACACTGGAACTCAACGATGACAATCTGCATAAAATGACTTCAACTATTCATTATTCTCAAGATTGTACTCATTAATCATTTCTACCCAACTTTTTTTAAACTCATGAGGCTTAAGTGATTCATACACAATATTTTTCAATATCTTTTTAATTTATTTATATTGGGCAAGTGCCTCTGTAACGACCCACTCCACCATATGGTATGATATTGTCCGCTTTGACTCTGAGCTCGCACGGTTTTGCTCTTGGTTTTAACCCCAAAAGGCCTCATACCAATTGGAAATGACACACTTACATATAAGCACTTCACCTTTCCTCTACCCAGGCGATGTGGGACTTGTGCACCCGTAGCTCGCCAGTGTGGTAGCCTGACAATGTCTCTCGCACTCGCCCACGGCACACCCGCCCACAAGGTTATCACAATCCACTCCCTTGGAGGCCCGACGTCCCCGTCGGCACACTTCCAGCTGGGTTAGGCTCTGATACCATTTGTAACGACCTACTTCACCACATGGTATAATATTATCCGCTTTGGGCCTGAGCCCGCACGATTTTACTCTTGGGTTTCATCCCAAAAGGCCTTATACCAATTGGAGATGACGCACTTACATATAAGCACTACACCTTTCCTCTACCCAGGCGATGTGGGACTTGTGCACCCGTAGCTCGCTAGTGTGGTAGCCTGACAGTGTCTCTCGCACCCGCCCACTACACACCCGCCCGCAAGGTCATCACAGCCTCTAACTTTGTATGAATCTTTTTTATGAAGTACCAAAGGCATAAACGATGATGAGAATTTGGAAATACCTTTAATATTGCTGCTTGAATGGCCTTGCATTGATTTGTTACAATAGCTTTGGGAGCATGTCCTAACATACATTCCAACCATACCTCAAATAACCAAGTATAAATGTCAGTATCCTTATTAGATAATAAACCACAACCAAGTAATATGGACTACCCATGATGGTTCACCCTAACAAAAGGAGCAAATGGCATATCATACTTATTTGTAAGATATGTAGAATCAAAGACAATAACATCTCCAAATGACTGATATGTGGCTTTACATCTTGCATCCGCCCAAAATACATTCTTTAACCGTCCTTCATCGTCTATATCAGTCGTGTAAAAAAGTTTGAATTCCTATTTTGCATGCAACAAAAATACTTCCGAAGGGCTTCAATATCTCTAATCCCAAGTCTCAATTGTCTTGCTTTTGCTATATAATTTCTACAATCCCTTTCATTAAACGATAAATTTTCATAGCTACCAGCTTCAACAACAAGTGCGTGAAATTTTTTATTTAACTTTATTCCTGCTAAGTCATTTAATTCTAATCTTCTCTTAACATGAGAATCTAGTGTCTTGTTACATCTAAAGTGTCATACCTTACTCGGATTTAATGCATGATTGTGATTAAGAAAACACCAGTGATAGTGAAACGGATTCTATTTGGTGCAAGAGAGAGAGAAATTGGGGACGGCAGAGAAACTTTGTCTGTAAGTAAGTTTTTAAAATTAGAGATGGTAAATAGTAAAAGTGAATAGGCAAATGAGTAAAAAATCACATTATCTGCCAGTTGGATTTCCACATCATTCTGCCCAACAATTCGGTGCATGGCTTCGGTGTAACTATCATTTCCCAAAAAAAACTCGTTACACCTCTTTGAAATAGGAAACAGTGAAAAGGCACCACATTTTATTTGCTTGTTTTCAAATAAAAACTAATGGCTTGCTTGATTTGTAACTGTGAAAACAGTTTTCAAGAATTTAGAGAATACAAAACAGTTTTCAGAGAGTAATAAAAGGCAGTTATCTGAAAACATGCCTTTTTATAATTGAATTTTCAGAAAACTGAACCAAGTAGAGTCTTTTGTACAATTTTATATTTTCAATTTTTTGAGAACAGAAAACTGTTCTCAGAGTTACAAACCAAGTAATGCCTAACTATTTCCTTGTTTCCTTTATATATATATATATATATATATATATATATATATATATATGTATGATTTTGTTTTTCTTATTTTTTATTTTTATTTATGAAAAATTATTTATGACTACTTGTGAGAAAATATGTAATGTCTTTATATATATGTTGATTTAAATTTGTTAAGAAAATGTTCCATGAAAAAAATAAAAAAAAAATCGAATGGTTGGAAAAATAGACAAACAATTCAATAAATATGTTTTTCTAATTTTTTACAAAAAAATAAAAAGAAATATATAACAAAAAATTAATAAAATAATAGAAAATGGCTAGCCCATCCACCACTAAACCAACTGTGCAATTGGGCTAACTACACCAGCTAGGGGTGGGACTTGGGCGGGCCAAGGGGTTAGCCCACACCAAATCCAAGGTTCTAACGTCTTAACCCGCGCCAAGCCCAAGCCCCAAGAAATTCATCATATATCAACCACGCTATAGTCATCCCAAATTTTAATAACCTATATATAAATAAATAAATATAGCGACATAAACATGACATAAAATAAAACTTGCTATCTCTCTCTCTCTCTCTCTGCACAAACTTGCTCTCATATCGTGTGAAAAAAAATTAACCAAATTATGTGTAATATGATGTTATAACAATAATTTATAATTTCTAATAAAAGATATATCAATAATGTCAAGTTGAAAGACAGATAACATGGTCCAATAAAAATTTGAAAAAAAATACAAGAATTGATATTCTTTAAAATTTTGTTTCCTTAACTAAAATTAAATTATTATAGGTTTTTACTTTATAAAAATAAGCGTGTCAGAGTAACAAAGTTAGGTGAATACCATGAATGCATGATTGATGATGCTATAAATAATCTAAATTTAACTTTATTTTACTTATATTCTTGTATAAAAGTTATAAACTATTCATATATTTTGGGTTCTTAGGACTCCTCGGGTTACTAAAATCTTTGTCCAAATCCCGTCCAAAATAAATTTGGGCTCTAAAGGTTAAACCCAGCCCTATCCTATGGTCTCAATGACCTTACCCATTCCCGTATAACTATCACGTGAAAATCGGGTTGCTCAGGTCAGGGACAGAGCCATGATTGTATTTTAGGGGGCACAATGCACTTATTGAGAGAAAAAAAAAAAAAATCAACAAGTATGACAAATATAATTCTTTTAAAAATCAAAAGGCAAATAATAATAATAATAATAGTTTAAAAATAATATGCTAAATAAGTATTGTAAAAAATATATATATATATAAATATAAGAATCAATATATTGATTAATAATATTTTAATTAAATACAGTCACAAATGTAATCGATAAAAACAAAAGAAGAGAAAAAAATGGTACAATACATAATTATACATAAGTGAAAAAATAAAATTTTTGAAAAAGGAAACAAAAGTTAGAAAATAAAAAATATATGATGTACTTGAAGAAGGGAGATATATGTAACGTTTTTTCTTTTTTTTTCAAAAGAAAATTAGAAGAATTTGAAAATTTTAGGAAGGTATATGTATATAGAAAAAAATATGTACTAATGTATAATAATTGGAGCAAGGGTAAAGGGACACGTGCCCCTTTAGACCTTAATTGGCTCCGCCCTGCTCCAGTTAGCCTCACCCAAATCCCACCCTAACACCAGCCCGACTCCTGATATGACTAACAATTTTTATGTATATAACTAGTCGGTGACTCGGTATAGTCATTGTTATACCGTATACGATTATATCAGGCTACCTACTGAGACTTTGTGTATGCATTATTACTACTTAAATGGCGAGAATTATATTATTTTCACTAACAAAGTTCAAGGATCACTAATTATAATCTTTCCATTCATTTATAATTTTCAAGATCTAAATATATTAATCTTAATGTCATTATATAAATTTACAAAAGAAAAAAGTAATCCTGAATATTGACCGACTTTCAATCATATTACCAGAATATTTTTGGTGTGATAACAAAATTTCAAATCATTATGTGGTAAATATTTGTGCAATTAAATTTATTACTTTGGAAATTCAAAGTATGTTTTGGGAAAAAAAAAATGGTTTATCTTGAATCCTAATTGCTGTCAAGTTTCAAAACAAAACAAAATGAAAAGCTGTTTTTTTTTTTTTTTTTGGCAAGGGAAAAAGAAAAATGTATTTTCTTGCAAATTTTCATATATTTTCAATGAAAAATAATATTATTCTACAAAAAAATTTACTGTAGTTAAATTTTCATTTTAACCAAACATGTGTAAATTAATAATCATTTTCGTTCATTCACTATCAAAATTTAATAAGACTTTGTTTATGTATTATTATTACTTAAATGGTGAAAATTATATTATTTTCACTATCAAAGTTTAAGCATCACTAATTATATTCTTTCCATTCATTTATAATTTTCAAAATCGAAATATATTAATCTTAATGTCATTATATAAATTTACAAAAGAAAAAAGTAATCCTGAATATTGACTGACTTTCAATCATATTACCAGAATATTTTTGGTGTGATAACAAAATATCAAATCATTATGTGGTAAATATTTGTGCAAATTTATTACTTTGGAAATTCAAAGTATGTTTTGGGGGAAAAAAATTGGTTTTATCTTGAATCTTGCTGTCAAGTTTGAAAACAAAGCAAAATGAAAAGCTGTTTTTTTTTTTTTGGCAAGGGAAAAAGAAAAATGTATTTTCTTGCAAATTTTCATATATTTTAAATGTAAAATAATATTATTCTACACAAAATTTACTGTAGTTAAAATTTCATTTTAACCAAACATGTGTAAATTAATAATCATTTTCTTTTAACCAAACATGTGTAAATTAATAATCATTTTCTTTCATTCACTTTGGCTTCTCAATATTATTATTTTTTCAAGTAACCGGACAGAGCTGGGTTGAAGTGAACAGTGAAAAATAAAACAAACCAATAAAATAAATAAACAAATAAAGACTACCTTATCCGATTTATCTTCTTTTTCTCTCCAAGATCAAGTCCGAACACACACACAGTGAAGAGAGCTGAAGAGCAATGGCGATTTCAATGTCTTCTCTGACGTCTTCCTTCTCTTCTCTCTCATTCTCCTCTCAGATTTCCCAGAAACACCATGCTCACTCCTTTCCCCAATCGAAGCCTCTTTCGCTATCGCAAACAGTCCGAACCCCTCCGCTCGCCGTCGTTGCCTCCGCCGTTGCGGCGCCGTCTCCGGTCGATTTGGAGACGGAAAATCTCACGAAATACGTCAAGTCGAGACTTCCCGGTGGCTTCGCTGCCCAGACTATCTTCGGCACCGGTCGCCGGAAATGCGCCATCGCGCGTGTTGTCCTCCAAGAAGGAACTGGAAAAGTCATAATCAACTACCGTGACGCCAAGGTACCTTCAACACACACACATTCTCTCTCTATATATATGCATATATAAATAGATATACAAGTATTCTTTGTTGCAATTTGTGTTATGAGTTGTTATTAGGGTTATAGAATCCTTCGTAGTATATAGAAATGTTTGATTCATTTTTAAATTGCTTGGCCTCTCTGTGTGAGTTATGTATTCCTTATTGCAGTTAGGGTTGTAATTTGATATTTGATGGAATGGATATGTAGTATCATAGGAAGTGCTTTTACACTTGGTAGGTTAGGGTTTTCTGAATCCTTAGTAGCATATAGCAATGTTGAATCCTCTTTTATTTGCTTGGCCTCCCTGTGTTCACTATAATTTTATTGGTAATTCCTCTTAGTTAGAGATTTTATCTTTCTCGTGAGGCTAATGTGTTCGCATCGCATCCTTATTTTCTAATTACTTCTTATGCTGGTTACTATGAGCACAATTATTATCTCGAATTTACATAGTATGAAGACAAGCATCGTTATTCTGTTGTTGTCGTGCGGAGATGCAGCCTGAGTGTCTGTTTAAGAGGAACGCTAGTGATGCAGTTATTAGCTGTTGATGTTGAGAGTCTCACAAATCGGACCCACTCATCATACGTCTGAGAGATGAAAGTCGAGTGAAAATTAGATTCTTGATGGAGCTTAGTGTTGTTTTTTGAATAGCAACTGCAATGCAAGCCATTGCTACAGAATTTTGCAGATGTTTCCCCTCCTTTATGTGTTCTAAGTTGCAGTACCCTTATTTGTGTTGATGTTAAATACGAGTATGAGTTTGTTTCTCGAGTATTAAAGATCAAAATTTATGAATCTAGAAGGGGGCATCATAAATAAGGTTCATTGGCTTATGATTTTTTACCTATAGATCGTTTTAGTTCCTTGCAAAAACTCATTTTCAGATGGAACTTATGATGCATTGGAGTAATTGCGTCGCAGAATCCAGAGCTTGTTATCAAATGACTTAGTTATACCCTTGTTTGTTTCATTACTGTTTCTTAGCCATATCCTACTTTAATAAATGGTACTTTTTCACCCACTTGGTGCTGTGCAAATTCCTTTCTGGATGGAAGTTTTATGACTTAACCAGACACATTCTTTTTATGCATGCATTCAATTATTTTGAATCCTCTCCATGTTAGAAGATGAATATATTATTGGATTTGTTATTTAATTTATATTTAAGATTATGACTGGTCAGTTTATTTAGTTAATGGGTATGTGAAGTGAATTGAGATTACTCATCTGAGAATTCCACTTAAGATTTAGTTTTCTAGTGTCATTTGTAGGGCAGTAGAGTTGGTTGAGAATATGAAGAGCGTATGTGCATCTAGTCTTGTAGCAGACAGATTTCCTTAGTTTCAGTACCACTTGTATGTCTTATGGTGCTCGGATGCAGCAGTAGAAAGTGGAAATGTCCAGGGAACATTGAGAAAGTCACATTGGGGCACTTAAAGAAGCTTACTATGGCATATATTGCTATTACTTATAGAGAAGGAAGAAATGTGTCTGACGCTGACCTACATTGCGGCCACTGAATATATGTTTTCAATACTCTACTTGGAGAAGCTCTCTTAGGACCTTTTCAATGATACCACAACAAGATACGAAAACGATTCGTATAGAAGGATTTGGTATGATGCAAAACTTGTGTGATTCTTGCCCATAGACGGAAAATTGTAGTGTTCTTAACCATGCACTGATCAGTTCAGCATCAACTTAGCGTCAGACTTCCTCGCAAGAATTAAAATAGGCATGACGCTAATCCGTCGTGTAATTTCTCCAATATTGAAGTTACCATGCTTGAACTTTACCTAAGCTGTATCCGCGAGCCACCAAAAACTTGAAATACACAACTTCAATATTTGATTATTCAATTTTTTTTTTTAATTTTTTTTTTTCTGCTGGTATAATGGGGGAGTAGAACTGAAACAAAAATTTTAGGGTGGTTCTTCTCTTCACATCGACCATGCGATCCATAACCCTCTGGTGTCTTGTTTGTTTTGGCAAATGGTTTGAGTCTCTATCATGTTTAAGTGTTTAACCTTCAAGCTGTACTTTTCGTCATCCTGGTTCATTTATGTGCTAATTATCCATTTCTGCATCATGGAGACTGGTGGAGCATTTCTGCATAATTAAACATTCTTCTCTCAAATGTCATTTAAAATCAAGAACAAGGATTTGGCGGATTTGAACTTGTGGTTAGGCGATGTAGAATCCTCACTTAAAAGACTAGACCATATAAAACGTGAAGATAGATGAGGCTTTTGATTGGTTCTTTAACCAATGGAAGCTGCTATTTCAGGGCTCTACAGCCTACTTATGGTGTGTTCTGAACTGTTGAGACCATTTTTCTACATAGAATACTGAATGTACTCCCTTCTCAAGTTGTTTCTCTAGTTTGCCTACATGGCTACATACTCCTGGTGTTGGAATTTATGTGATGCAGGAATATCTTCAAGGAAATCCATTGTGGCTTCAGTATGTCAAAGTTCCATTGGTCACGTTGGGATATGAAAGCAGTTATGACGTTTTTGTCAAGGCACATGGTGGTGGCCTCTCTGGGCAGGCTCAAGCGATCTCCCTTGGCATTGCTCGTGCGCTGTTAAAGGTGAGTGAGGACCATAGAAGACCTCTGAGGAAGGAAGGTCTTCTGACCAGGGACGCAAGAGTAGTGGAAAGGAAGAAAGTTGGTCTCAAGAAAGCCCGAAAAGCCCCACAATTCTCCAAGCGTTGAGATTATAATGTGAAATCTAGATGTTTGTTAAATATTATAGGGTGTTTTTCTTGAGTTCCTCAAGAATAACTGACTTTCCCATTTTTTTGTGGATCATTAAGATACAATTTGCCAGTAACAAAAATTTAGTCTCTGGAAAAAAGGAAGCAAAATTATCTGTAAATTTGTGTGCTTGATTTTCATGTTTTGGTTTCCTTGTCAAATTGCTCGACATTTGAAAGCTCGAGTTGATTTGCATTTACATATTTTCAAATGTTATCCTGACAAATTAGTCTCCTCTTTCTGTTAAATGTTACCGAATGCTGTAAAGCGAAACTTGATGTTCCTATGCCGGAAGAGTTGAAGATTTAGATATGAGTTTTATCCGGGCAATATTATGTTTAAATTGTGTAGCTAACGGTCCCTTTAGTCCTTTTTGCCTCGAGCAACTGAGGAGTAAATTCTCCAAAGTTGATGGCATTGTAGACAAACCCAATCTCTCGTTCCAGAGTATGTTTAATTCATTCTTCATTTAAGCTGCCATACTAATTTACCATTGGAAATATCTACATGAGCAGGGACGGAGTTAGGATTTCAAGTTAGGGGCACCGTGTAATATATATATCTATATATATATATATAAAAGAAAATTATTTAAATTTGCACGTAGAAGAATTTTAAGTAGAAATAGAAAAAGAAAAGGAAAAAGAAAAAGAAAGAAAATTGAGAGAACTTTAAAAGGAAAAAGTTAAGAGGGCAGGGGCAGGCCAGGGGGCACGTGCCCCTCTGTCCTTCATTGGCTCCGTCCCTGTACATGAGTTTGGGATACTTTCCCAGCAAATGTTGGTCCATCTTTTAAGTTTTGGTTGACTTCCTTGTGTTCACCATTGCATAAAAGTTTCTGCATTTCTGTTGCATTTAAATAAGTTGCCTTGAGAATTTACATGATCTTGGGACCATTTGTTTCAATGGTATCTCTTCTGCCTTCTAAAATAGATGGTGAGAGTTTTTAGAGTCTATAAAGGAGCAAAGTGAATGTATAAAATATTGTGTGTGAGTAATATGCTCACTTTTACTTGTGGCCTTTGAATCTAATCCAAAACTAATTAAAAGAATATTTCTTTAGGAAAATGTCATTTTTAATTTGTCATTAATTATAATTGAGGTGAAATGACTATAATAGATAGTTTCTGAAAAGGAGAAAAAATATTAACTAACCCTACCACACCACCACTGCCACCACCACCTCCCTCACCACACCACTGCCACCTCCACCACCACCACACCACCTCCAACACAAACCACAACCATCACCACTACCGCCGCCGCGTTCCACCACCACACCACCGCCTCTGCCGTCCACCACACCACCATTACGCATACTATTTTAACATTTATCATGGATGAATAAACCAGACTACTAAACTATCATGAATTTTGTTTTGACATTCGCAGTTTCAATTGATAGACTAATATATAATGAGAAATTCTATAATCTAATTAACAAGGTTTTGACGAAAAGTTAAGTGGAATATAATAAAATTAAAGAACATAGAAGAATGAAGGGTTAAAATAAATCACCACAGTTGTATAGCTAGAGTAACAAGGATAAGTGTCTTTTTCTTATTCCCCCATTTGAATTTTTTTCTAAAATAATACTGTACAAAGTATAGCAAAATATTATTAAATATGTTTTCGTCATTTATTTTTGTTTTTCAGTACTTTGGCAACAAACACACTGAGTCGGAAATGATTACCATTATAAACTTGTGGCAAAAAAGCAAAATATCCTCAGGTACTGTAAAGAAATGGCAATTTATCTCTGAACTATAAAACGAGCAAGTCAATACCACAACTTGAAAAATATGCAAATTGTCTATGTCAGTCAGGTCTAGCACCTTTCCGGCCAATAGTGCAACATGTGAGTTGTACTTTTTTTATAATTCTATTAGCCGTGGGGGCAATATTAAATTAAATATACTAAAAAAAAAATTTATATTCAATGAATCAAAAATAAGATATGAAAAAGAAAATAACACAATTACTTAAATCTAATTGTTCTAATATATCACATATGTAATATATATATATATATATATATATATATAAAGTTCCATGATAACCGATTTCTTTCCAAAAAATTCCATGGTAACAAACATTCTTAATAACTACTATGTCAGATTGTCAATCTACTCATAATAAAAATTCATTCATATTAAAAATCAAAAAAATAAAATAAAAAGTAAGATATGAAGATAACTAACCTTATAATTTATAATAATATAATCCAATCAATCCGAAAATTTGAATTAGTCAGTGAATCTGTGATTTCATTGATTTCGGCAGCAAATAAAAAAAATTCTAAGTCTTATTTAGAGAATAGTAATAATTAGTTACACAATTACACAAACTAAATTTTGAAAAAACAAGCCCTAAAATAATTTTAATAGCAATAACTAATAATTTTTCTAATTAAAATTATAAAATCAAATAATAATCGTAAATTTAGATGATACAAAAAATATATCAGATTACATGTCAGTCGCATCATGAAATGTTGAAGACTCGAGGAAAGGAAAATGTTGATGACTGAAAATGTGATGGAAATAATCCATTTGTTTATGGTAAAGTCAAAAGTGTAAAAGAATATCTTGATGAAATGTGTTTTTTTTTTTTTTTTAGGAAATAATATAATATTTTGGAAAAGTGGAAAAAATATCATATTTTGTGGGAAAGTGATAAATTGATAGATATATTATATATATTTACAATTGTGTCATGATTATATTCCTTTATTTTGTCGTCTTCTTTTCTTCTTATTATTATTATTATTATTATTTGTGTAAAACTGTGAATGGGGGGTTAGTATATTATATATAGAACAATGCTTGCATCCTGCGCAAGGAAGATGAACTTCATCCTCCTTACTAACGTGACCTTCTCCCTTTCTAACACCTATTCAAAATAAAAATAATAATAAAAGATGGCAATGCCCATTTGTCTAGGTTAAACCCGTTTCTCGTAATCACTCTCTTCTCTCTCTCTTTCTCTCAACAATACAACTTAATTAGAACTCAGTTCTTCAATTCGCCGCAACAGACTCATTCTAATCTTCTCATCTTTCTCTCTCCATCTTAATCTTTAATCTGCTTGCGTTTCAAAGAGAGATCTAAAAGTTTTAATCCCACAACACACAGAATTGGAACTCATTCCTTCAATTTGAAAACCCTAGATCTGACTCTCTCTCTCTCTCTCTCTAAAAATGTCCGGAAGAGGCAAGGGCTGAAAGGGCTTGGGCAAGGGAGGTGCCAAGCATCACTGGAAAGTTCTCCAGGACAACATCGAGGGCATTACAAAGCCGACGATCTGCCTTCTGGCCAGAAAAGGTGGTGTGAAGAGGATCAATAGGCTGATCTACGAGGAGACTCGTGGAGTTCTCAAGATCTTCCTCGAGAACGTCATTCGGGAAGCCGTGACCTACACCGGGCATGCCAAGAGGAAGACTATAACCACCATGGATGTGGTTTATGCTTTGAAGAGGCAGGGTAGGACTATGAATGGATTCGGTGGTTGATTATCAGTTATAATTTGGGGGGTTGTTAGAAGTAAGTTGTTTTTGTAAATGGTGGTTTTAGAAGTTAGCAATATTAGGTGTTTTGAATTACTGTGATTGTGATTCTGTCATGGGATTGCAAATATTTGGTTTTCAATGAGATTGCCGTGTTTTTACCTCAAATTGTGGTTTCAGTTCAATTTTTATTAAAATCCCAATCTCTGTTGATTTGGTTTTGAGTTGAGCTTGCTTTATTTTATTAAAAGTGATTGATGTGTTAAGATTTGTTTCACAAAACACAAGAGCTTCTTCATGGCGTTTGTAGCTATATCTAAACTGTTGGACTTGTAGTTTTGAATTAAGCAATCCTGTGAGTACATGTGAATGTTTTGTTGAAGTATTTGCAATGAAGCTCTTGTGTGAAAACTAAAATGAATCAATTTTGTACATGTACCAATATGTATTTGTTTTTGTATATTGCTTGATTATTATATCAACAGTTGTAATTCAGTGAAAACTCTGAGTGATTAAAAACATACAAAACTATAATACTCCTAGTACTTTATTTCCTTTTTTTTTTTTGGCAATATTTCTATTCATTTACTTTATAATTTAGAATTTTAATCAAAATAGGATACAAAATATTCAATCCATAGGATCCCCAAAAACTCTACCAAACATGCCTCAGATTGACTAACAAGTTTTTCTAGTTATAACAAAAAAAGAAAAAGAAACACAATCCCCAGCATGCCCAAAAACTTCACCAAATAGGCATCATATTGAGTAACAAGATTCAATAACTAACTATAACAACAAGAAGTAACAATCTTAGCATCCCCAAAAGCTCCACCAAACCGGCCTCAGATTGACTAACAAGGAGGAAAATTTTCAAACTAGTTGCCTTCTTGTGCAGTTTGTGAGAGGTTGTCATAATGCGACTCCTACAAGCATTGAAAAACTAAAATTATGAGAAAGTTAAAATAAATAAATCTACATCATTAATTTGTAACATTATCAATTTTTTTGTTAAGACAATATAATTACCTGAAGTAATCGTGTGTAAGACATATTGGGTTGCGGATTCGTGATTGCCTCAAAATTTGCATGATCATAGTTCGTCATTGAATGAGCTACGGAAGACGTCTCTACTCCAAGGCCAATTTGAGATTCCTGTCAAATATAAATTAAGCAATAATTACATAATCATAAAATAAAACATAAGGAAGGTAAAGAAACATAACACAAAAAGAAATAAATTACCTGGGTAAACATATCATATCTAGCTTGTTGTTCTTGTGAGTTCCAACTACTAAAAATAAGCTCCTATAATATCCATTGAAAATAAAAAAAGTAAGAACAACACTAATCACACATTAATTTATTTATAAAGTTTAAATTATTTATTAAGTTTCATAAAATAGCTCAGAGGTCTTTTGTTGTCTTGTTGAATCTTTTGCATATGAGTTTTTTCTTCGCTTTTCAAGAGCACTTTTTAATCGATTACGTGGACGCCCGATTGTGGCTTTTCTTTTAAACCCTATTGGCATACAATTCTTTGGTGGAGCTATCGTATCAATTTCCTCATTTCGACTAATTGAACTTTCACCACCACTTACATTATTTTAGGAAAGTTCTTTTTTCAATTTCTCTAACTCTATGAGCAACACAAGAGCATGATCATTTGCATATGCATATAACTTCTCATGTTCCGATGCTAAAGATGAAATCTCATGAAAATTTCGACACAAATGACTATAACGTTTTCCCATAAACACTTTAGGATTGTCATTGGCTTCAATTCTATGATAATTGGTGGTAGTCCTTGCCTTTGCATCTCTTGTCCATCTTTTGATGATATATTGGGACGGAATCCTTTTTATATTCTTCTTATCCAACACTTTCAAAGCATGAACATATAAAATATCCAATAAAAGTGAACTTTATACAACTACACATAACTGTTTCAGTTGAGGCTTCAAAATTGACCACATGCCCTTGAGATTTTCTATCACAAGATACTTTGTATTCAACTTTTGTCCTATCCTTAGCCATTTTATACACATTGTAATCACCCAACCTCATGTACTCTTTCTGAAAAAATTGAAAAACTTTCGGGGTATAGATTTCTACTCCATAACGTAACATTTCCACACTAGTTAATAACACGAGTATACTTCGCATCATGTTAAAATCTGCACGTAGTTCTTCATACCACCGATCATTCAAAACCCTCTCATAATGCTCAAAGAAATGCAAAAGATTATGACTCGGCTTCAAGTAATTCTTTAACACATTGTTCATACTTTCACTACGTTTGGTAGTTTTCATGTCCGCGGTGAAAGTGTGTCGTACGTAAACTATTGCCTATTTTTTCCTTATTTCAAATAACTCTTTCAACCATTTATTCTCTTCAAGACTGTATTTTTCCAACATTGTATTCCATGCCAATAGCCACTCATTTTCATCTTCATAATCGTACACACAATTGCTAAGGTCATAAGCAAAGCGGTTTGATCTATTAAACACATGACTCAAATTCTTGGCTGCATTTTGATAAATATGCCAAACGCATAATCGATGTTGAGATACAGAAAAGACAAGCGATATTGCTTTTGCCATTGCAGCAGATTGATCTGTCAAAATTGTCTTAGGCTGCTTTTTGGACATTACACCAAGGAAAGTCTGAAACAACCGCTTAAATGATCCAATGGTTTCATCATAAAGTAAGGCTGCACCAAACGCGATTGTTTGTTTACGATGATTCACCCCAATAAATGGTATAAAAGGTCGACCTTATTCATTTGTTTGATAAGTACTATAAAAGCACACAACATCTCCGAATAGGCCATAGCCATTAATTGAGCGTACATTGGCCCAAAAAATATTAGTGATCATATCAATCTCATCCACTTATATTTAACAAAAATATAATGAATTCTTCAACTACATTTTTTCAAAATTTTCTAAAATTGCTTCGGCATCTCCTCTTAGCATTTCCATCTTTCACTTTCTATTTATGTAATTTCGGTAATCCTTATCTAGAAAACTAAGATGTTCCCTGCTGCCAATTTCTCTACTCATCAACTCCATAGTTCCTTTTAGTGGCAATCCCGACTTCTCTATATCTTCAGCATATTCTTTTTGAGCCTTTGAAATATTTCGATTAATTCTCATCATATGTTTCATTGAAGTTCTAATTAAGTCATGATTATGGATTTTGTTCAATGATACAACTTTGAATTTGCATTATTTTGAAGTTCAAATTTCATATGAGCCAAACAACCAACTCTTGTAATAGGTTGATGGTACAAAAGAGTTTTGGTCTCTTTCCATTTACCTTTTTTTTAACAACAAAAGGTAACCCCCATGATGAGCCTTGCTGTATTTTTTCTTCGATGATTTCTTCTTACATCGAAACCAAGTTTGCGACCATAGTTGAGGTACAACTTATAGGCTTCATCACACCAACTAAACTCCATTCCAAGTTCTGGTTCATCTCTTTCTTCTTGATTTTTTTTTTTTTTTTTTGAGGAAAATTCATCACTAGGAGAAGAATAATCATCATCAATTTCACAACTATTTGATAGTTCTATGCTTAAGCTTAGATAATCTATCTCCTCCAGAAGTCTGTATAAAAACGATTGTGACTATTAAAAGCTGCCAATTAAATATAAGGAAATCTTTTAATATGAGATAGAACATTCTATATACAACAGTTTTGTATCATAGATAGAACAACCATGAACATTCTATATATTTTTTTTATTACATTTGCACCAAATTAAATCTATCATGAAATCAGCTCCACCTTCATACATAGTTCTTGAATATTTCATGTGGACTTATTCATTACATTGTTTTCCTTATTTATAACACCAGATTTAAACGAAAATATGAAATCTGTCATTTTCTTTTATCTGGTTCAAGAAAACACAAAAAGAAAAACAAATTAACTAAGCTAAGTTTTTGTCTAATTTCGGCTGAATTTATCCATTTTTCAAGAACCAAAAGCCCTCTCCCACAAAATACTGTTTGACTGCATACTGAATTGCATAACCAGAAAAGAAATCCGAAATCTGTCATTTTTTTTTTCATCCATTTCAAGAAAACCCCAAAAGAAAAACAAATTAAATAAGCAATGTGGAATAAATTCTTAGTGCAATTTATACATTTTATCCATTTCCTAAGAGACCAAACAACACGAATTCAATCAAGTCCTTCAACTATTATCTTATTTTCTCAATAATAGATGGATTTTATTGAATTGAGAGCTTTAATCATCAGCACAAAACAAAAAAAAAAAAGGAAATGGAAATTAGCAAACACTAACTTGAAATCGCAACAATATTTCCTCAATCTCCATTCAGAATTGCCTCGGGGATCGGTGGCAAGGGGATCGAGCAGAGGATGGAGATCCAGACTACCTTGACCAGGATCTTCAAATGCTCTGTGATGGCAAAATGCAAAACATCCTTTAGATCTCTCCTTGAAAGATCCGCTCCTCAGAGATGGACACACAGAGATGAAAAAATTTTAGATCTCTCCTTAAAATGTAAGCATCTTAAAGATTAAGATGAAGAGAGAGAGAGAGAGAGAGAGATGTGAAGATTAGAATGGGTCTGTTGTGCGCAGTTTAGGTATTGAGAGAAAGATAGAGAGAAGTGAGTGATTACGAGAAACGGGTTTAACCGGGACAAATGAGCATTGCCCGTGTTTTATTATTATTTTTTTATTTTGGATAAGTGTCAGCAAGGGAAAAAGCCACGTCAACAAGGAGGATAGTCCATCCTCCTTGCGCAGGATGCAAGCATTGTTCTTTTATATATATATGTGCACTGTCAAATTTTAGAGGGGACAATTATACAAATATAAAAATCTTTCCATAAAAAAAATAATAATAAAAAAACCCTAAAGTTAAGTGGGGGCAGTTGCCCCCACTTGTCCTCCTATGGCTACGCCACTGCTTAAGGTCAAATATCTCTCTCTTTATTATATATACTAGTAAAACACACGTGCAATGCATATGATAAAAAGTTATTAGATTGTAGCCCACCACCCTAAAACATGTTTTTATCATATTCTCAGCTATTATATCTTAGCTATTAGATTGTAAAGAATGTTAAAAGGGTTAGAAACCTAAGCATAGCCGCCAAGAAAACGTAACACGTTTTGTACTCAGACGGTCCACATCAGTCTCTACAAGACTACAATGGAAAATCATTCCATTGTGTTGTCCATGGGCTCCACAGGCGACAAGGTTAGTTCTTTCTCTCCCCCTTCTCTCTATATATCTCTCTCTCTATTTTTATATTCTCCATGAATTTAAGATCGATGGCTTTGGATCTTTTGAAGACAATAAAAATCAGAGAGTATGAGTGATTAATTGGTGTTTGCAGGAGGTTAATGAAATTTTGTCGGCAGATTGGTTCATGGTTGATTCATGTGATATATATATATATATATATATATATATATATATATATATGAGCCAAACCCAAGCTCATAAAAAATTTGACGAGCTGAGCTCGAGCTTGACCTAGCCAAGCTCGCCCAAGCCTGAGTAGCCCTCTAGCCTAGGCGAGACGAGCCCTAACAACCTAAAACTTGGCTCGGCTCATTTGCAGCCCTAGTAGAGGCATGTAAGCAACTTTTTCTAGAGGCGTGTAAGCAACTTCTGCTCTTAAGATTTTAGCGCTGCAGCAGCCTCTCCGAATTTTCGCTCATCTTATATAATAACTCATTTGCTCATCATTTGAGAATTATCACTACATTCATCTCTTTTATAGTAACAAAATATCATTATCCATCTCCTTCAATCTCAAAATTCCAATGGCTTCATCATTACAAACTTTTCCTTTTCCATACTCAAAATTATCTTCTGAATCATCCCCTTCATCAAATTACTCTATTGACGCGTTGATTCAACAAAATCGCGATTATGCGCAACAACTTTTGTATTGTGTGAGGCCAAAGATAGTGGAGCAAATATTTCAAGTCCATAAGAAATGGTACATTCATCATTACTGGGAGGGAAGCTATTGCCAGCTAATGAAAGACTACTTCGCCGAGAATTGCACATATCCGCCGGAGTACTTTCACAAACGACTCAGGATACGATGAGAACTATTTATTCATATCCTTAATCAGGTTAAAGCTTATGACGATTTCTTTATCCAAAAAAAGGATGTGACGGGTTGTTTGGGTTTATCTTCTATACAGAAGATGGCAACTGTTGTTCGTATATTCGTATATAGTTATGCAACCGATCACTATGATGAGTATATCAAAATCGGTGAGAGCACTGCTATTCAAACCTTGAAGACATTCTATCGACTATATGCTCTGGAAGAATTGCCCAGTGGAGTGGCATAACACGCACAAGGGATGGTCCCATAGGGCTACTCTTATATTAGAAGCGGTTGCGTCAAAAGATTTGTGGACCTGACATGTATTTTTTAGAATGTCAGGTTCACACAATGATATAAATGTGTTGGATTATTCCTTGCTATTCAACAATATCGTCAATGGTCGATTACCCCGGTTAATTTTGTGGTGATGGGCATGTACATCAAATGGGGTATTACCTGGTTGATGGTATATACCCTAAGTGGGCAACTTTAATGTAAAGCATCTTGCACCCAATCACTACGAAAAAAGACCATTTGTTAAAAAACAAGAGGCCTATAGGAAAGATGCTTTTGGGGTTTTACAGATCAAGTGGGCAATTATGCAAAAACCAAACAAATTTTGGAAGAAAGAGGATTTGTGCCTTATAATGAAAACATGTATTATCCTTTACAATATGATCGTTGAAGATGAGCGGCACACCAATTTGGAAACATGATCCTGATTCCCACCTTTAGTTAAATTTGCGAGTAAAATTTAATATAGTAAAAAAAAACTCACCGTATCTTCATTGCTGAAGCCATTAGTGTGATTCCTTTTGATTATAGCCATGCATCCAGAAAATTTGCTTATTATATTCTGTATAATGGACCAACAATTCATCAGAGCATTTGGAACTCTGGAAGATGGACAACCAAGAGTAAAAAAACTCACAGTATCTTCATTGCTGAAGCCACTGGTGTGATTCCTTTTGATTATAACCATGCATCCAAAAATTTGCTCATCATTTTCTGTATAATGGACCAACGATTCATCAAAGCATTTGGAACTCTGGAAGATGGACAATCAAGTTGAAACACATAATATTCCTTCACTGCCAACTAAGCCTTACATAAAGCCTCATTTTTTGCCGTCTTCCAATTAGGCATCCTGTTAACCGGTTGCCTTGAGGAAGGTTTGTGCTTCTTGATTGTGGCATATCAGGAACATAATATTGGGAATGGAATTGGGATTGTGGTACACTACTCCCATAATATGGAGTATTATTGAGTTGTGACTACGAAAACAAACCGATATTATTTTCGTCAAATGGCAAAAATTCATCGATCGTTTAGGAGTTGTAGTAGAATGGTGATATAGGATCCATGTAATTGAAAGAATATATAAATAAAAGCTAAAATAGACAAATAAATAAATAAATAACTAAAGCTTGAAGGAGTAGAGAATAGAGTTAGGTTGGATGTGGTTTGGATGGTGGTAGGAATGGGGACATTTATAAATTTGAAAAGTTTTTTTTTTTTTTTTTACAATTTTTTTTTATTTTAAATAAAGCCGTTAAAGCATTGTTTGTGTCAGCTAAACCGTGCCTTAATAGCTACATTAGTAGGTTTAAATCATGGGGAAAAAAAGTACCAAAAAAAAAAAAAAAAAAAAAAAAAAACTGTTTTAAAGGTAAAAAAACAAAAAAATTGTTCTTATTTATTTATTTATTTTGTAAGCCAATATAGTCCTTAGGCGCTCTTTAGGTTAGCCGAACAGTGCCTAATGTCACGACCCGCCCATGGAGGTTATGGCACGCAGGCACTAAGTTGGACACTGTATGGCGACTGCATGGTATTGGAGTTTCTAGAGTCTTTAGAAGTAGTGATGCGGTGTCGATCAATCTCAATTATAAATCAACCCTTAGCAATAACACAAATTATTGTAAAATAAGGCTATTGTACGGGTAAGTCGAACCACTGGGATTGCTAGTTTATGGCAACCAAAGTCTTTAAATTTACTTTTAGTTTGATGAAAGGGGTTATAGAGTTTTGTTTAGTTTATCACTTCATACTTGGAATTAAATTGTGCATAAAACAATAATTGCAAGGAAATTAAGAGGACAAAAATCTAGGTAGAGAGGACTAGGGAAGTGACTCCACTACCAACCTTCTAAACATGCTAGAATATAATTAACTTGGGGAAACAATATTTATATATGACCATGGAATGCAACGACACAAAGTTGCTACATTACCTTCAAGAAATTCATGAAATCAATAGGCAAGAATAACCTATCAAAGTTTTACATGCTTTGACTACCTAAACTAAGGTGTAGCCTTAGACATGCTCACTAAGTTAGAGATTATCAAGCCCTTAATCAAATGATAAAAGCACATGAAGTTAGAAATCAAGAATAGTCTATCAAAGGAAGGCCCTGAGCTATAGACTATCAACCTTCCTAAACATCATGCCATTAAAACCATTCCACAATCTTATTTTCGTTGTCACTATGAAAAAGCAAGCCATACAATCATGAGAAATTATAATCTAAGACAAGGCAATAGCTTAAACATAATCATTTATAGAGATTAGAATTCATTACATCAAAATGAATGCTCCAAATTGTAGAATAACCATATATATACATCATTCCCCCAAAATAAACCAAAAACTAGATCATGCTTACAAAGTAGGGCTTCATCACCTCACTAGAAAGGGAGTTAGTTACCAATAGGAGCAATGCAGGAAGGAGAAATGATGAAAAATCCTTCCATTTTCGCAGTTACAGCTCAAGAACAGCCCACACACTCAAGAACCCAATATTTCTCTCTCTAAACCTTACAAAAATGTGAGATATCTATAATACAACCCTCCTAGCATTCTATATGCCACCATAGACTCCTAACCACTCCAATTTCGTGGTCCATAATCCTTAAGAGAGTGCAGAACCACACAAAATAGGTCAAGGGGACATCCTTAAAGGAAACAATGCAGACCATGCCCACTTGTCTACGAATTGGCGGGCGCCCGCATGCGTAGGGCGGGTGCCCATGGAAGCTCGAAGATTCTGCCCGAATGGGCGGGCGCCCGCGGGTGAATGAAGTCTCGGCCCAAAACAGCGGGCGCCCGCGGGTTTCCGGCGGGCACCCGCACCTTGAAACTCATGCTCTGAATTTTTG
Source organism: Cornus florida (assembly GCF_030987335.1). Lineage (NCBI taxonomy): Eukaryota > Viridiplantae > Streptophyta > Magnoliopsida > Cornales > Cornaceae > Cornus > Cornus florida. Next base: position 36,383,681 of record NW_026775580.1, read on the forward strand.
CTCATGACTGTTCTTGGCGTGGACCATTGATGTGATTCTTTTTCCTTGAACTTTTTGTATAAAACATCATGAGTTCCACGGATCATTAACTTGGCTAAAACGAATGTTCCCGGCAACGGCGTACTTTGATCTTCAGAACTTATCAAAGCATCACTTTTGACTCTCTTTGGGGAACCAACCTGAAAATAGACAAAAACATGCAATTAAAGCTAAAATATACAGTATAATCAACTAATGGACTTAACTAATGCAAGTAAGGGCGCTTGAATATGCAATATTCAGCGCTTATCACACCCCCAAACTTACATTTTGCTAGTCCCATAGCAAAACCAAAAATGAAACTCTTAATAAAATGACAACATTTGAAATGCCATCAACGTGCAGAAACCATGGTGCAAGAAAATACCTACATAGCTCAAATATAACTTGGAAAAAATAGAAAATTGGAGACGGGATCATTAAGCAAACTACCTTGCATATATGAAGCCTTGATAAAACAAAATGGCTAAACATATCTTAATTCTCATGCATCAACATCATAGTCTATATAAATACTTCAATTGTCATCTCTTTAATAGAAATCAACTCTAATTTCAGTGAAAGTGAACCAGATTCCCAATATGCGGCTTTTACCTTCTTTTTCCAATTTCAAAAACACAAGCCTTCAAATCATTGAATTCCCTTTTAAATGAAGTCACTAAGGCATGAATTTATTCGAACTACAAATTTTTTTTTTTTTTTAGTGGTACATAATATGGTCGTGCAATGCTGAAGTCCTTTAAGCTTTCTAACCAACTCATATAACAAGCTTTAGGCCAGCAACTCCCAAACCGGATGGCTTTAGGGTGCTAAATGTAAAAACACTCCCAGGGCTTAATAACTCGAACTGGCAGGCTACAAACTCCAACAAACCATATTTATTTATTTTTATCTTTGTGAATGACCGTGCAATGCCTAAGTCCCTTAAGCTTTCTAACCAACCCATGTATCAAGCTTTAGGCCGGCAACTCCCAAACAGGATGGCTTTAAGGTGCTAAGTGTAAAGACATTCCTAGGGCTTAATAACTTGAGTCAGCAAGACTACGAACTTAAGCTAGTCATTATCCTTATTCATTTCAATTTTTTATATTTATTTATTTTAAACATACTAAAGATATCCATTCATTAGGGTTATCAATTCAAATCAGCTGAGTCAAGGTCAAGGTCAATTAGGTTGCATGCCTCACAATTAAGTTTCTGGTGTGCATCTGTGTAGAGTGAAGCATAGAAGAGTATAAAATCCGACGAAAATCTAATTGAAGCATTTATACAAACCGGTTTGAATCAACATAATCATTTCAGATTTCTTTATTTTCAAAACTATCATTTACCTATATACACAAAGCATTAAACACACGCTTCAATCTCCAACAAGTTCCAAGATTACTCTATCATTGTTTTCCAAAAAATGATTTTTTATTAACTTACATAAATCAAGTTAAACATGCAAGCAAAAATATAATACCGGGAAATGAAAAGGGACATGAAAAGAGGGTACAAAGAGCAATAATACCAAGAGGAGGAGGAAATTCAGTGGCGGTGCAAAAATAAGCCACCTTGTGAATTCCAAGAGCACGCCCCCAAACTTGATTTTAAGAACCTGTCAAAACACATCTATACACAACAAGCATCATATGAATCCAGACAGAGATGAATATAAAAACTGCAATTTTATTTACCTAAAAACCAAATAGCCATGCAAAATAGCAAAAGACTTGCAGTTAGAAGTGCAAAATAGGAACTGAAAAACAAATGCCAAAAGCAGCCCAAAATAAATCCAAAGGTACTACTAGAAGCAAAATAGATATGGAAAGCACAAAATCACTCCATCGGAGCGGAAGATAAACCACCGGTGCCGCCTGGGGTGCAGTCAATCAGAGTCTAGAGCATAGCCTGTAACGTCTTCTGTCCTTCCAAAGTCTCCTTAAGGGTGCCCTCAATTTTCCTGACTTGCATGTGAAGTGCATTAACACGAGCGCTGAGAGAGTAATAATCAGCTCGAGACATAGCAGGCGGCGGCGGCGCAACAGGGGCAAGGGCACTAGGGGCAACAGGGGTATCCAGAGCTCCCCAATCCAACTCATCGCCAATGCGGGCTTGAAGAGACGTCTTAAGCTGTACAGTACTTGACTTCCAAACCCCAAGGTCAAAATTAAACACATTTGTCAGCTTCTCCTCATGACGAGTTGGCCGAAACCCTTGGTTCTTCAAGAGCCTGGTGACATTGCTCATCTGCATCACAAATAGGTCATTGTAGACCTTAAGAAATTGGTTACAGACAAGCTGCGGGACGCAAAACCATTGCTCCTTCTCAGCAGCATAAAGGGTGTTTAGGAAAGGCCCCTTACGCTCAGAATGCCTAGGGATGGGGAGAACATTCTTTGCAAGGACAGAGTCCACAAACCAGAGCCGGCATGGGAGGAACGACTTATTTGTGTTTGTTTTGCGACCGCCAGTATACTGGTTGTGGCAAATTTTCTCCACAATGTCAGACAATGTCAGCCCATCTAGAGGAGCAACATACAAGGGCAGGCCCGCTTCATCTTCAGGGGATTCCATTGGACATGCCAAAGCAGTGGCAAAGTCATGAATGTTGAATTCAAAAGCTTTGCCATTAATAAAGGTCTTAATGATGTCCGGGGTTTCACATGAATAGACATTTTTGAGTAAAATAGGCGGACCACACGCGGATAGTAAGCGTGAGCACGTGGCTTGAATAGGGATTTAAGGCCACGGGCTGTCAATTCTTGGACCGCCCATGCCATTTCCGGATTGTTTTCGAAGCCATCTTGGATGACAAATTTGGCTTTGGTTTCAATGGGCCAATCCGCCCAATTTGGCATAGAGGCTTCCCCGGAGGGTCCCTCGGAAGAACGAGCGCGCTTGGAAGAAGTTTTGGGCGCCATTTGAGTGAAAAAGTTGGCTTAGGAATTTTGACAAACACTTGGCATGCAAAAAATTTGGAAGAGAGACAAAAAGGGATTAGAGATGTGAAATCCCAAAAAATTTTGACTTGGAATCAAGAAATACAAGCCCCAAACACAAACAAGACATCTACACAATGATTCCCATCCTCCATTATTCCGAAATTTGAAAGAAGAAGAGTGGTAAAAACTTACCCAAGTTGATGGAAAAACCAAAACAATCCCTCTTGCTTGGTGATGGAAGAGGATGAAGAGTGAGATTGAAGAAGGAAGGATGGGCAAAAGAATGATAAAGATGGGAGAGGAAGAGAGGTTGGAAGATGTAGGAAGGGGTTTGGGTCGTAGGTTGAGAGAGAGAGAAGGTTTTAGAATGTTTTAAAAAAATGGGCTTTACATGCCCATTTAAAAGGGGCGCGACGGTGGCGCCTGTGAATCTGTATGAGCCTACTGCCCGGAATGGAGGGCACCCGTGGTGCTTATGGTCACACTACCCTCTTTAGCAGGCGCTCGCGAATCTGGTGCGGGCGCCCGCGAATCTGGTGCAGGCGCCCGCGAATCTGGTGGGGGCGCCCGCAGGTCCTATGTAGAAAATTGCTTTTTGAAGTAAATTTTGGCCTACAAAGGCCGGGCCGGGGTCGAAGAATTTCGAATTTTGAAATTTAAGCATTTGTGGACCCTAAACACCGTGTAAAACCATCGGAATGGGATTCGGAGCTCAATTACCAAAGTGGTATTGTTGATGCCCGAATTTCCCGTGATTTTTGGATTAGACGAGAAAATTGCAGTAATGACCTCGAAAAATTCCGAAAATGGTACCGAGACCTTAAAATGACTAAGAAAACCGCACGTGACTTTTAGACTGCAATTCGAGACAATTCTGAAAGAGGTCACATTTTGGCTATACTTAGCCAATTTCTGGAAAATTCTTGGCCAAGACAACTTGAAGGAGGGAAGCTTGGAAATTGGAAGAATTACTTCGCATGAGTGCTAAATTTAACGTCGATAGCTAGACGAACCAAGATTTTGCATTAGTCCTCGTAAATTGGGTCCGTTAATAGGTCTTTCTTTACTTTACGAATTGGGACTATGCCATTAACATAAGGTTTAAGCCATTGGCCATTAACCTTAAATAGAGATCCATCGATAGGATCTTGGAGTTCAATTGCACCATGAGGAAAGACGGCAGTGATGACATATGGACCATCCCACCTTGAACGGAGTTTACCGGGAAAGAGTCGCAAGCGAGAGTTGAAAAGCCAAACTTTCTATCCAGGGTCAAAAGACTTGTTGACAATGTGCTTGTCATGAAATGCTTTAGTCTTTGCCTTATAGATTTTGGCACTACGCATCATTTCGAATTTCCTCGAGCTCATTGAGCTGCAATTTGCGATTAGAGCCGACTTGTTTGAGATCAAAGTTGAGCCTTTTTATGGCCCAATAAGCACGGTGCTCTAGTTCAACTGGGGGATGGCAAGCTTTGCCAAAGACAAGTCGATATGGGGACATGCCAATGGGCGTCTTATACGCTATCCGGTAGGCCCAAAGCGCATTGTTTAGTCTCAATGACCAATCTTTGTGGTCCAGTCGAACCGTTTTTTCCAAAATATGCTTGATTTCCAGATTAGATACTTCCACTTCACCACTTGTTTGAGGGTGGTAAGGTATGGCAACCTTATGAATAACGGAGTATTTAAAGAAGACGGATTTGAGATAGTGATTTCAAAAATGAGATCCGCCGTCACTGATGAGTGCTCGGGGCGTACCAAAACGACTAAAAATGTTCAATTGAATGAACTTGACCACAACTTTATGATCATTGGTGTTGGTAGCTTGAGCCTCAACCCATTTAGACACATAATCCACTGCTACAATAATATACTCATAGCCATAAGAAGATGGAAATGGTCTCATGAAGTCAATCCCCCACACATCAAAAATTTCTATGATTAAGATGGGAATGAGGGGCATCATGTCTCTTCTAGACATGGAGCCGAGCATTTGGCAACGCTCACAAGATTTACAGAAATTGTAAGCATCCCAAAACAAAGAAGACCAATAGAATCCGCTTAGAAGGACTTTGTCAGTGGTCTTCTTGGCACTGAAGTGACCCCCACAAGCAAGGGTATGGCAGAAATTTAGGACACTTATGAATTCATTTTCGGGAATGCATCTTCGGATGATTTGATTCGAGAAATACTTGAATAATTCCGGATCTTCCCAAAGGAAATGCTTGACTTGGGAGAAGAACCGGTCTTTCTCTTATTTTGACCATTTGGAGGGAATTTTTCCTACTGCAAGGTAGTTGACAATATCCGCGAACCATGAAAGATTTGAATGAGAAATCTAAAACAGTTGCTCATCCGGAAAAGAATCGCGAACTGCGGCAAATTCAGAAGATTTCTCAATGAGCAAACGAGAGAGATGGTCGGCGACAACATTGTCTGTTCCTTTTTTATCCCGGATTTCAATGTCAAACTCTTGGAGTAAGAGTATCCATCAAATTAGGCAAGGTTTGGTCTCTTTTTTAGCTAGCAAATGCCTTAGAGCGGCATGGTCTGAAAAGACAATGACGTTGGATCCTAGAAGGTAAAAGTGGAATTTATCCAAGGCGTACACCACAGCTAACAATTCTTTTTCAGTGGTGGTGTAATTTAACTAAGCATCAGAGAGAGTCTTGTTAGCATAATAGATAGCATGCAGAAGCTTGTCCACACGCTGGCCCAAAACCGCTCCCAATGCATAATTGGATGCATCACACATGATTTCAAATGAAAGAGACCAATTGGGCGGTTTCATGATTGGGGCTAATGAGAGAAGAGTATGGAGCTTCTTGAAAGCTTCCAAATAGGCTTCATCAAAATTGAATGGAACATTCTTGACAAGAAAATTACACAAGGGCCGAGAGATTTTACAAAAATCTTTGATGAAGCGGCGATAGAAGCCGGCATATCCAAGGAAGGAATGGATTTGACGGACAGAATTAGGAGGAGAAAGGTTAGAAATTAACTCAACTTTAGCTTTATCAATCTCAATTCCCCTATTAAAAATGACATGTCCTAAGACAATGCCCTCTTGGACCATAAAATGAATCTTTTCCCAACTTAGAATCAAATTTGTCTCCTTGCATCTTTGAAGCACAAGGGATAGATTGTGGAGACAGGAGTCAAAGGAAGATCCAAGACGAAAAAATCATCCATGAACACTTCCAAAAACTTTTCGACCATATCAAAAAATATGGACAACATGCACCTTTGGAAGGTTCCTGGTGCATTGCATAGCCCAAAAGGCATGCGTCTATAAGCAAAAGTTCCAAAGGGACATGTGAATGTGGTCTTCTCTTGATCTTACGGATCAATTGCCACTTGGTTATAGCCGGAATAACCATCAAGGAAGTAGTAGTAACTCTGGCCAGCTAGCCTCTCTAGGATTTAATCAATGAATGGGAGTGGGAAATGATCCTTCCTAGTGGTAGAGTTGAGTTTCTGGTAGTCAATGCACACTTACCACTCGGTGGTGGTGCGTTGAGGCATGAGCTCTCCCACTGAATTTTCAACAACGGTGAGACCGGATTTCTTGGGAACAACTTGAGTGGGGCTCACCCACTTGCTATCAAAGATGGGGTAGATAATTCCCGCATTTAGTAGCTTGATCACTTCTTTCACGACCACTTCCTTCATGTTAGGATTCAACCGGCGCTGTACCTCTCTAGAAGGTTTTGCCTCGTGCTTCATATGAATGCGATGCATACAAATAGAAGGGTCGATTCCTTTCAAATCAGCTACTGCCTAGCCAATAGCTTCTTTGTGCTCTTGTAGCACCACTAAAAGGCTATTTTCTTGGTCTTTTAAAAGGTCTAATGCAATGATGACTGGAAGAGTTTTGTTTGCTCTAAGAAACACATACTTGAGGTGGACCGAGAGCGGCTTTAACTCAAGTTGTGATAGAGATTTTAAGGAAGGGACCGGAGGAGTAGTTGAAAGTTGAGGAAGTGGTTCTCTTGGCATTTTCCAAGGAGGAAAGTCCATGATAACGCCAATGTCAAGTAAAGAATTTACTTCTTGGATGGCTTGGTCAATTTCAAAGTTTGAGAAGTCAAAGTGAGACATGCAAGTTTCAAGGGATCTGTACTTAGAATGAAGGGGAGAGAGTCTTCAACCATATCATCTATCACATCAACAAGAAAACAATCATCCTCATCGGAAGGATGTTGAGTTGCATGGAAGATATGGAGTTTGACTTGCATATTTCCAAAGGCGATGTCCATCACCCTGGTTCGGTAATTAATTAAAGCGTTAGCCGTAGCTAAGAATGGCCTACCGAGGATCACGGGAATGTGCTTCTTTGGATCATAGACCGGTTCCGTGTCAAGAACCACAAAGTCTACCGGGAAGTAAAATTTGTCCACTTTGATTATGACATCTTTAAGAATGCCTCGTGGGTGCTTGATCAATCTGTCGGCAAGCTGCAAGACCACGGAGGTTGGCTTTAGATTTCCCAACCCAAGTTGTAAGTAAACTGAATATGGAATCAAGTTTACACTAGCTCCTAAGTCAAGGAGGACCCTTTCTATCTTGTTGTCGCCAATGACACACGAGATTGTTGGGGCACCCGGATCCTTATTCTTTGGAGGAGCACTGTGTTGAATGATTGCACTCACATTTTCAGTTAATCTTACCTTCTTTGGTAAATGATTTTTGGAAGTGCACTTTTGAGTGCACAAATCCTTGAGAAATTTTGTATAGGGAAGGATTTGCTTGATAGCATCCAAGAGAAGCAAGTTGATCTTTACTTGCTTGAAGACTTCCCACATGTCTTGAATTTTACAATTTTTGTTCCCAAAATGTGTCGACTCTTGGAGACGTTGAGGAAATAAAGCCTTAGGCTCATAAGAAGTCTCCACATTTGGGTTGATAAGCTTGGAATTTTCAGTGCTAGAATTTGGATTTTCAGGAGTGAGCTTTGGATTAGAAGAGAGGAGATTTTGATTTTTGGGAGGAAGAACATTGTCATTGTTTCTTCCATCAACCTTGTTGTCCACAACTCAACCACTCCGAAAGGTGGTGATTGCTTAGACTTGTTTATGAGTAGACCTACTCGGTGGAGGGGCTTCGTCAATCACATGAATCCTTCTAGGATTTTCAAATGGTTAAGCGAGAAGTTTTCCCTTATCTCTTTGAAGAAGTTGGTTCATTGAATTAGCTATTTGTCCCACTTGATTCTCAAGTTTAGCTATGGACTGAGTATGAGAATGAACCATTTGGAGAATGGGCTGCAATGATGTCAAAAGTTGCTTGTCAGATTCCATCATTTGCTTATTTAGGGATTCTATCATTTGCTTATTTGTAGCCAAAATCTCATCAGTTGGAAACACAGGAGGTTGATTAGAGACATCTGGATTAGAAGGGGGGCGGTAACTTGAAGAGGCCTGAAATTGCCTATTTTGAAATTAAGAAGAGGGCTGATTTTGCTGCCCTTAATTTTGAAATTACGAATTTTATGGGGCTTGTTGCCTCCATGAGAAATTCGGATGATCTCTCCATCTCGGATTATAGGTATTAGAATAAGGATTGTTTCCGGGCCTGGAAAACATCGCATTTGCTTGCTCTTGATTGGGACTAGGAAATTACTCCGATGTGGGGCAATCTTCCGAGAGATGGAAAGGACTAGTGCATGATGCACACACTACACTAGCTGAATTTTGAGACAAGGAAGGAGAGAGATGTGGTGCCATCAATTGATAGAATTTATGAGCTATGGCATCCACTTGAGAAGACTCTTTCCTCATTGTCTTCAGTTGACATAGGTTGGTGTTATTTGCGTTGGGTGAGGTTGGAGCACTACGAGAATTATGTTGCAATGAGTTTTCACTCAAATTCTCAAGTAAGGTCCACGTCTCATCCGCACTTTTAGACATGAACATCCCTCCACATGACGAGTCAACCATGAAGCTATGTGGGTCGGTTAACCCAGCATCGAAAGCTTGCACCAATTGCCATTTTGGAATTAGGTGGTGCAGACATTTCCTAAGGAGATCTTGAAGTCTCTCCCTAGTCTCATGGAGTTGTTCCCCATCGCTTTATGAAAAGCTAAGAATGGAACGCCTCATTAGGTTGGTTTTACTCACAGGATAATATTTTTTTAAGAATTCTTGTTGCAATTGAGCCCATGTAGTGATGGAATTTGCAGCAAGGGAGTTCAACCAATATTTTGCCCTATCTTTTAAGGCAAATGGGAAGAGATGCAAATGAAGAGCATTTTCAAGGAAGCCCCTCAGCTTGATGGTAGAATAGATTTCAAGGAACTCATCAAGGTGCTTATAGGGGTCCTCATGTTCCAAGCCATGAAAGGAAGGAAGCATTTGAATTGTACTAGATTTGATCTCATATTGAGCTGCATCGATGTTTGGCATCACTATGCAAGAAGGAGAGACATAAGTCGTAGGGATGAAATGGTCTCTAAGAGTCATAGGAACAACATTTGGAATTTTAGCTCTATTATTATGGATTCCCTCATCCCCAACATTTCCCTCACGTTCATCCATTGTATTAAATTCAAGTTTAATTTCTCTTATATTTTCAGATTCCCTAAGGTTTCTTCTAAGAGTCCTTTCAGGCGAATTTATGTCAATGGGAGAATCAAGAGTTGGTAAGGATAATGACCTACGGCCAAACATCAACAACACACTACACAATCAACATAACAATTCATCATCATAACCTCTACATACGATGTTCCCATTCTCCTCAATTATCAACAGACATAAAATAAATGACCACAACAAGGACCGATACTTTGTAAATAGTAAAACAATAATAGCCTCGACAAGGGCTCCACAAGTTAAATATCTCTAAATTAAACACATGCAAGATATTCACAATTGTGATTCTAGAATTTTGAAAACTTACCTGAAGTCCTCTAGACTTATGATATTTTTAATTTTTCCACGGCAAGCCTTGAATACCTAAAATCTTACAAAAACACTTAAAACATAAATTATTGAAACTAACAAGAAAATATCCACAAGAACACAATATTCACAATCAAACCAAAGTTAATCCTAAAACCTCGGTTACAAAACCATTTGCAATCCTCGGCAACGGCGCCAAAAATTGATGTGGTGTCGATCAATCTCAATTATAAATCAACCTTAGCAATAGCACAAATATTGTAAAATAGGGCTATTGGACGAGTAAGTCGAACCACTGGGATTGCTAGTTTATGGCAACCAAGGTCTTTAAATTCACTTTTAGTCTGATGAAAGGGGGTATGGAGTTTTGTTTGGTTTGTCACTTGATACTTGGAATTAAATTGTGCATAAAACAATAATTGCAAGGAAATTAAGAGGAGAGAAATCTAGGTAAAGAGGACTAAGGAAGTGAATCAACTACCAACCTTCTAAACATGCTAGAATATGATTAACTTGGGGAAACAACATATATATATGACCATAGAATGCAACGACACAAAATTGCTACATTACCTTCAAGAAATTTATGAAATCAATAGGCAAGAATAACCTATCAAAGTTTTACATGCTTTGACTACCTAAACTAGAGTGTAGCCTTAGACATGCTCACTAAGCTAGAGATTATCAAGCCTTTAATCAAATGATAAAAGCACATGAAGTCAGAAATCAAGAATAGTCTATCAAAGGAAGACCCTAAGTTATAGACTATTAACCTTCCTAAACATCATGCCAGTAAAACTATTCCACAATCTCATTTTCATTGTCACTATGAAAAAGCAAGCCATATAATCATGAGAAATTTTAATCTAAGGCAAGACAATAGCTTCAACTTAATCATTAATAGAGATTAGAATTCATTACATCAAAATGAATGCTCTAGATTGTGGAATAACTATATATATACATCATTCCCCCAAAATAAACCAAAAACTAGATCATGCTTACAAAGTAGGGTTTCATTACCTCCTTAGAAAGGGAGTTAGTTACCCATAGGAGCAATGGAGGAAGGAGAAATGATGAAGAACCCTTCCATTTTCGCAGCTAGAGCTCAAGAACAGCGCACACACTCAAGAGCCCAATATTTCTCTCTCTAAACCTTACAAAATGTGAGATATCCATAATACAACCCTCTTAGCCTTCTATATGCCACCATAGACTCCTAACCACTCCAATTTTGTGGTCCATAATCCCTAGGAGAGTGTAGCACCACATGAAATGGGTTAAGGGGACAGCCTTAAAGGAAACAATGCAGACCATGCCCACTTGTCTGCGAATTGGCGAGCGCCCGCATGCGCAGGCGGGCGCCCGTGGGTTTCCAGCGGGCGCCTGCGGGTGTATAAAGTCTCGGCCCAAAACAGCGGGCACTCGCGGGTTTTCGGCGGGCGCCCGCACCTTGAAACTCTTGTTCTGAATTTTTACTCATGATTGTTCTTGGCGCGGACCATTGATGTGATTCTTCTTCCTGGAACTTTTTGCATAGATAATCATGAGTTCCACGGATCATTAACTTGGCTAAAACGAATGTCCCCGGCAACTGTGTACTTTGATCTTCAAAACTTATCAAAGCATCACTTTTGACTCTCTTTGGGAAGCCAACCTGAAAATAGACAAAAGCATGCAATTAAAGCTAAAATATACAGTATAATAAACTAATGGACTTAACTAATGTAAATAAGGGCGGTTGAATATGCAATATTCGGCGCTTATCAAGTAGTCTAGAGTTGTGTGGAAGATTCTAGATATGTGTAGAATATTATAAAACTATGTGGAAGGTTTTATAGTTTTCCAGAGTTGTAATATGGAGAGTTGTGATACCCCTTAGATCCGAGACACGGGTTGATCGGTGTAATACCCCTAATTTTAAAAAAGGATATTCCTGGTATTTAATGGTATTTAATTTATTATTTAAGTGCATTTTCTTTGATTATGTGTCATTATTTTTTTTATTAGGTGATTTAATTTATTTCTTTTATGGTGATTTAATTTATTTAAATGATATTTATTTTTAGTTATTTGATTGGAATTACTTGTTAGTGTTTTAATTATTTAAGTGGCATTAATGGTTTAAGCGTAATTGGTTTAGTTATTTGATTGAAATTACTTGTTAGTGTTTTAATTATTTAATTGGCATTAATGGTTTAAGTGTAATTGGTTTAATTATTTTATGTGTGTTTTATTTGGTTTAATTGGGTTTACTAATTATTATTTTGTTCAATTAGATTATTTGTTAAGTATTTAATGGTGAATAGGGTAATTAGGTAAATACATCTAACTAGGGTTTTAATTACAGTTTAAATTAGGGTTTTATATTATAGCCGTCGTAAGTTTCTACGTTAATTGGATGGGCCGGTTAGGATTGTGAGTTGGACTTAAATGAACCTAGGGTTTAGGAAAACTCTATAAGTATAAGGTAGACGTCTGTGTAGGGTTTTTTTTTAAACAAAACACACGTTTTGTGGAAGTGGAGAAGGAAAAACGCAGTTTTTTCCATTCTGCCAAGGTTTGATCAAAGCTCCGATCCTGCTTCGTCCGTGGTCCGATCGAGCTGAATTTTGGAGGAGATGTTCATGACTCAGTGATACACAATCTAAACGGTGAAGATCAGAGTTTGACCTCGGGAACAGTGATTCATACTCGTGAACAGTAACTGGGTCGCACAGGTTTTTTCCATTCTGCCTAGATTTCATCAAACATTCGATCCTGCTTCGTCAGTGATCCGATCGAGCTAAAATTTGGAGGATAGGTTCATGACTCAGTGTCGCACAATCTGAACGGTGGAGATTAGATTTTGAGTTCGGGAATAGTGTTTCGTACTCGTGAACAGTAACCGGGTTTTGGAACTCGCCGGGATTTTTTTAAGAAGACGACGTTGAAACTTTGAACAAAAGTTTCTAAGGCAAGATTCTATCCTTACTCTTTCCCTTAGGCTTCATACTCTTTGCACTCTTAAATGATTTCAGGATTAATGAAGATTAAACCAAACTAAAATGATATCTGTTTTGCTATGAAACTGGTAGTTATAGTAGTGTTGTATGCTTGTTCAACCTAGACTAAGCATGTTTGTGGATGCATTGTGGTTCTGTGGTTCATGTTTTTCCTTACCACTGCTAGTATAAATTATTAGAAGGATGGGTCTAGATGATAGCTATCTTAACTTCTGTAATAGCAACTGTTGGAACTTAAATACTAGGAGGATTTGAGTTTAACACTAGATCGGTTTTGTGGAACACTATAATTTGAGCATGTCTACATACATACTGTGAATATTGTTTTGATGCTTACATTATCACAGTTAGTATCAACTGTGGAGGTTAGGATTTTGTGATACATACCCTACATATCTGTATGTCATTTGTAAGGTGTTAAATGGAAGTTTTAATTAATTCTGTCTTTATATCAGACTAAAGGGAACAACTTAAATTGGGCATGTATATGTTGTTGTTGTGACCCTGTTTATCAATGCTTATTTTATCACTGCTAACATTGAATGTTGGATGTTGGAATTTAGTTGATATATACTTGATTTATTGGTATTATTAACTACTAGAGGATTGGGAAGTAGGCACCGGTATGGGATGGTGGCATACTAAGGATGGGTTTGGTTTTTAAAATAATACCATTACCCACCTACTTGGAATAAGGATGGGATTAACTAAAAGTTAAGTCCCGTGGATTTGTATTGTCATGGCAACTACTTGTTGAGCGGCAATACCAGGGATTTTGGATGGATTTTATATATGTACTGTTATGGTGCCTCGGTATGAGCTTGAGCCTGGAGTGCATTGTGGTTCTGTGGTTTACGTTTTTCCTTACCACTGCTAGTATAAATTATTGGAAGGATGGGTCTAGATGATAGCTATCTTAACTTCTGTAATAGCAACTGTTGGAACTTAAATACTAGGAGGATTTGAGTTTAACACTAGATCGGTTTTGTGGAATACTATAATTTGAGCATGTCTACATACATACTGTGAATATTGTTTTGATGCTTACATTATCACAGTTAGTATCAACTGTGGAGGTTAGGATTTTGTGATACAGACCCTACATATCTGTATGTCATTTGTAAGGTGTTAAATGGAAGTTTTAATTAATTCTGTCTTTATATCAGACTAAAGGGAACAACTTAAATTGGGCATGTATATGTTGTTGTTGTGACCCTGTTTATCAATGCTTATTTTATCACTGCTAATATTAAATGTTAGATGTTGGAATTTAGTTGATATATACTTGATTTATTGGTATTATTGACTACTGGAGGATTGGAAAGTAGACACCGGTATGGGATGGTGGCATACTAAGGATGGGTTTGGTTTTTAAAACAATACCATTACCCACCTACTTGGAATAAGGATGGGATTAACTAAAAGTTAAGTCCCGTGGATTTGTATTGTCATGGCAACTACTTGTTGAGTGGCAATACCAGGGATTTTGGATGGATTTTATATATGTACTGTTATGGTGCCTCGATATGAGCTTGAGCCTCAGGACCGATGGCTAGGGAGCGTATATGCATCGGGATGTGTAGCTGGCTACGATGGTTGGAGGTGTACCCTGTTTCGGTATAGGTACATATGCCTACTTCGTGTGCGTTTTAGCATGTTACCTCTATTCAGGTTGAGACCGGCCTGTAGTCCAGTGAGAGTCCTTTAGTGTGACTATATATATATATTTACGGACTATTAGCTATTGTTGAATTGTTTAGGATGTACATGCGTATCGGGCCTCTATTTGGTTTGTAGTAGTATAGAACTTGCGCGTGGGCCTAACCCACTTCTATTTTTCAGGTACACGACAGTTCCAGGCTTAGACGTGTTCGTGCTGAGCAGAGGTCTCTATTCACTCTTCCGACGATGTAGGGCTCTCTCTATAGTTTTATTTCTGGACGTTTATTACAGTTGTTCTATCTTCCGTTTGGATGTTTAATAGGGGTCCACTAGAGATGGATTCCCAAGTTGTAAACTGATGGAGTTTTGGAGTTTGGGTTTGATGGATTTTAAAATTATAATATTTTGCGGATTCTATTTTTAGTTCCTTCCAGCTTTAATTTCATTTCTTAATTTATTTTGTATTCCGTGTTCATTATAAAATATTAATTGTTTGATATTCCCTCGGGTTTGGGCCTGGGCCTGATCAACCCGTGTCTCGGATCCGAGGGGTATCTTAATTGGGCCCAGGCCCAAACCCGAGGGAAATATCAAACAATTAAAGTATTTAAAGTGAACACAGAATTTAAATTACAAAGCTGAAAGAATTAAGAAATATAAAATCCTCCAAATAAAATTGAATAATAACACTCCAAATCCAAAACCTCCATGAGAACAACTTGGGAATCCATCTAGTGGACCCCTAAATAAAAATGTCAACTGAACTGGAAAATAAAACTAAGTTAGATTATAAAGAGAAGTCCTATGTAATCCGATGAATGAGAAACTGTCCTCAACCAGCACGATCAAGCTCTAAGGCTGGAACCGTCTTATACCTGAAAAGAATAAAGGAGTGGGTCAGGCCCATGAACAAGTTCTAATCTAACTGCAATCCATACAGTGACCCGATACACAGATACACCCTAGATACCTCACAATAGCTATCTAGTCGATAAGTATATATATATCCACACTAAGGGACATTCACTGGACTACAATAGGGGTCTCAACCTGAATATAATGCAACATGCGAAAACGCACCCAAATGTGGGTATGAGTACCTGGACCTAACAGGGTATGCACCCTAACCAACGAGCCTGAGACTCAAGGTCATCTCGTGGTACCATAATCATATATCTAAAATCCGTCCGAAACCAGAGTATTTCATTCAATTATTCATTGAAATGACATACAAAACACAGTCCCGATAGTCACTCAACTTATTCAGCTGATATGACTTAACTACAACCAACTAAGCCAGGAAGTCATTTAACTTAGCCAGTTGATCTGACTTAAACACAATTTAGGATTCAATATTAGTCGGCCCATACAACAAAATCTACATTTAAAATCTATATCGACTACACTTAGGTGATGTCCAAAAGAACCGTAAGTAAATTAATGTATTTAAAAAAACTCATGTAACTTAATTACAATAATTACACTAATTTAATAACCTAATATTGAAACAGTGAAATACAAATAGAACAATACAATTAATAATTTACGAAAATAACACACAACAATTAATAATTTAAATAAACCAAACAATGCATAGAAAACCATTAAATATCAATTTAAATCAAATATCAATTAATAAATGCAAATAAATAATTAAACAACCAAAATTTAGCAATTAACCAAATAAATAAACAATAAAATTAAAATTAAAATGCCGAAACTATCCTTTTAAAATTAGGGGTATTACATTCTTTCCCCCTGACAACAGGAATTCCGTCCTCGGAATTCACTCTTACCTTCTTCCAATATTTCAGGAAACTATGAGCGAATGACATCCTCTCGTTCCCAAGTAGACTCAGCCTCATTGTCATGACTCCACTAAACACGCACCAAAGGAATAACCTTATTACCAAGGATTTGATCCCGGCGGTCAACAATATGACATGGTGGCTCCAAATAAGTTGCATCCGGCTGTAACTCAATCTCCACAACATCGATACGCTGATACCGATCCTCATCTCGCAGAAATTTCTGCAACATGGAATACGTTGTGTACGCGATCCAAATTATCCGGAAGTGCCAACCGATAAGCAACAGCTCCAACTCGATCCGTAATCATAAATGGACCGACAAACCGCGAAGACAACTTCCCTTTCTTGCCAAAGCGCATTACACCCTTCATAGGCGACACTTTGAGTAAAACCTGATCCCCAACCTGAAACTTCAAAGCACGCATGTGAGGATCAGCATAAAACTTTTGCCGACTCTGCGCAGTGTGCATGTGATCCCTAATAAGAGCAATCTTCTCAAAAGTATCCTTAATGAACTCAGGACCCAAGAATCTGCTCTCTCCAACCTCCATCCAACAAACAAGCGATCGATACGGTCGACCATATAATGCCTCAAATGATACCATCTCAATAGTTTTCTGGAAACTATTGTTACAAGCAAACTCCATAAGCGGTAAATAATCCTCCTAGTGGCCCTTGAAATCAAGAGCACACGACCGAAGCATATCCTCCATAATCTGATTAACCCTCTCAGTCTGTCCATCAGTCTGAGGATGATAAGCAATACTAAGATGTAATTCAGTACCCAAAGCCTGCTGAAAACTCTTCCAGAATCTAGACACAAAACTTGAATCCATGTCCGATATAATAGACAATGGAATTCCATGCAACTTCATAATCTCTGAAATGTAAAGTCTCGCCAACTGCTCCGAAGTGAAGTCAGTGCGAATAGGTAAGAAATAAGCTGATTTCGTCAATCTGTCCACAATGACCCAAATGGAATTGTGATCCTTGAAGGAATTTGGCAATCCTTCCACAAAATACATAGAAATGCTCTCCCATTTCAACTTCGGTATCGACAATGGCTGTAGAGCTCTTGGCGGCCTCTGATGATCAATCTTAACCATTTGACAAGTACTACACTGCGAAACAAAAAGAGCAATGTCCTTCTTCATACCTGCCCACCAAAACTGCCACTTCATATCCTGCCACTTCATATCCTGATACATCTTGTCTCCTCCTGGATGAACAGAAAACTCAGAGTGGTGAGTCTCAGTCATAACATCCTTCCTCAACTCATCAGCAGAAGGTACCACTAACCGTCCCTTGTACCACAAACCTCCATCAGTCCCAACATAGTAAAAAGGAACCTCACCGGAAGCTATCTCTACAACTTTGTCAATGCACTATTGATCCGTGAGTTGCGCCTTCAAAACTTTGTGAATGAAAGAAGGTGTAACTACCATGTAAGCCATGAAAGCATCCAACAATTCATCTACCTTCTTCAATGCATTCCACTCAGTAGTGAATAGAGCTGAAAGACTACCAATAGGTCGGCGACTGAGTGTATCCGCCACCACATTCGCTTTCCCTGGATGGTACTGTATAAAAAAGTGATAGTCTTTCACAAACTCCAACCATCTGCGCTGTCTCATATTCAGCTCCCACTGAGTGAACAAATACTGCAGACTCTTGTGATCGCTGAATAATCTGAAGGACTCACCCAACAGATAATGCCTCCAAATACGTAAGGCAAAAACCACAGTTGCCAACTCCAAATCATATGTTGGATAGTGTTGGATAATTAAACTCATGAGGCTTAAGCTTCCAAGATCTATACGAAGTCGGTCATTCCTCCTACATCAAAACACATCCAAGACCCTGCAAAGAAGCATCTGTGTAGATAAGATACTCTATTCCGCTATGTAGGGTAGACAAAGCTGGTGCAGAAGTTAACTTAGTCTTCAGCTCATCAAAAGCTTTTTGACAATGTTCATCCCACACAAAACGTACACCCTTCTTAGTCAGATAAGTGAGTGGTCCCGCTATCTTTGAGAACCCCTGGATGAACCTCTTATAATATCCTACCAATCCAAGGAAACTCCAAATCTTGGTAGGTGAAGTAGGCTGTCCTTACTCAACCACTGCTGAGACCTTGGCTGGATCCACCGCTATTCCCCTTTCTGACACCACGTGACCCAGAAATTTCACCTCCCGCTGCCAAAATTCACACTTGTCGAACTTGGCATATAACTGGTATTCACGAAGCGTCTGCAACACAGTCCGTAGATGTCTAGCATGATCATCCTCAGACCTAGAATAGATCAAGATATCATCAATGAAAACAATTACAAACTGATCCAAATAAGCCCTGAAGACTCTGTTCATTAAATCCATAAAGACTGCTGGTGCGTTAGTCAACCCGAACGGCATCACTCGAAATTTATAAGATCCATATCTAATGAGAAACGCTATCCTTGGAACATCCTGCTCCCTAACCCAAAGTTGATGATATCCAGACCGCAGATCAATCTTAGAGAAATAGGTAGCTCCCTTCAATTGATCAAAAAGATCATCAATCTTGGGTAAAGGGTACTTGTTACGAATAGTAACCTTATTCAACTCCCTGTAATCTATACACAGCCGAAGTGAACCATCCTTCTTCTTCACAAATAGAACTGGTACTCCCCAGGGTGAAGTGTTCCTGCGAATAAAACCCTGGCTGAGTAATTGCTGAATCTGATCCCTCAGCTCTCGTATCTCTACTGGTGCCATCCTATACAATGCTCTAGCAATAGGCGTAGTGCCTGGAGCTAAGTCAAACACAAAGTCGATCTCGCGACTAGGCGGCAACCCTGGAATCTCCTGAAATATATCCGGGAAATCCTGTATAATTGGTATGTTATCCAAAGATACAGTAGTCCCCTCCTCCGTTTCCTCCTCCATATGAAATAAATAGGTGTTAGTGACCCCGCTAGAACGCGGCATAGCAACGACGTACATGTCCTGACCAGGTTTGGTGAAATAACAGACCTATCATAACAATCAACTTGGGCATGGTAATGCGATAACCAATCCATCCCAAGTATCACATCGTAAGTGTGTATGTCTAGGACCAAAAGATTAGCTAGAAATCTGAGTCTACTAAGATCTAGTGTCACAGGGCCATCACTCTTATGAAGAATGGCTGTATGGCCTAACGGTGTAGAAATACCATGAGGTCTACTGCATACCCGAGTCATCATTCCAGATAAAACAACAAAAGATCTAGCTACAAATGAGTGTGTAGCACCCGTGTCAAATAATACATGTCCATGTAAACCATGAATAAGAAACTTGCCCTCAACAGCTTGAGGTGCCTGTATATCCTGGGGCATGGGGTTGTACACCCTGCCATAGTGTAGCTCTTGTGGTGCCTATACCTGAGGCTGCGGCGGCACTGGTAAAGCCGGATATGTCTGTCCCTGAATCTGTGGAACCTGTGGAGCTGGTAAAGGCACTGACGCCCTCTGTCTCTGCTGCACATGTTGTCCCTGCCCCTGTCCTTGTCCCTGTCTTGCCATAGGACATTGTCTGGAGGTATGACCATACTCTCCACAAGTATAGCAACTACCCTGGAAAGTACCAAACGGCCTCCTCTGTCGGTTAGCCTGCGGCTGACCCTGTCTTACCTGTGGTCCCCCATTTTGCTGTCGCTGAATAGGTGCCACATCCCTAGAAGCATCCGAACCACCCTTGTGCTTCTTCCAAGGCTGTTGTCTCTGGAACTTGCCCTTGTCATTCTGTCGGTGTCCATTCCCATTTCCTTTCTCAGCTGACTGATTAACAGAGTCTCTGTCACCTCGCTTCTCACCCTTGGCCTGTCGGAAGTCCACGGTCAACTGATACTGCTGAAGAGCGGCTTCTACCACCTGAGCATATGTAGTATAGGCTGGATTGCCTGTAATAGCTCTCTTGATAGACCACATCAGTCCCTTAACGAAACTGTTGCGCTTCTTTTCCTCTGTATCCACCTCCTCCGGTGCAAAAAAAGATAAGCGCGTGAACTGCTGCTCATACTCCGCCACTGTCATGTTCCCCTACTGCAGATTAAGAAACTCAGTCTTCATGGCTGCCCTGACTGCATAAAGGAAATATTTTTCATCAAAGCGTGCATTGAACTGATCGTAAGTCAATGACATCATCTCCTCTACAATGGTAACTGACTCCCACCACTATAGTGCATCTCCAACTAGCTTGAAGGTAGCAAGCATCTGCTTCTGAACCTCCGTGCAATGAACTAAGCGAAGATGTCGCTCGATGTCCTGTTTCTACTGGTGAGCTGCTTTCGCATCGGTGGAGCTTGTGAACTCAGGTGGGCTCCTCTTTGTGAAAGAACTCCTGGCCTTCTCCCAAGTATCAATCTGAACAATCGGTGCTGGTAACGGTGCTGGCTGTACCTGAGGCTGATTCCAAAGTGCAGTTGTTACCCCTGCTTCTATAGCCCGAGCAATAAGGTTATTGATGTGAGGAGGAAACTCTGGATCTCTTCCCTGATCCCGAGTCTGCTGAACGTCCTCCTGCTCTTCATGGAACTGACCATCATCTTGAAACTCTGGCAAATGCTGCTCTTTCTGATGCCACAGGTGTTCCTGTTGCCTATGTGCCACTCTCCTCTGTCGACTGTTCATCTGTCCTTTTCTAGCGTTAACCATGCTGTTAACAAAGAAAGACAGATATCAGTACGAGTTTAAACGAACCGTAAAGGAAGACAATGAATCCTAAACTTAAGCTCTAATTAAGAGAAAATGCTACGCGGAAGTCTTAATATGAAACATCTTAAAGACACTTGAACCTGGAGTGCTCTGATACCAACTGTGATACCCCTCGGATCCGAGACACGGGTTGATCAAGCCCAGGCCCAAACCCAAGGGAAATATCAAACAATTAAATTATTTTAAAGTGAACACAGAATATAAAGATTTAAGAATTAAAATTACAAAGCTGAAAGAATTAAGAAATATAAAATCCTCCAAATAAAACTGAATAATAACACTCCAAATCCAAAACCTCCATGAGAACAACTTGGGAATCCATCTAGTGGACCCCTAAATAAAAATGTCAACTGAACTGGAAAATAAAACTAAGCTAGATCATAAAAAGAAGTCCTACGTAATCCGATGAATGAGAAACTGTCCTCAACCAGCACGATCAAGCTCTAAGGCTAGAACCGTCCTATACCTGAAAAGAATAAAGGAGTGGGTCAGGTCCACGAACAAGTTCTAATCTAACTACAATTCATACAGTGACCCGATACGCAGATACACCCTAGATACCTTACAATAGCTATCTAGTTCATAAGTATATATATATCCATACTAAGGGACATTCACTGGACTACAATGGGGGTCTCAACCTGAATAGAAGGCAACATGCGAAAACGCACCCAAATGTGGGCATGAGTGCCTAGACCTAATAGGGCACACCTACCTACTATATGCAACTAGGCATCCACTATATATACGCACCATAACCAACGAGCCTGAGACTCAAGGTCATCTCGTGGTACCATAATCATATATCTAAAATCCGTCTGAAACTAGAGTATGTCATTCAATTATTCATTGAGATGACATACAAAACACAGTCCTGATAGTCACTCAACTTATTCAACTGATATGACTTAACTGCAACCAACTAATCCAGGAAGTCATTCAACTTAGCTAGTTGATTTGACTAAAACACAATTTAGGATTCAATATTTTACAATCCATTCCTTTCATCCAGTAGGTTAGGTCTTAGTGTTTTGAGCTAAACCGTCCCTAGTATGCCACCGTCTCATACCGGTACATACAATCCTCCATATCCATGTAAATTACAATATATAAATAATAGTTTAGTAATTTACAGTTGTTAGGCGCTAAATGTTATACATTTTAGCCCCTCTATTCGTATATTTATTCTCTTAATAATAGTTTATTTGTGATTTTACATTATTTTATTGTTTTTATTTATTTCAGGGCTTTAATTGTAAAATCAGTCAACACCAGTAATTCTGAGCTTTACAAGATGACTTTCTGTGGGACCGAGCAATGTTGAAGATCCAAGTCTAATTATACTTAGACATTAGTCCAAAAGAAGCCACAAGTTGATGAAAATGGAGAGAAGAAGAAAAGGAAAACTCCTTCTCCAAAAAGGAAACTTTCGCCAAAGTTGGTAGCTTGAACCCATTTTGGTAATCTAACTGTATCTCTCTCCTTGAGTGTCAAAAAAACTAAATTCTTGCGTAGGTTGAAAGAAAATTCGAAGAGCTACAATTTTGTGTTTCACGAGGATTCCCTAAAACAACTGTTTACCTTGTCAAAATTGGCCTAGAAGTCTTCACGAATTTTTGGAGTCCTTATTCGACAGAATTTCTATGTATGTCTCCTATATGAAAAAAGGGAACTTTGGGGCTGATCTTTTATTATTTAAAGAGGGTCCTCCACAACATTGAAAAAGGATACAGAGGAGCTTGAGGCTGAGATCAGAGGAGAAGTAGTCAGAAGAAGGAAGGGATTAATCCATGGCAGTGAAGATGTTTTCCTCAACCATGAAGAATTCCACCCCAGTCGTGCTCGGCTAAACGCTTTGCTAGGGTTATGATGTAGCCTAACTTGGCACCCTGGTTTGATTGTATTTAATTATTGGAGAATAATTTTTATCATGCATGATTGTGTAATCTATAGGGTTTTTGATTGAATTTTCAATAAGAATCGGTTTTAAGTTTTAATTCAATTACAAATATTTTTCTATCTAGTCTTAGATATTTTAATCTTGTGATTGAACGCAACTCATTCACTTCTTGTAGTTGTGGATGAGATGATTACGCAATGGTTTTTATCTGAATATAATGTTAGAGATTTGATGGATTATGCCTAGAAAAGATAGACAATGCTACACCCTAGAGTAAAATAGTTAGGTAGATGGTTTATACCAATCGAAGATAGTTCATACTTAGCTTTGAATTATATTATTTTCTAGCTGAATTAATATGCGCTTGTAGCCATAATTAATTCCCTGTGCATGTTATATAATATATCTCTAATAAATTGATACAATTAACTGGGTGTGCGACGTTAGTGGTAAAATCATACCCCTAGTCCTTTCTCTCTATTTTCTACATCATATTTGATCATCATTCTTTAGTTTATTTTTCTATGTAGTTAATTTAAATTTAATCATTACAATTCGATTATCCTACTTTCAAGTTAATTTTGGAATTTAAGAAATCTGTTGACAAACTTAATTTACACAAGTCTCTTGGGTACGACACCCTTACAAGTAAACCCTATCTGCAAAGATTCGTGCACTTACGAGTGGTACATATAAATCTCACAACAACAGTCCAAAACCACTATCCAAATAATTGCAGGAAGACATTTAATATTCTAGCAATTACAATCCAAACAATAATCCAGGTAATTGCAGAAAATGTTTAATATTCTGACAATTAGCATCCAAAGTATGCATAGAATAAAACTAATAAATAAATGACCCTATCATGCATTTAAAACAAGTTTTATAAACATATTAAATCCCATTATATTGCTAAAATTTAATTAAGCAATTAGTTTATCTTCCATTCGTTAACAGCATCGAAAGTGCCTTAATTTTATACTGTTTATCCCATTCACTTAGAGGTCAACCTTAATCAATTTAAGGACTTAATAACACCCAAAACCAACCTTCTAATCCCTCTGTGAAAACCTCAGAATCATCAGAACAATTCCCATGCTCCAACAGTAACAAACAGTTCGTAAAAAAAATATCAGAATGTGAAATATTGAAAAGAGCTTGCTCCATGACTTTGGGAGCAGGCTCTTTGTGCTTGGGAGCAGGCTCCAAGGACCTTGGAGCCTCTCTATGAGTGTGGGAACTGGCTCCCACTTCCATGGAACCGACTCTCACCTTCTCTGAGAGCTTCTAGTCCCGTTTCGCTCCGTTTCAGCCCATCTGCTCCGTCTCCGGCCATTCCAACCTTACTGTTCTTCCTCTAAATTGAACCTAAAGGACTTAATCACATCTAGTATTAATTCAGGCCTTGATTTATTGCAGCAAGATTCAAAACAGAAATTAAAACAGTGGCTCGTTTTATGTCAAAACAGAAACGATACAAAACCATACATGACAGAACGATTTTAGATAAATTTCACCAATAAAAGATAATCAAGTATAACATATAAGGATAATGCATAGTTCAATTAATGTCCAATTAAACTCCTAGAGACTATCTAGGTGCACAGAACACAAGCCAACGGGAAAGAGGAAGAAAAGAACTTGCCTGTGATTTCAGTTATGAAATCTCGGGGTCGTTTCCACTGTTCCGGCAACACTGAACCACTGTCAAGCCTCCTCTGGTTCCAGATAGTCCACCACCGCACCCCCTTGGTCCTCTATATTCTTCTCCTTGACAGACCTTACAGTGCTCTGTTCTCAACCCTCTATTTTTACAGAACGCAGTTTACGTCTATGAGCTAAGTGTTATGATTGTAAACCCTAGACTTAAAGTATAATGGTGTATTTATAGGCTTATCTCTAAAACCCTAATCCTTGTAATATTAGAGACAGAGCCCTAATCTTAATCCTAGTCGGCCCATACAACAAAACCTACGTTTAAAATCTATGTCGGCTACACTTAGGTGATGTCCAAAAGAACCGTAACTAAATTAATGTATTTAAAAAAACTCACGTAACTTAATTACAATAATTACACTAATTTAATAACCTAATCTTAAAACAGTGAAATACAAATAGAACAATACAATTAATAATTTACGAAAATAGCACACAACAATTAATAATTTAAATAAACCAAACATTGCACAGAAAACCATGAAATATCAATTAATAAACGCAAATAAATAATTAAAAAACCAAAAATTAGCAATTAACCAAATAAAAAAAATAATAAAATAAAAATTAAAATGCCGAGACTATCCTTTTAAAATTAGGGGTATTATAAGAGTTATAGAATGTTGTAGATACTTGTAAATATATATGGAAGTGTGAGAAGATGGGAGAAGATTCTAGAGAATCGATCTCCATCATTGGTTAGAATGCATCCTAGCCATCCATTAAGGATAGGGATGCCTATAAATAGGAGTAGGATTTCATTTTGTAGCCAACAAGTCTTAGAGTGAGTCTTGAGAGCCTTGTAGAGAGTTTGAGGGCTAGCCTTATACAAAGCATTCTTTGAAATAATAGAAGTGTTCTGTCCTTGCCAACTTAAGTACCTTAGTGTGTGAGTGTGCAAGCCAAGTGAGGAGAGGGCGAGGGCCACTACAACACTAGTAAGCGCACGAGGGGAGTGCGTTGGCTAAGGTGTGCACGGTAGTTAGGCTGACCAAGTATTTGCGAGAGTAGAAGCAACGTCTTGGTGCCGCACGGGAGTAGCTAGAGTGGTGCTAAAACTCTAAACCCGTGACACTAAGGACTATATTATTTATTTACTGATTTTTTTATTATAAAAAATAGACAAAAAAAGTGCAAAAAAGTTTTGGGGGCAACAGGTCAGCCAAACAGTCCCTTACTGTTTGGACCGTTACCCCTTTTTTTTTTTTTGGAAAAAAAACACAAAGCTGCTTGAAAGTCGTTTTGGTTATTATTATTATTTTTTAAACCTAGTCTCAAAACGACTTAAGAAATTTTATAAAAAAAAATTAAACCGACTTGTCAAGACCAACGAGAAAGCCCGTGAGACCAAATGAGCCCGCCTCATTTAAGAGAGGCCACTATGGCCTTGCGGCCTTACTTTGGCCCATTCTCGCTAAACCAATCTCTAGAGGAGGGCTAGAGATCGTCCTTTCAATTAGGGCTGCAAACGAGCCAAGCCCAGCCCTTGGCGAACTGCTCGAGCTCGGCTCGTTAATTACTCGACTCGAGCTAGGTTCGTAAATAAGTGAACCGAGCTCGAGCCAAATTATGAGGCTCGATTTATAAACAAGCTGAGCTTGAACATCAGTAGGCTCGACTCGTTTGTTCATGAACCGTTCACGAACCGTTCACGAACTAGGCTTGATAATGCGTTCACGAACATACTCGATTATAATATTTATATTTATATTATATATATATATATATATATATATATATATATTATATATATATAGACATACCACCAATTATATAATATATATATATGTACACAAAAGTATTGAATGTTTTTGAAATCTGCCACCATGCCATTATAGACTTCCTAGTCTAAAAATTAGAGTAGCTAGCCTGCCACGGGTACCCATCACCCATGTGATCCACACACCCTTTTTCTCATCAACCCACATCCACCATAGACTAGAACTTAGGTTGTCTCAGTTTGAATATCCACGTGATGCACTGATACACAACAAAAATTAAAACCCACTCCTTACTCTTCAATTCTCAGATTTGAGATCCCATATTCATGATTTTACCATTTGACTGAAGAAATTGACTTACCTCCGAGGGTCGTTCATGTTGTAGTCTCTCAAGATGAGTTTATTTGCTTGATTGCTTCCCTATCCCTTTAGCAAAAATAGGTGGAAAGATCCCTCACAGAACCATTGATTTGGTGTCCGAATCAGAAGGTCAAACAAGGGATCTTACTTTCTTAATTTCTCTACCCTCTACCCACACAACTGGTTCAGTTGCATGTTTTGCCCCACAACAACACCGATTATCTTCTTTGTAAGTCAAATTTTTTACTTCCTCACTTCTTTTATCTTATCTCTCAAATATCATTACATAAATTAGGTGTTTATTCTTACTGATTGGTTATTTTTATTTTATTTTATTTTATTATTATTATTATTTGTTTTATCTCTTCATCTATTGAACCTTTATGTATAAATTTAGGATTTTTTTTTCCTTGAAAGAGTTAGGGTTTTTTCTTTTTGAGAAAATTTGAACGTATCTCTCATTTTCTTTATTAAATAGTCTGAAAATTATTATATTCATAGTTTCTCTTTTGCAAAAAAAAAATAATAATAATAATAAAAAAAATAAAAAATAAAAATAAATTCATAGTTTCTCTTTATTAACTCTAAATTATTTGATGCTGCAAGCCGAGCTTGAACATGCTATCAAGCCAACCCCTAACGAGCTATCAAGCGAGCTCAAATTTCATTAATAATGGACGAGCCGAGTTCGGGCACTGCCAAATGAGCTCGAGCCGAGTTCGAGCACTATAGTTTCATGATCAAGCCGAGCTCAAACAAGTCCTTACTCAACTTGGCTCGGCTCGTTTGTAGCCCTACTTTCGATGATTGTGCAGTCTTAGGCCTCTTCCTAATCCATATTATTATGATGGCCTTTGTAATTTTGTTTTTAACTAACATTTAACTACATAGACTATCAATAAAGAACTAATTACAATTACATTCAAACACCTATTCTACCCACAATAAATTAATTCACCCCTCTAAATAAATGTGACAAATTTGTTAAAGTTAATTTTTTTTTTATAATATAATAAATAATATAAAATTAAGAGAGAACTCTTCTGCAAAATAAAAAAATTCCGCTAATTAGTTTTTAATTTTTAGATTAATAGAAACTTTAAAACTTTCCAAACATATCAATATAGATGCTTATTAAAATCCAATATTTATAATTTAAATATTATCTACTTATTTTATACTTTATTTATTAATTTTGTAAAGTTCTATTTTTTACTAGTATATACATAAATAAAAGCCCCAAGCTAATTACCCAAACAGTTCACAGTCGGAGCCATTTTAGATACGGCGAGACAACTCCGGGAGTAAAAACCCTTTCTCTCTCCTCTCATCTCCATCCTTCACTGATTCCATCCTTCAACGAATCTCTCTTTCTATCTTTGTGTTGGATGAGTGTGAAAGAGGCTAAAACATTCGAATTGGCCACAACAATCACAACAGTTTTGCAATCAACTTAGAATCGTCCTCTCTCTGTCTGATCTCTGCAGCTCAGTTAACCCACTACCATCAATCAATGACTTCCTCGGTGTTCAACAACAGCATATCAATTTCGGTCTCCGACGACGATTCCGACGAAATCGCGGGAAAGACGAGGGTCCGAGTTCGAAGAAAACACAAGAAATTGGGATTCCGCGGCAAGAACGAGTTGTTTCGGCGGATTCTGAGGCTGATTTTGAGATGGTGGTCGGTCTTGCTCTTCCTTCCCGCCGCCGGATTGTTAGTTTTCGAGGCTTCCAGAATCGGCCGGAGACCGATTCCAGTTATCAACTCGTCATTCGTCACTCAGCAGAAACCAGAAATGGTTCCGGATACGAAACCGGCAGGGAACTTGAATCATCAAACTCCGACGACCCATATGGTCGGTGGCGTCAGAGAACGTAAGTGTACCTTTCGATCTGAACTTGAATAATTTGAGGTTTCTCAATTTAATATCTTCTTACTGCATGTTGCTGTGATTTTGATGTCTCAATTTTTTAGATTTCAAGATTTTTTCACATTGCAAACTTGAAAATCAATCAGCTTGGAGATTTGTTTTATTAACATTATTTCAGTTTCTTTATAGCTGGTTCCTGGACTTAAAGACACATGCACATCAGTTTTACAAGATGTTACCTGATAGATTTGATTAGAATGTTCTGAATTCTAGGAGTGCTGCGACATTTTACAATGCTCCTTGCTTCTTCCAAGTAGTTTGAACAACCATTTAACAGTGAAGTTTGCAAGTGTGGAAAACAAAGCCAAAAATATAAGACATCTAGATTTCTTATTCACTTCCTTGCATCATCATCATCCTTGCCTTAATCCCATATAAAACTATGAGAATTGTAATGCAGTCGCAAAAAAAATTGGGATTTTAAAAGCTGATTTTCAAGCTATGAAACTTATAAAACCCTAGAGAGAAAGAAAGAGCTTTAAGGGTTTGTACCTCATTAATTGCATTCTCAAATGTAAATAGCATTTAAAGGAAGCAGTGTTTTTTTCACTGCAAGATGGGCAAGGTTTGTTAAAATATCAAAACAACCTTCATGCTTATAATTTTTAATTCTTATTGTAAAAATTTGATGTTAGACTTGGCTACTTCTAGTTGTACGACTATTCAAGCTATCCATCTTTGACTATGTTGGGCTCAATTACAGGCTCCTTTAGATTACTTGCAAAATAAATGAGACTAGCACCTTCATCTTATTCAGTTAGACTCAGTTTGATAAGTCAGTAAACATGCTTAAGACTATAATCTATATAGGTGATCGAATTACGTAGGTTTGATTAATCTTAACTCAGTTGGCAGTTCACCTTGTGAAATGTTTAATTCTTGAGAGTTGAGTCATTAATTTTCATGCTGAATGTGAGCAACTCATTATTGATTTTAATCTATTACTTAAAGTCTCTACTAAAGCTCTGAAGCCACAAAAAATGACTGAAAAATCCTTTTACTTGTGAATTTTGAGAAGAAAATGCATTGGAAGTCATATGTCACTCGTAATCCCAAATGGAACATCGATTGAGATGAGAAATACTATAATATTAATTAATGATAGTAACAAAGAGATAGTAAGGACACAACATTTATATATGTACATGTATATGTGGATGTGTATATTTGCATTAAATTATGACGATTTATCTCGTGATCTGTAGCTCACTTCCTGATGAAACCTTCCTGTATCTTATTTCAATTTTTTAAACATGGCCAACCTTTTTATAGATTTTATATAAATATTTCACTTATCTTTCCTTATAATTAATAATTACGCTTTTTTCTGTACTAAAAAAGCAATCATTAATTGGTTTAACAGCCACATGTTGAAAAGTGTTCATTGGCCAAATTAAGATGTTCCCTCTCTTTTATTTCTTTGGTATGAGCTGAGCTCAAGCATTTCTGCCTACCCTCTTTTAATCAAGCACAGCATAGCAAATTGGAAGATTTTGCTATTACATTATAAAAGAGTGAAGAGTTGCAACCCTGTATTCCAAAGATGACGGAATGGCCCATTGGGCTTCTGTGCTATATAAAAGAACTACGACTTAAGGCTATAATGGATGTATCGACCCCCTATAAAGCACAAAGCATTGTTTAATTTTGAAATTTGATCTTTTAATCCATTTTTGTCCTTGTCAAGCACCTCTTAGTCACGTGTTTCTCAAAATGATGTTTACATAAAGAGACAATGATATCTGAACGATATGTTAATGTGTTATATGTCTATTGGCACCGAAACATGGGACAAAAGTGATCATTGTTTTTTTGCTAGGACACTTTTGCATGTGCTTTACCATTAGGGCCGGCTCAATACAACTTGAGGCCTAAAGCCAAGTTTTTAGATCCAACTAGAATTTCAGCGAAATTTCTAAGGTCCCATTAAATTTCCGATGAAACAATCCTCAACCTTAAAAAGTTCAAATAATGGATGTTGAGTTTCTTAACTTAGGCTATGTTTCCCCCCCCAAACACACACACACACACACAATACGTAGCATCGTAGTTGAGGAACGGAAGATCAGGTTTTTTATTACAATCGCACAAATAGTAAGCAGGAAGAAATTTAGAAGAAGAAAAGGTAATAATAAGTTAGATGAATTTGTACAATAATAAGGGAATTAATGAGAAAAGAGATGTAATTGAATTAGATTTTTTAATGAATTCAAGAATTTGTTATTTTTCTAATTGAATTCAAGAATTGGAATGCAATTTTTTATTTTTTTAACTCAATTCCACATCTAAGAATTGGAGAATATCTAATTATAAGTACATAAAATAAATCAAAATAAATTCTGATTGGGGATATTCAAAATGGGGCCCTAGGCAATTGCGTAGTTCTTGATCCACCTCTGGAAACTATGCTTTGGGTTATTGCTTTTTTAAGTTGTTGAGTATAGTGTGGTTCTTAGCAGAATATATGATTGAACATGTATTTCTGTTTCAGATACGAGACACTTAAGTTCCTATAGAAGAGAAGATGTCTAAGCTATGTGTGACTTTTTGGTGCTCCTCCTGCTAGCAACCCACTATGTAATGACAACTCTGACAATGATAACCTCAAGGTTCAAACTTACACTTTTCGTTTTAGAGGCTCCTTTTGCACAATTCCACTAAAAGAAATTGCAATTGCCAATATGTTCTGATTAATAGTGGTGAACAGGATAATATATTACCAACTACATTCTTGTGTTTCGGTTATCATTTATTTGGTGGTTTCATTATGATATTTGTTATTATGTATGAAATTTTCATGCTAGTTATTGAATGAATGGATACATGGGGTGAGGCATAAGCTATTTATTTTGTATTTATTTATAAATAAGGATTTGGGGGAGATATGAGAGGAAGACGGGAAGAGGAGCTGCAATTTCGAGAGGATACTTATTTAAGGGGGGGAAGACAATGATTCAATACACTATTTTTTCCTTCTTATCTTTGAGTCATGTTTTCAAACGTATAGTTTAGACCAAGATCGGAAAGATATGAGTGATTTAGAATCCATGGGTAGCACTTGCTAAAAAATACTTGATCATTTGGTAATCAATTTAACCCTGCTTTCAATAATTTTGACCATGTCATATATTAAATTTTATGTCGGGACTGAAATATCAAGAGTATTAAATTACTGCAATTTGAATATTTATTGTGAAAAGTGTAATATGACTTCTAGATATGGTGTCTTCGTTTATTCTTTTTCCTCATTTGAAATCTTACGGAGGTTGAAAGCATTTCAATTCATGGCACACTTTTATGGATCGTCAGGTTGCTTGAAGCTCCTACCTCCTGAAGAACTTCAGCATCTGGATGTTCGCATGGATGAAAAATCAACTAATCTTATTAAAGAAGTGGTTTACATATCAGAGAGTGATACACCTTATGTTGAAAGGAACTTTACCCTATCTCGTCAGAACACAGATGCGACAAGATTTAATCTATTTACGGGAAATCAAACTCTTGAGCACAGAGAGAAAAGTTTTAAGGTTATAAGCTGCATTTTGGCATCTTCAATGTGATTTAAGTTATATCCTATTTGAGTGCAAATGCAACGTGTGATCACTTCTCCAGATTCAACTGTAGATATTACTTTCACATCAATCTTCCACTTTTTTGGTTTCTTCTTTCTTTATGTGCTGGTTATTTCCCATATATTGGCAAAATTTCTTCCCTATCCCATTCTTTAACATTAGATGTCGTATTTGAATGGATGTCAGGTGAATGAAATCACAACGGTACATTGTGGTTTCTATAGTGAGAATGGAGGGTTCATGGTTTCTGATGATGATATAAATTATATGAAAACATGCAAAGCTGTGGTGTCTACTTGTGCATTTGGCGGTGGGGATGATCTTTACCAACCTATTGGGATGTCAGATGCATCAGTTGAGAAGGTTATTTTGTATGCAAAATACTCATTTATTCACTTAAATCCTTACTATTTTTTAATGCTCATAGAGTATCAAATGATGCAGGTTTGCTATGTGGCATTTTGGGATGAAATCACTCTCACTGCACAAGAAACAAAGGGACAGAGAATTGGTCAGGATCGATTTATTGGGAAATGGCGCATTGTAATAGTTAAGGATCTCCCTTTTCGAGACCAAAGGTTGAATGGCAAAATCCCGAAGGTGCGAGAATTTTACATCTTCTCATTATTTTATTTTATTTTATTTATTATTTTATGATGTTTCTAGAATTTGCTTGCTCCATATTTCATGCATATATCTTTTCATGAACAATAGATATGATTTACCTTGGCTTGGTGTGATGGTAGTAGCTTGGTGCCAAGTGTGAGAATGTGGGTTTGAATGTAATAATTTAATGCAAAATTGACAATATAAGTTTGGCAACACTTTTCGCCCCTGGATTTGTTTCTGGAAAAGGACAAAGCTGAAGATTCATTCAGCACCTCATATAGGCGTGAAAATTTCTGTTAATGGCCTCTTTCAGAGTTTGCTGTCAATTACTTACTCAGTTTAACCTTGCTTTTAACCTAGAACTATTTAAGACCCTTGCTGGTTTTGGAACTCCAGAAATCAAGTTGGAATGTGCTGCTTCTCAACCCTCAGGCCTCATCTTTATCCCAATTATGGCATAAAAGATTAATCAGTCCCCCCAGAGCAGTTAGAACCGGTCCATTTGAGCATTGTTTTAAATAGGACCCAACATATATCGGGAGACGTCATCTATCCTTAGGGTTTCCTGTGATTTTAGCAACCATACGCCTTACAAAGCATGTATGTTGTTATGGGATGTTGCGTGTTTTGACACGTATGTCAAATACATTATATATATTTATATATATAACTACACACACACACACACACACCCAATTGAAAAAAGATAAACTTTTGACCTGTACTTTGATAAACCATACTTACCAAGGGCTTGTAGCCTAGTGTTATCTCCACTACCTTCGAAAGTGAGGTGAGGGTTCAAATCCCACAAATCGGGGTTTGAGTTACTTGCGAAGGAAATTTTTATTTTTTTTCATAACCCATCATTTTTAAGTGTCTATTATCATAAGGCTCCACTTTGTAAGAAAGAAATTAATATTGGAAAGTGAAAGTATAAGAAAGAAGTAAATTAAAGGAAACATTATTTTCTTGCATGTAGGATGAAAAATTTACATGAAAAAATCGTGAAACAATACTTCTTTAACTTTTCAACATTAAAAAATTTACAAGAAAATACACTATACCATGTTTTTTTGCAGGAAAGTTTTGGAAGCAAATTAAGCCGTTATTGAGAAAGTAAGATTTTCATTTTCTGCTTTCCAAACTTAACTTTCCATCTAACTAAATGAAGCCCGAATAAACATTTTTTTATGGAGCCATCAAATTACAGTTATTTGTAATATATCATGCACATAAGAAAACCAAGTGTTACATTAAATGGACAGGACTTTGTACCAAATTTCATATTATCTACCGTCGTTACATCTCATTTCTTCTTCTTTAAGAAATCATCAAATTGATTGAAATTCTTGGTAATGATATGCTTTTAGTGCTGCACCTAGATGTTCATGGCACACATGTTGTGTAGTAACTAAGAAGGAGGTGTATATGATATGGAAAAGATGTTCCTAAATTGTGGATGCTTTTGGGAAGTATGAAACACATATCTATAATTACTTGGGAGTATTTGTATCCAATACATATAAGCACCTTTACAAAAGTCTTTGATATTCTCTACCACCAGTTTTCTAGTATTAGGCAACAATGGATACTTACTGTTTCTCCTAGTTTTACAAACATTGTGCAAATCTTGAAAATATTCTTCAATTTGATCCATAAATGTGTTTCATTTATTCTAGAATTATGTGGTGGTGAATGCTGATGGACTCTTATGATAGTAACATTGACTCTTATGATGTCCATCCTCTTGTTTTCTTTTCTTTTCCTTTTGGACATCTATCTTTCTCTCTCACACACACAAAAGACGCGCACGATGTTCACGGGTTTTACTTTGAACAGTGTACTGGTGTCCACCGGTTATTCACCATTTGATAAAACAATTGTTGGATCAGAATGGAGCCCCGGTTCTTCCTTTGTTCTTGTGGGCATTTTGCTGATCAGACTGAAGAATAATAATCTTATATTGAGTTGTTTAAATCAAATTATCTAGTTCGAAAAGTATATATCTATATATATACCACATTTTGAGGTTTAAGTATGGTGGGTAAGTCATATGCGATGTGTACTTGGTAATTTTTTTTTATACATTTCTGTTTTGACCAGATGTTGGCCCATCGGTTGTTTCCTCATGCAAGATATTCTATTTGGGTAGACTCAAAGTCCCAGATTAGGAGAGACCCTTTGGGTTTGTTGGAGGCTCTTCTTTGGCGGACAAATTCTGTACTAGCAATTTCAGAACATGGAGCTCGCAGTAATGTGTATGATGAGGCAAAGGCTGTTGTCAAGAAAAACAAAGCCACCCCAGAGGAAGTTGAGGTACAATTGACTCAGTATCACCATGATGGCCTCCCAGAGGACAAGAGGTTTAACGGAAAGAAAGGTATGCTTTACCCATTGGTTCCTTGTTTGAACAGCAGCATTTGCAAACAACATTATTATTTTTAACAATAATATTGGCAAATGTGAATGGAATTCTATGCTGTATAATTGGTATATATTTTAGTACATATACACACACCCATCTGGTGCGACAGTACTTAATCTCAATGTGGTATACAGAGATTTACCTCTCACTGTGGAAGGCAGTTTATAAGCTAATATTTATACATTTGCTGCCTGTATCTCATTCCATGTTTCTGTCATCTTGATCTGCTTTCTTGTATTCGTCCTCTGCTGTTATAATTCACTACCTGCCCTAAAGTTTATGATCATTTATTAAATTGCAGTTTTGGTTCAGTTGTCCAACAGTGTCGGTGTCTATATAGGTGTGTTTGTGCGTGTGTGCATGCGAATGTGAAAGAGGAAGTGTTGGGGGTTGGGGTGTTTATTTACGGCAGCCTTTGTAGAAATTGATATTTGCTTTTCTTAATACTAAGTAAGAAAGAATTATCACCTGTTTCTGGTCTCCACCCGTCAACTGCTCTAATAGGACAGGAATTCCTGTAATTCACTTCGAAAGTGAGGCTGTATTAAATCCTTCGCTATGGACTGATTGTTGTACGAGAGAGTTTGTCGATCCACTTTTAGAATATTCATTCTATATAAA
Source organism: Cornus florida (assembly GCF_030987335.1). Lineage (NCBI taxonomy): Eukaryota > Viridiplantae > Streptophyta > Magnoliopsida > Cornales > Cornaceae > Cornus > Cornus florida. Next base: position 36,419,622 of record NW_026775580.1, read on the forward strand.
TATAACCAAAATGAATTTCAATTTATAATAATAATAAATAGAATTATAAATTCTAAACAAAAATAATAAATAAATAATAATTCTATTTAGATGGGGGGTTTTGTTTAATTACAATGTTTTAGCCTTGCTTCGAAACAGATGTATATTTAATTTGAAAAGCAAATAGCTCGCAAAACGTGGGATGATATCCATATAAAGGGAGAACTTTTGCATTGACCACATTCTTGCTGCAGGAAAGTGAATCAATTCTTCTTCAATGTACTCTAAATTTCTAATCAACAATATTTGTATGTGTAGCTCTAGCTGAAGCTTCTGTGATCGTGAGGGAGCACACACCATTGACTAATATGTTCATGTGCCTTTGGTTCAATGAGGTGGTTCGCTTCACTTCTCGGGATCAACTAAGCTTTCCATATGTTCTGTGGAGGTTGAAAGTGTTAAAGAACATCAATATGTTCCCTGTCTGTACCCGCAAAGATATTGTTAATAGCATGGGCCATGTACGCAAGGCTAAGCCTCTGATAAATTGATTCTTGGTGCTCTGGTTTGGCTTTAACTTCTGTAGTGTTTGTGTAGTATAAGCAAAACATTCTGCAATTACTCCCGAGTTCATCGATTAACATTCTTTATTGGATATGATTTCTTCCTGTAATTGCAACCTTTAGAGTGGCTTACAGTTTTTGTTTCTCTCATTCAAGGTTAGGATTATATATTTATTCTTAATGTAGCTTAGCACAATATTAGATGGTGGTAACATTATTTTGTCATTCTTGAGTACATATGAGAACTTCATTAGAAGTGTTGCAAAGACTGAGTCATGATATCTCTCTCTTTCAAATCATCTAGCAGAGTGGATGAGTTGAACTCTTGTTATTTTGATGTGTTGGTTTCAAGTTTGAACTACAGCCTCTTTGGAAAATTTTGCCACTCCTTTCGGATTCGAATTAACTTGGCTACAACTTGGTTTAGTTCCTGGTTTCATTGAGGAATCTACACAAAATAATGATTTATATTGAAAGTTCATAAATAGGTGTGGTTCAAACGGTCGATTTCAAAGCACTCTTTCTGCTTATGGTTAGCAATACAAGTGAAGCTACTGACTCGGAATAATGCCTGCAGCAGAGAGCTATGAGCAATTGTTTGTACGGATACAAAATAATTGTGGATTCTATATAAACCCTAATCCATGGAAGTAGAGCAGGGTTATCAGAAATTTTAGAAACAAATCTCCGGTCTCCATTGCAGATCGATTGAGGCTCTTCCCGGTTAAGAAATGCAGATGTCCTTATGGGGAGATCATCGCTACCTCCCGAGCTGCTACTTTGAACTATCACAATCGAACCCCTTTTTCCTTCACCTAAACACCACTACCACCACCATCGCCATCGCCATGGATATTTGCAGCTTTATTGATGTTCCCTCCCAGGTCAGTGGTTGCTGTTAGTTAATATGGGTTTGAACTGATTTGGGCCTTGGGTTTGGGTTGGTGTCTTTACTTCGTACAGACCCTTTTGGTCTATGATTGTTAGGTTAAGCTAATTTTGGTTAGTCTTTTGTTTTGTGCTCATTGGGCTGCTGGCCTTCCTTTGTTTAGGCCTTAGGGTATGCCCCAAGTATATTTGTAATTTTTTTTTTTAATTACACACTTATTTACCGGGTAAAAAACGGGGGGAAAAAAAAAATTCAAAAAAAATACGAAAAATTATCATTTATGGTTTGAAATTTTGAATAGCATGAAACTTAATATAAAAGAAATGGCATTATTACAATCTTTAAAATTTCTCAAGAAATCAAAAAAAAAAATATATATTGTGTTTTTTGTAGGAAAATTTTATGGGAGAGATGGAAACGTAATTTTCCCTAAAAAATTTCCTTTTTCCTTGCTAACCGAACTTCTAAAGTGTTCAAAAACTTATAAATTGTTTTTTAAAAAATTTCTTTTCCTTTCTTTATACTATTTCAATCTTATCAAATTCCATGCTCTAGTGGAATTCATGGTTGGATGTTATTTGGTTGCTGTTGCACCCTCTAGAACTGTTTTAGAATTGTTGGAATAGAACTAGTATTGCTAAAGAGACTTGAAACAATTAATACAAATTTGAAGTAGATTTTCCTACTGACAACAATTTTTTGCTATAATTTATATACAGTGTATTATTATTCTAAAAGCATCAAGATGGTCATCGTTGTTCAAGAAAAAAAAGTGTGACAAAAATCAATGGGCGCAAATGTTCGAGCCTAATTGGGAACAATATTGTGGACGTATGAGCGTTTACTTGAATTTTCGAAGATATAGGCCATATCATAAAATATCTCTGCACAAATTCGGAAGAAACACACATTGAAGATGAGAGAGACATAAAGGAAGTATAAGCCAGAATAGATAGATAACAGAGGGCACCTTAAACAAAAACTATTACATATCAAATACCAACAAAATAAAACCCATTTGCAATTCCAAAAAAAGACTTCTAAAACCATCAAAAAAAAAAAAAAAAAAAAAAAAGTGTATGTGTAGGCCACCACCCCAATAACTTATCTTTAAACCATCTTAATTAATATACTTAAATACCAACATTAACCTTCACAGGCTCTTCTTTCTTAACAGTCTCTTTAACCTCACCCTTAGTAGTCTTCATCCCAAAGGTCCCACAACACATTGTCCCTTTGGCATCCACAACAGCTTCTTTCTTGACAATCTCTGGCTTCACTTCTTCCTTTTTTGGTGTCACCACTGCTTCCTTTTTCTGCGCCTTCGTAGCGCACGGGGTTGAGACATAGCTTCCTGAGCAGCAGCTTTTCCTCTCCATCTTCCTTGATATATATATTTTTTTTCGAAATTGCAAAGGAAAAAACAATGGAAGTGATGAAGAATGGCGAAGAGTGTTGTGGGGTATATATAGAAGAATATGAGGCTGCTCATATTCTTATTCATTTATACTTCAATTTATTTTTTATTTGGTGGTCCAATTCAATCAAAATTATCTGTTAGTGTATTAGATAGTTCTAAACCATTTTGTCACTTCAAAACTACTTTATAATATATAATTACACTCTTGTGAGCTTAGTTTTTGACAAATTATTATATGATCCTGAATTATATAGTCGTGACTAATCACAACTCAATAAACAAGTAAAAAGTTGAATAAAGTTGACACATTTACTTAGGTGTCGAATTGTGATTGGCGAGGACCTTATAATCCTGAACCATGTTATTTTAATTAAAGAGTTTGAATTGAACTAGCCATTAAGTGACAATGGATCAAAACCATCTAAAAATTTCTTGTATTTCCTGAATTGAGTTTGCCCTTACCACGTCTTGTCATGCTAGCATAAGCTTTAAGTGTTATTAGTATGACTTTGAACCCTCAAGTCGAGTCCCCTTCCCTAGTTTGTTAAAAAGAAAAAGAGTTGGAACAACGGAATAATAATATTTATAAAAAAGAATAATCCTTGACTTATATTCCATATATTGATGTGAAAAATTATTAGCAGTAATAATTATAAAAAGATCACATTCAAATCAGTACAATTTTCCAATTGAAATATGCAGCCGGAAGATGTGATAGAAGCAATCGAAACATTGCTTGGTTTGTCTAAAATTATTCTTCAATGCATTTGACTTGCTTGATTTGTCACTCATAAAATTATTTTTCAAAACCTGAGAAAACATAAAATATAAACTAACCAGGTCAGAACATTGAACTAAGCATGCCTGTAACTCTTTCATTATTCGGTTATTTGTTTCACTTTTCGAATTATATTAAATTTCCGTAACTGGAATTGAGGGTAGTTTCAAATTTTCAGTTCAAGCCCAACATGAACATTAAATCAGCTGACAAATCGGTCTAAAGATCAGGTTTGGGGTTAAACTGAATTCGAAATTATCCACCCAAATGGGCCCATTTTCTGGACGTGTCTCATGTCCATTGCTAGGAAATACACACAACACACTTTTCAAAAATCTCAGAAACATTTTTTTTTTTTGGTCTGATTTAAATAAAATAAAACAAATAGATGCTTTCTTTGATTTATAGAGTGTTTCAAGCTCGAAATCATTTTCTGCCTAACTACAGTTTCATTGAGCCATTTGCTAAATTCATGTTCAAAATCGAGAAAAATATATCATCAAGACGATCATCATTATTTAAAGAAAAAAAGTGCCACAAACAATATAGGCCATATTGATAAGTGCCGAATATTGCATATTAAAACGCCCTTATTTGTATTAGTTAAGTCCATTAGTTGTCTATACTGAATATATTAGACTTAATTGCATTCTTTTGTCTATTTTCAGGTTGGTTCCCCTAAGAGAGGTAAAAGTAACTCTTTGATAAGTTTTTGAAGATCAAAGTACGCCGTTGCCGGGGATTGTAGTTTTGGCCAAGTCAAATGATCCACGGAGCTCATAATGCTCGTTGTTCAAAGCTCTAGGAAGAAGGCTTGGATTGCTAGCTCATGAAAAGGAAGTCAAAAGTAGCTATTCAAAGGCAGAGAGACCAAGCCCCTCGGGCGCCCGCCCAAACGGGTATAAAGATGGACAACCGTGGGTGCCCGCCATTTTGCAGACAGCTCTGCATTGTTTCTTCCAATGCTGTCCCCTTGACCCTTTTGTGTGGTCCTGATTTCTCCTAGGGTTGGTGAGCCACGAAAATGGAGGGAAAATGAGATTATTTTGGCTAGATAAGGGCTTGGAAGCTATGGTTTTGGAATCTCATATTTTAGCAAGCTTCTAGAGAGAGAAATATTGTACGGTGAGGGGTTTGTGTGTTCTTGAGCTCAAAGGGCGAAAATGGTGGGGATAATGATCATCTCTCCTTCATCCATTGCTCCTATGGGTAACTAACTCCCTATCTAGGGAGATGATGAAGCCCTCTCTAGTAAGCATGTTCTAGTTTAGATTTATTATGGGGGAAATGATGTATATTTATGATTTTTCACAATCTAGAGCATTCATTTTGATGTAATGAATTCTAATCTCCTTAAATGATTATGTTGAAGTTATTGTCTTGTCTTAGATTCTAATTTCTCATGATTATGTGGCTTGTTTTTCATAGTGACAATGGAAATGAGGTTGTGGAATGGTTTTAATGGCATGATGTTTAGGAAGTTTGATAGTCTATAGCTTAGGGCCTTCCTTTGATAGACTATTCTTGATTTCTAACTTCATGTGCTTTTATCATGTGATTAAGGGCTTGATAATCTCTATCTTAGTGAGCATGTCTAAGGCTACACCCTAGTTTAGGTAGTTAAAGCATGAAAAACTTTGATAGGTTATTCTTACATATTGATTTCATGAACTTCTTAAAGGTAATGTAGCAGTTTTGTGTTGTTGCATTCCATGGTCATATTGATATATTGTTTCCCCAAGTTAATATCAACTAACATGTTAATAGGGTAGGTAGTGGATTCACTTCCCTAGACCTCTCTTTCTAGATTTCTTTCTCTTGAATTCCTTGCATTTATTATTTTATGTGCATTTCAATTTTAGTTATTAAGTGACAAACCAATCAAAACTCTATACACCTTTTATCAAACTAAAAGTGAATTTAAAGACCTTGGTTGCCATAAACTAGCAGTCCCAGTGGTTCGACTTACCCGTCCAATAGCCCTATTTTACAATGATTTGTGTTATTGCAAAAGGTTGATTTATTAGTGATCGAATCGCAAACCGATCACATATAAAAAAATATCTCTTGTCAATTATTTTCTAATTTTAAATAGTAACACTGTTTTGATTTGTATTATTACAATAATATTATACTCTTTAAATATCTTGTTTAACCATAAATTTCTATATTTTAAGAAATTAATTAATTTTCTTTGTGCTAATTAAAAGTCCCAAACAATTTCAATACAAATAAAAAACATGCCTCCAGTGAATTTTAAAGTGCCAGATTTCGACTTTTTGCATCTACTAATCTAACTTCTAACACTAAAAAAAAAAATCCAAAACATAACAAAGTGATAAAGAGAAAGAGGTGAATGACAATTCATAAGCTTTATATATATATATAGAGAGAAAGAGAGAGATGAGAGAGAGAGAGATAGAGAGAGAGAGGGAGGGGGAGGGGGAGGGGGCACCTTAAACAAAAATCATTACATATTAAATCCCACTAAAAATAAAAACAAAATAAAACCCATTACCAAATGCCAAATAAGCTTCCAAATCCATCAATGTGTGTGTGTGTGTGTGTGTGTGTAGGACACCCCCATAGCCTTAAATCATTTTAATTAATTTTCTTAAAACAAGCGTTAACTTTCATAGGTTCTTCCTTCTTAACAGTCTCTTCTTTAACCTCAGCCTTAGGAGTAGTCTTCACCCCAACAGTCCCACAACACATGGTCTCTTTGGCATCCATAACACCTTCTTTCTTCACATTCTTTGGCTTCACATCTTCTTCCTTCTTCGGCGACTTCGTAGCACAAAGACTTGAGACATAGCTTCCTGAGCAGCAGTTTCTTCTTTCCATCTCTTCCTTAAGCTTTTTTCTTCAAACTTGCAGAGGAATTACTTTAGTTTGGAATGAAGAATGGGAAGAGGATCAGGAGTATTTATAGAAGAACATGAGACTGCATCATTTATAGTGCAATTTATTTCATTGTACAGGATGAATCTAGTATGACTAGTGATGTTTAGAACATAATTCTCCAACCTTTGGGATTCTATCCATTTGATATAGTGGATAAGCTCATAGGTAGCTCCCATTCACTATATCAAATGAATAGGAACTCTTAAATTTAATAAATAGATTTGAGAGTTAGGTCTAAGAATAATTCTCCATATAGTATGCTTGTATCGTTTAAACAAGGACAATGCACTTAATTTAAATTGCAGAAACCCCAAAGGTCAGGCCTTCATTGACCCTTCACAAGGGTACTTTGTATTCCCTAGATTGATTGAGTTTAAACTGCATTAATTGATCATGTTTTTATAAGGGTACGTTGTCACACCTGTGGGATCCACCCACACGTGTGAATGATCCTGATCGTCCCTACTTTTCCAAAACAGAATCCCAGCTCTTGTTGACAAGGGCAAGAATTATTATGAATATATATTCATCTGCCATAACAAACTTGTTCCTCATACAATGGAAATTTGAAGTAGATTTTCCTTTAACAATAAATTTTTGCTAGAATTTATAAATTATTATGCTAAAAGTATCAAGATGATCATCATTGTCTAAGAAAGAAATGTGACAAAGACCAATGGACAAAAGAGTTCGAGCCCTATTAAGGATAATATTGTGGACGTTTGTATGAACTTTCGAAGATCTTGGCTATGTCAGAAAATATCTCATGTCATCAATATCTGTTTTGGTTTTATTATTTAGATATTTTGATTTGGCTGGCCACACGGTTGCTCGAAAATAAAAAATGATGAAACGTATTATAATGCATTTTTAAGACTTATAAACTCAAATAAATGCCCTAAATGACCCTCGTAACCCTTGTGGCATGCAAACTGATGACCAAAAATAATAAATATGAAAATAGAGAAAATGCCAAAAAAATCCAAAAAATATTGGAACACTACAATCTACTCTCCTTAAAAGATTTCGTTCACGAAATCTACCCTCCTTAAAAAGAGAGGCTCCAACCAATCACCTTTTCAATGGACACATTAGAAAATCCCAAAAGATACCACCTCATAATCCACACTACTCAATTTACCCAAGGTCAAAGAAACAGTCTCACCTCAAGATCGCTAGCACCTAATGCTAGTTATCCCACCTAGGTATTCCTCATATGATACGTCACCTTGAAGACTGCTAGACTAGGGCAGATCTGAATCCAAAATCCAACACACACTATGCAACCACGCAAAGTGCCCTGAAAACGGTCAAAGATAGTGGTCACAAGACCACCTGATACACCCACACCCAAGCTCAACCCACAATCCCAAGGATACGCCCAGTCTAAGACAATGACTCCCAGGGTTAGTAGGGAAGACCCTACTCCGAAGGATTCGAATTACTATCGGGCGGTGAAACAATTCTGAGTCAACATAGTCCTCGATAAACATTACCTATATTACTTATCACATGGCTACATAATCACACGATTACCAAATCAGTTACCAACCACAAGATTAAGCAACTCGTCATACCTATTAGCTCACAAGGTGATCAAAGAAGGCAAACCTTTTAATGATCGCATCAAAGAAGAATCACCTACACTCTCAAGTGTACTATACATACTCAAGGTTTCAAAAATCAAATGGTTAAACCACTCAATCTCAATGAACTCATAATCCTGAAATGAATGCATTAATGTCAATGACAAATCATATCAATTCATAGAGGCACTATCATTCACAAAAGAAACTCACTTTTAAATAGAGCCCTTCAAATCATACCTATATAACATACAACATCCTGTTCTCACTGCCGCTACTCACATGAAAAACTCATTGACCTAAGAATTCTAAACTCAAAAAAATATCCTAAATGACCATCAGAACACTTATGGCAAGCAAACTGATGACCGAAAATAATAAATACTAAAATAGAGAAAATGCCAAAAAATCTAAAAAAATATGAAACACTACAAAATATCCTTTATATATATATATATATAAGGATTGTTCCATATACATGGAGTTATGGACCCTTATTTACTATTTTTATGGAGTCAAAGTCATGATGTTTAAAAAAAAATTGACTTCGGTTAATAAGGGAGCCTCCCACCTTCTACCACTGAAAATAGGGATCATGGGCAAGCAGAAGGACCAGTGGTCACTTTAGTTTATTTTTTGTTTTCTAGTATCTGATCTTACAGCGGGTTCCCCTATTAGAGTGGTTTATGAAGCAGGGTCATAGAAGACGAACGAATTACTTCAACAGGTCCCCGGCTCGGGCTAGGTGGTCCACTAGCCTCCTGACGTGACCTTATTCAAGAAAAATAACTCATAATGTGAACCGAAAACCTTACCTAAAGCGCCTGTCGTAGTTGTTCTAGGAAGCGGTTTCGGAACTTTCAAATCACTTAGAAGCCTATTCGTTAATAAGACGAGTCAAATACGACGAAACTTGAGGCAGAAAGATCCCCTGGCTTCCTTAATGGAGTTCTTCCTCAGTAGCTCAATGGTAGAGCAGTCGGCTGTTAACTGGCGGGTCGTAGGTTCAAATCCAGCTTGGGGATAACTTTTAGTTCTCGCTTTTTTGATCTAGCGACCCTTGTCCTTTGACTGTCTTTCTAAACTAGCAGAATCGTGGGACATCAAAAGGACCAAAAATGATAACGTTGACATGAAAAGTCACTGTTCATTTGCCTAAACTACCTTTAGTATTTTCAGTATCACTTTTGTGCATATAAATACTATTTTTGTGCATACAAGTACAGACCATTTTGATGACATGGTACGTACTGTACAAGAATGATACCTCTGTGCACAAAAGTAGTATTTGCATGTACAAAATAGTTATTGAAAATTAGTAAGCATAATTTTGAAAAATAGACCCATCAATAATATAGTCAACTTCACTTTTTGGAAACTTCGTGAATTTGACACCATAAAATAGTAAATAAGGTTAGATAACTCCAACCATATGTAATAATCCCTTTAACATATTTGACATAGCCAGAGGAAACGACGGATGACTTTTCTTTTTCAAACATAGAGGAAGAAGATGAAAGGGAGCTAAACCAGTGTGGATAAAGATCTATTTGATAGTTGATGGTGCGTATCATATATACATATATATATATATATAAATTGATTTTATATGTTTATATAGATGTATAAATCCAAATCACATATATTTATACACATTCAAAGAGAAATAGAGATGTGAAGATGGAGAGGGCGAGAGAGGATCGGCTAGAGGACAGCAGTCATAGAGAGTGTATGTAAAAGGAAGAAAGAGAGAGAAAGGAACAACCAGAAGATAGGGATAGGAATCCCATTGCATCTTCTTTGGACACCTTGTTTGGCCACAAGGATTGTGTTGTTTTTAAATATATATATATTAATGTCATTTGGGATGTGGAATTTATGCTTTTAAAAAGAAACATACATGGGTTGTGTGCTGGGATTAATTTAAATAGGTTATATATATTAATATAGATAAGAAATTGAACAAAACTTAATTTATTTATAGGGTAAAGTATAGAGACACCTCTGAGGTTTAGGGAAAGGTCATGCAGATGAAAGTTCGCCTATTTTTGGACAATGACACCCCTTCAAGTTTGAAAAATGGACAAAAAGACCTTGAAGATGGTGAATTAACCTTATTACCCTTTGACATAAAATTGATATTTTAATATACTTAAATACCCTTAGATTAAACCCTAACCCAAACCCATCTCAAACCCTAACCCGCCTGTGTAAAGAGCCCCTCTACCACTGTCGCCTCATTATCATTCTCACCTTCTCTCCTCTCTGTTCTCTCTTCCTCCACCCCAACACCAACAGACACACACATACACACATATATACACATATACATACATATATATATTATACATAGATACAAATACACACACACACACACACACACACACACACACACACACACACATATGCAGATGGCGATGGTGAATGAATCCACAACCTTCATCCTTCAATTCTGTCGACCCATAGAGCCTTCATCCTTTGAATCCAACGAGGCTGACTTTAGATCAACAGCCCGCCTTCGATTCCGTCGACCCATAGAGCCCCATAGTAACCTTCGACCTTCATCCTTCAATTCTGTCGACCCATAGAGCCTTCATCCTTTGAATCCAACGAGGCTGACTTTAGATCAACAGCCCACCTTCGATTCCGTCGACCCATAGAGCCCCATAGTAACCTTCGATTCAGTCAATCTGCAGAACCAAGCCTAATCCTCCGATTTCGCTGCCACAAATATCTAGTGCAATCGATCCTTACGGCAAATTGCTACCGGAATCGATGGGGTCGTCGGAATCCTTGGAGCCCATAGTTGCCGATAAGGTGAGTGTAGCGACTGTGACCCTATGAGTTGGATTCCCTTTCTATAGTTGTAGCCTATCCCAAATAGGCTATAGCAACAAGGAGTGGGATAGAAGAAGCCAAGAAAACTTCTGCCTCAAGATCAGAAGTTAGAGCAGCGAGATGGCGATTGTTTGCACCATCCACTTCCGAAGAATCGCTCTTTCTTACATGGCCGGTAATGAATAAGTGAGGGTTATGGTGTTGATTTTATTGTGGGTAATGAGTTAATGGTGGTGGTTGTGAGGGTGAAGATGGGGATTGTTGGCTTTAAGGATTTTATCTAAAGGTCAATCTAATGTTTTGATGATTACGAACCATTAATGATGTTTAAGTACTAATATTTTCATTGAGTGATGTATAGATGATCGATATTCAATCCTCAATGTTGAAGCTATAAAGTTTATTCCAAGCATTTCAAGCTATAGATTCAAGGAAGCCTTAAAAGTTGCAAGAAATCAAAGGCATATCCAATCAAAGAAAAACTCGGACTTTAAAGATCATTCAAGCATTTCAAAGAAAGAAAGAAAGTCTTCATCAAGCCTAAGCGATCATGGTCAAAGAATGAAGAAAATGGTAGATAGGATGGTGGGAGCTTAAGACTTAATGTCAAAGTATATTTGAATATAATTTGAAGCTCAAAAGGATAAGATTATACATATTCATTCTAATTCAGTTTTTAAATGCCTAAAATTTACTCATAAACTTCATATATGCATTCTTACTCAAGCTATACATAATAGGAAGTGCATAGGACTTAGTTAAATTCATTTTTAGTCTTGCACAACAATGGAGCCGCCTCCATTCAAAGTAGAGCATGCTCATTTCTGTCCAGTAGCTAATTTTGGCTCCTGCACAGCAATGGAGCCGACTTCATTCAAAGTAGAGTATGCTTCTTTCAGTCCAGTAGCTAATTTTGGCTCGAGAAACAATTTTTCAGAAGAAGAGCCGCCTCTACTAGAAGTAAAGTGGCCTTCACTATGAGTGGAGCCGTCTCTTGAATGCAATGGAGTCACCTCCACTTCTGCATAACGCCGGTTCCTTTTGGGGATTTGAATTCTAATGAGAATTTTTGCATTTAATGATCTCCAACCACCTTTAACTGCTATATTAAGCTTCATATCTCTATAAATATAGATGGTTGGTCTGTTGAATATACACACCACTTAAAAGAGCATTCAAGAACCATAAATACTTTCCCTTGAGTATTCATTTATATCACTATATTCTCGCACATCATCTTAGAACTTAAGCTTCATTTATATTCTTATCTACTCTAGTTGAGAGCTGAAATTGTACATCATTTCTTTGTGAGAGAAACAGTCTTGTATTTCACTTATATTACTTTAAATTTGTAAGGGTTGGTGTAACCTAAAAGAAGCCTAGGAGAAAGGTGTTCTCCTAGCAAGAAAGAGAAGCAAGGTTTTGCTTTAATTGAAGGTTTGCTCTATACCATTAAGGAAAAGCTCTAGTGAATTTGGGAAGTCTCAAAGGGGGACCGTGAGCCGAGGAGTAGGAGTTTCCGAATCTCGCTAAATCGTCGAGTCATTGTTTGCAATTTTCTACCTCTATCTCTTTTATACTTGTGCTATATATTGCTTAAATATTTCAATTGATTATTGCATGATAGTTAGTTGAAAATAACTTTTATAAATTGCAAAAATTGGCCATTAACTTTATTCACCCCCCTATAGAGTCAATTAGTGGTTAATAATTGGTATCAGAGCCTAATCTCTAGAAAAAGATTTAATCATCTTAGAGAATGATCATGATTAATACAAATTTTCATCAAGAAGGTCAATCTAACAATAGACCTCATTGGTTTGACGGAAATGACTACAACTATTGGAGAATCAAAATGAGAGCATTCTTAAGAGGCCTAGATATAGATGTTTGGAAAGCCACCGAACAAAGAGACCATGGTCCAACCAAAATGGTAGATGGTAAAAAAGTTCCAACAACCGATATTGAATCAACTCTCAATGACCGTAGACTTGTATAATGCAATGTCAAAGCTATCACTAATCTTTATTGTGCCTTAAGCAAAGACGAATTCAATAGAGTTTTGGATTGAGAAACGGCCAAAGAAATTTGGGATAAACTTGAAGTTACCTATGTAGGTACTAGTCATGTTGACGAATCTAAAATGAATATGCTCGTCCATAAATATGAATTTTTTACCATGAACAAAAAATAAACTATTAGTGAAATGTACTCTTGTTTTACTAACATTGTGAATTCTTTGAAGGCTCTTGGAAGGTTGTATACATCGTTCGACAATGTGAGAAAAATTCTTAGGTCCTTGACTAAAAATTGGGAAGCCAAGAAGACCGCTATCCAAGAGGCCAAGGTTCTCAACACACTCCCCATAGATGAACTCATTGGTTCATTGATGGCTTATGAGCTAGAAATCAATGATAGAGATGAAGACAAAGAAACTCAAAATAAGGATCTAACTCTTTAAGCTACTACTAAATAAGTCGTAATTGATAAAGCTCCTAATGATGAAGAAGAAGGAGAAATTGCTCTCATTACCAAAACTATGAGAAGAGTCCTTCAAATGAAGAAGTACCAAAAGAGTAACAACTTCAAAAAAAATGGTTCATCAAGTAAGTAAGGAAAAAGAGAAGCACCTACTTGTTTTCATTGTGGAAAATCGGGACATTTCAAATTCGATTGCTATGCTTACAAAAATGAAAAGGAAAGGAAAAAGAAAGGCAAAACCATGCGAGCTACATAGGAGGATGATGATTCATATGGATCCAAAAGTGACGATGAACTCAATGAATTGGTCAATCTTTGTCTCATAGCTGATGAAGATGAAGTAAACTCTAATCATGACTCATTTGATTTGCAAATTACTTATGATGAATTAGTTGATGCATATAACTATTTGCTAGATGCTTTTTAAAGAATTGCATGATGAATTAGGCAAAATGGTTAAAAAATGTGCTAATCTTTGAAGAGAAAAATTTATCATCTCTCAAAACCTTGAAAAATCTTAACTTGAAAATAAAGCTTTGAAAAAAGAAAAAGAATTAGCTAAAGAATCGGCCTCAATTACCTTAATTTATGAAAATAAATCATTAAAAGTCATTATTGAGGGTCAAATTGAGATTTTAGCCAAATTCACAAAAGGTAGAGAGAATTTGAGCCTCATGCTTGGAAAGCAAAGAAATGCTTATGCTAAGGATGGGCTTAGATATGAATCTCACAACAAAGATTCTTGTTTATTGAAAAAAAGAAAACCTTTGAACAATTATTTTGTTAAAAATTCCTCTTTAAGTCCAAATGCAATTATTGTAAAAAGTTAAGACATAAGATCAATCATTGTCCTATTAGGCCATGTATGACAAAAGAAATTTGGGCTATTAAAAGGATATATATGCCTCTTCCTAACTCTCATGGATCCAAGAACATGTGGGTACCAAAAGAAGATTACTCAAATTCCTTTTGTAGGTTTGCTTGAAGATTCCATATTCATCCAAGGACAAATGGTTCCTTGATAGTGGATGCTCAAGACATATGACGGGAGATCAATCAAAATTTCTTTTCATCAAACCTTATAAAGGAGGAAGTGTTACGTTCGGTGACAATTCAAAAGGCAAGGTCATTGGCATTGGAACTATTGGTATCTCCTCTTCCTTATCTATTGATGACGTTTTACTTGTTAAAGGCTTAAAACATAACTTGTTTAATATTAGTCAACTATGTCATAAAGGATATGATGTGTTGTTTAAATCGGATAAATGCATTGTCAAAAAGGATAATAATGAAATATTTCATGCTCTTAGGAATGGTAATGTGTATACTTTGCTTTTGTGTGAATTACATGATCAAGATGTCAAGTGCCTTGTATCTTCAAATGAAAAAAGTTGGTTGTGGTATAGAAGGTTAGGTTATGCTAGCATGGATTTGATTTCAAAACTATTTAAAAATGAATTAGTCAAAGGCCTTCCAAAGACTAATTTTTCTAAAGATAAAACTTGGAGTGCATGCCAAATAAGCAAGCAAATCAAGTCATCATTTAAAAGGAAAAAAAGGACATAACGACTACAAGATCACTTGAATTATTCATATGGACTTATTTGGTCCAGAGAGAATTGCTACTCTTAGTGGAAAACTCTATACATTTGTCATTGTTGATGATTATTCTAGATTCACTTGGGTATTTTTCCTTACACACAAAAATAAGGCTCATACAATTTTTGCTAAATTTTGTAAGAGAGTCAAGAACGAAAAAGAGTGTAAGATTAAGACCATTAGAAGTGATAGAGGAAGAGAGTTTGAAAATCAAGATGTAGAAAGATTTTATGATGAAAATGGATACAATCATAATCTTTCGTCTCCGAGAACTCCTCAACAAAATGGAGTTGTTGAAAGGAAGAATAGGTCTCTACAAGAAATGGCTGGGACTGTGTTGAATGAACATAAATCTCCTAAAACTCTATGGGCCGAAGCCGTTAGTATCTCATGCTATGTCATAAATAGAGTTATCAGTAGAAAACTCCTTAATAAGACTCCTTATAAACTTTGGAATAAAAGGAAGCCAAACATTGGTTACTTTAAAGTTTTTGGGTGTAAATGTTTCGAATTAAATGACAAAGATAATCTAAGAAAATTTGAACTTAAATTAAACAAAGGCATTTTCCTAGGATATTCTTCTCGTAGCAAAGCATTTAGAGTGTTTAACAAAAGAACACTAGTGGTTATGGAATCTATATATGTTGTATTTAATGAATCACCATTGCCCCCTCTTAGATGTTCATTGGATGATAATGAAGATGTGATTGAGATTGAAAAGAATATTGAAAATCTTAATTTAAATGATCCATCTTTTGAAGATCTCTCCAAAGATAATCCAAAAGAAAATCACTCCCATAAGGACACATTTCCTAAGGCTTGGAAACAAGTACCTAATCATCCAATAAATTAAATTATTGGCGATCCATCCAAAGGAGTAAGGATTAGATCTCAAATTAGTAATATTTGCAATTATGTGGCTTTTGTTTCCCAACTTGAACAAAAAAATATTCATGAAGCCGAAAATGATGAATCTTGGCTCTTGGCCGAAGAATTTAACCAATTTGAAAGAAATGAAGTTTGGTAATTGGTTCCAAGACCTAAAGATAAAACCATCATTGGCACAAAGTGGGTATTTAGGAATAAAAAAGATAAATCGGGAATAATTATGAGAAATAAGGCAAGGTTTGTTACTCAAGGTTATAATAAAAAAGAAGGAATTGATTATGAGGAAACCTTTGCCTCCATAGCTAGACTTGAAGCTATAAGAATGCTCCTTACATTTGCATCCTATAAGAACTTTAAGTTATGTAAAAAGTGATTTCTTAAATAGTTTCATTGAAGAAGAAGTGTATGTAGAACAACCACCGGGCTTTGAAAGTTATAATAGTCCAAACCATGTTTACAAATTGTCAAAAGCATTGTATGATTTGAAACAAGCTTCAAGAGCTTGGTATGAAAGACTAAATGGTTTTTTACTTATTAATGATTTTATTAGAGGAAAAATTGACAATACTCTTTTTATTAAAACCATTGATAGTAACTTATTGGTCATTCAAATTTATGTTGATGATATTATCTTTGGATCAACCAATAGTGTGCTATGTGAAAAGTTTGCCTCAAGCATGCAAAATGAATTTGAAATGAGCATGATGAGTGAACTTACCTTCTTCTTAGGGTTGCAAATCAAACAAATACTTGATGACATTTTTGTTTGCCAATCTAAGTATGTTAAAGACTTGCTAAATAAATTTGGCTTAGAGGAAGTCAAACATGCCAATAGTCCAATGAGCTCATCTTTAAAACTTGACAAAGATGAAAAGGGCATTAATGTGGATATTAAAAAATATAGAGGTATGATTGGTAGTCTCTTATATTTAACTGCAAGTAGACCGGATATTATGTTTAGTGTATGCTTATGTGCTTGTTTTCAATCTTGTCTTAAAGAATCTCATCTATGTGTCGTTAAACGTATCTTTCGTTATTTAAGTTATACCACATTCTTAGGACTTTGGTATCCTAGGCATACATCATTTGACATTGTTGGTTACTCGGACGCTGATTTTGGAGGATGCAAAGTTGATTGGAAAAAGTACTAGCGGGACTTATCACTTCATTGGACAATCATTAGTGTCTTAGTCTTATAAGAAACAAAATTCCGTAGCTCTATCAACGGCGGAAGCCAAGTATATTGTGGCCGGTAATTGTTGCGCTTAAACGTTTTACATTAAGCAACAACTTGAGGATTTTGGACTCTATTTCAATCATATTCCTATTATGTACGATAATACAAGTGCAATATGCATTTCTAAAAATCCTATTCAGCACTCAAGAACAAAGCATATAGAAATTCAGTACCATTTTCTTATGGATCATGTTTATAAGGGCGACATTGAACTTATATTTGTCAATACCGAAAAACAATTGGCTAATATCTTCACAAAACCACTCCAAGAGGATAGATTTTGCTTGCTTAGAAGGGAAATTGGAATGTCCTCAGAAGACGATATAATGCAGTGAAGTAAGTAGCAACAGAGCCGCCTCCATTCAAAGAAGAGCCGACTCTGTAAAGAGAGAGAACCGACTCCACACAAGGGAGAGCAGGCTCCATGTTTGTTAAAAAGAACATGTTCTCAGGATCTTAAGGACGAGCCGACTCCATACAAAGGAAAGCTGGCTCCCCACCTGTTTTGGACATAATCATTCTTGGGATCTCTTTAGCAAAACAATGGAGCCGACTCCACAAAAGGAAAAGTCGGTTCCATATATGTTTTTAATGTCTGTGCTTTTGGGATCTCTTTAATATAGGATAAAAAACGGCTCTATAAGAGGTAGAGCCGTTTCCATGGAAAATGAGAGCCGGCTCCCAACCTGAATATCCCCTTTATACTCTCGGCATCTCTCATTTGAGGCATATCAGTTGAATTTTCAGAGAGTAAAACCCTACGGCGACTTCATCCATATGTTTGGGCACCTCCACTGTTAATTTCACCCAACCCATCCATGCACTGAATCTCTCTCAAAAGTCAACACTCATCTCCCCAGGTAAGATTCATCCCCTCTATTCCTTCTTTCATTAATTCGTTCATCCTCTTAATCCACTATATATAGAATGAATTTTGGAGCTCTATTGCATGCATTGCATTATCAAATCCCCTTTGTCTTTGAACTTATCTTAAAATAGTCTAAGCATGTGTTTTCTATGAATCATTTGGGCAGTATATTGTATGGTTCTATTAGTTTTCCATTTTTAGGCTGAATTTATCATAATTCCAAACCCTAGACCTTGTCGCACAACAATTGTTTTTAGGGATTTCAAGTATGATTTTTCGTTGCACTCAAAATTATGGCTTGATGTGCAAATTGAATTAGGTCTTTTCATTTGCACAAATATTTGGGATTGCCACAGTGAATCTTTAGTCAAAATTGATTTAGGATTTGGGACTTTCATTGTGTTTCCATTGGGTTTCTATTTTGAGTGTTCTTTGTGTATTCAAAATTCTTATACTTTAGAATCCATGGCTTCCTCTTCTCATAGGTTCTCATCGTTCTCGTGCACAACGTACCCAAGATTATGAATCCGACCCTAGTGAACCAAATCTTCCTCCAAGACCCATTCAAATATCTGCAACCATGTTGTATAGAAATCCTACATGTAAGAGGTTGTATGAGAAAAAATTTCTTCATAGGAAAATGGCCAAAGGGAAAGTTCTGTCACACACAATCTGTGACCTAAACATCAACACCTACAAACTATTTGATGCTATTGGCCTTGGTGCATTTGTTGGGATAGACGACAAGTATTATCCCAAACTTGTGAAATTATTTTGCACACACCTTGAAAAAATGCCCGGTGTAGAGAAATTACAGTATTATGTGGCTGGAGTAGAATTCCACCTTGATGTTACTAGCATTGCTCGAATTCTTCATCTTATGGGAGGAATTCAATTTTACTCACCCCAAAAATGGTATAATGGGGAAGGTTTTGACAAACTAGTAGCAATTCAACAAATGAGCTTTAATTCCCGCACTACTAACACAAAAGAGGTCAAAGCCAAGAAATTGACTATGGAAGCTCGCCTAATCCAAAAAGTCATCACATACTCCATTCTTTTGAAATCTGGCAGTCGCTCCAAAGTCTCTCACATGGAAATCTTTTTGATTTGGTGTGTCTTGAATGGAGAGGTCTTTGAGTTGGTGTACATCATCTTTCATCACTTGTATGCATGCAAGAAAAAGAAAATGGTTCTCCTCTACTATGCCAAGATTCTCACTCATATTTTCATGAATAAGAACATTCCACTTAACGACGGCGAATCAGCCGCACAAGGCCCGAGAGATATACTGGACGCCACAAATCTTAAGATGATGGGGCTAAAAAAAGACTGAAACAATGTGTGGTATTATCCTAGGCAAAGAAGGATGGAAGAGGTTAGGGCTAAAGGAGAAGAGATTGATGATGTTGTCGATGAGGAAGAAGAAAATGAAAGTGACGATGACGTTGACAATGATGAGCAAACGGATGTCGGGCTTGATGAAAGTTCCAATTGTAATCTTTTATTGGAAATCCTTGATGTTTCTCGTCAAAATCAAGCCACTCTTGCAAGTCAACAAGAACAAATTAATAATGTTATCACTGCCATTGGAGATATTCATGATAATCTCCGAGAAATGCAATGAGCATATGATCCTCCTCCTCCTTAGGACAGTAGCACCCCCTTTAAAAACTGTTTTGTGCGCTCATTTTCTATATTTACTTTAGAAAAACATCTTTTTAGCTGTGTTTTATTTATTTTTGTCATTTCCTTTTGAAGTACTTATTTTGAACTATGATTTTGTCTATCAAATGGCATTTGTTGTCAACATTCTCCTAATGTATTGAAATATGCCATCTATAAAATGAAAAATTTGCTTTTAATATCTCTTAATTTGCCTTATCTGTCATTTCTCTTCTATATATGCTCTATTATTTCATGAAATGGCAAGCAAATAAATTGTCCTCTCGCCTTTTTGAGATGACAAAGGGGGAGAAATATGAGTGTATATGATGTGTGGTTCATTATGTTTGTTTATGCATATGTTGTTCTTCAAATATATATATTTTGATAGACGCATATTGATAGGGGGAGACTTATAAAAATGCCGTGAAGTTTAAATGCACTTAAATGTCTAAAATATTTGTTGTAAAATCAAGTATGTTATAATATTCAAGATATGCATATCGATAAAGGAAACATTCTTTCAAATGTTATTTCACTTGACAATAAACACATCAATGTTTTGTCATCATCAAAAAAGGGGAGATTGTTGGCTTTAAGAATTTTATCTAAAGGTCAATCTAATGTTTTGATGATTACAAACCATTAATGGTGTTTAAGTACTAATATTTTCATTGAGTGATGTATAGATGATCAATATTCAATCCTCAATGTTGAAGGTGTAAAGTTTATTCCAAGCATTTCAAGCAATGGATTCAAGGAAACCTTAAAAGTTGCAAGAAATCAAAGGCATATCCAAACAAAGAAAAACTCGGACTTCAAAGATCATTCAAGCATTTCAAAGAAAGAAAGCAAGTTTTCATCAAGTCTAAACGATCATGGTCAAAGAATGAATAAAATGGTAAATAGGATGGTGAGAGCTTAAAACTTAATATCAAAATATATTTGAATATATTTTGAAGCTCAAAAGGATAGAATCATGCATATTCATTCTAATTCAGTTTTTAAATGCCTAAAATTTAGTTATGAACTTCATATATGCATTCTTACTCAAGCTACACATAATAGGAAGTGCATAGGACTTAGTTAAATTCATTTTTAATCTTGCACAACAATGGAGCCGCCTCCATTCAAAGTAGAGCATGCTTTTCTCTATCTAGTAGCTAATTTTGGCTTTTGCACAACAATGGAGCCGACTCCATTCAAAGTAGAGCATGCTCCTTTTTGTCCAGTAGCTAATTTTGGCTTTTGCACAACAATGGAGCCGACTCCATTCAAAGTAGAGCATGCTCCTTTCAGTCCAGTAGCTAATTTTGGCTCGAGAAACAATTTTTCAGAAGAAGAGCCGCCTCTACTAGAAGTAAAGCCACCTCCACTATGAGTAGAGCCACTTCTTGAATGTAATGGAGCCGCCTCCACTTTTGCACAAAGCCGGCTCCTTCTGGGGATTTGAATTCCAACGGGAACATTTGCATTTAATAATCTCCAACCATCTTTAACAGCTATATTGAGCTTCATATCTCTGTAAATATAGATGGTTGGTCTGTTGAATATACACATGACTTGAAAGAGCATTCAAGAAGAGCATTCAAGAGCCATAAATACTTTCCCTTGAGCATTCCTTTATATCACTACATTCTCTCACATCATCTTAGAACTTGAGTTTCATTTATATTTTTATCTACTCTAGTTGAGAGCTGAAATTGTACATCTTATCTACTCTAATTTTCTATCTCTATCTCTTTTATACTTGTGCTATATATTGCTTAAATATTTCAATTGATTATTGCATGATAGTTAGTTGTAAATAATTTTTATAAATTGTAAAAATTGGCCATTGACTCCATTCACCCTCCCTCTAGAGTCAATTAGTAGTTAACAGGGATGGTGGTGGTATCGGTGTTAGATCATGTCGGAATACGCAGGGGTGGTTGTTGGGGTGGAGATGGTGGCAGTGGTTTGGGGGCGGGGATGGTGGTGGTTGTGGGGGCGATTATGTGTTGGTTGTTGTAGAGTTTGGTATGGTGGCGGTGGCCAGAATCTGGTTGTAGGATTGATTGGGTACTGAGGGTAATTTGGTCATTTAATTATTTTGATATTGTATAATTAAAATTAATAAAATAGTGAATGGTAATGTTGACTTTTCACATGTTTTACGGCTCTGTTTGGCATGCAAATTTCATAAGGGGTTTCATTGTCCCAAAATAAGGTAAGTTGTATCTAGCAGGCCTTTGGGCAAACCTCAGGGGGTGTTGTTGTATTTTACCCTTATTTATATAATAAAACATTATTTTTTTATTTTATTGCCACATCCTTGGTGTATCTTTGTCTTATTTTTTTAAAATTTTGTATTCTCATACCTGTATCATATCATACTCGTATCCGTGTCCACAAGGGTGGAGCCAATATATGCCCGAAGGCACTTTTCCTGGGCCTCGAGAAATTATTAGATGATCATAGACCATTTGACACTTGACAGACTATTCCAATGAAAACTAATGTTGAAATTTATTTTGAGGCCATTTTCTCAACCAGACAGTTTCAATTAAACTGATCCACAAAATATTAATCGTTCAGAACTATCTAATAATTTTCCGCTTAGTGTGACCTTGCCCCGCCCTTTATAATATGTATGATTTTTATTTATTTATTTATTTTTTTTTTTTTTTACATACATATATATATATATATGTATGAAAATTTTTATATAACGTACTCATAAAATTATCTCATTTAACATTCTTGTTCTTTTCTCTTTTACTCTTTAAATTACTTAGGAAAAAAAAAAGAAAAAGTTAGGCTCCGTTTGGATTGGATGATTTGGAAGGATAAGAAAAGAAAAAAAAAAAAAACAGAAAAGAAAATGAAAGAAAATGTGAAGTTTGGTTGGGTTGTTGTGAGAAAAGAAAGGATTGGAAGAGATTTAGAGGGATAAAAATGAGAAGATTTAGATAGTGTAAATAAGTAATCCTTTCATAATTTCAAAACTACTTTCAAAAAATAAATATGGTAGGACACTTCATAGTATTTTAGAAAAATATATTATAGTCATTTGATTGTTATCATTTTTTATTATTATTTCGTATAAAAATAATATCCTTTGGTTTCGTTTCCTCCATAATTTATCCAAACATAAATAGAGGTTATTGCTTTATTTTTTTTTTTGTTTATAACTAATTTTATCTTTTCTTTTCTCCTATCTTCTTTTTATATAAACAAGCCTTTAAATTTTCTTTCTTAAATTATTAAACTCTAATTTTTTATGGTAGTCTGTTATTTTTCATTATTATTATTATTATTATTATTAATTTTTTTTTTCACTTCTTATTTATATATATTTTTAATTTCCCATTAAACTGAAATCCTGGCTCTGCCCTAAACTAAACAAAATACGTTTAAGAGAGACGTCTTCTATGTTGTTTTGGAATGTTCATGTTCATCTCAATTCTACAAGGATTTGCTGCTGTTATATATCAAGGTATTTATATTTAATTTAATTTAATTTATGAATTACACATCTCTTAAAACCATGAAGTTCTAGTTCTTGGGATTATGACTTTTGTGTTTAATGCGTTACACAAATACTTATTTACATGGAAACCGTAATTTTTCTTTCGTTTATTTGTGGGATGTTTTCCATGTGCATTGTTTCTGTTCATTTCTGATTTTATTTCCATGAATTTTGTGGGCGATTGTAGATTTAATTTTAGCTGATAATTTGAATAACCAAATGTGAAGTAGCTTGAGGGACCGTGTTTTGGAGTCTAACCCAATAAAAGCAATTTGAATGGATGGTATTTACAAGACGGTAGAAAACTAGTTACATAATATGGTTGACTGGTAGGAAGTATAGTATCCGAACCACGAAATGTGATTTGGCAGCATCCTTTGAGTATATATATATATATATATATATATAAAAGTATCATGTAATAATATAGACCCAAACCCACTAGGGTAAAGGTAGATTGGTATGAATTGAGGATTTTTGGTATCAATATTTCAAAAAGTCTTTTGAATCACCAAAAATTATAAAATCGTACCATTTATTGAATACATCATTGGAAAGAATAATGAATGACTACATTGGTTGGCCACATTTTATTCCACGAAGACCACAATACTAAAAAATGAATAAAATAAATCGTAAGGCATTTGTGTGTGTGTGTGTAACCTCTAACAATTAGAAACTACAACATTAAAATTAACTTGCAGCGCGTCCAAGTGGTGATCTAGCATTGCGAAGGTGCTTCTCTTCGGAGAGTAATTTTGCAAATCTGTGGGACAAAAATGTTTGTTAGAATTATCAAAAATAAATAAATAAATAAATAAAGCAAACTATATGTAGAATCAGTAAATTAAGTTATCTTAATACCTCCTGATAGCCTCTTCATTAGTTTCTTCATTAGTTGGCTCAACAATGCCTGTCTCCAGATTTACCCTTGAAACTGGTTTTTTTAGCAATCCTTCCCCAACCTTCACAAGATCCTCTAAATTATTTTTGGTAGCTATATCGACCGAAGATACTATCCCATTTAGTGAGTCATCCTACAATTTATTGATCCAACAGAGTCAATGGAAATGCTTTGTTGACATAGAATTAAAGAAATAAAAAAGTTAATCAACAATGTTGTATAGTAAATCATTTTGTTTATGAGCACGAACACGTACTTGAATACGCAGGTAATTATTTTCGGAGTGAAAGGCTTGAAAAACAACCGAGAGATGGAAATCGACCAAATCAGCACTTGCTTGAGAAAACACATCAACTAATGGGGTGGAACCAGCACTGGTTAACCACCCCAGCGTACCCCACTTAGCTGCTTCATCTGCATCATATTTTTCCTCAGCCTTTGCCGAGCCAGTTCCAAGGGATATAACCAATAAACGACCATAGTCCATTTTTGAAATAGCAAGGAAGTCGGGATTTTCCTGCATGATCTGCTTTGTTACTTCACCGATTGCAATCAAAGTCTGAAAGATTTCAAATATAATGCCAGTTAGAAACATATATATCCAAGGAAAAAAATGTTGTGAAGAGGTACAGGTACAATAAATCAAATTGATAGATACCGGATTATTTGCAGCCACTCCACCATCAATTAGGTTAAATTCTCTCACTTTTCCAACGGGGTCCTTTGTTTCAAAATGATGTGCTGGAAGGTATGTTGGTGCTGCTGAAGTTGCAATGCATATATCTGAGAGTGAGGCGTCCAAGCTTGGGTGGTTGTTCACGTCATAGGTGGAAAAAATTGTTGGCTGGAGTCTCTTGATGTCGAACGTTGGTATTGCGACATTAGTCAATGTCTGGTGTAGTTTTGTGTTTCCTAGTTTTTCCTTAACAATGCTGTGGTGGTACTTCCCATCGTATTTTGGTCCCGATAGGGCTTTAATTATCTTCGTTACATGAGGAAATGGAGAGCTGTTGTTCAAGAAGTTCAACCATATTAGTTAAGAACCATAAAAAGTCAGTCAGAATTAGTTAATTAGCATATAATTAATTCGTTATAAATAATTACCAGACTTGAGGAAAGATTTTAGGGCAGTTTTCGAGGTAGAAGTCTTTGATATCCTTGGCTGTGAACAAAGGACGGTTCTTTTCATTCGGTGCAGTAAGCATGGCAGTCACAAGCCCACCTGTGCTTGTCCCTGCAATCACATCAAAGTAGCCTGCAATTCTTGCATCCTCACCATCCAGCTTCTGCACCATATGAAAAAAGCATATAGGTCAGTTTGCACTTCAAAGAGGTTAGCATTTTAATTGCATGAACTAGGCATTGCAAAACATTAATTCAAGTGAATGTTGGAGTGTTCTATTTTAGAAAGTAGAAGTTTATGACGTACTTTTGCATGAAATTGGCATGAAAATTTGCTTAATGAAAGTCTGAAAGATTAAAACTTCTTTTGACTTTATATAAGTATTGAAAAAACACATTTAAAAAACCATATTTTGACATTTAAGTACAGAAGATGGTACTCTACCTGTAGCTCCGACTCCAGAAAGCTGAGGATTGTTCCGGGGATAATGCCTCTCATTCCACCTCCATCAATGCTGAGAACTGTGATTAAGTTTCCATAAGTTGGGGGCTGTAGGAATAACTTTTGTCCTTCGATGTTACGAAAAGGGTGAGAGAGAGAGATTGAACTTTTAGATAGCCGAAGAAATTTGAAGTTTTAAATAGCCTTGGAGAGAGCCTTGAAGGTTTTTTGATCTTGAGAAGCATTTTTCGAAGAGGATCGATATTTATAGAATCCTTATCCTACCCTTCTTATTCCTTGAGATTCGACGATTTCATGAACGATGCATCTGCTTTGAAATTCGTACACCTCCGAACTTTCTTCATGCTTTGACGATACAAATTAAGCATGAATCAGCTGAAAATTCGACATTCCAAAACTAGTCCTCTAGGTTATCTTTTGCTTTGGCAGCTGCAAAAGATGGTCCCCTATGTACTATATATGAGAATCTTAGGTAAGACTTATCTGGGAATTGTACGTAAGAATGGTCCAATTAAAATAAACTATTTTCCCAGACAATCCAATGGTGCTCATGAATTGGTTATTTTCCTCAAACAAATTATACAACCTCATCCAATGGCCAATAAATTGTTGACTGTCAACTTCAATGTGTTACTGTCTGGTGCATAAATTGATTTTTTGAGGTTGCTGGTGCTGCCTACTAGCTACTTGAATTCTTAACACATGTATCATTTGCATTCGAGGAAAGCTGCGCCGAATCAATTGAAAAGGAAGAATCAGCCATGAAAATTGGTGAGAGGAACTCTGCAATTCACGCGTTAGTAAGAATCAACAATGGTAAACCATTCAACCATTCCTCCAGACCTCTTCAAAGTTGTGAAAGTGTTACAATGTTGGACATGGTATAGTATTGAGAACATGCACATAAAATCACTTAAATATGCTTTTCTTTTGCAATTGCATAGCTTGTGGACTCTTACCTAACATCAATTTTATGCTTTGAATCCATTGAACTTGGGGTTTTATTAGGAGGCCACAATTTACAAGACAGACTTTACTTTTTAAGAGAATTTATGGATTCATATAAACAGTGCAGGATATTTACATCTGTAATATGGTTTTAACATTTGTGTAAATTTTTCAAAATTGATTTTGATTCTTTTGACCACTACCCACCATAAGCATGGTGAGCAACAATTAAACAACGGTAATTATTGTGCTATGTCATAGATGAAAGTTGAAAGGAAATGGATGTGCATGGTACTAGCAGACTGATGTAATGTGCCCATCAGAGGTGCTTGGATGGTTCCATGTGGCTCTAAATGCGTCTTCATTTTAATGATTAGTTACTGATCATACGTAAAATTGACAGTGAAGAACCTGTTTTATCTGATTATTCTAGTTATATATATGTCCTCATTAAGTTTCATACTCTAAATGACCAATTACTGTTGCTCTCTAAATATTTTTCTCCTGGAAAATGTGAAATTGGATTGTTCTGCAGAAGTAGACTTGATCAGTCACCTTAAGAGATTACAATAACAAGAAATTATATGCCAAACTAGGAAATTAAAAATTACTAATTCTGTGGAAATGGATCTGCGACTCCTCTTTCTCCTTCAGTTTTAAGTATGACGTAGATGATTCTTGATTCTAAATTCCATATGTTTTGATGTGATCTCAGATTTTTAATTCTTAGTTGTGAAGAATGAGAAGGTAAGACGAAAAATGGAAGGCTTGGAAGCCTTGGTTGACTGTTAGGAATTGACCAAGGGCTACTCTAAAGTATGCTTTTTGTTTCTTATTTATTGCCTTTTGCACTCTGTTTGCAAGGTGTGAAGCTTCAAAGATGTCAGCATTCTCAGTTATTCTCTTTTTAAATTAGGAAATATGGATAGAGGCTACAAGTATTTAAAAAATGTTGTTTCAATCATCACATCACCACATTTCGAACTAATAAATACTACAAAATGTACACTTTCTTAGTCTTGCATGGGACTGTTCTTCAGATTGAAGTGGTTAGGTAAATATTTGGCTAAGACAAGCGAAAAGGTAGATGTTGATGACATGATCTTAGAGAAAATTGATGTGGCGTTTCAGGCAACAGTTGCATGTTGCAGCGATTAGCGATTGATCAGATCTAAATTTGACAGTAAAAAAATTATATTATCTGATTCCACTTTTATGTACTAAGTTTCATAACCATAGTGACCAATATTTCTCCCTAAGATACTTATCTTCTGGAAAGTGTTAAATTGGAATTGGATGGTTTCTAAACTTGATCAGTCACCATAAGGAAAAGGAAGTGCAAGAAATTAACGAGACATCCTAAAAAATTTACTAATCCTGTGGAAATGGATCTGTGACTCCTGTTTCTCCTATGCTGTAAGTATTCCTTGGATGTTTTTCTTGGAAAGGTGGACATTTTTTATGGCACGGAGTATATTATTTGGCTTCTAGAATCTTCCATTCTTCTTCCTTCATATCTATATAATATTAATCATCATATTGGAGTGTTGTCTTATGACAATTGAATGCTATTAATTTTGTGATAGACATCTACAATCCTTGTAGAATTACTCCAAAGAAGTGTGGGGGACGAGTTTGCCCTAGGGCATCGTTGAAGGCATGCCTCAGTCTCAAAATTGGTCGATAAGTTTCTAATCTCATTGTTATTTTTCATTACCTATAATAATAATTATTATTATAATTATTGATTATTTTGGGCATTGAATTTCTCTGCAAATTTTCTTTGGTTAAATATTTATAGGAACAAGACTAAGTTTAATCCTCTTCAATGTATAGTATAAGTGTAACTATCCGTTGCAACTTACTTAAATAAGAAATCCCCAAAAAATTTATTGAATATGTGGAAACCTAAAATTTTTAATGCACTTTTAAGTGTTTATTGGATGCTTTCTATGTATTTTCTATTCGATTCTGATTTTAATTATTTTCTTGAATTTTGGGGGCAATTCTAGATTTTTTTTTTGGAACAGGAAACCCTTCCAAACACCGTCCCTTTAGGCTTATGGCTGCAACGTAAACCTTCGATGTGTGCTATCACCCGTAAATTACACCTATGAAGTACAGTATCATTTAAATGTGAAGGAGTTTGAGGGACCATGTGTTGGAGTCTAACTCACAAAAAACCATGTGATTATATACCTTATGGTTGACAGGTATGTGAGACAAGTACTCCAAGTCTTGGTTGACTGGTAGGAAGTATAAAGTCGGAATGATGAAATGTGAATTGGCAGCATCCATTTAGATTTTCAATCTGAGTTGACAATTAACGACCACTATAACAAAGAGTATAACAACATCAGAACTACTCCAAATTTTATCTTTTAGCTTTACAAATTGTTTGTGCACACCCAATATTCAAGGTAGAAAGATGGCAAACACTACTCTCAGATTATATAACAATATAGGTTCTCCAAAATTAAATTCTCCTTTATTTACCTCTATTTTTAACTTGCTGTATCTGATTTGGATGGCATAAAAGATGACTGCATTCTGGATCAATCACCGAAAATTCTTTAAAAATTTTACAATGCATTGAATACAACAATCGGAAGTATAAAGAATGGTTACATTACTTGTCAACATTATATCCCACCAGGACGATAATAGAAAGGAAAAAAAAAAGGAACCAAATAAATAAAAAGGCATGCCTGTATAACTTGCACAGCCTCTAAAAATTAGAAACTACAACATTTGAACCCTAACTTATATTAAAGTCTTTTGGAACTTGCAGCTCGCCCATGTGGTGATCTAGCATTGCGAAGGTGCTTCTCTTCAGAGAGTAATTTAGCAAATCTGTGAGACAAAAAGTTTGTTAGAATAATCGAAGATAAATAAATAAATGAACCAAACTATGTGTAGAGTCAGTAAATTAAGATAAATTAATACCTTCTGATAGCCTAACTGGTTTTTTTAGCAATCCTTCCCCAACCTTCAGAAGAACTTCTAAATTATTTTTGGTAGCTATATCAACTGAAGATGCTATCTCATTTAGTGAGTCATCCTGAAATTTTTTGGTTCAACAGAGTCAATGGAAATGCTTGGTTGACATAGAATGAAAAAATTAAAAAAGTTAATTCAACAATATTGTATAGTAAATCATATTGTTTATGAGCATGAACACGTACTTGAATACGCAAGTAATTCTTTTCAGAGTGAAAGGCTTGAAAAACAACAGAGAGATGGAAATCGACCAAATCAACACTTGCTTGAGAAAACACATCAACTAATGGGCTGGAGCCACCACTGGTTAACCACCCCAATGTCATCTGCATCACATTTTTCCACAGCCTTTGCCGAGCCAGTTCCAAGGGATATAACCAATAAATGACCATACTGTTTGGCTCACAAAGTGGTCTGAGGTCACTGGCCAATGAATGGCTGACTTGAAACGCGGGCGTGCCATAGTCCTGATGGACTCGAATATTTTTAGCGAAAGTTGGAGAGTAGGAATGACCCTCTCCTTAAGATTGCTATTGCCTTTAAGAAAGGACTTTAAACATTTAAGATAGATATCAATTAGAAGCAAATTAATTGAGCAATAAATATACCTGAATCTGCAAACCTTTCTTCATTGAACTTTGGATTGATTACAATGAGGAATGAATTACAAATTCTTGATTGAAATGGAAACTAAAGTATTGAATGCTGAAAGATGAACTAAGTACTAAACTGATAGTGATAACTAAACTTGATGAAATAAAAGCTAAGTGTTTAGTGATATGAATGTTAAAGGCTTGAACTTTAGAAATGGTGCTGGACCTCTTCCTTATGAGACTTGAGTAGGTATTTATAGAGGCTTCAACCTGGTGTTGTCCCTTTCAATCCGTTGTTCTAGAAATTAAATGGTTACAAGTTGAAAACAACTTCTCTTAACCATCTTGCTAAGCTGGTCAGGTTGGCTGGCTTGCATATCTCTCCATGGGCAGATACAAATGTGTCTGGCATAGTATTTTTGACTAAATGATGCATCTTCTTTCATGCTTGATGATTTTGGTCTTCAAGCTATTTTCAGCTCTCTGCACCTGTCATGCCTGGCTTAATCTATATATTGGCTATGGGATCATCTGATTACTAACAATTCTGACTTTCTTCATCAGGTGTAAGTGAGAACCTTCCATCTATAGTTTTGAATCTCTGGACCTTTGACATCATCAGGTTGTATTTTTCTATTTCAACCTTTCTTTAAGTTTCCAGACCTGATTTGTTGGGTTCTTGAGACATTGGGATTCACAGCTGGTCCTCATTTGAGTCACACCAAACACTTTTCAAGTGACTATGGCCCGAAGAGATATTCGATCCATCCTAGTATGAGCTTGTCCATCAATTAGGCGTGCTCTCGATCACTGGCCAAGACTCTCGACCACTGGTCAAAACTCTCGACCCTGGTTGGTCGAGAAACTTTCTTAGGTCATAATGACTGAGAGATAATGGCCGAGACTCCTGATCATAACCATACTGACTGAGAGTCTTGGTCGTGACCATACTAACTGAGAGTCGTGGTTGAGACTTTCAATCATGACCATAGTTGGCTATGACTCCTGATGATGACTATAGTGACTGAGAGTCTTGGTTGCGACTCCTTATCATGACTATGGTGACTGAGAATCTTGATCATGACCATAGTGACACTGAGAGATAATGGTCGAGACTCCTAATCATAACCATAGTTACTGAGAGTCTTGGTTGAGATTCCTAATCATGACCATGGTTGGTTATGAGCTCAATACTTTATCTCAGTCCTAACGGCCTAAGAATTCCATTCTTCTTAATTTTTGACCTTAATTCTGATCACCGTGATTAGAAATTAATCTTTTCGGACCAATAATTATGGGCCGACCTAGAGTTCAGACCTCGGGATTTTTTACCACATGGCACGATTACTTTGGATTATATTTTAGGTGTTAACAACTGCCCCCCAACTCTATGAAAATGGCTTCATGCCGAAATTTTGTAGAGTTGTATTTATTTAGGCCAATTTCTATGTTCAGCCTGTTGTATCTCATGTATGACTGATTTTTAGCCTTGACACTTATCCAATTTCGAACCAACCCATACTTTGGTGGCTTTCCAGAAATATGCATATCTTGAAGTCTCTAATTTGCATCAACAGTTTGCCCTTAGGCTTGGAGCTTATGATCGACCTGCATTACTTACTTGTACCAAGCCCTTATCTGCATTAAGTGACTTGTACCTATTTGTTGCTTGCATTAAGTGACTTGTACCTATTTGTTGCTTGCATAACTCACTTGTACCAAGCCCTTATTTGCATTAAGCGACTTGTACTTTGGCCACTTTGAAGCTTCCAACTTGTTCATGCTTCAAAAAACACACCAAACCAAAACACAAGAGCATCTATAGAACACTTTTAGAGAGAGAAATAGAGAAACCCATTTAAAGCAAGAGAGAGAGAAGGGAGCTATGTAGCAGCTTGATGATGATGTGCAGATGAGATGGCCGTGTTGGTGCTGATGATGTCTTAGTCTCAGAGTAAGAGCAATGCCAACAGAAACACCGACGAAGTGAAGCCCACGGTCTTCCCTGACTTTAAGGTTCAGACCTGTGGGTTAGATTCGTCGCCTGAAGAAACATGCAAGTCTCCATTGCAAGCATAATGCTGTCATCCTCATCAGCGGTGTTACTGCCGAAGATGGTGCTCACACCGTTATCCATCATCCATCATCCATAACCGACAGTTTTTGGTTTTGGGTGAGCTTCACATTGACCCACTTGTGACATTGGCGAGCTTTGCAAACTGCATGCATGGGCAACTCTCTGGTGATGAGTTTGTTATTACAATTACCCAAGAACATGAAGAGTAAAAGCAAACACGTAGGCTCCAATCCTTCTCTAAACTTAAAAGGGAAAAAATATGGATTGAACTTTTTCTGTATTAGCTCTAAATTCTCACAAGTTTATACGAATTCTCCTTGTAAGAGAGAATACAAGCACAAAATCAGGAAACTGATTACAATAGCTAGATGACCTAACTAATTTCCTAATTTACAGCATTGACCAATATTATATTTTTAGCAAATATTTAAAGCTAAAAAAACTCCTAATATATGGTAGTATTACTATCGAATCTTTCTTTTTCAACATTCCCCCTGAAGCTGGTTTGAAGATATCCTTCATAGCCAGCTCAATTAGTGTATTGAACTGTCTTGTAGGAAGTTCCTTTGTAAGCACATCTGCAACTTGCTCGGTAGTAGGAATGTACGGCATACAGATCAATCCATTTTCGAGCTTTTCTTTGATGAAGTATTTTTCTACCTCCACGTGCTTTGTTCTGTCATGAAGCACTGGATTGTGAGCGATCGAAATAGCAACTTTATTGTCACAGTACACTTTCATAGGCAACGGATTAGAGACCTTTAATTCTTCTAATAGTCTCTTAATCCACAACACCTCACAAATTCCATGAGCAACTGATCTAAACTCGGCCTTTGCGCTGCTTCTTGCTACCACATTCTGTTTTTTACTCCGCCAGGTGACAAGGTTACCTCTAACAAAGGTGCAGTAGCTAGAAGTTGACCGTCTATCAAGAGCACTCTCAGCCTAATCCACATCAGTATAAGCTTCAACTTACAAATGCCCACGGTTTTTGAACAATAGACCTCTTCCAAGAGTCCCCTTTAGGTATCTGAGAATTCTGTAGACTGCATCAAAGTGTTCTCGTCCAGGTGAATGCATGAACTGGCTAATCATGTTGATTGTAAAAGCTATATCTGGACGTGTATGTGACAAGTAGATCAGTCTTTCAACAAGTCTTTGATACTGCTCTCTATGCAGAACTTCTTCAGCTTTAGAAGGCTGCAGCTTAAGGTTAGGCTCAATGGGTGTCTTGGCTGGTTTACATCCTAGTAGACCTGTCCCACTAAATAAATCAAGAACATATTTACGTTGATTCACAAATATACCTTCTTTAGATCTAGCAAACTCCATTCCAAGAAAGTATTTTAATGCACCCAAATCCTTGATCTCGAAGTCAGCTGCAAGTCTTTTTTTTTGTCTCTCCAATTCTTCATAGTCATCACCTGTCAAGACTATATCATCCACATAGACAATTAAGACTGCAACCTTGGCTTCTCTACTATGTTTGTAGAATATGGTATGGTTAGCTTGGCTTTGACAGTAGCCACTACTCTTCATAGCTCTCCCAAATCTGTTAAACCAAGCTTTAGGGGACTGTTTGAGACCATATAAAGATTTTTTCAGTCTACAGACTTTATTAGGTCCCAATTTTTCCTCAAAAGACCTCTTTCTCAAGATCTCAATTTAAAAAAGGCATTTTTTACATCTAACTGGTGTAATGGCTAGTTGAAATTCACAGCCAAAGATAACAAGATTCTGATTGAGTTTATCTTGGCTACAGGAGCAAAGGTTTCCTGATAATCAATTCCATAGGTCTGGGTGAACCCCGTTTGCTACTAGTCTTGCCTTATACCTCTCTATGCTACCATCAGCTTTACATTTCACAGTAAAGATCCACTTGCAGCTACTGTTCTTTTCTCCTTAGGTAAATCAACTATCTCCCAAGTACCACTTCTTCTAAGAGCATTCATCTCTTCTATCACTACTAACTTCCAATTTGGATCATCAAAAGCTTCCTGAATGTTTCTCGGGATAAACAAGTGTGAGATTTTTGAGGTAAAAACCCTATAAGTATGAAAGAGTTTTTCATAAGAAAGGTATTTGGCAATGGGATATTTTGGATATTTGGTGCAAGTTTAAGTACCTTTCCTAACAGCTATAGGAATATCAAGGTCTAATGGTTCTTGGTTAGGAAAAGCAACAGAAACTGAAGATAAGTTAGGGACAGAACTACCTGTGATATCTGGAGGTCCAATTTTCGGAGGTCGAGATTGATCATTTCCAAGAGGAATAGGCTGACTTTGACTCTATTGATGAGGTCTTCTCCGAGTATAAACCAGAGGCTCAGTATTGGGAACTTTTGTGCCCGGTTGTAGTGATTCTCCCCCTGTTTCAGATACAGTAATGTTTGGCACTATATGACTAGGATTCCCTTCATTGTTCTCATTAGTTTTATCACATTGTTCCTAACTTTGAATCTCGGGAATAACAGTAGGATGAGAAGAATGAGGTGAAGTAGTCAAAATCACATTTGGTAAAGGGGTAGGAGATAAATCCCAAAAATTTTCTTCCATCACCTTATTCTCCCCCTAAAGAGAATTTTTGTGAAAGAAGGATTTATTTTCAAAGAAAGAGACATCCACCTCTTAACCCTATTCATGGATATATGTGTGTGGGTTTGTGATATTATCAATTTCTTGTTTGGGGATTATAGCACTTATATCCCTTTTTATTAGAAGCATACCCTATGAAAACACATTTTTAAGCTCGAGGATCAAGTTTGGTCCTATTATTGGGTATATGAATAAAAGCTATGCAGCCAAAAACCTTTAGAGGTAAATCTGAGTATATCCTCGATAAGGGAAAAATTCTTTTGAAACATTCTAATGGTGTGCTATATTTTAAAACACGCGTAGGTATTCTATTAATCAAATACGAAACTGTTAAAACAGCTTCCCCCCAAAGATATTTTGGAACATTTATTGAAAACATTATAACACGAGCCACTTTAAGTAAATGTTTATTTTTTCTTTCAGCAATTCCATTTTGTTGAGGGGTATCCACACAAGTAGACTGATGATGGATACCCTTTTCTTTCAAAAAACTCCCCAAAATTTCATTAAAATACTCGGCTCCATTATCGGTGTGAAAAATGCTAATTTTTTCTTGAAATTGAGTTTCAACCATTGTGTAAAAATTCATAAAAAGTTTGTCAACTTGACTTTTTATTCATCAAATAAACCCAACATAAACGGGTATGATCATTTATAAAGGTAACAAACCATTTTTTTTAGAGATAGTAGTGACTCTTGAAAGTCCCCAAACATTACTATGTATTAAATAAAATGGTTTTGAAGAAGTATAAGGTTTTGACAAATAAGTAGTACGATGACTCTTAGATAAGCAACAACTTTCACAATAGAAAGATGAACAATCCAAACCCTTAAATAAAGTAGGAAACAAATGTTTAAGATATGGAAAGCTAGCATGTCCTAGTCTTAAATGCCAAAGCATTATTTGTTCATAAACAGAATTAGAACTAACACTACTAAGGCCCTGAGCCTTTTTATTACTGGAGAAGTTACCATCAAAGTAGTAAAGTCTATCTATTATCTTAGCATTGCCAATCTTCTTTCCGAGCTTCGGTTCTGAAATTCACAGTAAGAATCACAGAAAATTACACGACAATTAGATTCTTTGGTTAGTTTACTCACAGACAAAAAGTTATAGGCTAGTTTAGGAACATGGAGAACAAATTTAAGATTTATATTCTCGGATAATTTTATCAAACCTTTTCCTGCAATAGGTGAGAAACTACTATATGTAATTCTAATTTTTTCAACGCTAGAACATGGTGAGTAAGTGCTAAAAAGATTGGAAAGGCTGGCCATATGATCAGAGGCTCCAGAATTAATGATCTATGGAGCAGAATTTAAACAACCTGTTTGTACAAGAGAAACACTAGGAATACTAGATGAGAAATTAGATTTCAGTAGCTTCAGAAGGTGATCCATCTGTTCTTTGCTGAAGAGACTTGTCTTAGCTTCGTTGGTAGTAGGAACCGCATGGCTATTTCTGTCACCAGGCTTGCTACTCTTCCAATTCTCAACAGGCCCGCTGGTAGTCTTCTTCCCTAACATTACATGTCTGCGGCTCTCTTCTTTTCGAACCTCAGCAAATACCTCACCAATTGGAGGAAGTGGAGTCCTGCCAATGATCCGTCCCCGTACTTCATCAAATTTCACGTTGACCCCAGCAAGGAATTTGTAAATGCGATGAGAATCCATGGTCCGTTTGTAGTGATTGGCATCTTCAGTGGATTCCCATTCATAATCAATGAACATATCCGTGTCTTGCCAAAGGCGCTTCAATGAATTGAAATATTTGGTGAGTGAGTCTTCTCCTTACCAAATCTCACCAAGTTTCAAAGTGAATTCGTAGACCTGAGACTGATTTCCCAAATCAAAGTACGTCTGATTCATGTTGTCCCAGAGCTTCTTGGCCGTGGGGTAGCACATATAGTTGGAGTTAATATCCTTTTCCATAGAGTTCACGAGCCAAGTCATCACCATTAAATTTTCTGCATCCTAGGTTACGTACGTTGGGTCCTCCAATGCTGGTGCCTTCTTGTCTCCCGTCAGGTACCCGATCTTTCCTTACCCTTTGATGTACATCCGAATGGACTGGGACCACTATAAATAGTTGTCACCATTAAGATGAATAGTGGTGATCTTAACCGAGTGAGAATCGGTATTGGGGGCTTGAGTTGTAGTATTGGTTGGCTGGGTTGTGACAGGCGGGGTTAACACGGAGGAAACGTCAAACATGGCTGATCAGCGAAGAAATTGTGCAAAAAAGAAAAGGAGAGAATACAAGCACAAAATCAGGAAACTGATTACAATAGCTAGCTAGCCTAACTAATTTCCTAATTTACAAAATTGACCAATATTCTATTTTCAGCAAATATTTACAGCTAATAAAACTCCTAATATTTGGTAGTATTACCATCGAATCTTTCTTTTTCAACACCTTCTTTATATTATGACTAGTTGGGAATTATTCAGCATCAGAAGAAACCTTTTAATTGTTACCTCCCTTTGCAATTATCTGATTCTTTTTCTACACTTTACCATGAGAAAATCTAGTACGCCTGATTAAGAAAACTGTAAACTCTTTATTCTTATCATGGAATAGATATATTAAACTGTCAATTGCTCCAAAAGCGTAATTAATTAAGAAATGGGTCCAATTGCTTTTATACTACAAAGGACTACAATTATTCGTCCCTTGAAAGGCGTCGATCATGAAGAGAGTGTCGGCCTTGTTGAATTATTTACAAGTATTGTCTCCCATAAGCTCCCTAGTGTCCTCTATTCCATCCCCAACTGCTGCAAACAAATTGCTTGATGAAAACTGCGTCGGCACTAGTGGGCTTCTTGATGAACATTGCCTATAACATCACCCACCAATTGTCAGGTATACCATATTTAGTCAATGGCTCAAGCATCGATGTCTTATCTTGACGGCTGGGTTGGGAGCTCAACGTGCCTTTACTTGCTATTGCACTGGTGTATTTGGCACTTGGTTATTATAAACAATTAAGCGTAGCTATTTTTATTAAGAAGCCAACTGATTGCCACCTTACTGATGGATCACTTTCTATAGGCAGTACATCAAAGCCTATAGCTTCAAAGCCCAATGATGCTCAGCTTGGATCTCCCACGTGATTGCACATTTGGCTGTTAATCACCACTTCAACTACCTCCATCTATCACCTCAGCATCATGAACTTATTTTGATGAGTTATAAACTCATTCTTTATAAACCATCTCTGCCAAACGAACTTCATAGCATATAGAAAACATTTAACTCCAGAAAGATTACTTATCTTTCTTCTTGAATTCTCAGTTCGTCTTGGAGCTTCTTGGTTCACATACTTGTTCGTGAAAATTAAAGGCCCAACAATCTTTAAGGTGGATGCAAACAAACCCATCATTAGAGAAACTACTCCTTTGATTTTGAATAACCCATGGTCTGTTGTTTCCTTGTTTTTTCTTTCACCTGAGAAATCCAAGAAGCTAAAACACGAATAGAGGGTGCCATCACTGTGAGAATAAGAAAGCCGAAAACGGCGACCACTGGTATCTGTATCTCTTTTTGGTTACTTTACCAAATGGGTTGAGGCGATGCCCATGAGGTCAGTGCACCAGGACGATGTGATTCGGTTTATCAAGCAACATATTATTCATAGATTTGGGATCCCGGAATTAATCACAATTGATCGAGGTTCGGCCTGTGTTACTAAAGAAGTACAGAGATTTGCAACAGAGTGTGGGATTAAGCTCCTAAACTCAACCCCACACTTTGCACAAGGAAATTGTCAAGCTGAGTCGTCTAATAACACGGTGAAAGGCATCATCGAAAAAATGGTGGAAGATAACCTTAGGGTGTGACATAAGCTGCTATCAGAGGCACTTTGGGCTTACAGGACTTCTCAACGATCAAGCATAGGTGTAACTCCATTCATGCTCACCTATGGTCATGATGTAGTTTTGCCCATGGAAGTTACTGTGCGGTCAATGAGATTCGCATTGCAAAACAATTTGACTCCTGCGGAATATAATGAATATATGCTAATCGAATTGGAAGACCTGGACGAAGTGAGGTTAAGGGCTTTCGACCACATACAAGTTCAAAAGAGGCGAGTAGCAAAGGCATATAACAAGCGTGTTAGAGCCAAAACCTTTGAGGAAGGTGACTTGGTTTGGAAGATTGTCCTCCCAATAGGTATAAACGACCGAAAATATGGAAAATGGTCGCCAAATTGGGATGGTCCATTTATGGTTTACAAAGTCTCAAAAGGAGGTGCCTATCATTTGCAAGATCTTGATGGGGAGATACATCCTCGGCCAATTAATGGTCAGTACTTAAAAACTTATTATCCTACAATGTGGGAGATGATGGAGAATTAATGAAGCCAAAGATGATTAAAGAACCAAAAAGCCATTGAGGCATACATTTCATTCATTGTTCCATTAAGTACAAAAGTTTATAAAAGTCATTACATATCATTTTCTCTGCAGATAAACAAAGTGACTCCTAAGCTCATCCCACTCCTTCTTAGACATGGCCACCTTTTCATCTTCCTTGGCCTTCTCAATCCTCAGTCGAGGAATTTCTTCTGAGACCAATACTTTATGCTGGTCGATTTCCACGTTCTTTTAATATATTTCCTTCATTTGAGCACTGAGCTCCTCTCTTGATCTGGTAGTCTTAGTTAGTTCCAGCTAGAGACGTTCCATCTCCCATTGAGTTTCTGCTGTTCTTTGGTTCCCTTAACATGAGCCGATTGTAAGGTACGAAAGTTGGAAATGTTTTTCTTCACCTATTTAGTCAGAGATTGTTGCTCTTGCAGCTTCCCATTGATCGTGGATGATAGCTCACTAGCCTTCTGCGAGGAAAGTTGAAAATCAGAAACAAGGGTCGAAAATCGGCTTCGGACAGATTGGAGATGATTTATTTGTTCTTGACTTAAGTCATGATGGTCTACTAGCACAGACATGGCATCGGTCACATCAACAGCCAAACTTGGCATGTAAGAGAGGTCTCGGGACACTATGACAACTAGTAATTTTTTTGCTTCTTTAATATCTGGCAAGTGACTAGGAGGCGTAGGCACAATAACTGGCTCACTCGTCAAGGGATCGAGATTGAACCTAGCCTACTTGGGAGAAGTAGGCATCAAGATCATCAATCATGCCATAATTTCGGAGGGGCGGTTGGAACTGAGAACTTGAGCAAGCCTGCGAAGGAAAGGAATTAGTAAAGTAAGTCAAGACGTGAATGAGAGAATAAATCGTAAATACTCACACCAACTGATGAAGGCTGAGTCACGTGGCCAAAGGTAAAGGCTTGGAACTCTTGGTCGAGTACCCGGGGCAACCTGCAAGAGAAGAATGTTTATGAGTGCCTAACATTGATGAAGATATACGAGAGATGTATTGAAAGAGTATCTTGAATATTACCTCAGCCCCATCAAACTGATGGAGGACAGTGTTTGATTGAGTCGTGGCTTGTTGACACTCGATACCACTGGTGTGAGGGTACTTGGCATTCGTAATGTCATCACAAGTATTGATCCTATCTCTCGACAATGACCTAGCCGAGTGTGAAGAAACCTTCCCATAAAGATACCATTAGAATTAACAAGGTACAATGATGCTAGAAGTAAAATTGAAGTCTCGTTACCTCACGACTGATAGAGAGATTTGTCTCGACCGAGAAAGTCGATGGTATCAAGGGGTCATGATCTTCCTCCTTGTCGTCGATCAATAAGTAAGGAGTGTTGGTCTTGATTGAGGTAAACTATTTTTTTTCCTTTCCCTACCTTGGTCATTTGAAATACAATTGAGTTTGAAAAGACAAATATATATTTGGCATATAGAAGTAAGCTAAAATTTTAAGAAATTATGCTTTGAAGAATTCATAAAGAAAACCTTAGGTCTCTTGGGGGGCATTACATCTTCTTCGCCAGCCTTAGGTGCTCCCACCTCATGATCAAAAACACCTAATGGATCATGGAAGGCAATAGCTGCATAAAGGAAAACATGTCTTTATGATCTAAGGCGTAAACTTGGCATTTATATATATGTAGGTATGAATATGTACCTTCTTTGGACATTTTAATTTTTTTCGTCTTGCTGGGAGAACCAGGATTAGCCACATTGATTCCTTTTGATGGCTTTGGGTTGGTCGAGACTCCTTGGGGCTTGATAAAATTGGAGGCAATCCTATCTACTATGGTACGTGAATCCTCTACCATAACTTCCACAATATGGTTCCCCCACCAGTAGTCAAAGGATGGAGAAGTATTAGGATTGTTAGGGAATGGTTACAAAGAGAATTTATCACAGAGACGGGTAAACCGAGTGAATACTTTCTTCACCGTTTCTTCTGAGATGAAGACTACTCGTTCCAAGAAAGAAGTATTGAAAGATCGGAAAGGTGGAAGTGGAACGAGTTAGGTGAGACCAAATTTCCTGGCAAATTGTGGGGGATTGTAGTACTCAACTCCACACTTGCTATTTTGATAACCTAGTTTTGAACATCCATAAGAGATGTTCCAAGCAATCAAGAAGCTAGCCCATGCTTGTTCATGTTTCTCTTGGCAACCTGGTGGAGCCTAGTTAGGAGGATAGGAAAGCCACAAAGGTTGCCTCGGTCGAGGCAAGAATGGTAAGAAAAGATTAGGGGCTTGGTATGCAGGAAGTTTATAAAAGGAGAACATGGTCTTGAATGATCTTTTTCTTGGCTGAAGACATGTATAAGGATGGCTAGGGACAGGAACAGTGGTCGACAAATCGAGAGCGGATAAAGTTTAGGGAAATAGGCGTACTCCCAAAGTTGTAATAGCCAAAATGGGCCGGAACAAGTTTTAATATTGGAAGTTACATACTTCCCGATACTACGATAGAGATAAGAAAGCAAGAAAGGAGCAAGGGCAAGTTTCTCATCTGAATGAAGGATAAGTGCCAATTGAGTAAAGTCTTGAGTAAAGTCTTTGGTGATTGTGAGAGAAAAGACACAAAATAGAAACTTATTCAACCAGT
This sequence comes from Cornus florida, assembly GCF_030987335.1. Taxonomy (NCBI): domain Eukaryota; kingdom Viridiplantae; phylum Streptophyta; class Magnoliopsida; order Cornales; family Cornaceae; genus Cornus; species Cornus florida. Next base: position 36,461,525 of record NW_026775580.1, read on the forward strand.
ACACCAAGAAAGAGATATGCTCAGCGGTAGAAACCGAAGCTCCATTATGCTTGCTGGCTTTAATAAAAAGGCCATGTGTTGTGATACGCTTAGAAGCCTCAGGTTTCTTCGGATAGTCATAGATTACTTGAGGAATAGTAAGAAGTGAATTTATTTCTTTACCATGAGGCCTAAGCCCTGTAAGGAAACAAATATCCTGCACCGTTAGACCAATCATACCACACCGAAGATGGAAGGCATTGGTAGAGCTCGACCAGAAAAAGAGCAATGAGGCAAGAGCTTCCTTATTTATAGAGATTTGTTTTTTGAAAGAAGGATGGCATCATAAATGCCGACCTCCTTCCATAGTGCTTTGTAGTGAGGTTTAACCTGATCGCCCCAATCAGTCCAGTCACTCTGAGGGTTCGGGCAATTTTTGAAGAGGTTGGAGAAGTCCATGGGATTGGAAAACTTGCGTTGAAATGGGAGTTGCTCCTTAACTAAAGGAGAGTAGGGGAGAAGTGAAGTTGGTGGACAATCTGTGAAAGCTAAAGTAAGGCCGAATCTAGGAGAAGAGTCAAAGCGTAGGTTACTGGCCAACACATCGCTAGTGCTGTAAATGTCTGTATCGATAACCTCTTTAATAAGCTTATGAATGACCCTAACGTGATTGGAAGCTTTGTTACTGCCGGGGATGATGTATTCTCAACAGCAACTGTCACAATTTTTGTGACACCCATTTACTACACTGGATTGAGCAAAATGAAAGAAGAACTAGCAAGAAGGATGAATAAGGAGCTAAGTTTTGACCTCACTACCGAAAAACGCCAAAAGTGGTGAGAAGCCACAATTCTGAAATAGAGCTTTCCACTTTACAATGAAGTCTCGTTAGGAATAGGTGTTTCAAGAGTGAGCTCTACGCATCTCTTGGTGGTTCGTGATGGTAAGCAGGCAGTTAAGTAATAATTGTTTAATCAGATAAAGGACATGTCAGTAAGAAAGCTTACAAATGAGAATAAACACACTAATTTTATTATAATGGTCATGTGTCCAAGTCAAGCCAAGGCCGAGCACCCGGCCTAGCTGTCAAGATAAAACATTTAGATGCCATTGGTTGGTACCCATTAATTAAGGGATAGTGTGCATGGTAGGTGTTGGAATATGCTTTAACCAATGTTATAAAATATAGATTAAATATATATGTGTATACTCATGGTTGCATATATAGATATATTTTTGTATATACACATATATCTGTAAGTGACCAAAAAGAGATACACATACCAGTGGTCGTCATTTTCAACGTTCTTATTCTCATGGTGGTGGCACTCTCTGTTCGTGCTTTAGCTTTTTGGATTTCTTGGGTGATAAAAAAAAACAAGGAAACAACAGACCAAGGGTTATTCAAGATCAAAGGAGCAGTTTCTTTAATGATGGGTTTGTTTGCATCCACCTTAAAGATTGTTGGGCCTTCAGTTTTCACGAACAAGTATGTGAACCAAGAAGCTCCGAGATGAACCGAGAATTCAAGAAGAAAGATAACTAATCTTTCTAGAGTTAAATGTTTTCTATATGCTATGAAGTTAGTTTAGAGGAGATGGTTTATAAAGAATGAGTTTATAACTCATCAAAATAAGTTCATGATAGTGAGGTGATAGATTGAGGTAGTTGAAGTGGTGATCGACAGCCAAATATGCAGTCACGTGGGAGATCCAAGCTGAGCATCATTGAGCTTTGAAGCTATAGGCTTTGATGTATTGCCTATAGAAAGTGGTATGTCAGTAAGGTGGCAATCAGTTGACTTCTTAATAAAAATAGCTACGCTCCAATTGTTTATAATAACCAAGTGCCAAGTACACCAGTGCAATAGCAAGTAAAGGCACATTGAGCTCCTAAACCAGCCGTCAAGATAAGATATCGATGCTTGAGCCATTGACTAAAGATGGTATGCCTGACAGTTGGTGGGTGATGTTATAGGCAATGTTTATATATTGTATACACACACACACACACACACACACACATATATATATCTGCCCCTGCTGTCAGTCCAAAAACACATTTAAGTGGGTTCATCTTCAAGCCATGAGCTTTCATTCTCTCGAATAATCTCCTCAAGTCTGCCAGATGCTTTGCCATTGTCATTGATTTCACCACCACGTCATCAATGTACACTTCCATAAATTTCCCAATCATGTCATGGAAGATTGCATTCATAGCTCGTTGATAGGTGGTCCCGACATTCTTTAAACCAAAGGGCATTACTACCCATTCGAAAGTGCCTATGGATCCTGGACATCTAAATGCCGTCTTGTTAACATCATCTTCTGCTATGAATATCTGATTATATCATAAGTGACCATCCATGAATGACAGAATTTCATTCTTGGTGGCCGCATTAATCAATTGATCGGCCATTGGCATTGGATACTCATTTTTTGGGGTAGCTGAATTTAAATTCCTGAAATCTACGCATACCCTTATCTTCCCATTCTTTTTCACCACGGGAGCAATATTGGATAGCCAATCTCAATACCTCGTGGTTCAGATGAGTCCTGCCTTTAGCAACCTTTCAATCTCTTCTTTCACCTTCATGGTTACTTCTATTGACATACGTGTGGGCGCTTGCTTGAAAGGTTTAACACCTTGTTTTATAGGCAGTTGATGCTCGACAAGTTACCTTGGTAATCCCGGCATTTCGGTGTAATTCCAAGCAAAACAATCTTTATATTCTTTGAGCAATAAGATCAGCTCAGCATTAGAGTCAGGTTCTAGAAGGTCACTTATGTAGGTTGGCCAAGGTTCTTTTTTTGATCCCAAATTAATCTCCAACAAGGGATCCTGGACATCTGCCTTTAGGTCCTCTAGCTTGGCTTATAACGACCCTAAAAGATACCGGTCGACGGTACCAAAAAATAAATAAAAAAATTTCAGCATGACCTCTGCAGAAAAAGTCCTACTACGACCTGCTGAAATATATATAAAATGTAATGGCCTCACTTGACCTTAAAACTAATCTATCCTGTCCCAACGCACAATGGAAATAATATACAACATTTCCAAAATCAACACATACATATAAAAAGAGTCCCGTTCCTCCATTTCATCCAAACATAGAAACACCAGTCCACTACCTAGTTCCATAATCCTTTACAAGGAACACACTTTAATTACATCAAGTTACAGTCCATGAAATATAGCTAAAATTAAAAGTCCATAACTTACAACATTATATAAATTAAACTAAAGTTTTACAAAATAGTCAAGATTATATTTACATAACATTAAAGTTCAATTACAAAAGATAGCAAAATATAGATCTCCAATCCCGTCTAAAATTGTGGTGGATCGTTGTCCACCACCTCTTTCTCGTGTCTTGAAAATATTAAAATAATGGGGTGAGCCAACCGCTCAGTAGGAAGTGTCTAAGACATACCTCTTATGATCCTGTGAATCCACATAAGGAATAGAATATAAGTGAACGGGATCGTGTCTCGGGAAGCAAGTAAAACAGTAATAATATCAACAAATACATACACAAGTCATCTGACTACCAAGTGTGCAATATATGCCAATGATATGCCATGAAATGGAATGTTGCTCCCCATTTTCGAAACAATACCGTTTCACCTTTCCAAACCGTTAGTGCAATCCAACCCAAGGCGACTCCAAACCATTACGAGAAGAGGATTGGCTAACTATTCACGACCACAAGGCAACTCCAAGGCGTCGTATCCGGCCTAGGTAGCTTAACCATGCTAGGGTCTCTCCTTAGTCCCCTCTAGACCACACTAACATCGCGGACCACTAGGTGACTCCTAGGCATCCGGGCTTTCGCAAACACTTTTCGAAAACTTTTTTCCCCAAAACAATTTCTTTTGCTTTTCAAAAACACTTTTCCTTTTTTCCTTTCCCAATGGAATGCATGAATGTTCTATACTACACAATTTCAATATTAACAATGAAATCTCATGTAAATCAATAATTCTCAACAATATACACATACCTCATGCTTCAATAAACAATTTAAACATATTGAACAAATCAAGGCATTAATTGAATATATTTTCATCACATCAACTAAAGAACATGTAATTGAGCCAACTATTTACATAATTCACATTATCATATAAAACCCTAAACACCATAGGTCAAATAATCAAATTAAACATGCTTATAAGCAAATTTAAGGGGGAAAATTCACAAGGGTTAAAGAAATTGTGGGTTAGAACACCCCTACCTCAATTAGAAGAAAAAACCCCAAATTGCACCCAATTTCGAATTTCTGAAAATGCCCCAAATAGTGATTTGCTTTTATCAAAACGTAGGCCTCAATGTGCTCGTTGACTTTGCCTTCAGTGACAAAGTCTAATTCTAAGTGGTGAGAGAGAGATCAAAGCTTGAATTGGATGGAAAAAGAAAAAGAAAAAAAAAGAACTGATACATAGGGAGAGAGAGAGAAAAATTACGCAGAGAGAGAGAGAGAATGGTCACATAACCATTAGTCGTTACAAATGACTAAATTTATTAGTGGGTCCCACATGCCAAATATAATCTTTTAACATTAATGCTTATATATATATTTATGCAATACCAATTCAACACCACATAAAATCATACAATCAAATAAAATACACGATAAAACAATGCATGAAATGCAATGGACTCATGACCCAACCCCCGTGCTGAACAACCCCAGCAGCGGGTCCCGCCTGGGACCTTTTGGCCCGAAAAATAGAAAAATGCCGAAATGTCAACTAATACATTTTCAAGAGTCCTGAAATTAACAAAACATCCTAATCAACACTGACACACCCAGTACACCCCACGGTGTCTGGCACGCAAAACGAGGCGCGAAAAAGAAAAATCCTAAAAAATAAAAAAAATTCACGGAAAATGGAAAAATACAAAAATGAGTAACATTACAATTTACCCTCCTTAAAGAGATTTCGTCCTCGAAATCTGCCCTCCTTAAAGAAGGAGGCCCACAGCCACACACCTTCCCGAGAAACACCTCACCAAATTGCAGGACTATAAGCTCATCAACCTTATTGCCTTTGATACCGGACATTAATAAGCAATCACACACCATTGCCACTAAAACACAATGCTCACCACCCTATGAGGGTACTCATCACTCACAACATAATAACACAAAACCCGTTGGATTCCACACCTAACTCAAAACGGATATCGGTCCACTCTACACTGCCACGCAAGGCATTCGAAGCCTGAAAGAAGAACGGTTACAAGACCCCTGAACATGACAACATCCGATCTCAACTCATCCTTTAAAGGACACACAAAACCCCAGACAAGGAACCCTGTTCTTCTTACAGTCAAGCTCAACTCAAATCTACACATTCGTGTCAGACCAAACACTCGCTATCTAACACATAGCTATACGATCACATATCCACACCATCGACTAACAACCACACTATACGGCAAACATCATACTTAACAACCTCAAAATGACTAAACAACGAATCTTCCAACAATTGCACAATCATGAGTCACCAAATCAGTAAAGCGCACTATTCTGTGTCCAAGACACGAATCCTCAAAACAAGATCCTCGATAATCAAGTGGTCGCACCACAAACCTTTATTGGACACTTGGTCCTACCTAACACACCTTGTCACCCAAGACTAACCACCCGAATCCACACTGTCACGCTGACATAACACACAATACCATGCTCTCATTGTCCCTAGCAAATCGAAATAATCATTGACTTTTGACCTGACATCGTGCTACAGAGGGACTGATTTAGGAGAAATGGTTGGCCAGGCTATTCTCATCATTGATCCGGTCTCAACACAAACGTCGTTCCTATCCTTAGGTTTAAACCTCAAAAATCTCACACAGTCTACAAAACAACCATGAGATCCACTCACTAATAATCCATCATTCCACATAATCCTTAACAATTATACAGTCACATACCTGCTCTAAAAATCCCAATCACACCTCAATCACATAACCATAACAAGCTAAAAGCAATACGACACAAAATATGACAATCATTGACCCATATAAAAGCTCTCCAATCTCTCACAACACCCATACCAGTTTGACAACTTCATAACATCATTCGATTTAATTCTTACCTCGTCAAACACACAATATGACTATCTCATGCTTGAAATCTCAAAACTAAAGTCAATCATTCCCATTATTCCTCAACGGAATCCCACACTCACTTTCTCTAATCACGTAGTTCTAAGGCGACATCGACACTTGTCCTCAAGACATTGCTCAAATCAGACATCTATAAAAACTTTCGAATACATGACTCAAATCACATCATTTAACCATCCCCGAACTTATAGTTCACGACACAACCCCAGCCATCACTGCTAGCACCAGACACCAGAAACACATAATCTCTATTCAGCAACTCGTGCCTCGCACACCACTAGTCAAGACCACTCTCAAAACAAGCACCACCAAAACCAAAGACTTCACCTCCCTCCGTGGGAGTGAGTCGACCCATTCAACCAAACCTTTACTGATGAACTCTAACAGCATAACAACCACACATAGGTCCATCCATCTGTGGACGCGCACAACTCCTAAATGGAGAACAAGACTTATAACAAATGACATCCTTGTCTGGATTAGAACAAACGGAAAGGGTAACGAACCCCGCTCTCACAAGAGACTGACAACTCGCACCTAAATGCACCCGACACCCTATCACACTCTACTTACCAATTGTCCAACCGTGGACACCCAATCTCACACGAGATAAAATGAACTCCTTACGCACAAGGGGGTGAACTAATTGGATACCCGCACGGAACTATGAACACAAATCTTGGCGACTTCGCCTCTAATGGACCGTCATACACTATCAACACCGGAACCTTGCATATGCTATTCCGTAACACTCATGCTAACCAAAACCAATCAGATAAGAGCACCAATTATTCACATAGTACTAACACTATGAACGATCAAAGTACGTTGGACTTCACGTCCCGTTCCATCTAGAACACATCACTCCCAAATGATAACCTCTATGCTATACGATGACATTAGATCACCCATTCCATCTCTACCTTTCTAGTTGAACACCGTGCACACAAGACCCGTGACCTCAGTCATAGCAACCCACCGACTCGTCAAAAGTAAAAGGTGCCTATATGGCAACATCGCCCTTACTGGCTCTGGAGACGAAATTGTCCACAATCGCCTCAAATGGCGCACAATCCCATCACCTATCTGACAACACAAAACAAACATTCACAATCCCCCAATCCATCCTCGGACCATACCTTAAACCGTCTCGCTCATCAACACTAAACATCTCACCAGAACACCTGTATTGCCACTTATTCCAAACTACAGTTCAAACCTATCATCCCATCGGACCATCAAGTAACTACCAAGGGATTCTTCCTCAAACATCTTTAAGATAATACCATCATAACAAGAGAATACACATTACTCTCGATACTCCCCACAACGGCCACTACTTACCACTAGAAAAGAATCTCCACACGGTAATGCCATGCCCTGCCGACAAATCCCAAAGGAAAAATGAGCACAAAACCATAATACTCAACATCTAACTGTATCCTCAAACCATTTACAACACAATTAGTCACTAACACTTAATCAATTACTCCTATCACTCTTCCCAAGACAATATACGCACCTAGTTAAAAAGACTTCACGCCCTAAGCTCAACATCAATGCCTCTGCTCTTCACTGTTCCTCAGAACACCTTAGCCCCTACAAAAGTCAAATGGGGCTGCCAGCTAAACCTATAAGATCAGTCTTATCCCAAACATTCTAATCAACAGTCTATCTCTTCTGATCCTTAAACAAGTACCACCTCTTGACGCTCTAGACATAAGTTAAAATACAACTCCCGTCTATAGCTTTCCATTTCCAAAACACAATCTATTTGATAACATAGTACCTACCACCTATCATTTAATCCGCAAATGACTAAACACTTCAATGACCATATACTTCCTGCCTTATCGAGCAATCCTGCACTGCACGGCTAAAACTGACTGCTATACCCCACCTCGAGACTCTCTCGACAATTGTGACAATCTATAACCCCGCTCATCCACCGAGCCATGCAATCAACTCATCGAGAGTCAATTACCCGCAACACACTCCTGTAGCTATCCAAAATGGGAATCACTCTTCAACAAACCAGTCCCTAAAATAGATTCTTACAAGACCACAAAATGAACCACCTCTAGCAGTCTATCACCAGCACTGGCATGACTCCAGTTAGTGCCCACGCCATCCTAGACTTACAGAGTCTAACAAATCCCCCCAACAGTCAGAACCACCACACTTTCCGTGGACCGTACTAGAATACCCGGAATATACGTTGACAACTTATAGACTACACTCGTGACTCTAGCAACATCCATCACACCTATCACAAACCGGTTCGAAAAGAACCTGCACACCATACCGTGACCTAAGTCACAAACACCATCCTCTTAAGGTCATACCTTTCCAATGAACACCCCATCTCGCCCACTTGAGTAGGCGGCTCAACAGTCCTCCTCACTTGTCCCCTTCTGGGTAGGACCAAATCATTTAACAAAACATCCTCTTCAACCTGCTCCTAATCCCTCTCCATGGGATTGGAGCTGGAACTCTCCCTGGATCCCTTCTTGGTGGCATGACGCAATAAGACAAAGGAAATGAGTCAAAAACGATGACACTAAAATATACACGAGAACGAAGTCCTCACACGAATGACTTGACATGAAACGATGACACTTAAACATTTTCCATACTCCCGGAATACCCAACCAATGATGAACATGATCATGATAATAATATACATCAACTTTAAACACTTAGTACGTAATCACATAAGCAGTTAAACAATTAAATCGTTAGACATGTTTTTCAAACAATTAAACACATTAACACATAAGCATATAAACATGCAATTCAACTTTCTATGCAATCCTAGGTAGGCCTCTACCTGTCGTCCTATTGGTATTCAAACTGTTGCTCTGATACCAAATTTGTAACGACCCTAAAAGGTACCGGTTGACGGTACCCAAAAAAAATAATAAAAAAAAAGGGCATGACCTCTGTAGAAAAAGTCCTAGTACGACCTGCTGAAATATATATAAAATGCAATGACCTCAGTTGGCCTTAAAACTAATCTATCATGTCCCAATGCACAATGCAAATAATAAACAACATTCTCAAAATCAACATATATATATATAAAAAGAATCCTGTTTCTCCATCTCATCCAAACATAGAAACACCAGTCCACTACCTAGTCCTATAATCCTTTACAACGAACACACTTTAATTACATCAAGTTACAGTCCATGAAATATAGCTAAAATTAAAAGTCCATAACTTACACCATTATACAAATTAAACTAAAGTTTTATAAAGTAGTCACGATTATATTTACATAACATTAAAGTTCAATTACAAAAGATAGCAAAATATAGATCTCCAGTCCCGTCTAAACTTGTGGTGGATCGTTACTTGCCACCTCTTTCCTGTGTCTTGAAAATATTAAAATAATGGGGTGAGCCAACCGCTCAGTAGAAAGTGTCTAAGACACACCTCTTATGATTCCGTGAACCCACATAAGGAATAGAATACAAGTGAATGGGATTATGCCTCGGGAAGCAAGTAAAACAGTAATAATATCAACAAATACAGACACAAGTCATCCGACTACCAAGTGTGTAATATATGCCAATGATATGTGGTATGTGTCGTGGAGAGCACCAAATTGCACAAAAGATGTGGTGTGTGAAATGAAGTGTGAGATGTGGCCAAGTTTGAATTTATAGAATGCCACTACCACTACTAACTATTAATGTAGTTAGAGTGAGTAAGGATCGTCCCAAGGGAAAGGAGCGGCATTCTTGGAATCTATGATGGATTAGTAGGTTGAATGATCAAAAGATAGTTTGATTTGATTAATTAACTAATAGTTCACTTAAAGCAATGAAATTAAATAACAATCTAGAAAGTAGAGAAAGTAATAAAAGAGAAAGGTCTTGGGGCTTAGAGTTCACCACTAAACTTCACTTCATCAAACACTAGCAATTGTAAATTAATGGGGAAATTCAAGTTGTAACTTGTGAGTGTATGTGTCACCAATTTAAAACTAAGCATGGATGACAAATAAGTATAGATTGTCTAATCAATCTAGTGAGTAGCACAAACTATCAAATGAGACTATTAACCATTCAATTAAACCACAATTAGTGCACACATAAATATCTAGAGAAATGTACTTTTTGCATTCATAAGTGTGGAACACCAAACAATAAGAATGGATTGTCCACCTATCTAAGAATTTAAAGCAATTACACTACAATTAAGCTAATTAAACTAAGGTTGTGGCACAATCCATCAAGAAATAAGTATGAACCATCAAATAAATCACAAGAGTAGTCAATTAAGCACCATGCCTTGACTATCACTTAGGTAGAGTCCGGTGCACTCAGGAATTAAACAGCTCACTGCCAGTAGTCAGTTCGATCGATCGAAGAGGACTTCGATCGATCCAACACTTGCTTCGATCGATCGAAGCTGACGTGTTATCAAAAATATCTTCTGGGCCTTATCCACTTTGCTGAGCTGGCACTGCCTCATTTCGATCGATTGTAGCCAATTTCGATCAATCGGGAGGAACTTCGATCGATCAAAGTTCCTCTGGTGCAATTTTCTTGACTCTTTCAAACTTTGCTCCTTAGCTCGAAAATTGAGCTAAATGGCTCTTATTAGCCTGTTTGAACTTTATTGACCTGAAATAGGCAAAAACACAAATAAGTACTAAGACATGAAAGTAAGATAAATGAATAGACTAAAATACCATAGCTTAGGTGCTAAAATGCGTCACATTTGAGAACATATCAATATGTCATGCCATGAAATGTCGCTCCCCATTTTCGAAAAAATACCGTTTCACCTTTCTAAATCGTTAGTGCAATCCGATTGAAGGCAACTCCAAGGCGTCACGAGAGGAGGATTGGCTAACTATCCACGACCATAAGGCAACTCCAAGGCGTCGTATCCGGCCTAAGTACCTCAACCACACTAGGGTCTCTCCCTAGTCCCCTCTAGACCACACTAACGCTACAGACCACAAGGCGTCCGGATTTTTGCAAACACTTTTCGAAAACTTTTTCTCCCAATACAATTTATTTTGCTTTTCAAAAACACTTTTTCCTTTTTCCTTTCCGGAATGCATAAATGTTCCATGCTACACAATTTCAATATTAACAATAAAATCTCATGTAAATTAAGAATTCTCAACAATGTAAACATACCTCATGCTTAAATAAACAATTTAAACATATTGAACAAATCAAGGCATAAATTGAATATATTTCCATCACATCAACTCAAGGAACATGTAATTGAGCGAACTATTCGCATAATTCACATTATCATATAAAACCCTAAACACCACAGGTCAAATAATCAAATTAAAGATGCTTATAAACAAATTTAAGGGGAAAAATTCACAAGTGTTAAAGAAATTATGGGTTAGAACACTTCTACCTCAATTAGAAGAAAAAACCTAAATTTCACCCAATTGTGAATTTCTGAAAATGCCCCAAATAGTGATTCGTCAACTTTGCCTTCAATGGCAAAGTCTAATTCGAAGTGGTGAAAGAGAGGTCAAAGCTTGAATTAGATGGAAAAAGAAAAAGAAAAAGAAAAAACTGATGCAGCCGGGGGGGGGGGGGGGGGAGAGAGAGAGAGAGAGAGAGAGAGAGAGAGAGTAGTTACGCAGAGAGAGAGAATGGTCAGATGACCATTAGTCATTACAAATGACTTAATATACCAGTGGGTCCCACATACCAAATATAATCTTTTAACATTATTACTTATATATATATGCAATAACCAATTCACCACCACATAAAATCATAGAATAAAATAAAATGCGCAATAAAACAATGCATGAAATGCAATGGACTCATGACACAACCCCGGTGCTCAACAACCCCAGTAGCGGGTCCCGCCTCCCGCTTGGGACCTTTCTGCCTGAAAAATAGAAAAATGCCAAAATGGCAATTTATACATTTCCAAGAGTCCTAAACTCAAGGAAACATCCCAATCAACACTTTGAAACACTCGGCGCACCCCATGGTGTCCGGTGCACAAAACGAGGTGCAAAAAAGAAAAATCCTAAAAAATTGAAAAATTCATGAAAAATGAAAAAAATACAAAATTGAGTAACATTACTTGGTTGGAGCTGCATTTAACTCGTCTAATTAAATAGTATCTCGATAATATCCTGACTCATCTTCTTTTATGATTTCGGCCATATTGGCCAACATATCACTCCACAACATTGCCCGTTTTTCGGCGAGATATGCTCTCAGCCATGCCGTGCTAGCTTTAAATGCTAGCATCTTCTCCTTGTCCTTTTGGGTTTGATCCATCAACAACTTGTTTGTCGATCTCTACTATTGGCCTTGGCTCGTGGATAACACTTGGCCTTGATAGTTCCTTGAATAATTCAGATAAATCTCTCGTCAGTTAGACTCTTTCGCATTGCCGTCTTTTTAGGCTTGCCATACTTGTCGCACCCAATGAGCCTCATATGTCCCATTTCTTCCTCATACAAAATAACGTTAGCCACATGGACCCGAGCTTTAAAAGGTTTGTTATCTCCCCATATGACCTAGATCTCATCTCCATCCCAGAACATCATGAACTGGTGGAGGGTAGAAGGAACGCAAAAATGCGGGTGTAACCAGTCATGCCTAATTAAGGCGTTGTATGCCGCCCCTGCGTCGACCAGGAAATATGCCATCATAGTCTTACATTATCCCACTGTCATCTCTAGGGTGACCACACCTTTGGTCGTAGCTCTGCCCCAGTGAAATTACTGACTGTTAAGTCAGTGGGAATCAAGTCGTCTTCCATTTTTTGCAACAACCTCATGGTGTTCATCGGAAGGATATTGATCGTGAAATGATTATCTATCAATGCTCATGACACCAGCATCCCTTCTAGGAAAACCCTGATGTAGAGTGGTTTCAAATGTTGGGACATTACTGCAGGAGGCTTCTCGAAAATTACCCTGGCTGCCTGATTCCTCCAAATAGCCACCAACTCATCACTATGTGGTTTAGCTCTTATTACAGTGACTTTCTGTTTCTTATCTTGAGGGATCGACTTGGATGGATTTTCGATAATCTCTGGAACTTCTTGACCTTCATACTCGATCACTTCAACGTCCCTTTCCATGGTGGACGGTTGATTAGGCTTAGCCTAAAAATATGAGGTAAAGTAAAAACCATGTTACAATTTACAACTTCTTCAAAAGAACCAAACTTGATACCTTTTGAACCATCATCTTGGCATCCAGGTTGGGTTCATCATCACCAAAGTATGATTCGTCATCAGCTTCTTTTATGGATGAAGATGCACATTTCTCTTCTGCGCCTCCCTTCCCAACTGCATTATCTTCCTTAGGTTTTCCTTTCGGATCATCTTCCGAATCATGCTTAGCAGGTTCTCTCCTAACCAAAGTCACATTCTCTAGCTATGGAACGAAGTATTTTTCTTCCATTCTTCTTAACTCAGTTTTCATCCGCTGCCAACGTCTCATCTGAGTACGAGACATGAATGCTAGCGGGATATCCCTGACCCCAGAGAACTTTGGATGACTTAACCTTGACCATTGACCTTTGTCAGTGGATGGTGGCTTGACCATCCTTTGCCTATGGCTTGGACGGTTAACTGATGTCCCAGCCTGGCAAGTCACATTTGAGTTAGGCTCTTTAGGCCTCCAAACAGTATGACTTGGGGTTCCTTGTATGACTGTTGTGGTTCACTTCCTGCCTTTGCTTATGATGTTTTTTGGCATTAGACCTCCTGTCAGGCCATGTTAATTGGCTAGTCACAGGCACCCTAGACGAGGGTGATATAGGCCTGTTTCCATGACGTAAATTTCCAGGACGTCCCCGAGTGTTGCCATGGAATCTCTCTTAGTTCCTTCCAACGTCTGTCTTGCACTTGGGGTATAATCCCTGCTTGATCAGTGTTAGTTGAGCTTCCTTTAACTCTTTTTCCAAGTCATCTTTGGACCTTGGAGTTTTCTCAACCATTAGCTTCTTTCCTTCGGCCTTGCTTTCTCTGTTGGCCAAACTATCCTCAAAATCAATCATTCTTCGTGGCTTACTGACCATTGAGATCTCAACCATGTTACTGCTGACCAAGGAATGGATCACTGTCAACGCCCATCACCTCCCTTCTCGATCTGTGCCTGAATCACATTATGAAAGACAACACAATTGTTAGTTGTATGATTCCAAGAGTTATGATATTTGCAATACTCTCGACCTTTGATCTCATCAACCGAGGGGATTTTATGCACACCGGTGACTTTGATAATTTTATTAGATAAAAGGTGGTCAAAGATTTGTTCTGCTTTACTTTGCTTATATCAAAAGCATATTGCTTGCCAACCTCAAAGATATTCCTTTTGGCTGAAGATGATGAGGGTTGAACACCACTAACGGTCTCTATAGGCTTAGCTAAAGCTTTACAAACATACGGCTTTTTTGATATAATTTCAACAGCATCGACCTTTTAGGTCATCGTATATTGTGTCAACCATGTGTATTTCGTAATTAGGATCCTTCTAATAGGTCCCCTGAGAGGAGTTTTTCCTCTCGTAGGATTTTTTTCATACTTGGTGACCCTATCGGCTAATTGGAATAAATCTCCAAAATGAGTATCCTTGAACTTTTTTTGTAGTTCGAATTCTAAGCCGCTAAGAGCAAAGTTGACAAAATCTTTCTCAGGTAGAGTGAGTTGGCACCTATTTTGTGCCTTCTTAAACCTAGCAAAAAATGTCTCAATATCCTTATTTGGCAACTGATGGATCCTAGATAGGTTAGACATAGAGACCTCTGGTTTTGTTTTATAGAACTGATAATGGAAAACATCCTGCATTTGTTGCCAAGTATGGATGGAATTTTGTGGCAAGTTTAGATACCACATGAAGGCAGTCTTAGTGAAAGTGTCGAAGAACAGCTTCATTTTATACTAATCATTGTTACTAAGCGGCCCACATTTTAACGTGAAACGGCCAATATGCTTAAGAGTTGATTAGTTTCCTTTTCCTGAAAAGGTTGCAAAGTTCGGCACCCAAAAATTCTGGGGAAGATCTATCCAATTAGGAAATGGGTGCCTAAACGTAGGTCAAGTGGCCCTTTTCAAAGCCGGTCCATATTATTCTTGTATGACCTCAACTAATTGCTCCTTAGTCATAACCATAGGCGGGGCTTGGTTTTGAAAAAAAGCATTGAGCCAAGGATTATGTCCCTCTTGCCCCCTAGGTTCGCAGCCTGAGGTGGCAAGACTTGAGGTTGAAGATGGGGAGGTTGACCATTAGGTTAGTCATGATTTCTCCATCTTGGTTGCTGGTGACCAATCACTCCTGACTCTCTTGGATGGACTGGTGGTGGAACCGGTGCTACTGGTCGAGGACCATTAACCACGGGAGGTGGTTGGGCACCTCTTTCTAGTTGACCAACTTGTTGAGGAAGAAATTATTCCCCTTGTCTATCATTTTGGTTTTCTAACCTAGGCGGCTGAACAATAACCTACCTATTAATATGAGTCACTAAGGCATTAACCATCTCATTCAGTTGTTGGAGCTGAGTATTAGTTATATGGGTTGAAGCCACCAGCGTTTCCATATTTTTGTTGATTTCCCAAGCAACTTGGTGTTGGGAAGTCTCCACTTTACTTTCAAATCGTGTCACCATATTGCTGACACTTTCGGCCGTCACTTGGTGGCTGGCTTGATGTCCCTCTGGTGGTTGCCGTCGCATTGCACCAAAAGTTTGCAAAGATATGAACTAAGAGTGTGAGTGTCCAATGTGGCCAAGTTTTAAATTTATAAAAGCCACTACTACCTCTAACTAAAAATATAGCTAGGGTGAGTAGGGATCGTCCCAAGGGATTGTGGGTGCCTTTGCAATGGAAACAATATATAGGGTTAGTAGGTCGAGTGATCAAAGGTTGGTTGGATTGATTGATTAGGCTATTATGCAAATGAAATTAAAGCAAACAAAATTCAATGATTAATAAAATAGAGAAAGATATAGAGGGAAGGACTTGGGGTACTAGAGCTCACTATTAAGCTTGACTTCACTAGAAACTAGCAATTGTATATTAATGGTGAAATTGACTTGTAACTTGTGTCTGTGTGACGTTAATTGAAATTAGGCATGGATGGCAAATAAGCATATATTATCAAGCAAATCAAATAGAGAACACAACCTATCAAATGAGACCAAAATCCATTCAATGAAACCACAATTTATGCATACACAACTATCTAGAAACATACACCTAATGCATTCATAAGTATGGAACACCAAGGAACAAGAGTAGATTGTCCACCTATCTATGAATTTAAAGAAACTACACTACATCTATACTAAAGACATGAAATTAAACTAAGTAAGCTAAAGGTGTGGTACAATCCATCAAGAAATAAGTGTGAACCATCAAATAAATTGCAAGAGTGTTCAATTAAGCTCTATGTTTTGACCGTCTCTAGATTAACTTCATCCATACACATAGATATGTATAAACTCAACTAAATCTAGAGAAAAACACATGAATCATCCATTCTAGCATACATAGACATATGGTTAGAAGTAGATAATCAATTGAAAGTATTAATTCATACACATCAAGTAGAAACCACAAGATATATATATAAATCCAAGATTAAAACATTTATTTATTTATTTTTTTTGATAAGTAAATTGAATTACAAGCGTTTAAAAGGGGAACGTGTCCCAAACTATAGAAAGACAAAACGGAGCCTATGAATTCAAAGAGCTCATAAAATCAACAATCTCCTCAAGAGAGGAGTAGTCTCTCCCCTGACCCCAACAAAACAAATTACAAATGATAGAAAATTTTAACACTCCAATGGAGGATTCCTTTCCCTCAAAAGATCTTCCATTACGCTCTCTCCAAAGCCTCCACCAAAAATAAAAAGGGATCACCCTCCAAAAAACTCTGACCTGAGCCCCCACCCATTGGCCCCTCCACATATCTAACAACTCCCAAGAAGACCGAGGCATGACCCAATGAATACCAAACAGGCCAAACATCAAACTCCAACAATCATGAGCCACAGGACAGTGCAACAAAAGATGATCCACCGACTCCCCATTAATCTTGCAAAGACAACACCTATTAACAGTGATATGCCTTCGCTTCCTCAAATTGTCCAAAGTCAAAATCTTACTCCAAGCTGCAGTCCACACAAAAAAGGCCACCCTAAGAGGCGCCTTAGACCTCCACATCGTCTTCCATGGGAATGAGGTACCATGAAAACCAGAAAGGCACACAAAAAAGGATCGGACCTGGAACATTCCCTGAGAAGAAGGCACCCAAATCAAGGAATCTGCCCCAGACCCCTCCACTTCCTGTCCGTCAAGGAGAGCCAAATACCCAGCATCATCCAGCTCCCAATCCTGAAAAGCTCACCAGAAACGCACATCCCAAGACAACCTTCCACCATCAAGGCGATAGTAGTCAGCAACCATTGCATGTTTGTCAATAGCAATCCTGAAAAGCCTGGGAAACAATAGGGCCAAAGGCCTATCATCACACCATGGATCCTCCCAAAACTGGACAGTTCTTCCATCATTTGTTACAAATGAATCCCCAAAAATATACAAAGAATTAAGTCTAGGAAGCAAACTTAGGGGCTACTCTAGCCCCAAGTAGATGTCTAGCCACTCATTGAAGTAGTCATCCAACCCTCAAGGGCTATCTTCATGTTAGGAATGACCTCCTTCTTGATGGAAACTCTAGAAGAATGGAAGAACTCCCCAAAAATGTGTAAAGCTCTCTAATCTCTAGCCTCCTCTACAAGATATGAGATATGATGAATTATGAATAACATATGCTCTAAAAATGGCTCTCAATCCTTATATAGGTAGGTCAAATGTCACACCAATGGTCTGGATTCGTGCATCAAGGTCCCTCCAATGATTGCACCATGAGCCAACTTTTAATGAGTTGGAATTTGTCTTTTTTTCGGACTTGAGGAAGTTCAATCGATCAAATTGTGTTGAGATCGATCGAACTTGGCTGAAATCTATCGAATGCTGCAGAGATCGATCATCCTTAGCCGCGCCTTTTTGAATAAAGACAAATCTCTGAGATATTTTGGGATATTTTGGAAACGAGACAAAAGTGGTAGGTGGGGTGGTAGGTGTGGATAAGATAGAATTATTTCGATCGATCTGGGAAATGTTGGATCGATCAAACTTGTTGGATTCTTTTTGGATAAGGACAAAGGCTTGGATCTATCTTGAATTGTTTACATCGATAAACTTTCGATCGATCGAAGAAATGCTGAGATTGATCGAACATGCTGAATTTCCACACTTTGCTTCATTTAGCTTCCACTTTGCTCCTTTCCTCCATTCAGCTTGAGTTAACTTATTTAATGCTCTTATTTGGCTGAATTGACTTATTTTTGGGATAAGCACCTGAAAAGGTTAATAACACGAAATTAGAATAAAACGAGGAAATAAGATAGATAAAGGTCCTAGAATGCTCAAGCTTAAGGGGTTAAAACACGCACTTTTCAGCGCTCATCACCCTTCTCATGCTCAAACCCGGCATCTTGCATTATAGGAGAAGGCTGATTTTCTTCCTAATCCCCCTTTAAGGGTTAACTTGTTTAGCTGAAGTTTGAGTATGTGACCTAGTCTCGATGACCATTCACAAATAAAACACTTGTCCCACAGGGCGTGCCAAAGTTGTTTGGCTCACAAAGTGGTTTGAGGTCACTAGCCAATGAATGGCTGACATAAATCGTGGGTGTGTCAGTGTCCCGATGGACTCGAATATTTCTTGCCAAACTATTCCTATCAGGTCGGGTTACCGACCTAATGTGATTTAGGCGAAAGTTGGAGAGTAGGAATTACCCTCTCCTTAAGGTTGTTATTGCCTTTAAGAAAGGATTTTAAGCATTTAAGATAGATATTAATTCGAAGCAAATTAATTGAGCAATAAAAATACCTGAATCTGCAAACCTTTCTTTTTTGAACTTTGTATTGATTACAATGATGAATGAATTATAAACTCGTGATTGAAATGGAAACTAAAGTATTGAATGCTGAAAGATGAACTAAGTACTAAATTGATAGTGATAACTGAACTTGATGAAATAAAAGCCAAGTGTTAACTGATATGAATGCTAAAGGCTTGAACTTTAGAAATGGTGCTGGACCAGATATTAAATGGTTGCAAGTTGAAAACGACTTTTCCTAACCATCTTGTTGAATTGGTCAGGTTGGCTGGCTTGCACATCTCTCCATGGGCAGATACAAATGTGTCTGGCATAATATTTTTGACTAAATGGTGCATCTTCTTTCATGCTTGATGATTTTGGTCTTCAGACTATTTTTAGCTCTCTACACCTATCATGCGTGGCTTGATTTGTACATT
The DNA here is from genome assembly GCF_030987335.1 of Cornus florida. Taxonomy (NCBI): domain Eukaryota; kingdom Viridiplantae; phylum Streptophyta; class Magnoliopsida; order Cornales; family Cornaceae; genus Cornus; species Cornus florida. The sequence goes on from NW_026775580.1 coordinate 36,480,995, forward strand.
GGCTATGGGATCATCTGATTACTAACAATTCTGACTTTCTTTATCAGATTTAGGTGAGAACCTTCCATTTGTAGTTCTGAATCTCTGGACCTTTGACATGGTCAGGTTGTATTTTTCTATTTCAAGCTTTCTTTAAGTTTCCAAACTTGACTTGTTGGGTTCTTGAGACATTGGGATTCATAGTTGGTCCTCATTTGAATCACAGCAAACACTTTTCAAGTGACTATGGCCTGAAGAGATATTCGATCCATCCTCGTCTGAGCTTATCCATCAATTAGGCATACTCTCGATCACTGGTCGAGACTCTCGACCCTGGTTGGTTGAGAAACTTTCTTAGGTCATAATGACTGAGAGATAATGGTCGAGACTCCTGATCATGACCATACTGACTAAGAGTCTTGGTCATGACCATACTGACTGAGAGTCTTGGTTGGTTGAGACTCTTAATCATGACCATAGTTGGTTATGACTCCTGATGATGACCATAGTGACTGAGAGTCTTGGTTGAGACTCTTGATCATGACCATGGTGACTGAGAGTCTTGATCATGACCATAGTGACACTGAGAGATAATGGCCGAGACTTCTGATCATGACCATAGTGACTGAGAGTCTCGGTTGAGATTCCTGATTATGACCATGGTTGTTTATGAGCTCAATACTTTTTCTCAGTCCTAACGGCCTAAGTATTCCATTCTTCTTTATTTCTGACCTTAATTCTGATCACCGTGATTAGAAATTAATATTTTTGCCCCGATGATCATGGGCTGACCTAGAGTTCAGACCTTGGGATTTTTGACCACGTGGCATGATTACTTCATATTATATTTTAGGTGTTAACACATGGTCCATTTTCGAAATAGCAAGGAAGTCGGGATTTCCCTGCATGATCTGCCTTTTACTTCACCGATTGCAATCAAAGTCTGAAAATTTTCAAATATAATGCAAGTTAGAAACATATATATTCAAGGAAAAAATGTAAAAATAATAAAAAATAAAAAAACGCACTTTATCATTCTGATAATTTATGGATTTATATAATACTACTCTGAATCCATTGAACATGGGTTTTAGGTGGTCACAAGTTAAAAGGAAGACTTTAAACTTTAGGAGAATTTATGGATTCATTTGTATTTTGAAGGACATATATATATATATATATATATCTGTAATATACTTTAACATCCTTATAAATGTTTTATTTATTTATTTGGTTTAGGAACATCCCAATAAATGTTTCACAAATTGATTTTGATTCTTTTGACCACTAGCCACCTTTAAGCATGGTGAGCAACAGCATAATCAACAATCAACTGAACTACTTCACATATGAAGTTGGAGAGAAAATGGTATTAGCAAACAATCACAACATCCCTTCCAAGAGAACATATATAATCTGTTAACTTCATATATCAGAGCACATTTTATCAGCCTAAATTTATCAGTGCCTCTAAGATATATGAAGTTAACAGATTATATATGTTCTCTTGGAAGGGATGTTGTGATTGTTTGCTAATACCATTTTCTCTCCAACTTCATATGTGAAGTAGTTCAGTTGATTGTTGATTATGCTGTTGCTCACCATGCTTAAAGGTGGCTAGTGGTCAAAAGAATCAAAATCAATTTGTGAAACATTTATTGGGATGTTCCTAAACCAAATAAATAAATAAAACATTTATAAGGATGTTAAAGTATATTACAGATATATATATATATATATATAGCCACCTTTAAGCATGGTGAGCAACAGCATAATCAACAATCAACTGAACTACTTCACATATGAAGTTGGAGAGAAAATGGTATTAGCAAACAATCACAACATCCCTTCCAAGAGAACATATATAATCTGTTAACTTCATATATCTTAGAGGCGCTGATAAATTTAGGCTGATAAAATGTGCCCATCAGAGCTTTTTGCATGGTTCCATGTGGCTTTAAATATGTCTCAATTGTTACGAATAATGACTAATCATATGTAAAACTGACGGTGAAGAAATTGCTCTATGTTGTTCTAGTTATATATTATGTCCCAGGTTTCATACTCTAACAAATGAGGAATTAATTAATGTCGCAGAAAGATAATTACAGGCAGTTGAAAAACTAGTTATTAAGAATAGGAATGTAAGATGACAAATGGAGACCTTGGTTGACTGTTAGGAATTAATTTATGAGTATAATAACATGAGGGCTACTCCAAAATTTGCATTATTTATTTATTTATCTATTGCCTTTTGCAGTTTGTTTGCAATGTGGGAAGCTTCAATGATGTCAGCATTCTCAATCATCCTCTTTTTAATTAGGAACCAAGGATAGAGGATACAAATAATTAAAAATTGTTGTTCCCACTTGCGGATCTAGGGGTGGGCTTGAGCCCACCCAAGCCCACCCAAATTATTATTATTATTATTTTTTTACTATACCCAATTTTAGCCCAGCTCAAAAAAAAAAATTACTAGTGTTAGCCCACTCAAAGAAATATTAGCCACCCCATTAAAAATTCCTGGATCTGCCCTTGGTTGTTCCAATCTTCACATCGACCACATCCACTGATAAAATATATATATATAATGTAACTTTTATTAGTCTTGCATGGAACTGTTCAGCATGCAGATGAGGTGGTTAGGAAAATATTTGGCAAAGATGAGCAAAAAGTTAGACGTCGCCAAGTGATCAATGATTGCCTAAATTTGTTAATTTGTTAACGGTACTTTTCTAATGGTAGATTGCCGAAAAGTCCTAGTTTGCAACACTTTTTTAAATTTCTAAGGGAGTTATATATCCAAAGTAAAAGAAAGGGGTGTTATTTGTTTAAAAAGTAAACCTTAGGGGTGTTTTATATACTTAGCCCTATATATATATATGTAACACCATATTTACTCGTGATTGTGTTGAAAGGTTGAAGCTTGATTGATTGCTAGTAATCTACTTTAATTAACCTAATTTCTTTAATGAACACTTCTTTAACCATGTTCTTGAATTGCTACGTGTTCGTGTAGCAATTGCCATATACATTGACTAATATTGCAATACTGACATTCGACATCAAGAGACTACAGCCAGCGTTCTAGGTCTATAGGGCTATCATATTACAACGTGATAATGAATTTAAGAGTTGAGTATTAATAATTCAAAGAGTTTGTTGCATGTCAGATAGAGTGCATATGTCTCAAAAGGTAATCAAATAAAGTTCACACGTCTCAAATCCTCCACAGTTTTTATTGCTTGGTGAATCTACAACTTCTTGAATACATTAATTCAAAGAATATAGAAAAACTACATTGACAACATGTACTTACCTAGAAAATAAAAAGGAAAATATCATTGACAATATGTATCCCAACAGACCTTGTTAAAAAAGAATGAATGTGGAGAAATGGCTTCAACTTGCATAACCTTCTGAAAAACACAACCTCAAGAAACTCTATATCTTTGCTTAAAGTCACTTATAACTTGGGGCGTGGCCATGTGGGGATCTAGCATTGCGAAGATGTTTCTCTTCGGAGAGTAATTTTGCAAACCTGTGATACCAGAATTTTGTTAGAATTATTAAAAGGAAAAATCAAGCAAAACTATATATAAAATCAATAAGAATAAGATCTACCTTTTTAAAGCCTCTTCATTAGTCTCTTGATCAGAAGGCATAACAAAACCACTCTCCAAATTTACCCTTGAAACTGGTTTCTTAAGCAACCCTTCACCAACCTTCACAAGATCTTCTAAGTTAGTCTTGGTGGCTATATCAACTGAAGATACTATCCCGTTTAGTGAGTTATCCTGCAATTTGATTTGGTTCAACAGAGTCAATAATAAATGTTGGTTGACATAGAGTTAAAAGAAGATTAATCAGTTACATATATATATATATATATATTAAATCACTGTTTATTAGCACATGCACATACTTGAATACGGAGGTAATTCTTCTCGGAGTGCAAGGCGTGAAAAACCACAGAAAGGTGGAAATCCACCATATCAGAACTTGCTTGAGAAAACACATCAACTATTGGGGTGGAACCACCACTTGTTAACCACCCCAACATACCCCACTTAGCTGCTTCATCTGCATTATATTTTTCCTCAGCTTTTGGTGAGCCAGTTCCGAGAGAAATAACCAATAAACGACCATAGTCCATTTTCTCAATAGCAAGAAAGTCGGGATTTCCCCTCATGATCTGCTTTGTTACTTCACCAATTGCTATCAGAGTCTGAAATATTATTTGAAGTATAAGACGAAGTTAAACGCATACCTAAAGGGAAAAATAAGGAAATTTTCTTTTAAAAGTTTGTATTAAACATTAAATTATAACCTTTCAAAAAAAAAAAAAAATAAATAAATAAATACCGGATTGTTTGCAGCAACACCACCATCAATTAGGTTAAATTCTCTCACTTTTCCATCAGGAGCTTTAGTTTCGAAGTAATGTGCTGGAAGGTATGTTGGTGCTGCTGAGGTTGCAATGCATATATCTGCGAGCGAGGCATCCAAGCTTGGTTTGTTGTGCACCTAATTAAACCATGAAATGCACAAAATAAGCAAACACTCCTAACTCCAACCATTACAATGCCTTTCAATAAATGATTTAATGAATGGAAATTGTAAGTTGTGAAAACAAATTATAAAGGGACTAACCTCATAGCTGGAAAAGATTGTTGGCTGGAGTGTCTTGATGTCAAATGTTGGTATTGCAATATTAGTCAATGTCTGGTGTAGTTTTGTGTTTCCTAGTTTTTCCTTAACGATGCTGTGGAGGTACTTCCCATCATATTTTGGTCCTGACAGGGCTTTAATAATCTTCGTTACACGAGGAAATGAAGAGCTGTTGTTCAAAAAGTTCAACCACATTAGTTAACAACCATAAAAAATAAACCATAACTAGTTAACTAGCATATACTTAATTCGTTATAAATAATTACCAGAGTTGAGGGAAGATTTTAGGGCAGCTTTCGAGGTAGAAGTCTTTGATATCCTTGGCCGCAAACAAGGGACGATTCTTTTCATTCGGTGCAGTAAGCATGGCAGTCACAAGTCCACCTGTGCTTGTCCCAGCAATCACATCAAAGTAGTCTGCAATTCTTGCATCCTCACCATCCAGTTTCTGCACCATATGAAAAAAGCATATAAATCAGTTTGCATTATAAACATTAACTCAGATGAATATTCAAGGTACTTTGCATGAAATTGACATGAGTATTTGTATGAGCGAAGTCTGCAAAGAAAAATTTCTTTTGACTTTGCATGTACTGAAAAATGCATTTGGAAATGCCATATTTTGATATTTAAGTACAGAAGATAGTACCCTACCTGAAGCTCAGACTCCAGAAAGCTGAGGATTGTTCCTGGGATAATCCCTCTTATTCCACCTCCATCAATGCTGAGAACTGTGATTAGGTTTCCATAAGTTGGAGGCTGTAGGATTGGCTTTTGTCCTGCCATGTAACTAAAAGGGTAAGAGACCGAGAGATTGAAGTTTTGGATAGCAGAAGAAATCTGAAGTTTTAATAGCCTTGGAGAGAGTTTTGAAGTTCTGTGACAATGAGAAACACTCTTTGATGAGGATGGACATTTATAGGCTCCTTATCCTTATTTTTCTTTTCAAGATTCAACAATGTCATGAACGATGCAGCTGCTTCAAAATTCATGTAGCGTGTACTTTTTTTGGCTGTAATTTGACCAAATCTGTATCATTCAAAGCATAAATGAATATAAGATTTCACATTTCAACAGTAGTCGTCTTGGTAGTCTCCTGTTTTGGCAGTAAAAGATGGTCCCCACGTCACATATGTGAGAATTTTAGGTATGACTCAGAGAATTGTAGGTAATAATTAGGCAATAATGGTCCAAATGGAATAAATTATATTGATTAGATAATACAAAGGAGTTCATGAATTTTTATTTCCCTCTGATACACCTCATCCAATGGAAAATTATAAATTGTGTAATTTGTCTGGTGCAGAAGTTGAGGTTGCCGGTACTTCCTACTCAACGAATTCAAAAACCTGGGGAAGTTCCACTAATTAACTGTTAACATATCATTTACATTCGAAAAAGGCGGCGTAGTGTCAAATGAAAACATTGGTAAACCATTCACCTTTGCTTGTAGATGACTTAACAATTGGGATATGATACACATTGAAGAAATGTGCCTAAAATAACTTAAAATATGTCTTATAAGACTACCCTTTGTTGGCACCAAAACTTGGCAGTCATCTCAGCGGTGACGTGAACCAGTGAGAAGCCGACAAGTGTTAGTGTGTTTTTAGGGAAGTCGGCCAATAGAGAAACAAAAGGAGAAAATCTAGGGAAATACATATATTCAGCCACCTTATCAACAAGGTGGTTGCTGAAATATGGCAACTGATATTTGATTTAATTCAAATAGGTTGTTTAATTGGGAAAGAAACACTAGAGATTTAGCTAAAATGAATTGGAGAAGGAATTCCAAAAAAAAAAGGCGGCAGTTGCATGAGTCATGGATAAGTTCAAAAGCTATAAATGGCTATTAGGCCATTTAAGGAAAATATGGCTGCCGAGCTTAAGGAAAGGATTTGCTAAAAATTAGCAACTTTTCAGCAATATTTTGAGCAACTGGTATTGACTAAATCAAGGAAGGTCTTTTAGCAAGAATTTTCTATTGAAGCAAGACGAGAAAAGAAGCAGAAATATATTGGGTTATATATTGGGTTTTAACGTAGTTTGAATTACGAAAAGAAGAAAATCAAGGAGAAGAAGAGATTTGCTAGCAAAGAGTTAGGAAAATAAGTTGAGAAAGAATTCTATAAATAGGAAAGTTGTAATCCTATTCCAATTTGTCCAGCACCACCCACAAAATAGCATGAATAAAAAATTCATCAAATGACTCAACGTCATTTTATCTTCAAATCTTTTGTCCAAATGGCAAATTTCATTCGAAGAAACTAAGTTTCAGTAACTTATTCTTCTTTTGCAATGCTTAATTATACTATTTACAAATTTAATCTTTGTTTTATGCAACGGATTCAACAACAAATCTTTGATCAGATTATTGTCATTTGAATTTGGCCTGTTCATTCCATTGTAAACATTAAGTTTAATTCAATTCGGCCAATTTACTTTTCAGTTCATTTCAATTCAGCCAGTTCATTTACTTTAATTTGTATTTTATTTCTTTTAATACCTTTATAAAAAAGTCCTTGCAAATAAGGCATAAAAAGAACCTTGCTAGGAGTTCTTACTATTCTCTCTCTCACACATTTACATGGAGTTAGCCATCAGAAAAGGGATAGGCTGGTGTTCAATTCATAATTTTGAGTGTTTTATACAAATACTTTGGCACGCCTGCAAAAGTCCATCGACCAGCGTAAGACCAAAAACCGTGTGAACACTTTGATATCAACTTGATATTCTAGATTCATTGATATCACACTTTGATATCAAGTTGGGGGCTGCAGGAATGACTTTTTTCCTTCCATGTTACTAAAAGGGTGAGAGACAGAGAGATTGAAGTTTCGGATAGCAGAAGAAATTTGAAGTTTTAATAGCCTTGGAGAGAGTTCTGAAGTTCTGTGACAATGAGAAACACACTTTCATGAGGATGGACATTTATAGGCAACTTACCCTTGTTATTTTTCAAGATTCAACGATATCATGAACGATGCATCTGCTTCGAAATTCATGCAGCTTGTAATTTCTTTAAATTAAATTTGACCAAGCCTATATCAAAGCATAAATGAATAGAAGATTCCACATTCCCACAGCAGTCTCCTGCTTTGGCAGCAGTCCCCTGGGCCCTGTGCACTATGTGTGAGAATTTTAGGTAAGACTTGAGAGAATTGTAGGTAAGAATAATTAGGCAATAATGGTCCAAATGGAATAAATAATTTGTACAGATAATCGAATGCGGTTCATGAATTTTTATTTTCCTCTGATAAACCTCATCCAATGGCATATTAATTATAAATTGTGTCATTTGTCTGTTGCAGAAGTTGAGGATGCTGGGTACTGCCTATTCGGTGAATTCAAAAAGGTGAATTGAAAAAGGCGGCGTTGTGTCAAATGAAAACATTGGTAAACCATTCAACTATGCGTGTAGATAAACTTAATAATTGGGATATGCATGCCACATTGAGGAAGTGAGCCTAACAAAAACTTAAAATAATTGGGCTATGCTTGCCTTCATTTACTCAAGCTTTTTGTGTGCAATTGCTTAGCTTATGATATTCTGGATTCATTGAACTTGGGGTTTTAAAAGGTCACAAGTTAATATACAGGCTTTTTCCTTATGAGAATTTCTGAATTCATACTTTGCAGGATATCGGTCTTTATTGTAGTTTAACATCCATAATGAATGACAAAATATGATTTTTCTGACCACCACTCACCACATAGAACAATATCATCAACAAACAAAATAAATGACACGATCTTAAAGAAAATGGATGTTGCGTTACCAGGCAGCAATGGCATCCATAATGAATGCTTCGATGCATGGCTCTTAATGTTTCTCCATTGTATCGATTACTGTCTGCTCATATGTAAAATTAACAGTGAGAAATCTGTTCTATCTGATTCTATATATATGTCCTAAATTTTATACTCTAAATGACCAACTAATGTTGCTCTCTAAGATATTTATCTCTTGGAAATTGTTAAATTGGAAGGTTAATCTGCAGCAAGTAGACTTGATGAGTCACCATGAGAGAAAACAAAAGCAAGAAATTATATGACAAGCCAGGAAATTACGAAGATGAATTGTGACTCCTCTTTGACCTCCTGCAGTTCTAAGGAGGTCGTAGACATTTGTTCATGTGGTGCTTTTTGATTCAAAATCCGTAAGTTTTGAGGTGATCTCATATTTTTAGTTCTTAGATTTACCAAGATGAATTTCCATTTAAAAGAATGCCATTTTTCTGATGAATGAGTTTCAAGAAGCAATATGTTGAAGTTAAGACTACAATGTATAGGCTGTTGAAAATCTGGTTATGAAGATGGCAAGGTAAGATAAGAAATGGAATGCTTTGTTGACTGTTAGGAATTGATCTATGAGTATAATACCATAATTTGCTTTTTTATTTTTTATTTATTGTCTTTTGTATCCTTTTCTGAATTAGGAACTGTGGATTGAGGCTACTTAAACTTAAAAATATAGTTTCAATCACCACATTTACAAATAATAAATATAATTATTAGTCTTGCATGGGACTGTTCTGCAGATGAAGTGGTTATGAAAATACTTGCCAAAGACAAGCTAAACTTTAGATGTTACCGAGCAATCAGTGATTGTGTATGGTCTATGCTGAACACATTTCCAAGATTTGTACTTCAATATAGACTGAGTTGTGGAAAAGGAAGCTAATTCAGAATATTCTTACATATTGCTCCATGATGCTCAATCACAATAGGCAAAGGTAAAAAAATTTTAGAGGTGCGCAGGAACGGAGCCAATTAAGGCCCAGAGGGGGAACATGCCCCCCTCATTTTGCTCCAACCTACTATACATAGGTGTATATTTTTGGTATATACATATACTTACATGGTAATTTTAAATAGTGCCCCCCTCAAATTTTCTAATTTTCTAATTTCCTTTTGAAAAAAAAAGTTACATATATCCTTTTTTTCAAGTATACAATATATTTTTTTCCTTTTCTAATTTTTGTTTCATTTTTAAAAAAAATTCTTTTTTCACTTATGTATAATTGTGTATTTTCTATTTTTTTTTTAACTTATTTCTTTTTATCAATGACATTTGTGATTGTATATAATTAAAATATTATTAATTAATATTTTGATTCTTATATTTGTAACTATATCTTTTTACAGTATTTATTTAGCATATTATTTTATAACTATTTTTTTCTTATTTGCCTTATTGATTTAAAAAAATTATACTTCCTATTTGTCATATTTATTAATTTTTTTTTTTTTTTTTAACAAATGCATTGTGCCCCTCCTGAAATAAAATCTTGGCTCCGTCCATGAAGGTGCCTAACATGCCTTTCCCTAGCATTAGGGATGCGTACACACACACACACACACATATATTTATGGAGTGACCAAATGAAAAAGGCTTTCAGGGGGAAAAGAATAATAATAGAAAAAATTCTTTGAGGAAGACACAAACAATATACATTGATCTCCCCCCAGCTGTTAATTTCTTTTTATTCACATTGTTTTTGAAAGACATGCTTATTGCAATATTTTACAATATATTTATAAGGACAGAAACTTATTTACACAAGGATTGTTATCACTGTCCCACTCGACAACTCTGATAGGGGAGGTTAGTGTAATTTGGCAAACAAGTTGGTGAAACCTCAGGGGAGGTCAATGCAATTTACCCTTATAATCCTTCAGTTCTGTGTTATGGTTTTCCTCGAATTTTTGATTTAGCTTTGCATCAGTTTTCATGTTATGTTTTATCATCAGTGTTGTACGTTGATAATCTTTTGAACTGGCTTTGGCCTTGCTTTGTGGATAGTGCTCATCTTCTGAGGCTCTTCGAATGGAGGAACAGGAACAGCTATAGATAATGGTATTGTTGATGTGTTGTTTTCTTCTTCTTGTTTTGTTTGGGCTCCCTTTTGGATGCTCCTTACTTGGAGCATAATTACTTTCTAATTTTGATTACACAAAAGTGTGAAATACATCTGACACTTTTGTATAATCAAGAGTTGGATTTGTATTCATAATTCAGAGAGTTTCTTCCATATGCACTATATGTGAGAATTTTAGGTAAGACTTGTAGGTAAGAATAATTAGTCAACAATGGTCCAAATAGAATAATTTATTTTGGTCAGATAATCCAAAGGAGTTCATGAATTTTTATTGTCCTCTGACAAATCTCATTCAATGGCAAATTATAATTTGTGTAATTTGTCTGCTGCAGATTGAGGTTACTGGGTACTGCCTACTTAATTAATTCAAAAACCTCGAGAAGTTCTACCAATTACGAACATATCATTTGCATTCGAGAACGGCGGCGTAGTGTCAAATGAAAACATCGGTAATCCATTCAACTATGTCTTTAGATAACTTAATAATTGGGATATGGTATATACATGCTACATAACTTTCCTTTGCCTTCATTTACTCGTGATTTTGATGTGGAATTGCATACTTTGTGGACTTTACTCTAATTTTTATCAACTTGATATTCTGGATTCAGTGAACTAGGGTTTTAAATGGCCACAAGTTAATAGACAGGCTTTATCCTTCATAAAAATTTATGGACTCGATCATACTTTGCAGGATATCTCTATCTGTAATACAGTTTAACATCCCTATAGATGTTTCCTGAATGACAAATTTGATTTTTTTGACCACCACAAATATCACATCCGTTTGTTTCGACATGAAATATTTTTCTTTTTGATGTAAAATATATTTTTTATTTTTACTTTTAGGTGTTTGACAAAGGTTTAGGTCGAAGTTAAGGTAGCATCTATTGAGTGGGGTGTGTACAATAACTTGCCGAAAATTGATAAGTAAGTTATTTTTGTTAGATTTTAATATTTTACGGCAACCAAACACAAAAAAATAAAAATAAAAATTATTTTCTGAAAAATATTTTACATCCGAACTTACGGAAGTGAGTTGCTCTCTAAGATATTTATCTCTTCGGAAGTGTAAAATTGGATGGTTAATTTGCAGCATGTAGACTTGATCAGGCACCATCACTGAAAACAAAAGCAAGCCGCTATGGTGGAATCTGTAGACACGCTGCTCTTAGGAAGAAGTGCTTGAGCATCTCGGTTCCAGTTATAAGAGTGGCGGCATGCTATCTTCTAAAAAAGTTGGAAATGGATCAAGTGAAACTTCTTCACCTGCAGTTTTAAGTGTGTCGTGGACATTTTTCATGCGGTAGTTGTACTTGTTTCTCATTCTAAATTAAAAATCATTCTTAGCTTGTTAATTCTTAGATTACCAAGATGAATTAATTTCCAGTTAAAATAATTAAACCAATTCTTCTTATGAGTAATTTTAATGTAGTCTTATTCAAAACTACAAAAAGCTCTGCAGAAAGAATTGCAGGCTGTTGAAAAGCTAGATATTAAGAATAGGAAAGTAAGATGAGAAATGGAAGTTTGGTTGACTGTTAGGAATTAATTTATGAGTATAATATCATATGGGCTATTCCAAAATTTGCTTTTTATTTTTTAATTAATTGCCTTTTGATATTAAAAACATGTTGTTTTAAGAAAGACATCACACCACATTCACAAATAGTAGTAATAAATAAGAAATGTGCACTTTATTAGTTTTGCATGGGACTGTTCTGCAGATGAGGTGGTTAGGGAAACATTTGGCGCGAAAAGTTGGATACTGCCAAGCCATCAATGTTTGATTACATGTGTGTATGTCTATTCGGAACACTTTTCCAAGATTCGTACGTTGTCAATGATCGATTGTGTATGTCTATAATGGGAGACCTTTCCAAGATTTGTACTTGAACAGGAGTCGTACAAATTGTTGTGCCAGTTTGACATGGTTCCTTTTGCACTGGTTGAAATTGACGTTATAAAAGTTGTAGTTGTTGGTATTTGACTGAAAACCTGTAATAATCCGACTCGGGTTTGAACCGCTAATCGAGTTCTTATTTGAACCCGAAGTCATCAAAGGGCAAAAAGTCATTTCCAACGGCAATGCACCATATCATCCCAAGGGTCACAACACTCTGAACTACTAACGTCACTGAAGGATCACAAATGCAGCTAGAATGACAGCGTCGTTTAAGTTCGTGAATGTGAGTTATATATCCATATTCCTCCGGTTTTCTGAAAATATTAAGTTAAGGGGTGAACTCAACAGTTCAGTAAGTAATGCCTAAAACATCGGTTTTGGACTTCCTTGAGTCAACAACCAAAGAACGGGAAGAAAAAGTTGGGATTATACACGGGGAATTATGAAAATCACAATACAAGTCATTTAATTCAAAAGACTATCATCTCATAACCAATCATTTTCATAAATGTCAAAATGTCATGAAATGCAATGCTTTTCCGACCACAGTCCCAGCCTAACACAAGACATGCCGAAAACCGCTAATCGACTTTAACAAGGTGAGATTGATAGTTATCCCTAGTTTCAAATCCGGCAACCATTTTGGGCCTAGTATTAACTTTTTCACGTCCAAATCCGGCACGCGCTTCCTCTAGGTTGAGTTAGCTCTGAGCTCGCGAAATCCGGTTCCATTTACAAAACATTTTTTTGTAATCCTTTCTAAACACATTTCTTTAAAAAGAATCATTTCAACCTCACTTTTCCCAAACCATGCCCATGCCATGAATGGAATCATGCATGAATGAAATTGACATACACGTGCTTACAACTTCATCAATTTAGCCATACATACTCATCATCATCATCATGTATATATATATCTTTGAGCTCAAGGAAACTATCTAACATAAGGCATACTCTTTAAACAACTTTGCAACCAAGCACACACATATATATAGAATATGCTTTGCCGCATAAACACATAAATACATAATCAACAGTCAAATTCCGAAATTTATCATTTTAAGCATGCTTAGCAAGAAATCAAGTAAACGAACTCAACTAAAGCCAAAACAAAATGGTTTAGGCATCCTTACCTCAAAAGTAGCCAAAATGCATCCCCGGCCGAAAAAGACAACACTAGTCAATGGCGGTCAGCGCCGATCAACGGCAGTGGAACGAAAAACTGTTTAGTGGAAACGTAGCCGACGACGAGGAGAGTAAATTGCTCCAAAGGCGCGGCTCCGAAATGCGACTCGAAGTGGCCTAAAACCCCCTCCGAAGCCTTAGATCTAAAAACTTCAAAACTTCGTAAAATAATTATCGCTCCTCCAAAAATTAAATCCTTAGATTATGTGATAGAGGATGATGAGAGAAACACTTTTCATCAAGGAACCAAGGCCGGAAACCCGACCGATTGGCCGAAAAATGGAAGAGAAATTTGAAGCCTTAAAGAAAAGAGAATATGAAGAAAATATGAGAGGGAGGGAGAGCTGCGAGAGAGAGAAGTTGATTGTGAAAAAAAGAAGAAGCAATGTGGTATATATGAATTGAATTGATATCATGTGGGGTCCACCAAAAGGAAATATCTCCTTTTTATCCTTTATATAACCATATACACATGTTCGTATACTAAACATAACACAACACATGTTTAAACACTTACTCACATAAATATACATCAAATAATAATGTATAAAGAGTAACAGCCCCGAAAAATAATTCCCGTGCATAACAATACCGGTTGTGGGTCCTGCTCAAGACCTCTCGGCTCGAAAAACTGAAAAATGCCAAAATGGCATATAATGCATTTCTAAGAGTCTTGAACTCGAAGAAATGTTCCAACCAACTCTCGGGACTCACCCGGCACACCCTACGGTGTCCAGTACGCAAAACGAGACAAGGAATAAAATAATCCAGAAAATTTAAAAAATCCCAGAAAATAGAAAATAGGAAAAATCAGTAACATTACAATCTACCCTCCTTAAAAAGATTTCATCGTCAAAATCTACCCCCCTTAAAGAAAAAGGCCCACAGCCACACATCTTCCTGAGAAACACCTCACAAAATCGCAAAATAAGAGCTCATCAACCTTGTTGCCTTTGACACTAGACGTCGATAAGCGATCACACACTATTGCCACTAAAACACAATGTTCACTGCCCTACAAGGGTACTCATCACTCACAACATCATAACACAATTTCGCTGGATTCTATGCTCGACTCAAAACGAACATCTATCCACTCTACACTACTACGCAAGGCTTTGGAACCTAAAAGAAGAATGATCACAAAACCACTAAGCATGACAACGTCCAATCTTGACTCATCTTGTAAAGGATACACAAAACCCCAGACAATGAATCTTGTCCGTCAATCACTAAGTCCCATTCCAAGTAAACACATTCCTGTCAACCTTACTCATGCTACTCAATATGTAGCTACACCATCACATATCGGTATAAGCGACTACCAACCACACCATTCAGCAATCATTATACTTAATAACCTCAAGATGACTAAACAATGAATCTCCTAACGACTACATAAACATGAGTCACCAAATTAGTAAAGTGCATTATCCTGTACCCAGGACACAAATCCTCAAAATAGGATCTTCAATAATCAATGGTAGTACCACAACCCTATATCGGACACTTGGTCCTACCTACATACCTCGTAACTCGAGACAAATCATTTGAATCTATATTGTCACACCGGCACAACACACAGTACCATGCTCTCATTGTCCTTGACAAATTAAAACAATCATTAACCTTTGACCCGACATCGTGCTAAAAAGGGACTGATTTAGGAGAAATGGTGAGTAAGACCATTCTCATCATCGATCCGGTCTCAACGCAGACGTCGTTCTTGTCCTCAGGTCCAAACCTCAAACACAATCCCACATAGTCCACAAAACAACCATGAGATCCACTAACTAATCAATTCATCGCTCTACGTAACCTCAACAATTATACAGTCACATACCAGCTCTAAGAATCTCAATTATGCCTCAGTCATACAACTCGTAACGAGCCAAAAGCAACACGACATCAAATACCACAATCATCGACCAGCCTAAAAGCTTTCCAGTCCGCTCCTAATAACCTGTACTAGAGATTAACTCCATGATATCATTGATATCATTCAATCCAATTCTTGTCTCATTAAAATACTTCATAAGGCCATCTCATGCCTGAAATCTCGTAACCAAAGTCAATTACTACGATTATTCCTCAAAGGAATCATACATTCACATTTCAAATAATATAATCCTGAGACGATACTGACACTAGTCCTCAAAACACTGCTCAACTTAAATGTCTATAAAAACACCCAAGTACATGACTCACATCACATCATATCACCTAATCATCCTTGAACTTACAGTTCACGACACCTCTCCTAGCCATCACCACTAGTACCAAACATCGGAAACATACAGTCCTAATTCAGCAACTCGTGCCTCACACGCCACCGATCAAAACCACTCTTAGAATGAGACTACTAAAACCAAAGACTTCACCTCCCTCCGTGGGAGTGAGTCAACCAATTCAACCAAACCTTTATTGGTGAAATCTAATAGTGTAACAAGCCACACATAGGTTCGTCCACCCGCGGACACATACAACCCCTAAATGGAGAACAAGACTTATGACAAACGACGTCCTTAGACCAGAACAAAGAAGGAATAACGAACCTCGCATTCATAAGCGATTGACGACTCATACCTGAATGCACCTGACACCCTGTTACACTCTGCTTACCAATTGTCCAACTGTGGACACCTAATCTCACCTGAGATGAACTAAACTCCTTACACATAAGGAGAAGAACCAACTAGATATCCGTACGGAACCACAAACTCAAATCTAAGTGATCTCGCCACTAACGGATCGTCATACACTTTCAACACCGGAACCTCGTATATGCTACACCGCAAAACCTATGCTGACCAAAACAAGTCAGATCTATACTACCCATTCACCGAGTATTAGGGTATATCCCACAATACGACCATCAGACAAAAGCATCAACATTCACGGCACACCAACACTAGAAACAATCACAGGCTTTTGGACACCGCGTCCCGTTCCATCAGGAACCAGTCACTCCCAAATGACAACCTCTGTGTTATATGCTGGCATTTGATCACCCATTCCATCTTTACCTTTCTAGGCGACACTCCATCGAACACTGTGCACACAACTCTATCACCTACCTGATAACATACGATAAACAACTTATACTCTCTAATCCACCCTTGAATCATACCTTAAAATATTCTGCTCATCAGTATGAAACATCACGCCATAACACCTCTACTACCATCATCCTCAAATGACAACTCAAACTCACATCCCACCGACTCAATAGGCTACCGCCAAATGATCTCCCCTTAAGCATCCCTAGGATGACACCATCACAACAAGAGAGTATGCCCCACTCTAGATACTTCCCACAACCACTACTTACCACTAGAGTAGAACCCTTCTTCCTAAGGCAATCTACGTGCCTAAACAAGTCACGCCCTAGATTCAACATCATTACCTCTTTTTCACTATTCCTCATAATACACTTGGGCCGACAAAAGTTAAATGGGCTACCAGCTAAACCTACGAGATCACTTTCTTCCCAAACATTCTAATAAACTATTTTTGTCTTTGGATCCTCAAACAACAAGCACCACCTCTTGATAATCCAAACAAAATATGAAATACAACCCCAGTCCACAACTTTCAATTTCCAAAATACAATCCATTCGGTAATACAGTATCCATCATCTATCACTTCATCCGTAAACGACTAAGCACTTAAATGACCCCATACTACCTGCCTTATTGAGTAACCTTGAACTACACCGCCAAACCTGACCACCAATTTAAAACTCTCTCGATAACTGTGCTAACCTATAGCCTCGCTCACCAACCGAGCCGTGCAATCAACTCACCGAGACTCAATTAATCGTAACACACTCCCATAGCTTCCCGAAATGGGAATCGCCCTCGACTAGCCAGTATCTAAAACGTACTATTACAAAACCACGAATGAACGACATTTAATAGTCAGTCACCCGGCACTGGCATGACTCCGGTCAATGCCTACACCACCTTGGACTTACAGAGTCGAACAAGTCTCCTTAACAATCATAACTAACACGCACCAGTGCACCCGAAATGTATATGCATGATCCCTAAACTAAGCTCAAAACTCTGCCAATCCCTATCGCACCTCTCACAAACCGATTCGAAAGGAACCTTCATATCAAACCGTGACCTAAGTCACAACCACTAACCTCCTAAGGTCATACATTTTTCCCATGAAACCCTCACTCCGTACACCTGACCTTTCCAGTCTCAAAACCCATGTACTAACTCATTAAACTCATACGTCTTTCCCTGGACACTATACTACGCCATATGCAATCGTTCGGAAGTCATGCCTCAAGCACTACACTATGAAAATAATGGAAGGACTAAGATAACCGCGCACCGAATAGCTTAATCCACAAGCTAGAACTAGCACCCAATAACCCTGGAGCAACCGAGCTCTTCGCCTACTCGGGTCAAAACTCACACAACCATTTATGCGGTAACATGTACTCTACTGTGTAAGATATATTTTGTAATTGGCTAATTTCGATATCAAAACAAGTCCGATCGAGTTATAATTTTTCAGTACGAAATTTCAAAGATTAAAGATCGGATGCGGATTTGAAGAAGGTCAAGTGTTCATGGTATACTACACTCCGAGATGATGAGAACAACGCTGTAAGAAGTTTTGAGAGGTAGTGAGAACATTTAGGAAGGGTTTTGAAAGGTTCGGAACAAGGTTTTACATTCTGTCCATCTTGAACTAGTTCAAGATCTATCGAACAGGTTCAACTACATCAGAATGCTAAAATTTCAAGACTGACCATCTTGAACCGGTTCAAGAGGGCTGAATCGGTTCAAGAATCCGTGGGATTCCTTACTGTCCATCTTGAACCAGTTCAAGATGGATGAACCGATTCAAGAAGTCCTAGATGCATCAGGTCTCCAGTTTCCTTCTTCTGATGTTTCCTTTTTTATCCCAGCTTCCTTCTAAGTCCTATATATGAAATTTATCATATTTTCTGAGGGATTAGGACTTTCAAAACTCTATATAAACCTTGTCATATACATTGGTTGATGATGGCTTGAGGGAAAATCAATTCTATATTTTGAGAAAGCCTTCTAGAGAGAGAAAATTCAGAAAATCAAATTTGATTATTCTGAATTTATTTATGAGAGCATACACATATATTCATCAGTGATTTAGTGGTGTTGTTCTCTATCTCATCAGAATCAGAGCTATACTGAAGATTCAAATATTCCAGATGAGAAGCAGGATTTAATTCTTCTACAATCGAGTTCAGATCTTGAAGAACAGAAGTAAGCGCTATCACACTTTGAAAGGATTGGAGCATTCATGGAGTGCTGTTTGATCTACCTGCTACTCTTTTACAAATATTAAGTGTAAGCCTGAGATCAAGTTGCTGTTGGATGGGGAGTCGCAAAGCCAGAGGATCGTCAGCGGCTGGTGTGGTGTAGAACGATAGGGTGTGAGCCAGAGTCAAAGTTTGGTATACTTTGTTTCAAATATAGTGGATTGGTTTACTTTGGACCGTATAGTCTACGAGGTTTTTCCCATAACAGTTGACGTATTTTATCAACTGGGGTTTCCTTGCTAAAACCCCTGGTGCAATCTTTCTAAACTTAACTTCTTTACTTTTCAGTATTTATATTTATGATTGTGGATGTTTAATCGATCATGCAATTTAATCAATCATAAATTAAGCAAGTTGACCTAATAATCAGATCTAGGTCATTAAAGGAGTTAATCACAATTAAAATCAACTGTTTCCGCACCCCGCGTAACTCTTGTTTCACATATTGTACTAGCAACCATCCCATACTCAACCGTATACTCCTATATAATAATAATAATAATAATAATAATAATAATAATTGGAACATAAACATTGACACAACTGTGTGCAATCACATTCATTTAAACAACGTGTCTATTAAATCATTATATGAAATTAAACATCAGTTTATCCTCATCATCTTTCCATATAATACATACTTGCACAACTGTCCATCACATTACCATGCACAACATACATGTCATAACCTATACTCATTACTCACCATTTTATCACAATTAACATGCTTTCAATTACGTTCATATTTCATTTACATTATTAGATCACATAATTACTTCACATACATGGCCATGTGACACACATATTTTAGCATTTAAACACGTAAGCATGTGAACATTTAGCAAACAAATATGTCTTTCAAAACTGTAAACATATAAGCAAGTAGCAAGTAAGCATGCTTCATAAAACAGTAAACATATAAACACAAACACGCAGGTCAACCTCTTACCCCTCTAAGAAAAATCCACTACCCGTCGTCCAAAAGGTATTCGAACCTAACGCTTTGATACCAAATTTATAACGACCCAAACTCGGGGGTTCGAATCGCTAACAGGGTCCTTTCTCGAACCTGAGGTCATCTAAGGGCAAGAAGTTATTTCCAACATCAATGCACTATATACATATCATCCCAAGGGTCATAAAACATTGAACTACTAACATCACTGAAGGATCACAAATACAGGTGGAATAACAGTGTCGTTTAAGTCCGTGAATGCGAGTCATACATTCATACTCCTCCGGTTTCCTGAAAATATTAAGATAAGAGGTGAGCTCAATAGCTCAGTACGTAATTCCTGAAACACCGGTTTTAGACTCCCTTGAGCCAACAATCATAGAACTGGAAGAAAAGTCAGGATCATACATGGGAAATTACCAAAATCACGATACACGTCATTCAATTCAAAAGACTATCATCTCATAACCAATCATTTTCATAAATGTCAAAATGCCATGACATGTAATGCCTTTCCAATCACAGTCCCGGCCCAACACAACATACATCGAAAACTGCTAACCGACTTTAACAAGGCGAGATTGATAGCTATCCCTGGTTCCAAGTACGGCAACCATTTCGGGCTTAGTATAAACTTTTTCACGTCCAAATCCGGCACGCGCTCCCTCTAGGTCAAGTTAGCCCCAGGCTCGCGAAACCTGGTTCCATTTATAAAACCTTTTCTCACAATCCTTTCCAAACATATTTCTTTAAAAAGAATCATTCCAACCTCACTTTTCCCAAACCATGCCCATGCCATAAATAGAATCATGCATGAATGAAATTGCATATCCGTGCTTTCAACTTCATCAATTTAGCCATACATACTCATCATCATCATCATGTATATATATATGACCTCAAGGAGACATTCAAACGTAAGGCGTGCTCTTTAAACAACTTTGCAACCAAGCATATATATATATATATACACAATTTACATCATCTTGAACATGCTTTGCCGCATAAACACATAAACATATAATCAACAGTCAAATTCTGAAATTTATTATTTTAAGCATGCTTATGAAGAAAAAAAGTAAACGAATTCAACTAAAGTCAAAACATAATGGTGCATCCTCGGCCGGAAAAGTCAACACCGGTCAACACGGGTCAATAGCGGAAGAACGGAAAACTATTCGGTGAAAACATAGGCGACGACGAGGAAAGTAAACTAGTCCAAAGGCGCGGCTCCGGAATCCGACTCGAAGTGTCCCAAAACTCCCTTCGAAGCCTTATATCTAAAAACTTCAAAAATTTGTAAAATATTAATTGTTCCTCCGAAAATTAAATCCTTTGACTATGTGATAGAGGACGATGAGAGGAATACTTTCCATCAGGAACCAAGGCTAGAAATGCTACCGATTGACTGAAAAATTAATGGAAGAGAAATTTGAAACCTTAAAGAAAAAAAAAAATGAAGAGCTGCGAGAGAGAGAAACTGATTGTGGCCAAAAACAAAATAGCCATGTGGTATATATGAGTTGAATTGATATCATGTGCGGTCCACCAAAAGAAAATATCTCCTTTTTATCCTTTATATAACCATATGCACATGTACGTACACTAAACACACCACAACACATGTCTAAACACTTTGAACTCGTTTGGTATGTGTTCTGTAATGTTTTGTTTTGTTCCAAAACTGCTAGTAATTATTTTTTGGGCCACTTCATGTTTGTGTGGACTTGTTTTATAGCCAACAGTAGCAAAACAAAACCAAAATTTGGCCAAAAAGCTGAAACACAAAATTGGTGTTTTATGATGGACCGGCCTATTTTTCACTGTAGCGGGGGCAACAAGTTGCCCAAACTTGGAACGAAAATTGCAAAAACCAAAAAGGCGATTCAATTGCAGAATCCAAAAAGGCGATTCAAATTTTAGGGTTATCTCGCGCAGCTTTCAAAAGGCGATTCGGGCGACTCAAGAACACATAAGCTCGGGCTTTAAATCGATGACGATCTCTGAAGATCTGAAGCTCTCTGTGTAGTTCATCTTTGAAGAAACCCCAGAGAGAGAATAATTCGGCAAACAAAAATTGCGGGTGTCAGTGACAAAGACCAGTAACTCTGACAACAGCAATGATCAAGCAAAGAGGGCCGGCGGCGATGGTAATGGTGACGGTGACCCAATTTCGGCGAAGACGACCAGAGAACAGTGTTGAATCTTGGGGTTTTGAATGCTTTTGTTTGTGTGATGGGTATGATTGGTGGGAAATTTGGGTTTGCAATTGAGAGTGGTGATGGGTGGTGGTTGGAAAAATGGTGATGGGTGGTGGCAGTGAGTTTTGTGAATTGGTGGTAGGAGTGGAAATTGGTTGTAGCAGTGGGTTTTGGGAATTGGTGGTAATGATGGATGGTTTGGGTGATTGATGTAGGCTGTGGAGATAGTGATTTGTAACTAGTTGGTGATGGTGGCTACAATTATGGTGATCTATTGGTGATGGTGGCTTCAATTGTGTAACTCATGCTACAGGAAAGAAAAAAGAAAAAATTCGAAAAAAAAATTGTTCTCATATTTCTTGAAACAAAATACTTGCCAAACATGTTCTACCATGTTTCTGTTAAAAAAATCTCTCTGCAAATTTTCGTTGCCAAACATGTTTTGTTCTCATCTCAGAACACGTCATAACAAAACACTTGTTCTGTTCTAGGTTAAAACAAAATGCCTTAGAACACAATGTGTACTAAACGGGCCCTTAGGGCATGTTTAGTATCTGTAACATTTTGTGTGTTTTTGTTCCAGGCCCGCTACAGTACCACTATTGAGGCCCAAAACATGTTTGGAGAGGCCTGTGTTGCTTTCAATAGCGTCAGAGCAACTTTCAAAATATGGGCCAAAAGTTGAAATAAGAAAATGGTGCTTGATATTGTTCCAAAAATGGACCGGCCCATTTTTCACTGTAGCGGGGGCAACATATTGCTCAAACTTGGAACAATTTCAGAACAGGTATAAATAGAAAATTGCAACAAATTTTAGGGTTATCTCGCTCAGCTTTCCAAAAGGCGATTCGGGTGACTTGAGTACGCACAAGCTTGTATCACCCATTCTCACCCGACCATCACCCATTATCTCATCCCATCCACCGATGATGATGGAAGACACAACCCGCTGGCGACAATGGAAAACACCACCACCGGACTTTCTATTAGTACCGCTCTCTTTCTCTATTTGGACGAAGACAAGATGATGCCAATGAATTTTAGACCACCGGAATCGTTTGGGGCTTTGCTTGAGTTTGGTTTTCTGGGTTTTTTGTTAGGTCTTCTCTCTCTCTAAAACTCACTCACTTTCATAACTCTCTCCGTAATCACTATAACCAAACCCAGATTAAACTTTTTTTTTTAGAGAAGGAGACCCAATTTTGGTTCGCACCTATATACAGACCCACAAGCAATTTTGGATCGCACCAATATACGGATCAACAAGCAATTTTGGTTTACACCTATATACAAATCAACAAGCAATTTTGGTTCGCATCCACAAGCAATTTTGGTTCACTAACAGAAGATACACAGATGGTTTGCACCAATATATAGATGTGTATATATATATGTGTGTGTGTGTGTGTATATATATATATATATATATATATATATATATATATATATATATATATATAGATGTTTGATGGGTTTGTTGGTTTTTTTTTTTCTTGCTGTTGGTATGTTTTTTGGTGAGAATTGCAGAGAAGGATATTTGCATAGATGGGTGGTGAACAATTTTTGCAAAATCAAAATCATAATTACTGAACTTGATTTCTAATTTTTTATAAAATATTATTGAACATGATTCTATTTGCAGAGAAAGTAAAAATTGTGAACAGACACTCTGCCAAACATGTTCTACTATGTTTAAATTCTCACTGCAAATTTTCGTCGCCAAACATGTTTTTGTTTTCAACTCAGAATACCTCATTACAAAACACTTATTCTGTTTTAGGTTAAAACAAAACGTCTGGGAACACAACGCGTACCAAATGGGCCCTTACTCACATAAATATACATCAAATAATAATGTATGAATAGTAACAGCCCTGAAAATTAATTTCTGTGCACAACAATAACGGTTGCGGGTCTCGCCCTGGACCTCTCTACCCAAAAAACTTAAAAATGCCAAAATGACCAATAATGCATTTCTAAGAGTTTTAAACTCAAAGAAATGCTTCAACTAACTCTCGAGACTCACCCGACACACCCCATGGTGTCCGGCACGCAAAATTAGATAAAGATTATTTAATAAAATAATCCATAAAAATAGAAATATTTCAGAAAATGAAAAATAAGAAAAATCAACAATATTACAAAGCCCTAATATTCAGAGACCCTAGCTTCTTCATGTTTTTTTTATTGCTTTCATCTTTCAGGAGATTATATATATATATATATCCTATTTTTACTTGTGATTGTGTTGAAGCATAGACCTTGATTGTTGGTAATCTACTTCTACCGAATTCTTCAACGAAAAGTTATATCTCTCCAGTTATAAATCAGAATTGACCGTTTTTTGAGGCATTGGAAAGCTAACGAAAAGTTCTAGCTTGTTGTAAAATTTGAGAGTGTTCCAGCAAGTTGATTAATATTAGAATTGAAAAGCTAACGAAAAGTTCTAGCTTGTGGTAAAATTAATATCAAAATTAATTTAAAGTTGTTGTTCCACTTTTAAAGTTTAGAATCAAAGCGCATAAAGATTATTTTTAGTTGCAGATCTTCGAATCTTGAACAAGGTATGAATTCTTTATTTCATACAATAAGATTATGCATCTATTACAACTATTGAGGAACGATTTTTAAAAGCTTTGGCATTGACCCTGTAATATCCGTATTTTTTTTATTAGGAATATTTATTATTTAGTTGACTTTTTAAGGAATATTAGAGATAATAGGTTATCTTTTTTTTTAAAAAAAAAAAAGTTGAAATTTTAAAGGGGATCCTAAATTAGCTCACCTACCGATATTCTTATCTTTATATTAGTTTTATTTTATTTTATTCTTTTCCCTATTGCGTAAAAGTAAGAAATAAAACAAGGGAGAAAGAGAGAAACAGAAGTTATCGATACTTCTTACCTTCTGCAGTAGCCGGGAGAAGGGACGGTGATCCAATATTTACATAGGAAAGAAAGAGTTGCGTACTCAGGCAAGTTAATCTTGCTTTGTATACTTGTATATATTTGTAACTTTGCCTATAGCATGTGTTAACGTGATGATAAATAAGAATAATTTCATCAATATGAATGGTTAACGGTATGAATTTCATTCCTTGTGTAATTAGAACCTAGACATATAAATGATATGTTTATGTAGAATTATGGAATCTAATTGGTTGTAGTGTTGTGACGATCATTATGGGTCATGGTAGTTACGTAGGACCTGCATATGTATGTATATATGTAAGGGGTAAGTGGGTAATTGATTGGTATATATTATTATGTGGAACTATTTTAACGTGTTGTTATATAAATATATATATTTGGAAATTTTATAATGATCATGTGAATTAATAATTGATGTACTCTGTTCATGCTGTTATATGAATACAGAATGGATAAAGGTGAATTACGATTTGAGGTCATGGCAAATAAGAGCTGAAGATCTTGAATTAATTATATTAAGTTTCCATGAATTTAATAAGTTGTAATATAGATTTTTGGGTCAACTTGAACTTAGAATGGTGTCTAACATATATATATATATATATATATATATATATGTGTGTGTGTGTGTGCATATATATATTCACTTTAATACATGATTAAGTGGATTAGTAGATTAGCATGTGAGTACAATTTATATATATATGGAATTAAATTGGAAAAGGAAGTTTTATGAGTATATAAATATATACCTATTGAAATTAGTTTCTCTGTGGTACTTTAGAACCATATTGGGAGGGACGTGTGATTCTCAAGGATTAATGATGAGTAGTGGTGGGCCAACATCACAAAATAATATACTTAATATTTATTTTTGTTAGTTATTATTTGATTGAGTGATAAATAAGGAATATAAATAATATTAATGCTTCAAAAAATTATGAAAACTTCCAGAATATTATATTTTTATATATTGAACCTAGTTTTGTTTAAAGTCAATATTTTAAATGATATTTGGGTAGGTTTACCGAATTAAACCATGAAAAATATTGTTATTTTCTCAACACTAAAAGGGATAGTACGGAAAAACTATTAGGAGTTAGATTCTGAAATTTTGCAAGGTCTTATATTTAATGTTAGACTTTATCCAGAAATTTTGTACTCTCACTAGTTGGATCATTAGAGTTCTGTTTTTAAATTAAAATGATACTTGGGTGCATTAACTATTAATTTGAATTATTAATTAATGATATCTTTCATAATTCATCATAATTAATAATTAATGGATGAATTTGGATTAGTCGGAGGGGTAGTCAGGGACTGACCCTATGATGACTTTTGGGTATGGTCAGTGACCTGCCTATTGGGAGTGCACTATCCTTTTATTATGGCCATGGGTCTAATAAGCCCTTATTGTGTGGACGTATTCAGGGATCATTTGGGGAGTAGACGTACAATCCAGCCACACGTGTGTTTTTAGTAGTCAGGGACTATACGATTCACACCACTTTATTGGATGGGAGCCCGGGGCTCATGTGAGATATACAGATTTATCAAAAATAAATGATGGTCATTGATTGCGTTTATAATTAATTGGAATATGCATAATTAATTAATGCATTTATTGAGTTGCTTATATATATGGGAATACAAAGTAAGGTTAGCTTGCTGAACAATGATTGTGTTTAGCATTTCTTGCTGAACTTGTGAGCTTACCCCATTATCATATTTCAGGTGTTCGTAGAGTAGGAATGTGATGGAGACGCATGATAAAGTCAGATTTTAGCTCGGTTTTCCTTTATTAGGATTATTGTAATAAAGTTAATGTTTTATGAAACTTTATCGAGTTGTTTCAGTGGTAATAGATGTTTTGTTATGTTAGAGGGACTTTCACCTCTATTTATGAATTTGATTTATGTTTGTCAGACACTCATGTTAATAAATTGAATGATGGGATTCATTATAGTTTTTTTTTTGTGTGATGGATGTATGTGGAGAATTGGTGGAAGTTATACATCAAATTTTACATACAAGACAGAGTCTTTGTGTTAAAATTTGGGGTGTGACAGACCCGTTTCCAACAAGTGGTATAACTAAGCTTTTAGCTTTGGATTATTAAATTATTATTGTGAGTTTACGAATTCTCCCTATATATTTTTCCCCTCTTTGTTCTTGATATTTGTTAAAGTTTCACAACACACAATTGACAAATATAGCAAATATAATAGATAAAAAATACACACACAAGCAAAAGAAAATTTACGTTACATTGCCTAATCTGGACGACTAACTCTACTTCAAATTTGAACACCCAACACGCAATCAATACGTGATAACGCGCTACTTCAAAATTTATCTTTCATCATTATTTCCTGTTTGTACACGGAAGTTTGAAATTAAAATAACTGTTTTCTCAAATAACTTGATTTATAGTAATCGGGATATAAGTGGTATATATATATATAGTTACTTCTATGATTTAGTCATCACAACTATACTATCAACATTATGGAATTACGAATGGGTGTAAGAGTTATTCAAAGAGTTTCTTCCATCATCAGTTAAAGTTCAGAAGTCTCAAAATCCTTCACTTTTTTATTGTTTGGTAAATCTACAACTTAATGAATCTTTTAATTCAAAGAACAAAGAAAAATTACATTGACGACACGTAATTACCTAAAACAAATAAAAGAAAAAGTAAAACATCACTGACTATATGTATCCCAACTGGACATTATTCAAAAAGAATGAATATGAAGGACTGACTTTGATTTGCACAACCTCAAAATTCAAACCAATGAAATTTGTTACATTGAGAAACTCTAACTTGAATTAAATCCGTTTATAACTTGGGGTGTGGCCATGAGGTGATCTAGCATTGCGAAGATGCTTCTCTTCAGAGAGTAATTTCGCAAACCTGTGAGACCAGAATTTTGTTAGAATTATTAAAATGAAAAATAAAGCAAACTATATAGTAAAATCAATAAGAATAAGATCATATATACCTTTTTAGAGCCTCTTCGTTAGTCTCTGGATCAGATGGCATAACAGTTGCAGTCTCCAAATTTACCCTTGAAACCGGTTTCTTAAGCAACCCTTCTCCAACCTTCACAAGATCTTCTAAATTAGTCTTGGTGGCTATATCGACTGAAGATACTATCCCGTTTAGTGAGTTATCCTGCAATTTGATTTGGTTCAATAGAGTTAAAAGAAGATACAATTTATAATTTTTTTTTTCTTAAATTATTGCATGTAAGCACAGACACATACTTGAATACGAAGGTAATTCTTCTCCGAGTGCGAGGCTTGAAAAACCACAGAAAGATGGTAATCGACCATATCAGCACTTGCGTGGGTAAACACATCAACTAATGGGGTGGAACCACCACTGGTTAACCACCCCAATACACCCCATTTAGCTGCTACATCTGCATCATATTTTTCCTCAGCTTTTGGTGAGCCAGTTCCGAGGGAAATAACCAATAAACGACCATAGTCCATTTTCTTAATAGCGAGAAAGTCGGGATTTCCCCGCATGATCTGCTTTGTTACTTCACCAATTGCTATCAGAGTCTGAAACAATATTTGAAGTATAATAACATCAAGTTAAAACAAACCAGAAAAGGCAAAATAAGAAAGATAAATAAATCAAGAGTATACAAGATTAAATTATAAATACCGGATTATTTGCAGCAACACCACCATCAATTAAGTTAAATTCTCTAACTCTTCCGTCGGCAGCTTTGGTTTCGAAGTAATGTGCTGGAAGGTAAGTTGGCGCTGCTGAGGTTGCAATGCATATATCTGAGAGTGAGGCATCCAAGCTTGGTTTGTTTTGCACATAATTAAACCATGAAAGAACAAAATTAGCGAACACTGCTATAGTGCTATGTGCTAACTCCAACCATTAAACGATGTAGTGGATGGAAATTATAAGTTGAAAAAAACAAAAGGGACTAACCTCGTAGGTGGAAAAGATGGTTGGCTCGAGTTTCTTGATGTCAAATGTCGGTATTGCAATATTAGTCAATGTCTGGTGTAGTTTTATGTTTCCTAATTTTTCCTTAACGATGTTGTGGAGGTACTTCCCATCATATTTTGGTCCCGACAGGGCTTTAATTATCTTTGCAACATGAGGGAATGAGGACCTGTTGTACAAAAAGTTGAACCATACTAGTTAACAACCATAAACAATATATCAGTCATAATTAGTTAGCTTTCTTATAATTAATTATAGATAATTACCAGAGTTGAGGGAAGATTTTAGGGCAGCTTTCGAGGTAGAAGTCTTTAATATCCTTGGCTGCAAACAAGGGACGGTTATTTTCATTTGGTGCAGTAAGCATGGCAGTCACAAGCCCACCTGTGCTTGTCCCTGCAATCACGTCAAAGTAGTCTGCAATTCTTGCATCCTCTCCATCCAGCTTCTGCAACAAATGAAAAAAAATCATATATATAGACAATTTGAATAAACTAAGTCCGAAAGATTAATTAAAACTTCTATTGGCTTTGTATATTGATCGCAGGAATGCCGTGTTGCCATTTGAGTATAGAAGAAGTAAATTACCTGAAGCTCAGACTCCAGAAAGCTGAGGATTGTTCCCGGGATAATCCCTCTTATTCCTCCTCCATCAATGCTGAGGACCGTGATTAGGTTTCCATAAGTTGGGGGCTGTAGGATTGACTTTTGTCCTTCCATGTTACTAAAAGGGTGATAGCTGAAGAAATTTGAAGTTTCCGAAGTTTTGTGAGAATGAGAAGCACTCTTCTATGAGGATGGATATTTAAATTTGAGCTTTCGGACACAGAGAGACTTGAAGTTGTTTTGATCTTGAGAAGCACTCTTCGATATTTATAGAATCCTTATCCTTCTTATTCTTTAAGCTTCAAAGATTTCATGAGCCATGCATCTGCTTTGAAATTCATGCAGCGGTTGTACTTTTTCGAAATTCATGCAGCTTTGTAGTTCTTCGGGTTAGATTTGACTGAGTCTATAATATTCAACGCATGAACGTACCAATCGAAAATTCCACATTCGAACAGTAGTCATGTTGGTAGTCTCCTGCTTTTGCAGCAAAAACATTGTCCCCTGGGCACCGTATGTTAGAATTTTAGGTGAGACTCAGAATTGTAGGTAAGACTAGCTAATTTGGCAATAATGGTCCAAATGGAATATATTATCTTTCTTTTTTTTCAGATAATCCAATGGAGTTCTATAAACCTTATCCATTGGACAATAAATTAATTGTGTAATTGTCTGGTGAAGAACATATTTTTTTTTTTTTTTTTCGAAAACTTGTCTGGTGCAGGAGTTGAGGTTGCTTGTCCTACTCAATGAATTCGAAAACCTGCCGAAGTTCTAATTGCTAACGCGTCATTTGAATTCGAAAAAGGTGGCGTCGTGTCAAATGAAAACACTGGTAAGCCATTCAAAATGCTACATTGAGGAAGTGTGCCTAAAATAACTTAAATATTGCCTTATAAGACTTTCTTTTGCTATCATTCACTCATGTTTTTGCTGTGCCATTGCATAATTTATGGACTTGACTCTAATATAAGCTTGATATTCTGGATTAATCATTGAACTTAGGGTTTTAAAAGACCACAAGTTATTAGACAGCCTTTACATATCCTTCATAAAATTTATGAATTCTTAGTTTGCAGGATATCTCTCTGTGCAATGCAGTTGAACATCTTATCAAAGTTTCATAAATGACAAATTTGATTTTTGTGACCTCGATCCCACAAGGAACAATATCGTCAACAAACAAAATAATTGACATAATCTTAAAGAAAATGAATGTTGCATGCATTAGCAGGAAACAATGGTAAAATCAGAATGATATAATGTGTCCATCTGAGCTCTCAACGCGTCTCAGTTGTAACGATTAGTGACTGATGATATGTACTATTGACAGTGAAGAATCTGTTATATCCGATTCTAGTTATATATATTTCCTAAGGTTCATACTCTAATGCTCCGTTTGGTTGGATGGATGGAAAAACCAAGGTTGTTAAAATCGGGATTCTATGTAGAATCGTTTTGGGCTCCGTAGAATCGGAATCGTAGAATCGGATCGTGAATCGTAAGATTCTACCAAATTGTGAAAAAATAATTGAAACTAACTTCCTAAACAATAAGATATGTAAAATATAACCAAAATAAGGCCAAAACATACCATATTACATATCCATGACTTCAAATCTCAAATCCTAACAATATTCTAAAGTCCGAATATAAATAAAAGTAAAAGAAAATATTCCAAAGTCTGAATATAAATAAAAGAGGATGTAACACAAAATAAAATAGTCCATAAATCTCAAATCCTAACTCATCCCTCTCCAAAGTTAGAAACTAAAATTACATATCCATAAAGTCATCATTGAACCCTGCACCATCTTCCTCATTAGCTTCATCAATAGGATTTAATGGCTGCAAATCTTCATTATCATCAATTGCATAAATTTCCTCAACTACAAAGCATAAAGAAAGAACAAAAATTAATATAATGTAATAATTTATACAATATTATAATAAAAGTTTAAAATTTAAGTTCTTACGTGTCCTAGTCATCCTTTCTACTTCATCTTCTTCATCGGAATCATCTTCTTGAACTTTGTCATCAAGAACTCTCAACCATTTAGTTTTTGTTGGAAGAACCGGATCCTCTTTTTTGGTAATTCATTCATCATCGGAAGAGACATCTTCAAAAATAATTGGTTCTATGACAGCTTGTCTTTTCAAGTTCCTCTCCTTCAATTTTATGTTATACATAACAAATACCAAATTATTCATTTTCTTTTGTTGCAACCAGTTTCTCCTTTTTGAATGCACCTAAATATATTACCAATGAGGTTAAAACTTAAAATTAAACAACAACATTATTAAAATTTTAGAACTATGCATTATTCAGTAATTTACCATCTCAAAGGCACTCCAATTCCTTTCACATCCCGAAGAGCTACATGTTAAACTCAATATTCTAATTGCAAACCGCTTCAATTCGGGGCACTCATCACCATATGAATCCCACCATTCAGCTATTATATTAAAAAAATTATAACATTAAAGTTAAAACTATTCAATTTTCAATTGACATTTGAATTACGATATATAATAAATTATCAAATATCAATATTGCATTTTCTAACCTGGAGACTTCTTGTTCCTTGTCAATATTGCATTATCTAGGCCAAAGAGCCCTCTTGCAGCTTTGAATGTGTCCATTTGGCAATCAATTTTTACTCTCTCATTAGAATCAGGAACCATTCTTTGGAGACATTTATAAACTCCTATTTTCACATCTGCATCTAAATGGAAACTTGGACTATATTGGAATTGGGGATTCAGAAAATATGCTGCCGCATGCAAGGGTTGATGAAGTTGAGATGCCCATCTTGCATCAATGATCGTACAAATAGGTTCATACCTACAAAATCGTTAATTTAATGCAAGTCTAATAATTTTCAGTTTAACTATTTACAAACAATACTATATTCTAAACAATAAAAAACTCTATTACTCTTTTAGTTTTTAAATAAATTAAAACTTTACCACTTTTTGATGCCATTGAAGTTTTTCTTAATTTCCTCCTTGGCACGATCCATTGCTCCATAAATGAATCCCATAGCCGGTCTCTCATCAGAATCCACCAATCGGAGTACTTTAACAAGAGGTATTGCAGCTCTTAGACAATTGGCAACATTTGTCCAGAAGTTACGATTGTCTAAAGCCACGCCTTCAACTCTTTTCCCTTTACGTGTCCTTGCAAACTTACTAGACTTCCACTTAGAGGATGTAAAAAGATTCATCAATTCTCCTTTTAGTTCATTAAGACGCTGCAAAGTTAAGTAAGAAGTGGCAAATCGCGTTACTGCAGGTCTAATAAGCTCCTTGCCATTTGTGAATTCCTTCATCCAATGGTTAAGCATACACCTTAAATAAATGTATGAAACAATCATCCTTCCATCTTCAATTGTCTCACTATGCATCTCAATTTTTTTTCTCAAAATCCTCCAACATCAATGCAATGAGCGGCACAAGGTGTCCAAAATAATTTTTTCCTCTTTTCCATCAACATCTCTCCAGCCAATTTGTAGTTAGAAGCATTATCAGTCACAACTTGTGCAACATTTTCTTCTCCAACTTTTTCCACAATCTCATCTAACATTTCAAAAACCATTTGGCCAGTTTTTGATATATCAGAAGTATCTCGGGATGACAAAAAGATAGTTCCCGATGGGCTATTGACAAGAAAATTACATATTGAACGTCTCCTCCTGTCAGACCACCCATCTGACATAATAGTACATCTAGTCTTCACCCATTCTCCTCTAAAATTCTCGAGTATATTCAATGCTTCACTCACTTCCTTCTTCAAGAATGTCTCTCTAATTTCATGATAAGAAGGAGGATTGAGCCCCCTCCCATACTCTCTAATCCTTTTAATCATAAGAGGAAATATGGGATTGTTCACACAATTGAATGGTATAGCACTGGTATAAAAAAATCGGGCTATGATTTGACATACTGCATCTCTCTCTTCCTTTTTAAATTTCTCATTCAATGTTGTTTGCCATGACGAATTCTTTGTTACAATCCATCCATTGCACCACCTTGCTTCCACTTCTTTGATTGTTCTAAGGCTATACATTCACTATCATCATCATCGATATCAACATCATATAAGTTTTGTTTCTTCTTCTTTTGACTTTCCTCTGAATGAGCTTGAAGAATTTTTTGAAATTGTGTTCTCACTTCTTCGGGCACTTGTGGACACGGCTCAACATTTAAATGAGTGCCAACCAAGTGATGTTTATGCTGATAAATATCCCCAGAATGGGAAGTGTTGCAATATCGACACTTCACTTTTTTTGAAGTCCCATCCTCAACCCCATGTTCCCATCCCGGATCTAATCTTTGTCCCAGAGCATTTTTTCTTGTAGTTTTACCAGAACTTCCAGCTGATGACATCTATTTCAATATTCATATAATTCAAGTTATTTAACCAATCAAAAGTTTTGCATTCATATAATTCATATAACTAGTTGGCAGGATTACAAATACGGATAAGAAAGCAGATCAGGTGTATTAAGCCTTAGGCCTGCTTATCCTGCAACAAATTAATTAAATTCACTACACATATATACTTCTTAATTTGAAGCTAGAACCTACTGTTTGTGTGTGTGTGTATGTATATATATATATATATATATATATATATTCTGTAAAATACTAAAATCATGGAGCCAACAAAAAGTTATGTATTAACTAAGATTAATCCTGAGGTACATATATATATATATTAAATATAAAAAAGGGTTTATACGATTGTGTGTGTGACTGTGTGCTTAGTTTAGTACCTTCTCCATAATTTACTCTTCTGTGCACTTTTCTTCCCAACACCAAAAACAACACCTACTCAGTTCCTCACTTCGTTTCATGTTTCTACTGTAGAAAGAGCTGTATGAGCGGCTACATAGAGAAGAGGAGAGACACTAGGATTGGACAACACTTCTCATTCACATCACAACTCAATTCAACTGTGTTTGTTCTATCTATATCCCCATATTCCCTCTCTCTCTCTACCTCATATCCTCTTTCTGTCTCTAGACCGTGCTCTTAGGTTTCTACCAATGGAACTTCATTCTCTCTTAGGTTTGAGTTTTGTAATAGTATTATTGTTCCACGAATTGCTCGTCTTTTTCTCTATTTTTTTTTTCCTTAATCCATTATAAAAATATTATATTATGTACTTGTGAATCACAAGTTGTGATGGAGAGCTAGCCATTATAAAAAAAACTGATTTCACTGAATAAATTATGCATATGCATAGCTTTGCTTTTAGATCTGTTCTCCTCTCCATCTCTCTTAATTTACCTCAACATTCCTCTAATTTACTGCCCTAAATCTACCTCTATTTTTTTTTAATTCAAAGCAGGTTTCCAAACACTAGAAATAAAAAATAATAATAAAAATTCATCAAACCAGTCTATTCAAAATTATATATATATTCAAAACAGGATTTGAAGTTATTTATTATATCTTTGTGTGTATATATTTCCTATTATTTTTCAATTGGTTGAATTCTCTCCTCACTGTCATGGATCCTGTTAATTAGTAGTTGGAGTTTCTTGATCAAGGAAGAAAATAAATATATAACATACCTGGCCGAACCTGTTGTATGGATCCGATGATTCCGATATGCAAGCTATGAGCCTCTGCCCTCTGCACTGCCGCCTCCTCTCAGTCTTCGACTCCTCACTCCTCTCTGAGATAGGGTTCGTAACTTTGTTTTGTATTTTATGATTTATAAAATAAATAATTAAAATATATAATTTGGTAAATAAATTTTTATACAAAATTTAGGCCAGGCTTTGGCCCAAACAACTAAAAGAATAATGGCCCAAAGACCAAATAGTATAAAGGCCCGCCCAAAGGCCCCAAACACACATTTTTGGTAGAATCGGTAGAATCATATAGAATCGTACGATTCTATGATTCTAACAATGATTCTAACGATTCTACCTACGATTCTATCAATTGGGCGATTCTGATCCGATTTGAGTCGATTTTAAGAGCTAAGTCGTAGAATCGCGCGATTCTACGACTCAGAATCGCGATTTTAACAACCATGGGAAAAACAGATGCAAAGGAGAGGGCGAGAGAGGGATGGATGAGGCGTCCCTAGAAAAGGAAAGCTGTCTCACTCACTTTTTTTTTGGTTGAATGGAAGGGATAGTAGAAAGAATGGATGGGGTGACAAATTTTATTTTGGTTTGAAGGTGAGAGTGAGAGTTTATATATATATATATATATATATATATATATATATATATATATATATTTTGCCAACATACGCTCATTATATGTGTGAGAGAATTTCAGAATATGTTAAGAGGAATGTGTCATCCCTCCTTGCTTCCTCCCTCTCTTCCTTTCCTTCCAACCAGACAAGGGAATGTTGATCTATCCCTTCTCTCTTCCAGCCTTCCTCAATCATTCATTTTCCAACCAAACATAACATAAGTGACCAATTATTATTGCTCTTAGGGATATTTATCTCTTAGAAAGTGTTAAATTGGACGATTAATCTGCAGTAAGTAGACTTGATCATTCACCAAAAAATTGAAACAAAAGCAAGAAATTATATGACAAATGAGGAAATTAAAATTTTACAAATTCTGTTGAATGGTTCTGTGACTCCTCAATCTCCTACAGTTCAAGTATGTCATGGACATTTTTCATGCTGCTGTACTTCTACTTGTTTCTGATTATAGATTAAAAATCATTTTGAGATCGTTAATTTACTAGCCTATCTTTATTCTAGTGGCTTTGGATCTTGACTCTCAAGTCTTAGGTCAAGGTTTCAAGAGTAATAAAGAGAAAAGAAAGTGAAATAATAATAATAATAATAATAATAATTTCCAGTTAAAATAATGAAGCCAATTCTTCTAATGAGAAAGTTTAAAGTAGTCTTATTCAAAACTACAAAAAAGATCTGCTGAAAAGTTATTAAGAATAGGAAGGTAAGATGAGAAATGGAAGCCTTGGTTGACTGTTAGGAATTGATTTAAGAGTATATAATACCTTAAGGGCAACTCCAAAGTTTGCTTTTTGCTCTCTTTTTGCAGGTTGGGAAGCTTTAAAGATGACTGCATTCTCAATTGTCCTCTTTTTAGTTAGAAAATAGAGGCTACAAAAAAATATTATAATAAATAAAAATAAAAATAGCGCCTACAAATATTTAAAAAATTGTGTTTCAATAATTTCATCCCCCATATTCACAACTAATAAATATGAAATGTGCACTTTATTAGTTTTGCATGGGACTGTTCTGCTGATGTGGTGGTTGGGGAAATTTGGTGTTTCTATTTGGAATTTTTTTCCAGAATTCGTACTTTTAGACACCATAGAATCTAGAACGGTCAGGGGTTATATATATATATGTGTGTGTGTGTGTGTGTTAAATTTCCACAATGCCCTTCTACACAACAGCAAAATCGGGAGAGGTTTCCGAGCCCGGAAATTGTCTTGACTTCTGAAAAATTTAATTGACTTAAAATAAATAAAAATGCATTTCTAAAACCTTGGCTCAAGAAAATAACTTAAACGAACCTCGGGGCCCGCATGACACGCAAAATGAGGCACAAAAATTAAATTAAATAAAAATTCAAAAAAATAATCAGATTAATCAGGGACATTATAATTTACCCTCCTTAAAAGGATTTCGTCCCCGAAATTAAGTCATACCTGGAGGTGGAAATATGTTGGGATACTTGGAATGAACCTCTTGTTCTAGTTCCCAAGTAGCATTCTCCACACCATGGTGACATCACAAAACTTTCACTAATGAAATCGTCTTGTCCATCAACACTTTGTCCTATCAGTCAAGAATCTGGACCGACCTCTCCTCGTAGGTCACATCTTCGTCGACCTCAACATCAACCCAACTTAAAACATGTGACGGATCTGGCTCATACTTTCGAAGTATAGATACGTGAAATACATTATGGACTCTATCCATATGTGTCGATAATGCTAACCGATAAACAACTTTCCCAACACACTAAAAAATCTCAAACGGGCCAATAAATCGTGGCGATAGCTTGCTAATCTTCCCGAATCTCAACAAACCTTTCCGTGGTGAGACTTTCAAAAAGACGTGGTCTTCAACCTCAAAGGACAACGGTCGCCTACGTTTGTCTGCATAGCTTTTCTTTCAGATCTATGCTGTAAGAAACCTCTGTCTAATGAGCTTGACTTTCTCCGTGGTCTCGTACACGATTTTCGAACATAAGATGGCTGCCTACAAGGTCAACCATATAGCACTTTAGTCCAACAAACTGGTGACCTACAAGGTCTACCATATAGCACTTCAAATGGAGCCTTCTCAATGCTCGCCTAATAGCTGTTGTTGTAGGCAAACTCAACCAGTCTGATTAGGTGGAAGATTTTTAGAAGACTTAATTATATAGGAACTTTAAGAGTACTGAATTTTAGGAAAAATTCAGTTTCCTGATCTGTTTTAACTTCCTTATTGGTTTAGGGAAAATTCAGTTTCTTGATCTGTTTTAACTTCCTTATTGGTTTTGGATTCTACAAAAGGCAAGTTCTTGTAGGACAAGTTTCGAACTCCATAAATATCAACTCTAATTAGATTTTAGAGGGTGTGAGAGTTAGAGATAAATTTGTGCCAAAAGAGAGCAATTGAGAGAGATTGAGAGAAAATTCTCTATTGTAATTCTTTATCTTTTTCATAGTAAATTTGTTCGGTGTGCTTTATGGACGTAGCCCTAAAATTTGGGTGAACCATGTATATCTTATGTGTGATTTTTTTTATTTATTTATTTTTTATTCTTCGTAATTGCTTGTTTATTCTTTGAGCATCGTTGTTTATTTTGCGTTTTCGCCACAACAATTAGTATCAAATTGTAATGACCCAAAAATTCTAATAAAATCCTCCATCTTATTAAATCAAAATACTTCATTATACACCCAGGATTATAAAAAAATATCCTTTTATTGATACAAAAATCAGTTCCTCAAATAAATATACAAAATCTCTAAATAAATAAAATAAAACCGCAACACCAACTCTTCCACCTAAGCCCGCAACTAGAAATCCTCAAGCATCCTCGATACTTGAAACTGGAAGGGGGTGAGACGGGGGAAATCCCCATAGGAAAAACCATAACAAGAATTTCAAGGAGGTTTCATTAAAATTAGCTTCACAAAATATAAATATACTTTTGAACAAAAATACATATATGCAATTCGAATAAAATAACAGTCACAAAATATTTGAGATAAAATCACCCCAAGCAATTCAAGGTATAAAGAACATTGAAAAAGAAATATATCATCACTGGATTATTAATTCCAAACTCTCTCTCTGTAATCTCGGCTATCTCTGTGTTTGTCCTCTATTTTTCCTTCTCTGTCCTTCTTTAATTTCTCTTTCTATCTTTGTATACTTACCAAAGTCGCAAAGCACCAATATATAGGTAATCCACTGACATAACAAATATCAATTCAAAGATAAACACTATTTAGCCTGTAAAAGTGGTCGGTTTCAATAGAACAAGATGGGCGTGCCAGGAACTGCAGTAGTTTCGAAGAGAGATCTATACAATATTCCAGATGGAAGATTGCGAGACCAGGCGACTGTGATGAGGTCTAGAATGAACACCTTAGGGTTTTTTTGCCTTTAAAAAAGGACTTTGGAATAGTTAACTGGCTAGGAAGAACTACGTTACTTATGAAAGTAATTGAATTGAGTAAAATTATCTACTGAAAAGTAAAGTGCAGGACTAAGACTATTGAAAGTGCATTGCAATGAAAAGTAAGATTGTATTGAAATACTGTGTTTGGCATTGAACAGGCCTTCTAAGTTACAATATCATGCCTTATTTATAAAATTTAGTAATGGTAGCTTGCATATAACCGCTTGTTTCCTGGGTTGCCATGTGTCCTATGACTTTACATGTAACCGCTTGTAACTGTAAGCTTCCTTGGCTGCCATGCGTCCCAAGACTTTCCACTGGAACGTCATATTACCTTTCCATTGGAATTGACCAACTTTCTAGGCTGCCAAGTGTCCTATGACTTTGCATGTAACCGTTGGCTTTCTAGGCTACCATGTGTCCCATGACTTTGCATGTAACTGTTTGCTTTCTTGGCTACCATGTGTCCCAAGACTTTCTACTGGAACGTCGTAGTACCTTTCGATTGGAATTGACCAGCTTCCTAGGCTGCTATATATCTCATCACTTTGCATGTAACCGCTCGCTTTGTAGGCTGCCATGTGTCCCATAACTTTGCATGTAACCGTTTGCTTTCTTGTAACCGCTCGCTTCCTAGGCTGCTATGTGTTCTATGACTTTGCATGTAACCGTTTGCTTCCTTGATTGCCATGTGTCCCAACACTTTCCATTGGAACGTTGTAGTACATTTCCATTGGAATTGACCAGGGCAATCTTCCACTGGAAAATGGAAAAATAGGGTGTAAACATTGCCCCCCAAATTTGATGTGCCTAATATTCTTTGAAGAATTGTAAGGCATATCAAATTTTAGATGTGAGTGAGAATTTGCCATGTGATATTCCTATTGTTAAGGAATTGAACAACTAAAACTTTTTAGCCGGAGTGTACCATTGGGCAGAAAACTTTAAACAACTTATTTAACGAAGGCGAAGATTTGAAGCCTCACATCTAATTTTGTTGCCCTTCGGGGTCTGAAAGTTTACGAGGAGGACGAATTTGTACATCTTCAGGCCAAATACATAGGTTATTGGTCAAGTTTTGCCCCCTAAAAATCACAAGATGTGAATTTAGGAAAAATAAAGTACTAGCATTTTTTTCCAAAATTGGAAGAAAATACTATGACCGTTATATTCTTCAGGTGAAAGAATATACAACGATTGAGAAAATTATGTCATTTTCGAAGGAAAATCTTACAGTGGAAAATCTTCTTCCAATGGAAAAAGTGATAACGGGTTCCTAAGGAAAGGTTTGTCGACCTTCCTCTTGGCCAAGCCACAGTTTTG
Source organism: Cornus florida (assembly GCF_030987335.1). NCBI lineage: Eukaryota > Viridiplantae > Streptophyta > Magnoliopsida > Cornales > Cornaceae > Cornus > Cornus florida. Next base: position 36,521,580 of record NW_026775580.1, read on the forward strand.
CTGGGAGAAGTCAACAAGTTAGCTTATATTTTCTGGCCAACCTTTGGGTAGGTTGGCCATTGGATGCCACCTAAACACCGCTGGAATTGGGTTTAGGTCTTCTAAAGGAATACTCCTCCGATGGATTGGATTTACTCCTTGATCAGGAGGTTTCCTTGGAGGACGTTGCATTTCGAATGCCATTGGAAAGGCCAATAGAGGCCTTGGTGGTGTGTTTGTAGGCTGCTGAATGTTTGAAAGTAGAGCATTTTGTTGGACCTGAAATTAAAGTTTCTAGACTGCTGCTGGTGAAGGGTTCTACACCTCAAGTTCCTGCAATGGAAATGGTTGAGCTACTGTTGGTGGAAGGTTCTGCACCTCAGTTGGAACCTGCACTTGTGATGGAAGTGGTTGAGGTATTGCAGGTGGAAGGGTATGTACATGTTGTCGGGACCTCTTCCATTTTGTTATTGCATTCCGAATAAATTCTTGGAGTTTTTCGTTGAATTTTCAGAAATATTGCTCACGTTCTTTAGCCATCCTTTGGTAGTAATCTTCACGTTCTTTGGCCATCTTTTGATAGAATTCTTTTTCTTTAGGAATGACACGTGAACAATCAACTGGAAGTTCACTAGCCTACTCCCCTTCAACCTTGGTAAGATCTTGCATAGACTTGCCATGTATTTTTCCTCCCGCCATGGAAACACTCCATTCAGAATGTCCCGCCAGGCGTGCCGCTATGTTTGGCCTATAAAAGTGGTCGGTTCTGATAGAACCGGATGGGCGTGTCAGGAACTGCAGTAGTTCCGAAGAGAGATCCAAATAAAATTCTATATGGAAGATTGTGAGACCAAATGACGATGATGAGGTCTGGAATGAATACCTCAATGTTCTTTTTGCCTTTAAAAAATGACTTCGGGATAGTTAATTGTCTAGGAAGAACTACGTTACTTATGAAAGTAATTGAATTGACTGTAAAATTATTTACTGAAAAGTAAAGTGCAGTACTAAGATTAATCATATTGAAAGTGCATTACAATGAAAAGTAAGATTGTATTGAAATGCTGTGTTTGGCATTGAGCAGGCCTTCTAAGTTACAATATCATGCCCTATTTATAGAGTTTAATAATGGTAGCTTGTATGTAACTGCTTGCTTTCTAGGCTGCCATATGTCCTATGACTTTATAGGTAACCGCTTGCTTCCTTGGTTGCCATGTGTCCCAATACTTTCCACTGGAATGTCATAGTACCTTTCCATTGGAATCGACCAGGGCAATCTTCCACTGGAAAATGAAAAAATAGGGTGCAAACAAACACCACTAGTGGACCCCACCACCACCTTCCTTATCCTTACTTATCTTCACTTTCTCTTTCTTACTTTTCCCTTTACATTCAGCTAACCTACCCATTCTCCTCATCACCATCAAACGACATACATATATATAAATATATCATATATGCATGGACAAAACCAAGTCAAACCATAAAATATCTCTTCGTGGGGCCCGCCCACCATTACCATTTCTTTTCTTTCTTCTTTTTCTCTTTTTCTTTTCTTTTTTCCTTCTTATCTCTCTAATTCGGTTGGCAACTTGCTCCCATCACCTTCTTCCATCAGACATATATATATATATATATATATATATATATATATATATATATATATAATATGTAACAAAAATAAATCAAATAAACTGAAACTTGAATCTTCAATTGGGTAAGTCTCCAATTAAAATAATCAATCTTGACCATTAAAAATGATGAAATAAATATAAATTCAAACCTTAAAAATCTGAGATGTCACAGAAATCCGGTAGATTGTGCAGAGCAACTCCAACAACTGGTATCAGAGCCTTTGGTTGAGAACCTAGGGCACAGAAGGTGTTTGATGAAATTTTGAAAGTCTTTCGATTAGATCTGTCCGTTCGAGTGGGAGTAATGTCATCAGAAGATAAGACATTCACATCCATGATCGAGAAGTTCGATGGCACAAACTTCAGTTTTTGGAAGATGCAAATAGAATACCTTTTGTTTCAGAAAAATCTGTATCAACCTTTGGTAGAAAAGTCAGAGGATACAAAGGATGCAAAATGGGAATTACTTGATAGGAATTAAGACTCTTGGCACCGTCAATTTGATGTTTTCAAAGTCAGTCACCTTCAATATCAAGAATAAGAAGACAACGAAGTCTCTTATGGCAGCTGTTTCTAGTTTGTATGAACAACCTTCTGTAGCGAACAAGGTGCACGTAATCAAGAAGTTGTTCAACATGAAGATGGTCAAAGGTGGTAAGTTCAACGAACATCTAAATGCGTTCATTAAGATAGTTGGGCAATTAGAGTTTATTGATATTGACTTCAAAGATAAGGTCCGAGCACTGCTAATTATAGGGCAGTTACCTGAGAGTTAGAGTGGCACAGTTATAGTGATCAGTAGCTTAGCAGGGAAGACCAAGTTGAAGTTTGATGAAGTTACGAGCATAATTCTGACTAAAGAAATCAGAAGGCAAACAGCAGGGGTTTCCATCAGTGGTTCGGCATTGAATGTTGAAAGCAAAGGTAAGGGTTCAAACAAGAAGAAGGGCAACGATAATAGAAACAGAGGCAGATCGAAGTCGAGGAATGGAAGGACATAGTCTCAAAATTTTAGGAATTCCGCAGATCTCAGTGATGTTGAGTGTTGGAATTGTGTAAATAAGGGAGATTACTGTGTTGATTGTAGACTTCCAAAGAAGGGAACTGAAAGAAAAACTAAAGCAAACGTTGTCTCAGAAGAATTAAATAACGCATTGATATGCTCTTTAGAGAGCAAGGCAGAGTCATGGGTTTTAGATTCTAGTGCATTGTTTGATGGCACCTCAAGCAAAGAACTATTTAATAGCTATGAACCAGGTAACCTTGGTAAGGTGTATCTTGGTGATGATCAGCCTTGCAGTGTCATTGGCAAGGGTGAAGTGCAAATCAAGTTGAATGGGTCAGCTTGGAAGTTGAAGGATGTGAGACACATCCCTGATTTGAGGAAGAATATGATTTTAGTGGGATAATTGTCAAAGGACTGTTTTATTACACCTTTCAATGGAGACTCGTGGGAAGTTTCAAGAGGCGGTATGACTATTGCACGTGGTAAGAAATTTGGCACTTTCTACACAACTACCAATGCTTGTGGGTCTATAGCAGTTGTAGAAAATAGAGAAGATCACAACATTTGGCACCAGAGACTAGGTCATATGAGTGAAAGGGGGCTCAAGATTATGCACTCAAAGGGAAAACTACCAGGCATATGAGCAATTGATATTGACTTCTGTGAGAGTTGCGTGATGGGTAAGCAGAAAAGGGTTAGTTTCAAGAAGAGTCACAGAGATCTCAAAAAAGAGAAACTTAAGCTAGTTCACATAGATGTTTGTGGGCCAGCTACTGTCTCATCTATTGGCAAAAAATCCTATTTTGTGACTTTCATTGATGACCATACGAGGAAGGTATGGGTTTATTTTTTGAAGCATAAATTTGAGGTATTTGATATGTTCAAGAAGTGAAAGGCCATGGTGGAGAATGAGACAGGTTTGAAGATCAAGAGGTTGAGGTCAGACAATAGTGGTGAGTATGAAGACACCAGATTCAAGAAGCTCTGTTTTGATAATGGGATTAGATTAGAAAGGACTGTGCAAGGAACCCCATAGCAGAATGGAGTGGCAGAATGGATGAACCGAACATTGATAGGTTAGGATTCAAACAAGTGAAGAATATTTTACACAATGATAATCAGAGTGAAATACATTTGGCAAATAATTCAGTATTTCATTCAAGGACCAAACATATAGGTCTTCGGTATCACTTAATTAGATGTTTGTTAGAAGATGGGGTGTTGATATTTGAGAAAATACTTGGCACCAAAAGTTTAGCTGACATGTTGACTAATATAGTGACCGTGGAGAAACTGAATTTCTGTGCAGCTTCAGTCGGTCTTCTAGCTTGAAGATAGAGAGAAGCGCACTGATATGCATGGGACATGTATAAGAAGAAGTTGGAATGGGTTTACAAGTGCTCCAGCCTTTAAGTGGGAGATTGTTGTGGTTTTATGGAGTTTGATTAGGTGAAAGATTTTTAGGAAGATTTAATTATATGGATAGTTCAAGAGTACTGAATTTTAGGGAAAATTCAGTTTCCTGGTTTGTTTTAACTTCCTTATTGGTTTAGGGAAAATTCAGTTTCCTGAATTGTTTTAACTTCTTTATTGGTTTAGGAAAAATTCAGTTTCCTAATTTGTTTTAACTTATTAGTTTTGGATTCTACAAAAGGCAAGTTCTTATATGACAAGTTTGGGATTCTATAAATATAAACTCTAATAAGATTTTAGAGGGTGTGAGAGTTAAAGATAAATTTGTGCCAATACAAGAGAAAGAAATTGAGAGAGATTAAGAGAAAATTCTCCATTGTAATTCTTCATCTTCTTTATAGTGAATTTGGTCAGTGTGCTCCATGGACGTAGCCCTAAGATTTAGGTGAACCATGTATAACTTGTGTTCTTGTGTGTGATTTTTTTTCTTTTCTTCGTGATTGCTTGTTTATCTTTTAAACATCGTTGTTTATTTTTCATTTCTGCTACAACAACTAGTATTAAATCCGGTTGATTGTGCAGAGCAACTCCAACACTAACTGCCTCTAAGATTAAAAATACATGCCGAAAGCACATCCTCTAAAATCTGAATGATACGCCCCGACTAGCCATTCGTCTGCGGATGAAATGCCATACTAAAATTAAACTGTGCGGAAAGTGCTGCCTGAAATTGTAATGTCCCGGATTTTGAACAATGTGCTACTAATTGTGCTATGTGATGAATCCTATTGATAATGTGTCCTAGATTTTGTGATAATGTGTTGATAGCGTGCTAATTGCTTACATTATTATCCTTATGATGTTATAATATTTATCAATTAAAGATTGTTGTAAGCGTAAATTGATTTTAGAATCAAGAAATTATGATGATAAGTTGAATGGTCTATGTATGGTGCATTTCATCCACATAAGATTGATGATATTTTCATAAACATATGAGGTGGGTGCGTAGAGAAATGTATGTGGAAATGTGAAAGCGGACTTGAGAAATTTTTTAGAAAAGGTTTTCTTAAACCTGGCATTAGGGAGGTACACCTTTGATGGTGGTACTAATTGGTTAATAGGGCACGGGAGGTACCCGCGAGTAATTTCATGACTCGGGCCCCAAATGGTATTTGGGAGGTACCCTTTGCCAGGGACAAACATTTCCCTAAGAACGGAGGGAAGTACCCAAAGTCCAACTAATTAGTTTATTTTCGGTGTGAGTGTATGATATGTGAGTGTGTGTGTGGTATGCAGTTGCATAATGCATTCCATGCATTGCATTTCATTAAGTAGATGGTGATGATTACTTGATGAGTTAAATGAAGCTTTATGAAATCCATAGCATGATCTCATTATCATCTCACAAATTCTTGTTGTGTAAAGCATGTGATTGCTTACTTAACTTGAGGGGATGCCACTTAGGCAATCTCTACTGAGCTGTTGTGCTCATTCTTCTATTCAACATTTTTTAGGAAATAGAAAGGAGGTGACGGATGACCCTTAACCTCACCCTGATGCATTTGAAGAATTCTTTTGTTGAACCTAGTGCTTAGTCCATGTAGTAGAGTATATATATATTTTTTATGTATATGGAAACATGTATTTCAATGATGTAATATTTTGATAAATCTTTTAATTGATGGCTAGTTATATGTATTTTGTGGAAAGAAATGATTTTGAGACCAACTCTCTCTTTTGTGGTCTCATTGTGAATTCTATTTAATCCTAAAACTCTCTAGCCATTGGATGATGTATTTGGAACTTATTGTAATGTATGGACGTTAAATTGTTAATGTGTGAACTACATTTTATCGTTGATTTGGGACAAATTTGAAGTTGTATGAATGTACCAAATACTACAATGACCATGTAGAAACCAAACCAAAGCTTCCTTAGGAGTCTCTGGCCATTTTCTGGGTTCAACTCGATTAATTGAGTTGAACCATCGAGTCTTCTGATAAGTGCTCAAATGTTGCACATTTTAGCACCTAAATTAGGATATTATAGTTCATTCACCTATCTTACTTTCTCGTTTTAGTTATAATTCTTATTTTTTGTCTATTTCAGGTCAATAAGGTTCAAATGAGCTAAAAATAGCCTATTAAGCCCTTTTTGAAGTCAAGAAGAAAATCTGGAAAAAGTGCACTGGAGCAGTGGCGATCGATCGCAGATTCATCCACGATCGATCGCAAGCCACGTGATCCATCGCAGGCCATGTCAGCATAGGGATAAGACTACCACCTCATCATTCGTCCAGAGTGGCGATCCATCGTAGTGCCACATTAACACTAACTAAGAGGATAAGGTTGCCAGTTGTCAAGATAAGCATACCATGTCATCTACGATTGATCGCTGAAGTCGGCGATCCATCACAAAAGTTGCCGATCGATCGCCATCCTACTGGTAGCGAGCTGTTTAATTCTCAAGCTCGCCCGAACCTCACCTACCACATGGCTGCAAGATTTGACCAATTAAAAGGCCAGTTTCTGACTTGTTCATTACTCCAAGGAGCTTGTATTTAAATCAAAATGAACCATTTGTATAGGGTGAGCTATTTTTACAATTGAATTAATTTTTAGAAATAGTTTCTCTCTATAGAAATTAGGGTTCTTGAGTAAGAAAAAAGGAAGAAGATGGAGCTTAACTTGAAGATAGCCTTTGAGGGTTGCAAGACCACATCCATGAGTGGCTAAATCATCCTCTTGGGGCTTAGAAAAGCCCTAGGCTTTCACTTTAAATTCTAGATCTTTGTCATTTTTGAGGATTCTATGTTATAATAAATGTTTTAACCTTGTGATTATATAAATCTTATGTAACGACCCAAACTGGGGGTTTGGATTGCTAATCGGGTTCTTACTAGAACCTGAGGACATACTAGGGGTAAAATGGTCTTTTTACAATATGAAAGGATGATCCATCCTTAAACTAGTCAAATGAGGTTTAAAACAACTATTCTAGTCATTCCATGATACTCGGTGAGGTTCTACGGTCACTGGATATTAATTCCCAAAAGCACCCTTACTAGTTTAAGGAAAATTCTGACACTATTCCACTAAAACAACTATAACTCTCAACATGGATGGAATTTGAATATGAAGTTGGTCTCATTAGAATTTTAACTCAAAATCCTTGAAAATGGACTCAAGAATGACCCTATTTGGGTTCGGGACAAAGAAGTTATGACCATCCGAAATCAAGCGTTCCAAGCTGTCAACTGGAGAAGACAAAATAGTGCACTGGGGGACTTGAACCAGTTCAGCCCCACTAAACAGGTTCAAGATGGGTAGTGTGCCCATTCTTGAACCAAAGATCCCTCCTTGAACCGGTTCAATGGGGTTGAATCGGTTCAAGATGCCCAGAACCTCAAAATTGCCCCAAACGGCCTAAAATTGAATACTTGAGCATATGAACACCCCTATGGTTCCTTGGTGACCTTATTTAAGGTCTAAACTTGTCCCGAACATGCAATTAATAGTGTAAAAACATAATTAAACCTCGTGCCTTCAATTAAACCGAATAGAAGTCCAATACATCGTTGGAAGACTGAATTACACAAATCTCATTTTATATAATTTGAAAAGGATTAAGTACAAAGAATGAGGCCTCCATGGCCAAAATTACATGGCTTTAATAAAAATGAAATGAAATCATAACTACATCAATATCCATGGATGCAAATCATTCACCGGCTCACTTTTGATTTCTTGAAAAATGTTCATGATAATAGCGAGAGCTCAATAACTCAGTAGAAAAAGCCTAAAGTGCATTCCTAAAAATCCCCTGAGCCACAACTAAAGAATGGGAAAACAAAGAAAATGAATTATGGGATTATGAATCATATCAATCATACCTGAATTTTGCAAATTCATAAACCATACCATTAAATATAAAATGCAAGTGTTTTGTTCTTTATCTCCAACCCAACCTCATTAAAACCTTCTTAACCACCACCTTAACTTACAACACCATCCTTCATCTCACTTCCTAACTTTTTCTCCTACATCAAACCTTCATCCTCACTACTCACCCCATGTCAAGAGTATGCAAGTCATACCACCATTCATCAATATACAAACCATGGTTTACATCATAGTTATATTACAACATTCAAAACACAAAAATTGATCACATAAATCGTACTTTCACATTTTCTCATAAAAAAAATAGCGTACTTGGCACAAATACAAGAAAAACCAACATATTCTCAACTCAAGTAATTAGATCAAAAATTTTTTATGCTTAACATCACAACCAAAAATTTGCAACTAAGCATGCTTCACAATATCAAGATATTCACGTAAGAAAATACATAGAATTCACTAAAATCATAGGAAATTTGTAATTTAGACTTCCCCTACCTCAAGATAGCAAACCAAATTCCAAGCTCCAAAGTTGAATCCCACCAAAAGCTTGCAATACCGGTATCATAACGTAGCCCTTGTAACGATCTATAATATGCTAACTCCAGCTTAACCAAATCTTCTTCTAGCATGAAAAAATTCTAGAGAGAAGGGAGAGAGTAATATAAAGAGAAAAAGAAAATGGAGAGAAAGGGAGATAGAGTATGTGGTCCGAAAATGAAGGAAAAAAAAAATGGGTCAAAATGAAGCCACCCTCTCGGCTTCTAGAATTCTCTAGGTTGGTTTATAAAATCAAAATGACAAAAATGCCCCTTAAATATCTTTATAACTTCAACCCTGCCATAAAATATCACCCTCCATTTAATATCACTAATACAACATACATACATGTATATATACACACATACACATGTGAAATGCCGATGATGCCCCTCACTTAAAATGAGAAAACTATGAGAAGTTCCCGAGTCCGGAAATCGTCCCGACTTCTGAAAAATTCTAAAAATAATACCGTCGCTTCTAATTGACTTAAAATGATTAAAAATACACTTCTAAAACCCTCGGCTCAAGAAAATAACCAAATTGCCCCTCGGTGCCAGTGTAGCACGCAAAACAAGGCAATGATTAAAATAATACAGAAAAATAAAAAGAATTCCAGAAATTAGAAAATAGGGAAAATCGGTAACATTACAATCTCCCCAACTTTAAAAGATTTCATCCCCAAAATCGACCCACCTCACAAGAGAAAAACGAAAGGATACGAAAACGGAGTACGTTTCCGAGTACCCCACGCAACACGTTATACCCCAAAATTCCAACACGAAGAATCCATGTCCCATGTCACTCGCAACCCTATGCTTAAGACCTAATGCAACAATGACCGAACAGTGACCACAGTCACATGCGACCTTTCCCCCCACGACAACCAACTAAATGAAAAAGGCATCACAGTGCCGAACAAAACTCTCCACCGCCACCTACATGCACATGAGGCATAAGCCCCCAACCAACTCCGTGACTCCACCGTGTCCTGGCCATTGAGAACCATTAGGATTGTCATCCTTCTAACCAGAACATACTACTAGTCGATACTAAATCCATAAACAACGACTTCGGTCAATCCACACGACAACACGCATCACGAAAAGAATCCTTCAATCTAAGTCATCACAACACTCAACTATCTACTCCCGTACGTGAGATCAAGGGGAAAACATTCAACCCAGGTCAAAACTAACCCAACACATAAAATCGCACTACTAGGGAACTGTTGAATTCCACACATAGTAGGTTTAACCAGTAGCGCCTCATATAACCCGCGCTAAACCGCTCAACGAACCAGTACGCGAGCTCAACTTGCCATCCAAAAGAAACTCTTAAACCCATCTCTGATAACTACTGCCTTCAATAACTACATCATAGTTGAACACCCACAACTGAACTCAAGAGAACCATCCGACCTGTTAAATGTACCATCAGGTACCTGGGAAAATAACCCATCAGCATAGTTCAAGGATCAACTGATCCAACAACTGAAACTCCTTGGACACGTAGTCTTATACCGAGTACACCACCATCCACAACAAGTCACCTGAACACGTACAATGAATACCATCAATCCTAAGCGAGACGCACTCTAAAATTGGATTGTACTACTACACGTATGCAATGCATAACACTGTACTACAACTATCACTAAGCATACTAAAATCGATGATCGTTGACCTTTGACCCGACATTATGTTAAGGAAGGATTGACTTAAAGAAATGGTTGGCCAGGCCATTCCCATCGTCGATCTAACCTCAACACTGACATCGTTCTTGTCCTTAGGTTTAATCCTCAAGTACATTTACGCACCAACTTCTACATGTAACTCTAGACACATGGTCTAACCATCCTTAACACATAAGTCAAACCACAGCTACTAGGCGCCACTGCTAGCACCAAGACCCTAAGAAAATGTACACATTAATAAACAAGTTACGCCTCATGCCACATTGATCATAACCTCTCAGAACGAATCCCACGAAACTAAGGACTTCACCTCCTACCGTGAAGGTAAGTCGGACAATTAAGATCAAACCCTCACACGGGATCCCTAATAAAAGAGGGAACTTTATAAAGTCCTTCCGTCCACTGACACGCACAATCCCCTATGTGGAGATACGAAACTCACAGACAATAAAGTCCCTTACTAGGACCAAAATAAGAAGGAGGAAGATCAAGTCCCTTTACCGCAACAGAACCGAACGCGCACCTATCGCTACCTTGCATGTGCTATGCCAAGAAAAAGGAACTAAACGGAGAAGAAACAACTCGATCCGTAACTTATACACCTAACATCCATATGTAATAGAGAACAGTGCCCCCTTCCCAAAATACTAGGGGCTAGACAACGAGTCATAGGACACCGCGTTCCATCCTGCCTAAAGAAAAACCTGACAAGCGAAAATCTAGACCTTCCATTCATAGAAACAACTATGTGACGTCAAACAATCTCACCCACAACCTTTAAAGTAACATGGCTAAAAACCCTTTTGTCACTAATCTATTAACAAAGCCAATACATAGGAGCTCAACTGTTCATGAAATATACATCGTTATCCAATAAAATTGTCTGTGAATTTACATATAGTCTTACAAATATGTTATTGCTTTAATATATAATGGTTACAACCAGTACAACATTACAACATGGAACCCGTACAAAACATCTCAATCTATATCCTGCCCCAAGGGCTCACACTAAACATCATCAACATCGTCCAGTCCGGAACCACACTACGGGATATGTCCACCATCTTGGCACAGATGAACCCGATACTGCACCAAGTGTATAAACCTCTGCCTAAACTCACGGGTAGCCCCCATTACCAGAATAATAGTGTGCAGGCATCTCCTGTCACTCATAATCTTGCAGGTATCCCCCGCTACAGAACTCACAGGTATCCCCCGTTACAGAACTCATAGGTATCCCCCATTGCCACAGTCACAGGTAGCCTCCGTTACTGTACCAGACTCATAGGTATCCCTCGTTACAACACGACACGACTCACAGGTAGCCCCCGTTACAACACAACATGACACACTGGCAACAACATGACAAGATGCACGTATGACAATGCAACTCAACTCCTAGATAACTATGCAACATGACTCACAGACAACTATGCAATACGACTCACAAGTGTCCCCCGTTACAACACGACATGACTCACAGGTAGCCCCTATTACAACACGACATGACTGATAGGTATCCCCCGTTACAACACAAGCCGGCTCAAAGGAGTCCCCTATTACAACCGACACGACTCATAGGTATCCCTTGTTACAACATAAGCCGGCTCATAGGTGTCCCCCGTTACAACCAACACGACTCATAGGTGTCCCCCGTTATAACATGATAAACGCTGAATATATGCATATTCGAGCCTCTAAATACGTATATGTTAAGGCCTTAAGTGATACTTCTATCTATAATTAGACTAATTTATGTTTAATGTGTGTTTGTAGGTACTTTCCTAGAAAAATGGTTAAAACTGGGACTTTATGATGATATCGAAGCTTATAGAGTCGTTGCCGATCATTCAGAGCAAGCTAAGAGCTTAAATGGTGAAGTTTGAAGAAATTCAAACCTTAGAGCTCGAGCCCAAGTGTTGAGGCTTGAGCATCACAACAAAAAGAAAAAGAAAAGTCAACAAGGCCCAAAAGCTCGAGCCTTGTACCTTGGTGCTCAAGCCTTACCATAGGGTGCTTGAGCATTAACCAAGGGTGCTCGAGCCTTGACCTCCAAGCTCGAGCACAAGGCGTCAAAATTTGAAGAGTAGCTCCCAGACCTCGTGCCAAGCCTTAGGGATCGAGCACTAACACTTAAAGCTCGAGCCTACAGGCCCAAAGCTCGAGCCCAACACTTTGGGATCGAGCACTATGAAGAGAGGATCGAGCACCATCAATAAAAAGACGTTCTAGATAATTTTTGCTTCCAGAGCTCGAGCCTCAGCTTTAAGGCTCGAGCAAGAATCAGAAAGCTCGAGTACCAACACTTTGTGCTCGAGCATGGTTGAAAACTCTAAACCCACTTTAGTATTTTAGCCATAACTTTTGACTCAAAACTCCAAATGGAGCAAACTTAGTGGTTCTGGAAAGAAGACTCAAAGCTTGATGTTTTTGTCCCTAATAGCCATCTCTAAATTCGTATTCTAAATAGGTCAAAATTACATTACAAAGTCAGATAAAGTTGCTGGCAGGTGATGCTCGAGCCTGAACCCAAATGCTCGAGCCTAAACCTCACTGGTCGAGCTTGGATGACTTGGAAGTCGTAAATACATGCGGAAATTACCAAAAATCATATTTCTTTATTTCCTTATGAGCCCAATTATTACCAAAAGTCGTAAAACCAATCCAAAGGGGATTGGGACTTGTTCTCCACTATAAAAGAAGAGGAAAAGACTACAGAAAATAGATCAATTAATATATGTTGTCTCATATCTCTCTCACGATGGCTATGAGGGGTTTGAAGAAGAAGATCCAAAAGGAGTTTTAGTGGTCCCTGGCGATGAAGACCACAACAACACAGACGATATATTGCGTCGTTATGAGTAGGTAATTCCTATCTTAGGGCACTGATGTAGCCCGAATCCGAATTATATGGTTTAATTGTTCTTATTGGCCTAAGGATTTTATCTAAAGGTCAATCTTATGTTTTGATGATTATAAATCATTAATGATATTTAAGTACTAATATTTTCATTGAGTGATATACAGTTGATCAATATCCAATCCTCAATAATGAACTAGAAGATCCATTCTAAGCATTCCAAGCACTCAAGCAATGGATTCAAGGAAGCCTCAAAGTTGCAAGAAATTAAAGAAGAACTCGAACTTCAAAGATCACACAAAGCATTTTAAAGAAAGAAAGAAAGTCTTCATCAAGCCTAAACGATCATGGTCAAAGAATGAAGAAAAGGATAGATAGGATGGTGAGAGCTTAAGATTCAATGTCAAAGTTTTTATGAATACATTTGAATCTCATCTCTATAGGACCATGCATATCATACATCATTTATATGCTCCTTCATCATTAGCATTAGACTATGAACTTCAATACATATATATTTAATATATGAAGTCTTTGCTAAGAATGAGTTAGTTTAAGCCTGCATAAGCTTTGAAAGAACTCACAACTTAGGCTAGAAATGCTAAGACCATGCACATTAATCACAACATTTATTTTGGTCTCTAAAAAGAAAAGGAAAAGGCATTGAATTAATTTTTCATCTTTAAAACCTTTGTTGCCAAAATTTGGTAAATGACTCTAGGATACAATACACTTGAAATTTATCATCTTCATATGTCCCTAGACTATTAGAAACAGGCGTTGAACAAAATTGAATCATTTATCAAAGTCCTAGGTGCTAGAAAGATGGATATCTCAAAGAAACAATTTTTAGCCCAGAAAAATTTCCGACCAGCTTGCACTAAAACTGCTATAACTATTTATGTAGTTAGAATTTTTACACAAGGCCAGTGGCATTGGAAAACTGACTTCGAGCCCTTGAGTTTAGACTCAAATTTCACCTAAATTGGATTAAAAATGACTGAGAAATGAGCTTCACAAAATACCTGATTCTGCTATGCGAAAAGTCTGACTAGGTTGCACTTAAATAGCCATAACTTTTTGTATGGTTGGAATTTTTGAGCAAGACTGGTGTTTTTAGATAGCTGACTTCAAGAAAATAAATTTAGACTCAAATTTCACCTAATTTAGAGTTTCATGGACTGAGTTATGTCCATTTGAAGTCATGTACTTTTTCTGTCTAATCCAATTTAGCAGCAGCCTTCATGAAGCAAGAGCAGCCTCTATAAGAAATAGAGCCAGCTCTCTCAAAGAATAGAGAAGGCTCAATGAAAAACTAGAGAAGGCTCTACAAAATTAGAGGCGGCTCAGGAAAGTAGAGAAGGCTCAATGAAAAACTAGAGAAGGCTCTAAAAAATTAGAGACGGCTCAGGAAAGTAGAGAAGGCTCTACAAAACTAGAGAAGGCTCCATTTTTTTATTGAGCTGCCTCCATTTTAGAAAAAGAGCCTGCTCCACTTTTTTAATGGAGCTGCCTCCATTTAAAATTGAGCCGTCTCCACTTTTACAAAGAGCCAGCTCCTTTGAGGGTTTTGAATTACAACGGCAATTTTTCTGCATTTATTTCCTCTAACCACTTCTAACAGCTATATTGAGCTATTAATTTCTTTATATATACAGAGGGCTTGTCTGCAAAGAATACACGATTTTAAGAGACATCATATTACATTGCAAAGAGAGCTTTTGTTCTCAATATTCTCTTCATCTCTCTCATTTCACTCTTATTCTATCTTGAGAGATTCCAGTAAAGATTAAAAGGGCTGCTGCTCTTGTTTTAATCTTCATAGAGTTTTTGCTCTATTATACTACTTGAGAGAGCATTCAAGAACATTCATTCAAGTGCATCAAAGAGAGCTTTTGGCTCTACCTTTATACATTGCTTTTGTTCTGGTTTTACTCACTCATAGAGCCTCTGTTCAGACATCAATCTTCATCTCATATACAAGCTTCCATAACTGAACCAGAGTGAACTTCAGAGAGCATTTAGTGAGCCTTTGTTGAACTTTTGTTCTAGTATTTCATCAGAGCTTTTGTACTGCATTTTCCTCATCTTTTCTCATAGATTTCATACTTAGAGTTTGAGCTTCACTTGATTTCATATATACTCTATTGTGAGGTTTGATTTGTATCAGTTCTTGAGAGGATTTCTTGTACTACAAATTCTATCTACAAATCTGCTGTAAGCCTAGGAGGAAGAGTTTCTCTTAGCAAAGAAATTGTAAGGGCTGGTGTGGCCTATGTAAAACTAAGAGAGGTGGTCTCTTAGCAAGGATACTGTAAAGGGTTGGTGTGACCCAAAAGGAAGCCTAGGAGAAGGGTGTTCTCCTAGCAAGAAAGAGAAGCAAGGTCTTACTTCAATTGAAGGTTTGTTCTCCACCATTAAGGAGAAGCTCTAAGGAATTTGGGAAGTCTCAAGAGGGATCTTGAGCCGAGGAGTAGGAGTTTCCAAACCTCGAAAAAATTGCCATGTTATTGTTTGCAATTTCTCTTCCCTTATCTCTTTTACAGTTGTGCTAAATTGATTACTTTCATATCTTGTTTATTGCATAATTAGTTATACTGTTGATTAGAAATTGTATTTCTATAATTTGCGAAAATTGGCCATTGACTCTATTCACCCCCCCTCTAGAGTCAATTCTTGGGTAACAGTTGGTGTCAGAGCCTAAACTCTGTTAAAGGTCTTAACCGTCTTAGAGTACGATCATGGCCAATAATAGTAGTATCACACACTTAGAAGGTTATCCCATTGATAAACCTCCTTGTTTTGATCGAAATGATTATATTTATTGGGAAATTAGAATAAGGGCCTTCTTAAAGAGTATTGATATTGATTTATGGAAAGTTGTTGAAAATGGTGGTCATATCCCAACCAAAGTTATTGAAGGGAATGAAATTCCTAAGTTAAAAGGTGAATGGGATGAAAATGATCATAGATTAATACAATGCAATACTTTAGCCATATGCCATCTTTATTGTGCATTAAGCAAAAATGAGTTCAATAAGATTATCTTTTGTAAAATGGCTAAAGAAATTTGGAACTCACTTGAATTAGCCTATGGAGGATCAATTAATGGTGAGGAATCATATATGCCTATGCTTATTGAAAAAGATGCTGCTTCCATCATAAATGAAAATGAATTAGTTAGTGAGATGTATTCTAGTTCTACTAACATTACTAATCATTTGAATTTTCTTAGTAGAACTTACTCTTCTTCCTATAGTGAAGTAAATAAAACAACTCAAAAGAAGAGTATAACTCTCCAAGCTTTTAGCAAAGAGGCAAGTGACATTAAAGAGTTGGACAAACTTTGTCTCATGGCCAATGAAGATGAGGTAAATTCTAATCCTGAATTTTTTGATATAGAAGCCTCTTATAATGAACTAGTTGATGCACATAATGAATTACTTGATGCATTTAAAGAATTACATGGTGTGCAAGAAAATATGACTGTGAAATGTGCTTCTCTTAAAAAGGAAAATCACAATCTCTCTTAAAGACATGAAAAAGTCCAAATGGAAAATGATTCTTTGAAAATGAAAAACCATTATCTTGTGCAAGAATTACAAAAGATCCAACTTGAAAATGAATCCTTGAAAAAGGAAAAGGATAATGTACTATCTATAGAACCACCATCAATTGATTGTGTTTTCGAGTATAATTTTTCAAAGGAAATCATTGATGATCAAAATGGCACTTTAGCAAAGACAACCAAAGGAAAAGAGAACTTAAGTTCTATGCTTGGAAATCAAAGAGTTGTCTATTTCAAAAATGAGATAAGACATGATCCTTATACTAAAAATGCATGCTTGTTGAGAAGAAGTAAGCCTTTGTATGATCACTTTGTCAAAAGTGGTACCCATTCCTTTAAATGCAATTATTGTAAGAGGCTAGGACACAAAATTCATGATTGTACATTTAGAAAGAAGTTGAGGTCAAAGAAGGTTTGGGTTCCAAAAGGAACTTATGTTCCATTACCTAACTTATATGGACCCAAGAAAATTTGGGTACCAAAAGAAGAATATGCAACCCTTTCTTATAGGATTACTTGATGGCATCAATCAAGGATTAAATGATGCATCTCTTTGAGAAACTTCTTCCAAGCTAATGAAGTTAATACCATGGATAAATAATTCCTTTCTCATTAATATGCTTTTATATGAAGAATTCAATCATGAAATTCTAAGCATGACGCTCTTAATATGCTACTTGTTCCTAATAGATGTAAACATGTCTATGTTTTGATATTTTGCATAAAAGTAGTTTGTTTTGACATATGAGTTATGATCATGCTAACATGAAATGATTCTGTATCTTTCAAATGATCTTTAGATTAACTTGCCCAATCTTTGTGAAAGATTTATTAGAAGATATGCCATCAAATGAAAGCATACATTATCTAATGTAGACCATCAATATTATTTCATGAGAACCTTATCAAATGCATTAAAGTAGCAATGTATAAAAAGTCATCTATTTTTGTGATCTTAAATGTTTTATCTATACTTAATTGTGTAACTTTTGTGCATATAGAAAATGAGGGTGTTCAACTTGGGGAACAAATCTCATTGGAAGAGCCATCTCATTAAATTGAAGAATGAGAATGTATATTGCTTTCCTAAGGGTTGGAAGTGTGTGGTCTATACAAAGGCTGTTATAGTAAATTGAAAGGGTGAGCCTCAAAGTAAAAAGAGAACCCTAGAAAAGAAAGCTAAATGAGAGTGTCTCGAGAGGCCATATGAATACATGATTTCCTGAGTTCTTAATCAACAATGAAAGCTGAATACATTCTCAAAAATCAGTGAGTAAAATGTAAATTACATTGAAGTGATAATGGATGCCTAATAAACTGAAAATCTGGTGCAAAAGGTGTCTGGAAGGACTTAAATTTCCTGGAATCACTATCTTAGCTTAAAGAAGATTTAAACAAGCTCTTATATCATGTTTACATCTGCAGGAGGTGCTCACTTGAATAAAGTTGAGCTGAAGTAAGTTTTTCATATCTTTAACCCTCATTTAAGCTTATTTTCTGGTTCAGCCTCTGATTTATGTAAGGAAGTGTTAATATCTTGCTGTGATTCATCTGTCAATCATTCTAGCAAGTGTCTATAGTTGAATAAAGGCTAGCGAAGTTCAGAAGTTACATCAAAACTGACCAACTTGAAGTTTGGCCTTGTAAACCTAAGCTGTTAAGGTTTAAGGTCTGAAAATCTGGAATTCAAACTATGAAAATTGTATACCATGCTTATCTTGATGTAATTACTGTCTGAGCAAGTGTATTAACATGAAATATGTCTGAGGGCTTTGAATTCAATGCAGTGGTGTAGTGATTTTACAGTTTTGTCCCTGAGTGCAGAGTTTCTACAGAAACTGGTCTATAACAGATTTTGAGGCTGAAATAAAATTGTGAAATGAATTGCTTAACCTCTAAGCTTTTGTGAGAAGATGAACCAACAAACTGTAGCAGAGCCAGCTCCATTCAGAGTACAGCCGTTTCTTTATTTTTTATTTTTTTTTAAAAAAAAAAAAACAAAAAGAGCCATCTCAACACAAAGCATAGCCTGCTCCACAAATGGTATCAAATTGCATGCTCTCAGGAACTCAAAAATTTTAAGAAAGAGCCAGCTCCCTTTACATAAGAGCAAGCTCTATAAATTAAGAGAGCAGGCTCTATAAAAACAAGAGCAGGCTCCCAAAACCTGTATATTTTTTTTTTTACTCTTGGGATCTCTCTGCATCTCTCATAACCAGCCATAGAGCCGGCTCTAGAAAGAGCCTGCTCCATTCACTAAGAGCTGGTTCTATAAAAATTCATTAAGCTGGCTCTATAAACATGTGAGCCGGCTCCCACAATGTTGTCTACATGCCTTTAAGGTCTCGGCATCTTCCATTTGAGGCATTCTATGCTGAACATTCCAGAGACATCTCAAGGCAGCCATCACTTGCGATTTGGGCATTATGTTCTAAAATTTTCCAGAAGTATAAATGGGTAAGCATCTCGGCTAGGACTTTTGTTGAGAATCCTTACCAGTAAGCTTCCTTCATCAACATTTTCTTTAAAGTTAATATGATTCTTGCTTTTAAAATGAATTCTAGTGATTAATTTTGGTATCAGATTTCTTCTCTTTCATATGTAAAAGATTTCTTCTAATAAGAATTGCTTAGTCTATGGTCTCCAAATTCAAACCCCATTTGTCTTGAATTTATCTTTGCATAAATTTTAAACATGTGTTATCTATGGTTCATTTGGGTAGTATATTTCAAGATTCTACTGGATTTCCACTTTTAGGCTGAATTTATCAATTTCAATATCTAGATCTTGTTATATAAAATTTTGTTTTGGGGTTTTCAAGTATAAATTTGTCTTAGCACTTAAATTGACTGAATGTGAAATTTAAACTAGATTGGTTCATTGTTTCAAAATCCTTTTAAGTACCTCTATTAATCTTCAGTCAAAACTAATTTGAGTCTTAAAATTTTCATTGTATTTTAATTAGATTTTTATTCAGAGAATTCCTTTTGTAATTTCAGTTTAATCTCTAGAAATATCCATGGCTTCTATAGATGTAAAATGAAAATTTGCTTTAAATTTCTTCTTATTTGTTTAAATTTTTCAAGTTTCTTATACACTACTACTTCAAAATATGGCAAGAAACTAGATTATCTTCCCACCTTTTTGAGATGACAAAGGGGGAGAAAGATATGTGATTCATTATGCATATTATGCTTATGCGTATGTTACCGTTCACTTATATTTTTAGACGCATATTGAAAGGGAAAGACTTATATTTTTAGATGCATATTGAAAGGGGGAGAAATATACACTTTAATGTCTAAAATATTTGTTGTTGATATAAATTCAAAGTATGCATATCGATAGGGGGAGCATTCTTTCAAATGCACTCCACTTTGACAATAAACACATCAATGTTTTGTCATCATCAAAAAGGGGGAGATTGTTGGCCTAAGGATTTTATCTAAAGGTCAATCTTATGTTTTGATGATTACAAATCATTAATGATGTTTAAGTACTAATATTTTCATTGAGTGATATACAGTTGATCAATATCCAATCCTCAATAATGAACTAGAAGATCCATTCCAAGCATTCCAACCACTCAAGCAATGGATTCAAGGAAGCCTCAAAGTTGTAAGAAATTAAAGAAAAACTCGGACTTCAAAGATCACACAAAACATTTCAAAGAAAGAAAGAAAGTCTTCATCAAGACTAAACGATAATGGTCAAAGAATGAAGAAAATGGTAGATAGGATGGTGAGAGCTTAAGATTCAATGTCAAAGTTTTTATGAATACATTTGAAGCTCATCTCTATAGGACCATGCATATCATACATCATTTATATGCTCCTTCATCATTAGCATTAGACTATGAACTTCAATACATATATATTTAACATATGAAGTCTTTGCTAAGAATGAGTTAGTTCAAGCTTGCATAAGCTTTAAAAGAACTCATAACTTAAGCTAGAAATGCTAAGACCATGCACATTAATCATAACATTTATTTTGGTCTCTAAAAAGAAATGGAAAAGGTATTGAATTAATTTTTCATCTTTAAAGCCTTTCTTGCCAAAATTTGGTAAATGACTCTAGGACACAATGCATTTAAAATTTATTATCTTCATATATCCCTAGACTCTTAGAAACAGGCCTTCAACAAAATTGAATCATTCATCAAAGTCCTAGGTGCTAGAAAGATGGATATCTCAAAGAAATAATTTTCAGCCCAGAAAAATTTCAGACCAGCTTACACTAAAACTGCTATAACTATTTGTGTAGTTGGAATTTTTACACAAGGCCAGTGGAATTGAAAAGCTGACTTCGAGCCCTTGAGTTTAGACTCAAATTTCACCTAAATTGGATTAAAAATGACTGAGAAATGAGCTTCACAAAATACCTGATTCTGCTCTATGAAAATTCTGACCAGGTTTCACTTAAATAGCCATAACTTTTTGTTTGATTGGAATTTGTGAGCAAGGTCAGTGTTTTTAGATAGCTGACTTCAAGAAAATAAATTTAGACTCAAATTTCACCTCATTTGGAGTTTCATGGACTGAGTTATGTCCATTTGAAGTCATGCACTTTTTTCTGTCTAATCCAATTTAGCAGCAGCCTTCATGAAGCAAAAGCAGCCTCTATAAGAAATAGAGCCAGCTCTCTCAAAGAATAGAGAAGGCTTAATGAAAAGCTAAAGAAGGCTCTACAAAATTAGAGACGGCTCAGGAAAGTAGAGAAGGCTCAATGAAAAACTAGAGAAGGCTCTACAAAATTAGAGACGGCTCAGGAAAGTAGAGAAGGCTCTACAAAACTAGTGAAGGCTCCATTTTTTTATTGAGCCGCTTCTATTTTAGAAACAGAGCTTGCTCCACTTTTTTAATGGAGCCGTCTCCATTTAAAATTGAGCCGCTTCCACTTTTGCAAAGAGTCGGCTCCTTTGAGGGTTTTGAATTACAACGGCAATTTTTCGGCATTTATTTCCTCTAACCACTTCTAATAGCTATATTGAGCTATGAATTTCTTTATATATACAGAGGGCTTGTCTGCAAAGAATACACGATTTTAAGAGACATCATATTACATTGCATAGAGAGCTTTGGTTCTCAATCTTCTTTTCATCTCTCTCATTTCACTCTTATTCTATCTTGAGAGATTTCAGTAAAGATTAAAAGGGCTGCTGCTCTTGTTTTAATCTTCATAGAGTTTTTGCTCTATTATACTACTTGAGAGAGCATTCAAGAACATTCATTCAAGTGCATCAAAGAGAGCTTTTGGTTCTACATTTATACAGAGCTTTTGTTCTGGTTTTACTCACTCATAGAGCCTCTGTTCAGACATCAATCTTCATCTCATATACAAGCTTCCATAGCTGAACCAGAGTGAACTTCAGAGAGCATTTAGTGAGCCTTTGTTGAAATTTTGTTCTAGTATTTCATTAGAGCTTTTGTTCTGCATTTTCCTCATCTTTTCTCATAGATTTCGTACTTAGAGTTTGAGCTTCACTTGATTTCATATATACTCTATTGTGAGGTTTGATTTGTATCAGTTCTTGAGAGGATTTCTTGTACTACAAATTCTATCTACAAATCTGTTGTAAGCCTAGGAGGAAGAGTTTCTCTTAGCAAAGAAATTGTAAGGGCTGGTGTGGTCTATGTAAAACTAAGAGAGGTGGTATCTTAGCAAGGATACTGTAAAGGGTTGGTGTGACCCAAAAGGAAGCCTAGGAGAAGGGTGTTCTCCTAGTAAGAAAGAGAAGCAAGGTCTTGCTTCAATTGAAGGTTTGCTCTCCACCATTAAGGAGAAGCTCTAAGGAATTTGGGAAGTCTCAAGAGGGATCTTGAGCCGAGGAGTAGGAGTTTCCGAACCTCGCAAAAATCGCCGTGTTATTGTTTGCAATTTCTCTTCCCTTATCTCTTTTACAGTTGTGCTAAATTGATTACTTTTATACCTTGTTTATTGCATAATTGGTTATACTGTTGATTATAAATTGTATTTCTATAATTTGCGAAAATTGGCTATTGACTCTATTCACCCCCCCCTCTAGAGTCAATTCTTGGGTAATAGTTCTATACTTTGGGAATTTAATATATTATGTATTTTGATTGCATGATTTTGGGCAATTGCTTAATTCAATTGGCGTTTTAATTATTAAATAGTTTTTGAATGATTAATACATTGTCTTAGATTTAATTATTCCTAAATTATATTCAACCCATTCTTAGGGACGATATCTGGCGAAGCCCTGTCGGACATAAGAATGGAGATCATGCAATGGTGTTCAAACGTTTTTGATAACTGAATGTTTTCATAGTCTATGCCTAGGGAAGACGAGTTATACTGCAAAATTAGTTAGAAGTAGGTAGGTAGATAATTCGTGCCAACTGAATATAGGTTATTATTAACTAAAATTCATAAAACATCTTTCTTTAAATCTGAATTAAATTAATGCTATTGTGTTTAATTGCACACTATACATAATTATTGAAATCTCAAGGTTGAATAGTTGACCATAGTATGAGGTTCGTGGTGAAGTCAATCCCTAAGTATTTCTTCTCTTGATCTCATTCCTCTTATTCTATTTATTTTCTTTTCTGTTATTGAATTGCTTCACAACACAACAAATCAAATCTTCCTTCTAATTAAAATAGTAATTAATTGAAGACTCGATGAGCCACTATAGTCCTTGAGGTTCGACACCCTCAATATAGCCTTATCTTACAAGGATTCGTTCTATTGCGAGTGGTATTTTATTATTGATAAATAAAAGCACACATCAATTTTTGGTGCCGTTGTCGGGGATTGTGTCACGAATTTGTTGAGCTCGAGATTAATTCTAGTTTAATTTATAGTTTTAGGACTTTCTGATATCTCACCTTATTTCTTTTTCTTTTAAAGTGCAGGAATCTAGCAGTGAGGACGACGATGCCTAAGGAATAGAAGCTTCAGTTTCAGGACCTTTTGTAAGTTTTTGTTGTTTTTCTTCACTTGAAATTTTCCTTTTTTATTACTACTTGTTACCATTAAAATTAGCTTAAATTGTTACGAGAATTCTTTAAGTCAGACATGGCTAATAATGGTGATAATCCAAATATGGCAGAATTGAGGGATCACTTCATTCCCACTTCATATACATCACCTTGTTGCTTTCAATTTCCACAATCTGATGCAACGCACTTTGAGATCAAGCCAGCTATGATCCAAATGCTTCCAATTTTCCATGGGTTTGCTACTGAAGATCCTTATAAGCACATAGATGAATTTCTAGAATTGTGTTTAACTACCAAGTTGTCCACTGTTTCTGATGATGCTTTTAGTATGAAACTCTTCCAATTTTCTCTCAAGGACAAAGCTAGAACTTGGTTGCACTCCCTACCTCATAATTTCATAAACACATGGGATAAGTTGCAACAAGAGTTCATGAAGAAATACTACACTGTGGGTAAAACCACACAAATGAGAAGAGAAATCATGGCATTCTCCCAAATCTTGGGTGAACAACTTTATGATACTTAAGAGTGATACAATGATCTTCTGAGAAAGTGTTCACACCATGATATTCCTAAATGGCATTTGGTGTAAATCTTCTATGATGGATTACATGATCCATATAGGAACATGGTAGATGCTTCTAGTAATTGTGGTTTCATGCATAAGAGCCCAGATAATGCTTAGGAACTGTTTGAGGCGCTAAGTGAAAATTCTGTTCAACATGCTTCTTCCTCTAGGTCTAGGTCCACTCCTAGTATCCATCAGATTAAAAGTTTGTATGAAGTAGAAAAATCTAGAGAGCTTGCCACTCAAATGGAAGTGTTGAATCGAAAGTTTGACCAAGATTTGTCAGCTGTCAGTACTATTAGTTCTTCTCAACACTCCTCTTTGCCAAATAAGGTGTGTTCTATCTGTGCTAATCCATCTCATTATGCTAATAGTTGTCCTTTCTTAGGTTAATCTTTTAAAAATCTACAAGCACAAACCAATGTTGCATTCCCTAGTTTGGGTTACAATATAAATTCTAATACTTATAACCTTGGCTGGAGAGATCATTCCAATATATCATGGCAGAATCAAAGCCAAGGCAATACTATTCCCCAATCTCAGGGACAGTACCATAATTCATCCAATCCTCTGCAAAATAATTCTTACAATCATTCTTCCATCTACTGTCCTCCTCAATTTAGGAATCAAGCTAATCCTGATTCTCTTCCTCCTAGGTACTCGTCTGAATTTGAAGAGAAGGTTTTGGCTGCAATTAATGATTTTAAGTCCACCACTCAATTGGAATATTCCCATTCCCAATCTATAGCCAAGATAGAAATTCAAGTTGGGCAAATAATTAAAGTGTTGACTCAAAAAGATGAAGGAAAAATGCCAAGTCAACCAATTGCAAATACAGTAAAGCAAACTTACGTGATTGATGAGACTACTCCTTTAAGTTCTCATCATGAGCAAGTTAATGCCATCACTACTTTGAGAAGTGGAAAAATCATTGATAATCAAGTAGAGGAAAAAGAGGTAAAAAAAGAGAAGCGTAGGATTCCTATCAATCCTATTCTTCCAACTCCACATCTTACAGATGTTCCCTCATATCCTATTCCATCAAGCTCCAAATGAGTTGAAGGTGACGTCCTTTCTTCATCTACTCCCAACCTTGAGACAGTTTATGAGCCAATAACACCTTTTCCTGAACATCTCAAGGGACCCTCTAACTTTGGTAAGCAAGGAGAGAAAATCCAAGACATGATGGATGTCTTCAAACCGGTAAAGGTTAATATTCCTCTCCTAGATGCTATCAATCAAATCCCTGCCTATGCTAAATTTTTAAAAGATTTGTGCACTCAAAAGAGAAAATTAAAAAGTCAAGTCTCTAAGAAAATCTATCTCACTGAGCAAGTCAGTGCAATCATTCAGCATAACACTCCTCGTAAGTTCAAAGATCCTGGTGCTCCTACCATATCTTGCATCATTGGAAACAATGTGATAGACAGAACATTTCTTGATCTTGGAGTGAGTGTTAATCTTCTTCCTTACTCAGTGTATGAGCAATTAGGCTTGGGAGAGCTTAAACCCACGTCAACGGTGTTGCAACTTGCTGATCGATCTGTGAAGCAACCACGTGAGATCATTGAAGATATTCTCATTAAAGTGGATAAGTTCTATTTTCCAGTTGACTTTCTTGTCCTGAATACAGAACCTGTCCATGATCCCAATCGATGTACTCCTGTGATCCTTGGTCGTCCATTCTTAGCTACAGCAAATGCCAATATTAACTGTAGGACTGGGGCTATGGATATTTCTTTTAGGACCATGAAGCTCAAATTAAACATCTTCAATGCCATTCCATATTCCTCAGATAAAGATGAGTGCTTCTTTATTAATGTCATAGATGAGGATTCAGTCACCATCTTTCCAATAAAAGATCCTCCTCATTTGATTTCGAGTCCTCCTTATCCTTCTTGTAAGTCCTCTCACAAACTTGAGCCTAATGTCACGCCCCACCTATGGAGATTGTGCCACGCAGGCGATACGTAGACGCTGAGGAGGACGCTGCATGGCAGCTGCATGGCAAGTGGAGTTTCTAAAGTCTTCTAGAGATGTTTAGAGTTGTGTGGAAGATCCTAAATATGTGTAGTATATTCTAGAGTTCTCCAGAATTGTGTGGAGTAGTATGGAGAGTTCTAGAATGTTGTAGATACTAGTAGATAAGTATGGAAGTGTGAAGAATATGGGAGAAGATTCTAGAGAATCGATCTCCACTGTTGGTTAGAATGCATCCTAGCCATCCATTAGGGATGGGGATGCCTATAAATAGGAGTAGGACTTCATTTTGTAGCCAACAAGTCCTAGAGTGAGTCTTGAGAGCCTTATAGAGAGTTTAAGTGCTAGCCTTGTACAAAGCATTCTTTGAAGTAATAGAAGTGTTCTTTCTTTACCAATTTAAGTGCCTTAGTGTGTGTGAGTGTGTAAGCCAAGTAAGGAGAGGGCGAGGGCCACTACAACACTAGTAAGCGCACGAAGGGAGTGTGTTGGCTAAGGTGTGCACGGGAGTCAGGCTGACCAAGTACTTGCAGGAGTAGAAACAACATCTTGGTGCCGCACGGGAGCAGTTAAAGTGGTGCTGAAACTCTAAGCCCGTGACAGTTGGTATCAGAGCAGGTTCGTCAAGGGAGTTTTGTTAGAGTAGACATGGCTAGCAGAGGAGACCACCAAGTCCACGTCTTGGAGCAGAGCTTGGAGGAGAAGCTTGCCACACACTTGGTCTACACGGAGACCAAGTTTAACAAGCTCGAGAAAAGGATGGCGGAGCTCTACGAGTTGATTGATGGCATCGCCAATAAGACACAAGAGAAGGAAAGGGACTTGCATGATCGAGTAGACGACTTGCGTGTGGAGATTGCCGAGTGCAAGAAGGAGTTCTCCCAGGCGTGCGAGGTCATGGTGAAGCCAAGGAAGAAGAAGGGGCCGGAGCCCAAGGAGTACGATGGGGCAAGGAATGCACGCCAGATTGATAACTTTTTCTGGCACATATAGCGGTACTTCGAGTACATGGAGATCGAGGATGATGAGGAGAAGGTGCAGACAGGCACTATGTACCTCACGGACACTGCCGCTCTATGGTGGAGGCAACATTTCACCGGTAGAGGCGCAAAAGCAATTGACACATGGGAGGAGTTCAAGAGGCAGCTCAAGAGGCAGTTCTACTCCAAGTGCGTCGATGACCTTGCCATGATCAACCTAAGGTGCCTGAAGTAAAAGGGTTACATAAGGGAGTATGTGAAGGAGTACTCTAACTTGATGTTGGAGATCCCAGAGATGCCGAAGCAGCAACGCGTGTGTTTGTTCATTAATGGGTTGCAGTCTTGGGTAGCCACAGAGCTGAGAAGGAGGGAGCCTAGAGACTTGGCATCTGCAATGGCTATAGCGAAGCACCTTGAAGACTTTAGGCATGATGACAAGAGGGCCACATCTCCCAGGAGGGACCATGGCAAAGGTGGGGGAGACCGATGCTTCAAGAAAGGGGCTCGCCCAAGTCCAGTGATGATGAGCACAGCGATGAGGAGAGACACTCACTCCATAATAAGGGCAAGGACCATGGAGAAAGGTCCAAGGCTAGTGGCAAAGGGGAGCACCGCGGTAAGGCAAGTGGGAGCCGAAGTGCTACTTGTGCGAAGGGCCGCACATATTGCAACACTGCCCCAACAAGAAAACCATGAGCGCCCTTGTGAAGGATAAGGGCAAGGGCAAGGTGGACGATGCGGGCAGTGACGAAGATAAGTGCATGGGGGCTATGCAGATGCTCAGTAGCATGGTGCATGACACCAAGAAGAAGGGCAAGGCGAAAAAGGTAGCCGGGGTGCGCTATGTGGATGCGCAGGTTGGTGGCCAAGTTGTGTAAGCGTTGGTGGACACGGGCGCCACACACAACTTCATTACCCCGGAGGAGGCGCAACGACTTGGCTTGGAGATGCGTAAGACGAAGGGCTGGATCAAGGCCGTCAACTCTAATGAGGTACGTGTGAGTAGAGTGTGCAAGGAGGTGGAGCTATGCATGTAAGGATGGAAGGGCAAGGCCGACTTCCAGGTTGCGGAGATGGACGACCATGACATGGTGCTGGGGCTGGAGTTCATGGACAGGAACAACGTCGTGCCACTACCATGCCTTGGTGCGTTGATGATACTTGGAGGCGAGGAAGGCAAGGTTGCATGCATGGTGCCACTCGTGGGTAGGAAGGAGAGTCCAGAGGTGGCAGTCAACACGATGGAGCTTGTGAGGACCTCATATCTCCCGAAGGGGGCGCGTACATTTGGGCCAAGGACATATGCGCAAGTGCTGATGACTTGCGAGAGGCTTGGTCAGCTGAAGAAACTGTGATGAGGGCGTCACGGAAATGAGTGGGGGAGAATGTCACGCCCCGCCTATAGAGGTTATGCGACGCAGGCGAAACGTAGACGCTGCATGGCAACTGCATGGCAAGTGGAGTTTCTAGAGTCTTCTGGAGTTGTATAGAGTTGTGTGGAAGATCCTAAATATGTGTAGTATATTCTAGAGTTCTCCAGAATTGTGTGGAGTAGTAGGGAGAGTTCTAAAATGTTGTAGATACTAGTAGATAAGTATGGAAGTGTGAAGAAGATGGGAGAAGATTCTAGAGAATCGATTTCCACCGTTGGTTATAATGCATCCTAGCCATCCATTAGGGATGGGGATGCCTATAAATAGGAGTAGGACTTCATTTTGTAGCCAACAAGTCCTAGAGTGAGTCTTGAGAGCCTTGTAGAGAGTTTGAGTGCTAGCCTTGTACAAAGCATTCTTTGAAGTAATAGAAGTGTTCTTTCTTTACCAACTTAAGTGCCTTAGTGTGTGTGAGTGTGCAAGCCAAGTGAGGAGAGGGCGAGGGCCACTACAACACTAGTAAGCGCACGAGGGGAGTGTGTTGGCTAAGGTGTGCACGGGAGTTAGGCTGACCAAGTACTTGCGAGAGTAAAAACAACGTCTTGGTGCCGCACGGGAGCAGCTAGAGTGGTGCTGAAACTCTAAGCCCGTGACACTAAGCCACCATCGGATAAGCTTGAGTATTCTTTCATGGGTCTTGATGGAATCACAGTGGTTCCTCTTGTTTCGAATTTCATAATCACCTATAGGACTGACTTTGGGATGAGGGGGGTAGTTGAATTGTTGGATACAGGCTAAGGAGTGGTGTACAGTCGAGCTAGCGACGTTAAACTTAGCATCCTGTTAAGCTATCGATGTTAAACTTAGCATTTGTATGTTTGTACCATAGTTTATTTTTATTCTTTTCAGTTTTTCTAGGTTCTTAGTTTATTTTTCTTTTTCTTTTTTTTTTATTAGGTTAGTTTAGGTTTATTTTTATAAAAAAAAAGAAAAAAAAATAAATTAGTTTCTTTGTGTATTTTTCTTTTATTTTTAGATTAGGTTTGTTTTGTTTTGTTTTGATTAAAAAAAAAAAAAAAAAACTTTTGATTGACTTGTGTATAATGATATATATCTGTTTTACTCCATATACTTGATACTCTGATGTGTGCTGTGGAGTGTGATTATTTTTTCAGGAACAAAGGACTATGTTTGGGGGTGAGGTGACGATTTCATTCTTCTGAGCTATCAATTCTTGATCCTTGCTGGTTCTGCGTATTTGGTAATATATTTCTAACTCTACATCTGTTTTCACACATTGAGGACACTGTACATTTTAAGTTTGGGGGTAAGGCAATGCCTTTTAAAATTTTGTTGATGATATATTGTGCACAAGAGGATGCAATTTAACTACTTAGGTATGATTTTGAGTCTGTTGATTGTTGTGATGTCTCTATTCAGTCTGATGTTGGTTAAAAATGAGTTGTATGCCACATTTATGTTGAAAAGGAATTTTTGAGAATTTTTTAAATTAGTTGGTGGCCTGTGGTCCACTTGGTCAGGATGATTATTGTTTGATGATTGAGATTTCTTAAATACTTCACTTTGCACATATTCACACTTGCATGAATTCTGTAGGGTATAAACTGGAAGTTTTGTTTTGTTTCGTGTTAAACTGAGATGAGCAGGTGAATTTGATGATTTTGATAACCAAGGTATAAAAAAAAAAAATAGAAAGAAAGAAAGAATTGGTATGTATACAATAAATTTAAAAAAGATTCTTCACCAATGTGAATGAAAGAAAAAAAAAAAAAATAGAAAAGTGAAAAAAAAATAAGTAGAAAAGGGTCAAGTTCAGGTCTGTACCTAGATTGCTTGACCAATTAAGTCCTTAGGGGTGTTTCAACACCTAATTCCCTAAGACCATTTAGTTTGGGAGTCATTGGCTGAAAACTTGTTACATAAGGGGTTTAGGTTACCTAGATTACTTGAACAATTAGGTCCAGATGGGTGCTTTATCACTTAATGCCCTAAAACTGTCTGGTTTGGGAGTCATTGGCCGAAAGTTCGTTACATGGGTGATTTAGAAAGCTTAATAGACCTGAGCATTGCACAGTATCCTTTTTTAAAAATGTATACCTGAAGAAAATAAAAAAAAAATACCTTGGGAATTGGAATTTGAAAAGGTTGCCTGTAAATTAAGGGATAATATGGAATGAATACAAGTATGGATAGTAAGCCACATGTTTGAAATTGTGATTTCACTTTTAAAGGGTTTTGGAGATTGAGATTATTGAATAAATGGTTAAACTGGCATATGGGGACCATGGTTACTAAATTGAGATTTAAGGTTTGAAATTTTTCCTGATTAATATAACTTGTTATACTTATTGTAGTTGACTGATTGATGCATTGCTGAGACATTATGATATAAAAACAGGTTTGAATGAGGTTATCGTGCAATTAAGGCACTAATTTGAGAAGTTTGTGGGTATCTTTGCTGGAAACCCTCACGAGACTACAACTCGTCCACTAGGGGTAACCTAGGGGTTTAAAGGCTTGTTGCATAGGCTAAATACAATTGTGATTCCCACGAAAGCGGCTTCTTAGTTCTGTATTGCTAAAGGACTAGCAATATGTAAGTTTGGGGTTGTGATGAGCGCTGAATATATGCATATTCAAGCCCCTAAATACGTATATGTTAAGGCCTAAAGTGATACTTTTATCCATAATTAGACTAATTTATGTTTAATGTGTGTTTGTAGGTACTTTCCCAGAAAAATGGTTAAAACTGGGACTTTATATGATGATATCGAAGCTTATAGAGTCGTTGCCGGTCATTCAGAGCAAGTCAAGAGCTTAAATGGTGAAATTTGAAGAAATTCAAGCCTCAGAGCTCGAGCCTAAGTGTTGAGGCTTGAGCATCACAATAAAAAGAAGAAGAAAAGTAAACAAGGCCCAAAAGCTTGAGCCTTATACCATGGTGCTCGAGCCTTGTACCTTGGTGCTTGAGCCTTACCATAGGGTGCTCAAGGATTAACCAAGGGTGCTCGAGCCTTGACCTCCAAGCTCGAGTACAAGGTGTCAGAATTTGAAGAGTAGTTCCCAGACCTCGTGCCAAGCCTCAAGGATCGAGCACTAACACCTAAAGCTCGAGCCTACAACTCCAAAGCTTGAGCCCAACACCTTGGGATTGAGCACCATTAAGAGAGGATCGAGCACCATCAATAAAAAGACGTTCTGGACAGTTTTAGCTCCCAGAGCTCGAACCTCAGCTTTAAGGCTCAAGCACGAATCAGAAAGCTTGAGCACCAATACTTTGTGCTCAAGCATGGCTGAAAACTCTTAACCTGCTTTAGTATTTTGGCCATAACTTTTGACTTTAAACTCTAAATTAAGCAAACTTAGTGGCTCTGGAAAGAAAACTCAAAACCTAACCTTTATTTATTTATTTTTTATCTCTAATCCATCTCCAAATTCGTAATCCAAATGGGTCAAAATCACGTTGCAAAGTTGGACAAGGTTGCTGGCAGGTGATGCTCGAGCCTGAACCCAAATGCTCGAGCCTAAACCCAAATGCTCGAGCCTGTGACTCTAAGGCTCGAGCCTGGACGTCCTAAAAGTCGTAAATACATACGGGAATGATCAAAAATCATATTTCTTTATTTTGTTATGGGCCCAATTGTTACCAAAAGCCGTAAAACCAATCCAAAGGGGATTGAGACTTGTTCTCCACTATAAAAGAAGAGGAGAAGACCACAGAAAATAGATCAATTAATATCCATTATCTCATATCTCTCTCACTGCAGCTTTTAGGGTTTTGAAGAAGAAGATCCGAAAGGAGTTTTGGCGGTCCATGGCGATGAAGACCACAACAACACAGATGATATCTTGCATCGCCATGAGTAGGTAATTCCTATCTTAGGGCATTGATGTAGCCCGAATCCGAATTTTAAGGTTTGGTGTTCTATACTTTGGGAATTTAATATATTATGTATTTTGATTGCATGATTTTGGGCAATTGCTTAATTTAATTGGTGTTTTAATTATTAAATAGTTTTTGAATGATTAATACCTGGTCTTAGATTTAATTATTCTTAAATTATATTCAACCTATTCTTATGGACGATAATTGGTGGAGCCCTGTCGGACATAAGAATAGAGATTATGCAGTGGTGTTCAAACATTTTTGATGAATGAATGTTTTCATAGTCTATGCCTAGGGAAGACGAGTTATATTGCAAAATCAGTTAAAAGTAGGTAGGTAGATAATTCGTGCCAACCGAAGATAGGTTATTATTAACTGAAATTCATAAAACATCTTTCCTTAAATCTGAATTAAATTAATGTTATTGAGTTTAATTCCATATTATAGATAATTATTGAAATCCCAAGGTTGAATAGTTGTCCATAGTATGAGGTTCGTGGTGAAGTCAATCCCTAAGTATTTCTTCTCTTGATCTCATTCTTTTTATTCCATTTATTTTCTTTTCTGTTATTGAATTGCTTTACAACATAACAAATCAAATCTTCCTTCTAAATTAAAATAGTAATTAATTGAAGACTCAAAGAACCACCATAGTCCTTGAGGTTTGACACCCTCAATATAGCCCTATCCTACAAGGATTCGTTCTATTGCGAGTGGTATTTTATTATTGAAAAATAAAAACACATATCACAACACAGTCACAAGTAACCCCTGTTATAAAACTGACAGGTAACCCTTGTTACATCCAACACAACTATGCACAGGCATCTGCCCAATCTCATAGGTATCCCCCGTTACGCAAGAATTAATCACAATAATGTCTCATCTCTTCTGTGGACAGTCCCTCTTCATGTGGCCTCGCTGACCACACCGAAAATAAACTCTAGAACTAGGTCTATCAAGAGGACACTCCGCCTTGCGGTGTCCTGACTGTCTACAATGATAACATACCACACTCGTCCTAGAGGACCTTGAAGAAACACCAATAATAGGAGTAGTACTTGCCGTTTGCTGCTCCTGAGAAAAATAATGAAACACCTCTGTGTCGCTTCCTATCCTAGCTCCTGGAAGAAGTACCCACACTTACACCTTATTCCTAAGAACCCATAATACCACTCATTTTTTTTGCTAATCTTTTACTTCTGCCTTCGCCATCAATACTCTTATAACCGCTTCAGAATAATTCTTTGATCCCAAAAGTGTTACCCCCGGCCTAATAAAATGATTTAGGCCGTAAACAAAATGCCATGTCTTCTCCTCCTCATTCCCTAACACATCCATAGCGAAATGTGAAAGAGAAGTGAACTTATTCTCATACTCTGTCACTGACATGTCACTTTGTTCAAGCCCGTCAAACTACGTCCTCAATTCCCATCTTTTAGTTTGCGGGAAATACTTATCAAAGAAAAGACTCTTGAATACATCCCAACTCATACTGTCAATATCATGCGCGCTAGTCATGGTCTTCTACCATACTGTTGCGTCTCTAGCAAACTTATACGTGGCTAAGGTGATCTTCAACCGATCATCGGGTTCGGGTACAGTTATTGCCCTGAAATGCTTTTCAACTTCATCAAGCTAGTCGTCTACAACTAATAGGTCTGGACCTCCCTCAAATACTACGTTCACAAGTTTATTAAACTAGAGGAAGTACCTAAGGTTCTGCTCCATCTCTATCTCCTGTGGCTGAGTAACCAGTTATGGTACCACTTGAGGAGCTGTGGTACTAGCTAAATTCTAAAAGGCTGAGGCTACAGCCCTTGTTAATAAGATATCATCCACCGGTACTTGTGGATCATCATCCACCTCTCTATCTTAGCCTTATCCCACCGAAACCCTGTCTAGTTGGGATGGCCCTTCACCTGCTCGTTCCCTAACTTTATCCGGATCCATCACTTCACGTAGTCTTTAAGTGCGGTACTACAAAAGTAACCAAACGATCAAAACAAGGATACTTGAAATAGCTCAATCCACGAGCTATGGTCCTCACACTATTCGTTCGATAAGAACTGAGACATTTCCAAACATAGGAATAAGTAAGCCCTTTACATACGTGGGTCAAAACCATTCGTGACCCAACACACAACACTACCACGAACACTCAAACCCGTCAACTATGAGACAAACTAGTTGTGCCTACATCCACTCCCTTGTGGATGATCGACCATAATGTAAACTTAAACATGCAACTGCATCCTAAAACAAGGTCATATCTATCATGCTTAAATGAACGTCATCACACCATATAATTCATGCTTTCATAGATAGTAATTACTCAACCATTAAGTACATAGTCAATTAAGCATGTTTTTTTTATTAACAATACACAATTACAAGTAAGCACATAACAAATCAAACATGTTCCAAATAATTTTAGTCATATAATCAGTTGCACGTAAATATTTAACATCAAATTGTTGATCATACTTTTACATTCGACAATTAATAAACTCAATGAGTAATAAACACATAGACATATACTAAACATAGTAACATCTAAGCACATAACAATAAGTTATGCTTTTGAACCAAAAAGTAATAACCACATAAGCATGTAATGCCGTCAAACCTAATTCAAACTCTTCTAATTCAACCCTACCCGTCGTCCTTAGATTTTCAAACCTAAAGCTCTAATACTAAATTTCTAATGACCCAAACCGGGGGTCCGGATTGCTAACCGGGTCCTTACCGGAACCCATGGACATACTAGGGGTAAAATGGTCTTTTTACAATATAAAAGGATGATCTATTCTTGAACTAGTCAAATAAGATTTAAAACAAATATTCTAGTCATCCCATAATGCTCAGTGAGGTTCTACGGTCACCGGATATGAATTCCCAAAAGCGCCCTTACCGGTTCAAGGCAAATTCTGACACTGTTCCACTAAAATAACCATAACTCTTAACATTGATGGAATTTGAAGATGAGGTTGGTCTCATTAGAAATCCAACTCAAAATCCTTAAAAATGGACTCAAGAATGACCCTATTTGGGTTCAGAACGAAGAAGTTATAACCGTCCGAAGTCAAGTATTCCAAGCTGTCAATTAGAGAAGACAAAATAGTGCACTAGGGGACTTGAACCGGTTCAGCCCCACTGAACCAGTTCAAGATGGGCAATGTGCCCATTTTCGAACCAAAGATCCCTCCTAAAACTGGTTCAATGGGGCTGAACTGATTCAAGATGCCTAGAACCTCAAAATCGCCCCAAACAGCCTAAAATTGAATACTTGAGCATATGAACACCCCTATGGTCCATTGGTGACCTTATTTAAGGTCTAAATTTGTATCAAA
Source organism: Cornus florida (assembly GCF_030987335.1). Lineage (NCBI taxonomy): Eukaryota > Viridiplantae > Streptophyta > Magnoliopsida > Cornales > Cornaceae > Cornus > Cornus florida. Next base: position 36,557,316 of record NW_026775580.1, read on the forward strand.
CATGCAATTAACAGTGTAAAAACATAATTAAACCCCATGTCTTCAATTAAATTGAATACAAGTCTAATACATCGTTTAAAGACTGAATTACACAAATCTCATTTTATACAATTTGAAAAGGATTAAGTACAAGGAATGAGGCCTCCATGGCTAAAATTACATGGCTTTAATAAAAATGAAATGAAATCCTAACTACATCAATATCCATAGATGCAAATCATTTACTGGCTCACCTTCGAATTCTTGAAAAATGTTAATGATAATAGGGTGAGCTCAACAGCTCAGTAGAAAAGGCCTAAAGTACATTCATAAAAATACCGTGAGCCACAACCAAAGAGAGGAAAAACAAAGAAAAGGGATCATGGGATTATGAATTATATCAATCATACATGAATTTCACAAATTCACAAACCATACCATTAAATATAAAATGCAAGTGTGCTCTTTTTCCTCTCCAACCCAACCTCTCTAAAACCTTCTTAACCACCACCTTAATTTACAACACTATCCTTCAACTCTCTTCCTAACCTTTTCTCCTACATTAAACCTCCATCCTCACTACTCACCCCATGTCAAGAGTATGCAAGTCATACTACCATTCATCAATATACAAGTCATGGTTTACATCATAGTTATATTACAACATTCAAAACACAAAAATTGATCACATAAATCATACTTTCACATTTTCTCATAAAAAAATAGCATGCTTGGCATAAATACAGGAAAAACCATCATATTCTCAACTTAAGTAATTAGATCACAACTTTCTCATGCTTAACATCACAACCAAAAATTTGCAGCTAAGCATGTTTCACAATATCAAGATATTTATGTAAGAAAATACATAGAACTCATTAAAATCATAGGAAATTCGTAATTTATGTAACGACCCAGTCATTTGCCTTCCTTTCCTTTTCCTGAAATTTTACGAATGAATTTTTTTCGTCTAATTTTCTTTTCTGAGCTCTGTTTCGTGTTACTTAGTGTCATCTCGAGTGCTCAGAATTGGTTTCTGAGACTCTTTCATGTGAATTGACAAATTCCTTTGAGGACCGGGTCATTTTTGCATTTTTTGTTTTTGGACACTATGCGCTATTTCGTCCTTTTCCCTATTCTGTCTTTTCCCCATTTGTCACATTGTTGGCACAGCCTCACTTCTCATGCTCGGAGTTGGTTTTTGACTTCACGTGCCTTCATCTTGAGTGGTTTCCTCGAAATAAGTATATTTACTTTTGCAAGAAAGTACTCTCGTTGCTCCCGGTGTCCGTAGGGGCATGAATGCAAAGTTCTTTGAAATTATTTTCTTTTCTTGGGGTATTTTTTGTAAATAAATTTTGAAGATATTTTATTTCAGGGGTTTTTAAGAAAATATTTTAGGAAGATATTTTCATTCTGGGCCATAAGTGCAGTTTTCAGTTTTTGGAGGGGCCATTGTGCAATTAATGAAAGTTATTGCAAAATGTCTTGTTTTGAGCCTAGATCCTCGTACATGATTCATTTTCACATTTCTTCGAGTTGCGTACTCTTGGAATTTCCTCCTGGTCGATGTTTTCCAGTTTCAGGGTTTTTGGCTCCGGTTTGCGCCAAACTTGTTTTGGGTATAACTTTCTGCTCGGGACTCGGTTTTTGATGCCGTTTCTTCCATTATTCATATTTTATCATTTTGAATCTTTTTTGTTCACAAAGTTTTGCCATTTGAGCGCGTCTGCTCAAAATTTACTTTTTTAGACCCGGCGGGGCCCGTCCGGGGCACTTTTTGAGATTTCTATAAATGGGGGGTGAGATATTTCATTTTTCATCTTCTCCCCTCTTCATGCATGACCTGGAGCTCCCATGGTAGCCCAAGGGGTGCTGCCATCTTCTTTCTCCTCTTTTGGTTCACTTTTCCTTGATGGAAAGTCTTCGGTCTTAACGTTTGTTGTTCCCCTCGCCGTGCTCTACCTTTCCCCCTTATTAGAATTCAGTTTTGACCATTTCTTGATTTTGGTTTTGATGTCAAGTTATGATTTTAATGGGGCTTTTATGGGGGTTATGTTCACGGCGTTGTCCCCGACAAAACCTAGTAGTTTCGTCGGATTCGAAGCCGTTCCATTTTGATGGCTTTTGAGATTTTCATCTCAAATTGAGGTAGGGAATGTTCTAGGTTTAAATTCTTGTTATATAGCATGCTTGTGATGCTTATACTACTTGTTTGCATGATTAAATATAAAATTTAGAGATTTTATTATTTATTTTTCTTGTACTGGATCTAATTTTCCCGGTTGCTCATGACTTGGTTTAAACATATAGCATGATTTTATATTGCCCCTTGATATGCTCATTGTCGTGTATTAAAAATTGGAACATTTGAATAAGTATTAAAGATTTTATTTAATATTTATCTTAGCTGAAAGATTAATTCACATGGCCTTAACTAGCTTGAAATTAATATGGGTTAGCATATTATATTAGGCCTTAGCATGCTCTTCAACATAGTTGAATTTTAAAGTAATTGGAGGTGTTTTGAAAATTAGTAATTTTTAATTAATTTGATTAATTAATTTGTCCTGAGTGCACTATTCACTCCATTTGAATTCCAACTTGATATTCTTGATCTACATGCCTTATAGTTTCACATATATTTGATTTAGAATATTCGGTGAGGTTTTGAAACCTTTCATTTAATTAATTTCCTTGTTTAAGATTTAATCCTCATGGTGATATACAACTTGGAATTGAATTGTGGAATGCTAGAAAATTAAGCTTAGGTATAGTTGTTTACATATATTAAATTGGGATTAATTGCATGAGAATTGCAACTTTTAATTTATATTTAACTTTTCTGAAAGGTTAAGTCACATGATCTTAAATTGAATGAATAAACTTGTAATGTGATATTACATTAGTCCATGGCATGTTCTCTAAGATATGTTAAATTGAGAGCATTTGGTTAAGTTTGAAAATCTAGAGATTTTAATTAAAAGAATTAATTAAAATCTATTTTGCGGTCCCATTAGCTTAACTAAGCTTTTAACTTGATATTTGTATTGGCCATGACTTGTTTACTAGTATGTATTAATTTGGGACTATCTGAAGTTGTTTTAGAACCTTAGTAATTAAATTAGCATGATTTAATTAAAGTTCTACTTTGTTGTTCCAATAACCTAATTGAGTTTTAGAATGTATATATGTGATGACCATGCCATGTTCTTTAATATGTATTAATTTGAGGTTATTTGGAATTGGATTAGAATCTAGGGAATTTAATTATTTTTATTAAATTCTATCGAATTGAGCCATGGATTTAATTGTGTTTGAAAGTCATTTCTATATCAAAATCCTGGACTTAGACTTGTTGTATATTCATTTGGTTATGTTTTGAACATTGGATAACATAGTTGCTATGTTTGTATTCATGAGAATATGTTTTCCTTGTTGAATATATTGTTGGCTTGTGTAATGATTTGCACATTTCGTATTTAACATCATTCATGCATAGCGTGTAACGAATCGCACACTGAAGATTCGACATTCATCATATCATATTAGTTGTGGATTTAGAGCATGTATTGTATAGGTTTCCAAATTTGGTTGTGCTTAGTAGATAGTTAATTATCTTGCATATTCCTGTTGATATATGCGTTGTTGCACAACTTGCTGATTTTGGAAACTTGGGGATGTCGTTGTTTGACTATGGCTAGGACGCGGTTCTAGTACAGGGGATAGTCCCTCTATATGGTCTAGTGCGCACATAGGGAGGTTACCCATGGGCTAGTAACCCCTAAAGTAACTATGTTGTCGGTCTGATCTGGCGTGACGTCCGAGTATCCACTTTATTTGATTTCGCATTTCATTTTCAAGTTGATAACTAGATGATGTTGTAACTTGTTATTTCTTATTTGTCGTTCCATTTTAAGTTACAGGATGTTAACTTTGCGAAATTGTGCTTTATGCGTTGTATTGGAAGTTCCAATGTTGGTTAAATTGCATCGATATTGAAAAGCGTGTTTTGACGTTCTAATAAAGCTTAGGATTGATCCTATTGATTCATTTATAATATAGATGTTAGGTGGCATGAACCACTACTGTTATTTTGTGCTTTAGATTCTAAGTTGATGGCTTTGAGAACTTAAACCTTGTTGCATTGTATAACATGTTTTTTTGTTGTTGAATTGCATGGATAATGTGATTCTTGTTAACTTGTATTCAAATATGCTTTTGTCATGTTGTATGGATTACTCTAGACCTAGTTCAATTGTATTGAAAATGCAATTCATGTTAATCTATGCTCAAGCATTCTTCTTATCATGTTCTTTGGATTATCCCAACCGTGATTCGTTTCATACATGTATGTATATCATGATTCTTGTTGCTTAGACTCTAAGGTAGCTTAGGATGCTCCCCGAGTCTCACTTGGACATAGACGTTAGGTGGCATGAGCCCCTTTAACATGTTTCACCTTAAGGTGATAAATTTGTAAAATGCTAGGTCGATGCATGCTCATCTCCTACGAGTAGCTTTATGTTACTCACCCCTATGATATTGGGGCATATTTCAGGTGTGAAGACTTGGTTCGTGAAGCCTAGCATTCCTTGGATGTCGTGTAGCTTTCAAGTTTCCATTTCACGCAAATGTTAGCATGAAATGTCATTTTGTAGACTTATATGTCAAAATATGTATATTTGATTCCATGTAGGTAATGTGTACTTAAGTACACTCCTTTCAATGTATTTGATATTTATGAGATGAGGCCGGAGGCCAATGACCATCATATTGTGTTCTATGTACTTTTCAACTTCATGAAATATTGTGAAAATCTTAAAAAATCGCAAGTCATTGCTTCCCCATAGTTGCATCGGGTGTGGGAATTCCATTCTCATTCTTTCATAGGGTCTTATTAATCTTGTATGAAGTGTGGCCAAGGGTCAAACGGTCATTTGACCCGTTTGTATTTTTGGATTCCGAGTTTTCATTCCAAGTTTCATTTTTGCCTTTTTACCCGTTGGGGGGTCGGATTTTGTATCGATGGTATATTTAAGTCATGGACCATTGTAGCACGTCCAAATAGGTAAGTTACGTTTGCATGCATGGTCGTTTCCGGGCAAAACCTTATCGTTTATGTTTTGAGCCTCTTGTGAATTCATTTTGCATTTTTTTTGCATATTCTGATCTAGGGGCGTTATGGACCTTTCACGGTGGTTTTATTTTCTTCTTTCAACATGGTTGAATAGAAAACATGATTTTAGGGGGGATTTCTTTTCCATGTTTTTCCAGAAAATGTCATCTTGGCATCGGAAATCGCATCCGAAATTTAGCTCTCAGTTTTTAAATTTAGCAGCTTTTTAGACCCTCTGGACCAGTTTTCTTGGGAGGGCATTTTGGGCATTTTGCATTGAGTTTTTTTTTATTTTCTTCTCAAGTCACATAGAAAACTCAATTTTGAGGGGGGTTTCTTCTTTGTGTTTTTGCAAAAAAATTAACCTAGGCCTCCAAATTCAGCCTCTGATCTGGATTTTTCTGGAAAATAACCCCATAGCAGCTTTTGGGCTGCTGCTGCCAGCCATGGTGCACTAAGCGCGCACGCGGTGTGCATAGGCGCGCGCATGGGCGTGCGCATGGGGCTATCATGGCCCCTCGTCGGGCCACCGCGACGTCAATTCTTCTTTTGGTCTTTTCTCCTTCGTCCGGACTCCGATTCAAGTGAATTTTTTTTTTGAACTTGACTAATTTTTCGTTGTCCTCCCAGCGGTGTGCTCGGTGGCACCCGAATCTACAGTTTTTAGAAATGACTATTTTACCCCTGGGGGCTTATTTGTCATATTTTCAATCTTTTGCTTCTGCATCAATTCTTGTTGAGTTCCACGACCTCATGGAAGGTCACTTTGACTTCTTAGAGTCTTGTTTTTTGTTTTCGCTTCTGCATTCGGATCCGTTATTGGATCATCCTTACGGTTCATTACAGGACACGCTGACCTAAAAACCAGGGTCATCACAATTTAGACTTCCCCTACCTGAAGATAGCAAACCAAATTCCAAGCTCTAAACTCGAATCCCACCAAAAGCTTGCAATACCAGTATCAAAATGTAGCCCTTGCAATGAACTATAATATGCTAACTCCGGCTTAACCAAATCTTCTTCTAGCGTGAGGAAATTCTAGAAAGAAGGGAGAGAGTAATATAGAGAGAAAAAGAAAATGAGAGAGAGGGTGAGAGAGCATGTGGTCCAAAAATGAAGGAAAACAAAGAAATAGGTCAAAATGAAGCCACCCTTTTGGCTTATAGAATTCTCTGGGTTGGTTCATATCATGACCCGGTCATTTTTCTTCCTTTCCATTTTTTCAGATTTTGACGGATAAATTTTTTCTGTTGATTTTTCTTTTCTGAGTACGGTTACTCGTCACTTAGTGTCATCTCGTGTGCTCAAAAATGGTTTCCAAGACTCTTTCCCTTGGATTGACAACTTCCTTAAAGGACCGCGTCATTTTCACATTTTTCGTTTTTCAACACTATACACTTTTTGTCCTTTTTCCCGTTTGTCACTTTGTTGGCATAACCTCACTTTTCATGTTCGGAGTTGAGTTTTGACTTCATGAACCTTCATCCTAAGTGGTTTCTACGAAATACGTATCTTTACTTTTGTAGGAAAGTACTCTGGTTGCTCTTGGTGGCCATAGGGGCATAGATGCAAAGTTTTTCAGAAACATTTTTGTTTCTTGGGGTGTTTTTCGTAAATATCTTTTGATGATATTCTATTTTAGGGGTTTTTAAGAAAATATCTTTTGTAAGATATTTTCATTCTAGGCAGTTTTGCAGCTATCCCTTTTTGTATGGGCCATTGTGCAATTAACCAAAGTTATTGCAAAACACCTCGTTTTGAGCCTGAATCCTCGTATAAGATTCATTTTCACATTTCATCGAGTCATGTACTTTTAGAATTGTCTTTTGGTCGAACCCTATAGTTTTCAGGTTTTCGGCTCCGGTTAGCGCCAAACTTGTTTGGGGCATATCTCTCTGTTCGGGACTCACCTTTCGACGCTGTTTCTTCTATTGTTTAATTTTTTTCATTTCAGTCCTTTTTCGTTCATGGTGTTTTTCCGTTTGAGTACGTCTGCTCAAATTCCACTTTTCCAAACCCGGCGGGACCTATTCGGAGCACTTTTTGAGATTTTCTATAAATAGGGGGTTTGAAAAATAAAAACATAATTTCCTCTTCTTCTCCATACATTTTGGATCAGATTCCACAGCCCTTCCATGGCTGCCACCCCTCTTTTCCCAAATTAACCTTTTTCCCTTCGGTAAAATATCTTAGTGCCTTAGCGTTTATTGAAAGCCTTGATGATGCGCACCTTTCCCCCTTAGTAGAAGCCGATTCCGACCATTTTTGAGTTCGGGTTTTGAGTTCAAGTTTGGATTTTCATGGTGCCTCAAAGGTTAAAGTTGCTTCCCTCGTAGTCCCCGACATAACCTAGGAGTATCGTTGGATTTGGAGCACTTTTCTTTCGGTGGGGATTTGAGATTTCATCTCAAATTGAGGTAGGGGATGTTTTAGGTTTATATAAATGTTGTATTGATTGTATTTCATGCTTATACAACTTGAATGCATGCCTAGGTATTTTATCTAGAATTTAATTTAATTATTTTCGTTGTATAAGATTTAATTCTCGTGGTTGTATATAGTTTAGAATTAAATTGTGGTATGATATTAAATTAGGCCTTGATATGTTTGTTAACATATATTAAATTGGGAGGATTTGAATAAGTATGGCAAATTTTAATTAATCTTTCACTTGAATAAAATTTAATTCACATGGTTATAACTAGCATGAAATCAACTTATAATGTGATATTAAATTAGGCCTTAGTATGTTCTTTAACATATGTGAATTTAAGGATATTTGGAATTGTTTTAAAATATAGAGAAAATTAATTAATTAGATTAATTAATTTTACTCTAGGTGTTCTAATCACTTAATTAGATTTTTGACTTGATATTATTGATGAGTTTGGCATGTTCTATCATATATATTAAATAGAAAATATTTGAATAAGTTTTGAAAACTTTATTTGTTTATTTTCTTGGCATCAAGTTTAATTTACCTTGTTGTAACTAGTGTGTAATTAGCTTGTAATGTGATTTTAAAGTGGGCCTTGATATGTTCATTAACATACCTTGAATTGAGAATATTTGAATGAGCCTTCAATACTTTGTTTAATTATTTCCTTGTATGGAATTTAATTAACCTAGTGATGCCTAGTGTAGAATTTAATTAAATTCCCTTTTATGCTTCCATTGAGGTAATTAGGCATTGATGTTGTATTGTTGCTTAATTTGTAGTTTGGAACTTGTTATATGATTACATGATAGTATTTGATGAGCGCTGAAAAGTGCGCATTTAAACCCCTTAAGCTTAGGTATTCTAGGACCTTTATCTATCTTACCTTCCCATTTTAGACTAATTTCGTGTTATTGCCCTTTTTAGGTGCTTATTCCCAAAATATGCTAACTCAGCTAAATAAGAGCATAATTGAAGCAATCTTAAGATGAATCAAAGAAAGGAGCAAAGTGGGAGCAAAAGGAAGCAAGTGGTGGAAATTCAGCAAGTTCGATCGATCTCAGGAAATATTCGATCGATCCAATTTTGATCGATTTCAGTATTTCAAGATGGATCTGAACTATTTTGTCCTTATCGAAAGATCCCACAAAGTTTGATCGATCAAACTTTCTTCCGATTAATTGAAAAGATTCCATCTTATCTAGTTGTACCACCATACCTACCACTTTTGTCTCTTTCCCAAAACATATCTCCAAAATATCTCAGATTTGTCTTTATCCAAAAAAGCGCCGCCATAGAGGATCGATCCAGCTTAAGTTTGATAGATCTCAGCCATATTCGATCGATCTCAAAGAATGTTCGATCGATCGAACTTCCCCAAGTGCGAGAAAATTCAATTTTTAGCTCATTAAAAGTTATCTCATATCCAATCATTATGAGGGATATTGGTGTACGAGCGTAGGTTATTGGGGGTGACATTTGACCTACCTATATAAGGAATATGAGCTATTCTTGAGAACATACTTGACATATAAGACTTTTGACACAATTTTTGTATCATATTCTTAGTGAGGAAGAAAGAAGAAAGGAGGCTAGAGACACAAGTTTGGAGTTCTTCCATCAACCAAGAAGAGGAGCAATTTCTACCATGGAGTTAGCCCTTGAGGGTTGGAGGACACCATCTATGAGTGGTTAGACATTCTCTTGGGGCTAGAGTTAGTCTTAAGTATACTTTCTACATCTTGATTTATGTATTTTTGAAGGGATTTGTATTGTGATACATGTTTTGACATTTTTATATACATAGATCTTGTTTATTCAATGATTTGTGTGGTTTAATGCTTCCAATTGATCATTTCATTCTATCCATATGTCTATGTATGCTACAATAGATGTTCATGTGTTTGTCTCTATATTTTTTGTTATTGATGCATGTCTATGTGTATTGATGCTATAGATTTAGAGAATGTCAAGACATAATGTTTAATAGAATTCTCTTGTGGTTTATTTGATGGTTCATACTCATTTCTTGATGAATTGTGCCTCTCCTTTAGTTTAATTAGTTTAATTTCATATCATTAGCTTAATTGTAGTGTAGTTGTAGTTTAGATGTTAAATGGGAGGGAATCCATGCTTGTTGTTTGATGTTCCATACTTGTGAAAACAAGTAGCATATGTCTCTAACCTTGTGATGTGTTTGGATTGTGAGCTTAAAGAAAGGATTAATAGCTTACTTTGATATATTGTGCGATCCACTATGTTACTTAGACAATATATAGTTGACTAGTCATCCATGCTTGTTAAAACAACCACACACACACACTATTGTTGCATGTTTTCCCTTTCATTAATCATTCATTAAGGGTGTAGAAAAGATATGCTTAGTGGTGATCTCTAAACCCCAAGATCTCTCTCTCTTATTTTCTCTCTATTGCATTTAATTGTTTACTTTAGTTTAAATTGCATCTTAGTATAATTCAATCACCAACCAATCTTTTGATCACTTGACCTACTAACCCTAATCTGGATTCCACAACCTAATATGACCCTCCAATCCCTTGGGACGATCCCTACTCGCCCTAACTATATTTTTAGTGAAAGGTAGTAGTGGCAAATTATAAATGTAAAACTTGGCCACACTCATCTTAGTCTACTTTGCAAGCTTTAGGTGCATCGCGACAAGGCACACCAAGTTTTTGACGCCGTTACTGGGGATTGATTGAAGGCACACCAAGTTTTTGGTGCCGTTGGCAAGGATTGATTGAAGGCAACGTCATATTTGTGGAATCAGTTAGGAATTAGTACTCTTTTGATCATGTCTTTACTTTATTTTCATTTTCATTTTGGTTACTTATTTTGTTGGTTCTTATTTAACTAGGTGCATTGAGGTAGAAGGTGAGTAAAGGAGCATTTTAAGTAAGGAGCTAAGCAAAAGCAAGGAAGAAGCTAAAATCTAAAAAAAATTTGCAAGGCTAAAATTGAAAATTGAATTGAAGTGCTAAAGGACCCTTTGTGAGCTCTTTCTTAACTTAATGTCTAGTTAAATCGTCGGCCCGCTTGGAGGCTTGAATTTCAATTCTTAGATAAATCGTGAGCCCGCGTGGAGGCCATTTTATTATTCTTTGCATATTGTTGATAGCATGGGAGTATGGGATCATTGTATGTGGAGGAAGTTTGTTGATTGTTGAATTGTTGCAAAGGTGAAGTGATTGTTGATTATTTGTTACTTGTTTGTGTTTTGCTTGTGCATGCATGGTCAAAGGTCATTAAATCCTACTCTTGTCCCTATTAATTTGAATTTAGAATCCATTGTTTGTACACCTAGGGGAAGGGGTAATTTTAATCATTCTACTTCTATAATGGAAGTACATAATGAGAACCATGTGGAGGACCTTGGTCACATAGACCAACAAGGTATCCTCCACCCCAATGTGCATCATGATAACATGCAAGTACCATTAGGCATGCTGAGGCCATTCATTCACCCACCACAACAACAAGGCCAAGTTCTATTTGGAATGCCTAGGCCAATGTTTGCTCCACAACCTCCCATAGTTCAAGGCAATCAAGGTGCCCATATTGCACCTCCAATTGTTAACCCTCCCCTTGCTTTAAGAGATCACTATGTGCCTAATGAATATAATGCACCTACATGCATTTAATTGCCACCATTTAGAATACACCACTATGAAATCAAACCACAAACCATTCAAATACTTCCTAACTATCATGGACTTCTAAGTGAAGAACCTTATAAGCATTTGGATGAGTTTCCTAAAGTATGTTCCACCGTGAGATACACGGACATGCTGGAAGAGGTCTTACGGCTTAAACTTTTTCCATTCACCCTTAAAGACAAGGCAAAATATTGGTTTAACAATCTTAGGCCTTTTTCAATAACTTCTTGGGTAGAAATGCAACAAGAGTTCTTAAAGAAGTACTATCCCGTTTCTAAGACCAATGCTATGAGAACTTCAATTCGAGAGTTTTCACACAGGGATAGGGAAACGTTCCATGAGGCATGGGAAAGATTTAATGAATTACTTAGGAAATGTCCACATGACATGCCCAAATGGCAATTAGTTCAATATTTCTTTGAAAGTTTATCCGATAATTACAAGGGCATGGTTGATGCTTCTATGGGTGGCTCTTACATTGATAGGCATGAGGATGACGTGTGGCGTCTTTATGAGAGCATGAGTGAAAATTCTTTGCATCGAACTTTATCTTCTAAGAATGGTAGGAATTTAAGTGGAAGAAAGAGTGTTAGCTTACATCAAGTTGACCATTCCAATGAAATAGCCGCCGAGATGAAATCCTTATCTCAAAGATTTGATCAATTCTTGATCAACCAAAACTCGGCAAATCAAGTATCTTCCTTCCCTAACCATTCCCATCATACATCCAATGAATCATGTATGACTTGTTCAAGTGTTTTACATTCTACTTCTAATTGTCCCCATGGACATGTGCAAAGTGAGCATCATGAACAAGTCAATGAAGCTTTTGTTAATCAAGGGAACAATCCTTATGGCAATCACTATAATCCTAGTTGGAGGAGTCACTTGAATTTCTCTTGGAAAGTACATTCCACCTCCAATGCAAGGCCAAGGATCACAAGGATATAAACCATATCAATCACAAGGAAATCAATTTTCTAATTCTCATTTTCCTAATCAACCATCATATTCTTAAGGAAATTCTAGGAGTCCCACTTTTGAAGAGAAAGTTGCTCTAGGCACTCTAGAGGCAAACACTCAATTGCTTCATTCTCATTCTCAATCCATTGCTAAGTTAGAAACCCAAGTAGGGCAAATAACTAGTACTTTATATGCTAGAGAGAAAGGGAAAATGCCTTTGAATGCCCCACCAAAGCAACAATGTGTTGTGGAAACTCATTCCTCGTCAGAAAGTCTTATAATAGAGCATGTCAATGCGGTGACAACCTTAAGAAGTGGGAGAATCATTGACAACCAAGTAGGTGTGTCCAATGAAGAGAGTGAACTGGTGCAACCCAAAATTGACACCCGTCCGGTTTCTTATCATATTCCTCCTTCATTGCATATGTATGATCATTCAAATGAGAAAGTGTCAAAAAGTGATTTAAAAAGTGAGTTCAAAACTGATTTGAAAGATGAATCAAAGCATGATTTGAAAAATGATTTAAAAAATTCTTGTGTTGATGATGTTTCAAAGAAGGATTTTGAAAAAGTTTTTGAGCCAAGAGCTCCATTTCCAGATGCCTTGAAAGGATCCATTTATTTTTACAAGCAAAAGACAAAGACAAATGAAATCATTGATGTGTTTAGGCAAGTGATGGTTAACCTTCCGCTTTTGGATGCAATCAAGCAAATTTCGGCTTATGCCAAGTTTTTAAAAGATCTTTGCACCTAAAAGAGGAAGAACAAAAGCCAAGCACCTAAAAAAGTGGTCTTAACTGGGCAAGTGAGCTCAATTTTGTAGCATAACACTCTTCCAAAGTTTAAGGACCCCGGTTCACCTACCACTTCATGCATCATTGGTGACCATGTCATTAATCGGGCTCTTCTAGACTTAGGAGCAAGTGTTAACCTTTTTCCATACTCAGTATATGTCAAATTAGGCTTAGGAGACTTGAAACCGATGTCGGTGGTTTTACAACTTGCTGACCGATCCATCAAAAAGCCTAGGGATATCTTTGAGGACGTATTGATCAAAATTGATAAATTTTTCTTCCCCGTTGACTTCGTTGTCATTGACACAGAACCGGTCCCAAATCCTAAGAGCCAAATTCCCGTTATCTTTTGCCGTCCTTTCTTGGCAACCACGAATGCCAATATTAATTGTAGGACGGGGATAATGAAGATATCATTTGGCCATATGAAGGTGAAGTTGAATATCTTTAATCCGACCCCCAATTCATTTGACAAGCATGAAGAAGTGAATGTTGTAGAGAAATATCATGACCATGAATGTGAAGGAATAGAGTCTTTGTGTGAAACCAAAATTTCAAAAAGTTTATCTTCAACCCTGAATTCCAAGAAAGTTGTTTCAAAATCTTGTTTTGAAAGGGCATCGAAGCCCAAAGATCATTTTGACAAAGGACCAAAAATTTCGTTTGAGCCTAATCCAACAAGTTCTCTAGGGAACCATTTGTTGGGTGGAGTTCAAAGCACTTATCACCCCATGAAGGAGGGGATGCACTACAAGATGTTTGATCGAGGCTAAAAGAGCCCAACGTCTTGCTAGAGACATTAAAGACTAGTACATTTCGTAGGGTGTCATAACCCTTTTCCTCCCTCATTTCTATTTTAAATTTCATTTCTTGCAAAGTCTAGATATTTGCTTTGGGTTCATATGCATTGCTAAGAACTGTGATTAGGATTGCATGCACTTTCATGTTGAAAATGGATATTTTGCATCAGTTCGATCGATTTTTGATCGATTGAACTCCATACCTGCATCCAATCACCTCTTTGTCCAATCGTGCGAAGGAAACCTGTATATTTCTGCTCTTTGTCTGATCGATCACAAGTTCTTCGATCGATCCAACTTCATCTTGGATTGATCGGCAGTCTCAACTCAACACTTAGAAAAAAATTTGAACCCTCTGCAAAACGCCTCTCTGTCCCATCGTTCACACATGTCTGCAGGTTTTTGCATGTTTGATTGATCTGACTCTTTCTGAGATAGATCTTGGAGAGATCGATCTCTGTTCTTTGATTTACTATTTTGACTTTAAGTTTGACTTTTGTTTTGAATTTTAAATATAAAAACTCCAAAAATATTTTATTCTGAATTAAAAAAAGGGGGCCGGGGGGGGGGGGGGGGGGGGTTTCAAAGTTTTCAAAAATACTTTTATTTCTTGTATGTTTTTTTTATTATTTATTTTTGTCTATTATTTTTCAAAAATCCCAAAAAAAATTTCTTTTCTTTTATTTTATTTTATATTTCAAAAATTCCAAAAAATAATTCTTTTGTTTTCTTTTATTTTACTTAGTTTATTTTTATTTTATTTAGTTTTATTTTTCAAAAATCCAAAAAAAAAATTTTTTTTTTCATTTTTAATTTTTGATTTTTAATTTTCAAAAATTCAAAAGCTTTAAAAACAATTTTGTCTTTTAGTGAGGAGAGATCGATACTAGTTCGATTGATCTAAGATTTCAGTTCGATTGATCGAACTGAAGAGGGATGTTTTTAAAAATAGAGGCCAAGGGTTATTTCGGATCGATTTAAAGATCGATCCAAAAAAAACCCTAGCTTCCCCTCGCAGCTGCAACCCCACTATTCCCATCTTCTAGCGAGTGCTTCGGCGATTCCATCGTGCCCGAATCTCTCTCCCTCATCTTGGATCTTAGATTTGATCTCTCTCTCCTTCAATCCACTTCTCTCTTGGTTTTGGGCTAGATTCGAGTTCTTTCCTTTTGATTTCAAGCTTCATGTTGATGAATCCATGCTTTCGTGTCAGATGTATGATGTTATGATGATGATTCTTGCCATTTATGAAACTTTGAACCTCCGTATATATATTTATATATATGTATATATTGGTTTTGTTAGGATTTTGATTTTGGGGGTCACGGGCCTAATCAACTGACCAAAATTGTTGATTTGTTGTGTAGAGGGGCCCATGAGCTTGTTTGTGACGCCCCTATGCCATCCACATCACAGATCTATGACTTTTAGAATTTCACCTCACAGTTCGATCGATCGAACTTTTTCTCAGATCGATCTGTAATAGATCGATCTCACTTATTCAAGATTGATTGAACTTACATCGATCTCACATTTTTGTGATCGATCGAACTTCACAGATTTGCATATACACTTCACACACCATCTTTTGTGATTTCATGCTATCTCATACAAGCCCAATGCCTGTATTTTCCACATGGGATGCATTCCATACTTATACTGTCTAAGCATGAGTCACTTAATGTCATTTATTTCTCATCCCTTGCATAAATTCATGTTCTTTATTCTGTCTTATCTATCTTATTTGACATACATGTTTCTATATGTTATGCCTTATTTTCTTATTCAGCTACTGACCTGTTCTGCAAGTTTTCCTTTTTATTTTTCAGGCCATGGCTGGGGTCAAGACTGTTGCCTGTGGACATTATCATCGCAGAGTCAGGCGGAGATTAGACAACCAGGCAGGTCCATCTCACGTCCAGGACCCCATTCCTGAGCCAGAGCTAGAGCAGATACAAGACCAGTCAGAGGTAGATACAGCTCAGTCCCCATCCACTGACTCTAGACTACAATCTTTGACTGAGGCATCTTCTTCACGGGCTGATGCTGAGGCTGAGCACATACCATCTCCATCACCACCACTAGCTCAGCCAGCCCAAGATTTAGACTGACTATTATCAAAATACTCACGCCTTCAGGTGTCGCATGAGTCGATCTTCGATATAGACTTCTTCTCACGGTATGTTCTTACCAGAGCAGCATGTGATGACATAGATCAGAAGGGCATTTCAGCCATATTAGCCCCTGTTGCATATCCAGTGTACCCGTGGTTGGTCCGAATGTTCTTTCAGAATCTCCGACCTGCCTCGAGTAACCTGAGGGAGCTGCGGACTACCATTGATGGCCACCCTATCAGTATCACTGTGGACACTCTATCCTGTTCTTGCTGATATCCATATGTTTGCCCTCCTGATCTTGAGGCTACATATCCTACTCTATGGAGGCTTTCCTATATTGACATAGCAATGGCACTCACAGGTCACTATGTATCTGGAGAGACTTTTGCCACGCGCACTTATCTGCTAGATAACCTGTGGTTCTTTGATTCAGTTTTATTCCGAAATGTATTCATGGCCGGCCACAAGATATAGAGGCGCGGTGACTATCTGACAGCTCTGTACGCCTTCTATACAGGGCATTGGCTATCCATTCCTACGCTCATCTAGAGCGTTATGATGAAGTTATATGTTGATCACATCAGCAAGGCCAAGCCCAAATAGGCTAAGTTTCTCCCATTTGGCCATCTCATTATATAGATATTGCGGGACCAGCGTTATCCCTTCCAGCACCGGGAGTGTACTGAGGCTGGGGCCTGCTCGTTCAAGAAGAAGGACTAGGATAAGAGCTGCAAGGCTCTTATCAAGAATCTACAGGAGGATGCTGCAGAGGCAGCTGAGGAGCTTGAGATAGAGGAGATAGAGCAGGCAACAACTGCAGTAGTAGCAGCCGATCCAACAGACCCACCAGTGGCTGCTGATGTACATATGGATATTGATTTAGAGCGAGACCGCCAGTAAAGGAGCTTCTGCATCACTCTTTGACAGGGTCACCAGTTCATTCTCAGGAGCAGACTCAGGATATACCGCAGTTTTATGATCCAGTCATACCTGAGGTTCCATCTCAGACACCTGACTTAGGAGAGCGTTTCCAGACATTTGAGGGTGAGGTTGTCTCTCTCCGGGTAGATGTTGTCTCTCTCAGAGCAGACGTCATCTCCCTCAGCACAGATGTGGCATCTCTCTGCTCAGACGTCATAGTTGTATTGCGAGATCTATCCAGAGACATTCACGGAGCACGCCCTGCCCGTCTTACCTCCTTTTCATGATTTTTATATCTCTTTCTCATTTTATATCTGTGATTTAACTGTTATATTTCTAATACTGTTATATTTTTACGGCCTATCTGTCGGCCCTCTACTGCAATGTACCATATACTGTTCTTATTTTATACATGCTTTATTTTTGGATGTCATATTGTCTATTGATCTATCTATCTGTCTGACTCCATCAGGTGCACTCCAGTGACTTCAATGAGAGAGTGTTGCCCGAATTTTTCAGGACCACCCTTTATCCTCTCTCTTTACTTTAATTTCTTATCCCATTTACACTTACATGTCCACTATGCACTATTATTATCCCCTTTGTTATCTAATGAACTTTTATCCAGTGCCATCTTTTCAGGACCAAAGTTAATCCCAAGTTTGGGGGGGTTATACCACCCACTTTGGATACTTGTGTCCTGGCCATTCTTTGCTTAGCTACATTTGTATACTCTTTCCGTTGTTCTCTTTGCATATTGAGGACACTGTGCTATTTAAGTTTGGGGGGGGGGGGGGGTAATGGTGTTAATTGCAATATTTGATTTCAATTCAAAATTTTGAGCATAACTTGTGTATTTGAGGAATTTTCTATAATTGGTCCATAACTAGCTATAATTTTGATCTTTTGAGGACTATATTGCTTAAAATTTAAAAATTACTTGACTTGAGAGTCCAATACTCCTTGTATGCCTTGTGGATGCCATTTAGGAGTAAATTTTTTGAAAGATTGATATCTTGCTTACACTTGTGGTCTACATCATCTTGATTTTATGATTGTTTTGAAATTCACTCTAGGATTATACACTAGCACAGGCGCACACTAGCATTCATTTGTGGGGTATATGCTTTGTTGATTATTGAATTGGTTATATCCTAATTGAGATAGTAGTGCATTGAAAGCTTTCATTCTTGATAAAGGTGGATAACAAACCCTTTTCATTGAGTAGTCGGGATTCTAGCCTCATTAAGCACTGAATTTCTCGCGCCGAAAGGTGGAGGGCCAAAACTTTAGGTTAATAATTGAACTTACTTGAAAAAAAAAAAAAAAAGAAGAAAAAGTTGTTGCAAAAGCAAATAAAAAAGTGAGGACTTCTCCCAAAAGGTCAAAAGTGGGAAATGATTAGATAGAGATTGTCTTGATTTGTAGTCTAGTTGATTTGAGCTTGTAAGTCCTTAGGGGTGTTTGAACACCTAGTGCCCTAAAGCCGTCCAGTTTGGGAGTCATTGACCTAACATTCGACCTCATGAATTGCTAGAAAGCTTAATATATCAACACATTACACCATGCTTCCATCTTTGATCCTTAAAAAAATAAAAATAAAAAATTGAGTGAAAAGAATAAGTGCACCTAGAACAATAAAGGTTTAATAAAAGGTCTACTCTTTGTCTTGATGATCGGTACTAGATTTGTGTGCTAATTTGAGGGTAAGGATGTGATAATTTCTTTAGTTGGCTAAGATAGTAACATATTTGATGTTAGTCTACTCAAAAAAGATTCTAGAGTTGTTTTGATTTACATGATCATTTTCTTGATGTGTGGAGTACCATACTTGCTTGTTTGATGTTGAAATTTTGGGAGATTGCTTGAAAATGTTTGAAAAATTGCATACTTGAGGTACTTTTCTCCCAATGCTTGTTCGCAATATTGGTGTCTCTTTTGTGAGAATGAGCTTAATGTTTGTGGGTATCATTTCTGGAAACCCTCACGAGACTTCACTCATCCACTAGGGGTAACCTAGGGGTTTAAAAGGCTTGTTGCATATGCAAAATGTAATCGTGTTCCCTACGAAAGTGGCGTTATCCATTTATTGCTTTCTAATTCATACTTGTATAGTTGTTCATTTCATTCCTTTACTTTCTAGTTCATTGCTAGGGACTAGCAATATTTAAGTTTGGTGATGAGCGCTAAAAAGTGCGCATTTAAACCCCTTCAGTTTAGGTATTCTAGGGCCTTTATCTATCTTACCTTCCCGTTTTAGACTAATTTCGTATTATTACCCTTTTTAGGTGCTTATCCCCAAAATAAGCTAACTCAGCTAAATAAGAGCATAATTGAAGCAATCTTGAGATGAATCAAAGAAATGAGCAAAGTGGGAGCAAAAGGAAGCAAGTGGTGGAAATTCAGCAAGTTCGATCGATCTCAGGAAATATTCGATTGATCCAACTTTGATCGATTTCAGCATTTCAAGATGGATCTGAAATATTTTGTCCTTATTCAAAGATCCCACAAAGTTCGATCGATCCAACTTTCTTTCGATTGATCGAAAAAATTCCATCTTATCCAGTTATACCACCACACCTACCATTTTTGTCTATTTCCCAAAAATATCTCCAAAATATCTCAGATTTGTCTTTATCCAAAAAGGCGTCGCCATAGAGGATCGATCCAGCTTAAGTTTGATAGATCTCAGCCATGTTAGATTGATCTCAAAGAATCTTCATTCGATCGAACTTCCCCAAGTGCAAGAAAATTTAATTTCCAACTCATTAAAAATCGTCTCATATCCAATCATTGGGAGGGATATTGGTGTACGAGCCCAGGTTATTGGGGGTGACATTTGACCTACCTATATAAAGAATATGAGCCATTCTTGAGAGCATACTTGACATACAAGACTTTTGACACAATTTCCATAAATGCTAGGTAGCATGACCATTTGAGTTAAACTAAAGCAACTTAATAGGTTTGTAAAACGTTAGGTCTTTGTATGCTCATCTCCTATAAGTAGCTTTATGTTGCTAGCCCACGTAGTTGGGGCATTTTTCAGGTATAGGAATCAAGGTTCGAGATTCTCATATTGCTTGGATGATTTGTAGCCTTGAAAGTGTCAATTCTTGTAAAAGTTGGCTTGAAATGCCACTTGTAGCCTTATATGTCAAAATGTGTATATTTGATTCTAATCATGTATTGTGTACATAAGTATACTATTTATAATGTATTTGACATGTATGAGATGAGGCCATAGGTCAATGACATCTAATTTGTATCCTATGTAACTTTTGACTTCATGAAATATTATGAAAATATTGAAAAAATGGCGAGTCATTTGCTCACCATGTTTGCATCGGGTGTGGAAATTCCATTTTTATTCATTCATAGGGTCTCATTAATCATGCATGAAGTGTGGCCAAGGGCCAAATGGTAATTTGAAACCTTTTTATTATTTTTAGTTTCAAATTTTCTATTTCGAGTTCATTGTCGCCATTTTTGGCCGTCGGAGGGCCGTATTTTGCATCGGTCATTTTTGAGAGCCACGGACCATTGTCGCGCGCTTAAAAACACTAAATACGTTTGTGTACATAATCATTTTAGCCTAAAAATGCACTTAGGGTCAAATGAACACTTGGTGCAAAGTTGCATTTTCTTCCTTTTTGCCCTTTTTCTGATCTAGGGGCATTCTGGGTATTTCATAGTGTTTTTTTTTTTTTCATTTTCTTCCACATTGCTAAGTATAAAATGTGATTTCAGTGGGGGTCACTTCTTTGTGTTTTTCGAGAAAATGTCGTTAAGGGCCCCGTTTTTGCTCTCTGTTCTGGCAAATTTTAAAAAAAAAACATATAACAGCTTTTTGTTTTAACCCTCTTTGTCTAAACTGATATAGGAGCATTTCGGGAATTTCTTTTACAAAATAAATTCTGATCTTGACATGGTCACATAGAAAATGTGATTTTAGTGGGGGTTTCTTCACAACATTTTTCTAGAAAATGTCGTCTCGG
The DNA here is from genome assembly GCF_030987335.1 of Cornus florida. NCBI lineage: Eukaryota > Viridiplantae > Streptophyta > Magnoliopsida > Cornales > Cornaceae > Cornus > Cornus florida. The sequence continues at coordinate 36,578,121 of NW_026775580.1, forward strand.
ACCCGAAAACCCCGCGTCAAATCTGATTTCCTGTGCCCACCTGCACTATTTGAAAAAGTCTGCTATAAGGGGCATTTTGGGGATTTACATCAAAAATAAAATTTTCTTTTGACATGATCAGCTTGGAAAACCTATTTTAAGGTGGGTTTCTTCTTTGTGTTTTTCTAGAAAACGTCATTTGGTACCTCAAAACGGCACACGAACTTCAACATTTTGCCTAGGTTACTATTCATTACTATCAAAAATACTATTCATGGCCTCGGCAATGTCAAAACTTTGTTTTGACTTTTCTCTTCCATCAAGACTCCGAATCAAGTGATTATTAAGTCTAACTTGATTAATTTTTTGCTATCTTTCCAATGGTGTATTCGGTAGCACCCAGATCTTGCTAAAAATTACTATTTTGCCCTTGGGGCTAAACTTATTCGTTTTTTTTTTTTTTTAAATTGCTTCCGCTATGCTTTCTTATGAGTTTCGTGACTTCCTATGAAGTCATTGATGTGTCTTGGGAATGATATACATTTCTAAAGACGTTGCTTCCATATAAAAGACTATTTTACCCTTGGGGGCTTATTAGGTCTTTTTCTAATCTTTTCTTCCGCATCGGTTCTCGTGGAGTTTTGTGGCCTTATGAAAGGTCACTTTAGTTTTTTTTACAGGGATGTTGTATATCCCTAAAGACTTGTTTTCTATTTTTGCTTCTGCATTATGGATCCGTTATCGGGTCAAACTACGGTTTATCACAAGACGCACTAGCTTGAAAAACAAGGGCAGTCACAGGTGGTATCAGAGCTTCTATGTTCGAATACCTTGGACAACAGGTTTTGGGTGCATATCATGCTTGCGTTGCCATGCTCTATATGTTTAATTGCTTCTTGATAACATGTCTATTTGCTTATATGGCAACTTGTTAAGAAGCTTACCTTAACCGCTTTAGCATATAATTTATGCTTGTCTATCTTAGCATATAATATGTGCTTATTTATTATAGCATGTTGTATGTGTTTATTTGTCTTAGCATACTGTATATGCTTGTAAGCTTTAGTACATTGTCCATGCTTGTCTGAGTTATTATGTTATTTACGTTTGTTTGCTTAGCATGTTGTATATGCTTGTTTACTTTAGCGTGTCATATATGCTTGTTCATCTTAGCATGATTATATGTAGTATATCGTCATGCTTTACATTCTCTTCCGTATACATTAACATACCTTATGTGATTTTTACTACCTGTGTGAGTAGGTAGTCCGTTGTTATGTTGTGTACTAGCCGTCTACTTTATGTGTCATATTTTGACATTGCATGTTGTTCTAGCTTGGTTGCTAGAGAATCTTGGGGTCTGTCGTATCCCTTAGATATATTCTTGTTCTGAGGAGTTTCTTCCTTGGGTAGGAGAAATTCATTCTCTAAGGAACCGATGATGGGAACCTTCTTGTCCCTTTTGTCGGTTTGGTTGTTTCGAGACCTTGGTTTGACGGTTGATGCGAGTAAGGCTCAGGTGAGCATAGAGTTGCAGTTTTTGTCTGATGGAGTGAGACGCGGGCCTGGGAGGTTCCGTTTAATTTCCTTTTCCTTTGTGGCTTTATGATGTGGTCAGGGAGTGTCCGGGGTGTTCGTTTCGTCTCTTGGGGTTTCGTGGTGACCTCGGTGTGATGACATCATTAGGGTCTTGTTTCTAGCATCATGGGACGATGAGTTGGGGTTAACTCCAGTCCTTCCTTGGGGACTTGGGAGGTTTGTCTTCATGAGCCTTGCGGCGAGGTTCTAGCGTTTTGCCATCTTAGGGCAATGGTTTCGGAATTTGGATAGGTGTGTTGACCTAGGGTCCTTCCTGTGTTGCCCCGAATAGCTCTTACGAGCTACTGTTGGACGTGAGCATTTCGTGTAATTAATTACTTTCCCTTGTCATTTTAGGATTCCGATAGAATCCTACCCAGTTATCATCTTGAGTTCTCTGTTGATGTCTCGTAATGGCTAATGTTAGAACTATCCATTGCATCGTTGTTTTGTTTTGTGTGGCATTAGGATTCCACCTTGGGTATGAGCTACTCTTAAGAAAGACTTGTAGACTTTTTGTTTCGGGAACCTTAGTGTTCATTCTGGGAGATGATTCATTTCCTCACGGTGAGAGATTGGACCCATCCGAGTTTTGGGATTCACTTTTAGTGAGTTCATCCTTTTGAGAGGCATTTCATCCCTTCTTGCTTTTAACTTGTGGGATTGTTATTTGCATAGTCCTTTTTACATGTTCATATCCCTTGTTGTTTTGAGTATGCGTTAGAAATATGTTTAGGATATGTGACTATCTGGTAGTTATATGATGATATAAATGATGTGTTGTCCATTTACTATATATCTTTTTAGCATGCTAGTGCCATAGGCGATGTGTAGCGTATCTCTGATGCTTGACCCCTATGTGATAGGTAGCATATTTGATTGCCTTGGTACACTATGTGTTTAGTTGTATGGTGCGATCTGGTTTTTATGATTTGATTTTATGAGTCGTGACATGGTCACCTTATATATGTATGTCTTATGAATAATTGCTTTATATAGTTCATTCTTGTTATCTTTCCTGTACTATGCCTGGGGTTGTGTGACCTTGGTTGTTGGGATTGTGTGTGTGAGCTTGATCCAATGTCTTGATTCTTAGGCATAGCCTTGTAGTAGGTCAGCTTTAGGATGATGTAGAGGATTTTGGGTTGATTACTTTATTGGGAGTCGTTGTGACTAGGGCGATGGTGACGTTGTTTGATTTCGTAAAGTTCAATCCATTGGCTTGGGGGCATAGACTTGCCAGACTTTGGATTCAGGACAGGTGTTGTTGACAACGGTGTTTTGAGACTTGGGGTTGTCAGTTTTCTGGTATTGAGGATTTAAGACCTTAAGCATAGCAGTACCTATGGTATTGTTGTTAGAGTTTTGGGATTGGCTAGGATGGTCCGACTGGACATCTTTGGACCGTATCTCAACTCTCACAAAATGCCTGGTTTTCATGGTGTTTTTGGTAATGATCGTTTTGACATTGATGTTATTTGTATCGGTAGGTTTCACGGGTAAGCTTATTTGGGGTAGGTGATGAATTAGGGCTTTACACTGTAGTGGTGTCGTACAAGTTGTGTGTGGTAGGCGAGTACTGGTTACCATCGAGGCTACATTGCATTACCTAGCTAGTAATGTAAGTGTGGGCGGGCACTAGACACTATCGATGCTACCGCACCTTGAGTACGTGTGGGCGAGTTCTAGCTGCTATTCGTGTTGCCATGTTGCTTCTGGTCGTGCTCCTTGTTTTGGCGTGTTGTTGCCTTGGGTGTTCTTTGGGATGTTGACTTTGGGTTGTATGTCAATTCATTTAGTGAAGTGTTGTCTTTCGGTTTGGGATCTCGCGTTCCTTCAGTTGGATCTTGAGGCTTCTGGAGTTGTCCTTTAGTGCTTTATGGTCATTTCCTCGGTGTGACCTTGTGTTCGGTCCTTGTTCGGTTCTTCCGGTGATGTTCCTAATTTCGGGGATGAAATTTCTTTAAGAAGGGTAGGTTGTAATGATCCGGTCACTTTCCTTCTTTTCTTTATTCTTAGATTTTTACAGATAAAATTTTTCCATTGATTTTTCTTTTCTGAGTACGGTTACTCATCACTTAGTGTCATCTCGTGCGCTTGGAAATGGTTTCCGAGACTCTTTCCTTTGAATTGACAACTTCTTTAAAAGACCGCGTCATTTTCACATTTTTCATTTTTTGACACTATGCACTTTTCGTCATTTTTCCCGTTTGTCACTTTGTTGGCATAACCTCACTTTTCATGTTCGGAGTTGAGTTTTGACTTCATGAACCTTCATCTTAAGTGGTTTCCACGAAATACGTCTCTTTACTTTTGTAGGAAAGCACTCTAGTTGCTCTTGGTGCCCATAGGGGTCTGGATGCAAAGTTCTTCAGAAACATTTTTGTTTCTTGGGGTATTTTTCATAAATATCTTTTGGAGATATTCTATTTCAGGGGTTTTAAGAAAATATCTTTTGTAAGATATTTTCATTCTGGGCAGTTTTGCAGTTATCCCTTTTTGTAGGGGCTATTATGTAATTAACCAAAGTTATTGCAAAATACCTCATTTTGAGTCTGGATCCTCGTATAGGATTCATTTTCACATTTCATTGAGTCATGTACTCTTAGAATTGTCTTGCGGTCAAACCCTACAGTTTTAGCAGGTTTTCGGTTCCGATTAGCGCTAAACTTGTTTGGGGCTTATCTCTCTATTCGAGACTCAGTTTTTGATGCTGATTCTTCCGTTGTTTATATTTTTTTATTTCGGTCTTTTTTTGTTCACGATGTTTTGCCGTTTGAGCACGTCTGCTTAAATTTCACTTTTTCGGACACGGCGGGACTCGTTCGGAGTACTTTTTGAGATTTTATATAAATAGGGGGTTTGAAAAATTAAAACATAATTTCCTCTTCTTCTCCACACGTTCTGAATCAGATTCCACAGCCCTTCCATGGCTGCCACCCCTCTTTTCCCAAATTAACCTTCTTCCCTTAGGTAAAATGTCGTAGTGCCTTAACGTTTATTGAAGGCCTTGATGACGCACACCTTTCCCCCTTATTAGAAGCCGATTCCGACCATTTTTGAGTTCGGGTTTAAGTTCGGGTTTGGATTTTCATGGTGCTTCAAAGGTTAAAGTTGCTTCCCTTGTAGTCCCTGACATAACCTAGAAGTATCGTTGGATTCGGAGCATTTTTCTTTCAGTGGGGATTTGAGATTTCATCTCAAATTGAGGTAGGGGATATTTTAGGTTTATATAAATGTTGTATTGAATGTATTTCATGCTTATACAACTTGAATGCATGCCTAGGTATTTTTTCTAGAATTTAATTTAATTATTTTCTTTGTATAAGATTTAATTCTCATAGTTGTATATAGCTTAGAATTAAATTGTGGCATGATATTAAATTAGGCCTTGATATGTTTGTTAACATATATTAAATTGGGAGAATTTGAATAAGTATTGCAACTTTTAATTAATCTTTCACTTGAATAAAAATTTAATTCACATGGCTGTAACTAGCATGGAATCAACTTGCAATGTGATATTAAATTAGGCCTTAGTATGTTCTTTAACATATGTGAATTTAAGGATATTTGGAATTGTTTTAAAATTTAGAGAAAATTAATTAATTTTACTCTAAGTATTCTAATCACTTAATTGAATTTTTGACTTGATATTATTGATGAGTTTGGCATGTTCTATCATGTATATTAAATAGAGAATATTTGAATAAGTTTTGAAAACTTTATTTGTTTATTTTCTTGGCATCAAGTTTAATTTACCTTGTTGTAACTAGTGTGTAATTAACTTGTAATGTGATTTTAAAGTGGGTCTTGATATATTCATTAACATACCATGAATTGAGAATATTTGAAAGAACCTTGAATACTTTGTTTAATTATTTCCTTACATGGAATTTAATTCACCTAGTGATGCCTAGTGTAGAATTAACTTGTATCATGAAATTAAAATAGGCCTTGATATGACCTTTGACATGTATGATTTGTAGAATTTTTGGAGTTACTTTGTAATCTTGAGAATTTAATTATTTAAGTTAATTAAATTCCCTTTTATGCTTCTATTGAGATAATTAGGCATTGATGTTGTATTCTTACTTAATTTGGAGTTTAGAACTTGTTATATGATTACATGATAGTATTCCACGAGTTGAAGTTCTGATTTAACTTGTAAGTGTTCACATTTAACTTATATGACATTTAATATGCCATTGTAGCTTGAATACCTAGGGCATAGCTTGTGTGTATTTCATGACTTGGTTGTATGTGGTGATTGATTTTGATGCATTGTGTATATGTGATATGCTTGTTGCACAACTTGATGATTTTAGGAAAGCTCGTATGGACATTGAAAATTGTTACGGTTAGGGCATGGCTCTAGTACGGGGGATGAGAGTTCCCTCTATTTCATATAGTGTGCACCGGCTAGTACCCTGAGGGCTAGTAACCCAAAATCACCAATATAACGGTTTTATTTCGGGTTTAGTTGCGCACTAGGTAGTACCTTGCGGGCTAGTAATCCGGAACCACTTGCTTGGTCATTGAGACCTTATGTCCTTTGTCTTTCTGCTAATTGTTGATTTCGCATTCAATTTCTAATTGTAATCATGGATTACTTTTAACTTGTGCTTGGATGCATAATGCTTCATTTGTTGCTTAGTATACTTGGATTTGTTTACTTGTATGCCTTATGTATAAAAAATGCTTAGTATATTTGAATTTGTATACTTGTATGCCATGTATGTTAACATTACTTAGTATACTTAGAAATGTATATTTAAATATATATGTTGCATTTCCATTTCAATATTGCTTAGCGTACTTGGTGTGTACACTTGTATATTGATGATTTACTTTCGAGTTAACCTAGTATACTTGTGTCTTGTATACTTGTTTTAAATACATTTCAATATTGAGTTTATACTTTTGTACGTATACTTGTACATTGATTATCTTGTTGCGTTGTACCGTATGCTCCTATGTTGTTTAAATTGCATGAATGATGTGGTTTATGCTAGAAATGCTCTAAGGTAGTTTATGATGCTCCCTGAGTCTCACCTTTGACATAGACGCTAGGTAGCATGACAATTTGAGTTAAACTATAACAACTTAATAGGTTTGTAAAACGTTAGGTCTTTGTATGCTCATCTCCTACGAGTAGCTTTATGCTACTCACTCACGTAGTGGGGACATTTTTCAGGTACATGAATCAAGGTTTGAGATTCTCATATTGCTTGGATGATTTGTAGCCTTGAAGGTTTCAATTCTTTTAAAAGTTGGCTTGAAATGTCACTTGTAGCCTTATATGTCAAAATGTGTATATTTGATTCTAATCATGTAATGTGTACATAAGTACACTCTTTACAATGTATTTGACATGTATGAGATGAGGCCATAGGCCAATGACATCTAATTTGTATCCTATGTAACTTTTGACTTCATGAAATATTATAAAAATATTAAAAAAATAGCAAGTCATTGGCTCACCATGTTTGCATCGGGTGTGGGAATTCCATTTTTATATTTTCATAGGGTCTCATTAATCATGCATGAAGTGTGGCCAAGGGCCAAATGGTAATTTGAAACCATTTTATAATTTTAAGTTTCAAATTTTCCATTTTGAGTTCATTTTCGCCATTTTTGGCCGTCAGGGGGTCGTATTTTGCATCGGCCATTTTTGAGAGCCACGGACAACACTAAATACGTTTGTGTGCATAATCATTTTAGCCTAGAAATGCATTTAGGGTCAAATGAACACTTGGTGCAAAGTTGCAATTTCCTCATTTTTGCCCTTTTCTTATCTAGGGCCATTCTGGGTATTTCATAGTTTTTTTTTTTTTTTTTTTTTTTTTTTTTTTTTTTTTTTTTTTTTTTTTTTTATGCTGCCAGGTAGAAAATGTGATTTCAGTGGGGGTTTCTTCTTCGTGTTTTTTGAGAAAATGTCGTTAAGGGCCCCGTTTTTGCTCTCTGTTATGGTAGATTTCAAAAAAAAAAACATTTAAGCTTTTTGTTTTAACCCTCATGGTCTAAACTGATATAAGGGCATTTCGGGAATTTCTTTTGAAAAATAAATTCTGGTCTTGACATGGTCACATAGAAAACGTGATTTTAGGGGAGGTTTCTTCTTCTTCACAACATTTTTCCAGAAAATGTGGTCTCGGACTCAAAAACCCCATGTCAAATCTGATTTCCTGTGCGCACCTGCACTATTTGAAAAAGTCTGTTGTAAGGGCATTTTGAGAATTTTACTTCAAAAATAAATTTTCTTTTGACATGGTCAGCTTGAAAAAATTATTTTAAGGAGGGTTTCTTCTTCATGTTTTTCTAGAAAATGTCGTTTGGTACCTCAAAATGGCACACGAACTTCAGCATTTTGCCCAGGTTAGTATTCATTGCTGTCAAAAATACTATTCACGGCGTCGGCGACGTCAAAACTTTGTTTTGACTTTTTTCTTCCATCCAGACTCCGAATCAAGTGATTCTTGAGTCTAACTTGATTAATTTTTTGTTGTCTTTCCAATGGTGTGCTCAGAAGCACCCAGATCTTGATAAAAATTACTATTTTTCCCTTAGGGCTAAACTTGTCGCTTTTTTTTTTTTTAAATTGCTTCTACTATGCTTTCTTATGAGTTTCATGACTTCCTATGAAGTCACGGAGGTGTCTTGGGAATGATGTACATTTCCAAAAATGTTGCTTCCATGTAAAAGACTATTTTACCCTTAGGGGCTTATTTGGTCTTTTTCTGATCTTTTCTTTCGCGTCGGTTCTTGTGGAGTTTCGTGGCCTTATGAAAGGTCACTTTGGTGTCCTAGGGATGTTGTATATCCCTATAGACTTGTTTTCTGTTTTTGCTTCCGCATTACGGATCCGTTATCGGGTCAAACTACGGTTCATCACAAGACGCATTGGCTTGAAAAACCAGGGCTGTCACAGTTCATAAAGCCAAAATGACAAAAATGCCCCTTAAACATCTTTATAACTTCAACCATGCCATAAAATATCACCCTCCATTTAATACCACTAATGCAACATAGATACATGTACATATACACATATACACATGTGAACCCTTCATTAAAATGAGAAAATCGGGAGAAGTTTCCGAGTCCGGAAATCGTCCCGACTTCTGAAAAATTCTAAAAATGATACTGTCACTTCTAATTGACTTAAAATGATTAAAAATACACTTTTAAAACCCTCGGCGAAAAAAAATGACTAAATGGCCCTTTAGGGCACCGCAAGGCATGCAAAACGAGATAAGGATTAAAATAATCCAGAAAAATCAAATAAATTCCAAAAATTAGAAAATAGAGAAAATCGGTAACATTACATCTTGATTTTATCTATGATTTGTATGGTTCAATACTTTCAATTAATTTTATAGTTTATTTACATGTCTACGTGTGATTAAACTGAGGGTTATGTCTCAATACTAGTTTCTCTAGATTTGGTACATGTCTATGTGTGATTAAATTGAGAATCTAGTGATCGTTATGCATGATTGTTATTATTGAATACACTTGTGAATTGATTTGATGAATTATGCTCATACTTGATGGATTGTTCTACACCCTTAGTTAATTAGTTTAATTTCCTTATCTTAGTATAATTGTAATGTAATTGCATTTCAATTCCTAGATTAGATAGACAATCCATGCTTGTGTTTGATAATCCATCCTTTTTGTTGCAAGATGTATATTTCTCTATATTAATGTGTGCTCCAATTGTGGGTTTATTGAATGGTTCATGCTTTAACTTGATGAGTTGTACTACATCTTAGCTTAAGTAGATAATTTATGCTTGTTTTTGTCACCCAAGCTCATTGTTTCAATTGGTTGCATACACTTTGGTTACAACATTGAATTCCCCCAAATTGTTAAAGGCTAGATGTTTAGAGGAAGAGCTTAGTGGTGATTCCTATGCCCTAAGACTTCTTTCCTATTCTCTGCACCTTACTTTAATTAGTTTGTTTCTTCTTGCATTGTTTAATTTAGTTAATCATAGTTTAATTTAACTAAACCAAACCACTCTTTTGATCACTTGACCAACTAATCCGAATTTAATTCCGAATACCCTTACAATCTCTTGGGATGATTCCTATTCGCTATGTTACATTAGTAGTAGTTTTATAAATTTAAATTTGACCAAAAAGGCTTCTTAAACCACATTCGTAATTTGACCTTGTGAAGTTACCTCTCACATTGAGTGGCTGTCATCTTCCACACTTAGAAAAATTTGATAAAATCATAAATTGCGTGTTCTTTGTCCCATTGTTCAAGTTTGAACTCGATCAATTGAGTTGGACTCCATCGAGCATTCTTGCCTTGTGTTTATTAGTTGTTAACTTAAACTTCGAATAGCCATAACTCCCTCATTTTAAACCTAAATTGAGTCGTTCTTGAGTCTAAACTGACTGCCTTGAAGTCAGCTTTCCAATTATTACAACCCTATCTTTAAATTCCAATCACACAAAGAGTTATAACTGTTTTAGTGAAGAGTTGTTGGAGAATCCTTTAAACCGAGAGTGGGTAAGTGTGGGAAACTATAGCTATGGCCTTTAGAAGCTTATGGAATTGATTTAAATGGTTAATATAATGTTAGAGAGCCCCATTTGACTTATTATAGTCAAACTCGTCCCCCATATTTTTCTTGAAATGACCATTTTGCCCTTGTGTGTCCTCGGATCCAGGTAGAGACCTGGTTAATATTTCGGACCCATGGATTTGGGATGTGACACCACACTTGTCACAGGGATGCCAGCCACTATTTGCAGTTGCCAATTAGGGCTACCATTTTACAACATCGTAATGGAATTAAGAGTTGACTATTACTAATTCAAAGAGTCGGATAAAGGTCACACGTACATCTCAAAATCCTCCACTTTTTTATTGTTTGGTAAATGTTTGAATACATTAATTCAAACAATCTAGAAAAATTACATTGACAAATGACAATATGTATACCATCAGGACATTATTCAAAAAAAATGAATACGAAGGAATGACTCGAACCCAAAAAAACAAAAAAAAAAAAAACCTTAACTACCACAACTGCAAACCAAAAAAACACTTGTTACATTAAGAAACCCAAACTTGGATTATAGTCCTTTATAGCTTGGGGGCGTGGCCACGTGGTGATCTAGCATTGCGAAGATGTTTCTCTTCAGAGAGTAATTGAGCAAACCTGTGAGAGGAGAGTTATGTCAGAATTATTTAAAGAAAAAAATAAAGAAAACTATGTAGTAAAATCAGCAAGAATAAGATCATACCTTTTTAGAGCCTCTGCATTAGTCTCTTGATCAGAAGGCATAACAGTACCAGTCTCCAAATTTACCCTTGAAACTGGTTTCTTAAGCAACCCATCACCAACCTTCACAAGGTCTTCTAAATTAGTCTTGGTGGCTATATCAACTGAAGATATTATCCCATTTAGTGAGTTGTCCTGAAATTCAATTTGGTTCATCAGAGTTGATAATAAATGTTGGTTGACACAGAGTTAAAGGAAGATTCAGTTTTATACTTTTTTTTTTTTTTTTTTCTTTCCTTGAATCATTGTTTATAAGCACAGGCACATACTTGAATACGAAGGTAATTCTTCTCGGAGTGCAAGGCCTGAAAAACCACAGAAAGATGGAAATCCACCATATCAGCACTTGCTTGGGTAAACACATCCACTAATGGGGTGGAACCACCACTGGTTAACCACCCCAATATACCCCACTTTGCTGCTTCATCTGCATCATATTTTTCCTCAGCTTTGGCTGAGCCAGTTCCTAGGGAAATAACCAATAAACGACCGTAGTCCATTTTCTCAATAGCAAGAAAGTCCGGATTTCCCCGCATGATCTGCTTTGTTACTTCTCCAATTGCTACCAGAGTCTGAAACATTATATAAAGTACAAGAAGAAGTTAAGACAAACCAAAAAGGCAAAACAATGGGGAAAAAATATAAGAAGTTAAGATTTTAAGGGTATTTAAACTACAAATACCGGATTATTGGCAGCAACACCACCATCAATTAAGTTAAATTCTCTCACTCTTCCATCAGCAGCTTTGGTTTCAAAGTAATGTGCTGGAAGGTAAGTTGGCGCTGCTGAGGTTGCAATGCATATATCTGAGAGTGAGGCATCCAAGCTTGGTTTGTTGTGCACCTAATTAAACCATGAAATGCACAAAATAAGCAAGCACCGCTAAGTCCAACCATTACAATGCCTTACAATAAATTATTTAATGAATGGAAATGTACGTTGTGCAAACAAATTAAAAGGGACTTACCTCATAGGTGGAAAAGATTGTTGGCTGGAGTGTCTTGATATCGAATGTCGGTATTGCAATATTAGTCAATGTTTGGTGTAGTTTAGTGTTTCCTAGTTTTTCCTTAACGATATTGTGGAGGTACTTCCCATCGTATTTTGGTCCTGATAGGGCTTTAATAATCTTTGTTGTATTAGGAAATGGAGAGCTGATATTAAAAAAGTTCAACCATATTAGTTAACAACCGTAAAAGATCAGTCATAACTACTTAACTAGCATACATTTAACTTGTTATAAATAATTACCGGACTTGAGGGAAGATTTTAGGGCAGCTTTCGAGGTAGAAGTCGTTGATATCCTTGGCTGCAAATAAAGGACGGTTCCTTTCATTCGGCGCAGTAAGCATGGCAGTAACAAGCCCACCTGTGCTTGTCCCTGCAATCACATCAAAGTAGTCTGCAATTCTTGCATCCTCACCATCCAACTTCTGCACCATATGAAAAAAGAACATAGATCAGTTTGCAGTTCAAAGCATTTTACTTGATAAAATTATGCATTCTAAACATTAACTTGGATGAATGTGCAAGGTACTTTGCATGAAATTGGCATGAGTATTTTGTATGAGAAAAGTCTGCAAAGACAAACTTCTTTTGACTTTATATATGCATTGAAAAAATGCATTTGGAAATACCATATTTAGACGTTTAAGCACAAAAGATACTACTGTACCTGAAGTTCGGACTCCAGAAATCTGAGGATTGTTCCCGGGATAATCCCTCTTATTCCACCTCCATCAATGCTGAGAACTGTGATTAGGTTTCCATAAGTTGGGGGCTGCAGGGGTGACTTTTTTCCTTCCATCTTACTAAAAGGGTGAGAGACGGAGAGATTGAAGTTTCTGATAGCAGAAGAGATTTGAGGTTTTACTAGCCTTGGATACAGCTCTGAAGTTCTGTGACAATGAGAAACCCTCTTTGATGAGGATGGACATTTATAGGCTCCTTGTCCTTATTATTTTTCAAGATTCAAAGACGTCATGAACGATGCATCTGGTTCGAAATTCATGCGGCGTGTACTTCTTTTGGATTAAATTTGACCAAGTCTATCATTCAAAGCATAAATGAATAGTAATTCCACATTCCCACAGTAGTCATCTTGGTAGTCTCCTGCTTTGGCAGCAAAAGATGGTCCCATGGGCACTATATGTGAGAATTTTAGGCACTATATGTGAGAATTTTAGGTAAGACTGAGAGAATTGTAGGTTAGAATAATTAGGCAATAATGGTTCAAATAGAATAAATTATTTTTTAACAGGTAATTCAAAGGAGTTCATGAATTTTTATGAATTAAGTAATTTGTCTGGTGCAGAAGTTGCGGTTGCTGGTACTTCCTTCTCGGTGAATTCAAAAACCTGCACAAGTTCTACTAATTAACTATTAACACATCATTTCCATTCGAAAAAGGTGGCGTAGTGTCAAATGAAAACATTGGTAAACCATTCAAATATGCCTGTAGATAACTTAATAATTGGGATATGCTATATACATTGAGGAAATATGCCTAAAATAACTTAAAATATGCCGGAGAAGACTTTCCTTTCCCTTCATTTACTCATGCTTTTGGTGTGCAATTTCATATCTTATGGACTTTACTTTCATATCAACTTGATATTCTGGATTCATTGTACTTGGGGTTTTAAATGGTCACAAGTTAATAGACAGGCTTTATCCTTCATGAAAATTTATGAATTCAAACTTTGCAGAATATCTCCATGTGTATTATAGTTTAATATCCCCATGAAAGTTTTATGAATGGCAAATTTGAATTTTGTAACTACAACAGGCCAGAAGGAATAACATCGTCAACAAACAAATTAATAGACATGATCTTAAATGAAGGCCTAACACCTTCCAAGGCGTACATGATCCGTTAACTTCCCCTTAGAGGCACTGATAAAATCAGAATGATATAACTATTGTGTCCATCAGAACTGCTTGAATGGTTCCATGGCTCTAAATGTGTCTCAGTTATAACGATTAGTGACTGAAAATGTATTATCTGATCTTAGTTATATATATGTCCTCATTTAGTTTCATACTCTAAAGGACGAATTAATGTTTCTCTCTAAGATATATATCTCTTTGAAAGTGTTAAATTGGATGGTTTCCAGTAAGTAGACTTGATCAGCCACCATAGGAGAGAACAAAAGAAAGAACTGATCGATGGAAAGAAAATAGTAGAGCCTTCAAAGGAAAATATTCTCAGCCTCAAACAGTTATTAATTCTATCAAAAATGTCATCAGAAATAGGCTTGCCTCCATCAAACTAAAGAACAGTGGAGTTTTTAGACAAATCGAGAACCATTGGGATCTTCAGAGGCTTCTCATGTTGGGAAACTCTATGGTCTTTGGCCGCAGATGGCTTCTGGACTCTTAAAGTTTGAATTTCAGTTGCTACTGTTTTGTACTTTTACTCTGTTAGAATTTTTATGCTTTGTATGGTCTTCCTGACCTTGTTCGGTTCTAAAAGAGCCCTCCTCGTACATTCTTCTCTCTTTTCCATACAGCTTACCCATTTTACCGGGGAAAAAAAGAAGAAGAAAGAACTGATATAAGATCCTAAAAAATTACTAATTCTAGTTGTGGAAATGGATCATTGACTACACTCTCTCCTGCAGTTTTAAGAATTTGTAGTGAACATTTTTCTTGTGGTACTCCTACTCAATTCTGATTCTAGATCAACAAGTTTTGAGGTGATTTCAGATTTCTAATTCCTAGATTACGAAGATGAATTTCCCATTAAAATAAGGCCTTATTTATTTATTTATTTTTTTTTTATGATGTTTGGGTTTAATGTAGCCATACTAAAAACTAAAAAAAGCTCTGCAGAAAGAATAGAATGGTAGCTTGAGATATGCAAGCTTGGTTGACTGTTAGGAATTGATTTATGAGTATAATATTAAAAGGGCTAGGCCAAAATTTGCTTTTAGTTGTTATGTATTTCCTTTTGCACTCAGTTTGCAAAATGGGATGTTTGAAAGATGACGGCATTCTCAATTCTCCTATTTTAAAGTAGGAACTAAGGATAGAGGATAGAGGTTACATATAATAATAATAATAATAATAATAATAAGAAGAAGAAGAAGAAAGATGACGGCATTCTCAATTCTCTTATTTTAAAGTGGGAACTAAGGATAGAGGATAGAGGTTACATATATATATATATATATATAAAATAATAAGAAAATAATAATAATAAAAACAGAAGTGCTTCAATCATCACATCAAAACACAAATAAATAAGAAAAATCGAATGTATACTTTATGAATCTTTCATGGGATTGTTCTGCGCGCAGATGAGGTTGTAAGACAAGCGAAAAAGTTAATTAGATGCTGCCAAATGGTCAATTCAAGTTGATCTCAAGAAAGGAAGTGCTAAAGTTGCATGGGCTAATACTTTCAAAAAAAAAAAAAAGTTGCACGAGTCTTGCATGGGCTACTATTTTAAAGTATGAACTAAGGATAGAGGATAGAGGTTACATATATATATATATATATACACACACACATATATTACAATAATAATAATAATAATCATAATACAAAAAACAGAAGTGATTCAATCATCACATCAAAACACAAATAAATAAGAAAAATCGAATATATACTTTATGAGTCTTGCATGGGATGGTTAATCTCAAGAAAGGAAGCGCTAAAGTTGCATGAGCTGCTATATGCACACCAAAATCAGCTGGGAGCCTTGTCATCCCTCATCTTCAAACAATGAACAACGTTGCTATTATGAAACAGTTGTTGCAAGTCTTAGCAACTGAGAATTCATCATTATGGGCACAATGGGTTAGAACTTACCTTATCAGAGGAAAATCCCTCAACAGTGTTCCTGGAATCTACGCAAACTACTCCAACTTAGTTATTCCACTAAGCCCCTGGTCAAAGTAGAAAGTGGCAATGGTGTCGATACCAATTTCCGGTTTGACAACTGGTGCTTCATTGGGCATTTGGACAGCTTGCTCACAACTGATCAAATTCGGAGCACTCCCTTTGACCTCGATACAAAGGTGAGCTTATTCATCAATGGTCCTTCATGGAGTTTTCATCCTTCCCTTTTAGCCCAGATGCAACCTCTGCTCCCTCCTAATAGACAAGACAGGGTTAAATGGCTACCCCTAAGTCACAAGTCACATAAAGTTGGAAACAAGAACGCGAAGCGTGCACCACGAAAGCAACACCTGTTTAGAAGAATTATGTGACTTAGGGTTAACCTCACCCGCACTGTCAAATCCCTGTGCTCATTCCCTAACCTCCCATGGACTCACCAAGCATTGCTTCATCTTGACCGTAACTTCCAACCTATGACCGTAAACCAGTAGCTTCTCTACACAATCCCCAATTTGTGTGTCATCCGTTCTTCTTTCCCTGAGTCCCACAACAACCTTTTCTTTCAATGCCCATTTGTTTCCCATTTGGAACTTTTTACGAGCACGTTGTGCTTTCTACACAAGACCTTCTTCTTGGGACAGAATTATTGCCTGAGCTTGTTAATTATGGAAAGAGAAAAAGAAAACAAACCCTAGAACTCTTGTGAGTAAGATCTGCCTTTCAGCACTGGTATACAACATTTGGATGGAAGGGAACAGAAGGAATTTTAGAGGTTCTTCACTGTCTACAAAAACTTTGTACTCAATCAAACACTGGCCGGTTAAATTAACGGCAACTTTTTGAAAGCTATGGCTTACTTGTAATGGGCTTTAGCCCTTCTTTTGTAACTCACCGCCCAATAAGTTGGGCCTGTACATTTTATTTACTTCAATATACTTGCACTTACCTTTCAAAACAAAGGTGATTTCTGCAAAATTATTTTCTATATTTAATAATATATTATATTAGTATTTTCTTAACTTATCTCTACCATGTATGGTGCATGTGTCGTCTTTGCATGATGTATGTGTCCTATTTATTTATTTTTATACTTTTTGAAAGAAAAGAAAAAAATTGGGCATGGTTGCGTTGTATTCGTAACAGTGCTTTAGAAAATAGAGGCTCAACTCTCTCTTTTACAAAAACATGCATTTACAGTGTAACATGCAGGAAAATCCATACAGAGAAAGATCTGAATTTAGGGACTCTTTGTTGCACGCAGGCACGGATTTACAGCGGACTCGGGTAGAATTTTTTGTTTTTGCATTTTACATCTCTAAATTTATACTTTTTTGTATTTATGTCCATAAAATTTTGAAATTGCCCCCACTAAAATTATATTAAAAAAAAACCCTCTATATAAATTTGTCCCCTGTTGAAAATAAACTTGATTTTAGAATTTTAGTTGTAATTAGTATTTTCAAGTATTTGGTATACATGATGCATGTGTTTATTTCATGTTAGTGGGGTAGTAAATGATCTTGATGGAGAAGGTTATGTAAGACTAAAAGGTATGGGAATTAAGTATCTTAAATACTATGTTAGTGGGAGTTATGCTACTAATGGTTATGTTAGTGGGAATAATGGATGTAATTAGGCCTTTAAATATAATGGTTATGCATACATATGTGAGGCCTATATAATTATGTACTTTAGTCATTTTAGAATATGAATTAGAAGTGGAATAAAAATAATTTTCCAAGTATTCCTCCATATCATTCTCTTCCAAATATTATAGTATTGTGTGTGTATCTAGGTCACTATTTCTAACAAAGTGGTATCAGAGTAAAGTCAGAAAGTGGTATCAAAGCAAAAGCCAACAAAGTAGTATCAGAGCTAGGTTTCAACATATCAGTGCCAGATTCATGTTCAAAGCCTAGACGATCCTAAAGGCCTGACGAAGTTGATCCTAAAAGGTTCAACATTTGAGAAAAACATGTTTCTCCTTGATGATGATGAAAGGGAGAAAATGTATTTTCTTAATGAGAAGATGATGTTCTCTAATTACAGGAGAACGAGAATCATCATGACTTCACACCTCAAAGCATGTGATTTTGTGGGATGTTGTTGGATTTGGGCCAAAGAATGGCATATCTAACAAGCTTCGAGAAAAGAAAGAAGAAAAGGCATTGGTAGTGTTACAGAAAGCAATACATCAAGAAATTTGGGGGTATTTTGGAGAGTCCAAAACTTCAAGTTGTGTTTGGAAGATGATCGAGACCATCGTTTCCAATCACAGAAGTGAATCACGACCCATAGAGTATTGGGTACAATGCTTTGAGGATGATGAGTTTACGAAGGCTGATTATGAAAGTCTTGAGGAGAAATTTGTGGAGAATGAAGAGGCGTACAACACAAATGAAGTTGAAAAAATTGAAGATTCAAAAGTTGAAGGCCAAAATGAAATAGAGAATAAGAAAGAGATAAAGAAAGGTGTTAAAGAAGAGATTGAAAAAGTGGATGAGATTGAAGTGGAAAGAGAAATTAAAGAAGAAGAAAGTGCTAAAAAAGAGGCAAAAGTTGATGAAATTGGTGAGTTAACAGTTTCAGGTATTGTTCCAAATTCCAATTTCAAAGAAGTTAGATATAACTTATTTGATAAAATTTTGATTTCTTCATATTCATCTCAATTGGAAAGCAAAATCAAATATTATGATAATAGTGTTCATATTGTGGAGAATGATGAACTTTTCTTGGAGAAAGTTATTCCAACGAAGTATGAGATTGAAGCTCAAGATGATAATAATTTCTCAAATTATTTTTTGAAAAATGGTTTGGAGAGTTTTGTAATTGACACAGGTTGGGTGAATATGGAGTTATTTTTTAACTCTAAAGAAGAAGCATATGTGAAGTTGAAGAGTCATAAAAGATTCAAGAAGAAAAAAGATAGATGGTGCATTTATATAAAGAGGATGACATATGATTATGTGAAGACATCAAACAAGCATTTGAAGATTTTTCACAAGCCATATACATCAATGGAAATGGCCAAGAAGATTGTTGCAATTGAAGGAGGTGGAAATCAAGACAAAGTAACAAACTTTTGATCGAGCC
This sequence comes from Cornus florida, assembly GCF_030987335.1. Lineage (NCBI taxonomy): Eukaryota > Viridiplantae > Streptophyta > Magnoliopsida > Cornales > Cornaceae > Cornus > Cornus florida. The sequence continues at coordinate 36,596,921 of NW_026775580.1, forward strand.
TCCAAGATCAATAAGAAGTTTACTTTCAAGTTACAAAATCAAGTTTAAAGGGGGGTGTTGAAAATAAACTTGATTTTAGAATTTTAGTTGTAATTAGTATTTTCAAGTATTTGGTATACATGATGCATGTGTGTATTTCATGTTAGTGGGGTAGTAAATGGTCTTGATGCATGTGTGTATTTCATATTAGTGGAAGTTATGCTACTAATGGTTATGTTAGTGGGAATAATTGATGTAATTAGGCCTTTAAATATAATGGTTATGCATACATATGTGAGGCCTATATAATCATATACGTACTTTAGTAATTTTAGAATATGAATTAGAAGTGGAATAAAAATAATTTTTCAAGTATTGCTCCATATCATTCTCTTCCAAATATTATAGTGTTGTGTGTGTATCTAGGCCACTATTTCCAACAAAGTGGTATCAGAGTAAAGTCAGAAAGTGGTATCAGAGCAAAAGCCAACATCTCTTACATGAATTTCTAAATCCATCCTGATTGCACATGAACGCAAACATATACATTCTCAAATATTATCCTCCTTTTAGTTACGAACCATGAATAGAGGTTACAAAACTTCAAAAAAATGTTGTTTCAATCACCACTTTTACAGGATCCACAAATATTAAATATAAAATATTGTACACTTTATTATTCTTGCATGGGACTGCATGTTTTGCAAATGAGGCTAGTTAGGAAAATATTTGGCACATGCCAACTGATCAATGGTTGTGTGTGTGAGTGCGTGGATGCGAAACACTTTTCCAAGATTTGTTGTACTAGAATACTGAGTTGTGGAATTGCTCTCCGTTGTTCTTGGGAATTCGACTTTGAGTTTTTGTACCTCAAACTTTTAATCTAACATTTCTTGTCCTTAAAAAAAAAAAAGAAAAAAAAAAAAAAGAAAAAGAAGAAGAAGAAGAGTACTGAGTAGTGGAGAAGGAAGCTAATTCAGAACATTAATTCTTACATATTGCTTCATAGACCTTAGGGATCCTAGAATCTAGGTTGGTACTAGATTTAGAAATATTGGTACTTACATTCACCTGAGGATTGTACGTAATTGAATTATGATAAAATTTAATTTTCTAAAACATAATAAAGTTTGGAAACAACGCGACTTTGAAGTGGTTGAACAATTTTGTTAGAGGTGTCTCATATAGGTTTGGATGGAAAGTAAAATGAATATAAATAGGAGGGTATATAAAGATAATTTGTTATATATTACTCGACCATTTGACATTTGGTGAACTAATCCAAAAGAAATTGACGTTGATATTATTAGAAAACTAGCAATCTATAACATGTATGAAATGATAATTGAGGATAAAGTAATCCAAGTATTTGTTTGACTGGTAGTTTTCCAAGTGGAGTGATGAAATGTTACTTGAAAGCACTAATTTTGACTTTCTATTTGAGTTAATAAGGACACATTATAACTTTGAGTATTAAATCATTAATTATTTTGCACCAATTATATGTGTTTATGAATGTTAGAAGAGGAAAAATATGATCTTGTGTATGGGTGTGAGAAGTGAATAAGAAGTGTAGGAAAAAAAATAATAAAGTGTGGGTGAAAATCTACCTATAAATGTGCATGAAATATGTTGAATTTGGGACACCGAAAAGAGAAGAAATAATAGAAAGAATATTTCTCTCTTCGTTACTTCTCATCTTTTGTGTTTTATATTTTTTGCTCTATATTTATAAAACGTTATAAGCACGAGACTCTGCCAACTGAGAAGAAAATTTTATTTTTCTTTCTCACTTCATAGGATAAGAAAAATAATTATTTAAATTAAACTGTTCTTGTTCATACTTTATAGATAATTAAAATTGTTAAGCCTGAAGTGTAATGATCTTGATTTTTCCCTTTTTCCATTTTCTGGATTATTTTCGTTCTGTCTCGTTTTGCATGCTGGGCACCTTGGGGTGTGCCGGATGGGTCCTGAGAATTGGTTGAAGCATTTCATTGAGTTCAGGACTCTTGGAAATGCATTGGTTTCCATTTCAGCATTTTTTCATTTTTCTAGCCGGGAGGTCCAGGTGGAACCCGTTACCGGGGTTGTTGAGCACGGGGATTGTATTTCGGGTCCATTGTACTCCATATATATTTATTTGATGCTTATATACATAATTATATGTTTAAACGTGTGGTGGTATTATTTTTGTTATATATATAAGTATTGTTAATGAAGTTTTCTTTATTAAAATTTGTGGGACCCACTTATATCATAAGTCATTACAATGACTATGGGTCATTACTTACCTAATTTTCTTCTGCTTTTCTTCTTTACCAATTTCTCTCTTTGCCATTTCTTTTCTTTTCTTCCTTCAACCATAAAAGCTTAGATTTCTCCTAAACCATTGAGAATTTGATCTTGCCATAGAAGGCAAAGTTGATGAGTGTAGTGAGGGCTTCGTTTTGATAAGAAGGAAGCACCATTTGGAGCCATTTTGGATTTCGAATTTTGGGTGAATGTTGGGGCTTTTTCTTCTAATTGAGATAAAGGTGCTCTAATCCATGACTTCTTTGATTTTTTTGTGAATTTTCCATCTAATTTGATCCTAAGCATGCTTAAATTTAATTATCTTGTCTATAGTTGTTATGGTTGGGTTTAGTTAAGATGACGTATGTATCATATGTGTTAATTGAGTTCATGTACATTACTATTTTCATTGTGGTGAAGAAGTATGCTTAGTATTGGCATGTTATATGCCTCATGATTTTCAAGTGCCATGAAAATTGATGATGTAGTTGTGAAAATAAACGCTTAGAATTTCTTTCAAATATATATTTATGATGTAGATGGAATGTATGAAATTTTATTGTTGAATTGGCATTTGGAAGCATGAAGTATTCATGCACTCATTGGGAAAGAAAAGGGAAAAGTTGTTTGAAAAAAAAAAAAAACAAACGAAATTTGTTTTGGGGAAAAATGTTTTGAAAAGTGTTTGCGAAAACCCGGGTGCCTAGGAGTTGCCTAATAGTCCGTGGCATTAGTGTGGTCTAAAGGGGACTAGGGAGAGACCCTAGTGTGGTTGAATTACCTAGGCCCAAAATGACGCATTGGAGTTGTCATGTGGTCGGGGATAGCTAGCCAATCCTTCTCTTGTGGCGCTATAAAGCTACTATAGGTCGGGTTATATTAATGGTTTGGAACGGTGAAATGGAAATGTTTCGAAATGGGGAGCGTCATTAGCATGCATTGCATTTATGTGGTTAGATGGACAGAATTAAAATTATTGTTGTTGTTGCTATAGTCTTCTCCCTATGGCATGATCCATTTACTTTTATCTTATACTTCGTGTGGATTCAAGGGGTCATTAAGAGGTGTGTCATAGACACCTCCTACTGAGCGATTATGCTCACCCCATCATATTATTACTATTTTCAGGTTATAGGAAGGAAGTGGTGGCTAACGCATCCTTATCCATCTACATCTGTGAGTCTTCTATGATGTTAGTAGTATGATGCACTATAAACTCTGGGATGACATTTATATATTATGTACTGACATTGGATAAGACTTTAAAGCTCTTAGATGACCTCGGGTTCGGGTAAGGACACGGTTAGTGATTCAGACCTCCGGATTCGGGTCGTTACATGAAATCTCATATACACTTATTTATTTATTTATATTATAATATTTTTGTTCATTCTTTACAGAAAAGTAAATTGTTGAGTCCGAAGTCTCGCAAATACTAAATTATTTATATTTAATGATCTTTGCAAGCCCGAAGTCGTGTATATATTAATATACTCTTTGTGAGCCTGAAGTTTCACGAATATTTGATACTCTTTGTGAATCCGAAGTCTCGCAAAATTTGTTGGCCTGAAGTCCAAGCAAACCTGAAGTTCGCAAAACTTGTGGACCTAAAGTCCATGTGAACCTGAAGTTCTTTAACCTGAAGTCATTTACTTTAAGTACCCCTAGTGAACCTGAAGTTCCACAAAATTATAGAAAGATAAATTATTAGCCTTTGATTATATTATATATACATATATATATACACACACACACACATTTATATAGCATGCACATTTCCTTTACTATTTTAGCTTATGAGCTTTTATGTTATAGTTGACAATAGAACTTACTTGATATTATATTTATATATACATACAAATATATGTTGTATGCGGTGAAAATTTTGTTTTCTCCATTTTAAAAGGTTAATGGCATGACTCACATAATTATTTCTACAATTTAAACATGTTCACATTTGGTCTTGTGTATGACATGCTATATAAAAAGGTGCAAAAAGAAAATGAAAAATTTTTACCATGAGATTCAAACCGTGGCCTTTTAATACACAAGTTGAGTTAACAAGCTACTAAGCCACTTGTTCTGTTGTGAATATAAATTGAATGTTATTTTTATATATGATATCACCACTATGCAAATCATATTATAATAAATGTGGTATTTTAATAATCTCAAATCGATTATTCTTTTTATTAAGATGCATACCTCAGTTCGATTCTGATGAAATAATTCTAATTGTGTTATTTTATCATTCATAGGTCCTTGATAATGTGATGTTTCCAATTTTTGGCATTTTTTAATTTTATGAAATTTTATATTTTTGCAAGGGTATCTCCGTCTTTTCTTGTTCTGTGTGCCGAACATCGTGGAGTGTACCAGGTGTGTCGTAGGGTTGGTTAAGGCATTCCATTGAGTTCAGGACTCTTAAAAATGCACCGGTTGCCATTTCGGAATTTTTCTATTTTTCAGGCCGAAAGGTCTTGTGTGGGACATGCTACCGGAATTGTCGTGTACGAGGGTTATGGTTGGGTCCATTTACATCACATTCATTTTTTATTTTATGTGTTTTATGTAGTTGTGATTTAATATGTTCATACATACATAATTGTGGTAGAAATTAAAGATAAAAGAAAATCTTTATTATTAAAAAGGTGGGACCCACCATTTTATTTAAGAAAAAAGGCAAGAGGCCAATTGTTGGCCTCATTTCTTCACACTCCTCTCTCTACGGCTCTCTCTCTCCCTCAATTTCCTTTTTCTTTTATTTTTTTTCTCTAAAAGCTTCAAATCTTGTTTTTTCTTAAATCATTGAGAGATTTTTTATGCCGTTTACAGTAAACTGAAGAGCACGACAAGATCTACGATTTGATCAGGGCCAAGCCCTATTTGGTGCACCTTCGAATTTTGAATTCTAGGGTGTCGATTTGGGGAAAATTGGGAGTTTTGCTTCCTTTTGAGGTGGGGATGTCTAATCTACAATCTCTTTAACCTTAGTGATTCATTCCTCCATGATTTGTTGTACAACATGCTTAATCACTACAACAGTTATGACTTTCACCAGTGCTCAAAAACGATGGTGAAAGTCCGAAAAAATGCTAGTAATTCAATTACGAGCGTTTTACCAGCGCTTTTGAAAAAGCGCTGGTAATTCCCACATCGGTAAACCTTTACCAGCGCTCTTTGGGTTTTTACTAGCACTTTTGAATAAGCACTGGTATAGGGTCTTTACCAGCGCTTTTGAATAAGCGCTGGTAAAAACCCCAATTTTAATTTTTTTTTATTTTTAATTTTTTTTTTTTTGGGTATAGACCCTTTTACCAGCGCTCTTTAAAAGAGCGCTAGTATAGAACCCTTTTTTTTTTTTTTTTTTTTTTTTTTTTTTTTTTTTTTTTTTTTCTCTTTCCTGTTAGGCTGCCTAACCTTCTATCTTTATGCCTATAAAGTAGGCTTTGTCACGATCAAATTGGATTAAAATGAACTTGACATAAAAAGAATTTTTATACATTATATAAGTTGTACAAGAGAAACAAAACTATCCCTTCAATGTTAAGAGATGAGGAAGAAGTATCATTAACAAGTGAAAACCTCTGTTATAAACATGGTCTTGATAGGAAAACACAAGAATCAAAACTAGGTCAATTACACAACCATATGAGCTTCAATTGTATTTGGCGAGGGACCGTTCCATCAACAGTTTCCTCGCAACATATATAGAAAGAGAACTTCGAATGACTCCACTGGATTCATAGAAATATGAATCATCATTTTCTTCAAAACTTTACCCTTCTTTAAAAAATACTCTGCTATTTTCAGCTCTTCTTCAAATCCATTAAATTTTTTGATTTCGATTGCCTTGAGATGAAACAACGAACAAGAAGGTACATCCTGAGGTGGATCCCAATTATCATTATCGTGTTTATAAGGTAAAGATCCCTAGCAAGAAAGAAAATATAAATCGACTTAACAAGCATTTGCTTACTCAAATAATTTTCCCCACAAATCAAAGTGGTTAAATCAAATTATTTAGTACACCTCGCAGATTACCTCAAAAACAAGACTTTCCAATGGTGGTGAGCTTTCAAGCAACCTCAGTAGCAATTCCCGTCGATCAAAATGACCAAGCTTAAAAAAAGTCAAACAACTAAACCTTGGCACCAGGGTCAAAAAAGTAAAACAGTTAATTGAACTCCAAAAAGTAACAGAAATAATTTATCAAATTAGTAAAACAGATGCACAAGGTCAGTACATTTGGCAATAAAAGAGAATCACAAATAATAAGAAAGAGTTAAGCAAGCAAACCTGTATAGGAAAATGAGAAAAATGAAGCTGCTTAACTTTAGATATTCCTTCAACAAGTTCTCACATAATTATCTTGAACAGAGCTACCGTATAATCCAACTTTCGCCATGACAAGAGCATTAAGTTGTTCATTGAATAGCCTTCTGCTACATAGTTAACGTGCTCATGGTGTTGAAGATTTGGGGTACTAAGCACAATCTTATGCTTCCAAGAAAAGGTATTGATATTACATATTATATCATTTATAATCAAACTCTTGAGAGTATGAGCAAAAATGTTAAAAGCACCAATATTAGACCAAGAACGGGAAAACATAGACAACATTTCGAGTACAGGCCAGCTAGGAAAGAGCCTATTAATGGAGTCCTCATCCAAAAAATTTATAAAGGTAAGACATAGGATTTTAATGTTCTGTAGACAAACTGAAGTAAGGACATTTAGGACGAAAAAACCAAGTAGTTCAATTACCACCAGACTTTTACAATTACATCATTTGAAATATTAACAAAATCCAAACTATCAGGACTAGAGTTGGAAAAACATATGATCCAAGTTGTCCCAATGTTGGCATGAACTAATGGTGGATTGTGATGGTAAATCTCTAGAGTCAATAATAATAATAAATATTAAATTAATACAATAAAAAGAAAGGTAATCTACAGCATGTATGCAATAAATATTTTATGTAACTGATTCTTTTTATCAATTTATTTCCAAAAAGCTAATAATTACATTCTCAAAAAAATGTAATGAGAAGTTACAAGTAATTCAAGGGCAGCATTGGTTTTTCAATAGATTGCACTCACTTAGCAACAATACACACTTAAAAGAAAAACTCAGAGTAAGAAAAGATTGTTAAAAAATGTAATCAAGTTCTCACTCTACAATAATGAAGAATTTATAACTGAAGCACTAATATGCATTGCACTACTCAAACAACAATCCCAATCTTGTAATTTTTTGTTAATAAATAGCCACTCAGCCATTAAAACTCAAACAATTCGACACACATATATAACATAGAGAGAGCTAAAAAAAAAAAAAAAAAAAGGAAGAACGAAGAATTAAAGTACAAACCCCGAGACAAGTAGTGCTGAACATTTTGGGCGAAACATCCACCAGGAACACCACCAGCTCTTTGCTAGACTCTCTCACCTATATATATATATATATATATATATATATATTTAACACTCATTTAATAATTTAGAATAGGATAAAAATAAAAATAAAAACAAATGGAATATTTGCACAAGAAGTCGGAGAAAGAGAATAAACATAAATTAACCAAATAAATAAATAAATGTGCAGAAAAAAGGATATGTACTAAGAAAAAGAGGCCTGATGGAATTCACTTTCTAGGTCGTCTCGTCGTCTTTGAATACGTCCTCTGGATCCGAGTCCATGACGACTGCAATCAATGTTGGTCTCCGACTTTCCTCCAAAATCCACTTCTTCGAAACCCTTTCCTAGTAGGCATCCTCTTCAAAAATTGAAATCCTGAACCTGTTAGTAGGCATCCTCTTCAAAAATTGAACTCCTCTGCCCAACTCTAACATCAAAATCGCATAGATGAGTCATGTATTTTGAAAAAAAAAAAAAAAAAAACCAATTAGGAACAACAGGCAATGGAAACAGAAAGATATGGGTTTTGATTTTTTGAAAAATCTGGCATATCAGATATGGGTTTTGATTAGATAAATATAGAAAACCATTAAAAATCTTGCATCAAAAAGGGTCTGTGATGCATACCATTTAAGAGAAAAAATTACAGAGCTTGATTAGTTGATTTAGAAAAAAAATTAAAACAAAACCCATACATACAAGTTAGCAGTTGCAGAGAGAGAGGGGGCAAACTTGAGAGTTGAGAGACAGCGGTTGAAGCTTGTGAACGGCGAACCTGATCTGGAACAGCGGGCGATGGAAACGGAAAGATATGGGTTTTGATTTTCTTCAATTTTTTTTTTCCCTTTAGAACCCAAAACCTAGAAGACACAATACCAAAGACCCAGCTGAAATTATAAAATATTAGCCAATAAAAATTTACCATTTTCTACCAAAAACTCACATTTTAGATGTATATGAACACATATATGTGTCTATATATTTGATGATGATGATAATAAGGGTGAAGGACAAGACCAAGAGGTGTACCTGACTGGCGATTTCGCCAGTGACTCGTCGGAGAAGTGGAAGAGCTTCACTTGCAACGCAGACCAACTTCGAATCGGCTACAGAGTTGAGACCGAGAATAGAGATGGAGGCGATTGGGGAGTTGTAGAGAGGGGGGGGGGGGAAGTTCAGAATTGAGAATGAGAATTGAGATGTTGAGAATGAACATAAAGATGGAGGCGATTAGGGAGTTGCAGAGAGAGAGAGAGGGAGGGGGGGGAGCAAGTTCAGAGTTAGAGACCGAGAATAGAAATGGAGACGATTGGGGAGGCTGAAAGAAACCTAGGGCTCGGATGAGTGAGATTGGTAAAGATAGAAATAAATGGTGAATTAAGGAAATAAAAAAGTGAAATAATGTTAGAACTGTAAGTTTTCCCACACTAAATTTCGCACTTACCAGCGCGTTTAAAGAGAGCACTGGTATAAACATACCTATCCCAGTGCTTTTTATTTGAGTGCTGGTATAAACATACCTATCCCAGCGCTTTTTATTCGAGCGCTGGTATAAACATACCTATACTAGCGTGTTTTCCGCAAGTGCTGGTATAAACATACCTATACTAGCGCTTCTATAAAAGCGCTAGTAATTAGTACACAACACCAGTGCTTTTTTAAAAAGCGCTGGTAAAAGCCTAATATGTTGTAGTGAATTATGACTATTGCATGAGAATTTGTTGTAATGTTGCATGTATGAAATATATTTTGTGTGAAATTCATGTTTAGATGATATACATAATTGATTTGTTGAAGGAACATGGCAAAGGCATGCTTAAATGATTATGTTCTTAATTTAAATGTATAATTATTGAACATTATATTAATTGTGAGTATGAGATGTTGTGTATAAATTCCCTTATTAAGTATGCAAGTTCGTTAAAGTAGAATCACATAGTTTATGACATATTCCAAGCATGAGCATCGGGAAAGAAATGGGAATATGATTTTGAAATGAAATGGGATTTGGGGGAAGAAGTTTTGAAAGAGTTAGCAAAAAACTCAGCCGCCTAGGAGTTACCTAGGGACTGTGGTGTTAGGAGAACCTAGAGGGGACTAGGGAGACCGCCCTAGCGTGGCTGAGTTACCTGGGCCCCAAAAGATGCCATGGACTTGCCACGGGTCAGGGACAGATAACTAATCCTCCTCTCGTGCCGCCATGGAGTTGCCATGGGATAGGTTTAACTAACATTTTGGAAATGATGACAGAAATGGTTTGGAAATAGGGAGCGACATTGCATGACATTGCATCCCATTTCACGGCATTTGTATTCATGATCGAATTTGTTGGTTTTGCTATGTGGTTCTATTCTTCACGGATATAGCATGATCCCAATCCCGTAACTCTATTCATTGTTTGGATTTATGGGGTCACAAGAGGTATGTCTTAGGCACCTCCTACTGAGCCATAGTGCTCACCCCTTCATTATTATCATTTTTCAAGTCACGGCAAGGAAGTGGCAGACGAGCATCCACCACAGCCCTAGCTTGGATTAGAGGACTGACCTTTTTACTACCTTTTGTACTTTGGCCTATTCTTTTGTAAAGCTATAACCTATGAAACGTATTCATTTTAAAATGTAACTGTAACCCCATGACGACACTTGATGTATATTTAGAACTATGTGATCATGTAAAAATGAATAGGAAATGAAGTCATATTATGAACAATTATGGATGCTTCATTAACTGTATAATGTTATGTCTTTTTGCCGTGAATTCAGGATTGCGTATGTGTAACAGGTTTTAATGCAGGTTTGGCTCGAAAAGAGTCGAGTTTTGGAGGTTCAAGCTGTACATAGCAGCTATCTAGGGCCTGTCAGCTGACTGACAAGGAGTACCAGCCGATCGACAAAGCCATTCTAAATCATTCTAGAGAGCTCAAATGTGAGGAGCCATGTTTTAGCCGGCTAAACGTTACCATCAGCCGACCAAAAACCCAGGTTTGGCTGACCAAACCCTTCCTTCAACCGACCGATGCACCTACTATAACAAAGTCTCGAGAGCATTCATTTTTGATAACCGTTTCAGCCGGCCGACCATGTAGGTTAGTCAACCAAACCTGCCCTGTCAGCCGGCCGACCAAGGGCCATCAACCGGCTAACCCTTCCTCTTTGAGTTGTACATTTGACCCCTTTGTAAGGTTGTGTCTTAGAGCAATTTGGACACTGGATTGACCCGTATGACAGATACGGACACAGGAAATGGATGGTATGACTTAGTTAACTTCCGGTTTGGGTAAGGACCAGGTTAACGTTTTGGACCCACGGGTTCGGGTCGTTACAAAGTTGGTATCAGAGTGCCATGGTTTGAAAACCATTAGGATGACGAGTAGAGGCCTACCTAGGGTTGCTTGGGAAGTCATTTGCATTGCTTATGTGGTTATTTACCAACTGCTTTGTTTATTGAAAGGCATGCTTAATTGACTACTTGCTTACGTGCTTATGTGCCTATATGTTTAGGCTAATATAATTGTTGCATAATGTCACATGCTAAGTGTTAGTATTGTATCATTTGTGTTGAGTTGTCCACGGTTGGACTTTAGTGTCCTCGTTATTGATCCTTTTTCTCCTTTTATAACACGATGCCACCACAAAGGGAAGCAAGGGGAGTTGCCCCTAGGCCAACAAGGGGCGATGTTGGTGAGAGTTCTAGCTCCAACCCAGTGGAGCAAGTTGAGGAGGACACACTTCTTAGGGATATGATTCCCCCTAGAGGTGTCTTTACATGAAGGGACAATGTTGAGGCATGATGAGTGCTCAAATGTGGCGCATTTTAGCACCTAAGCTAGGGTATTTTAGTCCATTCATCTATCTTACTTTCATGTCTTAGATACTTATTTGTGTTTTTGTCTATTTCAGGTTAATAAAGTTCAAACAGGCTAACAAGAGCCACATCAGCTTTGATCTAAGGAGCAGAGTTGGAAATAAGTCAAGAAAAATGCACCAGGGGAACTTTGATCGATCGAAGGGAAGTCCCGATCGATTAAAGGTGCCAACTCAGCCAATCAGATAAGGCTAAGGAAGATATTTTCAAGCCACATCAGCTTCGATTGATTGAAGCTAAGTGTTTGATCGATCAAAAATCTTCGATCGATTGAAAATATTGCTAGTAGTGAGCTGCCTAATTCCCGAGCGAGCCGATTTCTACCTACCTTGCATAGCTGCGAATTTCCTCCAATCAGAGGCTGTAATTCTAACTTGGTCCTTACTCAAAAGAGTATGTAATTGATTTATTGAACATTTTATTGTATGATAGGAGATAGATAGAGATATTACCAATTATTGAAATTTTCCTCTCTCAAGAACTAGGGTTTTGGAGAAGAAAGCAAGGATGAAGATGATGATGCCAACCTCCAAGCTAGCCCTTGAGGGTTCCATGTCCACTATAATGAGTGGCTAAATCCTTCTCTTGGGGCTAGAGATAGCCCCTAGGCTTGCTTCCCAAGCCTAGCTTTTGTGTATTTTTGGGGATTTTAGTTGTAATAGATGTTTTGACTATGAATAACTATAGATCTTGTGATTTCTTCTTGATTTGTATGGATTAATGCTTTCAATTGATCATTTGGCTCTAGTCATATGTTTATGTATGCTAGAATTGATGTTCATGTTATTATCTCTAGATTTAATGAAGTTGATGCATGTCAATGTATGTTGATGATGTTGATCTAGTGATGGTCAAGGCATGGTGCTTAATGGAACACTTTTGTGATTTATTTGATGGTTCACACTTGTTTCTTAATGGACTATATCACATCTCTAGTTTAATTAGTTTAATTTCATGTCTCTAGCCTAGTTGTAGTGTAATTGCTTTAATTTCTAAGGTAGGTAAACAATCCATTCTTGTTTCTTGATATTCCATACTTATGAATGCAAAGAGTGCATGTCTCTAGATATTTGTGTAGGCACTAATTGCAGTTTAATTGAATGGATATTGGTCTCATTTGATAGGTTGTGTTATTCATTTACATTGGCTAGACAATCTATACTTATTTGTCATCCATGCTTAGTTTTAATTGATGTCACATACACACACACAAGTTACAATTTAAATTTCCCCATTAATGTACAATTGCTAGTGTTTGATGAAGTGAAGCTTAGTGGTGACTCTATGCCCCAAGACCTCTCTCCTATATCTTTTCCCTACTTTCTAGATTGCTTTTTTTACTTGTATTAATCTTTAATTGCATTGTAGTTTAATTAATCAATCACCAATGAATCTTTGATCACTCGACCTACTAATCCGACATTTGCTTCCATCACAAATACACCTCCTTTCCCTTGGGACGATCCCAACTCACTCTTGCTATATTTTTAGTTGGAAGTGGTAGTGGCATTTTCTAAATTTAAACTTGGCCACACTACACACTTTTTGCTTGTTGCCTCGATGGCACACCAAGTTTTGGCGCCGTTGCCGGGGATTGGCACCGTCGTATTTGGAAATTAATTAGGAATTAGTACTCTTTTGATCTTATTTTTATTTTTATTTTATTTTGGTTACTTATTGTGTTCGTTCTTAATTGGCTAGGTGAATTGAGCAAAAAAGGGTGAAGTAAAAGGACTCTAGAGCAAAAGAAGCAAGAAGCCAAGAAAAGCTAAACAAGAGCATAAAAAGCTCTAAAATAAAATAAAAATTACAAAGCAAAGCAAGGCAAAGAAAAAAATTGAAAAATCATTTGAAGTTGCTTAAGGACCTTTTGTGAGCTTCTCTAAACTCTATCTCTAGTTAAATCGTGAGCCCGCATAGAGGCAAGTCTTTACTTTCATAGATAAATCGTGAGCCCGCGTGGAGGCAATTTAATTTTTCTTGCATATTGTTCAAAGCATGGGATCATCGTATGTGGAGGATTGTTGATTATTGATTTGTTACGGAGGAGAAGTGATTGCTATTTGCTTGTTGCTTGTTTGTGTTTTGTTTGTGCATGCATGATCGTAGATCGTTAAATCCTACTCTTGTCCCACTTAATTTGAATCTTGAATCCATTGTTCGTAATTCTAAGGGAAGGGGTAATTCTAGTCATTCCATTTTATCAACGGAAGACATCAATGAGGATCGGGTGGAAAACCTTGGTCACATAGACCAACAAGGCATCCTTCACCCTAATGTGCATCATGACAACATTCAAGTACTATTAGGCATGCCAAGACCTTTCATTCCACTACAACAACAAGGCCAAGTTCCATTGGGAATGCCTTGGCCAATTTTTGCTCCACAACCTCCCATTATTCAAGGCAATCAAGGTGCTTATGTAGCACCTCCAATTGTAAATCCTCCTCTTATTTTGCGTGATCATTATGTACCAAATAAATATAATGCACGTACATGCATTCAATTGCCCCTATTTAGGGCACATCACTTTGAGATTAAACTGAAAAACTATTCAAATGCTTCCCAACTATCATGGACTTACAAGTGATGAACCTTACAATCATTTGGATGAGTTTCTTGAAATATGTTCCACCGTGAAATACACAGACATGCCGGAAGATGTTTTGAGATTAAAACTTTTTTCTTTCACCCTTAAATATAAGGCAAAATATTTGTTCAACAATCTTAGATCTTTTTCAATAACTTCTTGGGCAGAAATGCAACAAGAGTTCTTGAAAAAGTACTATATGATTTCAAGGACCAATGCAATGAGAACTTCCATTAAAGAATTTTCTCAAGGGGATGGGGAATTATTTCATGAGGCATGGGAAAGATTTAATGATTTGCTTAGGAAGTGTCCATATCATGACATGCATAAGTGGCAATTAGTTCAATATTTCTTTAAAAGTTTGCCGGTTAATCACAAGGGTATGGTTGATGCATCTATGGGTGGTTTTTATCTTGATAAGCATGAAAATGATGTTTGACATCTTTATGAAAGCATGAGTGAGAATTCAATGCATCGATCATTGTCTTCCAAAAATAGTAGAAATTTAGGTGGAAGGAAGAATGTCGGGTTATATCAAGTTGACAATTTTAATGACATAGCCCCCGAAGTCAAGTCTTTATTTCAAAGGTTTGATCAATTTTTGATCAACTAAAATTCGGTGAATCAAGTGTCTTCTTCCCCTAATCATGTTCATTATCTATCTAATGAAGCATGCATGACTTGTTCTAGTGTCTTACATTCTACTACCAATTATCCCCATGGACATGTGCAAAGTGAGCACCATGAACAAGTCAATGCCACATTTGTTAACCAAGTGAAGAATCCCTATGGCACACGTTACAATCTTGGGTGGAGGAACCATCCAAACTTCTCTTGAAAAAGCCAAGGAGAAGGCTCAAACCCTCCCCAATGTGGTTTTTAAGGAAAGTATGTTCCGCCTCCAATGTAAGGCCAAGGTGCCCAAGGTTATAGATCATCTTTTCAATCATCACATGGGAACCAATTCTCAAACTCTCATTTTCCTAATCAATCATCTTACTCTTAAGGAAATTCTAGGAGTCCTGCTTTTGAAGAAAAAATGTTGATCGCTTTGGGTACTTTAGAGGCAAACACTCAATTGCTTCATTCCCATTCCCAATCCATTGCTAAGTTAGAAACCTAAGTTGGGCAAATAGATACTACGTTAAATGCTAGAGAAAAAGGGAAGATGCCTTTAAATACCCCACCAATGCAATAATTTGTTGTGGAGACTAACTCCTCATCGGAAGGTCACACAATTGAACATGTCAATGAGGTGACAACCTTGAGAAGTGGAAAAATTGTTGACAATCAAGTTGGTGTCAAAAATGAAGTGAGTGAACCGATGCAACCAAAAGTTGACATCCGTCCCATTTCACATTTTATTCCTCCTTCATTGCATGTGCGTGATCATCTTATTGAGAAAATTGTAAAAAATGATATGAAAAATTCTTGTGTTGAAAATGTTGTGAAACTAGATTTTGAAAAAGCTTTTGAGCCTAAGGCACCATTTCCGGATGCCTTAAAAGGATCCATTTCTCTTGAAAAATAAAAGACCAAAATGAATGAAATCATTGAAGTGTTTAGGCAACTGAAGATTAATCTTCTGCTCTTAGATGCAATTAAACAAATTCTGGCTTATGCCGAATTTTTGAAAGATCTTTGCACCCAAAAGAGGAAGAACAAAAGCCAAGCACCAAAGAAAGTAGTCTTGACCGAGCAAGTAAGCTCCATTTTGCAACACAACATTGATAAGCGCCGAATATTACATATTCAAGCACCCTTTCTTGCATTAGTTAAGTCCATTATTAGAGGATAATGTACAATTTTAATTCAGTTGTGTATTTCTTTCTGATTTTAGGTATTTTTCCCAAGAATGATCAAAGAAGTGGTTTTGACAACTTTTCGTTGAAATACGTGCGCCGTGTCGGGGAGTCATCTTCGGCACCTAACCTTTTCAGTCGCCGTTTTTGTGAAGTTCATGGCTTAGTGTTCATAGTGGAAGCCGCATCAGTGCTCCAGCTCGGAAAGGTTTACGAGAAGCCTTGGTTTGAAGTGCAGGTGTAGGGCCCCGCGGGCGCTTGCTAAGCCACCGTGGGCGCCCGCCGAACCCCTCATCTCACTGCCCCATTTCGCGAGGCCTTACGAGCCCCCGCGAGCCACCGCGGGCGCCCGTCGCGCCATCGCAAGCGCCCGCCAAACACTCCAGTCCCTCGCGCGCCATCGCGGGCGCCCACCAGCGCCTCGCGGGACCCCGCCGACTTGCTGCAGGCAGCTCAACTGCCCCTAAATTTCAGCATTTTTGTCTCCTTATCTTCATTTTGTGTGGCTTAGCTTGATACAGAGGGGGGAGCTCGGGATTTGGGGGGTATGTTGAGTAGGTTTTTGTTGGAATAAAGAGGAAACACACATCTCATATCTCATATCTCAAATTTTAGAAAAGGTAAAGTGCTAGAGAGGGAAAGAAGTATTCTTGAGCTTAAGGTGTGGAAATGGAGAGGGAATCTTCATCTTCTCCTTCATTTTTAGTCTTTATGGGTAACTAACTCCCTATCTAGGGAGGTGATGAA
This sequence comes from Cornus florida, assembly GCF_030987335.1. NCBI lineage: Eukaryota > Viridiplantae > Streptophyta > Magnoliopsida > Cornales > Cornaceae > Cornus > Cornus florida. Next base: position 36,613,625 of record NW_026775580.1, read on the forward strand.
GCCCCATTTTGTAAGCATTGCTTTGTTTTGATTTCTATTTGGGGTATAATGTATATATGTGATTTTTGCATGAACTAGAGCCCTTCATATGATGTAATGAATTTCATTATCTATAAATAGTCATTTTGAGTTAAATATCTTGTCTTGGATTGCTATATTGCTACATTTTCATAGTGACAATGGAGATGAGTTCATGGAAGTGATTTTATTGGCATGACATTTAGGAATTTTGATAATCTATTGCTTAGGGTTTTCCTTTGATAGATTCTTCTTGATTTCTAATTCATGTGCTCTTATTATGAGATTAAGGGCTTGATAATCTATGGCTTGGTGATCAGGTCTAAGGTTGCATCCTAGTTTAGGTAACCAAAACATGCAAGCTTTGATCGGTTATTCTTGTATCTTATTTTCATATATTTCTTGAAGATAACGTATCAATGTTATGTTGTTTCATTCCATGGTTATATATATACATTTCCCCAAGTAAATCATGTCCTGGTATGCTTATGGATGGGTAGTTGATTCACTTCCCTAGTTCCCATTTTAATTGTCTTTGCCTCTTTACTTCTTAGCATTAATGTTTTATGAACTTTTCAATTCATAATCTTAGTGACAATCCAACAAATCCTTTATAACCTCCCTTATCAATCTAAAAATGACTCTAGACACCTAAGTTGCCATAAACTAGCAGTCCTAGTGGTTCGACTTACCCGACCAATAGCCCTATTTTACAATGATTTGTGCTATTGCAAAAAGGGTTGAATTATAATTGATAGTCCCTTCGATCAATTTTTGGCGCCGTTGCCGGGGACTTGCATACGGTTTAGCAACCGAAGTTCTAGGGTTAATTTTGGTTTGATTGTTAATATTGTGATTTGTGAATATTTCTTGTGCGGTTTTGACCATCTTGCTATTGAAAGTTGTTTGTGAGATTCTAGGAACTTGATGCTTACTGAGGGAGCGCTAGCAAATTTGTAAGTCTAGAGGACTCTAGGTAAGTCTCTTGGCCTTTTAGTTTCAAAATTTTTAATATTGCGTATGTATAATTGGTAATAGTTAAGTTGTGAAGCCCTTATTGAGGCTATTTTCTTATTTATTTTCAATTGCAAAGCATCGGTCCTTGTTGTGGCCATTTAATTTCTACCTTGATAATTAAGGAGAACGAGAACATCGTATATGGAGTTGATGGTGATGATTTATTGATTGTGGGGTGTGTTGTTGATATTTGGCCGTAGATCACTCTCCTTACCAACTCTAGAATCTCCAGTTGATATAAATTCTCTTGAAAGAACTCTTAGACGAACCCTTTGGGAATCTTCTAGTATAAAAGAGCTTGAAACTGAATTTAACACAATGGATGAAAATGTAGGAAATGTTAGAAATGCGGGGATTAATAATGATAGGGCCGAAATTCCAAATGTGGTTCCCATGACTCTTAGGGACCATTTCATCCCTACCACTTATGCTTCTCCCTCTTGCATAGTGATGCCAAATATTGAGATTCCTAAATGCTTCCATCTTTTCATGGCTTTGAAAATGAGGACCTTTATAAGCACCTTGATGAATTCCTTGAAATATGCTCTACCATCAAGTTGAGGGGCTTTCCTGATAATGCTCTCCAATTGCATCTCTTCCCATTCTCATTAAAAGAACGGGCAAAATATTGGTTGAACTCCCTTGCTGCCAATTCCATCACCACATGGGCTCAACTGCAGCAAGAATTCTTAAAGAAATATTATCCAGTGAGTAAAACCAATTTAATGAGGTGTTCCATTCTTAGTTTTTCACAAAGCGAGGGGGAACAACTCCATGAGACTTGGAAGCGATTTCAAGACCACTTAAGGAAATGTCTGCACCACCTAATTCCAAAATGGCAATTGGTGCAAGCATTCTATGCTGGGTTAACCAACCCACATAGGTTCATGGTTGACTCATCTTGTGGAGGGATGTTCATGTCTAAAAGTGTGGATGAGGCATGGACCTTACTTGAAAATTTGAGTGAAAACTCATTGCAGCATAACTCTCGTAGTGGTCCAACCTCAACCAATACAAAGAACACCAACCCTTGTCAACCAAAAACATTGAGGGAGGAATCTTCCCAAGTGGATACCATAGCTCAAAAATTCTATCAATTGATGGCACCACATCTCTCCCCCTTTTTGTCTCAAAATTTGGCAAGTGCGGTTTGTGCATTATGTACTAGTCCATTCCATCTTTCAGAAGATTGTCCTACACCGGAACAATTTCCTAATTCCAATCAAGAGCAAGTGAATGCAATGTTCTCAAGGCCTGGAAATAATCCATATTCCAATACTTACAATCCCGGATGGAGAGATCATTCGAATTTCTCATGGAGGCAACAAGCCCCACAAAATTCAAATTTTCAAAATCAAGGGCAACAAAATCAGCCCTCTTCTCAATTTCAAAATAGGCAATTTCAGGCCTCCTTAAGCTACCGTCCTCCATACAATACAAATGTCTCCAATCAACCCTATGTGTTCCCAACTAATAAGTAAATGATGGAATAAACAAGTGATGGATTCCAACAAGCAACTCTTGACATCTTTGCAACCCACTCTCCAAATGGTTCATTCTCATACTCAGTCCATAGCTAAGCTTGAGAATCAAGTGGGCCAAATAGCTAACTCCATGAATCAATTGCTCCAAAAAGACAAGGGTAAGCTTCCCACTCAACCATTTGAAAATCCTAGAGGGATGCATGTGATTGATGAATCCCCTCCTCTGAGTGGGCCAATTTATGAACAAGTCCAAGCAATCACCACCTTTAGGAGTGGTCGTGTTGTTGACAACAAGGTTGATGGAAACAAGGATGAGAAAAATTCTCCTTCGAAAAATCCAAATCCAAGTCCCAGCTCTTCTAATCCAAATCCTTCTCATAAAAATCCCAAGCTTGTCACCCTAAATGTGGAAACTTCTTATGAGCCTAAAGCTCTGTTTCCTCAACGTCTCCAAGAGTCGACACATATTGGGAACAAGAATTGCAAAATTTAAGACATGTGGGAAGTTTTCAAGTAAGTAAAAATCAACTTGCCTCTCTTGGATGCTATAAAGCAAATCCCGCCCTATGCAAAATTTCTCAAGGATTTGTGCACTCAAAAGCGCACTTCCAAAAATCATTTGCCAAAGAAAGTGAGATTAACTGAAAATGTGAGTGCAATCATTCAACACAGTGCTCCTCTAAAGTATAAGGATCCAGGTGCCCCAACTATCTCTTGTGTCATTGGCGACAACAAGATAGAAAGGGCCCTCCTTGACCTAGGAGCTAGTGTAAATTTGATTCCATATACAGTTTATTTACAGCTTGGGTTGGGAGATCTAAAGCCAACCTCCGTGGTCTTGCAGCTTGCCGATAGATCGGTCGAGCACCCACGAGGCATTCTTGAGGATGTCATTATCAAAGTGGACAAATTCTACTTTCCGGTAGACTTTGTGGTTCTTGACACGGAACCGGTCCTTGACCCAAAGAAGCATATTCCCGTGATCCTTGGTAGGCCATTTTTAGTTACGGCTAACGCTTCAATTAATTTCCGAACCGGGGTGATGGATATCGCCTTTGGAAATATGCAAGTCAAACTCCACATCTTCCATGCAACTCAACATCCTTCTGATGAGGATGATTGTTTCCTTATTAATGTGGTAGATGAAGTGGTCGAAGAATCCCTCCCCTTCATTCTAAGCAAAGATCCTTTGGAAACTTGCATGTCTCATTTCGACTTCTCAAACTTTGATATTGACCAATCAATCCAAGAAATCAATTCCTTGCTTGACATTAATGCTGTCATGGATACTCCTCCATGGAAAATTCCAAAAGAACTGCTTCCTCAACTCTCTTCTACTCCTCCGGTCCCTTCCTTGGAGTCTCTTCCACAACTTGAGCTAAAGCCGCTCCCGGCTCACCTCAAGTATGTGTTTCTTGGTGCTAATCAAACTCTTCCAGTCATCATTGATTCTGACCTTTTAAAGGATCAAGAAACTAGCTTTTTAGCGGTGTTACAAGAGCACAAAGAAGCTATTGGCTGGGCAGTGGCTAATTTGAAAGGAATCGACCCTTCTATTTGCATGCATCGCATCCATTTGGAAGAGGACGCTAAACCTTCTAGAGAGGTACAGTGCCGGTTGAATCCCAACATGAAGGAAGTGGTTATGAAAGAAGTGATCAAGCTATTGGATGTAGGAATCATCTACCCTATCTCCGATAGCAAATGGGTGAGTCCCACTCAAGTTGTTCCTAAGAAATCCGGCCTCACCGTCGTTGAAAATTTCGCGGGAGAGCTCGTGCCACAACGTACCACCACCGGTTGGCGTGTGTGCATTGACTACCGGAAACTTAACTCTACCACTAGGAAGGATCATTTTCCACTCCCATTCATTGATCAAATCCTAGAGAGGTTAATAGGCCAAATCTTTTATTGTTTCCTTGATGGTTATTCCGGCTATAACCAAGTGGCAATTGATCCGCAAGATCAAGAGAAGACCACATTCACATGCCCCTTCGGAACCTTTGCTTATAGACGCATGCCTTTTGGGCTATGTAATGCACTGGCCACGTTCCAAAGATGCATGATGTCCATATTTTCAAATATGGCTGAAAAATTCCTAGAAGTATTCATAGATGACTTCTTCGTTTTTGGATCCTCCTTTGACTCGTGTCTCCAAAATCTATCTTTTGTGCTTCAAAGGTGCAAGGAAACAAATCTCATTCTAAGTTGGGAGAAAAGTCATTTTATGGTCCAAGAAGGCATTATTTTAGGACATGTCATCTCAAAAAGGGGAATTGAGGTTGACAAAGCCAAAGTGGAGTTAATCTCTAATCTCCCTCCTCCAAATTCGGTCCGTCAAATCCGTTCCTTCCTTGGACATGCCGGTTTCTATCGGTGCTTCATCAAAGATTTTAGTAAAATCTCTCGGCCCTTGTGTAATCTTCTTGCCAAGGATGTTCCATTCAATTTTGATGAAGCTTGTATAGAAGCTTTCGTGAAACTACGCACTCTTCTCTCATCCGCCCCAATCATGAAACTGCCTAATTGGTCTCCTCCATTTGAGATCATGTGTGATGCATTCGATTATGCATTAGGCGTGGTTTTGGGCCACCGTGTGGAAAAACTTCCATACGTCATCTATTATGCTAGCAAGATTCTCTCCGATGCTCAGTTAAATTACACCACCACTGAGAAAGAATTGCTAGTTGTGGTGTATGCCTTGGATAAATTCCGTTCTTATCTTTTTGGATCCAAGGTTATTGTCTTCTCGGATCATACCGCTCTTTGGCATTTGCTCTCTAAAAAAGAGACCAAACCCCGTCTAATTCGATGGATACTCTTACTTCAAGAGTTTGACATTGAAATCCGAGACAAAAAAGGGACCGACAATGTTGTTGCAGACCATCTCTCTTATTTACTCATTGAAAAATCTTCTGAATTTGCTGCAATCCGTGATTCTTTTTCGGATGAGTAACTTTTTCAGATTTCCTATTCCACTCTTCCTTGGTATGCGGATATTGTCAACTATCTAGCGATAGGTAAAATTCCATCCAATTGGTCCAAACAAGAGAAAGACCGGTTCTTCTCCCAAGTTAAGCATTTCTTTTGGGAAGATCCGGACTTGTTCAAATATTGCCCGGCTCAAATCATCCGGAGATGCATTCCTGACAATGAAACCACAAGTATCCTAAATTTCTGTCACACTCTTGCTTGTGGGGGACACTTTAGTGCCAAAAAGACCGCCGACAAAGTCCTTCAAAGTGGATTTTATTGGCCATCCTTGTTTCGGGATGCATACAATTTCTGTAAATCTTGCGAGCAATGTCAATAGCTTGGATCCATATCCCAGAGAGACATGATGCCCCTCACTCCCATCTTAATCATAGAAATATTTGATGTGTGGGGGATCGACTTCATGGGACCATTTCCATCCTCTTATGGCTATGAGTACATTCTTGTAGTGGTGGATTATGTTTCCAAGTGGGTTGAAGCCAAAGCTACCAAAACCAGTGATCATAAAGTAGTGATCAACTTCACTCAGTCCAGCATTTTTAGTCATTTTGGTATGCCCCGGGCAATCATTAGTGACGGTGGAACTCATTTTTGAAATCGTTATCTTAAATCCGTCATCTCCAAGTACTCCGTCATCCACAAGGTTGCCACACCTTACCATCCTCAAACGAGTGGTCAAGTGGAAGTCTTTAATCGGAAGATTAAGCACATCTTGGAAAAAACGGTTCAACCGGACCGCAAAGATTGGTCATTATGACTAAATGATACGCTTTGGGCTTACCGGACAGCTTATAAGACACCCATTGGCATGTCGCCATATCAACTTGTCTTTGGCAAAGCGTGTCATCTCCCCGTTGAACTAGAGCACCGTGCTTATTGGGCCATAAAAAGGCTCAACTTTGATCTCAAACAAGCCGACTCTACTCGTAAATTGCAACTCAATGAACTTGAGGAACTTCGAAATGATGCGTATGAAAGCGCCAAAATCTATAAGGCAAAGACTAAAGCTTTTCATGACAAGCACATTGTTAAAAAGTCTTTTGCCCCTGGACAAAAAGTTTGGCTTTTCAATTCTAGATTAAAACTCTTTCCCGATAAACTCCGTTCACGGTGGGATAGTCTATATCTCATCACAGCCGTCTTTCCTCATGGTGTTATTGAACTCCAACATTCTACCAATGGATCTCTCTTCAAAGTTAATGGCCAATGGCTTAAGCCTTACATTAATGGCATAATCCCTTTTCGAAAAGTTGAGAAAATCCTATTGACGGACCCAATCTATGAGGATTAGTGCGCCATGCAATGCCTGGTTCGTCTAGCTATCGACAATAAATTTAGCATTCATGGGAAGCAATTCTTCTAATTTCCAAGCTTCCCTCCTTCAAGTTACCTTGGCTAAGAATTTTCCAGAAATTCGCTAAGTATAGCCAAAATGTGACCTCTTACAGAATTGTCTCGAATTGCATTCCAAAAGTCACATGCGGTTTTCTTAGTCATTTTAGGGTCTCGGTGCCATTTTCGGAATTTTTCAAGGTCATTTCGACAATTTTCTCAACAAATTCAAAAATCACGGGAAGTTCAGACCTTAAACATATCGCTTTTGCAAAATGAGCTCTGATTCTCGTTCTAAAGGTTCTATAAGGTGTCTAGGGTTTATCGGTGTTTAACTTTCAAATTCGGTTGCTTTTTACCCTGGCCCGGCCTTGCAAGGCTATTTTAACCTACACAAGGCAGTTGCAGAGAGGCACCGTGGTCGCCCACCGCGCCACTGCGGGCTCCCTCCAAATGAGGCAGTACGCAAATCAGGCCCCACGGGCGCCCGCCGCCTTCACAGATAGGTTTTTAAAATGGGCTTTCAAGCCCATTTTTCCCTCTTTTATTCTCTCTTTAATCATTCTCCCTCTCTACTCTCGCCCCCATCCCTCTCAAACCCTCAAACCATCCTCCAATCTATCTTTAACCTTCTCCCTCATTCACCTAACCCACCATCTTCTAATCTTCCTCATTATCTTGCATTATCATCAAGCATAAGCAACTTTGTTCTGCCACATTGGGTACGTCTCTCTTCTTATTTTGTTTCTTTGCTTTTATGATCAATGGAGGATGGGATTGATGTGGTGAAGGTTGTAGAATTTGTTAGGGTTGTGCATGGTTAATTCTAGGTACAAATTTTTGGATTTTCACCTTTCTAACCTCATTCTGCTTTCTTCTAATTTCTGCTGCATACCAGGTGTTTGACAAAAGTCCTGAACCAATTTTCTTCATTCCAATGGCTTCTAGGGTTATTTCAAAGCATGCTCGGTCATCCGAGGGCCCTTCTAATGCTCCTCCGACCCCAAATTGGGCTGAATGGCCAATTGAAACCGAAGCTCGTTTCAACATTACACCTACTTTCGAGAGCAATTTGGAAACCGCATGGTCCGTCCGCGAATTAAGGGCCCGTGGCCTTGCCTGCCTTTTCAAACCGCGCACTTATTCTTACTTCCCGCGTGTGGTCCGTCTGTTCTATGCCAACATGGTCCACTCATGTAAGGAACCAGGCAAAATCAAAACCACCATTGATGGCTATGATTATGAATTTGACCTCAATGACCTTGCTATGGCTATGGATTGCCCCTTGGTTACGCTGGTGGATGAGGCGGGCCTCACCCTTTATGTTGAAGGTCCCGATCAGCCTACCTTAGCGGACATTGTGGGAGAAATTTGTCATGATCAATTCACTGGAAACAAAACCACAAGCACCAATAAATCTTTCTTACCATGCCGGCTATGGTTTCTCGATTCGGTCCCGGCTAAGAACGTCCTACCCGTGCCAGGCCATTCTGAGCGAAAGGGGGAATTTCTAAAAACCCTCTACTATGCTAAAAAGGAGTGCTGGTTTTGTGTCCCACAACTTGTCTAGGACCAATTGCTAAAAATCTACAAGGAATTAATCTTGTTTCGGTCGCGCACCACCATAACCTGGGCATTCCCATTTCCATACCTTATTAAAAGGTTGCTCAAAAATATGGGATTCCGAGCTCCCCGTGGTGAACAGAAAGAGAAAGATGTGTTAAACTTCAACCTTGGGGTCTGGAAGTCCAGCACAGCTCAGCTTCAGTCGTCCCGTCAGGCCCACATTGGTGACGAGTTGGATTGGGGTACTCCAGCCCCCCCTATGGCTCCTGCTCCTCCTCCTCCGGATGCCCCCGCTTCTCCAACTGCCCCTTTTGTCCCGCCACCGGATGTCATGACTCGCGCTGACTATCTCGCCTTGGATACTCGTCTCGATGCCTTTTCCTTGCGCTTTGATACTATAGAGCGTGCCGTCCAGAAAACTCAGGAGAATCAAGAGATTCTGCAGGCTATACTCCAGTCATTGATTGACCGTGCACCTGGCCCACCTGGTGCCTTCTCCTCTACTCCAATGGTGGAGTGATTTCATATTTTTCTTCTTATTTCCAGTTTCAGTAGTACTTTTTAGACTTATTTTGGGCCGCATTTGGCATTTGCTTTTCAGTTTTTCTTTGGCACTTATAACTGCATCACTTTTGCTATTTTGCATGGCTTATCGTTTTTAGTCAAATAAATTGCAGTTATTTTCATTAAATTTGGATTCATATGATTCTTGCCTTGTATAGATTTCTTTTGACAGATTTTTGAAACCAAGTTTAGGGGCATGCTCTGGGAATTTGTGAGCTGGCCTTTATTTGCACCGCCACTCCAATCCTATCCACTTGGTACTATTGTTCCTTTCTCCCTTTGTTCATTCTCTTTGCTTGTCCTTTGTCTTCTCACATTGGGGACAATGTGACATTCAAGTTTGGGGGTGCATGTGCACGCTTTTACATTTTTGGTGCATGTGCATGCTATTACATTTTTGGTTTGCTCATTTGATATTTTTGCTCATTTTTTATGCTCGTAAGCTAATAAAAGCATTTTGTTTAAAGGGAACTTTTTGAAGGATGAAACATGTGCTTAATACTTTGTGTATAGAAGCCAAGACAAATTTTTTGAAAATAAAGAAAATTTTAAATTAAACATGTTGATTCAAAGTCGGTTTGTATAAAAACTTCAATTAAATTTTCGTTGGATTTCATACTCTGTTATGCTTCATATTGCACATTTGCACACCGGAAACCTAATTATGAGGTATGCAACCCAAATTGACCATGATCGGACTCAATGATCTGAATTAATGACCCAATGAATGGATATCCTTGGCATAAAACATATATATATATATATATATATATATATATATATATATATATATATATAAATTAAAATTTCAATCAATGACCAGTCGAAATTCGTAGCCTTTCCAACTTGAGTTATTAAGCCCTAGGAATGTTGTAATGACCTAGTCATTTTTTTTCCTTTTCTTTTTCTCAGATTTTAACGAATATTTTTTTTTTCCGTTGTCTTTTTCTTTTTGGGTTCAGTTTTTCATCGCTTGATGTCGTCTCGAGTACTCTGGAATTATTTCCGAGACTCTTTTCCTTGGATTGACAACTTCCTTTGGGGATTGTGTCATTTCCATATTTTATTTTTCCGAACACTATTCACATTTTGTCTTTTTCTCGTTTATCCTTTATCCTTGCACAACCTCACTTTTTGTGTTCGGATTTGATTCCGATTTTGCATGCATTCGTGATATTTGATTTCCATGATAGTGGTATTTTTACTTTTCTAGAAAAGCATGTTGATTGCTTACTTCTTTCATAAAGGGGCATTAATGCATACTTTAGTGTAATTATTCTTAACTTGGGGGGTTTTAGTGTAATTAAATAAAGTAATTATTTTTCATCTTGGGGACCATTTTGTAATTAAATTTGGAAGATATTTTCAAAAAGGACCTTTTTGTAATTTTTGAAAAGTGTGACAAGTGTCACACTCTCATTGGTCCACTTGTTGACATTTGTGTGAAAACACTTTAATGCATTGGATGATGACATTTGGAGGGTGAGGATTCACCCACTTGTTGGCCTAGGATTGGTGCACTTGTTGGCTTGGATGGTTGACAAGTGTAGGTGTGGGATTAAGCCTAGGAAGGAGCCATGGATTGGTGACAAGTGTAGGTTCACAATTTAGTCTTGCAAATATCTTTGGGCCACTTTGGGATCATGGTTTTAAATGAGGGTTTTTGTGCAATTGACCATAGATGTGTGTGTTGACCATGGTGTTAGAGCACATAGTGAGTGGAGGATTTCTATTTCCTCCACTCACACTTAACCACATTATTTCATTCTCTTCCTTACAAGAAAACCCTAGCCTCCATGGATGGAGCTTGAAGCCTTAGGGATTGACCTTGATCTTTGAGGCCCTTCCACTTACTTTAGACCATAAAGCTTAGAATACTTTTTGTTCCCCTCATCCTCCTCTTTAAAACCCTTGAAGGATCTAGCCTAACTCCTAGTTTTGCTTTGGTATCTAGAGATTCAATTCTCTAGTGAGGTATTGATCTATTATTTTGAAGTATTTTTATGTCATTATTGAGTTTTACATGCATGGAAGAGAAGAACTTGTATTTTGCCCTTAAACTATTTTAACTTGAAATTAATCTTGTCAAATTAAATATAGAATATGAAAATATACTCAATTGGCTTTCATTTAGTTTTGGTTTCATGTAATTTGGATTTAAAATGAATTAGTTATGAATTTTTGAAGTTGCAAACTAGTTGCTGGAAATTTGAAGCTTTTCCTTTTTGGTCAGGAAATGAATTTTTATATGGAGCTGCAGTGCTTCAATTGCCTTGAAATTTTTACTGGAACTTTCCCCATGGGATTTACACTACTTAGAATTTTTTCACGATTTTAGAGCATTTCTAATTTTTTTTAAAAATCCGAAACTATCTGCTGTCCATGTTTTTATTGCAACTGGAAAACATATTTTTTGATGATTTATTTCACTAACCTTTTGACATTGGATCATGGCTTAAATTTTTAGTTTTACACTCTCATATGTTTACTTCCAAAATAAATTAGGTTTGCCCAATTTAGATGTCAAATGAATTTTTCATAAATTTTCAAAGTTGGAAGCTACAGGCTGAAAATGTGTTTTCTGGGCAGAATTTGTTTCAAAGTTGTGGGTCAAAACTGTTTCAATTGGGAAAATATTTTGTTAAACTAAATTGATATTATCAAATTATAGTGTTTAAGCTTTCATTGGGCTTTGGATTCATTCAATTTGGGTTATAATTGAAATTTTTATGAATTTTACAAGTTGAAGGTAGCAAGCTAAAAGATCTGTTTTGCGAACCGAAAATTTGGGGCGATTTCATTTCGGTGGTAATTGGAATTTTCATTCCAATTGAGGTAGGGAATGTTTTAGAATTATTTGTGTGTTGTATTGTGTGTTTGCTATGATTATACAACATATATGTATGCCTTGTATCAAATCTAGAAAGTTAGTAATTTTTATTTCTTTGTATAAGATTTAAAATTTATGATGATGTATAACTTTGATTTGAATTGTAACATGCTAGGAAATTATGCTTAGATATGTTGGTTAACATATATTAAATTTGACTCATTTGATTAACAATTACAACTTTTATTTAATATTTATCTTTAGTGAAAGTTTAATTCACATGGTTGTATTAAGCATTAAATCAAGTTGTAATATGGTATTTAAATAGGCCTTGACATGTTCTCTAACATAGATTAAATTGAGGGCATTTGGAATTGTTTAAAAATCTAGAGGAAATTAATTAATTAGCTTGATTAATTTTGTTTTAAGTGTTTTAATCACTTGTCAATTGATATTATATATATGATGACCATGACATGTCTTTCAATATATATTAAATTGAGATTATTTGGATTAACTTGGAATTTAGAGAATTTAACTATTTATGTTTAATTAAATTCTACTTTATTACTCCATGGATTTAATTGCATTTTGGAAGTTGTTTTTATATTTAAATCATGGATTTGGATTTGATATATGTTCACTTGATTACTTTTGAGCATTGGATAACATAGTTGTTACTTTTATATTCATGAGAATATATTTTTCCTTATTGAATATATTGTTGCTATGTGTAAGGAATTGCACACTTTGTATTTGACATCTTACATGCCATAGTAGTTGTGAATTTTGAGCATGTATTGTATAAGTTTCCAAAATTTGGATTATGCTTGGTAAATAGTTAATATCTTGTATATACATGTTGATATATATACGTTGTTGCACAATTTGTTGATTTTGGAAACTTGGGGATGTCGTTGTTTGGCTACGGCTAGGACTTGGTTCTAGTACAGGGGATTGTCCCTCTATATAGTCTAGTGCACACATAGGGAGGTTACCCATGAGCTAGTAACCCTAAAGTAACTATGTTGTCGGTCTGATCCGGCGTGATGTCCGAGTATCCACTTTGTTTGATTTCGTATTTCATTTCAAGTTGATAACTAGATGATATCGTAACTTGTTGTTCCTTATTTGATTTCCTATTTTGAGCTTAAGATGTAGCTTTGTGAAAGCATGCTTCATGTGTTCTATTGGAAGTTCCATTGTTGGTTAAATTGTATCGATATCATAATTTGTGTTTTGATATTCAAATGTAGTTTAGGAATGACCTTATAGATTCATTTTGAACATAGACGTTAGGTGACATGACCCACACTTGTTGTTTTCGTATTTTGGATTTCAAGTTGAAGACTTTGACAGTCTATATCTTGTTGCCTTGTATAACATGTTTCCATGTTGTTTGAATTGCATGAACAATGTGATTATGATAGAAATGATCTAGGTAGCTTAGGATGCTCTCTGGGTCTCATCTTGACATAGACGTTAGGTAGCATAAGCCCCTTTAACATGTTTCACCATAAGGTAATAAAATTGTAAAATGCTAGGTCGATGCATGCTCATCTCCTACGAGTAGCTTTATGTTACTCACCCCTACGATACTAGGGCATATTTCAGGTACAGGACTCAGGATTTGAAGATTCCATTGCTCTTTGGATGGCTTACAGTTTCTAAGTTTCTATTTTATGCAAGTGTTAGCATAAGATGCCTCTTTGTAGCCCTATTTGTTTAAACTTGTATTCATTGATTCGTATATGTAAAGTGTACGTAAGTGCACTCTTTTCAATGTATTTAACATGTATGAGATGAGGCCGGAGGCCAATGACATGTATCTCGTTTTCTATGCACTTTTGTTTTCAAAGTTATTATGAAAATATTGGAAAATGTTAAGTCATTGCTTCATAACTTTCGCATCGGTTGGAATTTCATATCTTTTCTGCCCAGACTCAGAATTAGACGATTCTTGTGTCTAATTTTGTTCATTTTTCGTTGTCCTTCCAATGGTGTGCACGGTGGCACCCTTTTTAGTGAGAAATGACCATTTTGCCCTTAGTTCATCTCTTTTCGGGTTAGACATTCTTGCTTCATTTGCTTGGCTCATTTGAGTTCCGTGGCTTCATGGAGAGTCATTTAAGGGCCTTAGGGATGACGTACATCTCTTGAGGTCATTTGGCTTCTTTCGCTTCCGTATTTCGGGTCCGTTATCGGGTCAACTTCCGGTTCATCACTAACGCACCGGGTTGAGAAATCCGGGTCGTCACAAATGTTTATACATTTAGCACCCTAAAGCCATCTGGCTTGGGAGTTGTTGGCCTAACACTTGCTATATGGGTTGCTTAGAAAGCTTAAAGAACTTAGACATTGCACGGTTGTTCAAAAATAAATAAAGATGGTTCGTCGAAATTCGTTGCCTTTCCAATTCGAGCTATTAAGCCCTAGGAGTGTCTTTACACTTAGCGCCCTTAAGCCATCTGGCTTGGGAGTTGTTGGCCCAACACTTACTACATGGGTTGGTTAGAAAGCTTAATGAATTCTCGACATTGCACGACCATGTAGGTGATCTTTTGTGTTGATCACTAAAATTGTCAATAAGTAATAAAAGTTGTTCAGTTAATTAAGTTATGCCTTGGAGACCTCATTTAGAAGGAGATTTAAGGATGTGAAAATGTGTTCATGAGATTGGAAAAAGAGGGTAAAAACCACATATTAGGAAGCCGGCTCACTTTCACGGAAGCTAAAGTTCATGTTATTCAAGAGATAACAATTGAAGTGTTTATATTGACCTTGATGATTGATGCATTTAAGTTAAACTTGTTTTGCCATTTTGTGTTAAGGCTTCATATATGCAAGGTAGTCTGTCTAATGTCTATCTTCAAAATTTTCTGTGCTCCAAATCATAGTTGAGCTTCGTCAATATTTTTGTCTCATGATTGAAGCATGTGTTAGCATTTCATTGGTCGTCATTTGCATTAAGCTCTTTGTCTTGTTTTGCTAAGGGACTAGCAAAATGTAAAATACTCTCCCAAAATTTAAAGACCTCGGTTCACCTACTACTTCTTGCATCATTGGTGACCATGTCATTAACCGGGCTCTTCTAGATTTAGGAGCAAGTGTTAACCTTCTTCCATATTCGGTGTATGTTCAATTGGGCTTAGGTGACTTGAAACCAACGTCGGTAGTTTTGCAACTAGCCGACCGATCCATCAAAAGCCCCGGGGTATTATTGAGGATGTCTTGATTAAAATTGATAAGTTCTTCTTCCCGGTTGATTTCGTTGTCATTGATACGGAACCGGTTCCAAATCCCAAGAATCAAATTGTCGTTTTCCTTTGCCATCCATTCTTGGCAACCGCTAATGCCAACATAAATTATAGGACGGGGATAATAAAATTTTCATTTGGGCATATGAAGGTGAAGTTGAATATATTTAATCCAACCCCAAGTTCAATAGACAAGCATGAAAAAGTGTGTGTTATGAAAAAGTGTCTTGACAATGAATTTGAAAAGTTGAGTCTTTGCTTGAAAATGGAATTTCCAAAAGTTTACCTTCCAAAATGATTTCAAAGAATGTTATTTTGAAACCAAATGTTGAAAGGGCATGGAAGCCCACGAGTTGCATTGACAAAGGACCATCAATCTCTATTTATTCAAATCCAACAAGTTTTTTACGGAACAATTTGTTAAGTGGGATTCAAAATGTCATTCACCCAGTCAAAGAGGGGATGCATAACAAGATTTTTGATCCTGGCTAAAAGAGCCCAACATCTTGCTAGAGACGTTAAAGACTAGTGCATTCTGTAGGGTTTGGCAACCCTATTCCTCCCTCATTTCTGTTTTACATGCTTCTATGTTATCTAGATATGAGTTGCATTGAAAAATCCAGCTTGAGAGCCATTTTCTGCATTTTGAGTACTGCCAGGGACATTTTGATCGATCGAACTCAAGTTCAATTGATCGAAGTCCCACTTCGATCGATCAAATCACCTGTGATGAGGACTCTTCAGTTTCCATTTCGATCGATCAAGGTTAAGTTCAATCGATCGAAATCCATTTTAGATCAATCAAGTTAAGGGTTCGATTGATCAAAGTTCTTCGATCGATCGAAAATGCGTCATTTGAAATTTTTTCAGAAATCCCTTTAGCCGTTCAACTTTCCCATTTTTATTTTTATTTATGTATTTTTATTTTATTTCTTTTCCTTTTCCTTTTCCTTCCCTATTTTCCTTATTTTTCTTTTCTTTTTTCTTTTTACTTTCCTTTTTTCTATTTTTCTTTTTCTATTCATCTTCTCCCTCACAAAACCCTAACCCTCTCCCATCTTTTTCGCCCCGGTTCTCTCTCTTCCATCATCTACCCTCTCCATCCATCTCTATCTCATTCTCCCTCATTCTCAAAGCCGCAACCACCTCGCCTCCTCTCTTCTCTTCAATTGGTGAGAACCCAAAAGGCCAAAGCCACCGCCGTCGAACCTTCATAGTTGCCGGCAAAACTTGTGGCCATTCAGCCAAGCTTTTTCTTTTCTATCTCTCTATTTCTCTCTCATTTTACATCATAGCCATCGTCTCTGGATGATTTAGGCTAAGGAGGACTCGAAACAAGCTCCAACGAGCATCTACAGAATCGGACGAGTCTCCGGTGAGACTCCGGTCATCTTCTCCGACCCCGGTGAGGTTGAAAAACCTCCGTTTTTGCTTCCAATCTCTTCCTCTACTCTTATCTTCTCTCTAAGTTGTCGGGTGAGTTCCAAATTTTTACATTTTCATTTTTGCATCATTTTATTTTTTTATATTTTTATATTGTTGCTTGCTTTCTTTTTATTTTTGCATCTTAGTTTTATATTTTTGTTATCGTTTTGTATATATTCTTGTATATATAAAAAATTGAAAGCAAAATAAAAATTGGAAAAGAAAACAAAAAACAAATCAAAAATCAAAACAACATAAATATTTGTTGAAAATTGTTGCTAAAAAAAAAAATTGGAACATTTGAATTGGATTTTGCCCTAAAATTTTGCATAAATAGTGATGGACTTACATTGAGAATTTATTTCCTTTAATTGTGGAATTTTGTTTAACACTAGATTTTTGATCTTGTTATGTTAAATTGTGACATGGAAATTGAAATTGGAGTTGGAATGAAATGTGGTCTGTTGTTGAGTGCTTTTTAAAAGGCGGATGGGCAAATTTTCTTGGTTTTATGGATTGATTATGAGCGGTGTCCCTTATTGAGTATTGAGATTGATTCTTGACTGTGTTGAATTATATATAGATGTTTGTTGCGTTTGAAAAAAAAATTGGATGTCTATTTTTAGGGGGAAACCATGCCGGATTTTTGAAAAATCTATACACTTTGATTTTAAAATTCCAAATGGCATGTGGTTTGATTTTGGAACTTGAGTTAGAATTTGAAATGGATTTTCAAGTACATTTTGGAATGAAAAGAAAGAAAGTTTTAATTTTTTTTACAAAATTGAGCTATTAATGTTGCTTTTGAAAATAAATGGCATTGCAAAGTTTGATTGTTGTGGGCATAGTTCTACCTTGTCTCATTTGTTTTTGAAAAAGAAATGCATGGATTTGTTCTAAGTTGTCAACATTGATTACAAGCATGACTTGACTTGAATTTGTGCTTTTGAAATTGAAAATGATAAGTCCTGTTTTTAATACATAAACGATGTTTCAAATGGACTTCTTTGAAAAGTTTTGATTGGATTAAATGCATTATTTTCGTAAAATGAGCTTTCATTGTTAAAATGTTTTGTGATCATACTTGTTGGGTTTCAAATGATTTAAAAAGAGAAATTTTTGAACTTTGTTTGAAACATGTGAAGTTGAGTTGTATGATTCCATCTATTGTTTGTTCATTCATTGCATGATTCTTGTCATGAAATTTTTCTACAATGCAATTGAATGTCTTGACTCCAAAGTTTTCAAAAAAATTCCAATTTTGCCTCAAAAAGTGTTGAGAAATTCCAAAGTTGACCAAAATGCCCTTGACTGAGTTAAAACTTATTCCATTTGATTCCTTTGCACCCATTTTCATGTTCTAAGTGCCTTTGAACTTGTATGTGATCCAATTCTTGATTCTTGCCATCCTAAGGCCCAGTTTGATATCTTTGGAACCTCTTTATCATGATTTTGATCTTCTGGAACTTAATGATTTTGAAACTTATCAAATGTGATTTCTTTGGAATAATTGTATGCACTTTAGCATAATTGCAACTTGTTGCTTATATATACATCATTTTGCCCACTTTTACCACATTGACTGTTTTGAACATTTTTTATGCATTCCTTGAGCCTATCTTCTTGTAATTGATTTCTGACTAAGTTTGGGGGTATGATATGGATTCTTAGAATTTCAAATGCATGATTTGGATGTTATCTCTGTTCTTTAGCCTTAGTCTCAATTCTCAAACTTGAGATTTTGAATTGAAATGTAAACCAAGTTAGAACTATATTTACTTAATATTGTTGTTTATTCCTATTGCATGCCATTGTCTAGATATCTTATACATTTGTGATCATTCTTGATGACCGAAGTTCTTTCGGTCCAGATTTTGACTTACAGATGGTAAGCTTCTTGTATTCTCAGTATTTAACCATTCTCTGTTTCATTTAAGCATTAGAGGAGGTCACGAGCTATGAGTGATCATAGGACTTTGATGTTGTTGCATTACAGTACAGGATATTTCTTTGTCTGGAGTTCTTGTTATTCATGCATCATTCTTATATATATCATCTAGTTGTATACCATGTCCAGGATTCTTTATTGAACTTGCTTGTCATAACATGCCTTCGATTATTATGTTTTACAGTCGTGCATTTCACTTAGTTATTATTGTATGACATGCCTATTTCTTGAGTCCTAGGTTGACAATTACCATTCTTATATGCTCCATGTTATCCTACTTACTGTATTTGATTTTCACTATTCCACCTATAGACATTCTTGCTAGGAATTGATACGATGTCATCCTAGGGTCTACTTGTCATACCATTGCAGCATCTTCTTGAGTTTTAGGTTTATGAATGCATGTTACATCATTTATACACATCACAACCTATGTTTGTCCTGTTGATCATATTTTTGCTCTGATTATTTCATATGTGACTTTTCTGCCCTCTATGCCATCATTGCATATTTGATCTGTTGTGTTTAACTGAGGCATGTAAAATGATAATATTGAAGCTTTCCTAATCACTTCTTGCACAAGCATGATCTTATTTGTCTATTTACACTTTCTATCTGTTTCAGGCATGCTTTGTGTTTCCTTATGAGTTGCTTACCATATTTTCTACCTGTGCACTGATTTATACTTGTGTTTTTGTAGATGCAACGTAGAAGAAAGACTCTTACTAAGAAGTGAGTTCATATAATTCTACAGCCTCCACCCCCAGTTGCAGAGTCTTCCTCTTCATCTTCTTCTTCTTCATCTGCTATAGATGTCGAGCATGCCATTATCAGAGAGGTTCCCGCTGAGTCTTATGCCAATAAGACATGAGAGTCTGAGTACAGATTTGATCAAGATCTATTATCCACATTAGACCAGACCCAGTAGTCAAATGATGAGCTTATGAGGCGGGGTATTGATGCTATTAGTCGTCTACCCCTGGTTGGTTACTCTATTCTGCCAGCACCTCCGGATGGATGAGGATGATAGACTTCTTCTACACACTACCATTGACGGTCAGGAGATCGATATTTCTTTCCCGGCCATAGCTGTTGCCAATCGATGCCCCTACACTTCTCCATTGGCTAATGATACTCAGGAGCCTTTGTTCCCTACACATCCACCATTTCCCACTAAGCTGACCATGGTAGCTACACTATCACCACATGTGGCATATGAGGGGCACACATTTGCAGACCGGGTTGAAATTGATCCCCGGTACTGGTTCTTCTATTCCGTGCTGCACCTCAATACTTTCCCTGTCGGTCATTGACGAGGCCGCTTGTATACGCCAAAATAATATAATGAATGTGCAGTTTAAGAAAAGCCTTTTAGGTCAAGTTTAAATTTATAAAAACCACTACCACCACTACTACTAACGTAACAAGAGTAAGTAGGGATTGTCCTAAGGGATTATATGTGTTGGAATTTAATTTCGACTCTAATGTATCAATTGATTGCAAAAGAGGGAGATTAATTGATTAAACTAAGATACAAGGAAATTAAAATGCAATTAAAATAAACTAAGTTGAGATAGGGATTTAAGAGATGAGAAGTGAGGTCTTGGGGAGCATTGGAATCGCCACCAAGCTTGTTCACCAAATCACACACTTTCAACTAATTCGGGGAAAACTTTCTTGTGAATAAAATGCGACTACTAATTACAATATTAAGCATGGACCATTAAATTCATGTACGAATTGTCTACCTAACCGACAAATAAACTAAGTATAGCACAACCAATAATTTTTAAGCATGACCCATCAAACTAGTTATAATTGTAGCACACATCAATCTAGAGAATCATGGAATTTGCAATAATAAGCCATGGAATATCAAATCAAGTAAAGATTGTCTACCTACCTATAAACATAAATTAAATTGTAAAATAACCCATCAAGTATAAGAATAATCTATCAAATTAATTGACAAACCCATTCAATAAAAACCATGTCCAGCCATCACCAGATTCTCAATCAACCACACATAGACATGCAATTAATATAGAAAAACTAGTGTAGAGATCAATTCTTAAATAATCACACATAAAACAACATGTAATTACATAGAGAAATAGATGGAAGAATTAAACCATATGAATCATGTAAGGCACAATCCCCAATTTAATCACACATAGACATGTAACTAAACTAGAGAATTAATAAAAAGAATTAAACCATAGAAATTATAGAAATATACCGAGATTCATTAAATTCACAAGGCTATAACACTAATCACAAGATATTATTCCCCAAAAAGTATGAAAAAGATAAAGGTTTAGATTATAAACTTGGGGCTCATCCAAGCCCCAATGAGAAGTTTAGCCAATCATGGAGGAGGTGGATGAGATCTTGGAACTCTCAAGGGCAATCCCCAAACATGGCTCCATCTTCTTCCTCTTTTTCTTTGTTGAATTCTAGAGAGAGAGTGTGTGTAGATGTAGAGATGTGTTCTTGGTGCCTCCACTCTTCTCTTTTCTTCTAACCTTAATCTCTAACTTTTCTACAAAATGGTTTAATTCCCTTTAAATATTAGGTCCTTTTCTTAGTCACCAAGTCAGAAATACAGCCTAAAAATATCTAATCCCGCAACTATGTGGTGGGTGGAGTTCGAGCGCGCGGGAATAAGACAGCTCGCTAACGATGTAAGCCGTTCCTACAAGCCAAAATGATGCAGTGAATGTGCGGTTCAAGAAAACCCTTTTGGGTCAAGTTTAAATTTATAAAAACCACTACCAACACTACTACTAACGTAGCAAGAGTGAGTAGGGATCGTCCAAAGGGATTATACGTGTTGGAATTTAACTTCAACTCTAGCGTATCACAAGATTACAAAGAGAGAAAGATTGGTTCGATTAAACTAAGGTGCAATGAAATTAAAATGCAAGTAAAGTAAACTAGTTAGAGATAGGGATTTAAGAGATATGAAGAGAGGACTTAGGGTGTCAGAATCGCCACTAAGCTCGTGTAATTAACTACTTGCTTTCCATTAATGGGGAATACATTGTTGTGAACAAAATGCGACCACCAATTGCAATATTAAGCATGGACCATCTAATTTATGTATGAATTGTCTACCTAAACTAAGTGAAGCACAGCCCATCAATTTTAAGCATGACCCATCTCAGTAGCAACAATTGTAGCACACATCAATCTAGAGAAAATTGGAATTTGCAATATTAAGCATTGACCATCTAATTTATGTATGATTTGTCTACCTAAACTAAGTGTAGCACAACCCATCAATTTTAAGCATGACCCATCTAAGTAGCAACAATTTTAGCACACATCAATTTAGAGAATCATGGAATTTGCAATAATAAGCCATGGAATATCTAAGCAAGCATAGATTGTCTACCTACCTACAAGTATGAATTAAATTGTAGAACAACCCATCAAGCATAAGTATCAACCATCAAATTAATTGACAAACCCATTCAATGAAAACCCATGCTTAGCCATCACTAAATCCTTAATTAATCACACATAGACATGCAACCAACATAGAGAATCTAGTGTAGAGATTAATTCCCAAATAATCACACATAAGACAACATGTAATCAAATAGAGAATCAATAGGAAGAATTAATCCATATGAATCATGTAAGAAATAATTCCTAATTTAATCACACATAGACATGTAAACAAACTAGAGAATTAATAGGAAGAATTAAACCATAGAAATCATAGAAATATACCAAGATTCATTAAATTCACAAGGCTAAAGCACTAATCACAACAATATGTATAAATCCCCAAAAATAGAAATACAAGGGTTTAGATTACATAAGACTTAGGGCTCATCCAAGCCTTAAGTGTAGATCTAGCCAATCATGGAGGATGTAGATGTGGTCATGGAATCAAGCTCCAAATATGGCTCCATCTTCTTCTTCTTCTTCTTTGAAGCACTAGAGATGGAGAGAGAGAGTGGTCTAGAGATGGATTTTGAGATGTGCCTCAACTTCCCTCTTTTTTTTTAACCCTAATATATAACTTTGCTAGAGAGAGAAATAAAAAATACAATGCAAAAAATAAAAAGATAAAAAGCTTATTTACAAATGGTTCTCTTCCCTTTATATAGAAGGTCCTTTTCTTAGTCACTAAGTCAGGAATATAGCCCCAAAAATATCTAATCCCGTACTATGTGATAGGTGGACTTTTGGGCGTGCACGGAATAAGACAGCTCGCTGCCAGCAATGTTCGATTGATCAGAGAAAAAGTTGGATCGATCAGAGAAGTTGGATCAATCTGAGAAAAAGTAAGATCGATCAGAGAGGTTGGATCGATCAGAGAAAAAGTTGGATCGATCCAACTTGGCAATTTTTCAGCATTGGCCTCCTTTTGCTCCAAATCAGCCTCTTTTTGCTCCGGATCATCACTAAGACTTAGTTTGACTCCAAAAACGCCTTAAGAATCCATTTTTAGCCCATTTTAACATTATTGACCTGAAATAGACAAAAACACAAATAAGTACTAAAACGGGTAAATAAGATAGATAAAGGTCCTAGAATACTCAAGCTTAAGGGGTTTAAAAGTGTGCTTTTCAGCGCTCATCACACCCCAAACTTAAATATTGCTAGTCCCTAGCAATGAACTACAAAGTAACGAAATGAAATGAACAACTAAACAACTATAACTAGAAAGCAATGAAATGATAGCACCACTTTCGTAGGGAACACGATTGCACTTAGCACATGTAACAGGCCTTTTAAACCCCTAAGTTACCCCTAATGGACGAGTGAAGTCTCGTGAGGGTTTCCAGAAATGATACCCACAAACATTAAGCTCATTCTTTCAAAAATGGTACCAATATTGCAAACAAGCATTGGAAGAAAACTACCTCAAGTATACAATTTTTCAACCCCTTCCAAGCAATATCCCAAAATCTCAACATCAAGCAAGCAAATATGGTCCTCCACACATCAA
Organism: Cornus florida; assembly: GCF_030987335.1. Classification (NCBI taxonomy): domain Eukaryota; kingdom Viridiplantae; phylum Streptophyta; class Magnoliopsida; order Cornales; family Cornaceae; genus Cornus; species Cornus florida. The sequence continues at coordinate 36,637,026 of NW_026775580.1, forward strand.
GAAAATGATCATGCAAATCAAAACAACTCTAGAATCCTTTTTGAGTGGTCTGGCATCAATGTGTTGCTATCTTAGCCAACTAAAGAATTAATCACTTCATTACCCTCAAACTAGCATACAAATCTAGTACCGATCATCAAGATAAAAAGTGGACATTTTATTAAAGTTTATTGTTCTAGGTGCGCTTATTCTTTTCACTTGATTTTCTTTTTCTTTTTATTTTTATTTTTTTATTTATAAAGGATCAAAGATGGAAGCATAGTGCGATGTGTTAATCTCTTAAGCTTTCTAACGATTCATGAGGTCGAGCGTTAGGTCAATGACTCCCAAATCAGACGGCTTTAGGGCACTAGGCGTTCAAACACCCCTACGGACTTACAAGCTCAAATCAACTAGGTTACAAATTAAGACAACCTCCATCTAATCATTTCCCACTTCTCACCATTTGGGAGTAGTCCTCACTTTTTATTTATTTATTTATTTATTTTTATTTATTTATTTTTTTGTATTCAATTATTAACCTTGAGTTTGGGCCCTCCACCTTTCGGCGCGAGAAGTTCAGTGCTTGATGAGGCTAGAATCCCGGCTACTTAATGAAAAGGGGTTGTTATCCACCTTTATCAAGAATGAAAGCTTTCAATGCACTACTAGCCCAATTGGGATATAACCAATTCAATAATCAACAAAGCATGTACCCCACAAATGAATGCTATTGTGCGCATATGCTAATGTAGAATCCTAAAGTGAATCTCAAAACAATCACAAAATCAAGATGATGTGGACCACAAGTGCAAGCAAGATATCAATCTTTCGAAAAATTTACTCCTAAATAGCATCCACAAGGCATACAAGGAGTATTGGACTCTCAAGTCAAGCAATTTTTAAATTTTAAGCAATATAGTCCTCAAAAGATCAAAATCATAGCTAACATCAATCCCAAATCTCAATCATGCAATTAAAACTCAACTTTAAGTAGAACGCAAGAAAGACACCTTACCCCCAAACTTAAACCACACATTGTCCTCAATGTGCAATGAGAACAATGAAAAAGATGGAAAGAGTATACCGTGGTGGCAAAGATATGAAGCCCAGTAGTGATCCAATTCGAAAGACGTCTCCCCCAAACTTGGAATCAACAACCTACTTGAATAGCCACACTAGCAACTCACATCAAATATCAAATGGGATATGAATAATCAAGCATTTCAAGGCAATATAGTACAAGATGGAAGAAAGATATGAGATCAAGCCCTACCTAAAGCATAAAGTATGCATGACTACACATAAGGGCACAATAGTGAATCTTTTTATATTTTTCATTTAATGAAAACAAGTATATACAAAATGCAAGAAAAACAAAGAATAAAATGCATTAACAAAATATAAAAAGAAAAATAAATAAGGTAAAATGTAATGAAAGAATATGTACAATGTAAGAAATGAAAAACAATATGTGCAATGCAAATATATACAAAATTTTCTTTCTTTTTGCTTTTCATTTTTTTATTATTATTATTATTTTATTTTATGACATAACAAGTATGTATACACACACAAAAATAAAACAAATAAACATGCAAGGAAATAAAGAAAGCAAAGAAAGATTTTTTTTTTTTTTTTTTTTGAAATTAAAATTTAAAAATTAAGAAAAATTAACATTTAAAGTTAAACAAAATATTTTTGAATTTTTGGAAATAAGATAAAATGAAGCAAAATAAAATAGAATAAAAGAAATTTTTTTTTTTTTTTGAAAGATAAAATAAAATAAAATAACGAAAATAAACTAAATAAAATAAAAGAAATATTTTTGGGATTTTTGAAATATAAATAAAAATAAAAGTAAAAGTAAAAATAAATTTTCAAAACCTGCAGACATGTTCGATCGATCTGATATAGAGGTGAAATATACAGATTTTCTGGGTTCAGAAATTTTCTAAGTGCTGGAACTTGAGATCAATCCAATGATGTAGTTAGATCGATCGAAAAACTTCAGATCGATCTAGGAATATTTTCGATCGATCGAACATGTGAAAACATGCTCAAATGGAGATCCCGAGAGTTGATATTTTTGGATTGAAAGAAGGCTCAAAATTTTCCTAAGTGTCAAACCATCAATTTTAAGCATGACCCATCTAAGTAGCAACAATTATAGCACACATCAATCTAGAGAATCATGAAATTTATAATATTAAGCATGGACCATCTAATTTATGTATGAATTATCTACCTAAACTAAGTGTAGCACAACCCATCAATTTTAAGCATGACCCATCTAAGTAGCAACAATTTTAGCACACATCAATCTAGAGAATCATGGAATTTGCAATAATAAGCCATGGAATATCTAAGCAAGCATAGATTGTCTACTTACCTACAAGCATGAATTAAATTGTAGAACAACCCATCAAGCATAAGTATAAACTATCAAATTAATTGACAAACCCATTCAATGAAAACCCATGCTTAGCCTTCACTAAATCCTTAATTAATCACACATAGACATGCAACCAACATAGAGAATCTAGTGTAGAGATTAATTCACAAATAATCACACACAAGACAACATGTAATCAAATAGGGAATCAATAGAAAGAATTAATCCATATGAATCATGTAAGAAATAATTCTTAATTTAATCACACATAGACATGTAAACAAACTAGAGAATTAATAGGAAGAATTAAACCATAGAAATCATAGAAATATTCCAAGATTCATTAAATTCACAAGGCTAGAGCACTAATCACAACAATATATATAATTCCCCAAAAATAGAAATACAAGGGTTTAGATTACACAAGACTTAGGGCTCATCTAAGCCCTAAGTGTAGATCTAGCCAATCATGGAGGAGGTAGATGTGGTCATAGAATCAAGCTCCAAATATGGCTCCATCTTCTTCTTCTTCTTCTTTAAAGCACTAGAGATGGAGAGAGAAAGTGGTCTAGAGATGGATTTTGAGATGTGCCTCCACTTCCCTCTTTTCTTCTAACCCTAATATCTAACTTTGCTAGAGAGAGAAATAAAAAATACAATGTAAAAAATAAAAAGATAAAAAGCTTATTTACAAATGGGTCTCTTCCCTTTATATAGAAGGTCCTTTTCTTAGTAACTAAGTCTGGAATATAGCCCCAAAAATATCTAATCCCGTACGATGTGATAGGTGAACTTTTGGGCACGCATGGAATAAGACAGCTCGCTGCCAGTAATGCTCGATCGATCAGAGAAAAAGTTGGATCGATCAGAGAAGTTGGATCGATCAGATAAAAAGTTGGATCAATCAGAGAGGTTGGATCGATCAGAGAAAAAGTTGGATCGATCAGTCAACAACTCTTTATTACACCTTATCACTCTAAAATGACTCTAGACACTTAGGTTGCCATAGATTAGCGCAGTCCCAGTGGTTCGACATACCCGACCAATAGCCCTATTTTACAATGATTCGTGCTATTGCGAAGGTTGATGTATAGTTGATCAACCGATGAATTTTTGGCGCCGTTGCCGGGGACTTGCATACAGTTTAGCAACCAATGTTTCGGGTTAATTTTAGTTTGATTGTGAATATTGTGTTTTGTGAATATTTCTTGTGTGTTTTAACCATCTTTGTGTTGTAAGTGAGATCCTAGGGACTCGGAGCTCGCCGTGGGAATGCTAGCAAATTGTGAGTCTAGAGGACCCCAGGTAAGTCTCGTGACGTCTAGTTTTGAATTGTGGATATTGTGCATGTGTTAAGCTTAGAAGTAGTTAAATTGCAAGCCCTTGTCGAGGCTCTTTCAATTGTGTATTTTCAATTCCAAGCATCGGTCCTTGTCATGGCCATTTTAATTTTTGTCTTGATAATTGAGGAGAAAGGGAAGATCATTGTATGTGGAGTTGATGAAATAGAATTGTTGTGTTGATTATGTTGTGTGTTGTTGATGTTTAAGTCCTAGATGGAAGGTAGTTATCTTCCAACTCAATTCTACACACCATATGAGTTTTGTGCATTTTGCTCTAGTCATACACATCATACAAGAGAATGTCTTCCAACGAGACAATTCTCGGACTTCTATCTAGAGCAACCAAATGAAAATTTCTTTGAACTAGGTAGTGATCCATACTTCAATGGTTATAACTCGGGTTAGGGAGACCAACAAAACTTCTTGTGGCATGACATAGGAAATTCAACCCCACAATCTCATATTCAACCTTTTCAACCCAATGATCATTCTTTCCCGCCCTCTTCTCCTTTTCCACCGTCTCCATTAGATGAGTTAATTGTTGCTAACAAGCAAATGATGGAGTCTATGCACACGCAAATGATGGAGTCCAACAAGCAAATGTTGGATGACATTGTTAGCATACAATCCACCACTCACACTCATTCCCAATTTAGAGTTGACTTAGATGACCAAATAGCCCAAATTCAGCAAATGGTTGATGCTTTAAATCATGAAAATGACAAAGAATTTTCCATAGAACTTGTGGCCAATCCAAAAGAAAATTCTATGAATGATGAGATTACTCCCAGTAACTTTCATCATGAGAATGATCAAATAGTCAACACATATGAAAATGATGAAATAGTGGTTGAAGATCAAATTGTTGCCACTCATAAAATAGAAGAATTTGTGGTTAAAAATGAGGAAAAAGATGATGAGATTGCATCCTTTAAAACTCCAGAACAACCCCTAAATAATCCTTTGCTTGATGCACCTCCTTCAATGGAGGATCCTCTAAAAGCTTGTTTGGCTCATTTCAATTGTGAGGATTTTAATGTTGACAATTCCATTTCGGAGGTGAATTCTTTGCTTAATATTCATCCACCTATTCATTCTCTTCCTTGGTCAACATCAAATGTATCTCTTTCTTGGGAGCTTGCATCTCATCCCATTCCCTCACTTGAGTTGTCTCAAGTTGTTAAGCCCGAACCACCGGATAAGTGTGAGGAGGATGTTGAAATTTTGAAGGATAAGTTGTCGAGCATTCCCGTGCTCAATATGACCCTTCAAAAGCATTTGCTAGGTGCACTCTCACCTACTCCATCTTCCTATAATCCAAATCAGCCCCATAGTCCAAAGTTCTTCATTGAGGATGAAGAGTGGATTGAGGTCTTTCCATTACCTCTTTCCAACTTTTGTCTTCAAGCTCTTTTTCTTCCGTTTCCAAAAGAACTTTCTTACTTAGGGAAGCTTGAATCTCTAGAGAGACATGGCATAGGGTAAGGAGGACTAACCTGATCTCGGTGTGTCTAGCTATCGAGATTTTTGAGGATCAATGCCTGCTCTAACTTCGTCTAGCTATCGACATTAAATTTAGCAAAGCAAGGGAAGAAATTCTTTCGATGTTCCAAGCTTCCCTCCTTTCAATTGCCTGAGCCTTGAAATTTTCCGGGAAATGGTTTCGAAAAGCCAAAACTTTGATTTTTCTGGAATGCTCTTCAGTTATGTTCCACAATTTTAGACCGGCTTCTTAAACCTTCTCAACTTTTGTTTTCATTCCCGGAAGTTTCCGGCTCTATCAGGCAATTTTCTCGGACTTTCGACATGGCACTCACATGCATAACCTCTCATCTTCAATGCATTGTTGAAATGTCCTTAATCTCATTCATGCATTGAAGAGATGTTCCAAAGCTTGAAAATTTTCTTAAAATCATCCATGCATTGTGTGAGGTTGCAAAAGTTGGGAAATCTTCTTGAAATCATCCATGCATTCATTGAAAAAAATTTTTGCACAGTTTGAAATATTTTCTAAATTTTCCATGCATTGCAATGAAGTGTAGAGTTTGACAATTTTCCCTCCTTGCATTAGAATGGATTGAAGTTCAAAAGTTTGAAAATTGTCCATGCATTAGAATGAAGTTGAAAAGTTTTCAAAATTTTCCATCCATGCATTACATTGGAATGAATTTGCAAAGTGCTAGAAAAATTTTCAGAAATTTAATTCATGCATTGTGTGATGTTGCAAAGGTTTAAAAATTTTCCTACATTCATCCATGCATTGGAAATGTGTTGCATTTTGAAAATTTTGCCAATTTAATTCATGCATTAGCAAGATGTTGTAAAGTTTGACAAATTATCCATCCATGCATTGGATTGGAATAATGTGCCAAGTTTCAAATTTTCCATGCATGGCTTGAATTTAGGACTGACATGCAAATTTTCAAAAATTCTCTATGCTTGAAATATTCATTTTTGAGAATTCCATCCATTTTGCATCATGTTGCAATGTTTTAAGCTTTAAAATTTCTTTTTTGAAAAATTCCATCCATTTTGCATCATGTTGCAATGTATCAAGCTTGGAAAATTTTCCATTGGCATAAAAAAGGGGGGGGGGGGGGGGAATTTCATTCATTGAAAATTTTTATTCCATTTTCATGCGTAGGAATTTCATTGCAGCCATGAGCTCATAGTTTTTCATGCATACATGCAGCCATGATAGTTTATCTTTCATTCCATTATCATGCATGCATAAGAATGACAAATTTTAAAATTTTTCATGCATGCATGCATTCAGCTCTCAAAGAGGCATTCCAATTTGGCTGAAAAATTCACTTCCACGAGCCTACTGCCTTCATTTAGAGCACTCTAGCTCCCATTTGGAGTGCTCTAAATGTGAACCATCAATCCCAAGCTCACTGCCTTCATTTAGAGTACTCTAAATTCCATTTGGATTGCTCCAAATTACCACACCAACTTGCCGAAGTCACTGCCTTCATTTCGAGCAATCTAGCTCCATTTTAGAGTGCTCCAATTGTGAACCAATCTTGCATGCACCACTGCCCAATTTTAGAGCGCTCTAAATTCCATTTGGATTGCTCCAAATTTCAGCCCAACAACCCGAGCCTACTGTCCTAATTTCGAGCACTCGAAGACCAAATTTCGAGTGCTCGACATTTAACACACCTCTTAGCCAATCTCTCTGCCCCACGCTCGAGCACTCCAGCTCCCATTTGGAGTGCTCGAGCCCAACTCAAACCATCAACCACTCCACAACCATGCTTGCCACTTCTCAAAACCAACCATCTCTCTCTCTCCACACAACCCATCACACACTCTCGGCCACTTTCATGCATAACCTGCATCCCTCTCAACTAACCATGTTCTTCTCTCTCTCTCAACCCCACCTGCTGCACACCCCAAGCCAACTTCTTTCCTTTCACTCACAGCAACCAACTCCATGCAACCAACCAACCTCCAACCCAATGACCATACAAACCCACGCAACCCACTTCAAACCAAACAACCCACACCTCCTCACGACCAAACCACCACCATCTCTCTCAACCCGAGCCACGCCACACACCAACCCTCCATTTCCACTCTCTGCCGGTTTCTCGAGCACTCGAAGAAGCATTTCGAGTGCTTGAGCTTTCTTGACCTTCCTCACACCAAACATCCCAAGCTCACTGCCCTCCATTCGAGCTCTCTCACTCCCCTGCCGAGTGCTCGAAACACCACCCCACCATCCAACCCTCACCCCAACCCAACCACCTCTCGGCACTCCTCCATGACCCTTCCTAACTCCCGGCAAATTTCTCTCTCTACCCAAACCAACAAACCTCACCACTCCATCTCCCTCTCAACACCAACTCCTCACTCCCAACCCAACCACCTCACCCATCTCTCTCCACCCACCATCTTGCTCGCACCACCAACCTCATCCCTCATTCCTCTCGGCATCTCTCCACCTCACAACTAACCTCACAAACCACCAACCATGCATCCACATCCATGCATGCATGCATGCACCAACCTTCCTTCCTCTCTCTCTCTCAACCCAAGCATACATTCAACACACCCAATCACCAATCTCTCTATCTCAGCCACCATGCAACCCTCATGCATGCCATTCAAAAAAACAAAAAAAAACAAAAAAAAAAATAAAAATAAAAATAAAAATAATAATAATAATAAAATAATAAATAAATAAATAAATTTGTTGTGCTCATTTTGAGGAGTGTGGGATTGACAATTTTGGAGAGTTGATTATGATTGTTGATGTTGCTCTAAGCTAGAGAGCATTTTTGTCTACAAATTTTTGGGTTTTCATGCACCATGCATTGTCTTTGCCTTTAATTTTTGTCTTGCACACCACCTGTTCGACAAAATTCCTGAGCCAACTTCATCTCTCTAAATTCCCCACTTTTGGCCCTATTTTGTTATCTATTTTAAACTTGTGGCTAATGTCTGCATTTATGTTTTGTTTGGATTTTTATCTTGCACTAAAATTCAGGTTAGTGTTTTTATTTATGTTTTGGTTTTTCTTAAAAGACTTGTGCTTTTGCCTGTGTACATTAGTTCTGTTTTGATACGTCTTCATGTCCAAGTTTGGGGGACGCCGTTGCGCACTCACATGGCTAAACATCTACGTCGTCGTCACTCCACTTGGTATTATTGTTCTTTTACCCTCTTTGCGCTTATTTTGATTTACTTGTCTTCTCACATTGAGGACAATGTGACATTCAAGTTTGGGGGTGCATTTATGCATTTTTGGTTTTACATTTTTTCTAAGCAATGATAATGGAATTTGAAACCTATTGGAGATGAAAGCATATGTTTAAAACTTTGTGTATAGAAGCAGCTGATATTTTTGAAAATAAAGAAAATTTTAGTTGAAATGATCATGTAGATTCAAATCAGTCTATATAAATGTCTCAATTAAATTCTCGCTGGATTTGACACTCTTTTAAGCTTCACAATGCACAGATGCACATTGGAAACTTAACTGTGAGGCATGCAACTTAATCGACCTTGACCTTGGCCTAGTTAATCTGATTTGATGAACCTTATAGATGAATATAAAAAAAAAAAAAAGAGAAAGAAAGAAAATAATGACCAATTGACGTTCGTAACCTTTCCAACTCAAGCTATTAAGCCCTAGGAGTGTCTCTACACTTAGCACCCTAAAGCCGTCTGGTTTGGGAGTTGTTGGCCTAACGCTTGCTACAGGGGTTGGTTAGAAAGCTTAAAGGACTTAAACATTGCACGGTCATTCAAAAAATAAAACTGGTAATAAACATGGTTCGTTGGAGTTCGTAGCCTTTCCAACTTGAGCTATTAAGCCCTATGGAGTGTCTCTACACTTAGCACCCTAAAGCCGTCTGGTTTGGGAGTTGTTGGCCTAACGCTTGCTACATAGGTTGGTTAGAAAGCTTAAGGGACTTCAGCATTGCACAACCATTCTATGTTTTGCTTATGAGTTACAATAAATTGTCAGCTTTGTTCTGTAATAAATTCATGCCTTAGGGACTTCATTTAAAAAGGAATTCAATGATTTGAAAACTTGTGCCTTGGAATTGGAAAAGAAAGTAAAAGCCGCATGTTGAGAATCCAATCCACTTTCACTGAAACTTGAGATGATTTCTGTTATAGATATGACAATTGAAGTATTTATATAGACTATGATGCTAATGCATAAAATTTGAAACTTGAATAACCATTTTGTTCTATCAATGCTTCATATACACAAGGTAGCCTTCATAATGATTCTATCTCTAGTGTTCTCTATATTCTAAGTTTTCAAATGAGCTTTGTGCATCTTCATGCACCATGTTTGATGTTTGTGGGTATTATTTCTGTTAAACCCTCACGAGACTTCACTCGTCCTCTAGGGATGCCTAGGGGTTTAAAAGGCTTGTTGTACATGCTAAATGCAACCGTTGCACTCACGAAAGAGGAGATTTGTTGTCATTCCATTGAGTTTTCCATTTTGGTTTTGCTAAGGGACTAGCAAAATGTAAGTTTGGGGGTGTGATAAGCGCCGAATATTGTATATTCAAGCGCCCTAAATTGCATTAGTTAAGTCCATCGTTTGATTATTTAAGTAGATTATCTTCATTTGTGTGTATGTATATATTTTCAGGTCCATTTGCCAAAAAAGGAGCAAAATCAAGGCTTTGTGGAGTTTTGGCCATCAAAAGGCACAAGGCTAGATTTCTGGCAGCAGTGGAGTCAGGACTTTACTCGCCATTTTGACCTTGAAAACTCGAGAACTGGACTTCCATTATAAAATGGCATATTTATAACTCTGAATTATCTTTCCAAATCTTTAAACGGTTTGTCATTCGGAGCTCGGAGCAGAGAGTTATGGCCTTGTTACCAGAGGTGCGCAGAACTGCCTGGCAGCAATGAAATTTTGCCTTGATCTTCAATTTCGACCAACCAGACTTGAGAATTGCATCTCCACCAAAACATGAAGTATTTAAAGCTCTGAATTATCTTTCTAAATATTCAAATGGTTTATCATTCGGAGTTTGGAACGCAAAGTTATGGCTGTTTAACCAAAGTAGGTCTGGGCGGAGCAAGTGAAGCATTGAGCTTTTTACACTAAATTCGAGTGCTCGAGGCCTTGCTTCGAGTGCTCGAATTTTGGGCAGAATGCCCTTTGGAAATGGCTCATTTCAGCCCACTTGCACCTTGGTTTCTTCATTTTGTTTTCCTCTTTAATGAAGTGGTTGGAGATGTTGGTTGGTAGCCTCTTGGAGTGGATAAGATATCTAATAAATGGAAGCAAGGCCACACATATGAAAAGGCTTGATTCTACAAGATAGAGGGGAGAGAAGAGAGCAAGGAAAAGGAGTTCTTCAAGCTAACAAAGGGGAGCTCAAAAATTGGAGATGGAGTTCAAGTTTTTTCTTCATTCTAAGGCTCCAATGGATAACTAATTCTTCTTCTAGGGAGGTGATGAAGCCTCCCTTGTAAGCATAGTCTAGTTTTGTTCTTAATTTGGGGAATGAAATATGTATGTGGTATTTTTCATAATCTAGAGCTCTACACATGTTGTAATAGATCTTAATTTCTATTAATGATTATGTTGAGTTTTATCATCTTGTTTTAGGTTATATTCTCTCATGATTTTATAGCTTGCATCTTCATAGTGGGAATGGAGATGAGATTATGAAATGGTTTTCTTGGCATGTCTTGTGAAGGTTTTGATAGTCCATTCCTAGGAACGATGAACCATATTACACCCCTAGTTTAATGTAATTAAGTAGATGGTTCATACCAACCGTGGATGGATTATACTTAGTCTTTGATTACATGTGCATTTACCATACAAAGTAAGGGATTTGATAGGCCATTCCTAGGGGATTATACTTAGATGGTTTATACTTAGCTCTTGATTATATGAACTTCTTGAAGATAGTGCAGTTATCATGCATCTCTATATATCATGGTCATTTACATAAGTAGCTCCCCAAGTTAATTGCAAGCTAGCATGTTTATGAGGTGTGTGGTGGATTCATTTCCCTAGTCCTCTCCACCTAAGTTTCACTCCTTTTAATCTCCTTCAATTTATTATTTTATGCATCTTTACATTTCTAGCTTAGTGACAAACCAATCAACAACTCTTTATTACACCTTATCACTCTAAAATGACTCTAGACACTTAGGTTGCTATAGATTAACGCAGTCCCAGTGGTTCGACTTACCCGACCAATAGCCCTATTTTACAATGATTCGTGCTATTGCGAAGGTTGATGTATAGTTGATCAACCGATCACACTTTCGTAGGGAACACGATTGCACTTAGCACATGCAACAAGCCTTTTAAACCCATAGGTTACCCCTAGTGGACGACTGAAGTCTCGTGAGGGTTTCCAGAAATGATACCTACAAACATTAAGTTCATTCTTTCAAAAGAGGTACCAATATTGCAAAAAAGGCTTGGGAGAAAACTACCTCAAGTATGTAATTTTTCAACCCTTTCCAAGCAATCACCCAAAATCTCAACATCAAGCAAACAAATATGGTCCTCCACACATCAAGAAAATGATCATGCAAATCAAAACAACTCTAGAATCCTTTTTGAGTGGTCCGGCATCAATGTGTTGCTATCTTAGCCAATTAAAGAATTAATCACATCCTTACCCTCAAACTAGCACACAAATCTAGTACTGATCATCAAGATAAAAAGTAGACCTTTTATTAAAACTTATTGTTCTAAGTGCGCTTATTCTTTTCACTCGATTTTTTTTTTCTTTTTTTTTAATTTTTTTTTTTTTTATGAAGGATCAAAGATAGAAACATAGTGCAATGTGTTGATCTCTTAAGCTTTTTAGCGATTCATAAGGTCGAGCGTTAGGTCAATGACTCCCAAACCAGACGGCTTTAGGGCACTAGGCGTTCAGACACCCCTACAGACTTACAAGCTCAAATTAACTAGACTACAAATCAAGACAACCTCTATCTAATCATTTCCCACTTCCACCATTTGGGAGAAGTCCTTACTTTTCATTGCTTTTTTTTTTTTGTATTCAATTAATAACTTAGAGTTTGGGCCCTTCACCTTTCGGGGCGAGCAGTTCAGTGCTTGATGAGGCTAGAATCCCGGCTACTTAGTGAAAAGGGTTTGTTATCCACCTTTATCAAGAATGAAATCTTTCAATGCACTACTAGCCCAATTGGGATATAACCAATTCAATAATCAACAAAGCATGTACCCCACAAATGAATGCTAGTGTGCGCCTGTGCTAGTGTAGAATCCTAAAGTGAATCTCAAAACATCACAAAATCAAGATGATGTGGACCACAAGTGCAAGCAAGATATCAATCTTTCGAAAAATTTACTCCTAAATGACATCCACAAGGCATACAAGGAGTTTTAGACTCTCAAGTCAAGCAATTTTTAAATTTTAAGCAATATAGTCCTTCAAAGATCAAAATCATAGCTAACATCAATCCCAAATCTCAATTATACAATTAAAACTCAACTTTAAGTAGAATGCAACAAAGACACCTTACCTGTAATGACCTGGATTTTCACGGATATTTTTTTTCCGTTGTCTTTCCTTTCTGATTTCAGTTCCTCTTCGCTTAGTGTCGTCTCGAGTGCTCTGGAGTGATTTCCGAGACTCTTTTCTGTGGATTGACAACTTCCTTTGAGGATCGAGTCGTTTCCACATTTTTCGTTTTTCGACACTATTCACTTTTCGTCCTTTTCCCTATTTCGTCCTTTTCCCTATTTTGTCTTTTCCCCGTTTGACACTTTGTTGGCATAACCACACTTCTTGTGTTCAAAGTTGGTTTTTGACTTCATGTATCTCCATCTTGAGTAGTTTCCACGAAATACGTATCTTTACTTTTGCAAGAAAGTACTCTGGTTGGTCCCGGTGTCCATAGGGGCATGGATGCAAAGTTCTTTGAAATTATTTTCTTTTCTTGGGGTGTTTTTCATAAATATCTTTTGAAGATATTTTATTTCAGGGGTTTTTAAGAAAATATTTTTGGAAGATATTTTCATTCTGGGCCATTAGTGCACTTTTCACTTTTTGGAGGGGCCATTGTGCAGTTAATGAAAGTTATTGCTAAATGCCTTGGTTTGAGCCTGGATCCTCGTACAAGATTCATTTTCACTTTTCATCGAGTCGTGTACTCTTAGAAATTCCTTCTGGTCATTGTTTTCCAGTTTCAGGGTTTTTGGCCCTAGTTAGCGCCAAACTTGTTTGGGGCAGAACTTTCTTCTCGGGACTCAGTTTTTGATGTTGTTTCTTCTGTTATTCATATTTTCTCATTTTGAATCTTTTTTGTTCATAGAGTTTTATCATTTGAGCGCGTCTGCTCAAATTTCACTTTTTCAGACCCGGCGGGGCCCGTTCGGGGCACTTTTTGAGATTTCTATAAAAGGGAGGTGAGATATTTTATTTTTTCATCTTCCCCACTCTCTTGCACGACCTGAAGCTTCCATGGCAGCCCAAGGGAGCCTTCCACCTTCTCTCTCCTCTTTTGAGCTTCATTCCTTCGTCAGAACATAGAAGGGCCTTTGCGTTTAGTGTTCCTGTTGACTACGCGCATCTTTCGCCCTTATTAGAACCCATTTCTGACCATTCTTTGAGTTTGGGTTTGAAGTCAAGTTGTGATTTTGATGAGGCTTCCTTGGGGGTTATGTGCATGGTGTAGTCTCTAACAAAACCTAGAAATTTTGTCGGATTCGGAGCGGTTGCCATTTGGTGGCTTTTGAGATTTTCATCTCAAATTGAGGTAGGGGATGTTCTAGGCTTTTGTGTGTGTTGTATTGAGTGTTTAGCATGATTATACAACTTAATTGCATGCCTTGTATCGATTCTAGAAAATTAGTATTAATTATTTCTTTATGTGAAATTTAATTCATAAGGATGTGTACAACTTAGAATGGAATTGTGGCATGCTAGAAAATCATGTTTTAATATGTTTGTTAACATATATTAAATTGGGATTAATTGAATAAGAATTGCATATTTTATTTAAGATTTATCTTTTGTGAAAGATTAAATCCCATGGCCGTACCTAACATAAAATTGACTTGTGATATGCTTTTAAATTATGTCTTGGTATGTTGTTTAACATACTTTAATTTGAGAGCATTTGGACAAGTATGAAAATCTAGAGATTTTAATTAAAATAATTAATTAAAATCTAATTAAGGGTTCCATTGGCCTAATTAAGTGTTTAACTTGATATTTGTGATAACTATGGCTTATGTTTTAGCATATGTTAATTTGGAACCATTTGATATTGTTTTAGAAGTTAGGGATTTGATTATCAGGATTTAATTAAATTCTACTTTATTGTTCTTATGGCCTAATCGAGTTTTGATGTGGTGTATGTAATGACTATGCTATATTGTTTATCATATATTAATTAGAGGCCATTTGATTGAGATTTGAAACCTAGGGAATTTAATTAGTTTATTTGACTAAATTTCATTTCTGTTGTATTATTGATTAACTCATGTGTTCGACATTGATAGTATGTTTGAATCATGATTTTTGACTTGTAATAGATTTATAAATTATATTTTCGATATTGGATTATATTGTTATAGTGTGTAGTGAATCGCACACTGAAGATTCGACATGTGATGTTATTATAGCGCGTAACGAATCGCGCTCTGAAGATTCGACATTGTCATCCTATAGTTGTTGTGGATTTAGAGCATGTGTTGTGTGGTTACAACCTACTTGTGCATGAAGGTAGTTTCGTGTACTGTTTAGTACGTATATAAATTGTTAGCTTATTTATTTTAGAGTTGCTTGGGACATTGTTAAGTTGTGATGGCTAGGGTTTGGCTCTAGTATGGGAACAAGAGTCCCCTAAGTCAAAAGTTCACGCGTTGGGTAGGCTGCTTGGGGGTTAGTAGCTCCAAATTAGCCCTATAAAGTTCACGTGTTGGGTAGGCTGCCTGGGGGTTAGTAGCTCCAAATTTGCCTTGTCTCAGCGGAAATCTGAGCTGTGATGTCCAAGTCATCCACTATTTAATTGCGCATTCAATTCCAAGTTGACAACCAATGTTTAATTGTGACTTGTGGTTTTGGTAATTGGCGATTTGATGTTGTTAAGTACATCCATACTAAATTGATATCTTTAGTTAATTTCACACTTTTAGATTGCTAGTTGATAACCTAGAGAATCTATGTCTTGATGTGTGGTATTAGATATTCTAATTATGCTAAATTGTTATATTTAGTTGATGTTGCATTTTAGACTTCAAGTTGATAACCTTGAGAACCACTATGTTGTTACTTTGTGTAAGCATGCTCCTATGTTGTTGCTTTGTATAAGTATAACCCTATGTTGTTAAAATTGCATGAATGAGGTGATTGATGCTAGAAATGATCTTAGGTAGTTAGGATGCTCCCTGAGTCTCACCTTGACATAGACATTAGGTGGAATGAACCATAATAATTAAATCATGCAACTTGTAAAACTTTAGGTCGATGCATGCTCATTTCCAACAAGTAGCTTTATGTTACTCACCCCTACGATACTGGGGCATATTTCAGGTACATGATACAAGATTGGAGATTGCAATTGCTTGGGTGATTTACCGAGTTGAGTTTCTTTAAAAGCATTCTTGTTCACATGCAAGTGTTAGCATGTTCATGATTTGTCTATGAAATGTAATTTTTCTAACTTGGAGGTTTGACATGTCAAATGTTGTAAATGTATTGCAATGAGGCTATAGGCCATTGTAGCACATCTATTTTATCATATTACATACACTTGCATGCTCACTTTGGCAAACAATACCTTCCTTGATGAAACAAAAACCTAAAGTTGTATATTTTTTAGTTTAACCATATTCTGTTACAGGGGCATTTCGGGTATTTCACAATGAGTTTTTTTTCATTTTTCCTAATGAATCACATAGAAAACTTGATTTTGAGGGGGGTTTCTTTTTTGTGTTTTTCCAGAAAACATCATCTTGGCCCTCAAAAATTAATATTTTTCTGAAAAATCCTTGCTGCCAGGTTTTGTAAATTTTTAGTACAAATGTAGTTGGTACTATTCATCAACTTTTTTTTGAAAATTGTCACGACCGATCTGAAACTTCCGGAGGTCTTGTGGGTGCATTTTAAGATTGCATTTTCAATTTAGGCAACTTAAAAACCTCCCGAAGCCCTATTTCCAAAACTTGGGCAGTAGCTCGGATTAGTTTTTTTCCTCTTGACCTGATTTTCTTGGGGGCATTTTGGGCATTTTACAATGCATTTTTTTTTTCCACCCATAATCGGGGTAGGAAACTTGATTTTACAGGGGGGTTTCTTCTTTGAGTTTTTCCAAAAAAGTCCGTTTAGATGCCCGTTTTTACTCTCAGTTGCAGCAGTGGTGGGTTGTCCTCATTGAGCTGTCACGACATCATTTTTGTTTTTGACCTTTCTCCCCCGTCCGGACTCCAAATTGAGTAAACTTTTTTTGAACTTGACTAATTTGTCATTGTCTTTCCAGTGGTGTGCTCGATAGCACCTGAATCCACTTTTTACAAAATGACCATTTTTCCCCTAGGTTCTTTTTGTCCGTTTTTGAAACGACACTTTTGCATTTGTTTCCTTTGGGTTCCATGACCTCATTGAGGGTCACATTGGTGTCTTAGAGACGTATTGTATCTCTAGAGACCGTTGTTTCACCTTTCACTTCCGCATTTCGGATCCATTATCGGGTCATCTTTTGGTCATCACTAACGCACCGGGTTTACAAAACTTGGGCTGTCACATTACCCCCAAACTTAAACCACACATTGTCCTCAATGTGCAATGAGAACAATGAAAAAGATGGAAAGAGTATACCGTGGTGGCAAAGATATGAAGCCCGGTAGTGATCCAATTCGAAAGATGTCTCCCCAAAACTTGGAATCAACAACCTACTTGAATAACCACACTAGCAACTCACATCAAATATCAAATGGGATAAGAATAATTAAGCATTCTAAGGTAATATAGCACAAGATGAAAGAGAGATATGAGATCAAGTCCTACCTAAAGCAAAAAGTATGCATGACTACATATAAGGGCACAATGGTGAATCTTTTTATATTTTTCATTTAATGAAAACAAGTATATACAAAATGCAAGAAAAACAAAGAATAAAATGCATGAACAAAATATAAAAAGAAAAATAAAGAAGGTAAAATGTAATGAAAAAATATGTATATTGCAAGAAATGAAAAACAATATGTACAATGCAAGTATATACAAAATTTTCTTTCTTTTTACTTTTCATTTTTTTATTATTATTATTATTATTATTTTATTTTATGACATAACAAGTATGTACACACACACACAAATAAAACAAATAAACATGCAAGGAATGAAAATGCAAGGAAATAAAGAAAGCAAAGAAAGATTTTTTTTTTGAAATTAAAATTTAAAAATTAAGAAAAATTAAAAATTAAAGTTAAAAAAAATATTTTTGGATTTTTGGAAATAAGATAAAATGATGCAAAATAAAATAGAATAAAAGAATTTTTTTTTTTTTTTTGTTTTTTTTTTTTAAAGATAAAATAAAATAAAATAACTAAAATAAACTAAATAAAATAAAAGAAATATTTTTGGGATTTTTGAAATATAAATAAAAATAAAAGTAAAAGTAAAAATAAAATTTGAAAACCTGCAGACATGTTCGATCTGACAGAGAGGTGAAATATGCAGGTTTTCTGGGTTCAGAAATTTTCTAAGTGCTGGAACTTGAGATCAATCCACTGATGTAGTTGGATCGATCGAAGAACTTCATATCGATCTAGGAATATTTTCGCTCGATCGAACATGTAAAAACATGCTCAAATGGAGATCCCGAGAGTTGATATTTTTAGATTGAAAGAAGGCTCAAAATTTTTCTAAGTGTCAAAACTCAAGATCGATTGAAATTTGAAATTGGATCGATCGAATAATTCAGATCAATCTAGGAATGAATTTTGATCGATTGGACAGAGAGGTGATTTGGATGCAGGTGGATGCAGGTCGAAATTTTTTCTAAGTGTTGAGTGCAATCTACAGTTCGATCGATCGAACTCCAATTTGAGATCGATCAAACTTATGCGAAATGCTCAATTATGACATGAAAGTGCATGCAATCCTTATCACAGTTCCTTGAAATGCATATGAACCCAAAACAAATATCTAGGCTTCACAAGAAATGAAAAACAAAAAGAAATGAGGGAGGAATAGAGTTATGAAACTCTACGAATACTAGTGTTTAACGTCTCTAGCAAGACGTTGGGCCAACTCACTAATCAAAAGAATTAAAAACTGGATATGAAACATCCTTATTGACTATCTTTTCCATTTTCTCATTTAATGTTCCACTTATGACAATGAAATCATCCTCCAAAAGAATGACATGAAAAGATATGAAAGAGATGATTTTGTTCTTGTCATCCACGGTCTTGAAAATAAAATCAATGATGAGTAGCCTTGCACTTGGCAAGGTAAAATCTTTCAAAGACATATTTGGAATGTCAAGAAATAACCATCTCCTCACCTTCCAAGTTAGCTAAGGAGTCCATTAGAGAGTTCACTTCATTTTTGGAGCTTTTAAAGTCAAAACCACAATTTTTATACATTTCAAAAAGGCATTCCTCAAGAGGGTCATTGGAGATAATAGAAGGAAGGCCCTCTTCAACAAGTTCCTCCTCCTTCTCTCTTACCTCAAGTGTGGTCAACATCTCCTCACTCTCCAAAGTAGCCATGTCATAGATAAAGTCATAATCAAAATAAGGGAAGTCGTCATTAATCATGTTATGCTCTTTTGGATTAGCCACTAACTCATTTGCCACTTCCTCCTCTATACAAGATAGAGTGCTAGGCATTACCTCACTTGTTTCATTTTCCTCTTCACTTTCGCCATCCTCATCTATATACATTAAAGTTCTTGCCATTTTTTCATTTGCCTCTTCCTCCTCCTCTTGACGAGAAAGAATACTTGCAATTTGCTCAACTTGAGCTTCTAACTTGGCTAAAGTTTGAGAATGAGAATTAATAAGTGGAGCTTGTGAAATATGCAAATCAAGTAAAGCTAATACTTTTTCTTCAAATCCGGGTGAATACTTAGAAGGTGGTGGAGTTGGTTCATCATAAAATGGTGAGGAAGGGTAATAATCATAAAAAGGAATAAATGAGTGATCAAGTCCATAATAAGATGATGCATGAAATGAATTGGACTTAATCTCATAAGGATTAAAATATGATGGAGCAGCATAAGGTGAAGGGATATAATTTTCCCCCAAACTTGGATAAAACAATTCCTCCATTCATAATTAAAACCCAGATGCAACAAATAATGGCCTCAACAAGGACCTATGCTTGGACAAAGATAAAGTAATATAATAAGCCTCAACAAGGGCTATCACAAGTATGCAAAGAAATGAAACAATTAAAATACAAAAGTTCCAAGAATTGCTCACAACGGTCCTTAAGCAACTTTAAATTTTAATATTAGCTTTAATCTCCAATTATTACTTCAAGTTCCAAAGTTTTGCCTTCCTTGTAGTCAAGTACCTAATTGAACAAATAATAATGAGAACAAGAGAAAAAAATATACAATGAAAAATAAAATAAAAATAGAAGCAATCGAATGAACACTATTGTCTAGTTTAATTCCAACAAAACCGTCAATCCCCGGCAACGGTGCCAAAATTTGACGATGTAAGCCGTTCCTACACGCCAAAATGATGCAGTGAATGTGCGGTTCAAGAAAAGCTTTTTGGGTCAAGTTTAAATTTATAAAAACCACTACCAACACTACTAGTAACGTAGTAAGAGTGAGTAGGGATCGTCCCAAGGGATTATACGTGTTGGAATTTAACTTCAACTCTAGCGTATCACAAGATTGCAAAGAGAGAAAGATTGGTTTGATTAAACTAAGGTGCAATGAAATTAAAATGCAAGTAAAGTAAACTAGTTAGAGATAGGGATTTAAGAAATATGAAGAGAGGATTTAGCGTGTTGGAATCGCCATTAAGCTCGTGTAATTAACCACTTGCTTTCTATTAATAGGGAATACATTGTTATGAACGAAATACGACTACCAATTGCAATATTAAGCATGAACCATCTAATTTATGTATGAATTGTCTACCTAAACTAAGTGAAGCATAAACCATCAATTTTAAGCATAACCCATCTAAGTAGCAACAATTGTAACATACATCAATCTAGAGAATCATGGAATTTGCAATATTAAGCATGGACCATCTAATTTATGTATGAATTTTCTACCTAAACTAAGTGTAGCACAACCCATCAATTTTAAGCATGACCCATCTAAGTAGCAACAATTTTAGTACACATCAATCTAGAGAATCATGGAATTTGCAATAATAAGCCATAGAATATCTAAGCAAGCATGGATTGTTTACCTACCTACAAGCATGAATTAAATTGTAGAACAACCCATCAAATATAAGTATAAACCATCAAATTAATTGATAAACCCATTCAATGAAAACCCATGCTTCGCCATCACTAAATCCTTAATTAATCATACATAGATATGCAACCAACATAGAGAATTTAGTGTAGAGATTAATTCCCAAATAATCACATATAAGATAATATGTAATCAAATAGAGAATCAATAGGAAGAATTAATCCATATGAATCATGTAAGAAATAATTCCTGATTTAATCACACACAGACATGTAAACAAACTGGAGAATTAATAAGAATAATTAAACCGTAGAAATTATAGAAATATACCAAGATTCATTAAATTCACAAGGCTAGAGCACTAATCACAACAATATATATAAATCCCCAAAAATAGAAATACAAGGGTTTAGATTACACAAAACTTAGGGCTATCCAAGCCCTAAGTATAGATCTAGCCAATCATGGAGGAGGTAGATGTGGTCATGGAATCAAGCTCCAAATATGGCTCCATCTTCTTCTTCCTCTTCTTTGAAGCACTAGTTTTCTTCTAACCCTAATCTCTAACTTTGCTAGAGAGAGAAATAAAAAATACAATGTAAAAAATAAAAAGATAAAAAGCGTATTTATAAATCGGTCTCTTCCCTTTATATAGAAAGTCCTTTTCTTAGTCACTAAGTCAGGAATATAGCCCTAAAAATATCTAATCCCGTACTATATGATAGGTGGACTTTTGGGCGTGCACGGAATAAGACAGCTCGCTACCAGCAATGTTCGATCGATCAGAGAAAAAGTTGGATCGATCAGAGAAGTTGGATCGATCAGACAAAAAGTTGGATCGATCAAAGAAGTTGGATCGATCAAAGAAAAAGTTGGATCGATCAAAGAAGTTGGATCGATCAAATAAAAAGTTGGATCGATTCAACTTGGTAGTTTTTCAGCATTGGACTCCTTTTGCTCCAAATCAGCCTCTTTTTGCTCCAGATCATCACTAAGACTTAGTTTGACTCCAAAAAGGCCTTAACAATCCATTTTTAGCCCATTTTAACATTATTGACCTGAAATAGACAAAAACACAAATAAGTACTAAAACGGGTAAATAAGATAGATAAAGGTCCTAAAATACTCAAGTTTAAGGGGTTTAAAAGTGTACTTTTCAGCGCTCATCACTCGCTGCCAGCACATTTTCAATCGATCCAACTTTTCTTCGATTGATCAGAGTTGGTTCGATCGATCAGAGTTCGATTGATCTCACTTTTCTCTGATTGATCTCATTTTTTTCCAATTGATCTCACTTTTGTAATCGATAAAAGTATTGGTCTATTGACTAATATGACCAACATAGAGTATTGGTCTATGGACTAATATGACCAGCATAGAGTATTGGTCTTTGGACTAATATGGACTAATATAACCAGGTCATAGTTAATCGATTTTCTTTTAGTATGTTTGCAAGTGGACTGAATGGACTAGTCATGATAAATCTGAAAATAAAAGCATTCATATAATAAATAAAGTGAATAAAATAATCATGCAAAATAAAATAATTAATTAATTATGGGTCCCTCAACCACATTGCATGAAAAATCGGACAATCAATATGCCAATAACTTATCCGGTTGGCGGAATTCATTATTACTTATTGACGAGAAAAACTCATTATTTCCATATCTCTTTAGACAATGCCTTATCTATATATGAAATAATTCCTGATTAAGTTTAGCCTTTCTAAAATCACCTAGTATAGACCACTCCGTTGGGGAGCTAATACTATTGATTTTAGATTGAGTGTATAACGTAATTAGTGCTCTAACAAAAAAAACAAATATTAAATATATTGCCATTATTAGCTTAGACTCTTTAAATCATGCGTAGGGCCTTATTTTTAAAGATCTAACTATAATGGTCATTTAATAAATATACTTTCGTGAGACAACCATTCTTGTAATCTAGACTCTTTAAATCATGCGTGGGGCTTTATTTTTAAAGATCTAATCACAATGGTTATAATTACAAAGGCCATAGGATAATGTATAAAAATCTCCACTCCCACTCAATTTTTAATTATAAATAACTAAGGTTTTTTATTCATGATTTAATGAATGCAAAACGCCTTGATTTTAATCCAATTAAATTTAGAAAATATCTGGATTTTAAATGATTTACTAATATTTAATTTGAGGCATTCTTTTAAAACAATTTACAAAAATAATTTTTCGTTTCCCAATAAATGCCCTCAAATTAATTACCAATCAAATCCAATTTATCTTTATAATTTTATTAATATAAATCAAGTCATTTAGATAAAAAAATCATAGATCTAATGCATGAATAATAATAATCAGTATTAAATTATTACATACATCACATAAATAATTAAACCATAGACAGAAGCAATTTAAATGGCCAATGGATTCAGCTTTTAACATTTAAATACTATTCTTGCTGTATGGGCATCCTTCAACAGTCTGTAAATCCCTATAGGAAGCTGGTACACGTTAGGAGAAATAAAACACTACTTGAAACGCGCCCGAAGGGCCCCACACGCGCTCGCACGCGCCTGGGGAATGCAACAGGGAAAGGCACGTGCCCCTACACGCTGGCACGCGCTTGAGGCGCATTGTAGTGTGTGGGATGCGCCGGGACGAGCCTCCACGCGCGTGGAGGATAAATGGCTTTAGCTGGCGTGTGAATCTCACGCGCCAGATGTTCTTCAAGCTGCAGCTCCTGGTGCGTGTTCCTCACGCGCCAGGCTCACCCTTGGTGCGAAGCACCATATCCCAGCCTCCTTCGACACCTCTTCTCGCCGCCGGTGATGCTCCGGCCACCGGAAAAACGCCGAAATATTCCAGAAAAATATGAAAAAATCCCAGAAAATTAAATTAAGCCTAAAAAAATTCTAGAAAAATTCTGAAAAATTCGAAAAAAATTCCAAAAAATTACTGAAGCATAATTTAACCCTTTCAGACCCTCTTGAAGCTTCATAGCATCCTTTGATGAAGATTACATAGCTTTAATAAATATTTACAATTTGAAATACAATGAAAAAAATTAAATTACATCATTGAATTTTCAAACGGCTAAATCAAAGCCTTAATTGCATTCATCCAAAGATAAAATTATATTCAATATACCTATAAGCTTCATCCATGGCCCAAATACACATCATCATCCATTCACAATTATACATATATCGTCATGTATCAATATATATCAACATAATAAATCATACATCAACATACATCAATAAATACATATATGTATAAATAATTTGGATCCATGAAGATGATTTTGATAAACACATGATCTCTAGTAATGAATTAAACCATGCTCTGATACCACTGTTGGGAAACGTGCAAGTTTTTAAAAACTTTTGAGGGATTTGCAAACATAGATCTTGATTCATCACATAGGGACAAGTTTTATGCAAAAATAAATAAAAGATGATGTATCATTCAATAAACAGATTGAATTCTTACATCAAAGGTCTGAGTAAACCTTTTAATCTTTTCTCTAAAGTGAATGTTCTCACTTATTATAGATCCCTTAGCAAGATCCTTTCTCTTTTGTCTTGATTATAATTTTCCCTTTAGGAATCACCAATATGCCTTGATGAATAACCTTGGAATTAAGGTTTGTGGTAGCCTCCTTTAGAAGAGAAAACAAACCCTAAAAACTAGAGAGAGAAAGTATATTCCTTTTTCTTATTCTAAAGCCACCCCTAAAATATACATGGACCCATGTATATATAGGTAAAATAAAAATAAAAAAAAGGAAACAATAAATCATTCTCCATCTCTAAATCAAATTTCTCAATTCTAATAGGACTCCAATATCAACTTGGGCTATTGGTGAGAATCCTTTGGGCTTACTATTTTCTTGACTCCTATTAATTAATAATTAGTCCAGTCCATTAAACCATGGACCCAATTCAATTAATTCATAAATTAATTTCTACTCCACTAAAAGAAATTAATTGCACTCCAAGTAAATAATTAATAACCTCTAAGTCAATGTTGCACTTTGACCCTTCTATGTATAATTATTTATCAGATAATTAAAGTGTAATAACCCAGTCATTTTTCTTCCTTTCCTTTTTCTCAAATTTTTACGGATATTTTTTTTTCGTTGTCTTTTCTTTTCTGTGTTCGGTTTTTCATTACTTGATGTCGTCACGAGTGCTCTGGAATGATGTCTGAGACTCTCTTCCATGGATTGACAACTTCTTTTGAGGATTGTGTCATTTTCACATTTTTTATTTTCCGGACACTATTCACTTTTCGTCTTTTTCTTGTTTATCATTTTTCATTGCACAACGTCACTTTTTGTGTTCGGATTTGATTCCGGTTTTGCATACATCCACGATATTTAAATTCCATGCAATGTGTATTTTTACTTTATTAGAAAAGCATGCTAAGTGTTTACTTTCTTGTAAAGGATACGGATGCAGACTTTATTGTAATTATTCTTAACTTGTGGGGTTTTAGTATAATTAAATAAAGTAATTATTTTTAGTCTTAGGGACCATTTTGTAATTTAATTTGGAAGATATTTTCTAAAATGACCTTTTTGCAATTTTTGAAAAATATGACAAGTGTCACATTCTCATGGTGCCACTTGTTGGCTTTGGGGTAGAGTGACTTGGGAGCATGATCTCTTGACATTTGGAGGGTGGAGATTCACCCACTTGTTGGCCTAGGATTGGTGCACTTGTTAACTTAGATGATTAACAAGTGTAGGCTTGAGATTAAGCCTAGAAAGAAACCTTGGATTTGTGACAAGTGTAGGTTCACAATTAAGTCTTGCAATTATTTTTGGGCCACTTTGGGATTATGGTTTTAAAGAAGGGTTTCTTGTGCAATTGACCAAACTTGTGTGTGTTGACCATGGTGTAAGATCACATAGTGAGTGGAGGATTTCTATTTCCTCCACTCACACTTCATTCATTGTTTTCATTATCTTCCTCACCAAAAACCCTAGCCTCCATGGATGAAGCTTAAAGCCTTAAGCTTTGACTTTGATTTTTGAAAGTCTTCCATTGATTTCCAAGCTTCACCTTCGGAATACTTTTTGTTCCCCTCATCCTCCTCTTCATAACCCTTGAAGGGTTTGCCATTTTGTGTTGATTTGCCTTGGATTCAAAAGGAACAATCCTCTTGTGAGGTAGGGGGTGTTATAATTTATTACCTAAGGATATTTCTTACTTTTTTAGTGATATATAAGTTGGATGCATGTCTTTTGTTGATTTGAGAAATTAATGATTTATCATAACTTGGATGTAACTCATTTTAGACTTGGTATATGGCATGACCATGACATGATCTTTGATATATATTAAATTAGAATGATTTAAATGAGTTTTCAAATCTAGAGATTAAATGAATTTAATTTGATTTAAATTCTAGTTAATTGTGTTTTTCTTGTATTCCATTTTTGACTTGATATATGGTATGACTATGACTTAGTGCTTGATATATATTAATTTGAGATCATTTGAACAACTTTTGAAATCTAGAGATTTAATTGATTTAAATTAATTAAATTCTATTTGATGATATCTTGCTCATCTTGCACTTTGATTTGATATATATAAAGACCATGATATGTTGCTTAACATATATATTAATTTGAGGTTATTTGAAATCTTGAGAATTTAATCATTTTGTTTAATGAAATTCTATCTAGTGGCTCTATGGATCTATTTGTATTTTAGAAATTGTTTCTATATTCAAATCATGGAGTTGGACTTGTTGTGTATTCACTTGGTTATGTGTTGAGCAATTGATAACAATGTTGTTATATTTATATTCATGAGGACTTGTTTTCTTTATGGAATAAATTGTTGCCTTGTGTAATGAATTGCACACTTCATGATTGACATTATGGATGTCATTTTAGAATTGAAACTCTAAGGCATGGATTGTGTGGTTTCAACCTACTTGCGCACGGAAAGTGTTTTCATGCATTATATAATTTATGTATAAGTTGTGAACTTATTTGGATTATTTTTGGAGTCTCAGGACATTGTTGTTACAAGTGACATGGCTAGAGTTTCGCTCTAGTACGGGAGGTATGATGTAATGACCCGGTCATTTTCTTCCTTTTCCCTTTTTCCTCAAATTTTGTGGATTAATTTTTTGCAGTGTCTTTTCTCTTCTATGGATGGTTTTTCGTCGCTTAGTGTCATCTCAAGTGCTTAGAATTGGTTTTTGAGACTCTTTCTTGTGAATTGACAACTTCCTTTGAGGACCGAGTCATTTTCGCATTTTTCGTTTTTGGACACTATGCGCTATTTCATCTTTTCCCTATTCTGTCATTTTCCCAATTTCGTCTTATCTCCGTTTGTTAGTTTTTGGCACAACCTCACTTCTTGTGCTCGGAGTTGGTTTTTGACTTCACGTATCCTTATCGTGAGTGGTTTCCACGAAATACGTATCTTTACTTTTGCAAGAAAGTACTCTGGTTGCTCTCGGTGCCCATGGGGTCATGGATGCATAAATCTTTGGAATTAATTTCATTTCTTGGGGTGCTTTTCATAAATATCTTTTGAAGATATTTTATTTCAGGGGCATCTAAGAAAATATCTTTTGGAAGATATTTTCATTCCGGGGTAGTTTCGCAGTTAACCCTTTTTGTAGGGGCTATTATGTAATTAACGAAAGTTATTGCAAAATGTCTCATCTGGAGCCTGGATCCTCGTACGGGATTCATTTTCACTTTTTGTTGACTTGTAAATTCATAGAATTCCGTTCTGGTCATTTTTCTCCAGTTTCAGAGTTTCTGGACCCGGTTGCCGTCGAACTTGTTCGGGGCATAACTTTCTATTCGGGACTCAGTTTTCAATGTTGTTTCTTCCGTTGTTCATATTTTCTCATTTTGAATCTTTTTCATTCACAAAGTTTTTCCATTTGAATGCGTTTTCTCAAAATCCCCTTTTTCGGACCCGGCGAGGCCCTTTCGGGGCACTTTTTGTGATTTACTATAAATAGGTGCCTTAAAGAAGAAAAATCAAATTTCCTTCTTCTTCTTCCTCCTCTCCTTGCACGACCAAAGGCAGCCATGGATGCCCATGGAGCTGCCATCTTCTCTCTCCTCCTTTAACCTACTTTTCCTAAGTGAAAATCCTTCGGCTTTTGCATTTGTTGCTCGCCTTGTCGTGCTCTACCATTACCCCTTATTAGAAACCATTTCTGACCAAATTTTGAGTTTGGGATTTAGGCCAAGTTTGGATTTTCATGGGCTTCTTGGAGATTCATATAGATCGTGTTATCCCCGACAATACCTGGGAGTTTCGTCGGATTCGGAGCCGTTTCAATTCGGTAGGGATTTCAGACTTTCATCTCAAATTGAGGTAGGGGGTGTCTTAGGATTATATTTGTGTTGTATTGATGATTATATGAGCATATACAATTTGTGAGCATGTTTTGTTCAAGATTTAGAATTTAATTTAATTAATTTCTATATTTGAGATTTAGTTCATAAGGTTGTGTATATAATTTGGAATTAAATTGTGGCATGCTAGGAAATTAAGTTTTAGTATGTTGATTAACATATATTAAATTTGGGGTATTTGGGTAAGAATTATAAAATTTATTTAATATTTATTTTTTGTGAAAGTTTAATTCACATGGTTGTATCAAGCATGAAATCAAGTTGTAATGTGGTATTTAAATAGGTCTTGGCATGTTCTCTAACATAGATTAAATTGAGGGCATTTGGAATTATTTAAAAATCTAGAGGAAATTAATTTATTAGTTTGATTAATTTTGTTTTAAGTGCTTTAATTACTTAAATTGTCATTTGATGTTATCTATGTGATGACCATGACATGTCCTTCAATATATATTAAATTGAGGTTATTTGAGATTAACTTGGAATTTAGAGAATTTAACTATTTATGTCTAATTAAATTCTATTTTATTACTCTATGGATTTAATTGCATTTTGGAAGTTGTTTTTATATTTAAATTATGGATTTGGATTTGGTGTATGTTCACTTGATTACTTTTGAGTATTGGATAACATAGTTGTTACTTTTACATTCATGAGAATATGTTTTTCCTTATTGAATATATTGTTGTTATGTGTAAGGAATTGCACACTTTGTATTTGACATCTTTTATGCTATAGTAATTGTAGACTTTGAGCATGTATAGTATATGTTTCCAAAATTGGGTTGTGCTTAGTAAATGGTTGATATCTTGTATATACATGTTGATATATCTATATACATTGTTGCATAATTTGTTGATTTTGGAAACTTGGGGATGTCGTTGTTGGCTACGGCTAGGACTTGGTTCTAGTACGGGGGATTGTCCCTCTATATAGTCTAGTGTGCACATAGGGAGGTTACCCATGGACTAGTAACCCTAAAGTAACTATGTTGTCAGTCTGATCCGGCGTGACGTTCGAGTATTCACTTTGTTTGATTTCGTATTTCATTTCAAGTTGATAACTAGATGATATCGTAACTTGTGGTTCCTTATTTGATTTCCTATTTTGAGCTTAAGATGTAACTTTGTGAAAGCATGCTTTGTGCATTGTATTGGAAGTTCCATTGTCGGTTAAATTGCATTGATATCATAAATTGTATTTTGATGTTCAAATGTAGTTTAGGAATGATCCTATAGATTCATTTTGAACATAGACGTTAGGTGGAATGACCCACTCTTGTTGTTTTCGTATCTTGGGTTTCAAGTTAAAGACTTTGAAAATCTATATCTTGTTGCTTTGTATAACATGTTTCCATGTTGTTTGAATTGCATGAACAATGTGATTATGCTAGAAATGATCTAGGTAGCTTAGGATGCTCCCTGAGTCTCACTTGACATAGACGTTAGGTGGCATGAGCCCCTTTAACATGTTTCACCCTAAGGTGATAAAACTGTAAACCACTAGGTCGATGCATGCTCATCTCCTACGAGTAGCTTTATGTTACTCACCCCTACGTTACTGAGGTATATTTCAGGTACAAGACTCAAGACTTGAAGATTTCATTGCCTTTGATCGTTTGGTAGCTTTATGTATCAAACTTGTATTCTTTGATTTTACGTATGTAAAGTGTACATAAGTACACTCCTTTTAATGCATTTGACATGTAGGACATGAGGCCAAGGGCCAAGCAAGTTTATATTTGCACTTGTATTCAATTGGTGCCATATTTTGCTTGAAAATGTATTTTTATAAACTATGGAGGCTTTGTATGCTAAAACTTGTTAATGGAATGTAAAGAGGCTTTAGGCCATGTTGGTACATTTATTTTATCATATTGCATGCACTTTCATACTCACTTTGGCAAACAATGCCATCCTTGATGAAACAAAAACTCTAAGTAGCATTTTTAGGGAGTTTTACCCTATTCTGTTCCAGGGGCATTCGGGTACTTCACAATCTGTTTTTTCCATTTTTCCTTACAAGTCCCATAGAAAACTCAATTTTGAGGGGGGTTTTTTCTTTGTGTTTTTCCAGAAAATGCCATCTTGGCCCTCAAAAATCCATATTTGTCCGAAAAATCCTTACTGCCAGGTTTTGCAGATTTTTAGTGCAAATGTACTTGGTACTATTCATCGACTTTTTTTTTGAAAAGTGTGACGACCGATCTGAAACTTTCGAGGGTCTTGTGGGTGTATTTTAAGATTGCATTTTCAATTTAGGTAATTTAAAAACCTCCCGAAGCCCTATTTCCTTCTTTGGGCAGCAGCTCGGAGAAATTTTTGCCCCCTTGACCAGATTTTCTTGGGGGCATTCTGGGCATTTTACAATGCATTTTTTTTTTTTGTTTCCGTCCACGATTGGGGTAGGAAACTTGATTTTAGGGGGGGTTTCTTCTTTGAGTTTTTCCAGAAAAGTCCATTTAGATTCCCGTTTTTACTCTCAGTTGCAGCAGTAGTGGGTTGACGGCACTGTAGCTGTCACGACCTTCGTCGGGCCGCCGCGACGTCGATTTTGTT
This sequence comes from Cornus florida, assembly GCF_030987335.1. Classification (NCBI taxonomy): domain Eukaryota; kingdom Viridiplantae; phylum Streptophyta; class Magnoliopsida; order Cornales; family Cornaceae; genus Cornus; species Cornus florida. The sequence goes on from NW_026775580.1 coordinate 36,667,580, forward strand.
TTTGATCTTTCTCCCTCATCCGGACTCCAAATCAAGTGATTTTTTTTTAAAAATTCATTAATTTTTTATTGTCTATCCAATGGCGTACTCGGTTGCACCCAGATATTTCTGAATAATTACTAGTTTACCCCTTTTAGCTTTATTACTCGTTTTTCTTTGTTTTGTCGTTTCTCCTCCGTCCGGAATCCGAATAATGAAATTCTTGAGTCCATCATGATTATTTTTTCATTGTCTTCCCAATGGTATACTCGATAGCACTTGAATCCACTTTTTTGTAAAATGACCATTTTGCCCCTAGGTTCCTTTTTGTCCGTTTTTGAAACGACACTTCCTCATTTGTTTTCCATTGGGTTCCATGACCTCATTGAGGGTCACATTAGTGTCTTAGAGATGCATTATATCTCTAGAGACCGTTGTTTCACCTTTCGCTTCCGCATTTCGGGTCCGTTATCGGGTCATCTTTTGGTCATCACTGATGCATCGGGTTTACAAAACTTGGGCCGTCACATATGAGTTCTCCCCAATTGAGATAGTGCACACTTAGGGTGGTCTTCCCTATGGGTTAATGCCCAGAATAACCGTTGAGGTCTCGGTAGAATTCCGAGCTTAGATGTCCAAGTCTTTCACTATTTGATTTCGCATTCAATTCCAAGTTGACAATCATATTTAGTTGTGACTTGTGGTTTTGGTTATTGGCGATTTTGCTGTTGTTAAGTACATCTGAGCTTTATGATTTTAATGAATCATGGTAAATTTTGATGTTATTAAGTACATCCGAGCTTTACGATTTCAATGAATCATGGTAAATTTTGATGTTGTTAAGTACATCTATGCTAAATTGTTATATTTAGTTGATCTTGCACTTTTAGATTTTAAGTTGATAACTTTGAGAATCTATGTCTTGATGCATTGTATTAGAAGTTCTAATTATGCTAAATGGTTATATTTAGTTGTGCTCGTACCTTAGATTTCAAGTTGATAACTTTGGGAACCTTTATCGTGTTGCTTGTATAGCGTGCTCTTATGTCGTTTGGAATTGCATGAAGCATGTGATGTATGCTAGAAATGTTCTAAGGTAGCTTAGGATGCTCTCAGAGTCTAACCTTTGACATAGACGTTAGGTAGCATGACCATTTTGAATTGTTTCAAGTCAATGTAAAAATATCTAAAGAAATCGAGTCATGCATGCTCATTCTTTACGAGTAAACTTGTTTACTCACCCTGAAGTTACTGGGGGGTTGTTTCAGGTACGAAGACTTGGTTCGTGATGTTCATCATTGCTTGGATGATTGTAGACTTGAAGGCTTTTAGTTCTTGTAAATGTTGGCTTGGAATGCCACTTATAGCCTTTTATGTCAAAATGTGTATATTTGATTCCATGTATGTAATGTATACATGAGTACACTCTTTACAATGTATTTGACATGTATGAAATGAGGCTGGAGGCCAATGACATGTAATTTGTATCCTATGTGATTTTTGATTTTATTGAATATTATGAAAATATTGAGATATTGCTTCACCACGTTCGCATTGGGTGTGGGAATTCTATTTTGATTCTTCCATAGGGTCTCTTTAATCATGTATGAAGGGTGGCCAATGGCCAAATGGTATTTTGAAACCATTTCATTGTTTTGAATTCTGAGTTTTCATTCCAAGTTCCATTTTTGTCATTTTGGCCGTTGGGGGTTCGGATTTTGCATCGGTTGTATTTTTAAGTCATGGACCATTGTAGCGCATCTAAATAGGAAATATATGTTTGCGTGCATGGTCATTTCCAGGTAAAACCTCATCCTTTGTGATTTGAGCCTTATATGGACTCATTTTGCGTTTTTTTTGCATAATCTGATCTAGGGGCATTCTTGACTTTTCAATGCAGTTTTATTTTCTTCTTTCAACATGGTTGAATAGAAAGCATGATTTTAGGGGGGGTTTTTTCTTTGTGTTTTTTCATAAAATGTCGTCTTGGTACCGGAAATCGTTCACGAAGTTCAGCTTTCAGTTTTGCATTTAGCAGCTTTTTGGACCCTCATGACCTGATATCATGGTGGGGCATTTTGTGCATCTTAAATTGAGTATTTTTCGATTCCTTTTGCTTTATCACATAGAAAACTCAATTTTGAGGGGGGTTTCGTCTTTGTGTTTTTCCAAAAAATGTCGTCTTGGCCCTCAAAAATCCATTTTTTGATGAAAAACCCTTGCTGCCAGGTTTTTGGGTTGAGTATTCTGGTTTTGCTCATCTAACCGGTTAGATGGGGTCATCTAAATGGTTAGATGTGCTTGGGCAGTGTTGTTGTCATATTTTTTGGCCTTCTAACCGGTTAGAATGGTGTGGTAACTGGTTAGATGTTCTAAGGTTGACTCCTTTTGACCTTTTTGCCCCTTCTTCTTCCGTTAGTCATATCTTCTTCATCCGGACTCCAAATCAAGTGAACTTTTTTTTAAACTTGATTAATTTTTTGTTGTATTTCCTATGGTGTGCTTAGTGGCACCCAATTTTATGTTTGAAATGACCATTTTGCCTCTAGGTTCATTCTTGTCCGTTTTTAAAACGCCGCTTCCGCATTTGTTTCCTTTGGGTTCCGTGACCTCATTGAGTGTCACATTGGTGTCTTAGAGGTGTGTTATATCTTTAGAGACCATTGTTTCATCTTTTGCTTCCTCATTCTGGATCCAGTTCGGGTCATTACAGGACACACTGGGTTGAAAAATCCAGGGTCGTCACAGGTGGTATTGGAGCTCCTTGGTTTGAATACCTTAGATGACAGGTTTTGGGTGCATATCATGCTTATGTTGTCATGCTCTATGTGCTTATATGCTTCATGATAACATGTTTTAGTTTGATAACATGTTTATATGCCTATGTTCTATATGCGACATGTCATTTGTTTAGCATGATTTAATTCTTTTGTAAAGAGCATGACATATGATGTATGCTAGATTAGATTCGTATATGCATAACTATGTTGCATATTTGGCATGACACTGGATTGGTCATTGAGGCATGAGTTGAGGTTGATGGTGATTGTAGTCACAGTTTCGTGATAGTATATGTTGTTGTCGACCTAGCATTGGTTTTGAGGTAGGTGGTAAGTCACCTTTTATTTAGACTCTCGTGAGGTGAGTCAGTTGGCGTTGCCGTAGTGTTGGATTTATCGGTTTTGGGCCATGATGAGGTTATGGACCTCTTAGAATCATTGGTTCTTCAGGATGATTCCTTTGGGATTGCAATTTTAGTGGGCGGGTACGTTTGTGGGCGGGTGCATGGCACTGTTATGCTACCGTACTGGCGAGCTACAAGTGCAGTTTGGATGGAATCAAAGTTGGTTTTGTTTTGATAGGCATTGTCCTTTTGATCGATGATGATGATGGTTGTTTTGGAGATCGGTCGTAGTGATTGATTAGATTGTTGTTGGTATGGCTATAGTTGCCATTTTCTTTGAGTTCTCCTTGCATGATGACGCTTTTGGGATCAAGTCGATTGATTGATATTTCGGGTGGTGAGAGCATTGTATTGTTAGTGTCAATTGTAATGTCACCTCTAGATTCGGAGATGGATTATTTGAGTCTTACCATTGTGGTAAGGGCTCACGTTTGTTTTGAGACAAGTTGTAGTCGCATTAGTTTTTGGAGTCAGTTTATAGCTAGGACTGATCTTTCCTTTTACTTAGACACTCTAGGACATAATGTCTATAGGACTCATTATTACATCATTTTTATCTTCTGCAGTTTTGTTTACTACTATATTAGTAGTGTAAATCATGATATTGTGATGCATTAGTAGATGGAAGTGTGTCCACATTGACTTCTTGTTGTGTGGCATTAGCATGCCTTCTTTATATGCTTAGAGATGCCATGTTGTTACTATGCTTTAATGACATACTTTTATGGTACGTGGAGACGTGCCGCATGTACCTTTGATTTTATCTATATGAGTAGATTTACCTTCTTGGTAGTTGCATTTCTCTGTTATTTGCATGACTTCCACATTTGATTTTCCCTTTTGTTTTCTTCAGTCGCACGTTGTTTGTGTGCCAGTTTCTACAATGGTTTCGTCGTGAAATTCCTTATAGAGGTATTCTCCTCTTTTTCTTGGTTTGAGTAAGGGACTTCACAAGGAGTGAGTCTTTTCTCTTCGTTGCGTTGTGTACAGCTTTAAGGTTGGCTGGCCCGTAAGGATTACCATCGTTATTTTGAGTCCTTAGTGAGGATTTGGTTGATTTTGTTCGACTTACCTCCATGTAGGGGGTGAAGTCTTCAACCTTATTGTCTTTCCTTTGGAGATAGAGTCGTGGTGTTGTCCTTCTTAGGACTGGTGATTCCCTTCCTTTCATATCTTCCCTTGGGAAGTTTTTGCCGTGGTTGTTGACAAAATTGAGGTGCTCAAAGTGAGTGGATTGGTGTGAGATCATTTTTTTTAGGGGACTTGTGTCCATATCATTGAGGATTTGTTTGATTCATGAGGTGAGCTCGATGCTCTTTTGAGAATATTCTTTGGAGACTTGTTTCCATTTTGAAGATCTTGATGTGGTTGACTCTTAAGAGGAGTTTTGAAGGATCATTGTTGGATATGGCTTGTTTGTGGAGTTTCTCATCCTAGTTATGACTAGGCATAGTTTTGAGGAATTGTTGTTCCAGTGGTTGTTTATGGATTGGAATTGAGGAATTTTGATTTAGCTTGGTGGTGCCAAGCACGGTTTTGAGAGACTCATTTTGTGATTTTGGTTGTCAAGATTTTGTTATGTGTGCCACATGGTGAACTTGTATTTCGAGGATCTAGTTATCCGTGATAGGGATGTGGATCTAATGTTTGATTACGATGTGATCTTATAGTTGATCTGTTTCAGGGACATATGAAGGACTTTCGATGAAATGTCTTGTAGTGAGGTTCGTTTTGGATTTCTGGAGGTTTTGATTTGCTTTTCAGGCTTTGGATTCGTGATCGATGTTGTTGATAGTAGTGTTTTGAGACATTGGAGATGTTAGTTTTACTGTATTGAGGATTTTGGGCCTTAAGCATAATGATGCCTATGACATTGTTATCAGAGTTTGGGATTGGCCGGGATGGTCCGGAATGTCTTTGGACCATATTCCAATTGCGACATTGGTGTCATTGGTATCGAGAGGTTCATGGGTAGACCTAGTGGGGGGCAGGTTATGAACTAGTGCCTTATATTATCATGCTACCGTACAAAGTTGTGTGTTGTGGGCGAGTGCTAGTTGCCGTCGATACTACCTTACTGACGAGTAAGTGTGGGCAGGCACTGTGCACTATTTTTGCTACCGCACATTTGAGTACGTCGTGGGTGGTCGCTATTCGTACTGTCATGTCGTCTTTGTTCGGTACCCTGATTTAATACGTCATTATCTTAGAGTTCTTTTGGTGGTTGTTTTTTGGTCCGTATGATGGTTTGTTAGGAGGGATGCTTACGGTTGTGGTCTTCCGTTCTTTTGTTTGACCTTAGATTCTGTGTGTGAGTTTCGACTTGTGGTGTGGCCGTATGGTCACTTTTCTTTTGAGGGGTTGTCCTGTCGTGAGCACGTGGGTGCGAATGACATTGGGTTGTACGTTGTCTTCCAGTTTTGGGATTGCTTTCGTAGCATGTTGTGTGGGATACTTGGAGATGTACTCCGTAGTTATCCAAGTTTCACATTTATGTCTTGTTGGGACTGGATTTCAGGGACGAAATCCCTTTAAGGTGGGAAGGTCGTAATGACTCAGTCATTTTTCTTCCTTTCATTTTTCTCAAATTTTTACGGATATTTTTTTTCCGTTGTCTTTTTTTTATGTTTGGTTTTTCGTCGCTTGATGTCATCACGAGTGCTCTAGAATGATTTCCGAGACTCTCTTCCATGGATTGACAACTTCCTTTAAGGATTGTGTCATTTCCACATTTTTTATTTTTCCGAACAATATTCACTTTTCATCTTTTTTCTCGTTTATCATTTTTCCTTGCACAACGTCACTTTTTGTGTTCGAATTTGATTCCGGTTTTGCATGCATCCACGATATTTAAATTCCATACAATGTGTATTTTTACTTTCCTAGAAAAGCATGGTAAGTGTTCACTTTCTTGTAAAGGATATAGATGCAGACTTTATTATAATTATTCTTAACTTGTAGGGTTTTAGTGTAATTAAATAAAGTAATTATTTTTCGTCTTAGGAACCATTTTGCAATTTAATTTTGAAGATATTTCCAAAAAGGACCTTTTTGTAATTTTTGAAAAATGTGACAAGTGTCACATTCTCATGGTGCCACTTGTTGGCTTTGGGGTGGAGTGACTTGGGAGCATGACCTCTTAACATTTGGAGGGTGGAGATTCACCCATTTGTTGACTTAGATGGTTGACAAGTGTAGGCTTGAGATTAAGCCTAGGAAGGAACCTTGGATTTGTGACAAGTGTAGGTTCACAATTAAGTCTTACAATTATTTTTGGGCCACTTTGGGATTATGGTTTTAAAAAAGGGTTTCTTGTGCAATTGACCAAACTTGTGTGTGTTGACTATGGTGTAAGATCATATAGTGAGCAGAGGATTTCTATTTTCACCACTCAAACTTCATTCATTGTTTTCATTATCTTCCTCACCAAAAACCCTAGCCTCCATGGATGAAGCTTAAAGCCTTAAGCTTTGACTTTGATTTTTGAAAGCCTTCCATTAATTTCCAAGCTTAACCTTGGGAATACTTTTTATTCCCCTCATCCTCCTCTTCATAACCCTTGAAGGGTTTGCCATTTTGTGTTGATTTGCCTTGGATTCAAGAGGAACAATCCTCTTATGAGGTAGGGGGTGTTATAATTTATTACCTAAGGATATTTCTTACTTTTGTAGTGATATATAAGTTGGATGCATGTCTTTTGTCGATTTGAGAAATTAATGATTTATCATACCTTGTATGTAACTCATTTTAGACTTGGTATATGGCATGACCATGACATGATCTTTGATATATATTAAATTGGAATGATTTAAATGAGTTTTCAAATCTAGAGATTAAATGAATTTAATTTGATTTAAATTCTAGTTAATTGTGTTTTGCTTGTATTCCATTTTTAACTTGATATATGGTATGACAATGACTTAGTGCTTGATATATATTAATTTGAGATCATTTGAACAACTTTTGAAATCTAGAGATTTAATTGATTTAAACTAATTAAATTCTATTTGATGATATCTTGCTCATCTTGCACTTTTGATTTCATACATATAATGACCATGATATGTTGCTTAACATATATTAATTTGAGGTTATTTGAAATCTAGAGAATTTAATCATTTTGTTTAATGAAATTCTATGTAGTGGCTCTATGGATCTATTTGTGTTTTAGAAATTGTTTCTATATTCAAATCATGGACTTTGACTTGTTGTGTATTCACTTGATTGTGTTTTGAGCAATTGATAACATTGTTGTTATATTTATATTCATGAGGACTTGTTTTCTTTATAGAATATATTGTTGCCTTGTACAATGAATTGCACACTTCGTGATTGACATTATGCATGTCATTTTAAAATTGAAACTCTAAGGCATGGATTGTGTGGTTTCAACCTACTTGCGCATGGAAGGTGTTTTCATGCATTATATAATTTATGTATAAGTTGTGAACTTATTTGGGTTATTTTTGGAGTCTTGGGACATTATTGTTACAAGTGACATGGCTAGAGTTTGGCTCTAGTGCAAGAGGTATGAGTTCTCCCCAATTGAGATAGTACGCACTTAGGGTGGTCTTCCCTGCAGGTTAATGTCCGGAATAACTGTTGAGATCTCAGCAGAATTTCGAGCTTAGATGTCCAAGTCTTCTACTATTTAATTTCGCATTCAATTCCAAGTAGACAATCATGTTTAATTGTGACTTGTGGTTTTGGTTATTAGCGATTTTGATGTTGTTAAGTACATCCAAGCTTTATGATTTCAATGAATCAAGGTAAATTTTGATGTTGTTAAGTACATCCGAGCTTTATGATTTCAATGAATCATGGTAAATTTTGATGTTGTTAAGTACATCTATGCTAAATTGTTATATTTAGTTGATCTCGCACTTTTAGATTTCAAGTTGATAACCTTGAGAATCTATGTCTTGATGCATTGTATTAGAAGTTCTAATTATGCTAAATGGAACCTTTATCGTGTTGCTTGTATAGCATGCTCTTATGTCGTTTGGAATTGCATTAAGGATGTGATGTATGCTAGAAATGTTCTAAGGTAGCTTATGATGCTCCCAGAGTCTAACCTTTGACATAGACGTTAGGTGGCATGACCTTTTTGAATTGTTTCAAGTCAATGTAAAAATCTCCAAAGAAATCGAGTCATGCATACTCATTCTCTATGAGTAAACTTACTTACTCACCCCGAAGTTACTGGGAAGTTGTTTCAGGTACGAAGATGTAATGACCTGGTCATTTTCTTCCTTTTCCCTTTTTCTTCAAATTTTGCGGATAAATATTTTTTTTTTCATTATCTTTTCCTTTTCGGGTTCGATTTCCCGCCTCTTAGTGCCGTCTCGAGTGCTCGAAAATGGTTTCTGAGACTATTTCCTTTGGATTGACAACTTCCTTTGAGGACCGAGTCATTTCCACATTTTTTTATTTTTTTGACACTATTCATTTTTCGTCTTTTCCTTATTTCGTCCTCTTCTCGTTTTTCACTTTTACTTGCATAACCTCATTTTTTGTGCTCGGATTTGATTTCGGTTTTGCATACGTTCATAATATTTAAATTTCATGACATCTACATTTTTACTTTTGTAGAAATGCATATTAAATGCTTACTTTCTTTGTAAAAGCCATGAAAACAAGACTTTTTGCAATTATTCATAACTTGAGGGATTTTGGGGTAATTAAGTAAAGTAATTATTTTTCGTCCTAGGGACCATTTTGCAAATTAAATTGGAAGATATTTTCAAAAGGACCTTTTTGTAATTTTCAGAAAATGTGACAAGTGTCACATTCCTATGGTGCCATTTGTTGATTTTGTGGTGGAACCACTTGGAGGCTTAATCTCGTGACACATGGAGGTTGGAGATTCACTCACTTGTTGTCCTAGGATTGGTGCACTTGTTGGCATGGATGGTTGACAAGTGTAGGGTTAATATTTAATCTTAGAAGCTTACTTGGATTCATGATAAGTGTATGACTCACCTTTAGTCTTGCATTAGTATGTGTGTGAGAGGTAGTGCAAGAGCACCTAGTGAGTGGAGAAGCCCACCAATTTGGCTTAGGGTTTACACATTTTAATTCATTCGTCACTTTCCTCTCAAGAACCCTAAGGAAGCCACCATTGGAGAAAAGCTTGACTAGTAGTTTTGACTTCATTTTTGGTGCCCTTTCACTCACCTTAGAACTTTGAACTTGGAATACTTTTTGTTCCCCTCATCCTCCTCTTCAAAACCCTTGAAGGATCTAGCCTAACTCCTAATTTTGCTTTGGTATCTAAAGATTCAATTCTGTAGTGAGGTATTGATCTATTATTTTGAAATATTTTTATGTCATTATTGAGTATTTTACATGCATGGAAGAGAATGACTTGTATTTTGCCCTTAAACTGTTTTAACTTGAAATTAATCTTATTAAATTAAATATAGAATATGAAAATATACTCAATTAGCTTTCATTTAGTTTTGGTTTCATATAATTTGGATTTAAAATGAATTAGTTATGAATTTTTGAAGTTGCAAGCTAGTTGCTGGAAATTTGAAGCTTTTCCTTTTTGGTTCGGAAATGAATTTTTTATATAGAGCTTTGTTACTTCAATTGACATGAAATTTTTACTGGAACTTTCTCCATGGGTTTTACACTACTCAGAATTTTTTCACGATTTTAGAGCATTTCTAACTTTTTTTAAAAATCCGAAACTATTTACTGTCCATGTTTTTATTGCAACTGGAAAACATATTTTTAGATGATTTATTTCACTAACCTTTTGACATTGGATCATAACTTAAATTTTCAGTTTTACACTATCATATGTTTACTTCCAAAATAAATTAGTTTTGCCCAATTTGGATGTCAAATGAATTTTTCATGAATTTTCTAAATTGGAAGCTACAGGCTAAAAATGTGTTTTCTGGGCAGAAATTGTTTCAAAGTTGTGGGGAAAAACTATTTCAATTGGGAAACTATTTTGTTAAACTAAATTGATATTATCAAATTACAGTGTTTAAGCTTTCATTGGGCTTTGGATTCATTCAATTTAGGTTAGAATTGAATTTTTTATGAATTTTACAAGTTGAAGGTAGCAAGCTGAAAAATCTGTTTTGCGGACCGAAAATTTGGGGCGATTTCATTTCGGTAGTAATTGGGATTTTCATTCCAATTGAGGTAAGGAATGTTTTAGGATTATTTGTGTGTTGTATTGTGTGTTTGCCATGATTATACAACATATATGTATGCCTTGTATCAAATCTAGAAAGTTAGTAATTTTTATTTCTTTGTATAAGATTTAAAATTTATGATGATGTATAACTTTGATTTGAATTGTAACATACTAGGAAATTATGCTTAGATATGTTAGTTTACATATATTAAATTTGGATCATTTGATTAAGAATTACAACTTTTATTTAATATTTATCTTTAGTGAAAGTTTAATTCACATGGTTGTATCAAGCATTAAATCAAGTTGTAATATGGTATTTAAATAGGCCTTCGCATGTTCTCTAACATAGATTAAATTGAGGGCATTTGGAATTGTTTAAAAATCTAGAGGAAATTAATTAATTAGCTTGATTAATTTTGTTTTAAGTGTTTTAATTACTTAACTTGTCATTTGATGTTATATAAATGATGACCATGACATGTTTTTCAATATATATTAAATTGAGGTTATTTGGATTAACTTGGAATTTATAGAATTTAGGATTTGGATTTGATGTGTGTTCACTTGATTACTTTTGAACATTGGATAACATAGTTGTTACTTTTATATTCATGTGAATATGTTTTTCCTTATTGAATATATTGTTGCTATGTGTAAGGAATTACACACTTTGTATTTAACATCTTACATGCCATAGTAGTTGTGAATTTTGAGCATGTATTGTATAAGTTTCCAAAATTTGGATTGTGCTTGATAAATAGTTGATATCTTGTATATACATGTTGATATATATACGTTGTTGCACAATTTGTTGATTTTGGAAACTTGGGGATGTCGTTGTTTGGCTACGGTTAGGACTTGGTTCTAGTACGAGGGATTGTCCCTCTATATAGTCTAGTGCGCACATAGGGAGGTTACCCATGGGCTAATAACTCTAAAGTAACTATGTTGTCGGTCTGATCCGGCGTGACGTCCGAGTATCCACTTTGTTTGATTTCGTATTTCATTTCAAGTTGATAACTAGATGATATCGTAACTTGTTGTTCCTCATTTGATTTCCTATTTTGAGCTTAAGATGTAGCTTTATGAAAACATGCTTCATACGTTGCATTGGAAGTTCCATTGTTGGTTAAATTGCATCGATACCATAATTTGTGTTTTGATGTTCAAATGTAGTTTAGGAATGACCTTATAGATTCATTTTGAACATAGACGTTAGGTGGCATGACCCACACTTGTTGTTTTCATATTTTGGATTTCAAGTTGAAGACTTTGAGAATCTATATCTTATTGCCTTGTATAACATGTTTCCATGTTGTTTGAATTGTATGAATAATGTGATTATGATATAAATGATCTAGGTAGCTTAGGATGCTCCCTGGGTCTCATCTTGACATAGACGTTAGGTAGCATGAGCCCCTTTAACATGTTTCACCATAAGGTGATAAAATTATAAAATGCTAGGTCGATGCATGCTCATCTCCTACGAGTAGCTTTATGTTACTCATCCCTACGATACTGGGGCATATTTTAGGTACAGGACTCAGGATTTGAAGATTCCATTGCTCCTTGGATGGCTTACAGTTTCTAAGTTTCTTTTTTATGCAAGTGTTAGCATAAGATGCCTCTTTGCAGCCCTATTTGTTTAAACTTGTATTCGTTGATTCGTATATGTAAAGTGTACGTAAGTGCACTCTTTTCAATGTATTTAACATGTATCTCGTTTTCTATGCACTTTTGTTTTCAAAGTTTATTAAGAAAATATTGGAAAATGTTAAGTCATTGCTTCATAACTTTCGCATCGGGTGTTGGAATTTCATATCTTTTTTGTCCGGACTCAGAATCAGATGATTCTTGAGTCTAATTTTGTTCATTTTTCATTGTCCTTCCAATAGTGTGCACGATGGCACCCTTTTCAGTGAGAAATGACCATTTTGCCCTTAGTTCATCTCTTTTCGGGTTAGGCATTTTTGCTTCTGTGGCTTCATGGAGAGTCATTTTGGGGCCTTAGGGATGACGTACATCTCTTGAGGTCATTTGGCTTCTTTCGCTTCCGCATTTCGGGTCCGTTATTGGGTCAACTTCCGGTTTATCACTAATGCACCGGGTTGAGAAGTCCGGGTCGTTACAGAAGACTTGGTTCGTGATGTTCATCATTGCTTGGATGATTGTAGACTTGAAGGCTTTTAGTTCTTGTAAAGGTTAGCTTGGAATGCCACTTATAGCCTTTTATGTCAAAATGTATATATTTAATTCCATGAATGTAATGTGTATATGAGTACACTCTTTACAATGTATTTGACATGTATGAGATGAGGCTGGAGGCCAATGACATGTAATTTGTATCATATGTGATTTTTGACTTTATGGAATATTATGAAAATATTGAGATATTGCTTCACCACGTTTGCATTGGGTGTGAGAATTCTATTTTGATTCTTCCATAGGGTCTCTTTAATCATGTATGAAGTGTGGCCATGGGCCAAATGGTATTTTGAAACCATTTCATAGTTTTGAATTCCGAGTTTTCATTCCAAGTTCCATTTTTGTCATTTTAGCCGTTGGGGGGTCGGATTTTGCATCGGTTCTATTTTGAAGCCATGGACCACTGTAGTGCGTCCAAATAGGAAAGTTATGTTTGTGTGCATGGTCGTTTCCAGGCAAAACCTCATCCTTTGTTGATTTGAGACTTTTATAGATTCATTTTGCGTTTTTATTGCATAATCTATCTAGGGGCATTCTTAACTTTTTACTGTAGTTTTATCTTCTTTTTTCAACATGGTTGAATAGAAAACATGATTTTAGAGGGGGTTTCTTCTTCGTGTTTTTATAGAAAATGTCGTCTTGGTACCGGAAATCGTTCACGAAATTCAGCTTTCAATTTTGCATTTAGCAGCTTTTTGGACTCTCATGACCTGATTTCATGGAGGGGCATTTTGGGTATCTTAAATTAAGTATTTTTCGATTCCTTCCACTATGTCTCGTATAAAACTCAATTTTGAGGGGGGGTTTTTTCTTTGTGTTTTTCCAAAAAATGTAATCTTGACCCTCAAAAATTCATTTTTTGACGAAAAACCCCTACTGCCAGGTTTTTGGGTTGAGCATTCTGGTTTTTGCTCATCTAACCGGTTAGATGGGGTCATCTAAACGGTTAGATGTGCTTGGGCAGTGTTGTTGTCATATTTTTTGGCCTTCTAACCGGTTAGAAGGGTGTGGTAACCGGTTAGATGTTCTAGGGTTGGCTCCTTTTGATTTTTTTGCTCCTTCTTCTTCCGTTAGCCATATCTTCTTCATCCGGACTCCAAATGAAGTGAATTTTTTTTTGAACTTGATTAATTTTTCGTTGTCTTTACAATGATGTGCTCAGTAGCACCCAATTTTGTGTTAAAAATGACTATTTTGCCCCTAGGTTCATTCTTGTCCATTTTTGAAATGCCGCTTCTGCATTTGTTTCCTTTAGGTTCTGTGACCTCATTGAGTGTCACATTTGGGTCTTAGAGGCGTGTTGTATCTCTAGAGACCGTTGTTTCATCTTTTGCTTCCGCATTCTGGATCCAGTTCGGGTCATCACAGGACACACTGGGTTGAAAAATCCAGGGTCGTCACATAAAGCCATCAATCCGACAATATAATTAATATAATTATTTTGTTACCTTTGATTATTTCCGGCTCAATCACAATAAAATATTTATTTGACAAAAATAATAATTTACTAAATAAATATATATAGAAAACATTTGTTTAAAACATATGAAGGCCTTCGAATTTAATTTGTGATTAACCATAATAAAAAATAAATAAATACAAATAGCACTGATGCAAATATTGAAAATATAAACCTCTAGCTATTAATTAAATAACTACCCAAAATGCCAATCTAAGGATCCCGAGATATCCGCCGAACAAATCAAAATAATTATTAATTAATAAAAGAGTCTATACCTCTCTCATGCTTGAGAGTCAAAAGCCATGACTGTGATAGAGAGCAATTGCATACGATAGCTCTCGCAATATATCTCAATCTATCATGGACTCGGTTCAAGTCTAAACTAATTAAATGTCCATCCATAATTACCGACTTTGAACCATTTATGATTACTAATTTATAACTTTGTATTAATTGCCATTACATACATATATAAATTTATCTTGTAATCAAGTGGACACAATCAATTCCATAATGAATCAAAAAATAATACATTCCATTCACCAATTGTATAATGCCTTAATAATAATATTCAGATAAGGAACTATGACTTTTACAATCCAAAATAAGAATTTGCTATGCTAGGGCACACATATCTCAACACCTAGCCCTACTTACCATCTTATGGTTTTGATTAGGTTGTTATATGTTGCTCAATGCATAAAAACACAGAAAAATGAGTGGTGTTGCTCAAACATAAGACGGATTCACATTGAAGGGAGTGGTGTAGCTCAAACATAGGACCTATTAAAATTTTTATATATTTTAGGCATATAATTTATTAAATTATAGGAAATGGCCCTCTAAAATTTTATTTTATTTTTTCAAAAAACCCTTCTAATTCTGTATTTTTTCCTTTCTTACTCTCTTCTTTTTCATTTTTTTTAATTCAATTGAAAACACAATTATTGCATTTCCTTTCTTTAAACAAATCTTTTTTTTTTTTTTCTTCCAAAGTTTTTTTATATATTTTCTTTTACTAATTTTTTTTATTTTATCACGTCATAGTATGCTCTAAAATCTCACTTACTGCAGAAGACTTCTAAAGATACAACTGTAATTCACCTCCACCCTATAAAGCATTAAATTCCTCCAAAATAAATTAAGAAAACAAAAGGTGATAAGAAAAAGAGAGAGTGATTTACATTGTTACAAGTCAACAAAAAGAGAAAAGTAAAAAAGAGAGTGATAAGGCAACCAAAAAAATGTAGGTGTCCAAAATATGTTAGCCCACACAGCCCACATAGCTTGGTCAAATAATCAAAGAAATACGTCACATTATCAACAATGACTACATAGCTTAGTCAAATAGTCAACGGACTACGCTGCATCAGCAACGATGGCCCACAAATCAAACGGTCAACGGTCAAAGAAACGTGCCATTTACCACGTCATCACTATACCACGAATAAAAGAGCGAAGGCTTGAAGACCTGAGTTGGGAGTAGGACTCAGGATTACTTAGGATCTGAGAGGTACTTGGTTTGGTGGCTGAAGTCCAGAGCTAGTCGAGTTGATCCTTGACCTAACTTGCAGAGAGAGAAATACCATTTTGACTCCTGAAATTATCAACCTCATTTTAATATAGCTTTATAATTATTTGAGATATTTATCTCTTTTAATTATTATATTAACTAATTCATATGTGATGTCATCCAATGACATCATCCAACCTCTCACCTGGCCTATATAAGGAAGTGTTCTAAGGCCAAGAGGGGTCGAGCAAATAGGGAGGAAAACACCACCTAGACATTGAGAGCTCTAAGCCTCTCTCTTAGGTTGTCTTTACAACCCTTAAACATTTACCAAGGGAGTCAATGGTGTTTAGTATACTGTTATCCTCTTTCTTTCTCTCTCTCTCTCAAGTTTGCTTGGGCTTTCACCTCTTTCAGTCCACCTCAGATTCTATTATGTTGTCTGGATCACTCAGATTTGTGTATGATATCACCATTTATATGTATTTTATTGTGTTACGAAAACAAACCCCCACAATTTGGCGACTTCACTGGGGATATCAACACAAAGTCGATGGACTCAGGCGACTAGTCAAGGCTGAACATCCTCTGTACATACTCATAATTTCACTCACGGCTTCATACTAGTGATTTTGTTCTAAACTCACCTATCATTAATTCTTTGCAATTTTACTATACTGATACACTTTTAGCTTTGCATGAAGTCTTTATTTATCTTTAAAAAACTATCAGTCTGATGCATATCAACTTGGCATGATTTAAAGTTCTATCATGTTATTGTTTAATTTAAATCCTACATTCACACAATTATTTTTGCTCATGTGCTACTACGTACCTAAGTAATCTAAGCAAGACTTATGACTGATTCTTCAAATATTTTGCGCGAAGATCACCTTCACTTATTTGTTGTGACAAATCGCTTGATGCAAATTGTGTCACTTGAGCGCCTTTATATATGTATTTATATATACATCCACATATAATATGCAGCCTGCATGTATATATTGTTTATGCTACCATATATATTTCCTTTATTATCTTCACATATCTTCTATTAGGTGGATCTCCATTCATCTTATTGGCGTCAAAGGAAGATACATACATGTTTTCTATTAAAGGTTCGCCCTCTGAACCAACATTTTCTATTCACATATTTTTTGCTAAAACAAAAAGAAATGATAAAATATCATGTTGTCCCATGTATCAATGATATTTATCTAAATTATCATTTCAAACAGTGATTGACTAAAGAGGTGCACATGAAGTTTAATTTATTTTCAATCCTCTACAGCTATCTCTAACTTACTCAGAACCGTACTACTATTTGTTAGGCTTCACACGGCTTAAAAACTGCAAGTGCATAGGTGTCTACATCAAGTTACATTCAGTTATAGTAAAGAATAATTATGACATTTCCAAACTGGCCTTCAATGACTCCTAAAATGGATTTGGCTCTTCGAATCACTAAAGATATTGTCCTCGAAAACGAATTGTAAGCTACAACATTTGTTTTACTCTACGCAACCTAGCCTTTTTTTTCATTTGTTTATTTTTACATTTATATATAAAAATTAATAATAACTGAACAATGTACTAATGCATGCATCTTTGCAAAACCAATATTACTTCCTTCATAATTGACAAGACATTTCATACTTGCTTATATTTCAAGAAAAAGTGCTTACTTTTTCTAATTTTCCTGATAGTATATTTAAATATCTCAACTTTGTCTAATGCATACCTAATACCTTTACTATATGGCTATCTGGCACACTGGCACACTTCTTTACAGATAGTAAACAAATATTTACTTTCATATAAAACAAAGGTTGGCTGGAGGTCATAACTTTCTCTTTATCGAAGTTGTACATTTTCTCACATCCGCCAAAATTGTGTATATGAATCCACACACACATACATATATAATCAGACAGCTGTAGGCATACATACTACTCCATTGTGCACCCATCTACATACTTCACCATAGGAAAATAATATTTTCTTTGCTAAAAACTTTGATCATCTGAAACATCTTTTGAACAAACCCATCAATGGATATTGCTAGACATGATGCATGCACACACACACACACACACACACACACACACACACATATATATAAGCACAACAGAGACTCTATGAGCAACTGTGACCCATATGACTGAACCTATCTTGCTTAAGGAAACTCTACGAAAATAGCAATTGTTTAGTCTCATATAGATGGAACACAGATAACCAGTTCAGAGGTTCCATGGCGATGAAGTTCTTATTGAAAATAGTGGCCTAGTTACACACACAATACTATACTATTTGGAAGAGAATAGAAATGGAGGAAAACACTTTTTATTTCACTTGATTGAAAATGAGTACAATGCATGGGTTTATATAGGCTTCAAAACATAAATGAAAATGAAAATTAACACCTCACTAACATATCATTTAGTAGGCAAAACTCCCACTAACCCACTAACATGACCATTTAGTAGGCAAAACTCCCACTAACCCACTAACATGACCATTTACTAGTTGTAACTCTCATGCCCCCCACTAACTCCAATAAAAAAACTCACATAAATATAAAATATCAAATAAAAAAACACCCATGACCTTTAAAGACATTTTAAAATAAAATAAAGTTTAATTTCTAACACCCCCCCTTAAACTTGATTTTTTTTCAACTCCAAGCAAACTCCTTAACTTGTGAAAATCTGCAAACTTGAGGGGCTTGGTGAAAATATCCGCAACTTGATCTTGTGACTTGATGAACTTGAACTCCACCTCCTTCTTGGTTATGCATTCTCTAATGAAATGAAATCTTGTATCAATATGCTTGCTTCGTTCATGAAATACCGGATTACTTGGCCAAAGCAATTGCTGATTTGTTGTCCATAAAAATCTTCGTTGACTCTTCTTGTAGCATGTGTAATTCCTTTAACAAATTCCTTAACCAAATTGCTTGACAAACACGTGAAGTGGCTGTAACATATTCTGCTTCACAAGTTGAGAGGGTGACAATGGGTTGCTTCTTTGAACACCATGTAAAAGCAACATTTCCCATAAAAAAATAATAGCCAGAAGTACTTTTTCTATCATCCAAATCTCCGGCCCAATCACTATCAGAATAACCCACAAGCTTGAAATCATTAGTAAATGAATAGAATAACCTAAAATCAAGGCTACCTTTGACGTTACGAAGAATCCTCTTAGCCGCCTTAAAATGAGTTATGGTGGGTCTTTTCATAAACCGACTAACAAACCCAACCGCAAATAATATGTCCGGCCTTGTGCATGTTAAGTATCTCAAGCTTCCAACAAGACTTTTGAAAAATGTTGGATCCACCATCTCTCCATCTTCATCTCTTGACAATTTAATTCCAACTTCCATGGGCGTGTTCACCAATTTACAATCTTCCATCTTGAATTTCTTGAGAATTTCCTTAGCATAGCTTTCTTGGTGAATGAAAATTCCATCCTTCATTTGCTTGATCTCAATGCCAAGATAATAAGCCATGATGCCAATATCTGTCATCTCGAACACTCGAGCCATAACCTTCTTGAAATCTTCAAACATTTTTGGATTGCTACCTGTGAAGATTAAATCATCAACATACAAGCAAACAAAAAATACATCTCCATTCTCACTTACTTTGGAGTAAAGAGCATGTTCATATGGACACTTTGAAAAATTATTGTCTTGAAAATATTTGTCAATTCGCTTATTCCACGCCCTTGGTGCTTGCTTCAAGCCATATAAAGCCTTCTTCAATTTCAAGACTCTATTTTCTTGCCCCTTTACAACATAGCCCATGGGTTGTTGAAGATACACTTCTTCTTCAAGAAACCCATTCAAGAAAGCCGATTTCATATCCATTTGGTGGATTCTCTAATTGTTCTGGGCTGCCAAAGAAATTAACAATCTAATTGTTTCCAAACGAGCTACGGGTGCAAATACCTCTTCATAGTCAATTCCGGGCTTTTGGTTGTACCCCTTGGCGACCAATCTTGCTTTATATTTTTCAACTTCACCATTTGCATTATTCTTTGCTTTATACACCCATTTGACACCAATTGCCTTTTGCTCTTTTGGAAGTGTAGCAAGCTCCCATGTGTCATTCTTCTCTATGGATTTAATTTCTTCATCCATAGCAATTCTCCATTTTTTGTCTTGTGCCGCCTATTCAAATCATATGGGTTCACAATCCGCAAAAAGACAAAAAAGTGTTAGATCACCTAACCTTTCCGTTACCTCATCTGTTTCGTCATATATGTCACAAAAACTCCTCATGCGAAGTGGTGGTGTGTTACTTGAACTTGATGATGATGGAGTTGATTGATCTTGAATTGATGGTGGTGGAGGTGATGTTAGTGAAGAAATGGGCTGCTCCATGCCTTCATTTTCTTGCTCCTCATTAGAAATTGGAAAAATATTATAATCTTCATTTGGAGTGTTCCAATCCCATGTGGCTC
The DNA here is from genome assembly GCF_030987335.1 of Cornus florida. Lineage (NCBI taxonomy): Eukaryota > Viridiplantae > Streptophyta > Magnoliopsida > Cornales > Cornaceae > Cornus > Cornus florida. The sequence goes on from NW_026775580.1 coordinate 36,687,549, forward strand.
CCTCTTCGAATTCAACATCTCTACTAATGACAATCTTCCCATTGTTTGGATTGTACAACTTGTAGCCTTTGGAATTTGCATCATAGCCAATGAACACCATTTTTTCACTTTTGTTGTCTAACTTGGTCCTCCTTTCATCCAGCACGTGCACATGGGCAATGTTCCCAAAAACCCTCAAATGAGAGACACTTGGCTTTCTTCCGCTCCATGTTTCTTGTGGTGTTTTGTTTTGCACACTTCTAGTAAGAGATCGGTTGGACAAGTACACCACACAATCAACCGCTTCAGCCCAAAATTCTTTAGGCATTTCCTTGCTTTTCAACATGCTTCGAGCCATATTGAGAATGGTTCTATTCTTCCTTTCTGCAACTCCATTTTGTTGGGGCGATCTCGGAACCGTTAAAGGATGGTGAATTCTATTTTCTTCACAAAATTTTTTGAAATTATTTGATGTGAATTCACCACCTCTATCGGATCGAAGAACCTTTACATCATAGCCACTTTGTTTTTCAACAAGTGCTTTAAATTTCTTAAAAATTTCATACACCTCCGATTTTTGTTTAAGAAAATACACCTATATTTTTCAGCTAAAATCATCAATGAATAATAAAAATAATTATTCTTACCAAATGATGATGGAGAAATTGGACCATAAACATCCGAATGGATAAGTTGTAATGGCGCCGTAGCTCTTGTGGTAGCTTCTTTAAGAAAACTTTTCCTTGATTGCTTTCCAAAGAGGCATCCTTCACACAATTGATTTGGATTGCTAATGAAAGGCAATCCCTTTACCATCTTCTTTTTGGCCAACAACTCTAATCCTCCAAAATTCAAGTGCCCAAGTCTCAAGTGCCAAAGCCAAGTTAAATCATTAAAACAATCCTTCAAACATTTAGCCTTGTCGGCTTGAATATTTAACAAAAACATCCAGTTCTTTGTCATTGGAACCTTGGCAATCAAATTACCCAATGGGTCTCTTATCGAAAGACTACAATCCTTCATGGAAATATTGTAGCCTTTTTCTAAGAGTTGTCCCAAACTTAAAATATTGTTCTTCATATTAGGCACATAATAAACATTAGAGATAAATTGATGATGCCCATTCCTCAAATGAATCAATATTTTACCTTTCCCTCTTACTGGAATTTGTGATAAGTCTCCAAATGTCACCTTACCATTTATTAATTCATCAATATCAACGAACTTCTCTTTGCTACCACACATATGGTTGCTTGCACCGGTGTCAAGATACCACACATCTTCGTCACTCCTTTCACCTTCGTATGCCAACAACAAAGTAGGCTCCCTTCTTCATCAACATAATTAGCCTTTTCTTCAACATCGTTAGCAACATTTCTACATTCCGAAGCATAATGACCATATTTTTGACAATTGTAACATTGAATTTGAGACTTATCATACCTCCTTCCATATGACTTTGAGTAATTTTCTTTACCACAACCTCTTAGTTGTTGTGAGTCATGGACTTTTTCTTCATTGCTGGTTGTGTGTTGACCGCTTTTTTCTCCTCTTCCACGGCCTCTTCCTCTTCCTCGGCCACGTGCATTTCCATGTCCTCGGCCCCTTTGATTTCCTCCATGTTTTTCGTCTTTTTCGTTCAATGAAAACTTTGTTTGTAGCACTTGCTCCAAAGCTTCTTGTTTCTTCACCACCTTTTCTTCATGAGTTTGCAACGAACCCATGAGTTGATCAACAGTCATGGAATCCAAATCCTTTGACTCTTTAATGGCTACAACAATGTAGTTGAATTGGGAATCCAACGACCGAAGGATCTCTTCAACGACCCTTGTATCAGTCATGGTGGTTTCGCCATATCTTCTTAGTTGATTTACAATAGCCAGGACCCTCGAAAAATAATCTGAAATTGATTCAGATTCCTTCATATGCAATGCTTCAAATTCACCTCGCAATGTTTGGAGGTGAACCTTCTTCACTTTTTCAACTCCTTGGAAGGAGTTTTGAAGAATCTCCCATTGTTGCTTTGCATTTTCTGCACTAGCAACTCTTTGTAGCATTCCATCATCCAAACATTGATGGATGGTCATCACCGCCTTTTGGTCCTTCTTTCTCATGGCTTGTAAAACATCTTTTTCGACTTGAGACAAAGTTGCCTCATCTTCTGGCTCATCATAACTTTTGGAAACAACTTCCAACACATCTTGTGCTCCCAAAATTGCCTTCATACGGATACACTAATTTTCATAGTTATCTTTGGTGAATCGAGGCATTTGAAATGGAACCGAATTGTTTGCCATTTCTTCTCTCTCTCACAAACTAGCTTTGATACCACTTTGTTGGAAATAGTGGCCTAGTTACACACATAACACTATACTATTTGGAAGAGAATAGAAATGGAGGAAAACACTTTTTATTTCACTTGATTGAAAATGAGTACAATGCATGGGTTTATATAGGCTTCAAAACATAAATGAAAATGAAAATTAACACCCCACTAACATATCATTTAGTAGGCAAAACTCCCACTAACCCACTAACATGACCATTTACTAGTTGTAACTCTCATGCCCCCCACTAACTCTAATAAAAAAACTCACATAATTATAAAATATCAAATAAAAAAACACCCATGACTTTTAAAGATATTTTAAAATAAAATAAAGTTTAATTTCTAACAGTTCTGACTCTCTTACTGCCAGACAAGCAATCCACACTTCATCACTTAAGGGCAGATGTTAGTACGAATAATAGCACCACTTTCCTCGACGACAAAGCCACCGATTTGTGGCTACCTACCTTACCATCCCCGTCGATGACCAACCCGTCGTTTTTAGGCTACTTACCTGTCGATGACGAAGCTCGTCAATAACGAGATTCGTTGCATTGGTGCAAATTGTTATACGACGACCCCCTCGATTTCATAAAACCATTTGTCGACTAGTCCCGTTGATTTTGTTTTCTTAGAAAATTAAGTAACTATTTTTTTCATTGCCAGAACATGATTACTTCTCACATCACAGGGGGACTTAGGTACATTATCCAAACCCCTTAAACACTATTCAAAACAAACCTCGACTAAATGCTCTTACCTCTTGCGCCTGTCAATCCATTGTGTTCTTGACATGTCAACTCCCACACCTCGACTCAACAGGGAGACCTTTGGTGCAACCCCGCGTGTGATCTGGCAAGATACCATCCTCGCTTGATTTATTTAAGCATTTTTTGAAATTCAAATTTTGAATTTGACTTTCTACACTTACCATTAGAAAATTTAAATAATATATTCATGTACGTTTATCACTTCAATTTTGTCTTTATGCATGTACACAATCCGTATATATACGTATGCTTGGTACAATATATCATCTCATTATTTCAAAAGCAATTACTTCAAAAATAGATGCACCCATACATGAGGATGACTGTGGTATTTAATTACCACACTTCTGATTTCAATGTCCACATTCTGGCTCGCGCGTACACACTTCAGTGTCAGATGCCTCACACTTGGCTCGCGCTTACACGCCATTGCGTTCGCATCATCCTATTTTTTCTTCATTTAATTCTCACTTTTACACTTACAGATGCGGCTCGCACACTCACTTCGCCACATAAATCTTTTATCCAAGTAGCTGTACTCTCCCCTCGATATTGAGTATCACACACATTTCGACTAGCTTACACCTCATCTGTGCAAAACTACATTTATGCACGCCTAACCTTCTACCGCTTCTACGAAGACCATCCGTGTAGGGCGGCTAAATATATATATACACACACACACACACACATATATATATATACATTATTTCACTATGTTCAAATTGAGTAATTATCATGAGTAAGGCGCCTGTATATTATACATACATATCATGTCATACTATATCTATATTACTTGTCCAACTTGTCCAAAACATAATTGATGGGAGGTAAAAACCCTTTTTATGCATGTACATACTACCAACGCGTCCCATCACCTGTTTGAATTACATACTGAATTCAACTAGTGAACTTGATAATGCAGCACGTGCCATTAAGAATTTAACTATCGCCAGAACACATTCAAATTCGTGGACGACGCTCTGCCTCCTTGACACAAGGCACAATTCCACTTGTGTTATGTACGTCTCTCACCATTCACGTGACTCACACTCGCCGGTGCAAATACTCACTAAAATTTAAACTTTTACACTCATGCAAGATTCACTCGCACTCTTTTGTACCAGCACCCTCCCACTTATGTTTATAACATGCACAGAGCCTCATTTATGCATGTAAACAAAGAGGCAGTACTATTTGCTATTAAACATAATATCCAAACAAAACCTTACACTAACACGTAACCATAGGTTTAAGTCAACTTTACATGACGTGACTTTGTTGCACAACTTTCAAAGTTCTTTTGCTCAAAATATACCACTTGATGGTACTCTCAATATAGTCTCTTACTTCCATACAAGGTTGTGTGTATATATATATATATATATACATCAATTCTCATATATATACATATATGTGCCTATAAAGGTGCACTATCTGACATCCTACTAATAAGTGGCACTACTTTTTATGATATTTTATTGAAAAAGCCCAAAGTTGCGGCTATCATTTTGGTGCTTACATTTTGCAAGCTTATCTCATTACACACGTGGATACTCTCACACCTCTCAAGACATTTCACTTGTAAAAACTTCCCTCTTTGCACATAACTAACGTGCATCCATATGTACATGACACTTGACATTAGCTATCAAGACAAGACACCTTTTAGCTGCTCAATGTCTCGCACCCATACCTCGAGACCCTCCTCGAAGCGAAGTCTTGCAAGTTGCAACTAAATTTGTTGCCAAGCTCACTCACGGCTTCAAGAGGCCTTGCAACTCAATTTGTTGCCTAGCTTACTCACGGTTACTCACGGCATTTCGAGCAACCAACATAAAACCCTTGTGTTTTACTACCCAAACTACACGCTGACACATCGAGACATCCATACATCTAGCTTGGTAGCTCGATCTCTACTCAAGGATTAATAAATGCTTGTTATTCCAATACATGGTGCTCACTACTACTGGCCGAGCCTACCTCATTACATGGGTACTGGGTCTCACAAAATAGTTGAGGTGGTTCAAGATGAGTGGGCATATTTTTTTATTTTTTATTTTTTCCTCTTCTTGGCTTCTTCTTCCTTGAAGTCGAATATAGACATACACCTCATATCACACTTGTACCCATGCACTTGAAGCCCCTTAAAATCAGGCTAACTCTTGCGCGCTTTCTCTCTCTCGAGCTCCTAGCAACTTCAACTACAGAATACTGCAAAAAGTTTCTTAGCTAAGGAGTACTTCTCGAGACGTCTCACCTTTGAGGTTTGGATATATATATATATATATATAAATAATAAAAAAAAAAAAAAGAAGCTCATTTGCCACTCGAGCCCGACCTCAACAATGCATTATTTCGTAACATATCTATTCATGTCTCGCTAAACCCCACCCGGGGCCCTCGACCTATTACCGCATCACATGATAAAGGCCCTTTGTCCCTTGAGCTCCTACGAGCCTCTATCTATCAATGAGAACCTTGCCCCGTAAGTCCTCAAGCTCTACACCTCTTCACATTCTTAGCGAGCACAACTCTTACACTGTATGCAATGGGCAATCACTCCCCTCAGTTACAATCATTATAGCACACCACAAGTGGTCCAATTTATTTATATGTTTATTTATTTATTTATTTTTATAAACAAATGGCTCTACATGGGTTTGAATTTCCCCACCCAAACACTACACGCACGGTAGCATAACGCTGTTGGGAAACATGCAAGTTTTAAAAAATTTTCGAGGGATTTTGATTCATAGATCTTGATTCATCACATAGAGACAAGTTTTATGCAAAAATAAAAATATGATGTATCATTCAATTGATGGATCGAATACTTACATCAAAGGTCTGAGTAAACCTTTAAAACTTTCCTCTAAAGTGAATGTTCTCACTTATTGTAGATCCCTTAGCAAGATGCCTTCTCCTTGGATCTCCATCTTCTTGGTAATTATTTTGCCTTTAGGAATCACTCATAAGTCTCCATGAATTACCTTGGAAAACTAGGCTTGTGGGAGCCTCTATTAGATGAGACCATAAACCCTAATTTTCTAGAGAGAGAAAATTTATTCCTTTTTCCTTCTCATAAAAATCACCACCTAAAATATACATAGACCATGTATATTTATAGGCAACATAAAAATAAAGAAAAGGAAACAACAAATCCTTCTTCATCTCTAATTCATATGTCTCAAATCTAATATGATTCCAATATCAAGTTGGGCTATGAGTGAGAATCCATTGGGCCTATTATTTTATTGGCTACAATGAATTAATAATTGGCCCGGTCCATGGACCCAATTCAATTAATTCATAAATTAATTTCTACTCCACTAAAAGAAATTAATTGAACTCCAATTAAATAATAAATAACCTCTAAGTCAATATTGCACTTTGACCCCTCTATGCATAATTAGTTATCGGATAAATATAGCCATCAATCCGACTACTTAATTAATATATTTATTTTGGTACCTTTGATTATTTCTGACTTGATCACAATAAAATATTTGTTTGACAAAAATAATAATTTAAATAAATAAATATATAATAAATCATTTTGTCTAAAAACACACGAAGGCCTTCGAATTTACTTTGTGATCAACCATAATCAATACAAAATAAATACAAGTAGCAATGATGCAAATATTGAAAATATAACCCTCTAACTATTAATTACATAACTACCCAAAGTGTCGGTCTAAGGATCCCGAAGAATCCGCCGAACAAATCAAAGTAATTATTAATTAATAAAAGAGTCTATACTTTTCTCATACTTAAGAGTCAAATGTTATGAAGGTGATAGGGAGTAATTGCATACGACGGCTCTCGCAATATATCTCAACCTAACGCGGATCCAGTTCAAGTCTTAATTAATTATGATTCCATCCATAATTACCGACTATGAACAATTTATAATTACTATTTATATATCATGCATTGATTGTCATCACATACATATATATAAATATTTCTTGTAATTACATGGACACTATCAATTTCATAGTGAATCGAAACATAATACATTGAATTCACCAATTATATAAATCATAAATATTTTAGATATGTCAGGAACATATGTCACTATAATCCAGATAGGAATTTGCTATGCCAGGGCATATAAATCCCAACAAACGCTACATGGGTAGGGCGTCTCGATGGCTCACACATCCACTTCTTACCCCATATAATCATATACAAACACCTTTATGTATTTCCTGTATATATATACATGCTCATTTACTGACCACCTGCATGTTAAAACTCATGATTCCATTTACCTATAGCCACCAATGCAACCACTTCGTGTAAAAACGTTGGCCATCATGTTTCTTTTCATAATCATTACAAATGACTTGATTTCTTTTCATTAATTTGACTCACATGCATATTATCATTCTTATTATAAATTTGATATGATAATAATAACAATATTAATTCAACTATTGCCTCCAAAAAAAGGTAGAGATGCATCGTTCCCAACCCTCTTTAGCAGCATTGTCCTTGTAATCATTTACGCAATAGGGTCTCACGTTCTCCTACTCGGCTCACACACTCACTCGCGTTTCGAATTACGCAGTCACTAGTCTCAACACTTGCGTACTCACTTGCGCTCACCATTATTTACGTAGTAGTGTCTCTCACCATCCACCTGGCTCGAACACTCTTTCACTTTCAAACTTTCGCACTCGCTCGTGCTAACACTCAATAGCACTTGCTCATGGTTATCACCTTCATTATAGTGTCTCTCGCCATCCACCTGGCTCGAACAATCATTCGCTCTCAAACTCTCGCACTCACTCACTTTCAAACTCTTGCACTTGCTCATGCTAACACTCACTAGTATTCGCTCGTGCTTACATTGTAGTATCTCTCGCCATCCACCTGGCTCGAACACTCACTCGCTCTTAAACTCTCGCACTCACTCGTGCTAACACTCACTAGCACTCGCTCGTGGTTATCAGTTTCATTATAGTGTCTCTCGCCATCCACCTAGCTCGAACACTCATTCGCTCTCAAACTCTCGCACTCACTCACTTTCAAACTCTCGCACTCGCTCGTGCTAACACTCACTAGTACTTGCTCGTGTTTGTCACTTATATTATGTAGTGTTTCTCGCCATCCACCTTGCTCGAACACTCACTTACTTTCAAACTCTCACACTCGTTCGTGCTAACACTCACTAGCATTTGCTCGTGCTTAAATTGTAGTGTCTCTCGCCATCCATCTGGCTCGAACACTCACTCACTCTCAAACTCTCACACTTGCTCATGCTAACACTCACTAGCACTCGCTCGTGGTTATCACTTTCATTATAGTGTCTCTCGCCATCCACCTGGCTCGAACACTCACTAACTTTCAAACTCTCGCACTCGCTCGTGTTTATCACAGTTATTATAGTGTCTCTCGCCATCTACTTGGCTCGAACACTCACTCACTCTCAAACTTTTGTATTCACTTGCTCTCAAACTCTCACACTCGCTTTGGCCAATACATGGCTCGTACATTTTCTAGTACCCAGGTACTCAAACCTTGGCATCTCGCCCAGGTACCTAAACCCTGGCATCGCGCCCAGGTACCCAAAACCCTGGCATATTCCCCAGGTACCCAAAACCCTGGCATCACGCCCAGGTACCTAAACCCTAGCATTGTGTCCAGATACTAGAACCCTAGCATCGTGGCCAGGTACTCAAACCCTGGCATCGCGCCCAGGTACCCAAAACCGTGGCATTGTACCCAGGTACCCAAAAACGCTGGCATCATGTCTAAGTACCCAAACCTTGGCATCACTTCTAGGTACCCAAACCCTGGCATCGTGCCCAGGTACCCAAAACCTTGGCATCGCGCCCAGGTACCCAAACCCTGGCATCGCGCCCAGGTACCCAAAACCCTAGCATTGCACCCAGGTACCCAAAAACACTCGCATCATGTCCAGGTACCCAAACCCTAGTATCGCGCCCAGGTGCCTAAATCGTTGCATCGCGCTTAGGTACTCAAAATCCTGACATCACACCCAGGTACCCAAACCTTGGCATCGCGCCCAAGTACCCAAAACCTTGGCATCGCGCCCAGGTACCTAAACCCTGTCATCGTGCCCAAGTACCCAAACCTTAGCATCCCGCCCAGGTCGTCAAACCTTGCATTATGCATCGCATCCAGGTCACTAAAACTTGAAGACCTTATCTTCGAGTCCGCAAACCCTGGCATCACGCCTAGGTCATCAAACTCAAAGGCTTTGCCCTTAGGTCAGCAAGACCTAGTATTTCACTAGGTCGCCAAACCTCGCATATCACACCACTCAAGCGTCATTTATGCACGGCTACTCTTTTATGAATTCTACAAAGAGCATGGTTTGGTCAAACAGTCGAAGAACTACGCCACATCATTAACAATGACCACATAGGTTGGTCAAATAGTCAACGAACTACTCCGCATCAGCAACGATGGCCCACAAATCAAACAATCAACGGTCAAAGATATGTGTTATTTACCACGTTATCACTATACCCCGAATAGAAGAGCGAAGACATGAAGACCTGAGTTGGGAGCAGGACTCAAGATTACCTAGGATCCGGGAGGTACTTGGTTTGGTGGCTGAAGTTTAGGGCTCATCGAGTTGATCCTCGACCTGACTTGTAGAGAGAGAAATACCATTTTGACTCCCAAAATTATTAACCTCATTTTAATATAGCGTTATAATTATTTGAGTTATTTATCTCTTTTAATTATTATATTAACTAATTCATATGTGATGTCATTCAATGATATCATCCAACCTCTCACCTGGCCTATATAAGGAAATGTTCCAAGGTCAAGAGGGGTACAACAAACAGGGAGGAAAACACCTCCTAGACATTGAGAGCTCTAAGCCTCTCTCTTAGGTTGTCTTTACAACCCTTAAACATTTACTAAGGGAGTCAATGGTGTTTAGTACATTGCTATCCTTTTTTTTTCTCTCTCTTTTAAATTTGCTTGGGCTTCCACCTTTCGCAGTCCACCTTAGATTCTATTATGTTGTCTGGATCACTTAAATTTGTGTATGATATCACCATTTATATGTATTTTATTGTGTTACGAAAAGAACCCTCGCAAAGTAAAAAGTGAAAGAGTGAGTGATTCACATTGTTACAAGTCAACAAAAAGAGAAAAGAAAATGAGAGTGATTCACATTTTCATGCATCCAATTATCTAGCAGGTGGCAGAATTAATAGGACAAAAGTAAAGACGCTGGAAGGACCATGCAGGGGGCTCATCAGTCAGATTTTTTAGTAACTTCCCTACTCTCTCTCTAATTATTACCATCGTTTTTCTTATTCCAACCTATCGGCACGTTCTAGAAAAAAAAGGTAATATGTGTCACACAGAACATCATATGATTGGTAGTTGAGATATTGAGCCTCTTGTGCATGTTAGAAGTGCAGCCAAGGCCATAGGGCTACCGGTCATGTGTCTCCTGTCATTAATGTTAGCAATACATGTGAATACACTCACACCTCGTCTAAATTTATTTTATTGTATTTATTTTTTATTTTTTATGTAAATCGATTTGATGTGTCATAAATCATGATAAATTCACACAAATTTTAGACTAATTATTTTCTACAACTCATTTACTTTAGCTTATTTTACATTACATTATTTTTAATTAATCATAACATAATTCAACCAACAAACCATTCTCTTTAATCATTCAACCTATTAATTCGAGTTCAATTCCATAGTACCTTGTAAGTTAAGTTGAACATCAGAACACCTTCCCACAGTATTTAAAAATCCACCATTAGCCACCATGACTGGTAAAGTCTTGTCCCTCTGAACGAGATAACCACATTGTTTAGCGATAGAACGATGTAGGAAATTATGGGTAGAACCAGAGTTGATGAGGACAATAATTGGGCAATTTTTGAGTGCCATAAGAGCATGTAAAGAAATTTCTGAAGTAGAAGATTCAGTGCCACCAACTTCTACAGTTTCAATTTCAGATGCTGCAACTTCCTTATCTATTTCACCTTCCAAGAGAGATAACTGAGATTTTTGACACCGATGTTTAGGCTTATAAATTTCATCACAATTAAAACCAAGCCCCTTTTCTCTTTGTTCCTTCTGCTCGGTAAGCAACTCCACACATAGTTATTCACACTTGTTGTTTGCATAGCGTAACTTCCTACACACTAGCTGGTGTGTCGTTTGCATGGTGCATCTTTTCTACACATTGGTGGAAAGGGACATTTTTCTTCATTCACTACATAATACTCAAGTTTCAAGAAATTCAACCAACTAAAACTTTCTACCATTTCTACAATATTCTCGTAATCATCATTGTCATGTTTACTTTAATTAAAAATGATTGTGTTAGTTTTAAAATGTTGAGGTTTAACTTGAATATATATATATATTTAATTTGAAAAACATATATATTTTTTGTAATTACTTTGAACAATCTTAAGTTAAATCAAAATATTTGGTTATACTACATAAAAATGATTTTAGTGAGCTTATTAAATGAACTATTAATTCTTAAACATCCAATTTTATGCTACAATCTAACAATACTAACTAAGAGTTGTAGTGAGCCCATGACAACTGTTTAACACCCGGAGATAAATTTGGCAATTTCGTAATAGGCTTAGGTGCAAACGTAATGTTAGAAGGTCGAGAAGGAGATGGCGAGTAGCAAACCTTATCGCATTATGGGCCGCTGTTGCATTAATTGCATCTTCTTGATAGAGTGCCAATTCATAGGCCTCGGTTAAACTTAGCGAGCGAAGCAATCGAAGTCCAGCATTAATATCAGCATGAAGCGCCGAGAGAAAAATACCAACGTGATGCGACTCAAGCATACCAAGAACCATGTTAACAAGTTGCTAAAACTCAGTAATAAATTCGCGGAAAGTGCCAGTTTGAGATAGTTTGGGTAGTGAACTACAAGGATCAATGTGTTGTTGAGACCCAAAGTAAATACATATTGCATGAGAAAATTATTGCCATGTCAGAATACCCAAAGTCTATTTAATCCAACGATACCACGAAGTAGCATCTCCTTGGATGCACTGTAGCCAATGGAACCATCTGCTCCTCTAAAAGCCCATTGAGTTCCTGGAATTGTTCAACTTGAAACAACCACCTTTCAGGGTCAATACCATCAACTTTTGGAAAATCAATTCGGAGAGTGAGCATGCAACTATGAATGATTGGAACAACTAGTCGATCCGTATTGTCGTCACGGTGAAGCGGTCGAGTAAGGTTGTCACCCTGTACTGGTATGCGATCATCACGTTGGGGACGAACATGCATGATTAGGTTGGGCTGCTTGTCTATCTGTTAGGGGCAACACAACTGCGTGAAATTGCTAAAAACTAGCTTGATTATCACGCAACATCGCATCCATCCTAGTAGTAAGGGCAGCAACCTTCTCTTCAAGTTCCTTGACCGTTAAATTGAGAATACTAATGGAATCGAAGATAAAGATGATTAACAGTAGAAAAGAAAGAGGAAAAAAAAAAAAATTGGGCAGTCTGAGATCGAATGCTCTGATACTAGATGTTAGGGTTCTAAACCTTAAATTGATCTTTTGATTGGAGATCAACCACCGATAATCCTTTGAATTGGGAAAATATTAAGTTTTTATTCATAATAACCCTAATTCCATTACATGAGCATCATATATATATGAAAAATATAAATAGCAGACTTTCTAACATAGCAAATAATTATTGGAAAGAAACAATATTCCTAAAATAGACTTAACAGTAGTAGGTTCCTAACAGAATTCATTAATTTATGCAAACATCATCCAAGCAAAGCCTGGTAAATTTATACTTGATTTGTGAGCATTCCAACTGAATCCTTCAATTCTTCAATATAACTAATGAACAATTCACTGCATTGAGGCATGGAAGTAGGGGGATCGAGCATGCTTGTCTCAGAAGTTCCACCATTTTTCACTATAAATGCAGTTTTCATGCCCCAGGTCAGATGTTTAGTCAAATGACAGTGCCATAGCCATACACCTAACAAAAAAATTTTATCATCCATTGTTAACCGTACATCAAATATTTTGAACCAATTTAAACTTTAAGGGTTGACCTAGTTGGAAAAGATTTGGGTCATGGTGTCTCAAGAAGGATCAGGTTTTAGGATCGGTTCCTTCTAGGTGCAAACAATTCCTTAGGGACCATGCCCGGGGACATAGTCCAAGCTTTGCTAGTCCGTGTGGGGGCACCTTGCACAGGTCGGTAAAATAGTAGGGGCAAAGCCCTTTATAGGAAAAAAGAATACTTTGAACCAATTATATATTTATTTATTTATTTTTACCAAGAACGTACATGCATACCTGGATTATTTGCTTGGAACCTGACAGTGACCCATCCCCTTTTAGGAACTCGAATTGTATTCAATTCAGGTGGATCAACAAGATTGTATGTATTTGGATGGGTCTGATTGTTGAAATTCCCAACTCCTGATCCAACTACGTAAAAGCTATAGCCGTGCAAATGCATTGGGTGATTCACTGATCCCAGCATCACATCCGTCCCTTGGAACACTATCTCCACTGTTTCATTGTAATTTAACACCTTCACCTTCGTCCCTATGGTTGGTGTTTTATAGGCATCCAAATCTGTCCCTGTAAAATTGTAAAATACAAGTGGCTGGTTCGGAAAATCTGCAGTGTAGATCCCACTAATATTCCTGCATAAACAATAAAATTAATAATAAAAAAAGAAAAAGAAAAAAGAGGGAACATATATATATACCTATACCTGTAGTAGGCAAGCAGTATATCTATAGACGGATTGTGAAATGTTACGTTATTGAATGCTGAACTAAGCCGATTTCCATCAAATGATTGACATGAAGCATTTGGACAAGCAATCTCTTTCTGAGAAACATCTACAAACATATGGGTAGTTATGTTTAATGGTACATTTATTGGATGTTCTTCGCTGGCCAAGCTTCTTAGGCGTGACAAGAATTCGTTTGCGATCACAATGCTTCTATGGGAAGGAAGGTTGGATGGGAAGAGAGGTTGAGATGGGGGAGTATAGCTGCCTCTATACTCTATAATGGCCGCGGTAGCATTTTCTATATCAGCTTTGCCAACAGTGACATATTGTCTAGCGGCCATGTAATAGTGACCAAGAGGTCTATTTGCTGTCAGTAGAACATTCATGGTTTGTCCAGGTGATATTACCACGAATGGGGTGTTCACAGGTTTCAGGTAGCTCCCGTCCATTCCAACAACAGTGACATTGTGATCAGCAACGGCGAAAAAGAGTTCCGAGTTCACTGCTGCATTGATAATGCGGAGAAGATACGTCTTGCCATAATCAACAAGCATATGATATGTTGTTTCTGCTGCACTTAATTCAACAATTTTATATAATCAGCTTATCATATAATAAAATTAAACACCATGTTCTTCTTAGTCATGCATTTCAATACTCAGTAATATAAGGGCATTGTTTGCCAACTACCAAAGGAGTCACTCTGATGGGCTAATCTAAATAGCGTGGGTCTTAAATTGTTTGTTGGGGTCTTTGGGTTTAGATAGTCTTTTGGGCATTCTGTTTACATATTTATACAATTGTTTTAAAAACAAAAAAGTAAAATGTTATATGCTAGCTATAGAAATTTGAAGCATGAGATAATATGAGCATTTTAACAAAGTGAAGTAATTAAAATTTACTTTTTTATATGATAATTAAATTTCATAGTAAATATTATAATGTTGAGTTTGGCAGTATTGATCGAATTAATGCCTGTAATTTAAAAAAGTTGTGATATTCAAATAAATTAGTTAATTTTATTTGTCAAAGTAAAACATATAAGCAGGGGCGGATCTAGGAATTCATATGAGGGGGGACAAATTTATATAGAGGTTTTTTTATATATATATATAATTTCAGGGGAGGCAATTTCAAAATTTTTTTAGTATAAATGCAAAGAAGTATAAATTTAGGGGTGTAAAATGAAATAATAAAAAATTTCAATGAGGATAATTTCAAAATTTTATGAGTAGAAATGCAAAAAAGTATAAATTTAGGGGTGTAAAATGAAATAATAAAAAATTTCTGTAAGGGTAATTTTGAAATTTTATGAGTATAAATGTAAAAAAGTATAAATTTAGGGGTATTAAATGAAATAATAAAAAATTTCAGGAGAGCCGACGCCCCCACTAAGCCTTTTACACATCGGTGCTTGCATATAAGGCCATTAAATTATAGACGTGGATTTCATTTTTCAATTTGAAATCAGAAATTACTAATTTCATAGATGTGGAGTACGAAGTCCACATTAGTGCAAAAATATTTATAAATGACATGTAATTATAGTTGTATGTAACATTGCAACAAACCATACCACTAGGGCAATCAAAAAATGTTCCTGGTTGGCCGTTAATGACATATGCATCTGCTCGTGGTAAGTCTGCACCGACAAGGAGATCCTCATGAAGCTCTTCATTCACATCTCCATTGTACCAAGAAGCTGCAAGTGAGAAAGAAGCTTGAAAATGACATAAATCTTTATATATATATATATATATATATATATATATATATATATATATATATATATATACTACGTATAAAATTCTGTGATCAAATGGATTGCATACCGAGTACTATGACCTCTTCTGCATCAGGTTTGGGAAATGGATAAGTGGTTCCCTCGGCAGGCAAGATGATGATGGCACCATGCACACTACTTTGAGTCCACTCACTATGGGCATGCCACCATAGGGTTCCTTCCTCCGTAGAAAATATGACCTTGTAGGTGAAATTTGTGCCCGCCTCAATCGAACACTGTGTGATGTAAAGTGGACCATCCGACCATGGATTCCTTGGTTGCTTCACTCCATGCCTATATATATATATATATATATATATATATATATATATAGGTCATTATCCATATTACCCCGCATTGAATCATTAAATTTGTGCCAGGCTCAAGTGAAAAATTGTTGCTTCCAATTTTTGTAGTGAACCAAGTCATCGTTGCCAATATTTCAATTATTTTTGTCATGTTTGGCACTAGATATTGAAAAATTATTAAATAGTTTTAAAGCAAGTGGTCCGCACAATTACAGCATGTCACTTTAATTTTTCGCCAAAAAAAAAAAAATCTGTCTCATTAGAAAAAGTGAACCATAAGAATTTAATAATATGCATGAGACTCGATGATAGAATATGCTCACCGATTAGGACATATCAAGAAGAAATACTAATTCGAGTAAAAAGATCTAAAATAAAGATGGAATTCAATTTCAGTTGCCCTAAGTAGTACTCGTTGAAAGCAGCCTACCCTGCCAATGACTAGAGTCAATTTTTTTTGTTACTTTTAGATTCCAAGTGGACTCGATGATAGAATATACTCACTGAATGGGACACATCAACGATACTCGAAGCAACCGTTGCAGATCAATAAGCCCTAACTTAAATTATATGAATTTTTCCTCATTAAAAGAGAGATTTAGTGTTTGAGTCCAGGTAGGACAATAGTTGGTTTATATGTTTGCTTTATCATTAAAATAAAAAATAAAAGGCAAAATTCGAGTGATGGGCCATTTTTCATTGACATATGTATGGGACATTTTAGCTGAAGAAAAGCACTTTAATTTCTTCCCATTCCTTGAGTTACTGGTCCAGTTCAAGCTAGGTTGGCGTTTGGTATGGTCAATTAACTTAATTGGTGCATGTTCTTGATCTATTACCAACTTTAAATAAAATTTTGTGTGTGTGTGAGAGAGAGAGAGCGAGAGAGAGGGAGAGAACCAGTGAAGTGTGACACCATAATTGCCATGATTATGAACATTCACAAAAGCAGTATCTCCTTTGTGTACTTGAATAACCGGCCCAGGAAAACTATCATTAACGGTCAACATGCTCTTTGTACTGCAAAGTCTTGTAAAATTTGTCTCCTTCAGCTGCAAGCAAATGAAGAATAATTATAAATAATCCAACAATATATAATATATAAGCAATGTGCTTGTGCGCGAACACACACACACACACACATATATATATATATATATATTGATACTTACAACAAAGTCATAATAATGGTCCTCGGCCTGAGCCAGACTAGTGATGGAAAGTAGTAATAAAACGAAACATAGGTACTTTGAGAACACACACACATTGTTGATGAAATGCATTTATTTTTTTTTCCTTTTCTGCAAAACCTCTTCAAGTCTATAATATATGAGGAACACACATACAAGTTCATTTTATACATAGAAGCATATGTTTCTTTCAAGAATATCGTTTGTGGTGGACTTTCGGTTGGATTAATTGGCATTTATTCATTTTGGCAACATTTCTAGGTGTCCTAACCCTACTTACCATCGTGTGGTTTTGATCAGGTTGCTATACGTTGCTCTATGCATAAAAACACAGAAAAAGGAGTGGTCTTGTTTAGTTTGCTATACGTTGCTCAAACATAAGACGGATTCACATTGAAGAGAGTGGGGCAATTGCGCCCACTGAAATTTTTTAATCATGTGGTAGTGTGCCCCAGAAAAAAGCATTAAATTCCTCCTAAATAAATTAAGAAAACAGAGAGAGAGAGAGAGAGAGAGATTCGTAAAAGTAAGTCTAAATTGGTGGCAGAATTAATAGGAAAAAGTAAGGACGCTGGAAGGACCATCCATCAGTCAGATTTTTCAGTAACTTCCCTTCTCTCTCTCTCTCTCCTTCCTTCTCCTTTTGAGTCAGATTTTTTATTTTTTTTAAAGAAGAATAATTACTCTTTCTTTTTTTTTAAAAGGTAGGAAAGAAATTTAGTTACTATTCTTTTTTTTCTTCTCTCTCCTCTATCTTATCCAAATAAAAATTACTATCATTTATTATATTTTCTTTCTTATTTATTTAAATACGAATATAAATTATTACTATCATTTTTTTTATTTTCTTTTCTGTCCTAACTAATACTTTTTTTTTTTTTTTTTTTTTTTTTTTTAATCCAAACACACTGGTAGTGTACCCCAAAATAAAGCATTAAATTTCTCCAAAATAAGTTAAGAAAACAAAAAGAGAAAAGAATAAGAGAGTGATTCACATTGGTACAAGTGAAAGTCAGTCTAAGTGGGTGGCAGAATTTATAGGAACAAGTAACGACGCTGGAAGGACCACGCAGGGGATCATCAGTCAGATTTTTCATTAACTTCCCTTCTCCATTTCTTTCTCTCTAATTATGCCCATCATCTTTCCCTGTTGGTACGCTCTAGAAAAAAGGGTGATATGTGTCACAGAGAACATCATACGATTGGTAGTTGAGATGCTGAGCCTCTTATGCATGCTTGAAGTGCAGCCAAGGCCATAGAGCTGCCGGTCCTGTGACTCCTGTCATTAATCTTAGCAATACATGTGATTATGTGAATACACTCACGCCTTGCCTAAATTTATATTTCATTTTATTTACTTTTTGATTTTTTATGTAAATCCATCTTATGTGTCATGAATCATGATAAAATTACACAGAAATGAAAACTCCGGACATACGTGTGCCTCTCTTTATTATTTGTTGAATTAAAAATTTTATTAAGAATGATATTGAAAAAACTAGTGTTTCCCATTGTCAAAATTGGCCTAGGTCAAAACATGTCTATCATCGTTCATCTCTCTTATTTGCTCTCTCTTCCTAAACATACCAAGGTTTTTGGCGGGCGAAGACACTGCAGCATCCGCCACAGCCGGTGCGAAGTTCTGGTAGCTTTTTGCCTTAAAAAAATTTAAGAATGAAAAAGTTCAAAAAAATTAAGGTTCTAATGCATCAGAATATGGATCAGATTAGACGCCATTGGCTCTGATCCAAAATTTTTAAAATTTTTAGTTCCGTCATTAGCTCATTCGCTTGTGTAATACTTTGAATTAAATAATTTGTAACATAAACAAAACACTTTATCTAAAATGTTTTAAATACAAGAATCATATTTTTTTTTTCACGGTTCTCTACATTTGATAAATTTTTAACATAATATGAAGCAGAAAAATACATAAAGTTTTTATCTTTAGAAAATGAAATCATTAAATCTAATTGGACCATATTCTACTAATAAATCACCTATTTTTTTATCAATATTTTTCCTAGAATATGATTTTTGATTAAGATCTTCATTTTTCTTACTTCTTTCACTTTCTTAATTCTTTTATTTTTTTGTTCTTCAAAAAGATTTTTCTTATCACACATTTGATTATCAATATGAATCAAGTTACTAATATTTTTTTCTTTCACTATTATACAATCTTCTAATTTATCTAGATGAATTAGTTGTTTATTAATTTGTTAAATTTTTACCTAAATTTTTTTGTTATCTTTTGTTTATTAGTTGTAACAAATTTATCAATAGCTCATTTTTTAGTTGAATTAGCTTATCTATTTTTATCTTCTTTTTAAGTTTTTTATATCCCAATTTATGCTTTCTAGTAACCATATTCAACAATATAAATAAAATGACCACAACTCACAAACAAAATATATAATTTTATGATAATAAAAATTAATAAAACTATAAAACAATTTAAGTTATATAACAGTAGAACCTAATTTGAAAAAATATTCAGTCCAATCCAAAAAATTCATCAATCAATGGAATAAAAGTGTGTTCAAAATGTTCTTATGGAGTTAGATAATGAGATTGTAAATTGTAACGAATATTTAGTGGGAACAAAAAAAGGGTATAATATGTGAGGAATAAGAGAAAAAATTAAAAGTTAATAAATAATAATAATAAAAAAGTTAATAAGAAGTCGTGGATCAATATGAAAAGTTTTACGAATTCTCATATATTTAATACTTATATGAGAATAGAAGAAAAAGGAAATGAAAAGTTAATTCTATTCTAATCTAGAATTGAAAAATATTTTCGGCTCAATATTAATTCTATTTATTGGTTGAGGTCTAATAATAAAAATTTTACGATGTTATATAATAAAAAAATAAATAGGGCCCCAAAAATAGAAAGAAAATGAGAATAGAAATATTTTAGGCCCACTATCAAAATTTTCTATTAGTTGTGGTTTAATAATGGATGGAAATATTTTTTTTAAGAAGTTATAATACAAAAAGAAATTAAAAATTTTGGGGTCTTCCTATTAGTTGGGACCTTATGCGACCACTTAAGTCACCTAAGGGTCTAGCTGATAAGCACCGAATATTTCATATTCAAGCACCCTTAATTGCATGTTTTAGTCTATTTAGAATATCAATAGTGTGTATTTTATAGGCTTTTGTATATTTTGTCTATTTTCAAGGTTTATCTCCAAAGTGGAATAAAATTCACTACAAGAAATTAGGGTTTTAGGGACAGTCAAAACTGTCCCTAAAAGCTCTAAATCCGTCCCTAAAGGTCAAATTGGTCCGTCACTAAAAGTAGCATAACAAAAGAGCTTTAGGGATGGTCAAAGTTGACCATGACAAATATTTTTGACCTTGAGGGACAGTCAAATAATACCGTCCCTAAAACTTATTAGGGACGGTATTGACTATCCCTAATAACATATGAATTAGGGATAGGGGATTGTCCCCAATACCTATGGTATTAGGGACGGACAGACCGTCCCTAATACATTATTTTTAATTATACTCATTGTATTAGGGATGGATAGACTGTCCCTAATACATGATTTTTTAATTATAATTATTGTATTAGGGACAGGTAGATATATTGTCCCTAACACTAATTTTTTTTTTTTTTGCTTGATTTGTGGGTTTAACCATTCTGAATACATGCAAAACATAAATAAAATAGATCCACAATAACATTCAAAAAGATATTACTAGCCATAAAACAAAATAAATCCACAATACATATATTCAAGATCCATAAAATCTCCAGTTTCTAAACAAAAACTAAAATTGCTCTCCAGTTTTCTAAACTAAAACTTACACCATTTGGTAGCACAAAAAATTGTTCCATCCTCTTTAAGATCCATTATTCATTCTGTTAGTGGTTGTGGTGGTGCTTGTTGGTGCCACTATGTTGGTGGCGGCTGCTGATATTGCCACCTTGTTGGTGGCGGCTGCTGATAATGATAGTTTGCTGGAGGTGGCGGAGGCTGTTGATGCTAGTTTAGTGCGGTTCGCTGCTGTTAGGAATCTGATGAAGAATGTTGTTAGTGGAACCATGGTGGCAGTTGCTGCTGCTGCTAATATTGGAGGAACCATAGTGGCGGCTGTTGCTGCAACTGCTCAAGCATCTTCTCAAGTTTATCTATCTTTTTCGCCATTTGTACATTTCTTTCCTTAGCAATTTCGGCCCATTTCCTAGAAGCCTCATCACATGATGAGGAGGCACGTTGACGTTTTGGAGCCACGAAACCATGTCCGAATCCACGGCAATATCCCTTCATTATGCCTAGTTTGTGACGACCCTAGATTTTTCAACCTAGTGTGTCCTGTGATGACCCAAACTAGATCCAAGATGCGAAAGCAAAAGAAGCAAAATGGCCTCAAGAAATGTACGCCATCCCTAGGCACAACGATGACTCCCTATGAAGCCACGGAATTCAAATGAATAAAGTGTGGAAACAAAACAAAGACAAGTCCTTAGAGATGTACATCATCCCTAGAGCATAAGAATGGACTCTCAAAGAGTTTCGAGACTCAACGGAAACAAAATGAAGAGAAGGGCATCAAAACCCTACAAGAGAAGAGCCAAGGGTAAATTGGTCATTTTACCCTAAGAGGAAGGAATTTAAATTTCAACAAGTCAAATTAGATCTAAAACATCCTAAAACATCCTTTGGTAACTTCACATGAAGTTCTAAGGCCAAAGGAAGAGAAATCCCAGATGAACCATATCCCGGTTCAAACCAAATCAGGCACCCTCTAACTAAAATAAGGATATCTTGAGCTAGGAGAAAAATATGAAACTAAAACTGGTACCATTGGAAAGAAAACAAAAAATTAATGAAGTTAGACTCAAGAATCACCTGGTTCGGAGTTCGGACGGAAAAGATATCAAGTCCCGAAGTCGAAGGAAGGAAAACCCTATCCCGGTTCTAACCAAATCCTGACACTACTTCACTAAAATATGAATAACTTGAGCTAAAAATGTAATATGAAGCTCTAATTGGTACCATTGGAAAGCTTATTTTGACGCGGTCAGTTTAGACTCAAGAACGGACCAATTTGGAGTTAACACGAGTGAGATATGGCCCGTTGAAAAAAAGTGTCTAGAGCAGGAACAGTACCCGCAGGGGCCCGCCAAAAACCTACGGGGGCCCACCAAATGCGGCAGTAAGCCACAGCCACCCGCCAAATGGCTGCAGGGGCCCACCAAATGGGGCAGTGACATGGGTTGGAACCTCAAAAAATGCAGGAATAGTGTTTATAGTAGCAAATTGAACTTGGAGCGCGGTTTATGAGGTCAAGATGACATTTTTCGGAAAAACACGAAAAGAAAACTCTCCCTAAAATCACATTTTCTATGTGACAGAGTTGAGAATGGAATTTATTTCCTAAAGGAAATCCCCAAAATGCCCTTAGATTAGTTTAGGCTCAAAACGGCGAAAATGCAACTTTGCACCAAGCATACATTTGACCCGAAATGCATTTCTAAGCTGAAACGAATATGCACGCACACGTAATAAGTGATTTTGAGTGTGCGGGAATGGTCCGCGGTTCCTGAAAATGGCCGAGTTAAAATCCGAACCCCCAACGGCCAAAAAGGCGAAAATGAACTTGAAATGGAAATTTTGAAATCCAAAATTAACGAATGACCACAAATGACTATTTGGCCCTTAGTCACACCTCATAAATGACTAATGAGATCCTACGAAAGAATCAAAATGGAATTCCTACACCCGATGCAAACATGGTGACGCAATGACTTAGCATTTTTCAATAATTCCATGATATTTCATGAAGTCATAGATTACATAGGATACAAAATACATGTCATTGGCCTCCGGCCTCATCTTATACATGTCAAATACATTGTAAAGAGTGTACTCATGTACACATTACATATATGGAATCAAATATACACATTTTGACAATTTAGGCTACAAATGGCATTTCAAGCCAACCTTTACAAGAACTAAAACCTTCAAGTTAACTATCATCCAAGCAAAGATGAACATCATGCACCAAGTCTTCATGCCAAAAACAGCCCCCCAGTAACTTCGGGGTGAGTAAATAAGTTTACTCGTAGAGAATGAGCATGCATCAACTCGATTTCTTAAAGATTTTTAGACTAACACGTAACAGTTCAAAAGGATCATGCCACCTAACGTCTATGTCGAATGTGAGACTCAGAGAGCATCCTAAGCTACCTTAACTCATTTCTAACATAATTCACACCCTTCATATAATTCCAAACAACATAAGGACATGCTATACAAAGCAACAAGATATAGATTTTCAAGGTTATCAACTTAAAATCTAAAATACGAAAACAACTAAAATAGGTCATGCAAACTAATGTTTATGTTCCAAATGAACCTATAGGATCATTCCTAAGCTACATTTGAACATTTAAGGCATAATGTACTTAACAACATCAAAGTTCACAATGATTCACTAAAATCATAAAACATAGATGTACTTAACAACATCAAAATGATTCATTAAAATCATAAACATAGATGTACTTAACAACATCAAAATGATTCATTAAAATCATAAACATAGATGTACTTAACAATATCAAAATCGCCAATAGCCAAAACCATAAGTCACAATATAAACATGATTGTTAACTTGGAATTGAATGCGAAAACAAATAGTAGAAGACTTGGAAATCACGCTCAGAATTTTGCCGAGACCTCAATGGTTATTCCGGGCACTAACCCGCTGGGAAGACAACCCTAGTGCGCACTATCTCAATTGGGGAGAACTCATACCTCCCGCACTAGAGCCAAACTCTAGCCATGTCACTTGTAACAACAATGTCCCAAGACTCCAAAATAAACCAAATAAGTTCACAACTTATACATAATTTATATAATGCACGAAATCACCTTTCATGCACAAGTAGGTTGAAACCATACAATCCATGCCTTAGAGTTTCAATTCTAAAATGGCATACATAATGTCAATTACAAAGTGTGCAATTCATTACACAAGCAACAATATATTCCATAAAGAAGACATGTTCTCATGAATATAAATATAACAACAATGTTATCAAATACTCAAAACACAACCAAGTGAATACACATCAAGTCAAAGTCCATGATTTGAATATAGAAACAACTCCTAAAACACAAATAGATCCATGGAGCCATTAGATAGAATTTAATTAAACAAGATGATTAAATTCTCTAGATTTCGAATCAATTTCAAATAATCTCAAATTAATATATGTTAAGCAACATATCATGGTCTTTACATATATCAAATCAAAAGTGCAAGATGAACAAGATATCGTCAAATAGAATTTAATTAATTTCAATTAATTAAATCTCTAGATTTCAAAAGTTGTTCAAATGGTCTCAAATTAATATATATCAAGTACTAAATCATGGTCACGCCATATATCAAGTCTAAAATGGAATACAAGCCAAACACAATTTACTAGAATTTAAATCAAATTAAATCCATTAAATCCCTAGATTTGAAATCTCATTTAAATCATCCCAAATTAATATATATCAATGACCAACTCATGGCCATGCCATTTACCAAGTCTAAAATGAGTTATATGTAAGACATAATAAATCTCTAATTTCTCAATTTAACAAAAGTCATGCATACAACTTATATTTCATACAAGAGTAAGTAAAACAACTTGGAAAATAAATTATAACACCCCTTACCTCACTAGAGAAGAGTCTCTCTAGAATCCAAGGCAAATCAACACAAAATGGCAAACCCTTCAAGGGTTATGTAGAGGAGGATGAGGGGAACAAAATTGTTCCAAGCTTCATGGTCTAAAGTGAGTGGAAGGCCCTCAAAAATCAAGGTCAAGGCCTAAGGTTTCAAGCTCCATCCATGGAGGCTAGGGTTCTAATGAGGAAGAAAATTATAAAATGTGAAAATGGTTGAGTGGAGGAAATAGAAATCCTCCACTCACTATGTGTTCCTACACCATGGTCAACACACACATCTATAGTCAATTGCACAAAAATCCCTCTTTAAAACCATAATCCCAAAGTGGCCCAAAAAAATAATTGCAAGACTTAATTTGGAGTATACACTTGTCACTCATCCAAGCATCCATTGTAAGCTTAATCCTAAGCCTACACTTGTCAACCATCCAAGCCAACAAATGCACCAATCCTAGGTCAACAAGTGGTTCAATCTCCACCCTCCACATGTCATCATCCAAGGCATCAAAGTGTTTCCACACAAATGTCAACAAGTGGACCAATAAGAGTGTGACACTTGTCACACTTTTTAAAAATTGCAAAAAGGTCCTTTTTGAAAATATCTTTCAAATTAAATTGCAAAATGGTCCCTAAGACGAAAAATAATTACTTTACAGTAATTACACAAAACCCTAAAAGTTTAGAATATTACAAAAAGGTTATGCGTCTATACCCTTTACAAGAAAAGTAAGCACTCAGTATGCTTTTCTACAAAAGTGAAAATACACATAGCATGGAATTTAAATATCGTGGATGCATGCAAAACCGGAATCAAATCCGAACATGAAAAGTGAGGTTATGCCAACAAAGTGACACCCGAGAAAAAGACGAAAGGTAAATAGTGTCACAAAAATAAAAATGTGAAAATGACTCGGTCCTCAAAGGAAGTCGTCAATCTACGAAAAAGAGTCTCGGAAACCATCCCCTAGCACTTAAGATGACACTAAGTGACGAGAAACCAAACTCAGAAAGGAAAAGATCAACGGAAAAAAAAATATCCGTGAAAATCTGAGAAAAGGAAAGGAATGAAAATGACCGGGTCATTACATAGTTGGTTTTGCACTATCTCAACATCATTTATGGTTGAACTCATACCATCAGAATTTTGAGAATTTTGTGCAGCCTTTTCTTTCATTGCATCCTGCAAAATATTTAAGTTCTCTATCAAATTGAAAGAATATGGCATAGGAATAAATCATGTGCAAGCTAGAATATTAATCTCAATAGAGAGAAAACAAAAATGCTTATTGAAATGCTTATTTTCAAAATGGAAGGATGAGTACACTACAACACCAAACACGACAATTGCGGCTCCCTATATATGAATATTTGAGTGGAACAAAGACACAATATAGCAGTCAGACATCAGTGATTTGCAATGAGACTAAAAGTTTTACTAGAAGTTTCTAGAAAAGTTAGCCAAGTTTATGGCTTGTTAACAAGTATTTCTAAGGGGTTATGATAATAAAACACATTGACGACAGTTAATAGATAGACTTGAGTAGTCCTGTCTTGTTATTATAGTTTTTTTTTTTCTTTTTTTTTCTTTTTCTGGAAGTTGTTACTATAATTTGCTATAACCAAATATGCATTTTTATAAGCATTTTAGCTGTTATTTTCATAATTTGACTTGTATAAGTTTATACTTAACTATCAACTCTAATAATTTTCAATGGTTTTCCTAAAGTGTTCATTTTACTTCTATTTTTTGTTGAATAACTTTTGTCGGCTAAATACCATGTATACATTCCAGATCTCTCAAGGTGTAAATGAAAGGTAACACCTCAATCCTGTGCTAAATGCCTTATATGTGTGTCATGGCAAAACTATCAAAGGCATGAGCCAAGAGGCAAAACATCCATGACCAACAAAGCAAACTAATGTCACCCACACAATTGGGCATATAATATATACATACATGCCTCAGTATTATTCTCCATAGTACTATACAAATTAAAGGTCCAACACCAACATCATCTTCATGATTAAACAATAAATGGGTGCTGGGAACCCCTAAAAAAAACTAGTCTTTTTGGATATAGAGCCGGCCCACTGTGACAGTGTGCACACCAACAAAAGAAGTTGTTGATTATATAACTGGAAATGAACAAAAATAATCACACAAAAAGTAATATTTTTAGAAGAATGATATCAAGAGGGATGAGTTGTCAATAAACAAAATTTCTGATAGATTGTGTTAGGAATGGTGTTTTTAGAAGCCTTAAAAACATCAGAAAGAAGTCAAAATTGTGGAGATAAAATTAGTAACTATGATGTGTGGAAATCAAGAATAAAAATAGGTTACTTATCAATAACAAAACAACATATAGAAGAATATAAACAGAATTTGAGGATAATTTCATTAGTTAAGTTCCCATATAGGGGTCTAAATAGTGGAGGCTATATAAGAGGAGGTAATTTTCTTTCATGTTTAAAAAAAGAAAACCACACTTCATCCGCAACAATTCCTTACCTCCATTTGTGCACAAAAAAATCAAGAATGGTCATTTAAAGGCATGTGACTCCCTATAAACTGCAAAAATGGTCACTTAAAGGCATGTGACCCCCTATAAACCGCAAAAATATTATGAGATCCAAATTTCATAATCCAACATGCTAGCTTATAGTTAACTTACAAAATTCCTCTTAGTTTTCTCGTGTGCCCATCCACCTTGTTCCTTAAAATGTGTGTCTTTGTACAAGCGAATAGCAGGATCCTCATCCCTTTCACCGTCCTCATCTTCTTGGCTCTGTCTTTCTTTGAGTTTGACCTGCAGTACAAAGTAATAATGACCATTGGACAAATATATGGTTTTGAACGTAGAGTATAAAATAAAAAATTTATAATTATTGTTTCATATATTACGTACATAAGTATCGTAACGTCTGACGAAGGACATCGATCCAGAATAATGTGGAACCTTATTCTTGGAACGTTTTTCTTTGTTTTTTCCACTTATTTCCTAGGTAGTAATTCAAACAATATTATAAGTTAGGAAACCCAAATAGCTAGTGAATAAAGCTATTATATTAAATAATAAAAAACTAGTTAAGAAATTGAACCTGAAATTTTGGTGACATCCACGTATCACACAACTTTTGCCAAACGGCATTACCAATACCAGTGTAAGGATGGCGGCGTGCATTCTCAATTGGAAGATGCTCCTCAAAATGACACTTCAATTTATATTTATATTTCCTCAACGCGCTGGAAATTCCCTTATTTACTCACTTAAAATCAGTGTCATTCCAATATGCATCCACTCCAAAGACCTCCTTTATAATGTAAAATTAATGTAAGCTACAATTTGTAACCAATTGGACCAGTAACCTCTGATTTATTTTTAACAAAACAAAAATTAAATGATGGTTATCATTACCTTCAAATGGTCATAGCAGACCTCTTTCTAAAAATCTGGAACATTCCTACATGTTTTATACTTTAGAAGGGCTTCGGTAACTCGTGTATTAATGCCAACCTCAGCCGTCCATAATTTGTTATTTAAACCAATAGGTTTAATATAACCTTTTCCAAACTCTACTGGAACTGGACAATTATTTTCCTTAATTTTGTGCAAGGCTTCATTTTTGGCTCTTCCATGCCCTTTTCGTATCGGACCTAAAAAACAAATTTATCATCTTAATTAAAACGTAGGCATTTTACAAAAGAGCTTATAGTTAATCAATGATGAAGCATAATTACCTCCTCTTGGTTGTGGCCCCACCTGCTCATTACTACCATCACCTTCCATTCTTTCATTTGTTGAATTCCTATCATCACCTAATCCACTCGGTTGTGTAGGAGGTGAATTTGTAGATGGTCACTCAGTTTCAGTCCTACGGGACCTTAAAACTCTCCGCATTAGTTCCTCAGACGTGTCCATAATTTAGTTTACAAGCTGATATGAAGAATCAAGTGAAATTAAATCAAAATAAAAAAGCATATGCAGAATATATTCTGAGTCATCATTTCATATTTACATAATTCCATTGAATAAAAAATTCAATAATTAAAGGCTAATAAACCTGAAGGAAGTCAATAAATAAAGACTAGTAATATAAATTAATAGATCACATTAAATATTAATCATAAAACCAAAAAAAAAGTAAATGCTCAAATATAACAATTAATTTGGTCAACCAAATCAAAGATGCAAATTAATGAAAAACAGAACCAATACTTAAAGAGAAATTTAAACAGAAAGTAACTCAAAAGATAAAGCTCGGTAATATAATTCAGTTGGTCACATAATGTATTAATCATAAAACCATAAAATGAGGTACATGCTTAAGAATACAAAGCTTCACATGTCATCCAAATCAGTATCATCTTCAGACATTAATTCTGGTCCTCATTTGAACTATATTGAATGTCATTTCCGTCATCATTCTCAACATCCCAAAAGTCGTCATTAATGGCTGCTTCACCCCTACATTTTTGAATCATTTCAGCATCAAAAGTTTCACCCTCCAAATCGTCCCTGTTCAAAGGGAGTGGATCCATGTCCAAGTCCACTTCTACAACTCCATCCATGATGCTTGGTTCATTCTCTGGGTATGCTGCAGTGTTGAGCATTTCATCATGTACTCCTATTTCACCTTCTTTTTCAGGCACATCAAACAAGCTTTTACTTATTATATCTTGAACTACCTCCCATGTCCCATGTAATTTGCTGTCTTTGACGTAGAAGCATTGTGATTCTTGATTTGCTAACACAAACGGTTGTCTTTGACGTAGAAGCATTGTGATGCATGATTTGCTGACACAAACGGCTGATTTTTGCTCTACTGGCTACATTTACACTTGTGAAATAGGTATCTTTATGTACACCGGTACCAATCCTAACATCAAACCAATCACATTTGAGAAGAAAAAAATTTCTACCCAGGGGATATCTTAACTCAATGATATCTGTTAGGACACCATAATAATCTTAGTCTTCTCCTTTCACTAACACGCCACTATTCTGTGTTCGTCGATTTTGCTCCCTTTCCTTAGTATGGAACCTAATCCCATTTACAATACACGCAGAATATTGACTTACTAGACTTTTAGGTCCACACGCTAATGAATACAGATCATCACAAGTTGTTTCTTTTTTATGATAACGCATTTCCTTTATCTATTAAAAAAAGTGTAGTGTTAAATAAATGAATGACAGTTCATTTTAATTAAATTAAAGAATTTTATTTAATTAAGTACAATAGGTGTATAATGGACTTACTTTTGTTTCGAACCAGTTCGAATATTCTTTAGCATGTCTTTGAGGAACATTACGCGGATTTTCTCTCTCAAGTTCTACCTTGTGTTTTCTAAACAATTACATGATGTTAAAGATACAATTGTGTATATGTATTACGAAATAGACTATATATTAATAGAAACTGACAAGATATGACATGCAATTAGCTACTTACTCTTCATATGACAAAACATCTTCATAATTCTGTAACATGTATAATCGGGCCATCTCTATGTCTGCACGGGGCAATATGTCCAAACTTTGTGCCCCTATCAGTCGAACCACTTGCTTTAGATCATAAAAAATGCACCAATTATTGTTATCGTTCCCCTCACTATTTCTTTCTTCTCTATTGAACCTTATCTCAATCCCTCCAAGAAATTTTGAACAAAAGGTGAGACATTCATCGTCCATGTAAGCTTTCGCAATGGACCCTTCCGGACGTGCTTTGTTACGGACGTACAATTTGAGAGTATGCAACAAACCAATAATTTTAAAATAACAAATTGATAAAACTTTTTTTTTTTTTTTAATTTTAAAAAAAAGGGAATGTTGGTTTACTAAAAATATATAACACCTTTCAATCGGATACATCCATCGATATTGTGCAGGGCCTGCGATGATGGCTTTATGCGGCAAATGCAGAGCCAAGTGCACCATAATGTTAAAAAATGACGGAGGAAATATCATCTCTAACTTGCTTAGTATAACAGCAATGTCCCTTTCCATTGCCTCTAAGACATTCACTTTAATAGTTCGACAACACAATTCCTTGAAGAATAAACCAAGCTCAGCTATTGTGTTACAAATATCTGAATTTAAGAATCCTCGTATAGCAATAGGGAGGAGACGTTGTAAGAGAACGTGTGAATCATGACTTTTCAATCCAGATATCTTATAATTATTAACATTCACACACTGACTTATGTTTGATGCATAGCCATCTGGAAAATTAACTGATTTTAGCCATTCACATAGTTGCCTTTTATCATTCTTTGACAATGTGTAGTGCGCTTGTGGCATCTCAAATTTTTCACCATTACACCTCAAGTGGAGTTCTTTTCTAATCCCCATTGCTTCTAAATCCAACCGACTTTTAAATGTGTCCTTAGTTTTCCCTTCAATGTCCAATAATGTCCCTAACACACTATCACATATATTTTTCTCTATATGCATAACATCCAGGTTGTGTCGTAACAAAATGGTCTGCTAGTAAGGTAGTTCAAAGAAAATACTCTTTTTCATCTAGTTAAGTTCAAATTCCTCCCGAGTTTGCTTCTTTTTACTTGGTCCCTTTTCGAAACTAACCTCTGGTATGAGGTTAAGTTCCAGAATATCATCACCCATCAATTGCTTTGGTGGCCCTTTGTCTTCACTTTTGCTATTAAATTGCTTGTGATGTTTTTCTGAAAATGTAATCTAACGATAAAAACATACGACTTCCCAAGTAGCATATCTTATGTCCGTGTTCCAAATAATAAGAATATGTTTCTTTGTTACAATTCGGACATGCTAGATAATCCTTTGTCATCCATCCACATACCATCATATAGGCCAAAAAATAACTAATAGCCCAAATCATTGCCACATGCATTTTAAAGTTACATTTACTGTAGGCGTCATACGTCATCACACCTCAGACAAAAAATTTCAAGCCCAAAAAAAATATAGTAGAGGCCAAAATTATCCGAAAATTAACCAAAAATAGAGAAAAAAATAGGACAAAGTATTTGAAATGCCGTTTAATCACTGGCATTTTGTAAGATCTAAATAATAAAAATAATAATCAACCTCTGAGACCATAAATGATTAACTAAATCCAAAAACAATCAGAAACCGAAAATAAACACACAAATAATATTCCAAACCCTAAAATGAACACAAATTGCAAATAGCATATATATGTGTCCAGATCTGAAACAATTAAAAGAAAAATGGACCAAAACTAGGGTGAGGATCATTAAACTGAAGTGGGTTATATGAATGTCAAATCGAAGATGGGAGTTTTCTGCAAATCGAAGAAAGAGGCATAATCCCTAAAATTTTGAAAAAATAAAAATATTGTTATACCTGAAGAGTAAGAGTCGATGTTGGAACGATTGGGTCATTCAGCTTGTGCTGCTGGAAGAGGGTGGAAGAGCCTCAATATTCTACGACGGTGGAAGAGGGTGGAAAAGCTTCAGTCTTCTGTAAGGGTGGAAGAGCTTCAGTATTATGAGAGGGTGGAAGAGGTGGAAGAGAGGGAGTGAGGGCTTGAGGCGGGTTGGAACTGATGATAGGTATATGGATAGGATGTAATGAAATTAAACGACGTAGTTTTCAATATTATATTAAATAAAATAATTTTATATATTATAATTTTTCTCTCACAAATGGGCCAAACAAGGAATTAAGCGGCAAAACAAAAGCGCCAAACAAGGAATTAAGCACCAAGTTTTGCCGCACAATTTTTTGTGGAATTGGGGACGGGGTATTTAAGTTTTTCGGGACAGTCTAAATGACTGTGCCAAAAAAGTAGTTTTTAGGGACAGTCCAAGTGACTGTGCCTAAAAAAATAAGGGTTTAGGGACAGTCTTTTAAGATTGTGACTAAAAAAAAAGGTTTTAGGGATAGTTTTAAAGACTGTCCCTAAAACCCGAATTTCTTGTAGTGAAAGTAAGTTTTTATAGGATTTTAATGAACATGGTTCATGGCGAGCTGAAGAGTTAACCAAAGTGGTCCTAAGTCCTTGAACTAGTTTAGCCTGAGAAAGGAAGTCGACTCAAGAAATCGAGCAAGAAAGATGAAAGGCACTTCAAAGTACAAAGCTAACGTCCGGACGCAGCCTCCAAGAGCATTCTTGGCATCCGGACGCCCTGTGTAAATGTAGCCTAGCAATTACAATTTCAAAGAGGATGAATTCTAGTAGCTAAAGAAATTTGCGTCCGAATGCCCACCTCTGTGTCCGGACACCACATGCCAAGAAGCTACAACTCAGGCACCCTAGCGCACATTTGGCACAAAGCATGACAAGCTGCGTCCGGACACCCATCTTGGCGTCCGGATGCCAACCTGCGAGTAAATGAGGTATTTGAATTTTTAGTTATTTTTCTCTCTCTTCTCCAACTTCATTGCACAAATTTTGAGGGGGATTTTGACTGATTCTGGCTAGTAGGGTTATATACATATCTCTATATTGTATTTTATATTATCATTCATATTAGAATTCAAATTTTGTATTAGTTCTAGAGAGAGAAAGTGAGGAAATAGCTAGGGTTCTTGAGTGTTCTTGAGGGGGCCTGCTATAGAGCTAAAGATGGAGGCTTTATCTTCAATCCTTGGAGCTTCCACCACCACCAGGATGATCTAAATCACCTCTTAGGGGATTGAGGTAGCCTTGACCAATTAACCATGTAATCTTTGTATTTCAATTTGGGGAAATAACATTGTATGTAATTGATTTCATGAATAAGATGATGGTTTACATTGAAATTAGTGTTTTTACATTAAAGTGATGTATTATCTGAACTGAATTCATTTATATGAGTATGTCTATATGCAATTATTGTCTTGGAACCATATTTACATATTTATACTCTTGATATTCTCAGAGTGACAATGAGGATTGATTTCATGAAATGATTTTATAGGCATGTCATATAGTAATTTAGATAAATTATGCTAAAGGAAGATGGAACATGCTACACCTTTAGATTAATGTAGTTAGGTAGATGGTCCATACATACTGAAGATAGTTTATGTTAGATGATTTACTTTCATATGCTAAAACTTAAAAATTCAGAACCTTGATAGGTTATGCCTAGGGAAGATGGCTTATACCACAACCTAGTTTAGGTGGATGAGCCATGCCAACCAAAGATGGGTTATGCTTAGTTCTGATTTGTATGAATTTCTACAACCTAGTTTAGGTGGATGAGCCATGACAACCAAAGATGGGTTATGCTTAGTTTTGATTTGTATGAATTTCTGAAAATTGTTGTAGTTGTTGTACACTTCTACACATTATTGTTACATATAATTATTTTCCCCAGGTTGATTGCATTGTAGCATGTTTATGAGGTCTCGGTGAACTCGATTCCCTAGCTTCCTCTATTTGTTAATTTAATCTTTGAATTCGTTTTAATTATGTTTTAAGTTTATTATATGATAAGTGATAAACAAACCAATCTGTGACACTTTACAAACTCAAAATTAATCTTTAAAGTTTGATTGCCATAAGCTAGCAATCTTCGTGGATCGATATCATTTGATGAGTGCTCAAATGTGACGCATTTTAGCACCTAAGTTAGGATATTTCAGTCCATTCATGTTTTAGTACTTATTTGTGCTTTTGCCTATTTTAGGTCAATAAAGTTCAAACAGGCTAAGAAGAGCCATTTAGCTCATATGTTTAGTTAAGGAGAAAATCTGGAAAGAAGTTAGAAAAATTGCATCAGTGGAACTTCGATCGATCGAAGAAGGCTACAATCAATCGAAATCAAGGCGATGCCAGCTCAGTAATCCGAATAAGGCCAAGAAGATATTTTCATGACACGCTATCTTTAATCGATCGAATTAAGTCTTTGATTGATCGAAAACCCTTTGATCGATCGGAATAAATGCTGGCAGTGTGCTGTCTAATTCCCGAGTGCTCCCGAACTCTACCTACTTTTGTAGCTGAAAATTTCCAACAATCAGAGGCAGTATTTCTGACTTGTTGCCTACTCAAAGAGGCTTGTAATAGATAAATTGAAACAATTTTGTAGAAGTTCCTCAAGTAGATATTTTACCAAATAGAGAAATAGTTTCTCTCTCTAGAACTAGGGTTTGTGAAGGAAGCAAGGATGAAGAAGATGATGCCAACCTCTAAGTTAACTCTTGAGGGTTCCATGACCACTACAATGAGTGGCTAAATCCTTCTCTTGGGGCTAGAGATAGCCCCTAGGCTTGCTTCCTAAACCTAGATTTTTGTATATTTTTGGGAATTTTAGTTATAATTGATGTTTTGACCATGAAGAAATATAGATCTTATGATTTTTACATGATTTGTATGGGTTAATGCTTTCAATTGATCATTTAATTCTATCCATATGTCTATGTATGCTAGAATGAATGTTCATGTGTTTTTATCTATATTTAATGATATTGATGCATGTCTATGCGTATTGATATTATGAATCTAGTGATGGTTAAGGCATGGTGCTTAATTGATTACTCTTGTGGTTTATTTGATGGTTCATACTTATTTCTTGATGGATTGTGTCACCTCCTTAGTTTAATTAGTTTAATTTTCATGTCATTAGCTTAGTTGTAGTATAATTGCTTTAATTTCATAGATATGTGGACAATCCATTCTTGTTGGTTAATGTTCCATTCTTATAAGTGCAAGAAGTACATTTCTCTAGATTTTTGTGTGTGCACTAATTATGGTTTAATTGAATGGTTAATGGTCTCATTTGATAGTTTGTGCTACTCACTAGATTTCCAAAACTTTTGTCACCCTCAAACCACCTTCTTCTTTAGGAGCAGCAAGTTTCGTCTGTTTTAAATTTCTCGTATCTTCCTAATATCTTCATCATGCCCCAAAAATGAAGTTCCTCATTGTCTTTCATATGCCCATAATCATATATATAATTCCCTGCCGTATCCTGAATGACAGTGATATTGGTTCTAGCCGTATGCTCTTTAATTTGCTGATGCAAAAACCTTCTGCACCTGTCTTGGTCCTTCATCCATCTAATTCTTGTCTTGTGAGACAGAAGAATTACTTCATTAGAGCTAGCACATTCAAATTTCTGTCTAATATCCTACTCCTCAATGAAAACATCTTTCATAAGATTCTCGGCTAAACTCAATTGCACTTGCTTAAGAGACTTCATAATACCAATAACCTAAAATAAAACAGACCGAAACTTTACAAAAATTCTAATTTTTTGCAGTGCTTTTAACCAATGTAAAATAGTACAGTAACTTCTGGATTGGATTCCCACCCATAACTATAAATTAGAGATAATGTTGCGAACCACTGCCTGTTTATTCCAAACCAAGAAAACTTCGAAAGGTTTTGGACCTTCACCAATGTGCAAAGGAATTTTCACTTTAAATCTCCCATGATCTGAAATGAATGTTATGGAGTAAGAATAATATGTGAACTTAGAAATACATTATCCCAATCCTGGTTCATAAGACCTTGATCCAGCGTTCCATAAACTCTTGTCTGACTGAACCTTTTAGTACCCCATCTAAATTATCCATTGTCTACCGGAATATCAGATAAAATGGTGTGGTTAAAATCATATAGCAGTGAATTATGGGGGTTGCCTAAGGCCTCCGTTCGTCCTACCTTAATATGTATTGTCAACAATATTTCAGGCTGATATTGGCGATCCAGCCATGTTGACATCTTAACTATTCAGTAGGCCCTCTTCATATGATGAATCAAGTGCTCATCGTTTGGGAGGTGATGAGGTAATAATTTATTCCTTCTCTACTAATGTTTTTGTCATTGTTCTCATTATAAATGTGCTGACAGATAACAGTTTACAAAAATTATTTGGATTATATTTGTTGTCGTTGTGGTTAATAACAGGCACCTGGGCAAGCAAATGTGACGCCAACATCTGGAATGGCAATGATGTCGGGGATGAATCATCCAATTCAGCATCGACTCTTTCAATATTGAGAAGAGACTTGTGAGGTAATTGACTTATCATTGATTGTGTGTATCCTTGTAATGTTTTGGATATCTTGTACAAAGTTCATGGCCTATTTTGGCTTCCCTTGCTACCTTTAGCTGTCATGTAATTGACCTTGTATTCATTGT
Source organism: Cornus florida (assembly GCF_030987335.1). NCBI lineage: Eukaryota > Viridiplantae > Streptophyta > Magnoliopsida > Cornales > Cornaceae > Cornus > Cornus florida. The sequence continues at coordinate 36,724,487 of NW_026775580.1, forward strand.
GTGCATGCTTGTAACATGTTCCACATGTTGAATATCACCGTGTTTTGTAAATCCATTATTCTAACATTATAAAATGTATGTCTTATTTTGGGTATGACCATGTTTTGGAAACAAGAAATGCATAAGAGAATCACTGTCAAATTGGATAGACTGTTTGTTCAGAAATATTAATGTAACCCAAGCTACTTAAAGCCCAAATAATGTACCAATGGAATAATGAGACCAACAATGGACTCTTGGCTTAGGCGTTGGTAAATGTTGACCCTTTGTCCTGGGTTCGAGTCTCAGTATGAATGAGTGGCAATGTCGGAAAAGAGGTATTCTAAAATACCTCATTTTTCATGTAATTAATTTTTTTGAGGGCTTGTTGGACAACAATAAAGTAATATGTACAAAACATTCATACATTGTTTTACCTACATGGATCAAAGACATCAATCAATATAACATGTCAATATAATCCCAACACAATGACTAGCGATGCTAGTGGGGTAGTTGAATATTAATTCATGGATCAGAAATATTAATGTAACTCAAGCTACTTAAAGCTTAAAAAATGTATCAATCAAACACTAAGACTAACAATGGGCTCTTAGCTTAGGTGTTCGCAAATGTTGACCCTTTGTCTTAGGTTCGAGTCCCAGTATCATCGAGTTTCTGTACAATAAGAGGTATTATAAAATACCTCATTTTTCTTCTTTTTGTTTTAAAAATTATTTTTTACTACAAAACATTACAAGGTAAGACAAAAATAAAGTAATATGTAGAAAATGTTCCTACATTGTTTTACCTACATGGATCAAAGACATGTTGAATCATTTATGTTGGCAATTGTAAGTGGACAATAGCACATTATTGTACAAAAATTCACTCCAATTTTAACACTCACCTTTGCACAAGTTTCACTATGTTACTTGAAGGATAAAAAATGTACCAATCAAACATCTACACACGTACGTACATAATAGCTCAAGAAATTCGTACATTAAATCGCAATACATACGTACAGAAAATCTTAATACCTATAGTACATAAAATCATAACACATATGTACATAAAATCAATATAATATGTAAATAGAATCCCAACAGAATAATAAATGTGCAGTGGGGTAGTTGAATATTAATTGAACTATAGATTAGAATCACAAATGCCTTCAACAACCACTCCCACCCACAACGCAACCACTTTTGCCATAAATATATGTCATGAGGCTTGGCTAGAAGCACCCACAAGAAAATATCTTCCTCTAGGCCAACCAATGGTGCACTACCAAACCATAGAAGACGTATAGCCAACCCTAATTACCCACCTTCAGTCCCATTTCTGTGCGTCAAGCACCCTCTGTTGCAGATCTTCCCCCTACCCTGCAATACCTTATTATGCGCATAGATAATTTTGGGAGTGAATTGAGTTGCCTGTCGAGTATGGTGAGGAGGGTGGATCGGTGCATTAAAAGGCTTGAAGCGTTGTGGAATGAAGAGTTTGACGACCAGGTCATGGAAGTTCTCAACTCCTCTGACGCCACTTGCGACGATGGAACCTGAGGAAGGATGGCTGTTTTAGAGGCGGCTGGTTGTGAAGGACCCCTTATCGATGTACGGAAGTTTGGTGTAAAGTAGTATTTGGAAGGTTCTCTGTTTTGCTGTGTTGGGTTTGGACCTTCTATATATGTTTATATGATGGTGTTTTTTTGTATGTTTTTGATTGCGTAATAATTATGCATATGATATATGATATTAAATGATATATGAAGCCATATATATGTATAAATTCACGTTACTATATATATGCATGGGGGCTGTGTGAAAAAAAATGATGAATAAGAATAATATTAGACAAGTGATGAGGAAAAAAGGAAAGAAAAATTACATATGTATGATGTCTTAAATTGTGACTAAACTACCATAAATAGGGAGTTAAATGCTGACAATTTGGTTTATAAATTGATAGGAAATGGCTATCAATTCACAGTCACTACAAAATCTCTATCATTAAAGCCGTCATAATTGTAGGGAAAGAGGTATTCTAAAATACCTCCTCTTTATTTATTTATTTATTTTTTTATTTTTTATTTTTTATGTTTTTTTGTAGAAAATATTACAAGGAATCACCAAAATAAACTAATGTGTAGAAAAAATTCTTACATTGTTTTACTTACATGGATCAAAAACATAAATCATTCACCCTTTGCCCTGGGTTCCAGTCTCGTATCCTTGGCTGCCAACCTCTAAAAAGAGGTATTATAAAATACCGGCCTCCTCTTTGTTGAATTTTTTTGATAAATGAAAGGCAATGATATAAGTTTATAGATATAAGTTCATAAACCTATACAACTTATATCAATTAAAAAAAATATGTCCAAAATTATTATCGTTAAATTTAGATATAAATTTTATGAAATATAAAATAAAGACTATATATTTAGGATATGAGACAAACAAGGCAACTATTTTATTCTACTTGAAATTACACATATGTATTGTAAACAACATCCCAAAAAGTACCTAACAGAATATAAGAAGTACGTATATAAATTCTCAACTACCACAAACATAAAATCAATTTAATTTGTATTATCAATCCCATGAACTGGGGTAGTTGAATATTTATTCATGGATTGGCTTATAAATATAAATCGGTTCAACCACCAATCCCACCCACAGTGCCACGACTTGTGCTATAAATATATGTGCTGAGTAGTGTTCCAAGCACCCACGAACATCATGTCTTCGTCTAGCCCAACCAGCAATGGTGCACTACCAAACCATAGACCAAGCAGACCCAGGTCCAATTACCCCACTTTTAGTCCTTTCTCTGTTCGTCAAGCACCCACTGGTTTAGATCCTCCACCTACGCTGCAAGACCTGATCATGCGAAGTGACAATTATGGGACTGACCTTACTCGCATCTGGAGGTTGGTGACGCGGGTGGAACGACGCCTGAGGAGGCTTGAAGAGCTGTGGAACGCCGAGTCTAACGATGACATGGTTATCGAAGTTCTCCACTTTTCTAATGCCATAAGTGATGATGGAACTTGAGGAACGAAGGAGGATTTCAGAGGACCCTTTCTGCGTGGTTATGAAGGAATGTTTTGGAGGGGGTGGGTGTCCTTTTGTATGTGCGGAAGTTAGGTGTGATGCAGTTTTTGGAAGGTTCGTAACCAGTGTTGCTGGGTTGGGTTTGGACCTTGTATGTCTGTTTATATTATGGTGTTTTCTTTTCCTGTGTAAGAAATATGTGTGTATGATGTGTGATATTAAATGAAATATGAAGCCATATATATTTAAAAGTTGACGTGAAAATATATTTATATGTATAGGTGCAGTGTTCAGAAAAATGAAGGCAAATAAGCATATTCTGTCGTCCAAGAGGAAAAAGGAAAGAAAAATGATACATACGAGATGCCTTAAATTGTGACAAAAGTATCATAAATGGGGAGTTAAATGGCGACTACTGCCGACTTAAATGGATCGAAAATGGGTGTCAATTCGCAGTGACTCCAAATCCCGGCCCATTAGGGTACAACAGTTGAGAAGAACATTTGACAATTTATTGAAGTATGAATTAGGATGACTACTAATTAGGTCATCTTTTGTGGATTGATTGATTAGGTCCGGGTTTTTATTTAGACTATTAATTCCTATTAACTATAATAAACAATATATATAATTCATAAGCAATATATATATGTCATTTATTTTTATTGTGCTTGGTAAATTAAAGGCAAGAATATAAGTTCATTGTCCAACTTGTATAATTCATATCAATTAATCTCAGCATCTGCGAAATTATGTATTTCAAATTTAGATTGAAATTATGAATTGATATATAATTAAGACTATATATTTATGAAATGAGACCAGGAAGGCAACTATATAAATTTGTCTCAGAATATATATTGTGCATTACATCCCAATAAATACGTACTTTAATAAATATAATTCGTAGTAAGTATCCCAACATAATCCCAGGCCAAATCCCTTGAAGGTAATCAACATAAATTTGCAACATATATAGATCCGTCTAAAATTAAAACTGTAGACATATAATAGTCTGCTTAATACATCATAATTCCCAATAACCCCAATAACATTTCACTTTCTTTTAGATGTACAACTCCTTAGCAGTGAAATTTCAAAGTCATTATCTCCGGAGTCAGAAAAATCTGTCAAATCAGAATCCGATTTTAGCTCTGGGTCAATCATTATATTTTCAACCTCTGCATCCACATCCTCATATGTGTTCATCACCTTTGTCAGTTTCTTCGCCTTACGCCATCTTACATTTAATTGACGGATCTCATGTTTAAGTTAGACAATGACAGATTTCATATCTGCAGCATTCGACTTTTGCATTTTAAGATGCCGTGCTCTAGGAATGGTCACCCCGAGTCGTCTGCACTCTGCCACAATCACAGTCCTTGCACCCACCAAGTCGTTATACCTGATACGTTACTGATGTTGAACTAGTTGATTGACATCTACTACTTCGACTTGAGAGTTTGACGTGGACCCAAGCTCGTGCATGTGCCATCGAAGAACTGTTTCAACGACCTCTGCATGGCTATGGTAAGGATAATACTTGTTATTAGGAAACCCTCGTGTCTGTGCTATCGCTTTGGCCCGGTTCGTGTATATCCCTACTTTCTGACCTATAAAAACAGTGTAATATTGACGTCCAACCATTGATGTGGACAAACTTGGTGTATGGGTTTCGTTGGGTTGGCCCTAGGGCACAATATATATACCACCCACTTACAATATATATAGTAGTTGAGAAACCATTTACTTTTTTACTGCGTTGATTGATTAGGGTCGGGTCACGTTGGGTTTATTGAACTAATAATTCCAAGGATATACTTTCACTTCTTTAGTACATATAGCAATATATATGCACTGACTTATAGATATGCCAAGTTTGGTAGGTTTGGAAGTTTATGATTAGGTGTGGGTCATTCAGAGCTTAACAAACTCCTAATTCATTTTAACTACTTTTACTTCTTTAGTACATATAGCAATATATATAGCAGTAGTGAATTTTGGATATGCCAACTTTTGTAGGTTTCGATTGATTGATTACCTCTAGGTTATTCATAATTTATTAAAGTCTTAATCCCTTTGAACTACTTTCACTTCTTTCCTACAATTACCACAATATATAACAGTTAATATTGTATATGCACTTTTTATTAAAACGCTGTTTCAAAACCTATTTCAATAGGTGACCTATTAATAAGGAATCACTGAGTAGTTTTACTTCTTCAAAAGCCATGCGATAGCAGTTAATTTTGTATATGCCGATTCATGAAAGTATGAAATGTTGTTTACAGATGTATTTAAGTAGGTGTCATATTAATAACAACCCACCCAAAATTTTTAAAAAAAAAAAATCGTAAACTTTTGCATTACAGAGCAGTGATCCAATGGATAAAGAAACGTAATATTGGATTGACGATGTCATTCGCAGAGTTGATGCTTTATGCTTCAACCATTTGAAGGACAAACATGAGTGGTTTGTTCTTATTTTTTAGTACCATGCATGACAGAATATATATTTCAATAAAGGTTTGTATTGAAATTTACATATCATATTGAAGGGAAATGGAACAACTTGGAAATGCACCGTGGATGCTGACATGGGAAGGTTATAGTGTAGTAGAGCATGTACTTCGAAGTGATGGGCCAAAATATGTAATTAGAGATAGGTGTACGTACATACAACATAGCTTTCAATGCAGGAATTATGATGCAAGGTTTATAAGAGGAGTGGTACATGTCACAAGATTCTATTATTTATATATTTATCAATCAAAGTTCTGTACAAGAATATCGTGTCAACTTTAATTAAGACTATATCACAGGTGGAATGGATTGTCTTCAACAAACATAGAGGCTTGGCATTCCTGCCTCGAAATAGGTTTGAGTCGTTATATGCCATGTGCATTACATTACTCTTTTGTGATGATGATGATAAAGAGGCCGGAATTCAGTTATTAACTTTGTTATGGCGAAATGAGCATCTGCGGACAGCATTGACGAGTGCCCGGAAAAAAATTGTTACATTAATTCAGAAACTAGACTGTGGGAATGCTAGATTGTTTGAATATGTTCCTCAATGCTGTCCGTAAGGGAACCACATTAACTGGTAATACTGGATTTTGAATGAGGATGTCATAACTTGCCATCGTTGTTGGTGTGATTTAAATGTCATGTTGTTGCAAGGAAAACTTTCAACAAATTATATTGAAGGCTTATTTTAAATGTGATGTTAAGTACGTAATGCTTGGGATTTTTTTTTACGTAAAGATTGTAATTTTATTTACTTAAGTATTGGGATTTAATGTATGAATAATATGGGATTTAATGTAGGTAAATGTTGGAATGTTATGTACGAATTATGTTCACAATTTATCCTTGGTATTTGTTTCCTACATATTTTATTGGACAATATTAGAGCAAAATTTTTGAAATTCAAAATTTAAAAAACTGACCGTTTCTGTACTTTGATTGGAATTAGTATTTATAGAGTCCTATAAATCATGACTTCCCAAATTGATTTCATATGAATTACGGTTATATTTTTCTCTTATTTGGAGATGGACTCCTATGTTTTGTAAACCAGCAGGTGTTCTTTAAAATCCTGCAACTGAAGATCATCAATGGCTACCTGCACCAACAGTCGTGGGAATTGCAGATCACTTTGGCCATCTAATCTTCAGAACACAGTAAGGGATTCCCTCTTTTCATTGATGAAATATATCATTATTTCTAGCGTCATGGGATGAAGAGTCAGGGCTGACTCGAATCCTTCCTTGGGGAGTCGGGGGTTACCTTGTGAGCCTCAGGGCGAGGTTTCGTGTCTTGTTTTCTGAGGATGATGGTTTCAGGATTTGGATAGGTGTGTTGACCTAGGATCCTTCTTATGTTGCCTTGGTTAGCTTTTACAAGCTACGGTTGGGATGTGAGTGGTTTCGTGTAATTAATTGCGTTGGAGTAATTAATTACTCTCCCTTGTCTTTGGAGACTTGGGACATTATGTTAGGGTTTGGGTAGAATCCTGTAGAGTTCCTATCAAACTCATTGGCATCTTGGATTAGGGATTTTCTTGTTGGTGTCTTGTAACAGTTAGCATTGGGGCTATCCATTTCATTGTTGTCTTGTTTCTTGTGGTGTTGGGATTCCATCGAGGTATGAGCTGGTCTTGGGAAGGACTTGCTGACCCTATGTTTAGGAGACCTTGGTGGTCGTTTGAGGGATGGTTCCTTTCCTCGTAATGAGACATTGGACTCATCCAGGTTCGGTTGTACGTTTTCTGCGTGGTGTCTTTTGAGAGGCATTACATTCATTTCTGTTGATTTTACGAACTTGCCATTTGTATGATCACTTTTACATGTTTCTGAGCCCTATTGTTTTCAGGCATGCCTTAGAAATATGTTTAGGATTTATGACTATGTGGTAGTTGTATGAAGATGTGGATGATACGTTTTCATATACAGTATCTGTTTACCATGCTAGTGCCGTTAGTGGTGTATAACGTTTCGCTATTTGTTTGACCCCTATGTGATAGGTGGTTTATTTGGTTTATTTGGTTTACCTTATGTGTACTGTGTATTTAGTACTAAGGTATCATTTGATTTATGTCATTTAAAATTGTGAGTATCCACTATGTGAGTGTTTGGTTTATACTATTTTATCTTTCCTGCACTTATGTTAAGTTTTGTGACCGTGGTTGTTGGGATAGAGATGTGTGAGCTACGTAGTAGACTTGTGTTTTGAGATTTTTGTTGTCCACTATAGGGATTTTGACCCAGCATTTTGTCTTTCGTATATAGCCTTATGGTAGGTCTACTTCAGATCTATGCTTAGGTTTTTGGTTTTATGGGTCCGATCTATTGGCTTGAGGGCACAGACTTGTCAGGCTGTGGATTCAGGATTTGTGTTGTTGTTGTGGTGCTTTCAGATGTAGGGGTCTTAGTTACATCAGCGTTAGGGATTTAAGGCCTTAAGCATAGTGGTGCCAATAACTTTGTTGTTAGAGTTTTGGGATTTGCTACATCAACTCTCGCGGATGCCTGGTTCCCATAGTGTTTTTGGCAATGATCATTTTCGACACTGATGTCATTTGTATCAAAAAGTTTCTTTCTAGGTTGATCTGTTAAGGGCATGTTATGAACTAGTGCCTTATACTGTCATGTTACCTTACTGAAGAGTAAGTGTGGGCGGGTTCTGGTCATTGTTCGTACTGCCATATCATTCTTAGCCATCTGTCATGATTTGACTTGTCGTTGTCTTGGGGATTCTTTCGGTGATTGACTTTGAGTTAATATGCTGATTCGTTCAGGAAGTGTCACACAGTTCTGGGTTTTTGCGTTCTTTCGGGTGACCTTTAGGCTTTTGGAGTTGTCCTTTAGCACCTTATGGTTTGTCCTTTAGTTTGATCTTGTTCGGTTCTCTTTTGTCTGTTCCTGATTTCAAAGATGAAATCTTTGTAAGATGGGTAGGTTGTAATGACCCGGTCATTTTCTTTCTTTTCCTTCTTCCTCAAATTTTACAGATAAATTTTTTTTCGTTATCTTTTCTATTCTGTGTTTGGTTTCTCGTCACTTAGTGTAGTCTCGAGTGCTCGAAAATGGTTTCTGAGACTCTTTCCTTTGGATTGACAACTTCCTTTAAGGACCGACTCATTTTCGTATTTTTTGTTTTTTGACACTATTCACTTTTAGTCCTTTTCCCTATTTTGTCTTTTCCCCGTTTGTCACTTTGTTGGCATAACCTCACTTTTTGTGTTCAATATTGGTTTTTAATTTCACGTATCTTTATTCTAAGTGGTTTCCACGAAATACGTATCTTTGCTTTTGGAGTAAAGTACTCTGGTTACTCTAGTTGTCCATAGGGGCATGGATGCATAAATTTTCAGAATCTTTTTCTTTTCTTGGGGTGTTTTTCATAAATATCTTTTGAAGATATTTTATTTCAGGGATTTTTAAGAAAATATTTTTGGAAGATATTTTCATTCTGGGTTATTAGTACAGTTTTCACTTTTTGGAAGGGCTATTGTGCAATTAATGAAAGTTATTGCAAAATGCCTCGTTTTGAGCCTAGATCCTCATACGGTATTCATTTTCACTTTTCATCGAGTCGTGTACTCTTAGAATTGCCTTTTGATTGTTTTCCCCCAATTTCAGCCGAACTTGTTCGGGGCATATCTCTTTGCTCGGGACTTGATTTTCAACGTCGTTTCTTCTGTTGTTCATCTTTTCTCATTTCAATTCTTTTTTGTTCATGGAGTTTCGTCATTTGAGTGCGTTTGCGTGAATTCCACTTTTCTAGACCCGACGGGGCCCTTTCGGGGCACTTTTAGGGTTTTACTATAACTAAAATGGCTTAAAGTGAAAAATCACTTTTTCACCTTCTTCCTCCCTTTCTTGGCCAGATTCCATGGCAAACATGGGGCTGCCACATTCTCTCTCTTCTTTTGGACTTCTTCCCTTTCTTAAAAAGTCATAGTGCCTTCGTGTTTTATGCTTGTCTTGACTTTGCGCATCTTTCCCCCTTATTAGAATCCATTTTTTTACCATTTTTTGAGTTCGAGTTTGAGGTCAAGTTTGGATTTTAGTATGCCCTCTTTGGAGTTTAATGTTCATCGTGTTGTCCCCGACACAACCTAGGAGTATCGTCGAATTCGGAGCACTTTTCTTTCGATAGGGATTTGAGATTTTCATCTCAAATGAAGGTAGGGGATGTTAAAAGTTATTATTTTTGTTGTCTTGCATGCTATTGATGCTTATACAACTTATATGCATGCTTTTGTTCATAATCTAGAATTTAATTTAAATATTTTCTATGTTTAAGATTTAATTCTCATGATGATATTTAACTTAGAATTAAATTGTGGCATACTAGTAAATTAGGTTTTGGTATATTTGTTAACATATATTAAATTGGGATTATTTGAATAAAGATTGTAACTTTTATTTAATAATGTTCTTTTGTGAAAGTTTAATTATTATGGTCGTACCTTGCATGGAATTAACTTGTGATATGCTATTAAATTAAGTCTTGGCATGCTCTTTAATATACTTTAATTTTGGAGCATTTGGATGAATATGAAAATCTAGAGATTTTTTATTAAAATGATTAATTAAAATCTATTTAAAGGTTCCATTGGTTTAATTAAGTTTTGAACTTGATATTAGTGATGACTAGGACATGTATACTAGCATATATTAATTTGGGACCATTTGAAGTTGCTTTAGAAGTTAGAGATTTAATTATCATAATTTAATTAAATTCTACTTTGTTGTTCCATTGGCTTAATTAAGATTTTGAATGGATGTATGTAATAACCATACAATGTTGTTTAACATGTGTTAATTAGGGGTCATTTGATTGAGATTTAAAAGTTAGAGAAATTAATTAGTTTATTTAATTATTTTTTGTTTCTATAGCGTTAGTGATTTAATCATGTGTTTGACATTGGTTATATGTTTAAATCATAATATTGGACTTATATTAGATTCATGAGTTTATGTTTTCAATGTTGAAATATATTGTCATAACGTGTAACGAATCGCACACTGAATATTTGACATTTGTCATGCCATAGTAGTTGTAGACTTAGTGCATGTATTGTATGTGTTTCCAAATTTGGTTGTGCTTGGTAGATAGTTGATTATCTTGTATATTCCTGTTGATATATACGTTGTTGTACAACTTGTTGATTTTGGAATCTTGGGGATGTTGTTATTTGACTACGGCTAGGACATGGTTCTAGTACGGGGGATTGTCCCTCTACAGTCTAGTGCGCACATAGGGAGGTTACCCATAGGCTAGTAACCCTAAAGTAACTATGGTGTCGATCTGATCCGGCGTGGTGTCCAAGTATCCACTTTGTTTGATTTTGCATTTCATTTCAAGTTGATAACTAGATGATATCGTAACTTGTTGTTCTTTAATTGATTTCCCATTTTGAGTTTTAAGATGTTAACTTAGAGAAATCATGCTTTATGCATTGTATTAATTAAAAGCATATATTTCCTTCATCTGAGCATTGAGCTCCTCTCTTAATCTAGCAGTCTTAGTTAGTTCCAGCTGGAGACGATCCATCTCCCGTTCAGTTTCTGCTGTTCTTTGGTTCCCTTAACATGAGCCGATTGTAAGGTATGAAAGTTAGAAATGTTTTTCTTCGGCTGTTTAGTCAGAGATTATTGCTCTTGCAGCTTCCCATTGATCGTAGATGATAGCTCACCAGCCTTCTGCGCGGAAAGCTGAAAATCAGAAACAAGGGTCAAAAATCGGCTTCGGACAGATTGGAGATGATTTATCTATTCTTGACTTAAGTCATGATGTTCTACTAGCACAGGCATGGCATCGGTCACATCAACAACCAAACTTGGCATATAAGAGAGGTCTCGGGACACTACGACAACAAGTAATCTTTTTGCTCCTTCGATGTCTGGCAAGTGACTAGGAGGCGTAGGCACAATAACTGGCTTACTCGTCAAGGGATCGAGATTGAACCCAGCCTACTTGGGAGAAGTAGGCATCAAGATCATCAATCGTGCCATAATTTCGGAGGGGCGGTTGGAATTGAGAACTTGAGCCAGCCTGTGAAGGAAAAAAATTTAGTAAAGTAAGTCAAGACTTGAATGAGAGAATAAATCGTAAATACTCACACCAACTGATGAAGGCCGAGTCACGTGGCCAAAGGTAAAGGCTTGGAACTCTTGGTCGAGTGCCCGAGGCAACCTACCAGAGAAGAATGTTTATGAGTGCCTAACATTGATGAAGATATACGAGAGATTTATTAAAAGAGTATCTTGAATATTACCTCAGCCCCATCAAACTAATAGAGGACAGTGTTTAATTGAGTCATGGCTTGTTGACACTCGATACCACTGGTGTGAGGGTACTCGGTATTCGCAATGTCATCACAAGTATTGATCCTATCTCTCGACAATGACCTTGCCGAGTGTGAAGAAACCTGCCCATAAAGATACCATTAGAATTAACAAGGTACAGTGATACTAGAAGTAAAATTGAAGTCTCGTTACCTCACGACTGGTAGAGAGATTTGTCTCGACCGAGAAAGTCGATGGTATCAAGGGGTTATGATCTTGTTTCTTGTCGTCGATCAATAAGTAAGGAGTGTTGGTCTTGATTGAGGTAACCTATTTTTTTCCTTTCCCTACCTTGGTCATCTGAAATACAATTGAGTTTGAAAAGACATATATATATTTGGCATATAGAAGTAAGCTAAAATTTTAAGAAATTATGCTTTGAAGAATTCATAAGGAAAACCTTAGGTCTCTTGGGGGGCATTACATCTTCTTCGCGAGCCTCAGGTGCTCCTACCACTACAAAAAAAGTGGGCTTTTATGAGGTAGTATTTATGGGATCTTTTATTTTCTCTCGTAGAAGCCCCTTTTTACACATAAAGGGTCATGTTTTCACGAGATGTTAATAGAATCCTCGTTAAAAACCGTTTTCATGGGAGTTTAAAGAGCCCGTTAATGTTTACATATATTTACGAAGGATTGATTCAACTTTAACGGGGAAAAAGCCACTCGTAGATTAAATATATTTTTAAGGGAGTATTTTCCTCCCGTGAATATGAAAATGAAAATCCCGCCCTCACTTAACAGGGAAAAAGCCTCTTGTAGATAAATATTTTTAAGGGAGTATTTTCCTCCCGTGAATATGAAAATAAAAATCAAAATCTCGCCCTCACTTAACGGGGAAAAAGCCACTCGTAGATAAATATTTTTAAGGGAGTATTTTCCTCCCGTGAATATGAAAATAAAAATAAAAAATAAAAATCCCGCCCTCACTTAATGGGGAAAAATCCACTCGTAGATAAATATTTTTAAGGGAGTGTTTTCCTCCCGTGAATATGGAAATAAAAATAAAAAATAAAAATCCCGCCCTCAGTTACGGTGGAAAAAGTCACTCGTAGATAAATATATTTTTAAGGGAGTATTTTCCTCCCGTGAATATGAAAATAAAAATAAAAAATAAAAATTCCGCCCTCACTTTTCGTCTCCCGCACGCCTTTTTTTCCACGTCACCAACACACAGATCACAAAAAGCCCTAATCTTCTTTCTTTCCCAGCCAGTCTCTCAAAATGCGCTAATCTTCTTTCTTCCATTATTTCTGTTGAGGAGGCCGGATCCCACCTTGTTGCTTACTCTGCCAACAACACCCAGCCAGTCTCTCCCCTGCTAAGGCTGGTATCCATCTCTCCACACACTTGGCCAAGAATCAAGTTCACTTCAAAGCTTGCAACAAACAGTATTGTGACATTCCTCTTCAATAATGAAGCTATAAGAGCAAACCCTTTTCTACTTTGTTTCTCTCACCTCGTTAAAGTTTTTATCTCTTTTTTGGGTTTTTGAACATTAAAGTACGTAGTTTTCTTTTTGTATACTCTATTTTATTTCTCATTCTTTGATTCTGGAAAATATTCTACAAATTGGATGTTCTAAGTATATATCTGATTTTGGTTCAAAAATTTTCAATGAATTAATTAGTGAAGGTTTTTGTTCACCCTGCCGGATCATTTACCCCATCTCCGCTTGAAGTTCTCTCTCCTATCTATCTCTATCTCCGCTTGAAGTTCTAGTTCGACAGGGAAAGGAAAGTTAGGCGATCTCAACCAATTTCTACCTTGACCAACACAGAGCTATTTGTTCAACCCTCTCTTTACTCTCTAGAACCGAGGATCGGGACTTACCTTCATTCTTCAGGTAATCTGCAATCCCTCTTTCTCAAACATTTTAATGGTTTTCTTCAATCCCTATTTCTTAAACAATTTTTAGGGCTAACACATGCATATTTTTTTCTCTGGTTTATTGTCGATTTTATTTGCTTTGCTTTGGTTGTGACTAGATTTGGGTTTTTTTGTTTTCCATTTCATTATTGATTGGGTTTCTTTTTTATTTTTTTATTTTTTATTTTTATGGATGTCTTAAATAATAAATTTTATAACAAAACTAATAGAACCAAATTTATTTGAAAAATTATTCCAACAACCTTAAAAGTGAGTTGCAGCATAGCGTTGCAAAATAGGACACTCATTTATTGCTAGTTGAGCATGTGTTGTAAGAGTTTGTATGAAAATCTACAATTTCAAAAGTTTTAACATGATGACACCATTAGTCTTAAGGCTTTTGGCTAATAACTTGTACGAATTTTCTCACTAATGTATCACTTAAGATTGTTTTTTAGATGAGTTTCTTTTTTTATTATACATCTAAGAATACATGAAAAACAAGTGAATTTTAAAAATAATGGGCTTATAGAAAATCAATGAGTGTACTTTTGATGTTCCGTTATGTATGTTTTTTGCTAGATGACAATTTTTATTTTTCAATTGACAAATTAAAGTGGGTACAAGTGATGAACTTGAGGTTTGGATTGAATTTTTGAAATCAAGACATTTAATAAGTAGGATTAAAATTGAACATAAGGAATTCAGTTTTAGCAAAAATTAGAAATCCTTGGTATAATGTGATATAGATCAAGGGTCAAAAGATATCGAATCATGGATACTTAGTTCAAACCATTCTTGGATCAATTGAACATTTCTTCAATTGGCCGGGTAGGCATTGTTTACACTTTACGATCAAAACATGCCAAAACTACTTACAAATAATTCTATCATATTGTGTGGTCAACTACGTCTTGTGTTGGTCCACTAAAATACCTATTAGCCATTCCGATACTTTGTTCTCTAAGTCACTTACCTATACCTAGTGTGAATGACTAATCCATTCAAACATAATTCAATTTTAAAACATAATTCAACTACGTCTTGTTTTGGTCCACTAAACTACCTATTAGCCATTTCGATATTTTTTTCTCTAAGTCACTTACGTGTACCTAGTGTGAATGACTAATTCATTAAAGAATCAGCTGATGAATCACTCTGAAAGTCCTATCTCCAATTTTACACGTCACTCTGATCTCAAATAATAAGATTAGCAACTCCTTAAAACATAATTTTACCAATCTTGTTTATATAATTCACAATTTTTTGTTTATGGAACATGCCAACAGTTGCCACCATGCCTTGACCAACATATATATTAAAAAGAAAAGGGTAAATTCTATAAAATGATCACAAAATGAAAATGCGAATATTAAGATGTGGACACGCGACAAGATCAGAAATGTTGAAATCAAAAAAGATTATTTGTGAAACGTTTAAAGTAGTAACAGCGAAGACAAATGAGAAAAATTGAGTAAAATGGTTTAGACATGTGTATTGAGATGAGATCAAGAACTGTAAAAGGGAGGAAGATTGATGTGATCTTGCATTGTTGGTAAGAATAGGGGAAAGGAAATATCAAAATTAACATAGGTTCGGATAAAAAAAAAAAATGATATGATTACTTGTGATTAGGTAGAGTATAATGGAAAATTATGACTCATGTAGCTGATCTTCAATAGTTCGGACAAGGCTTGTTGGGTTCAGTTGTATCATAACTCTATTTGATATTCTATGTAGCAAGTATTAATGTTCATGTGTTTGTCCAGACCTTTGGTTGTTTTTTATTTCCTCTTTTTACTGTTTTAAATTTTATGATACATTTCTTTCCTCGTAAGAGGCTGTTGCTTGGTGCACTAGTGAAAGCTGATGCCTCAGTTACTATTCATAGCCTCAAACAGTGCATCGAATCCTAGTCAACTCCTACCTATTGGCCTTAGTTTAGCAATAAAAATCACAAAATATTTGCTGCCCATAGATTCCTGTGCACTTTTTTTGTACTTCCGGCACCCTATCGGTCCTAAGTGGAGCCAATTCCAATCCATTTTTGTCTACAAACCCCTAAAACCTTTCTTTATTTTATTGAACTCAAAATATCCACACATTTCTTAGTCGAAGCACACCATGAAACAATTATTTTTTATTTCCCAGTGCTGTCCTGTATCAAGACAATTGTTTATAAGCAAATTAGATGATTCATAAGATCTAACATTCTTTGCTGAGAAAAGAACTTACAAAAAAAGTGATTACAGGTGATTCAGAGAAGTTAATAAAAGTGTTGTTCGATCTTGCGAGGCATCATGCACCATCAACTATATTTCTTGATGAAATTGATGCAACCATTAGTCAGCGTGGTGAAGGACGTAGTAAGCATGAAGCAAGTAGGCGATTGAAGACTGGGCTACTCATACAGGTGACATCTGTTTTTTAGAATTGCAATAATAATATATAAAAAGCATGCTTATGTAGAACTGAAATACAACTCTTTGACATATAAAAACAAAGCACTAAAAACATTACGGGTGCAACACTGAACTGAAATTACCTTAACTAGATATCACACGTTATATCTTTTAAGATTCTGTGTGAAGGATCTTTTTTGTCTATTTTGTTGCTATTGTTGGGGCAAAGGCCTTGTAGCATGAAATGAGTGACACCATGGACTTAGTTGTAGAAATTCCATTTTATGTAATCCATAGAAGTAAATCCTTTCCACAGCATTCATCTGATCTACACAATTCTATCGAAAGCAATATCACGGGAATACTATTTTTTGATTAGTTATCCCCATCTGAATAACAGCAATTACAGAAATGCTGTGCGCTCTAGGTACTCCTATGTTAGCTTGCTCTGGACATTGAAAACACACTTGTATGAGTCTAAATAACAGCAATTACAGATATGCTGTGTGCTCTAGGTACTCCTATGTTAGCTTTTTTTGGTCATTGAAAACACACTTGTATGAGTGTGTTGGAACCAACTATCATTACCCTCACATTTTGAGGTCATTGTTCAACACTGACACCTATGTTAATTTATATTTCACATCATATGTGTGGCTCATGCTTGTGGACATTCCTTGCCATGGTATCCAGTACTTCTAAAAAGATTTTGCTATATGATGTCTCTACAATAAATCTACATTTGGTGCACAAGTAAATCACATAAAAATTCATATATGATTTCATCTCTACCTTCACAAAAATTAATGGCTAGAGTTAGACTACAGATGGATGGTTTGACGCAGACAGATGAGCTTGTTTTTGTTTTGGCGGCAACAAATCTTCCTTGGGAACTAGATGTTGCTATGCTCCGATGTCTTGAGAAGCGGGTATCCTTTTGAGAGGCTAATTTATACTTCCTTTCTGCATTGAGAGTTCTATAGTTTAAATGTTAATTGACAAGTTTATGTGTTTTATAATGAGCTTACTAACTGTGGGACAAGTCCTAATTATATTAATACAAATCATATTCTTACATGATGTGAGTGACTTCTTTGCTGTCGAGTCATACGGCTACTCATGCAATTCATTTAAAAAGTCATGAAAAATCTATAAACACAAGTTATTGGCATGCAAAAGTGGGAGTTGATTGACTGCTTGAGAAATTTCATTGTTGAAATACCTATCTGCTCTAAATTACCTTAATTTTTTTTTATATAAAAAAAGTGCTGTCTGTTTTATTTTTTCTTAAAAAAAGAAAAATAAAAAACAAGTTATTTTTATGCACAAAGTGGAAGTTAACTGATTGCTTAATAAATTTCATTGTTAAATTACCTATATTTGAAACAATTTATCTCTTTATTTTTATTTCAAAGGAACAGGATAATTAGAGTCTTACATAGTGTCAGTTTTATGATTGGTGTTTGTACATGAGAAATTATTACATGGTCCCAGGCAAATCACGTGTTGACACATACGTAAATGTGTCAGTTTTATTTCACTTTTTGCTCACGAGTTAACACGTGATTGGTCGGGACCAATGGTCTTGGGACCATGTTATAATTACTCGTTAATACGTAGACGCTTCACTTACTCATGGCACAAAATATGTAAGGGTTGGTGGTGTTCCCTACATTTTTACTCTTTTTTTTTTTTTTTTTTTTCTTTTCCTAAGCACATTTTTACTCCTTTCTCACAATTTTAATTACTGAAGTTTTAGTTCAATAATGGTATTACATTCTATGGATGAGAAAATTGCACAACATTTCAGCTTACATTAAATATTGAATATTACATATTGAACAGTTCTTTTAACCATGATATAAGATCCTTGTACCTCTCCCAGAACCAAAAGCAAGAAGAGCAATGTTTGATGAACTATTGCCATCTACACCAGGTGAGGAGGAACTTCCATATGATATATTGGTTGAAAGGACAGAAGGTTATTCAGGTTCAGATATTCGGTTAGTGTACAAAAAGGCTGCCATGCAGCCACTAAGAAGAGTAATGGCATTACTTGAACAAAACCAAGAAGTTGTGCCTGAGGAAGGTACGTCACTCTAAAGATTTCATTTATATGCTAGTTAGATACTTAATTACTTATGGAACTGCTCCTCTTGTGAGCCGAAGGATGACCTACTTTCTTGGGAACCATGTTCTTGATTTATTTCTTCCCTTCTCTACATTCATTTATCCATAGGGCATTCTCTTTTGTGTAACATTTGAAAACACAAATTAGTTGTGTTACTCGGAGTTTTCTTGACGGAAATATATACACACACACACACACACACACATTTTAACAACTTTGAAAACATGTAGACTCACTTAAGTAAAATGCTACTAGAAAATCTCAGTCAACTTGTTTCAAATCCTATGTGAAACACTATAGATAGATTCAATATCCATGGGATGTCCAATCACTCCATATACGCATACCTTTAGATACATAACCATGGCTTGAGATAATTTGTGCTAGTTGGATGTTTTAAATTTGTGAAGAACTCTCAACATTCTTTTTATCCCACAGGATTTGTTTATGTCTATCGTTGGTCTAAATATTTCTTGACGTTATTCATATTCGAAAGCAATTTGTTGCACAGTTCTAATTTGATATAAAATTGGTCCGCTAAAACATAGTAACAGGATTGTCATGAAAGTTGTAGCTGGAGCCTAGACAGGGGGTAGCTATATGAGGAGACAACATAGTGTTACTTGTTATAGTCCTACAGATAATATTGGAATGATATGTCACATTTCACTATCATGAATAGAGAATACTTTCCTTGATTGAACATGTCCTTATTAAATTTATTTTTGGATTTCATTTTTATAATTGTTCCTCTATTTCTCTTTCGTTTTCTAAGAGTGGTGCACATGTTTGATGACTAGTGTGTGTGTCTATTACGTGAGCTATTTCTTTGTGTAATCATGGCTTGAGATACTACGTGTGTGTTTGTTATAATCATTTGAAAAATATTCATATTTCCTCCTTTATTCCCAAATCATCTTTCCTTTTCTTTGATATGATTTGATATTGTCCATCTTTGGTAAAACAAAATTCAAAATCAATGTGCTGCACAGTTTCAATTTGGTTCACTAAAATATAGTAACAGGGTTCTCGAGAAAGTTTAAGCTGGAGTCCTGAAAGAGGGTAGCTATATCAGGAGACAGCATAGTCTTAAATGTTATAAATAATGACAGTAATGACATGGCACATCTACCTGATATGAATAGAATAGTCTTTAATAGAACATGTCTATGTTAAATGTATTTTTGTAATTTACTTTTATCTATTATTTCTTTGTGTTTTTTCCTCTGAGAGTGGTTAATAGGCTATTTTGTCTGGACATGTGTGTGTTTTTTTTTTTTTTTTTTTGGTTGACGGGGAGCGTTCAGGAAGCAGGGGAGAGAAACCAATCCTTTTGCCTAGTTAAAGAGACTGCTATTGTGAAGTGGCATTAGTGCTTACATACTTAGTGGGTCACTGCTGAGGTCTAAATCTTAAGATTTGAAATTGAGTAAGAAGGGGGAGGGTGGAATCATTGTTTTTAAAGAATTTCTGGAACTGGTTTGGTTAATTTAAGCTTTAAAGGATTGTCCTTTGTATTGAGCAAACCAATCTGGAATTTTTTATCTTCATGATGCTCGCACAAGCATGGTTTTATGGCCTACCAAATATGTGAAAGTTTTAGAAGTCAATTGGTCATTCATTTTTTTTTTTTTGAAAAGTAGTAATTAACATATGATCTGATTTTATTTTCTTTTATTTTTTATATATGTTGGCATTACATTTTTAATTTTTTTCCTCATAGGATCAATTTTAACCAGCTTATTAGGAGCATAACAAAACTATTACTTTTGAAGTAAGATTAAGAGCATAGTTCTGGTTCTCAATCTTAATCTCTGGCAAGTATGTTCTGAATTCTACTAGCTAATGAAGTTCATTTATCAATTATCTCTATGTGAAGTCATGGGTCCTTGTCGTGGCTATTACTTTAATGTTGAAAGCATGGGTCCTTGTTATGGCCATTACTTTATTGCATTGATATAACATGGGAGTATGGGAACATCGTATGTGGAGGTTGTGGTTGATTGTTATTTGTTGTTGATTGTTATGAAATTGTTGTTGGTTGTTGTTGTGTACGTGAGGTAGAAAGTTTCTTAGCATTCCTCTCATTCCAATTTTGATCATCACATCACTCCAATGGAATACCATAATGTGAATCTTGGTTATCTAGACCCCAATATGATCCAACAACCTCCTCTAGGTCAAATCCCTCCCGGAGTTTAAGCTCCAAAGCCTAGAGGACTTGTGTTTCTTGTACATATGCTCCTCTGAGATGAATAGAAAATTACTTCCCCCACATGGTTTAATAACAAAAAAATGAAAAAAAGAAGTAATAATAACATTTGACTTAAAAATAACAAAAAATCAAACTTTTCCTCCAAATTTGTTACTTTCTCCATCAGTTGCACATTTCTTTCCTCAGCAATCTCCACCCTTTTCCTTGAAGCCTCTTCATAAGATTAGGATGCACGTTGACGGCTTTGAACTACAAAACCATTTTTGAGCCCACAGAGATATCCCTTCCTAATACTTAGTTGGTTTTTGTACTATCTCAACATCATTTATGGTTGAACTGATACCATAAGAATTTTGGGAAACTTGTGCAACCTTCTTTTTCATTTCATCCTGCAATTAAGTTGTTTTACAGCATTATTGACATTTCTAAAGACATAATTTAAATTTAGAAGTTTAACCAACTCCCTTAAGTTTTTTGGAGTATCTATCACATTTACAACATCATGCTATCAAAAAACCATCTATGCATCTTAAGCTATTATCTTTGCAACACATATTAGAAAAAAACCAATTTGATATCATGCAAATAGAAGTGTGTGTTTTTTGTATTCATCTATGAAAACAAAATATCATGTAAACAATCACAAAAGTAAATGCCCAATTCATATATTGCTAGATGAAATTTAAATTGCATTGGATGGATAAGGAAGTTAGGGAACCTAAAAGAATTGACAAGCCAGACAGAGGTCACGTCGTCTCTATATTGAAATTTCCCAAACTTAAATATGGGATAACTATATTTATTAACAAAAATGAGTCATGGTTGTTCTCAATTGAGCTAAACAAACAAATCAAACTGAAGATGAAAAATGAAAATAGTGATTATTTGTTTTTATTCTTTCCTTTTCTGTCTAAACTCCAAAACAAAGGGAGGATTATGGCCTTCTCTTCCTTTCTTTTGATGGGATAACCCCTATCCCTTCCCTTTGTTTTTCAAATAAATCCATAGATTTTTATAATGAATTCTAATGAATTAAAGAAGATTTTAGACATAGAAATCTAGAACAGTACTTAATTTCTATCTCTGGTGCAGCAGATAGCAACTTCTTTAGCCCCATTTCAAGTTTTTCAACAGATGCCCCGTTTATTGCAAAGGTTGATTTTAGGCTTCATAGTATAAAAAGAGTTAATGAAGTATATAATTCTCCTTATATAGAGAGGTTATCCTATCTTCTACAATAATAAAGGCAAGAGTCTCTTGTAAGTACAAACAAAAGACAACACAAAGAAAACCTTGACAAGAAAATATGTAAGAAAGCTAAAAATTAAAGGATAATTTAACCTCTCCTCCATAATAAAATTATGTTTAGTCTCAAGTCCCAACAAATTTAGTACAAGTAAACTCCAAAAGGGTATTAGAGGATTGACAACTAACATTAGCAATTCTACTACAGATTCTCGTGATAAATTTATTTCAATCTCTACTGATAATTAATAAATAAATCAATAAAATAAATGCTCTCTCCTTCTACAATACTAGAACACTAGGTTGACAAGTTAGCATGCTTAAAAGATTTGCTAGCAACAGAAGTCAAAGTTCCAACAAGTCAAAAATGAGCTATGTTAATAAGAAATTTTCTGAGGAAGATTTAAGTTGGATTTTCAAAAACAACTTAACGAACCCATTTTGAAGAAGATTCAAGTAAAATTTTCAAAAAGTCAAACCCAATAAAACAAGAAGTGGTAAGCAGATTTCCAACCCCCCTTCCACCTCCCCACCACCAGTTCTGAATTTCCATCTCTGGTGCAGTAGAAAAAAACTTCTTCAGCCCCATTCGACCAGTTCTGTATTGTTTTCCTTTTCGATTAAGACACTGTTGGTATTCTCTTTCCCTTTCGATTAAGAAACTAAATTAAAAACAAACTTATAACTAGATCTTAAAAGCTAATAGCCTAAGATTAATGATTCTAGTACGAATAAACAATTTTTTCATTACCTGAGACCCCATGAAAACATCTAGAATGGAACAACAAACGTTAGCCATAGTGCCATTCAATAAGTTGAACACAAAATATTAGGAAAGCAAAGATGGCTCCAGACTTGGTTTGAAATAAAATAAACGTAAATTCTTTAAACAGATTGGCGTGTCACCTCATATTTAATATAACTGCAAGATAAAATAAAGACCATTCAATGTAGACAGTGCTCACCTGTAATTATCAAGACTCGTCTTCTTTTTTGCAAGCATATCCTTCAACCTCCTAGGGGTAGCAACAACGAAATGCACATACTTCTTCATGACCTCCAACTACAATCTCATATCAACCCCCAATGCAAAGCAATGGCCTCAATTTTGGATCGCCATGCTCCCTCAAGGGAACTAGAAACTGCTCCACAACTTCACAGTTTTGCAGAGCAAGCCCTCTTTATATGCAAATTATCAACCCAAATGGCCCTTCCCAATAGATTCAGTAGGACCAACTTTAAGATGTCGAACCTAATTTAGTATCGCATGAATGATCGATCTGAAAAAGAATTGAAGGTAATATTACCAAACCCATCCTATATATATTTAATGACGTAAATTCACACAGCAATTTTAGTGTAGATACATATGTGTGTGGAATCTCTCTCTAATTGTATGAGGATAAAACCAGTTTCACTGCTATATTTTCACACAAATTTCTTTTTTTCGATCAAATTTTCTCTTCAACCAAACAAGTCAACACAAACAGATCAAAAGATGAAAACAATCACTAAAATCACAGCTAAATGAATTGAAGCTAGTGTAGCAAAAATTCTTCCATGTATGCAATGATGTTCACACAGAAATTCCAGTGTGTATATATATGTGTGTTTGTGAAATCTCTCTCTATTTTCACTTGTTGATATGATTCTAATAATTTCTCCAATATGTTTTTTCTTGTAGTATATTATGTTGAAGCCAATGAGTTCTCTAATATATCCTCTTGAACTAATTATTAGCATGAACTTAGCTTTGTTGTTGTTTTATAACTATTAATTATATTTGTTCCATGTTAAAGTTGTTATTTTTTCTTTGATGTCAAACTATCAATGTGCCTTAGAGATTTAAAAGAGCATCCCTGGCAAAGCATGGGCATGTGGATTGCATATTTCTTTTTGGGGTTTTTTGATTGCTTTTGGCTTCTCAAAGTGTGGGACTCCATTTTTTATCACACCTTGGTAAATATTTTAGAGAGTATGAAATAGAAAACTAGCATTTTGTCATTACTTCATATACATTATTATTATACTAAAATTAGGACTTTTGTGATGCAGGTACTTGCTTGGATTTTGTACAATGGACAACGAAGTGGAGGAAGTGTGAAAAATTGGAGGTCAACTTGCGGTAGGAATTAATGAACAATGTGAAGATTGATGTCTATTTTTGGGAAATATTGAATTTTCTTTTTAATTTTGGCACGTTGAATAATTAATGATGAATTGTAAATTAATGTCTTACTCTTTTGATATATATTTAATAGTGAATTTAAACATGGATTGTTTTTTGTATTGGTATTAAGTGTAAATTTTTAGCATTTTATATAATTATTTAGTTGAAACTGTGGCCAGGTTATATATGTGAATGATTAGGTAGTAGAGTGCATTAATTTATTTTATATATATATATAGTTATCTACAGGTGACTTTAGACCTCGTAAATAAAATATATAGATGTATTGGCAAGAGGTCAAATGTGTCGTACATTAATTACTAACGAGAGGCTATATACCACATTAATTAATTACTAACAAGAGGCAATGTACCACATTAATTAATTATTAACGAGTGGATAAAGAACTCGTTAATTAAGTATTAAGGAGATGTCATCGTTCTTGTAAATTAATTATTCATGAGTAGATAAACAACTCGTTAATTAATTAATAACGACATTTCATTTATCTCGTAAATTAATTATTAACGAAAGGCTAGAAATCTCATGAGAGTTTTATTTTCAAGACGCTAGAATCGTCGTGCTTTAATCTTTTACGAGAGTTATTATTTCCCGTAGCAAATGGAGAGTATTTACAGGACCATAATAGACGAAGGCTCAAAAGTCCCGTGAAAAAGTTTTCACGGGAGGTCCACACACTCGTAAAAGACCTTTTTTCTCATAAATTAATTATTAACGAGAGACTATAAATCTCTAGTGAGAGTTTTATTTACGGGAAGCAAGAATCGTCGTGCTTTGATCTTTTATGAGTGTTATTATTTCTCGTAGCAAGTGGGGAGTATTTACAGGACCATAATAGACGAGGGGCTCAGAAGTCCTGTGAAAAAGTTTTCACTAGAGGTCCAGACACTCGTAAATGACCTATTTTCTTGTAGTGCACCTCATGATCAGAAACACCTAATGAATCATGGAAGGCAACAACTGCATAAAGGAAAACATGTCTTTATGATCTAAGGTATAAACTTGACATTTATATATATGTAGGTATGAATATGTACCTTCTTTGGACGATTTTGATTTTTTCGTCTTACTAGGAGAACCAGGATTAGCCACATTGATTCCTTTTGATGGTTTTGGGTAGGTCGAGGCTCCTTGGGGCTTGATAAAAATGGAGGCAATCCTATCTACTATGGTACGTGAATCCTCTACCATAAGTTCCGCAATATGGTTCCCCCACCAGTAGTCAAAGGATAGAGAAGTATTAGGATTTTCCGGGAATGGTTGCAAAGAGAATTTATCACAGAGACGGATAAACCAAGTGAATACTCTCTTCACTGTTTTTTCTTAAATGAAGACTACTCATTCCAAGAAAGAATTATTGAAAGATCGGAAAGGCGGAAGTGGAACGAGTTGGGTGAGACCAAATTTCTTGGCAAATTATAGGGGATTGTAGTACTCAACTCCATACTTGCTATTTTGATAACCTAGTTTTGAACATCCATAAGAGATGTCCCTAGCAATCAAGAAGCTAGCCCATGCTTGTTCATGTTCCTCTTGGCAACCTGGAGGAGCCTGGTCAGAAGGATAGGAAAGTCACAAGGTTGCCTCGGTCGAGGCGAGAATGGTAAGAAAAGATTAGGGGCTTGGTATGCAAGAAGTTTATAAAAGGAGAACATAGTCTTGAATGATCTTTTTTTTGGCTGAAGACATGCATAACGATATCTAGGGACAGGAACAGTGGTCGACAAATCGAAAGCGGGATAAAGTTTGGGGAAATAGGCGTACTCCCAAAGTTGTAACAGCCAAAATGGGCCAGAGCAAGTTTTAATATTGGAAGTTACATACTTCCCGATACCACGATAGAGATAAGAAAGCAAGAAAGGAGCAATGACAAGTTTCTCATCTGAATGAAGGATAAGTGCCAATTGAGTAAAGTCTTGAGTAAAGTCTTTGGTGACTGTGAGAGAAAAGACACAAAATAGAAACCTATTCAACTAGTACACCAAGAAAGAGAAATGCTCAGCGGTAGAAACCGAATCTCCATTACGCTTGCTAGCTTTAATAAAAGGGCCATGTGTTGTGATACGCTCAGAAGCCTCAGGTTTCTTTGGATATTCATAGATTACTTGAGGAACAGTAAGAAGTGAATTTATTTCTATACCATGAGGCCTAAGCCCGGTAAGAAAACAAATATCTTGTACCGTTGGACCAATCATACCACACTGAAGATAAAAGGCATTGGTAAAGCTTGACCAGAAAAAGAGCAATGAGGCAAGAGCCTCCTTATTTATAGAGATTTGGTTTTTTAAAAGAAGGATGGCATCATAAATTCTGACCTCTTTCCATAGTACTTTGCAGTAAGGTTTAACCCGATCGAACCAATCAGTCCAGTCACTCTGAGGGTTCAGGCAATTTTTGAAGAGGTTGAAGAAGTCCATGGGATTGGAAAACTTGCATTGGAATGGGAGTGGCTCCTCAGCTAAAGGAGAGTAGGGGAGAAATGAAGTTGGTGGACCATCTTTGAAAGCTAAAGCAAGGCCGAATGTAGGAGAAGAGTCAGAGCCTAGGTTACTGGCCAACATATCGCCAGTGCCATAAATATCTGTATCGATAACCTCTTTAATAAGCTTATGAACGACCCCAGTGTGATTGGAAGCTTTGTTACTACTAGAGACGACGTATTCTCTACAGCAACTGTCACATTTTTTGTGACACCCATTTACTACACTGGATTGAGCAAAATGGAAGAAGAACTAGCAAGAAGGATGAATAAGGAGCTAAGTTTTGACCTCACTACTGAAAAATGCCAAAAGTGGTGAGAAGCCACAATTCTGAAGTAGAGCTTTCCACTTTGCAATGAAGTCTCGTTAGGAATAGGTGTTTCAAGAGTGAGCTCTACGCACCTCTTGGTGATTCGTGATGGTAAGCAGGCAATCAAGTAATAACTATTAATCAGATAAAGGACATGTTAGTAAGAAAGCTTACAAATGAGAATAAACACACTAATTTTATTATAATGGTCATGTGTCCAAGTCAAGCCAAAGCCGAGCACCCGACCTAGCTGTTAAGATAAAACATCAAGATGTCATTGGTTGGTACCCATTAATTAAGGGATGGTGTGCATGGCAGGAATTGGAATATGCTTTAGCCAATGTTATAAAATATAAATTAAATATATATGTGTATACTCATAGTTGTATATATAGATATATTTTTGTATATACACATATATCTGTAAGTGACCAAAAAGAGATACACATACCAGTAGTCGTCATTTTTGACATTCTTATTCTCATGGTGGTGGCACTCTCTGTTCGTGGTTTAGCTTTTTGGATTTCTCGGGTGATAGAAAAAACAAGGAAACAACAGACCAAGGGTTATTCAAGATCAAAGGAGTAGTTTCTCTAATGATGGGTTCGTTTGCATCCACCTTAAAGATTGTTGGGCCTTCAGTTTTCACAAACAAGTATGTGAACCAAGAAGCTCCGAGATGAACCGAGAATTAAAAAAGAAAGATAAGTAATCTTTCTGGAGTTAAATGTTTTCTATATGCTATGAAGTTAGTTTGGAGGATTATAAAAACTGAGTTTATAACTCATTAAAATAAGTTCATGATGGTGAGGTGATAGATTGAGGTAGTTGAAGTGGTGATTCACAGCTAAATATGTAGTCACATGGAGATCCAAGCTGAGCATCATTGGGCTTTGAAGCTATAGGCTTTGATATATTGCCTATAGAAAGTGGTATGTCAGTAAGGTGGCAATCAGTTGACTTCTTAATAAAAATAGCTATGCTCCAATTGTTTATAATAACCAAGTGCCAAGTACACCAGTGAAATAGCAAGTAAAGGCACATTGAGCTCCTAACCCAGCCGTCAAGATAAGACATCGATGCTTGAGCCATTGACTAAAGATGGTATGCTTGACAGTTGGTGGGTGATGTTATAGGCAATGTTTATATATTGTATATACATACATATACACACACACACACACACATATATATATATATATATACATATGTATATATATATATGCCCCTGCTGTCAGTCCAAAAGCACATTTAAGTGGGTTCATCTTCAAGCCACGAGCTTTCATTCTCTCGAATAATCTCCTCAAGTCTGTCATATGCATTGTCATTGTTGTTGATTTCACCACCACGTCATCAATGTACACTTCCATAAATTTCCCAATCATGTCATGAAAGATTGCATTCATAGCTCGTTGATAGGTGGCCCCGACATTCTTTAAACCAAAGGGCATTACTACCCATTCGAAAGTGCCTATGGATCCTAGACATCTAAATTCCGTCTTGTTAACATCATCTTCTATTATGAATATCTGATTATATCATAAGTGACCATCCATGAATGACATAATTTCATTCTCGGCGGCTGCATCAATCAATTGATTGGCTATGGGCATTGGATACTCATTTTTTGGGGTAGTGGAATTTAAATTCCCAAAATATACGCATCCCCTTATCTTCCCATTCTTTTTCACCATAGGAACAATATTGGATAGCCAATCTCAATACCTCGTGGTTCGGATGAATCCTACCATGAGCAACCTTTCAATCTCTTCCTTTACCTTCATGGTTACTTCTATTGATATACGTGTAGGCGCTTGCTTAAAAGGTCTAAAACCTTCTTTTATAGGCAGTCGATGCTCGACAAGTTACCTTGGTAATCCTGGTATCTCGGTGTAATTCCAAGCAAAACAATCTTTATATTCTTTGAGCAACAAGATCAGCTCAGCATTATAGTCAGGTTCTAGAAGGTCACTTATGTAGTTTGGTCGAGGTTCTTTTTTTGATCCCAAATTGATCTCCAACAAGGGATCTTGGACATCTGCCTTCAGGTCCTCTAGCTTGGCATGTAACAACCTTAAAAGATACCAGTCAACAGTACCAAAAAATAAATAAAAAAATTTCAGCATGACCTCGGCAAAAAAAGTCTTACTACAACCTGCTAAAATATATATAAAATGTAATGACCTCACTTGACCTTAAAACTAATCTATCCTGTCCTAACGCATAATGCAAATAATATATAACATTTCCAAAATCAACACATACATATAAAAAGAGTCTCGTTCCTCCATTTCATCCAAACATAGAAACACCAGTCCACTACCTAGTCCTATAATCCTTTACAAGGAACACACTTTAATTACATCAAGTTACAGTCCATGAAATATAGCTAAAATTAAAAGTCCATAACTTACAACATTATACAAATTAAACTAAAGTTTTACAAAATAGTCAAGATTATATTTACATAACATTAAAGTTCAATTACAAAAGATAGCAAAATATAGATCTCCAAACCCGTCTAAAATTGTGGTGGATCGTCGTCTGCCACCTCTTTCTCGTGTCCTGAAAATATTAAAATAATGGGGTGAGCCAACCGCTCAGTAGGAAGTGTTTAAGATATACCTCTTATGATCCCGTGAACCTACATAAGGAATAGAATACAAGTGAACATGATCATGCCTCGAGAAGCAAGTAAAATAGTAATAATATCAACAAATACATACACAAGTCATCCGACTACCAAGCATGCAATATATGCCAATGATATGCCATGCCATGGAATGTCGCTCCCCATTTTCGAAACAATACCGTTTCACCTTTCCAAAATGTTAGTGCAATCCGACCCAAGGCGACTCTAAGGCATCACGAGAGGAGGATTGACTAACTATCTACGACCACAAGGCAACTCCAATGCATCGTATCCGGCCTAGGTAACTCAACCATGCTAGGGTCTCTCCCTAGTCCACTCTAGACCACACTAACGCCGCGGACTACTAGGCGACTCCTAGGCATCTGGGTTTTCGCAAACACTTTTCGAAAACTTTTTTCCCCAAAACAATTTCTTTCGCTTTTCAAAAACACTTTTCCCTTTTTCCTTTCCCAATGGAATGCATGAATGTTCCATACTACAGAATTTCAAAATTAACAATGAAATCTTATGTAAATCAATAATTCTCAACAATATACACATACTTCATGCTTTAATAAACAATTTAAACATATTGAACAAATCAAGGCATTAATTGAATATATTTTCATCACATCAACTAAAGAACATGTAATTGAGCCAACTATTTACATAATTCACATTATCATGTAAAACCCTAAACACTATAGGTCAAATAATCAAATTAAACATGCTTATAAGCAAATTTAAAGGGGAAAATTCACAAGGGTTAAAGAAATTGTGGGTTAGAACACCCCTACCTCAATTAGAAGAAAAAACCCCAAATTGCACCCAATTTCGAATTTCTGAAAATGACCCTAAATAATGATTTGCTTCTATCAAAACATAGGACTCGATGTGCTTATCGACTTTGCCTTCAGTGACAAAGTCTAATTCTAAGTGGTGAAAGAGAGATCAAAGCTTGAATTGAAAAAAAAAAAAAAAAAAAAAAGAACTGATACATAGGGAGAGAGAGAGAGAGAGAAAAAAATTACACAGAGAGAGAGAATGGTCAGATGACCATTAGTCATTACAAATGACTAAATATACCAGTGGGTCCCACATGCCAAATATAATCCTTTAATATTATTGCTTATATAAATATTTATGCAATAACCAATTCAAAACCACATAAAATCATACAATCAAATAAAATGCACGATAAAACAATGCATGGAATGCAATGGACCCATGACCCAACCCCCGTGCTCAACAACCCCAGCAGCGGGTCCTGCCTGGGACCCTTCGGCCCAAAAATAGAAAAATGCCACCAATACATTTCCTAAAGTCCTGAACTTAAGGAAACATCCTAATAAACACTCTAACACACCCAGCACACCCCACGGTGTTCGGCACGCAAAATGAGATGCGAAAAAGAAAAATCTTGAAAAATAAAAAAATTCACAAAAAATGGAAAAATACAAATATGAGTAATATTAAAATCTACCCTCTTTAAAAAGATTTCGTCCTCGAAATCTACCCTCCTTAAAGAAGGAGGCCTACCGCCGCACACCTTCTCGAAAAACACCTTACCAAATTCCAAGACTATAAGCTCATCAACCTTATTGCCTTTGATACCGGACATTAATAAGCAATCACACACCACTGCCACTAAAACACAATGCTCACCACCCAATGAGGGTACTCATCACTCACAACATAATAACACAAAACCCGTTGGATTCCATACCCAACTCAAAACGGATATCGGTCCACTCTACACTGCCATGCAAGGCATTTGAAGCTTGAAAGAAGAACGGTCACAAGACCCCTGAACATGACAACATCCGATCTTAACTCATCCTTTAAAGGACACACAAAACCCCAGACAAGGAACCTTGTCCTTCTCATAGTCAAGCTTAACTCAAATCTATACATTCCTGTCAGACCAAACACTCGCTATCTAACACATAGCTATACGATCACATATCCACACCACCGACTAACAACCACACTATATGGAAAACATCATACTTAACAACCTCAAAATGACTAAACAACGAATCTCCCAACAACTACACAATCATGAGTCACTAAATCAGTAAAGCGCACTATTCTGTATCCAAGACACGAATCCCCAAAACAAGATCCTCGATAATCAAGTGGTCGCACCACAAACCTTTATTGGACACTTAGTCCTACCTAACACACCTTGTCACCCTAGACTAACCACCCGAATCCACACTATCACGCTAACATAACATACGATACCATGCTCTCATTGTCCCTGGCAAATCGAAATAATCATTGACCTTTGACCTAACATCGTGCTACAGAGAGACTGATTTAGGAGAAATGGTTGGCCAGGCTATTCTCATCATCGATCCGGTCTCAACACAGACGTCGTTCTTGTCCTTAGGTCCAAACCTCAAACATAATCTCACATAGTCCACAAAACAACCATGAGATCCACTCACTAATAATCCATCACTCCACATAATCCTTAACAATTATACAGTCACATACCTGCTTTAAAAATCCCAATCACACCTCAATCACACAACTATAACAAGTTAAAAGCAATATGACACCAAATATGACAATCATTGACCCACAAAAAAGCTCTCCAATCTCTCACCACACCCATACCAGTTTGACAACTTCATAACATCATTTGATTCAATTCTTACCTCGTCAAACACACAATACGACTATCTCATGCTTGAAATCTCAAAACCAAAGTCAATCATTCCCATTATTCCTCAATAGAATCCCACATTCACTTTCTCTAATCATGTAGTTCTAAGGTGACATCGACACTTGTCCTCAAGACATTGCTCAAATCAAACATCTATAAAAACTTTCGAATACATGACTCAAATCACATCACTTAACCGTCCCCGAACTTACAGTTCATGATACAACCCTAGCCATCACTGCTAGCACTAGACACCGGAAACACATAATCCTTATTCGGCAACTCGTGCCTCGCATACCACTGGTCAAAACCACTCTCAAAACAAGAACCACCAAAACCAAAGACTCCACCTCCTTCCATGGGAGTGAGTCGACCTATTCAACCAAACCTTTACCATAAACTCTAACAGCACAATAAACACATATAGGTCCGTCCATCTGCGGATGCGCAAAACTTCTAAATGGAGAACAAGACTTACAATAAATGACGTCTTTGTCTGGATTAAAATAAACGGAAAGGGTAATGAACTCTGCTCTCACAAGAGACTGACAACTCGTACTTAAATGCACTCGACACCCTATCACACTCTACTTACCAATCGTCCAACTGTGGACACCTAATCTCACCTGAGATGAAATGAACTCCTTACGCACAAGGGGGTGAACTAACTGGATACCCGTACGGAACTACGAGCACAAATCTAGGTGACCTCGCCTCAAACGGACCGTCATACACTATCAACACCGGAACCTCGCATATGCTACTCCATAAGACTCATGCTAACCAAAACTAATCAGATAAGAACACTAATTGCTCACAGAGTATTAACACTATGAACGATTAAAGTACGTTGGATTTCACGTCCCATTCCATCTAGAACACGTCACTCCCAAATGATAACCTCTATGCTATACGATGACGTTAAATCACCCATTCTATCTCTACCTTTCTAGGCGACTCCCTCCAACACCGTGCACACAAGACCCATGACCTCAGTCACAACAACCCACCGACTCGTCAAAAGTGAAAGGTGCCTATATGGCAACATCACCCTTACTGGCTTTAGAGACTAAACTGTCCATAATCGCGTCAAATGGCGCACAATCCCATCACCTATCTGACAACACAAAACAAACACTCACAATCCCCCAATCCATCCTTGGACCATACTTTAAACCGTTCCCCTCATTAGCACCAAACATCTCACCATAACACCTGTATTGCCACTCATTCCAAACTACAGTTCAAACCTATCATCCCACCAGACCATCAAGTAACTACCAAGGGATTCTTCCTCAAACATCCTTAAGATAATACCATCATAACAAGAGAACACGCATTACTCTCGATACTCCCCACAACGGCCACTACTTACCACTAGAAAAGAATCTCCAAACGGCAATGCCATGCCCTACCGACAAATCCCAAAGGAAAAATGAGCACAAAACCAGAATACTCAACATCCAATTGTCTCCTCAAACCATCTATAACACAATTAGTCACTAACACTTAATCAATTACTCCTACCACTCTTACCAAGACAATATACGCGCCTAGTCAAAAAGACTTTACACCCTAAGCTCAACATCAATACCTCTACTCTTCACTATTCCTCAGAACACCCTAGGCCCCGACAAAAGTCAAATAAGGCTGCCAGCTAAACCTATAAGATCACTCTTATTCCAAAAATTCTAATCAACAGTCTATCTCTTCTGATCCTTAAACAAGTACCACTTCTTGACACTCCAGACATAACTTGAAATACAACTCCCGTCCACAGCTTTTCATTTCTAAAACACAATCTATTTGATAACACAGTACCTACCATGTATCATTTAATTCGCAAATGACTGAGCATTTCAATGACCACATATTTCCCACCTTATCATGCAATCCTGCACAGCACGGCTAAAACTGACTGCTATACCCCACCTCGAGACTCTCTCGACAATTGTGATAATCTATAACCCCGCTCATCCACCGAGCCATATAATCAACTCACCGAGAGTTAATTACCTGTAACATGCTCCTGTAGCTATCCGAAATGGGAATCACTCCTCAACAAACCAGTCCCTAAAACAGATTCTTACAAGACCACAAAATGAACCACCTCTAACCGTCGGTCACCAGCACTAGCATGACTCCAGTCAATGCCCATGCCATCCTAGACTTACAGAGTCTAACAAATCCCTCCAATAGTTAGAACCACCATACTTTCTGTGGACAGTACTAGAATACCCGAAATATACGTCGACAACTTATAGACTACACTTGTGACTCTAGCAACATCCATCACACCTATCACAAACTGGTTCGAAAAGAACCTTCACACCATACCGTGACCTAAGTCACAAACACTAACCTCCTTAGGTCATACTTTTCCCACGAAAACCCCATCTTGCCCACTTGAGTAGGCGGCTCAACAGTCCTCCTCACTTGTCCCCTTCTGGGTGGGACCAAATCACTTAACAAAATATCTTCTTCAACTAGCTCCTAATCCCTCTCTATGGGATTGGAGCTGGAACTCTCCCCTGGATCCTTTCTTGCGGGCATGGCGCAATAAGACAAAGGAAATGAGTTAAAAATGATGACACAAAAATATACATGAGAATGGAGTCCTCACACGAATGACTTGACATGAAACGACGACATTTAAACATTTTCCATACTCCCGGAATACCCAACCAATGATGAACATGATCATGATAATAATATACATCAACTTTAAACACTTAGTACGTAATCGCATAAGCAGTTAAGCAATTAAGCAGTTAGACATACTTTTCAAACAATTAAACACATTAACACATAAGCATATAAACATACAATTCAACTTCCCATGCAATCCTAGGTAGGCCTCCACTTGTCATCTTAATGGTATTCGAACTGTCTCTCTAATACCAAATTTGTAATGACCCTAAAAGATACCGGTCAACAGTACCAAAAAAAAAAAAAAATTGGGCATGACCTCTGCAGAAAAAGTCCTAGTACGACCTGCTGAAATACATATAAAATGCAATGACCTCACTAGGCCTTAAAACTAATCTATCCTGTCCCAACGCATAATACAAATAATAAACAACATTCCCAAAATCAACATATACATATAAAAAAAATCCCGTTTCTCCATCGCATTCAAACATAGAAACACCAGTCCACTACCTAGTCCTATAATCCTTTACAAGGAACACACTTTAATTAAATCAAGTTACAGTCCATGAAATATAGCTAAAATTAAAAGTCCATAACTTACAACATTATACAAATTAAACTAAAGTTTTACAAAATAGTCAAGATTATATTTACATAACTTTAAAGTTCAATTACAAAAGATAGCAAAATATCGATCTCTAATCCCGTCTAAACTTGTGGTGGATTGTCGTTTGCCACCTCTTTCCCATGTCCTAAAAATATTAAAATAATGGGGTGAGCCAACGGCTCAGTAGAAAGTATCTAAGACACACCTCTTATGATTCTATGAACCCACATAAGGAATAGAATACAAGTGAACGGGATCATGGCTCGGGAAGCAAGTAAAAAATTATTAATATCAATAAATACAGACACAAGTCATCCGACTACCAAGTGTGTAATATGTGGTATGTGTCGTGGAGAGCACCAAATTGCACAAAAGATGTGGTGTGTGAAATGAAGTGTGAAAAGATGTGGCTAAGTTTGAATTTATAGAATGCCACTACCACTACTAACTATTAATATAGCTAGAGTGAGTAAGGATCGTCCCAAGGGAAAGGAGTGGTATTCTTGGAATCAATGATGGATTAGTAGGTTGAATGATCAAAAGATGGTTTGATTTGATTAATTAACTAATGGTTCACTTAAAGCAATGAAATTAAATGACAATCTAGAAAGTAGAGAAAGTAATAAGAGAGAAAGGTCTTGGGGCTTAGAGTTCACCACTAAACTTCACTTTACCAAACACTAGCAATTGTAAATTAATGGGAAAATTCAAGTTGTAACTTATGAGTGTATGTGTCACCAATTTAAAACTAAGCATGGATGAGAAATAAACATAGATTGTTTAATCAATTTAGTGAGTAACACAAACTATCAAATGAGACTATTAACCATTCAATTAAACCACAATTAGTGTACACACAAATATCTAGCAAAATGTACTTTTTGCATTCATAAGTGTGGAACACCAAACAATAAGAATGGATTATCCACCTATCTAAGAAATTAAAGTAATTACACTACAACTAAGCTAATGACATGAAAATCAAGCTAATTAAACTAAGGTTGTGGCACAATCCATCAAGAAATAAGTATAAACCATCAAATAAATCATAAGAGTAGTCAATTAAGCACCATGCCTTGACCATCACAAGATTGACAACATCAACACACATAGACATGCATCAATTTCATTAAATCTAGAGAAAAACATATGAACATTCATTTTAGCATACATAGATATATGGATAGAATTAAATGATCAATTGAAAGCATGAATCCATACAAATTATGTAAAAACTACAAGATCTATATTTATTCATAGTCAAAACATCAATTACAACTAAAATCTCTAAAAATACACAAAAGCTAGGTTTAAGAAACAAGCTTAGGGGCTATCTCTAGCCCCAAGAGAAGGATTTAGCCACTCATTGTAGTGGTAATGGAACCTCAAGGGCTAGCTTGGAGGTTGGCATCATCATCTTCATCCTTTCTTTCTTCCCAAAACCCTAGTTCTAGAGAGAAAACTATTTTCCTAGGAAGCACAGACATGCCAAAATGGGCGAAAAATCCATGTCCGACACATGTCGGACACGGACACACGTTGGATACGTCCCGACATGTGTTGAACACACCAAAAAACGTGTCTGGAGTTTTTTTTATTTTTTAAAATTTTTGGACACGACACAGACACTCCATGGGCATGACACGGACACTTCTCAAACATGGCTTGAACGCTCCGCGTGTTTGGAATTTTTTTTTTTTTTTGAATGCTAATATGTTCTGTTTTTTGTTTTGTACTACTCTTTTGGTATTGTAAATGGTAAAAGTCCTAGGACAAATGATTTATAGGAATAGATGATATAGTACATTGACTTGTTTTTGTATCTTTTTTGGGGACTAGCCTTTAGGTTTTTGTGAATGTTAAGTGCTAATAGTAAAGTCCTGAATGTTAAAAAGCTATGAATGTTAATATTCCTTTCTGTCTATGCTTTTATATTTGGAGTAAAGTTGCAATGATGATTAAATGATACTTGTAATTATTCTAATGTCTTGTTTTTTTATTTGGTTTTATAATTCTACAACATTGTTCTTTTATAGTTTATTAGTTATTAGTTATGATTTGTGTTTTTTTTTTCATTGTGAGGTTGATGAAAATAGTAATAGTAATTTTTAAAGTACTATATATATATATATATATATATATATATATATATATATATATATATTATTCACCGTATCCCCACCGTGTTTGTGTCTTAATTTTTTTGGATTTGCCGTGTCCGTGTCATGTCGTGTCGTATCCGTGCCCCATATCCGCGTCTGTACTTCTTAGCTATTTTTTATAATTGGTAAGAAAAACTATATGATATTTTTACAATATGGTTCAATGAATCTATTATAAGCCTCTTTTAGTAGGCACCAAGTCAGAAATACAGCCTATGATTAGAGGAAATTCACAACTACACAAGTTAGGTAGAGTCCGGTGTGCTCGGGAATTAAACAGCTCACTGCCAGCAGTCAGTTCGATCGATCGAAGAGGATTTCGATCGATCCAACACTTGCTTCAATCAAATCGAAGCTGACATGTCATCAAAAATATCTTTTGGGCCTTATCCACTTTGCTGAGCTGGCACCGCCTCATTTCGATCGATCGAAGTTCCTCTGGTGCAATTTTCTTGACTCTTTCCAACTTTGCTCCTTAGCTCCAAAATTGAGCTAAATGGCTCTTATTAGTCTGTTTAAACTTTATTGACCTGAAATAGGCAAAAACACAAATTAGTACTAAGACATGAAAGTAAGATAAATGAATGGACTAAAATACCCTAACTTAGGTGCAAAAATGCATCACATTTGAGCACTTATCAATATGTCATGCCATGAAATGTCGCTCCCCATTTCTGAAGCAATACTGTTTCACCTTTCAAAATTGTTAATGCAATTTGACCCAAGGCGACTCCAAGGCGTCACGAGAGGAGGATTGGCTAACTATCTACGACCAAAAGGCAACTCCAAGGTGTCGTATCCGGCCTAGGTAGCTCAACCAGGCTAGGGTCTCTCCTTAGTCCCCTCTAGACCACACTAACGTTGCAGACCACAAGGCGACTCCTAGACGTCCAGGTTTTTGCAAACACTTTTCGAAAACTTTTTCCCCCAATACAATTTATTTTGCTTTTCAAAAACACTTTTCCCTTTTTCCTTTCCCAATGGAATGCATATAAATGTTACATGCTACACAATTTCAATATTAATAATGAAATCTCATGTAAATTAATAATTTTCAACAATGTACACATACCTTATGCTTAAATAAACAATTTAAACATATTGAACAAATCAAGGCATAAATTGAATATATTTTCATCACATTAACTCAAGGAATATGTAATTGAGCCAACTATTCGCATAATTCACATTATCATATAAAACCCTAAACACTACAGGTCAAATAATCAAATTAAACATGCTTATAAACAAATTTAAGGGAGAAAATTCACAAGGGTTAAAGAAATTGTGGGTTAGAACACCCCTACCTTAATTAGAAGAAAAAAACCCTAAATTGCACCCAATTGCGAATATTTGAAAATGCCCCAAATAGTGATTTGCTCATATCAAAACTTGGGCTTCAACGCGCTCGTCGACTTTGTCTTATGTGGCAAAGTCTAATTCTAAGTGGTGAAAGAGAGATCAGAGCTTGAATTGGATGGAAAAAGAAAAAGAAAAAAAAAAAAAAACTGATGCAGAGGGGGAGAGAGAGAGAGAGAGAGAGAAAGAAAAGTTACACAGAGAGAAAGAATGGTTAGATAACCAGTAGTCATTACAAATGACTTAATATACTAGTGGGTCCTACATACCAAATATAATTTTTTAACATTATTACTTATATATATATATATATATATATATATTTATGCAATAACCAATTCACCACCACATAAAATCATAGAATAAAATAAAATGCACAATAAAACAATGCATGACATGTAATGGACTCGTGACACAACCCCGGTGCTCAACAACCGCAGTAGCGAATCTTGCTTCCCGCCTAGGACCTTTCAACCCGAAAAATAAAAAAAATGCCAAAATGGCAATTAATACATTTCCAAGAGTCCTGAACTCAAGGAAACATCCCAATCAACACTCTAACACACTCAGCACACCTCACGGTGTCCGGCGCATAAAACGAGGTGCAAAAAAGAAAAATCCTGAAAAATT
Source organism: Cornus florida (assembly GCF_030987335.1). Taxonomy (NCBI): domain Eukaryota; kingdom Viridiplantae; phylum Streptophyta; class Magnoliopsida; order Cornales; family Cornaceae; genus Cornus; species Cornus florida. Next base: position 36,763,948 of record NW_026775580.1, read on the forward strand.
GAAAAATTCATGAAAAATAAAAAATACAAAATTGAGTAACATTACATGGTTGGAGCTGCATTTAACTCGCTTAATTAAATAGTATCTTGATAATATCCTGACTCATCTTCTTTTATGATTTCGGCCATATTGTCCAACATATCACTCCACAACATTGCCCATTTTTTAGCAAGATATGCTCTCAGCCGTGCCGCGCTAGCTTTAAATGCTAGCATATTCTCTTTGTCCTTTTGGGTTTGATCCATCAACAAGTTGTTGTTCGTCGATCTCTACTATCGGCCTTGGCTCGTGGATAACACTTAGCCTTGATAGTTCCTTGAATAATTCAGATAAATCTCCGTCAGTCAGACTCTTTCGCATTGTCGTCTTCTCAGGCTTGCCATACTTGTCTCACCCAATGAGCCTCACATGTCCCATTTCTTCCTCATACAAAATAGCATTAGACACATGGACCCGAGCTTCAAAAGGTTTGTTATCTCCCTATATGACCTAGATCTCATCTCCATTCGAGAAAATCATGAACTGGTGGAGGGTAGAAGGAACGCAAAAATGTGGGTGTAACCAGTCACGCCCAATTAAGGCATTGTATGCCGCCCCTACGTCGACCACGAAATATGCCGTCATAGTCTTACATTTTCCCACTGTTATCTCTACGGTGACCACACCTTTGGTTCTAGCTCTACCCCAATGAAATTACTGACTGTTAAGTCAGTGGGAATCAAGTAGTCTTCTCTCTTTTGCAATAACCTCATGGTGTTCATCGGAAGGATATTGATCACGAAACCATAATCTATCAATGCTCATGACACCAGTATCCCTTCTACGAAAACCCTGATGTAGAGTAGTTTTAAATGTTGGGACATTACTGCAGGAGGCTTCTCGAAAATTACCCTAGCTGTCTGATCCCTCCAAATAGCCACCAACTCATCACTATGTGGTTTAGCTCTTGTCACTGTGACTTTCTGTTTCTTATCTTGAGGGATCGACTTGGATGGATTTTTGATAATCTCTGGAACTTCTTGACCTTCATACTCGATCACTTCAACGTCCCTTTCCATGGTGGAGGGTTGATTAACTTAGCCTAAAAACACGAGTTAAAGTAAAAACCATGTTACAATTTACAACTTCTTCAAAAGAACTATACTTGATACCTTTTGAACCATCATCTTGGCATCTAGGTCGGGTTCATTATCACCAAATTCTGCTGCATCATCGGCTTCTTTCATGGATAAAGATGCACATTTCTCTTCCATGCCTCCCTTCCCAACTGTATTATCTTCCTTAGATTTTCCTTTCAGATCGTCTTCCGAATCATGCTTAGTAGGTTCTCTCCTAGCCAAAGTCACATTCTCTAACTATGGAACTAATTATTTTTCTTCCATTTTTCTTAACTCAATTTTCATCCGCTGCCAACGTCTCATCTGAGTGCGAGACATGAATGCTGGCGAGATATCTCTGACCCCGGAGAACTTTGGATGACTCAACCTTAACCATCGACCTTTGTCAGTGGCTGGTGGTTTGACCATCCTTTGCCTATGGCTTAGACGGTTAACTAATGTCCCAGCCTGGCAAGTCAGATTTGAGTTAGGCTCCTTAGGCCTCCAAACAGTATGAGTTGGGTTCCTTGCATGACTGTTGTGGTTCACTTCCTACCTTTTCTTGTGATGCTCATTGGCATTAGACCTCCTGTCAGGCTATGTTAATTGGCTAGTCACAGGCACCCTAGATGGGGGTGACCTAGGCTTGTTTCCATGACGTGAATTTCCAGGACGTCCCCGAGTGTTGCCATGGAATCTCTCTTGGTTCCTTCTAAAATCTGTCTTGCACTTGGGGTATAATTCCTGCTTGATCAGTGCCAGTTGAGCTTCCCTTAACTCTTTTTGTAAGTCATCTTTGGACTTTGGAGTTTTCTCAATCATTAGTTTCTTTCCTTTGGCCTTACTTTTTCTGTTGGCTGAAGTATCCTCAAGATCAATCCTTCTTCATGGCTTACTGACCATTAAGATCTCAACCATGTTACTGCTAACCAAGGCTAGGAATGGATCACTGTCAACGCCCATCACCTCCCTTCTCGATCTGTGCCTGAATCACATTACGAAAGACAACACAATTGTTAGTTGTATGATTCCAAGAGTTATGATATTTGCAATACTCTTGACCTTTGATCTCATCAACCGAGGGGATTTTATGCACACCGGTGACTTTGATAATTTTATTAAATAAAAGGTGGTCAAAGATTTGTTCTGCTTTGCTTTGCTTAAATCAAAAGATATTGCTTTCCAGCCTCAAAGATATTCCTTTTGGCTGAAGATGATGAGGGTTGAACACCACTAATGGTCTTTATAGGCTTAGCTAAAGCTTTACAAACATACGGCTTTTTTGATATAATTTTAACAGCATCAACCTTTTAGGTCGTCGTATATTGTGTCAACCATGTGTATTTCGTAATTTGGATCCTTCTAATAGGTCCCCGAGAGGAGTTTTTCCTCTCGTAGGATTTTTTTCATACTTGGTGACCTTATCGGCTAATTAGAATAAATCTCCAAAATGAGTACCCTTGAACATTTTTTGTAGTTCGAATTCTAAGCCGCTAAGAGCAAAGTTGACAAAATCTTTCTCAAGTAGAGTGAGTTGGCACCTATTTCATGTCTTCGTAAACCTAGCAAAAAATGTCTCAATATCCTCATTTGGCAACTGATGGATCCTAGATAGGTCAGATATAGAGACCTCTGGTTTTGTTTTATAGAACTGATAATGGAAAACATCCTGCATTTGTTGCCAAGTATGGATAGAATTTTGTGGCAAGTTTAGATACCATTTGAAGGTAGCCTCAATGAAAGTGTTGAAGAACAACTTCATTTTATACCAATCGTTGTTGCTATGCGGCCCACATTTTAACGTGAAACGGCCAATATGCTCAAGAGTTGACTGGTTGCCTTTTCCTAAAATGGCTGTAAAGTTCAGCACCCGAAAATTATGGGGAAGATCTATCCAATCAGGAAATGGGGGCCTAAACATAGGTCGAGTGGCCCTTTTCAAAGCTGGTCCATATTGTTCTTGTATGATCTCAACTAATTGCTTCCTAATCATAACCATAGGCGGGGCTTGGTTTTGAAAAAAAGCATTGAGCCAAGGATTATGTCCCTCTTGCCCCTTAGGTTTGCAGCCTGAGGTGGCAAGACTTGAGGTTGAAGATGGGGAGGTCGACCATTATGTTAGTCATGATTTCTCCATCTTGGTTGCTGGTGACCAATCACTCCTGACTCTACTGGATGGACTGGTGGTGGAACTGGTGCTACTGGTTGAGGACCATTAACCACGGGAGGTGATTAGGCACCTCTTTCTAGTTGACCAACTTATTGAGGAAGAAATTGCTCCCCTTGTCTATCATTTTGGTTTTCTAACTTAGGCGGCTGAACAATAACCTACCTATCAATATGAGTCACTAAGGCATTAACCATCTCATACAATTGTTGGAGTTGAGTATTAGTTATATGGGATGAAGCCACCAGCATTTCCATATTTTTGTTGATTTCCCAAGCAATTTGGTGTTGGGAAGTCTCCACTCTACTTTTAAATCATGTCACCATATTGCTAACACTTTCGGCCGTCACTTGGTGGCTGGTTTGATGTCCCTCCTCATGCTCAGACCCGGCATCTTGCATTTTGGGAGCAGGCTGATTTTCTTCCTGATCCCCCTTTGAGGGTTAACTTGTTTAGCTAAAGTTTGAGTATATGACCTAGTCTCAACGACCATTCACAAATAAAACACTTGTCCCACCGGGCGTGCCAAAGTTGTTTGGCTCATAAAGTGGTCTGAGGTCACTGGCCAATGAATAGCTGACCTAAATCGCTGGCGTGTTAGAGTCCCGATGGACTCGAATATTTCTTGCCAAACTATTCTTATGACCTAATGTGATTTAGGCGAAAGTTGGAGAGTAGGAATTACCCTCTCCTTAAGGTTGTTATCGCCTTTAAGAAAGGACTTTAAACATTCAAGATAGATATCAATTAGAAGCAAATTAATTGAGCAATAAAAATACCTGAATCTGCAAACCTTTCTTTTTTGAAGTTTGTATTGATTACAATGATGAATGAATTACAAACTCTTGATTAAAATGGAAACTAAAGTATTGAATGCTGAAAGATGAACTAAGTACTAAATTGATAGTGATAACTGAACTTGATGAAATAAAAGCCAAATGTTAAGTGATATGAATGCTAAAGGCTTGAACTTTAGAAATGGCGCTGGACCACTTTCTTGTGAGACTTGAGTGGGTATTTATAGAGGCTTCAACCTGGCGTTGTCCATTTCAATCCGTTGTTCTAGATATTAAATGGTTGCAAGTTGAAAACGTCTTTTCCTAACCATCTTGTTGAATGTTGACTGGCTTGCACATCTCTTCATGGGTAGATACAATTGTGTTTGGCATAGTATTTTTGACTAAATGGTGCATCTTCCTTTATGCTTGATGATTTTGGTCTTCAGACTATTTTTAGCTCTCTACACCTATCATGCATAGCTTGATTTGTACATTGGCTATGGGATCATCTGATTACTGATAATTTTGACTTTGTTCATCAGATGTAGGTGAGAACCTTCCATCTGTAGTTCTGAATCTCTAGACCTTTCACATGGTCAGGTTGTATTTTTCTATTTCAAGCTTTCTTTAAGTTTCCAGACTAGACTTGTTGGGTTCTTGAGACATTGGGATTCATAGTTGGTCCTCATTTGAATCACACCAAACACTTTTCAAGTGACTATGGCCCGAAGAGATATTCGATCCATCCTAGTCTGAGCTTGTCCATCAATTAGGCATACTCTCGATCACTGGTCGAGACTCTCGACCCTGGTTCGTTGAGAAACTTTCTTAGGTCATAATGACTGAGAGATAATGGTCGAGACTCCTAATCATGACCATACTGACTGAGAGTTGTGGTCATGACCATACTTACTGAGAGTCGTGGTTGGTTGAGACTCTTAATCATGACCATAGTTGGCTATGACTCCTGATGATGACCATAGTGACTAAGAGTCTTGGTTGAGACTCCTGATCATGACCATGGTGACTGAGAGTCTTGATCATGACCATAGTGACACTGAGAGATAATGGCCGAGACTCCTAATCATGACCATAGTGACTGAGAGTCTTGGTTGAGACTCCTGATCATGATCATGGTTGGTAATGAGCTCAATACTTTATCTCAGTCGTAACGGCCTAAGAATTCCATTCTTCTTAATTTTCGACCTTAATTCTGATCACCGTGATTAGAAATTAATATTTTTGCCCCGATGATCATGGGCTGACCTAGAGTTCATACCTTAGGATTTTTGACCACGTGGCATGATTACTTCATATTATATTTTAGGTGCTAACACATGGTCCATTTTCGAAATAGCAAGGAAGTCGGGATTTCCCTGCATGATATGCTTTTTACTTTACTGATTGCAATCAAAGTCTGAAAATTTTCAAATATAATGCAAGTTAGAAACATATATATCCAAGGAAAAAAAGTAAAAATAATAAAAAATAAAAAATGCACTTTATCATTCTGATAATTTATGGATTTATATAATACTACTCTGAATCCATTGAACATGGGTTTTAGGAGGTCACAAGTTAAAAGGAAGACTTTAAACTTTAGGAGAATTTATGGATTCATTTGTATTTTGAAGGACACACACACACACACACACATATATATATATATATAATATAGTTTAACATCCTTATAAATGTTTTATTTATTTATTTGGTTTAGGAACATCCCAATAAATGTTTCACAAATTGATTTTGATTCTTTTGACCACTAGCCACCTTAAGCATGGTGAGCAACAGCATAAACAACAATCAACAATTAACTGAACTATTTCACATATGAAGTTGGAGAGAAAATGGTATTAGCAAACAATCACAACATCCCTTCCAAGAGAACATATATAATCTGTTAAGTTCATATATCTTAGAGGCACTGATAAATTTAGGCTGATAAAATGTGCCCATCAGTGCTTTTTGCATGGTTCCATGTGGCTTTAAATGTGTCTCAATTGTTACGAATAATGACTAATCATTTGTAAAACTGACAGTGAAGAAATTGCTCTATGTTGTTCTAGTTATATATTATGTCCCAGCTTTCATACTCTAATGAATGAGGAATTAATTAATGTCGCAGAAAGATAATTACAGGCAGTTGAAAAACTAGTTGTTAAGAATAGGAATGCAAGATGACAAATGGAGACCTTGGTTGACTGTTGGGAATTAATTTATGAGTATAATAACATGAGGGCTACTCCAAAATTTGCATTTATTTATTTATTGCCTTTTGCAGTTTGTATGCAATGTGGGAAGCTTCAATGATGTCAGCATTCTCAATCATCCTCTTTTTAATTAGGAACCAAGGATAGAGGATACAAATAATTAAAAATTGTTGTTCCCACTTGTGGATCTAGGGGTGGGCTTGAGCCCACCCAAGCCCAACCCAAATTATTATTATTTTTATTTTTACTATACCCAATTTTAGTTCAGCTCAAAAAAAAATTACTAGTGTTAGCCCACCCAAAGAAATATTAGTCCACTCCATTGACAATTCCTGGATCTGCCCTTGGTTGTTCCAATTTTCACATCTACCGCATCTAGTGATAAAATATATATAATGTACCTTTTATTAGTCTTGCATGGAACTGTTCAGCATGCAGATGAGGTGGTTAGGAAAATATTTGGCAAAGATGAGCAAAAAGTTAGACGTTGCCAAGTGATCAATGATTGCCGAAATTTGTTAATTTGTTAACAGTACTTTTCTAAGGGTAGATTGCCGAAAAGTCCTAGTTTGCAACACGTTTTTAAATTTCTAAGGGAGTTATATATCCAAAGTAAAAGAGAAGGGTGTTATTTGTTTAAAAAGTAAACCTAGGGGTGTTTTATATACTTAGCCCTATATATATATAACATCATATTTACTTGCGATTGTGTTGAAAGGTTGGAGCTTGATTGATTGCTAGTAATCTACTTTAATTAACCTAATTTCTTTAATGAACACTTCTTTAACCATGTTCTTAAATTACTACGTGTTCGTGTAGCAATTCCCATATACATTGACTAATATTGCAATACTGACATTCAACATCAAAAGACAACAGCCAGCGTTCTAGGTCTATAGGGCTATCATATTACAACGTGATAATGAATTTAAGAGTTGAGTATTAATAATTCAAAGAGTTTGTTGCATGTCAGATAGAGTGCATATGTCTCACAAGGTAATCAGATAAAGTTCACACGTCTCAAAATCCTCCACAGTTTTTATTGCTTGGTGAATCTACAACTTCTTGAATACATTAATTCAAAGAATATAGAAAAACTACATTGACAACATGTACTTACCTAGAAAATAAAAAGTAAAATATCATTGACAATATGTATCCCAACAGGACCTTGTTAAAAAAGAATGAATATGGAGGAGTGGCTTCAACTTTCACAGCCTTCTGAAAAAAACAACCTCAAGAAACTCTATATCTTTGCTTAAAGTCATTTATAACTTGGGGCGTGGCCATGTGGTGATCTAGCATTGCGAAGATGTTTCTCTTCGGAGAGTAATTTTGCAAACCTGTGATACCAGAATTTTGTTAGAATTATTAAAAGGAAAAATCAAGCAAAACTATATATAAAATCAATAAGAATAAGATCTACCTTTTTAAAGCCTCTTCATTAGTCTCTTGATCAGAAGGCATAACAATACCACTCTCCAAATTTACCCTTGAAACTGGTTTCTTAAGCAACCCTTCACCAACCTTCACAAGATCTTCTAAGTTAGTCTTGGTGGCTATATCAACTGAAGATACTATCCCGTCTAGTGAGTTATCCTGCAATTTGATTTGGTTCAACAGAGTCAATAATAAATGTTGGTTGACATAGAGTTAAAAGAAGATTAATCAGTTACATATATATATATATATATCAAATCACTGTTTATTAGCACATGCACATACTTGAATACGGAGGTAATTCTTCTCGGAGTGCAAGGCTTGAAAAACCACAGAAAGGTGGAAATCCACCATATCAGAACTTGCTTGAGAAAACACATCAACTATTGGGGTGGAACCACCACTTGTTAACCACCCCAACATACCCCACTTAGCTGCTTCATCTGCATTATATTTTTCCTCGGCTTTTGGTGAGCCGGTTCCGAGAGAAATAACCAATAAACGACCATAGTCCATTTTCTCAATAGCAAGAAAGTCGGGATTTCCCCTCATGATCTGCTTTGTTACTTCACCAATTGCTATCAGAGTCTGAAACATTATTTGAAGTATAAGATGAAGTTAAACACATACCTAAAGGGAAAAATAAGGAAATTTTCTTTTAAAACTTTGTATTAAACATTAAATTATAACCTTTCAAATAAATAAATAAATACCGGATTATTTGCAGCAACACCACCATCAATTAGGTTAAATTCTCTCACTTTTCCATCAGGAGCTTTAGTTTCGAAGTAATGTGCTGGAAGGTATGTTGGTGCTGCTGAGGTTGCAATGCATATATCTGAGAGCGAGGCATCCAAGTTTGGTTTGTTGTGCACCTAATTAAACCATGAAATGCACAAAATAAGCAAACACTCCTAACTCCAACCATTACAATGCCTTTCAATAAATGATTTAATGAATGGAAATTGTAAGTTGTGAAAACAAATTATAAAGGGACTAACCTCATAGCTGGAAAAGATTGTTGGCTGGAGTGTCTTGATGTCAAATGTTGGTATTGCAATATTAGTCAATGTCTGGTGTAGTTTTGTGTTTCCTAGTTTTTCCTTAACGATGCTGTGGAGGTACTTCCCATCATATTTTGGTCCTGACAGGGCTTTAATAATCTTCGTTACACGAGGAAATGAAGAGCTGTTGTTCAAAAAGTTCAACCACATTAGTTAACAACCATAAAAAATAAACCATAACTAGTTAACTAGCATATACTTAATTCGTTATAAATAATTACCAGAGTTGAGGGAAGATTTTAGGGCAGCTTTCGAGGTAGAAGTCTTTGATATCCTTGGCCGCAAACAAGGGACGATTCTTTTCATTCGGTGCAGTAAGCATGGCAGTCACAAGTCCACCTGTGCTTGTCCCAGCAATCACATCAAAGTAGTCAGCAATTCTTGCATCCTCACCATCCAGTTTCTGCACCATATGAAAAAAGCATATAAATCATTTTGCATTATAAACATTAACTCAGATGAATATTCAAGTACTTTGCATGAAATTGACATGAGTATTTGTATCAGCGAAGTCTGCAAAGAAAAATTTCTTTTGACTTTGCATGTACTGAAAAATGCATTTGGAAATGCCATATTTTGATATTTAAGTACAGAAGATAGTACCCTACCTGAAGCTCAGACTCCAGAAAGCTGAGGATTGTTCCTGGGATAATCCCTCTTATTCCACCTCCATCAATGCTGAGAACTGTGATTAGGTTTCCATAAGTTGGAAGCTGTAGGATTGGCTTTTGTCCTGCCATGTTACTAAAAGAGTAAGAGACAAGAGAGATTGAAGTTTCGGATAGCAGAAGAAATCTGAAGTTTTAATAGCCTTGGAGAGAGTTTTGAAGTTCTGTGACAATGAGAAACACTCTGTGATGAGGATGGACATTTATAGGCTCCTTATCCTTATTTTTCTTTTCAAGATTCAACAATGTCATGAACGATGCATCTGCTTCAAAATTCATGTAGCGTGTACTTTTTTTGGCTGTAATTTGACCAAATCTGTATCATTCAAAGCATAAATGAATATAAGATTTCACATTTCAACAGTAGTCATCTTGGTAGTCTCCTGTTTTGGCAGTAAAAGATGGTCCCCACGTCACATATGTGAGAATTTTAGGTATGACTCAGAGAATTGTAGGTAATAATTAGGCAATAATGGTCCAAATGGAATAAATTATATTGATTAGATAATACAAAGTAGTTCATGAATTTTTATTTCCCTCTGATACGCCTCATCCAATGGAAAATTATAAATTGTGTAATTCGTCTGGTGCAGAAGTTGAGGTTGCTGGTACTTCCTACTCGACGAATTCAAAAACTTGGGGAAGTTCCACTAATTAACTATTAACGAATCATTTGCATTCGAAAAAGGCGGCGTAGTGTCAAATGAAAACATTGGTAAACCATTCACCTTTGCTTGTAGATGACTTAACAATTGGGATATGATACACATTGAAGAAATGTGCCTAAAATAACTTAAAATATGTCTTATAAGACTACCCTTTGCCTTCATAACTTGTGGACTTTACTTTGTGTTGGCACCAAAACTTGGCAGTCACCTCAGCGGTGACGTGAACCAGTGAGAAGCCGACAAGTGTTAGTGTGTTTTAAGGGAAGTCGGCCAATAGAGAAACAAAATGAGAAAATCTAGGGAAATACATATATTCAGCCACCTTATCAACAAGGTGGTTGCTGAAATATGGCAACTGATATTTGATTTAATTCAAATAGGTTGTTTAATTGGGAAAGAAACACTAGAGATTTAGCTAAAATGAATTGGAGAAGGAATTCCAAAAAAAAAAAAGGCGGCAGTTGCATGAGTCATGGATAAGTTCAAAAGCTATAAATGGCTATTAGGCCATTTAAGGAAAATATGGCTGCCGAGCTTAAGGAAAGGATTTGCTAAAAATTAGCAACTTTTCAGCAATATTTTGAGCAACTGGTATTGACTAAATCAAGGAAGGTCTTTTAGCAAGAATTTTCTATTGAAGCAAGACGAGAAAAGAAGCAGAAATATATTGGGTTATATATTGGGTTTTAACGTAGTTTGAATTACGAAAAGAAGAAAATCAAGGAGAAGAAGAGATTTGCTAGCAAAGAGTTAGGAAAATAAGTTGAGAAAGAATTCTATAAATAGGAAAGTTGTAATCCTATTCCAATTTGTCCAGCACCACCCACAAAATAGCATGAATAAAAAATTCATCAAATGACTCAACGTCATTTTATCTTCAAATCTTTTGTCCAAATGGCAAATTTCATTCGAAGAAACTAAGTTTCAGTAACTTATTCTTCTTTTGCAATGCTTAATTATACTATTTACAAATTTAATCTTTGTTTTATGCAACGGATTCAACGACAAATCTTTGATCAGATTATTGTCATTTGAATTTGGCCTGTTCATTCCATTGTAAACATTAAGTTTATTTCAATTCGGCTAATTTACTTTTCAGTTCATTTCAATTCAGCCAGTTCATTTACTTTAAATTGTATTTTATTTCTTTTAATACCTTTATAAAAAAGTCCTTGCAAATAAGGCATAAAAAGAACCTTGCTGGGAGTTCTTACTATTCTCTCTCTCACACATTTACATGGAGTCCGCCACCGGAAAAGGGATAGGCTGGTGTTCAATTCATAATTTTGAGTGTTTTATACAGATACTTTGGCACGCCTGCAAAAGTCCATCGACCAGCGTAAGACCCAAAACCGTGTGAACACTTTGATATCAACTTGATATTCTAGATTCATTGATATCACACTTTGATATCAAGTTGGGGGCTGCAGGAATGACTTTTTTCCTTCCATGTTACTAAAAGGGTGAGAGACAGAGAGATTGAAGTTTCGGATAGCAGAAGAAATTTGAAGTTTTAATAGCCTTGGAGAGAGTTCTGAAGTTCTGTGACAATGAGAAACACACTTTCATGAGGATGGACATTTATAGGCAACTTACCCTTGTTATTTTTCAAGATTCAACGATATCATGAACGATGCATCTGCTTCGAAATTCATGCAGCTTGTAATTTCTTTAAATTAAATTTGACCAAGCCTATATCAAAGCATAAATGAATAGAAGATTCCACATTCCCACAGCAGTCTCCTGCTTTGGCAGCAATCCCCTGGGCCCTGTGCACTATGTGTGAGAATTTTAGGTAAGACTTGAGAGAATTGTAGGTAAGAGTAATTAGGCAATAATGGTACAAATGGAATAAATAATTTGTACAGATATTCCAATGCAATTCGTGAATTTTTATTTTCCTCTGATAAACCTCATCCAATGGCATATTAATTATAAATTGTTTCATTTGTCTGTTGCAGAAGTTGAGGATGCTGGGTACTGCCTATTCGGTGAATTCAAAAAGGCGGCGTTGTGTCAAATGAAAACACTGGTAAACCATTCAACTATGCGTGTAGATAAACTTAATAATTGGGATATGCATGCCACATTGAGGAAGTGAGCCTAACAAAAACTTAAAATAATTGGGATATGCTTGCCTTCATTTACTCATGCTTTTTGTGTGCAATTGCTTAGCTTATGATATACTGGATTCATTGAACTTGGGGTTTTAAAAGGTCACAAGTTAATATACAGGCTTTTTCCTTATGAGAATTTCTGAATTCATACTTTGCAGGATATCTGTCTGTATTGTAGTTTAACATCCATAATGAATGACAAAATTTGATTCTTCTGACCACCACTCACCACATAGAACAATATCATCAACAAACAAAATAAATGACACGATCTTAAAGAAAATGGATGTTGCGTTGCCAGGCAGCAATGACATCCATAATGAATGGTTTGATGCATGGCTCTAAATGTTTCTCAATTGTATCGATTACTGTCTACTCATATATAAAATTAACAGTGAGAAATCTGTTCTATCTGATTCTATATATATGTCCTAAATTTTATACTCTAAATGACCAACTACTGTTGCTCTCTAAGATATTTATCTCTTTGAAATTGTTAAATTGGAAGGTTAATCTGTAGCAAGTAGACTTGATGAGTCACCATGAGAGAAAACAAAAGCAAGAAATTATATGACAAATCAGGAAATTACGAAGATGAATTGTGACTCCTCTTTGACCTCCTGCAGTTCTAAGGAGGTCGTAGACATTTTTTCATGTGGTGCTTTCTGATTAAAATCCATAAGTTTTGAGGTGATGTCATATTTTTAGTTCTTAGATTTACCAAGTTGAATTTCCATTTAAAAGAATGCCATTTTTCTGATGAATGAGTTTCAAGAAGCAATACGTTGAAGTTAAGACTACAATGTACAGGCTGTTGAAAATCTGGTTATGAAGATGGCAAGGTAAGACAAGAAATGGAAGGCTTTGTTGACTGTTAGGAATTGATCTATGAGTATATAATACCATAATTTGCTTTTTTATTTTTTATTTATTGTCTTTTGTATCCTTTTCTGAATTAGGAACTGTGGATTGAGCCTACTAAAACTTAAAAATATAGTTTCAATCACCACATTTAAATATAATTATTAGTCTTGCATGGGACTGTTCTGCAGATGAGGTGGTTATGAAAATACTTGCCAAAGACAAGCTAAACTTTAGATGTTACCGAGCAATCAGTGATTGTGTATGGTCTATGCTGAACACCTTTCCAAGATTTGTACTTCAATATATACTGAGTTGTGGAAAAGGAAGGTAATTCAGAATATTCTTACATATTGCTCCATGATGCTCAATCACAATAGGCAAAGGTAAAAAAATTTAGAGGTGCCTAACATGCCTTTCCCTAGCATAAGGGATGCTTACACACACACAGATATATATTTATGGAGTGACCAAATGAAAAAGGCTTTCAGGGGGAAAAGAATAATAATAGAAAAAATTCTCTGAGGAGACACAAACAATATACATTGATCTCCCCCCAGCTGTTAATTTCATTTTATTCACATTGTTTTTGAAAGACATGCTTATTGCAATAAATTACAATATATTTATAAGGATAGAAACGTATTTACACAAGAATTGTTATCACCGTCCCACTCGATCGACAACTCTGATAGGGGAGGTCAGTGTAATTTGGCAAACAAGTTGGCGAAACCTCAGGGAAGGTTAATGCAATTTACCCTTATAATCCTTCAGTTCTATGTTATGGTTTTCCTCGAATTTTTGATTTAGCTTTGCATCAGTTTTCATGTTATGTTTTATCATCAGTGCTGTACGTTGATAATCTTTTGAACTGGTTTTGGCCTTGCTTCGTGGATAGTGCTCATCTTCTGAGGCTCTTCGAATGGAGGAACAGGAACAGCTATAGATAATGGTGTTGTTGATGTGTTATTTTCTTCTTCTTGTTTTGTTTGGGCTCCCTTTTGGATGCTCCTTACTTGGAGCATAATTACTTTCTAATTTTGATTACACAAAAAGTGTGAAATATATATGACACTTTTGTGTAATCAAGAGTTGGATTTGTATTCATAATTCAGAGAGTTTCTTCCATATGCAATATATGTGAGAATTTTAGGTAAGACTTGTAGGTAAGAATAATTAGGCAACAATGGTCCAAATAGAATAATTTATTTTGGTCAGATAATCCAAAGGAGTACATGAATTTTTATTTTCCTCTGATAAATCTCATTCAATGGCAAATTATAATTAAATTGTGTAATTTGTCTGCTGCAGATTGAGGTTACTGGGTACTGCCTACTTAATTAATTCAAAGACCTGGAGAAGTTCTACTAATTACTAACATATCATTTGCATTCGAGAAAGGTGGCGTAGTGTCAAATGAAAACATCGGTAAACCATTCAACTATGACTGTAGATAACTTAATAATTGCGATATGGTATATACATGCTACATAACTTTCCTTTGCCTTCATTTACTCGTGATTTTGATGTGGAATTGCATACCTTGTGGACTTTACTCTAATTTATATCAACTTGATATTCTCGATTCATTGAACTAGGGTTTTAAATGGCCACAAGTTAATAGACAGGCTTTATCCTTCATAAAATTTATGGACTCGATCATACTTTGCAGAATATCTCTATCTGTAATACAGTTTAACATCCCTATGGATGTTTCCTGAATGACAAATTTGATTTTTTTGACCACCACAAGTATCACATCAGTTTGTTTCGACGTAAAATATTTTCCTTTCTGATGTAAAATATATTTTTTATTTTTACTTTTAGAGTGTTTGACAAAGGTTTAGGTTGAGGTTGTGGTCGCACCCATTGAGTGGGGTGCGTAAAATAACTTGCCGAAAATCGATGAGTAAGTAATTTTTGTTAGATTTTAATATTTTTTTTCTTCCTAAATATTTTACGGCAACACCAAAAAATAAAAAAAATTATTTTCTGAAAAATATTTTACATCCAAACATATGGAAGTGAGTTGCTCTCTAAGATATTTATCTCTTGGGAAGTGTTAAATTGGATGGTTAATCTGCAGCATGTAGACTTGATCAGGCACCATCACTGAAAACAAAAGCAAGCCGATATGGTGGAATCTGTAGACACGCTGCTCTTAGGATGAAGTGCTTGAGCATCTCGGTTCCAGTCATAAGAGTGGCGGCATGCTATCTTCTAAAAAAGTTGGAAATGGATCAGTGAAACTTCTTTCACCTGCAGTTTTAAGTGTGTCGTGGACATTTTTCATGCGGTAGTTGTACTTGTTTCTCATTCTAAATTAAAAATCATTCTCAGCTTGTTAATTCTTAGATTACCAAGATGAATTAATTTCCAGTTAAAATAATTAAACTAATTCTTCTTATGAGTAATTTTAATGTAGTCTTATTCAAAACTACAAAAAGCTCTGCAGAAAGAGAATTGCAGGCTGTTGAAAAGCTAGATATTAAGAATAGGAAAGTAAGATGAGAAATGGAAGTTTGGTTGACTGTTAGGAATTAATTTATGAGTATAATATCATATGGGCTATTCCAAAATTTGCTTTTTATTTTTTGATTAATTGCCTTTTGATATTAAAAAAAAATGTTGTTTTAATAATGACATTACACCACATTCACAAATAGTAGTAATAAATAAGAAATGTGCACTTTATTAGTTTTGCATGGGACTGTTCTGCAGATGAGGTTCACAAATAGTAGTAACACATAAGAAATGGGCAATTTATTAGTTTTGCATGGGACTGCTCTGCAGATGAGGTTCACAAAGATTAGGTGGTTAGGGAAATATTTGGCCCGAAAAGTTGGATGCTGCCAAGCCATCAATGATTGATTGCATGTGTGTATGTCTATTCGGAACACTTTTCCAAGATTCGTACGTTGTCAATGATCGATTGTGTATGTCTATAATTGGAGACCTTTCCAAGATTTGTACTTGAACAGGGGTTGTACAAATTGTTGTACCAGTTTGACATGGTTCCTTTTGCACTGGTTGAAATTGACGTTATAAAAGTTGTAGTTGTTGGTATTTGACAGAAAGCCTGTAATAACTCGATTCGGGTCTGAATCGCTAATCGGGTCCTAATCTGAACTTGAAGTCATCAAATGAACCCGAAGTCATCAAAGGGCAAGAAGTCATTTCCAACGGCAATGCACTATATCATCCCAAGGGTCATATCACATTGAACTACTAACATCACTGAAGAATCACAAATGCAGGTGGAATGATAGCATCGTTTAAGTCCGTGAATGCGAGTCATACATCCATACTCCTCCGATTTCCTGAAAATATTAAGATAAGGGGCGAACTCAACAGTTCAGTAAGTAATGCCTAAAACACCGTTTTTGGATTTCCTTGAGCCAACAACCAAAAAAGGGGAAGAAAAAGTCGGGATCATACACGAGGAATTATCAAAATCACGATACACGTCATTCAATTCAAAAGAATATCATCTCATAACCAATCATTTTCATAAATGTCAAAATGTCATGAAATGTAATGCCTTTTCGACCACAGTCCCGGCCCAACACAATACACATCGAAAATCGTTAATCGACTTTAACAAGGCGAGATTGATAGCTATCCCTAGTCCCAAATCCAGCAACCATTTTAGGCCTAGTATCAACTTTTTCACGTCCAAATCTGGCACGCGCTCCCTCTAGGCCAAGTTAGCCCCGAACTCGCGAAATTCGGTTCCATTTACAAAACATTTTCTCATAATCCTTTCCAAACACATTTCTTTAAAAAGAATCATTTCAACCTCACTTTTCCCAAACCATGCCCATGCCATAAATGAAATCATGCATGAATGAAATTGATATACACATGCTTGCAACTTCATCCATTTAGCTATACATACTCATTATCATCATCATGTATATATATATATATATATCTTTGACCTCAACGAAACTATCTAACATAAGGCATGCTCTTTAAACAACTTTGCAACCAATCACACACATATATATAGAACATGCTTTGCCGCATTAACACGTAAATACATAATCAACAGTCAAATTCTGAAATTTATCATTTTAAGCATGCTTAGCAAGAAATCAAATAAACGAACTCAACTAAAGTCAAAACATAATGGTTTAGGCTTCCCTACCTCAAAAGTAGCCAAAATGCATCCCCAGCCGAAAAAGTCAACACTAGTCAATTGCGGTCAGCGCCGGTCAACGACAGCGGAATGAAAAACTGTTTAGTGGAAACGTAGCAGACGACGAGGAGAGTAAACTGCTCCAAAGGCGCGGCTCCGAAATCCGACTCGAAGTCGCCTAAAGCCCCCTCCGAAGCCTTAGATCTAAAAACTTCGTAAAATAATTATCACTCCTCCAAAAATTAAATCCTTAGACTATGTGATAGAGGTTGATGAGAGAAACACTTTTCATCAAGGAAGTAAGGCCAGAAACCCGACCGATTGGCCAAAAAATGGAAGAGAAATTTGTAGCCTTAAAAAAAGAAAATATGAGAGGGAGGGAGAGCTGCGAAAGAGAGAAGTTGATTGTGGCAAAAAAAAAAAAAAAAGGCATGCGGTATATATGAATTGAATTAATATCATGTGGGGTCCACCAAAAAAAAAATCTCCTTTTTATCCTTTATATAACTATATACACATGTTCGTATACTAAATATAACACAACACATGTTTAAACACTTACTCACATAAATATACATCAAATAATAATGTATGAAGAGTAACGACCCCAAAAAATAATTCCCGTGCATAACAATACCGGTTGCGGGTCTTGCTCAAGACCTCTCGGCCCAAAAAACTGAAAAATGCCAAAATGGCCAATAATGCATTTCTAAGAGTCTTGAGCTCGAAGAAATGCTCCAACCAACTCTCGGGACTCACTCGGCACACCCCACGGTTTTCGACACGCAAAACAAGACAAGGAATAAAATAATCCAAAAAATTAAAAAATCTCAGAAAATGTAAAATAGAAAAAATCAGTAACATTACAATCTACCCTCCTTAAAAAGATTTCGTCCTCGAAATCTACCCTCCTTAAAGAAAGAGGCCCATAGCCGCACATCTTCCCAAGAAACACCTCACAAAACCGCAAGACTAAGAGCTCATCAACCTAGCTGCCTTTGACACCGGACGTCGATAAGCGATCACACACTATTGCCACTAAAACACAATGTTCACTGCCTTACAAGGGTACTCATCACTCACAACATCATAAC
Source organism: Cornus florida (assembly GCF_030987335.1). Lineage (NCBI taxonomy): Eukaryota > Viridiplantae > Streptophyta > Magnoliopsida > Cornales > Cornaceae > Cornus > Cornus florida. Next base: position 36,782,260 of record NW_026775580.1, read on the forward strand.
ACAATTTTCGCTAGATTCTATGCCTGACTCAAAATGGACATCTATCCACTCTACACTACTACGCAAGGCTTCGGAGCCTGAAAGAAGAATGACCACAAAACCACTGAGCATGACAACATCCAATCTTGACTCATCCTCTAAAGGATACACAAAGCCCCAGACAAGGAATCCCGTCCGTCAATCACTATGTCACATTCCAAGTAAACACATTCCTAACAACCTTACTCATCTTACTCAATATGCAGTTACACCATCACATATCGATACAAGCGACTACCAACCGCACCATTCGGCAATCATTATACTTAAAAACCTCAAGATGACTAAACAACAAATCTCCCAATGACTACATAAACATGAGTCACCAAATCAGTAAAGCACACTATCTTGTACCCAGGACACAAATCCTCAAAACAAGATCTTCAATAATCAGTGATCGTACCACAACCCTATATCGGACACTTGGTCCTACCTACACGCCTCGTAACTCGAGACAAATCATCTGAATCCATACTGTCACACTGACACAACGCACCGTACCATACTCTCATTAACCCTGACAAATTAAAACAATCATTAACCTTTGACCTGACATCGTGCTAAAAAGGGACTGATTCAGGAGAAATGGTTGGCAAAGCCATTCTCATCATCGATCCAGCCTCAACATACACGTTGTTCCTATCCTCAGGTCCAAACCTCAAACACAATCCCACACAGTCCACAAAACAACCATGAGATCCACTCACTAATCAATCCATCTATCTAGGTAATCTCAACAACTATACAATCACATACCAGCTCTAAGAATCCCAATTATGCCTCAGTCATACAACTCATAATGAGCCAAAAGCAACACGACATCAAATACCACAATCATCAACCAGCCTAAAAGCTTTCCAATCCTCTCCTAACAACCTGTACTGGAGATTAACTCCATGATATCATTGATATCATTCAATCCAATTCTTGTCTCATTAAAATACTTCATAGGCTATCTCATGACTGAAATCTCGAAACCAAAGTCATCACTATGATTATTCCTCAAAGGAATCATACATTCACATTTCAAATCATATAATCTTGAGATGATACGGACACTAGTCCTTAAAACGCTGCTCGAATTAAGTGTCTATAAAAACACTCAAGTACATGACTCACATCACATCACATCACCTAATCATCCTCTTACTTACAGTTCACGACACCTCTCCTAGCCATCACCGCTAGTACCAAACACCGGAAACATACAGTCCTAATTCAACAACTCGTGCCTCACACGCCACCAGTCAAAACCACTCTCAGAACGAGTACTACTAAAACCAAAGACTCTACCTCCCTCCATAGGAGTGAGTCGACCAATTCAACCAAACCTTTATTGGTGAAATCTAATAGCGTAACAAGGCACACATAGGTCCATCCATCCGCGGACGCACACAACTCCTAAGTGGAGAACAAGACTTATGACGAATGATATCCTTGTCAGGACCAGAACAAAGAAGGAATAACAAACCCCGCACTCACAAGCAACTGACGACTCGTACCTGAATGCACCTGACACCTTGTCACACTTTGCTCACCAATCGTCCAACCGTGGACACCTAATCTCACCTAAGATGAACTAAACTCCTTACACATAAGGAGAATAACCAACTGGATACCCGTACGGAACCACAAACTCAAATCTAAGTGACCTCACCACTAATGGATCGTCATACACTATCAACACCGAAACCTCGTATACGCTACACCGCAAAACCCATACTAACCAAAACAAGTTAGATCCATACTACCCATTCACTAAGTACTAGGGTATATCCCACAATATGACCATCAGACAAAAGCATCAACATTCACGGCACATTAACACTAGAAACAATCACAGCCCTTCGGACACTGCGTCCCGTTCCATCTGGAACTAGTCACTCCCAAATGACAACCTCTGTGCTATATGATGGCATTTGATCACCCATTCCATCTCTATCTTTCTAGGCGACACTCCATCGAACACTGTGCGCACAATTCCATCACCTACCTGATAACATACGATAAACAACTTATACTCCCTAATCCACCCTCGGATCATACCTTAAACCATTCTGCTCATCAATACTAAACATCACGCCATAACGCCTCTACTACCATCATCCTCAAATGACAACTCGAACTCACGTCCCACCAACTCAATAGGTTACCGCCAAACGATTTCCCCTCAAGCATCCCTAGGATGACACCATCACAACAAGAGAGTATGCCCCACTCTCGATACTTCCCACAACCACTACTTACCACTAGAGTAGAACCCTTATACGGCAATGCCATGCCAACAGATCCCAAAGCAAAAATGAACACAAAAACTAGAATGCTCAACACCCAACCGTCTCTTCAAAACCACCTACAACACAATCAGTCACTAATGCATAATCAGTTACTCGAACCACTCTTCCTAAGCAATCTACGTGCCTAAACAAGAAAACTTCACACCCTAGATTCAACATCATTACCTCTCCTCTTCACCGTTCCTCATAATACACTTGGCCCCAAGAAAAGTTAAATGGGCTACCAGTTAAGCCTACGAGATCACTTTCTTCCCAAACATTCTAATAAACTGTTTTTGTCTTCGAATCCTCAAACAACAAGTACCACCTCTTGATAATCCAGACATAATATGAAATACAACCCCAGTCCACAGCTTTTAATTTCCAAAATACAATCTATTCGGTAATACAATATCCATCATCTATCACTTCATCCGCAAACGACCAAGCACTTAAATGACCCCATACTACCTGCCTTATTGAGCAACCCTGAACTACACCTCCAAAACTGACCACTATACACCAATTTGAAACTCTCTCGACAACCGTACTAACCTATTGCCTCGCTCACCAACCAAGCCGTACAATCAACTCACCGAGAGTCAATTAACAGCAACACACTCCCATAGCTTCCCGAAATGGGAATCGCCCTCGACTAGCCAGTATCTAAAACATACTCTTACAAAACCACGAAATGAACCACATTTAAAAGTCGGTCACTGTGATACCCCTCGATTCTAGAGCCACGGGTGATCAAGTCCGAGCAAAGATCCGAGGGATACCAGACAATTAATATGTAAATAAGCACAGAATACTAAAATGAAATAAGAATAAAACAATAAGATGAAAAGAATTCTGATTATAAAATCCTCAAAATTTATAAATTAATATAAATTCCAAACTTTCCAATATCTGTACAACTCGGTAATCTATCTAGTGGACCTCTATCCAAATCCCACAGTGAAAAAGAAACAACTGTAATAAAATCTAAAGTGAAATATAGAAAGCAGTCCTATGTAGTCGGTGGAGTGAGTGACTGTATCTGCTCTGCACGATTAAGCTCTAACCTTGGAAGTGACGAACACCTAAAAAATAAGGGAGTGGGTCAGGCCCACATGGAAGTCCTATCCTACAACAATCCATATAGAAACCCGATACGCAAATACATCCTAGATAGCTCAAAAATAACTTAAGTAGTCCATATAGATATAAGTACACACTATAGGACGCTCACTAGACTATAGTGTAGTCTATGCCTGAATAGAAGGTAACAAGCAAATCGCACGTAACGTGGTCATGTATACCTAGACCTACCAGGGAACAACAACTATGTCCAGTTATCCATCCTAGGCGATATACGCACCATAACCTTAATTTTGAGACTCAAGTTCATATCACTGCACCATAAAGATATATATATATATATATATATATATATATATATATATATATATATATATAATTTGTTCAAGGTATGACATTCAAATGTTTGTTGACCTGTCATATATATAAGTAGGACTTAACTTTTATAGTTAATCCACCTTACATTAGAATAGGTAGGACTTAGTGTTGACTTAGTGTTTTAAACTAATCCATCCCCAGAATAGGTAGGTTTTAATGTTTTGAACTAAGCCATCCCTAATATGCCACTGTCTCATACCGGTGCATATACATACATATAAATAGGACTTAACTTTTATAGTTAATCCAACTTATTCCAGAATAGGTAAGACTTAGTGTTTTGAACTAATCCGTCCCTAATATGCCACCGTCCCATACCGGTGCATACACACACAACTAATCCAACAATTGACAAAACAATACAAGCAGTTCATCAATTATAATCCAGAACAATATAATAATAATCAGAATCATTACTGAACACATTATAGTGAAATTCTTAAAAATATATTTCATAACAATCCATAAATCCAACAATTAATGCAATCTAAACTGTTAAAACATCAATCAACTCCATATAAGAATACTACAGTTCCAGTTGATCAATTATGCTTATTTCAGTGCTTAAACATGATTAATACTGTTTAATCATACATACACAAAATGCTAGCATTATAGTAAGCAATTAAATCCTCCAAACAGTCCAGAAATTGATACCGTTTTTAATAAATTAAATATCAATTTAATCCAAACCAAGCCTAGTTAATTTCTAGTATTCCATCACCCTTATAACACTGTTGAAATATGAGTAAATAGTATTAAATCATATGCGAAAGATTTGGTAAGTTTCAGTAAGCCAACAATTTAACAAAACAGTGCTCAACATGTAGGCTTTTCTTTATCTTAATGTTACATCATTCTTTAATACACTAATGTGATAATGCTTCCTAATATTTTTATAGGTCCATCACAATTAATTACATCCTTCAGTGCAATTTAAACGGATTAAAAATACTTCGGGCAGCCCAAATAGCCCCTAAAAAGACCAAAACTGTGCATTTCGGGCGAGAGCAAGCTCTCATAAGTTGAGAGCCTGCTCCATTAACTTGAGCACCTGCTCTAGGGAGTTGGGAGTAGGCTCCATACTCCTTGGAGCTAGATCCATCAATGAGGGAGCTGTCTCCCTCCTTTTGGGAGCCTGCTTTCTCACTCCCTAAAGCCATTATGTGTTTCTACTTCGTCTTCCTCGCCTCCGACTATACTCAAGGCCTCTATAATGTTTTACATACTTGTTCTAGTGTTCATTCAATGTCCCAGATTAATTATAAGACATCAACATGCATCAACGATCTCAATTAAACAAAGCGTAAACTCAAAGACAGCAAAAACTAAATCACAGAACTTTAAGAATTTGCAAACCAATTTAATTCAACGAGTTTAAATATATTTTAAACATGCATAAAAGATTTTGTTTAGCATTAATTAAACCCCTGGAGTCTACCTAGGCATGCACAGAACACAAGTTTAGGGGAAAGAGTTAGAATAGAGACTTGCCTTTAGGTTTCCGTTCAAAACCTAAAACCGTCGTCTTTAGTAATTCCGGCGACGTTACTGCTTTCACTGACCACTGTTGCTCCTAGTTAAACCCATGAGCAAGCCAATTTCCCCTTCTTAGTTCAGTCTTAGTCTAAGCCAAACCCTAATCTTCCTCTCTATATTTCTCTCTATTTCTCGCTATCTCTTTGTATGCGTGAATAGGGTTTACAAACCCTTGGCAGACGTATAAAGGTATATATATAGGCTTATACAAATACCAACCCTAATTCTAATTATATTGAGAGAAGGAAAGGAAAATTAACCTACTTACATAACCAAGTCGGCTACATCCATGAAGAAAATAAAACCCTAAACCTATTAAAACATTTAATTCACTAATCCACAAAAGCATATAACAAAGAAAACAAATAATTAAAACAAACAATTAAATAAAACATTTAAATAAAATAAAAAAAAGAATTAATTCAATTCAAAAGAACAACAAGTACAATTAAATAAACACCTAAATAAAATAATTCATTTAAATAACATAATTCACAATTAATTCAAATAAACAAGTAAATAAACAATTAAATAATTAAAAAAAATGCAATTAAACAATACTTAGAATGCAGAGACTATCATTTTAAAATTAGGGGTATTACATTCTTCTCCCCTAACAAAAGGAATTTCGTCCTCGGAATTCGCTCTTACCTTATTCCATGATGTTATGAAACTACGAGCGAATGACATCCTCCCGTTCCTAAGTAAACTTAGCCTCATTGTGATGACTCTACAGAACATGCACTAAAGGGATAACCTTATTACGAAGGATTTGATCCCGACGGTTGACAATGCGACACGGTGACTCCAAATATGTTGCATCCGGCGGCAACTCGATCTCCCTAACATCGATATGCTGATACCGATCCTCATCTAAATCTCCAATGCACGAGTATGATGATCTGTGTAACTCTTCTGCCGACTCTGGGCAATGCGCATATGATCCCTAATAAGAGCAATCTTCGCAGAGGTATCCTTAATGAACTCAGGACCCAAAAATCTGTGCTCACCAACCTCCATCCAATAAACAGGCGACCGGCACCATCGGCCGTACAATACCTCAAATGGCACCAGACCAATAGTCTTCTGGAAACTATTGTTATATGCAAACTCCACAATTGGCAAATAATCCGCCCAATGGCCCTCGCAATCAACAACACATGAACGAAGCATATGCTCCACGATTTAAGTCTGTCCATCAGTCTGAGGATTATAAGCAGTGCTAAGATACAACTCTGTACCCAAAGCCTACTGAAAATTCTTCCAACATCCTGACACAAAGCTCGAATCCCTATCCGATATAGTAGACAACAGAATATCGTGCAGCTTTACAATCTCTGTAATGTAAAGTCTTGCCTGCTCCAAAGTGAAGTTAGTGCAAATAAGCAAGAAATGAGTTGATTTAGTCAATCTATCAATGATGAGCCAAACGGAATTGTGATCCTTAAAGGAATTAGGCAATCCCTCCACAAAATCCATAGAAATGCTCTCACATTTCCACTCCGGTATAGGTAGTGGTTGTAGAGCTTCTGGCTGCCGCTGATGATCAATCTTGACCATCTGACAAGCACTACATCGAGAGACAAAAAAAAAAATAGCAATGTCCTTTTTCACATCCTTCCTCAAATCATCAGCAGAAGGTACCACCAACCATCCCTTGTACCTCAAACCTCTATCAGCCCCAACATAGTAAAATGGGACCTCCCCAGAAATTATCTTTGCAATTTTGTCAATACACTGCTGATCCGTGAGTTGTGCCTTCAAAACTTTATGAATAATAGAAGGCGTAACTACCATGCAAGCCATAAAAGCATCCGACAACGTATCCATCATCTTCAAAACATTCCACTCAGTAGTGAATAGAGTAGAAAGACTAGCAACAGGCGGCGACGGAGTGTATCTGTCACCACATTCGCTTTTCCTGGATGGTATTATATAGAGAAATGATAGTCTTTCACGAACTCTAACCATTGGCGCTGTCTCATATTCAGCTCCCGCTGAGTGAACAAATACTGCAGACTCTTGTAATCACTAAATAATCTGAAGCATTCTCCCAACAGATAATGGCTTTAAATACGTAAAGTTGGATAATTAAGCTTATAAGGCTTAAGCTTCAGAGATTCATATAAAATTAGTCGCTCCTCCTGCATCAAAACACATCTAAGACCCTGTAAAGAAGCATCTGTGTAGACAAGATACTCAATCCCGCTCTGTGGCGTAGACAAAACAGTGCAGAAGTCAACTTGCGCTTTAGCTCATGAAAAGCTTTCTGACAGTGTTCATCCTACACGAACCGTACTCCTTTCTTAGTTAGGTAAGTGAGCGGTCCCGCTATTTTCGAGAACCCCTAGATGAACCTACGATAGTATCCTGCCAATCTGAGGAAACTCCGAATCTCGGTAAGTGAAGTAGGTTGTCCCCACTCAACCACCGGTGAAACCTTGGCTGGATCCACCGCTATTCTCCTTTCTGACACCACATGACCTAGAAACTTCACTTCCCGCTGCCAAAATTCACACTTCTCAAACTTGGCATATAACTGGTGCTCATGAAGCGTCTACACGACTATGCATAGACGTCTAGCAAGATCGTCCTCTAACTTTGAATAAATCAAATTGTCATCTATAAAGACAATGACAAACTGATCTATATAAGCCCTAAAAACTCTGTTCATTAAGTCCATGAAAACTGCAGGTGTGTTAGTCAATTCTAAAGGTATAACACGAAACTCATAAGACCCATATCTAGTGAGAAACGTTGTCCTCGAAACGTCTTGCTCCCTAACCCGCAGTTGATGAAACCCAGAATGCAAATTAATCTTAGTATGTAGCTCCCCTCAATTGATCAAAAATATTATTAATCCTGGGCAATGGATACTTATTCTGAATAGTAACCTTGTTCAATTCCCTGTAATCTATACACAGGCGAAACGAACCATCATTCTTCTTTATAAACAGCACTGGTGCTCCCCAGGGTCAAGTACTCCTACGAATAAAACCCTGGCTGAGTAATTGCCGAATCTGATCCCTCAGCTCTCGCATTGCCACTGGTGCCATCTTGTATGATGTTCCAGTAATAGGCGCAGTGCCTGGAGCTAAGTCAATCTCAAAGTCTATCTCGCGACTAGGTGGCAACCTTGGAATCTCCTGAAATACATCCGAAAAGTCCTGTACAATTGGTATACTATCCAATGATACACTAATCCCCTCCTCCGTTTCCTCCTCCATATAGAACAAAGAAGTGCTAGTAACCCCATTAGAACATGGCATAACAACAACTTACCTATCATGTCCGGGTATGGTGAACACATTAATCTTATCAAAACATCTAACTTGGGCATGGTAGTGAAATAACCAATCCATCCCAAGTAACACAGCGTAAGTGTGCATATCCAGGACCAATAGATTGGCTAGAAATTTGAGTCTACCAATATCTAGTGTCATAGGCCCATCACTCTCATGTAAAATAGCAACATCGCCTAAAGGTGTTGAAACACCATGAGATCTATCAACATACCTGTGTCCACTAAACTATAAAACCCAAAACTCTTGAATACTCCGTAGAGCAAAACACATAAGTTAAGACAACATGCTTTGAAATCTACTCACTTGTAGATTATCGCTCCATCTTGGGAATTCTTCCTTCGAAATCATACTTACCTTATTGATTTACACAAGTTCTTTTATAAATTCCTTGGTAATCGTCCTATCTCAACACAATGTACTCACAAGCAAATATTTGTTTGCCTGTCCAAATACCAACCGTCCCACTATGATAATCATTAATTATCGTGACAATCCCATTCCAAAATAGTTTAATAAAACCATTAATGTAACTATCACCAAAATGCTCTTATAAAACACAATAAAGATAGCCAAAATCGCTAGTTCACTTTATTAAGAACTTCTTTAAATCATACACCTCCAAAAGAATAATTGTAAAACATTCTTTAACTAAATACCAGTGTACACGATCAAATCCGTACCACACTTTTATTAAAATCTCTACTATTACTAGTACCCAAAAATCACTCTTAAAAGAGCCACCCTCCTTGTGGTTCGGTACCCTCCTTTTGGATGGCCCGATATCTCTTTTTTTAGGACACTACCTAGAAGTGTGGCCATACTCTCCACAAGTATAGCAAGTACCCCTAAAAGTACCAAACGACCTCCTCTTCTGGTTAGACGGTTGCTGATCCCATCCTACCTGTGGTCTCCCATTCTGCTGTCTCTAAGCTAACCCAGGACATTGGTTAGATGTATGCCCATCCTCTCTATAGCCACAACAATGAACCTTAACCACATTCTGCACCACTGGTACTTCTTCGAGTGTCCACTGAACGTGTGACTGATTCTGAAGTACAGTTGTTACGCTTGCAGCTACAGCCTGAGCAATGATGTAAACTAACTGAGGAAAAAACTCTGGATTCCTACCTTGATTGTAGCCCTGATCCTGAGACCCTTGAGTCTACTATACATCCTCCTGCTCGGTGCGCAACTGACCTCCTTCCCCCTGCTCCTTTTCCTGAAGCCTAGGCAGTTGCTGCTCTTCCTTCATTTGCTGACGCCGTAGACGATCTTGTTGCCTACGTGCCGCTCTCCTTTATCATTGTTGTTCCGTCTGATTCTAGTGTTAACCATTCTGTTAACACAAAAAGATAGACATCAATACACTTTAAACCGAACCGTAAAGGTATATAACGAATCCTAAACTTAAGCTCTAAACAATAGAGTATGCTATGCAGAAGTCCTATACGATAGAATCCTAGCGACACTGAACCTAGAGTGCTCTGATACCAACTGTGATACCCCTCGATTCTAGAGCCATAGGTGATCAAGTCCGAGCACAAATCTGAGGGATACTAGACAATTAATATGTAAATAAGCACAGAATACTAAAATGAAATAAGAATAAAATAATAAGCTAAAAAGAATTCTAATTATAAAATCCTCAAAATTTATAAATTAATATAAATTCCAAACTTTCCAATATCTATACAACTCAGGAATCCATCTAGTGGACCCCTATCCAAATCCCACAGTGAAAAGGAAACAACTGTAATAAAATTTAAAGCGAAATATAGAAAGCAGTCCTGTGTAGTCAGAGGAGTGAGTGACTGTATCTACTCTGCATGATCAAGCTCTAACCCTGGAAGTAACGAACACCTGAAAAATAAGGGAGTGGGTCAGGCCTACATGCAAGTCCTACCTACAACAATCCATATAGAAACCCGATATGCAGAACATTCTAGATAGCTCAATAATAACTAAAGTAGTCCATATAGATATAAGTACACACTATAGGACGCTCACTAGACTAAAGTATAGTCTCAGCCTGAACAGAAGGAAACATGCAAATCGCACGTAATGTGGTCATGTATACCTAGACCTACCAGGGAACAACAACTATGTCCAGTTATCCATCCTAAGCGATATACGCACCCTAACCATAATTCTAAGACTCAAGCTCATACCACGGCACCATAAAGATATATATAAATATATATGGATTATATATATATAATCCGTTCGAGGTATGGCATTCAAATGTTTATTGACCTGTCATATATATAAGTAGGACTTAACTTTTATAGTTAATCCACCTTACATCATAATAGGTAGGACTTAGTATTTTGAACTAATCCATCCCCAGAATAGATAGGTCTTAGTGTTTTGAACTAAGCCATCTTTAATATGCCATCGTCCCATATTGGTGCATATACATACATATAAGTAGGAATTAACTTTTATAGTTAATCCAACTTATTCCAGAATAGGTAAGACTTAGTGTTTTGAACTAATCCGTCCCTAGTATGTCACCGTCCCATACTGGTGCATACACACACAACCAATCCAACAATTGACAAAACAATGCAAGCAGTTCATCAATTATAATCCAAAACAATATAATAATAATTAGAATCATTACTGAACACATTATAGTGAAATTCTTAAACGTAAATTTCATAACAATCCATAAATCCAACAATTGATGCAATCTAAACCGTTAAAACAGTAATTAACTCCATATAAGCATACTACAGTTTTAGTTAATCAATTATGCTTATTTCAGTGCTTAAACATGATTAATACTGTTTAATCATACATACACAAAATGCTAGCATTATAGTAAGTAATTAAATCCTCTAAACAGTCCAGAAATTGATACCGTTTTTAATAAATTAAATATCAATTTAATCCAAACCAAGCCAAGTTAATTGCCGGTATTCCATCACCCTTATAACACTGTTGAAATATGATTAAATATTATTAAATCATATACGAAAGATTTGGTAAGTTTCAGTAAGTAAATAACTTAACAAAATAATACTCAACATGTAGGCTTTTCTTTATCTTCATGTTGCTTCATTCTTTAATACACTAATGTGATAATGCTTCCTAATATTTTCATAGGTCCATCATAATTAATTACATCCTTCAGTGCAATTTAAATGGATTAAAAATACTCCAGACAACCCAAACAGCCCCTAAAAAGACCAAACCTGCGCGTTTCGGGCAAAAGCAGGCTCTCATAAGTTGAGAGCCTGCTCCATTAACTTGGGAGCCTGCTCTAAGGTGTTGGGAGTAGGCACCATACTCCTTGGAGACAGATCCATCAATGAGGAGCTGGCTCCCTCCTTTTGGGAGCCAGCTCTCTCACTCCCTGAAGCCATTATGTGTTTCTACTTCGTCTCCTCGCCTCCGGCTATATTCAGGGCCTTTGTAATGTTTTACATACTTGTTTTAGTGTTTATTCAACGTCCCATATTAATTATAAGACATCAACATGCATCAACGATCTCAATTAAACAAAGCGTAAACTCTAAGACAGCAAAAACTAGTTAACGGAACTTTAAGAATTGGAAACCAGTTTAATTCAACAAGTTAAAATATAGTTTAAACTTGCATAAAAGATTTGTTTTAGCATTAATTAAACCCCTAGAGTCTACCTAGGCATGCATAGAACAAAGGTTTAGGGGAAAGAGTTAGAACAGAGACTTGCCTTTAGGTTTCCATTTAAAACCTTAAACCATCATCTTTAATAATTTTGGCGACCTTACTGCTTTCACCGACCACTGTTGCTCCTAGTTCAACCCACGAGCAAGCCAATTTCCCCTCCTTGGTTTAGTCTTAGTCTAAGTCAAACCCTAATCTTCCTCTCTCTATTTTTTTCTGTTTCTCTCTGTCTCTCTGTATGTGTGAACAGAGTATACAAACCCTTGGCAGACGTAGTAAGGTATATATATAGGCTTATACAAATACCAACCCTAATTCTAATTATATTGAGAGAAGGAAAGGAAGACTAATCTACTTACATAACCAAGTCGGCTACATCCGTGAAGAAAATAAAACCTAAAACTATTAAATCATTTAATTCACTAATCCACATAAGCATATAACAAGGAAAACAAATAATTAAAACAAACAATTAAACAAAACATTTAAGTAAAATAAAGAATACAATTAATTCAATTCAAAAGAACAACAAGTACAATTAAATAAACACCTAAATTAAACAATTCATGTAAATAACATAATTCACAATTAATTCAAGTAAACAAGCAAATAAATAATTAAATAATTAAAAAAAATGCAATTAAACAATACTTAAAATGCCGAGACTATCCTTTTAAAATTAGGGATATTACAGTCACCCAGCACTGGCATGACTCCAGTCAATGCCTACACCACCTTGGACTTACGGAGTCTAACAAGTCTCCTTAACAATCATAACTAACACACCAGTGCACCTGAAACGTACATCCATGATCCCTAAACTAAGCTCAAAACTTTGCCAATCCCTATCGCACCTCTCACAAACCGGTTCGAAATGAACCTTCATATCAAACCGTTACCTAAGTCATAACCATTAACCTCCTAAGGTCATACCTTTTTCCCACAAAACCTTCACTCCGTACACCTAACCTTTTTGGTCTCAAAACCCATGCACTAACACATGAAACTCGTACATCTCTCCCTGGACACTGTACTACGCCATATGCAATCATTCGAAAGTCGTGCCTCAAGCACTACACTATGAAAACAATGGAAGGACGAAGATAACTACACACCAAATAGCTCAATCCACGAGCTAGAACCAGCACCCAAAAACCCTGGAGCAACCGAGCTCTTCGCCTACTCGAGTCAAAACTCATACAACCATTTATGCCGCAACATGTATTCTACCGTACTAGCAACTATCCCATACTCAACCATATACTCTTTTATATATATATATATATACATAATAATAATAATAATAATAATAATAATAATAATAATAATAATAATAATAATAATAATAATAATTGGAGCATAAACTTTGACACAACCGTGTCCAATCATGTTCATTTAAACAATGTGTCCATTAAATCATTATGTGAAATTAAACATCAGTTTATCCTCATCATCTTTTCATATAATACATACTTGCACAACCCATGCTCGACTGTACGTCACATTACCATGCATAACATACATGTCATAACCTATACTCATTATTTGCCATTTTATCATGATTAACATGCTTTCAATTACTTTCATATTTCATTTACATGATTAGATCACATAATTATTTCACATACATGGCCATGTAACACACATATTTTAGCATTTAAATACGTAAGCATGTGAACACTTAGCAAGCAAGTATGTCTTTCAAAACTGTAAACATATAAGTAACCACGTAAGCATGCTTCATAAAACAGTAAACACATAAACACAAACACACAGGTCAACCTCCTACCCCACTAGGCAAAAGCCACTACCCGTCGTCTGAAAGGTATTCAAACCTAATACTCTGATACCAAATTTGTAACGACTTGAACCTGGGGGTCCGAATCGTTAACCGGGTCCTTTCCCGAACCCGAGGTCATCTAAGGGCAGGAAGTCATTTCCAACGTCAATGCACTATATACATATCATCTGATCGGTTGTAAATTATACATCAACCTTTGCAATAGCACAAATCATTGTGAAATAGGGCTATTGGTCGGGTAAGTCAAACCACTGGGACTGCAAGTTTGTGGCAACCAAGGTGTCTAAAATCACTTTTAGAATGATAAAAAGGGGTTGTAGAGTTTTGTTGGTTTGTCACTAAAATTAAGGGTTTAAATTGCATAAAACAATAATGTGCTAGGAAGTAAAGAGATAAAGACAATAAAGAAGGGACTAGGGAAGTGAATCCACTGCCTATCAATAACCATGCTAGGACATGATTTACTTGGGGAAATAACATATATATGTATGACCATGGAATGCAACAACACAAAATTGCTACATTACCTTCAAGAAATATATGGAATCAATAGGCAAGAATAACCTATCAAAGCATCACATGTTTTGGCTACCTAAACTAAGATGTGACCTTAGACATGCTCACCAAGCAAAAGGTTATCAAGCCCTTGATCACATAATAAAAGCACATGAAATAGAAATTAAGAATAATCTATAAAAGGAAGGCCTTAAACAATAGATTATCAAATTTCCTAAATATCATGCCAATAAAAACACTTCCATAAACTCATCTCCATTGTCACTATGAAAATGTAACAATATAATCATGAGAGAAAAACCATCTAAGACAAGATATTTAACTCAAAAATGATCATTAATAAACATTGAAGTTCTTTACATCAAATAAAGTGCTCTAGTTCAAGGAAAGGTTACTTATATACATTAAACCCCCAAATATAAATCAAAACTAAGCAATGCTTACAAAATGGAGCTTCATCACCTCCCTAGATAGGGAGTTAGTTACCCATGAGGACAAAGAATAAAGAAGAAGATGAAGAATCCCTCTCCATTTTCGTACCTTAAGCTCAAGAACACCCAAAACCCTCCAAACTCACTATTTCTCTCTCTAGAACTTAGCCAAATGTGAGATATGCAAAAATACAAAACCTCCCCCCTCTTATCTAGGCAAAAACCTACTTATATCCACTCCATCACGAGCTCTGACCACCCTAGAAGTCATTTGGACCACAAAAAATGCAGAGCGAATAAGGTTCAGCACAAAAGCAGGAGCAGGTGATCTGCTACTTGTGGATCGGTGGGGGCCCGCGGTGCGCCCACGGGTTCTCAGGATTCGAAAGAGTTCATTGGACAAAATGGCAGGCGCCCGCGGATGAATGTAGCACACTAGAGTAAATGGCGGGCACCCGCGGAGCCTTGACTTCCAAAAGCTCTCAGCCTTCTCTTTAGCCTCCTTGGTTGGTCAAGTGATGCGGTCGTCATTTTGAATGCAATGCCGCAACATTCATACACATGATGGCTCAAGGAATTTGACTCAAATAACAGTCCCCAGCAATGGCTTGCTTTGATTCTTCAAAAGATTGTCAAAACCGTTCCTTTAGCTACATTCGGGGGAACTAACCTGAAAATAAACGAAAACAAACAAATAAAGCTAAACTATACATTATTATCAACTAATGGACTTAACTAATGCAAATAAGGACGCTTGAATATGCAATATTCGGCGCTTATCATCATCCTAATGGTCATAACACACTAAACTACTAACATCACTGAAGGATCACAAATATAAGTTGAATGGCAGCGTCGTTTATGTAATGACCCAAAAGTAAATACCCAAAACAAAAAAAACAAAAAAATTCGGCATTACCTCTGCAAAAAAGGGCCTTTCAAAACTTATCCAACCTGTCCCAACACAATACAAATAAAATATACCACATCCTCCCAATGCTACAATATCAATAAGCTCAAGTTGGCCCATCATCGTTATCCCATTCAACTTAAGCATTTACATAGTCTCAATTTACATTAAAAAAAAATAATAATAAATAACCAAGTATCTTAGTTATATTACATGGCCATGATTTGCAAAAATGAATAGTATTTTTTATAGTTTGAGACTTCACAAAAGATTAACTAGTATACAAAGGGTATTAAAATAGATCTTTAGTCATCTTCAGGCTTGAGAGGAATCGACATCCACTACATCTTTTCCTGGTCCTGAAAAAAATGTAAAATAATAGGGTGAGCAAAAAGCTCAGTAGGTGGTGCCTAAGACGCATCTCTTGAAACCCCTTGAATACACACAGAGAATAGGACAATAGGGATTGGGGTCATGCTAAACTGGGGAACATACAATGTAAATCTGCGAGTTCAAAACAAATGAATGTCGTGCCATGAATGCAATGTCATGCATATCACTCCCCATTTTTCAAAAACTTCCATCACTTCACAAACTGTTAATATAACCCGTCCTTTGGTGACTCCACAGTAGCACAAGAGAAGGATTGGCTACTGTCCCTAACCTTTGGTACCTCCGCAGCGTCATTTGGGGCCCAGATAGCTCAACCACACTAGGGCAATCTCCCTAGTTCCCTCTAAGTTATATTAACACACCGGCCCTTTGGTAACTCAGCGGCGACTGGGTTTTCTCAAAACCATTTATTTAAATCTCCCCAAAAATCCCCTTTTTCATTCTTATGAAATCATTGTACCCTTTTTCATGCCCATGCTATGAATGCATATCACATGCCTTTTTAATATTATGGGAATGAAGAGAATTATTATCACACAATTAACGTACTTCCACATAAAATTTCCAATAAATTATTAAGCATCATAGGCATGGAAAAATTAACATATTAAGCATACTTTACAAAAATTCTTAGCAAATTTCCATAAGCTTCCATGTATCATTTTTAGCAATTTTTTCAACACAATAACATAAAGAAATTACAATAATTCTAAGGAAATTTCCATAAGCTTTCATATATTATTTCTAGCCAATTCAACAACATAATAAACATGGAAAATTAACATTTAAACATGCTTTCTATACAAATCCAACAATACACCCAATAACATGCTTCACATAGCCAAGAAAATCAATTTTAAAATGACAATCAACTCAAATTAAACATACTTAAAATGGATTATAGTAGAAAATTCACAAAAGTGCAAGAAAAATGGGAATTAGAGACCCTTACCTTAATTTTATGCAAAACTCCCAATTTTTTTTTCCCACCTCAAACCCTAGGATTTTGAACTTCCTATGGTGCACCAACCATGTAATTGCTCCTATCAACTTGTAGGCCTCGTCGTGAGCTTCGAATAGCCGCAAACCGCTTCCAAAATTTCCAAATATTGAAGGAGAAATCAAGAGGTGAAGATTGAAAAAAAAAAAAAAGGAGTCCAGAATGAGAAAGAGAGGGGCTTATGGGAATGAGAGAAAATTAAGTCTAAAATGTGGTCTCATGACAACTTTAAGTGTTTGTGGGTCCCAACAAAATTTTATTTTCTTTTTCTTTTATTTTTCACTTCCTTTTTACACCACACAAAGCATATATATACAAAAACTATATAAGACCCTCATAAAATACATCAAATAAAATGCATGAGATGCAAATGGACCCAATTAAAATCCCTGTACACAACAATTCCGATAGCGAGTCCCATACGGGACCATCCGATCCGTAAAACGGAAAAATGCGAAAAATGATCACCCTTGCATTTCAAAGAGTCCTAGACTCAATGAAATGCTCTAAACAACTCTCGGACACAACTAGCACACTCCGCAATGCCCGATACATAAAACGATAAAAGACAAAAATGCCCTTGCAACAACAAAAATTCTGAAAAAATGAAAAATGATGAAAAATGAAAATATTACAATTTACCCTCCTTAAAAAGAAGGCTACAGCCACACAGTTCATGAGAACACCTCACAAAACCCCGAGACTATGAACTCACCGGCATTATTGCCTTTAACACCATACGTCACCAGTAGATCACACGCCACTGCCACCAAAACCTAATGTGGTTACCTATCTCTCTCTTAATCAAAACACAAGACTAACAAGACCTTACGCCTGACTCAAAACGGACATCAATCCACTCTACACTACCACGGAAAGCTCCTAAGCCCGAAAAAGAACAGTCATCATACTACCACACAAGACAACATCCAAATCCAATTCATCCTCAATGGACACACTAAACTTTAGATAAAGAACCTCGTTCATCTCTCAATCAAGTTCAACTTTATCCTATACATCTTTGCCAGACCAAACACTCACTATCCAATACTTAACTAAACCATCACATATCAGTACAAGCGACCACCTACCGCACCATTCGGCAATCATTACACTCAACAACCTCAAGATGACTAAGCAATGAATCTCCTAGCAACTACATAATCATGAGTCACTAAAATAATAAAACGTATTATCCTGTACCTAGGTCACAAATCCTCAAAACACAATCTTCAATAGCCAGTGGTTGCATCACAACCCCTTTATCGAACACTTGATCCTCCCTAACACACCTCGTCACCGAAGACAAATCATCCAAATCCATACTGCCACACCGACACAATGCGCAAAACCATGATCTCACCGTCACTAAAAAGTCGGAACAATCATTGACCTTTAACCCGACATCATGCTAAAGATGGACTGACTTAGGAGAAATGGTTAGCTAGGCCATTCTCATCACCAATCCGATCTCAACACAGACGTTGTTCATATCCTCAGGTCTAAACCTCAAACACAACCCTACATAGTTCTCAAAGTAACCATGAAATCCACTCTCTAAATAATCCATTGCTTTACATAACTTCAATAACTATACAGTCACATATCAGCTCTAAAAATCCCAATCGCATATTACTTACACAACCCCTAACAAGCTGGAAACAATACGGCACCAAACGTCACAAACATTAACCAGCATAAAAGATCTTTAATCTCCTCATAACACCCAAACCAGGTAAACGACTCTATATCATCATTCGATTCAATTCTTACCTCTTCAGAACACTCAATACAACTATCTCATGCTTGAAATCTCAAAACCACAGTCAACCATTCCTATTCTTCTTCAATGAAACCCCATAATCACTTTCTAGCTGCATAACACCCAAGCAATACTAACACTTGTCCTTACGATACTGGTTAAATCAAACATCTATAGAAACACCCAAGACATAATTCACATCACATTACCTAATCATCCTCAAACTTACAATTCACGGCACATCCCTAGCCATCACTAGTTGTACCAGACACCAGAAACACAATTCCTATTCGGCATCTTGTGCCGTCAAAACCACTCTCAAAACAGGCATTACAAAAACCAAAGACTACACCTCCCTTCGTGGGAGTGAGTCGACCCATACAACCAAACCTTTACTAATGAACCCCAACAGCATAACTACCCACATACAGGTCCGTCAATCCGCGGTTGCACACAACTTCCGGATAGAGGACAAAACACACGACAAACGACGTCCTCACCAGGACCAGAACAAACAGAAAGGTTAACAAACCACACCCTCACAAGAGTCCGACGACTTACACCTAAATGCACCCGACAACCTGTCAGACACTACTCATCGTTCATCCAACCATGGACACCCAATCGCTCCTGAGATGAATTGAACTCCTTATACACAAGAAGAATAACTAACTTGGAAACATATACGAGACCACGAACACCAATCTAAGTGACCTCGTCACTAATGGACCGTCCTACACAATCAACACAGAAACCTCACACACACTTCTCCGCAACACTATGCTAACCAAAACCAATCAGATAAAAGCACTAACACCCTCAACGTACTAACACTAGGAACCATCACTGCACATTGGATACTGCGTCCCATCCTACCCAATAATCTCCCAACGAGAAACTCTATGAAATACAACGACACATGATCACCTGTTCTATCTCTACCTTTTAAAGGCGACACTGCCTCGATCATCGTGTACACAAGACCCGTGACCTCAATCACAATGACCCACTGCCTCTTCAAAAGAAAAAGATGCCTATTTGGCAACACCGCTCTCACTGGCTCTAAGGTTTAGACTGTCCACAATCACCTCAATTGGTGCACAATCCCATCACCTACCTAACAACATACAACAAATAACTTATAACCTCTACGTCACATTCAAATCACACTTTAAACCGTTCTACTTCTCAACACTAATCATCACACTATAACACCTTCACTGCCACTCATTTAAGACAACGGTTCAAACCTATCATCCCATGAGACCATCAAGCCACTGCCAAGCGATTCTTCTTTCAATATCCTTAAGATAACACCATCACAACAATAGAATGAGCACCACTCTCAGTATCTCAACTCTTACTCCCAAAATGGAAATCTAAAAGACAAACTCTCAATCTTAACATCAGTGAACTTTTAAATAAAAAATCC
The DNA here is from genome assembly GCF_030987335.1 of Cornus florida. Taxonomy (NCBI): domain Eukaryota; kingdom Viridiplantae; phylum Streptophyta; class Magnoliopsida; order Cornales; family Cornaceae; genus Cornus; species Cornus florida. The sequence goes on from NW_026775580.1 coordinate 36,802,776, forward strand.
AAATACAAACCTTGTTCAACCCGTACAACACCTGAACCTTACAAGCCATGCACTACATACCACCTCACGTCCTATGACATCTAATCAATTTTGCTTACATGAAAGGGTCCCATGACTCACACACCATACCCTACTAACCCATCATCCCAAGAGTTCACTCACTACGCCGAGAAAACACAACACAAACTCTCGCCCGTTCAAGAAAATGAGAACTTCCGTCTCGAAAGACACCTAAGATCAAACCCTATCACCGTTACCAGTCTCTAGGGAAAGGACTCCTAATGGAACCTTGTCATTTTAGTACGGTTAAAAAAAATTTAACCACGGATTTAATCTTATAAATATTGTCACTTATCATTAAATACTTAAGCATGCTTTAATTCAATAAGTAATTAACACCTAACCAGATAAGCAAGTATAGAATTAGGCATGCTTTTCAAAAAAATTAAACACTTAGCACATAAGCATATAAACATGCAATTCAACTTCCCATGCAATCCTAGGTAGGCCTCTACCTATCGTCCTAATGGTGTTCGAACCATTGCTTTGATACCAAATTTGTAACGACCCAAAACTAAATACCAATAAAAAAAATAAAAATAAAAAATTGGTATGACCTCTGCCAAAAAGGGACCTTTCAAGACTTATCTAACCTGTCCCAACACAATACAAATAAAATATAATACATCCCCCTAATGCTACAATATAAATAACCTGCTCAAGTTAGCCCATCATCGTCTTCCCATTCCACTTAAGCATTTACACAGTCTCAATTTACATAAAAATAAATAAATAAATAACCAAGTTTCTTAGTTATATTACATGGCTATCATTTGCAAAAATGAATACTCTTTTACATAGTTTGAGACTTCACAAAAGATTAACTAGTATACAAAGGGTATTAAAATAGATCTTTAGTCCTCTTCATGCTTGAGAGGAATCGGCATCCACTATATCTTTTCCTGGTCCTGAAAAAAATGTTAAATAATGGGGTGAGCAAAAAAAGCTCAGTAGGTGGTGCCTAAGATGCACCTCTTGAAACCTCGTGAATCCACACAGAGAATAGGACAATAGGGATTGGGGTCATGGTAAATCGGGGAAAATACAATGTAAATTTGCGAGTTCAAAGCAAATGAATGTCGTGCCATGAATGCAATGTCATGCATGTCATTCCCCATTTTCTAAAAACTTCCATCACTTCATGGTGTGTCATCAACCCAAACCCAAAGTTTGTGCACCAAAAGATAATGGTGTAGAGCTATGATGAATGTGGCAAAGTTTTACATTTAGAAATTGCCACTACTACCTTTCACTAAAAATATAGTTAGGGCAAGTAGGGATGGTCCCAAGGGATTAGTGGGTCGTATTAGGTTGTGGAATCGAGATTAGGGTTAGTAGGTCAAGTGATTAAAAGATTGTTTGGTGGTTGAATTATACTAAGATGCAATTTAAACTAAAGTAGGCAATTAAATGTAATGGAGAGAAAATAAGAGAGAGATCTTGGGGTTTAGAGATCACCACTAAGCATAGCTTTTCTACACCCTTAATGAATGATTAATGAGGAGAAAAACATATATTGCAACATAGTGTGTGTGTGTGGTTGTTTCAATACGCATGGATGATAAATTAAGCATATATTGTCTAAGCAACATGGTAGATAGCACAATATATCAAACTAAGCCATTAATCATTTCTTTAAGCTCATAATCCAAACACATCACAAAGTTAGAGATATATGCTACTTGCTTTCATAAGTATGGAACATCAAACAACAAGCATAGATTGTCCTCCCATTTAATACCTAAACTACAACTACACTACAATTAAGCTAATGACATTAAATTAAACTAATTAAACTAAGGGAGAGGCACAATCCATCAAGAAATGAGTATGAACCATTAAATAAACCACAAAAACATTCCATTAAGCACAATGTCTTCACAATCTCTAGATCTATAGCGTTAATACACATAGACATGCATCAATAACACAAGAAATAGAGATAAACACATGAACATCTATTCTAGCATACATAGACATATGGGTATAATGAAATGATCAATTGGAAGCATTAAACCACACAAATCATTGAATAAACAAGATCTATATATATATAAGTGTCAAAACATGTATCATAATACAAATCCCCTCAAAAGTACATAAATCAAGATGTAGAAAGAATGCTTAGGGCTAATTCTAGCCCCAAGAGGATGTCTAGCCACTCATGGATGGTGTCCTCCAACCCTTAAGGGCTAACTCCATGGTAGAGATTGCTCCTCTTCTTGGTTGATGGAAGAACTCCAAGCTTGTGTCTCTAGCCTCCTCCTTTCTTTTCTTCTTCACTAAGAATATCCAAAATGTGCCTCCTCTCTATTCTAAAGTATATCAAGTATATCTCAAAAAGTAGCTCATATTCCTTATATAGGTAGGTCAAATATCACCCCAAATGAGCTGGGCTCGTACACTAATATTCCTCCAATGATTAGATATGAGACAACTTTTAATGAGCAGGAATTTGGATTTTCTCGGGATTTGGGAAGTTCGATCGATCGAACTTATGGTGAGATCGATCGAACATGACTAAGATCTATCAAATTTAAGCTAGATCGATCCTCTATGGCGGCGCCTTTTTGGATATAAACAAATCTGAGATATTTTGAAGATATTTTTGGGAAAAAGACAAATGTGGTAGGTAGGGTGGTACAAGTGGATAAGATGGAATCTTTTCGATCGATCGGAAGAAAGTTGAATCAATCGAACTTTATGGGATCTTTGGATAAGGACAAAAGAGTTTGGATCCATCTTGAAATGCTGAGATCGATGAACTTTTAATCGATCGAATATTTTCTAAGATCGATCGAACTTGCTGAATTTTCACCACTTGCTTCCTTTTGCTCCCACTTTGCTCCTTTCTTTGATTCATCTCAAGATTGCTTCAATTATGCTCCTATTTAGATGTGTTAGCTTATTTTGGGGATAAGTACCTGAAAATTGAAATAATACAAAATGAATCTAAGGTAGGAAAATAAGATAGATAAAGGTTCTAGAATACCTTAGCTTAAGGGGTTTAAATAAGCACTTTTCAGCGCTCATCACACCCCCAAACTTAAATATTGCTAGTCCCTAGCAATGCACTAAAAAGTAAAGGAATGAAATGAACAACTATATAACTATGAACTAAAAAGCAATAAATGGATAACGCCACTTTCGTAGGGAACACGATTACATTTAGCACATTCAACAAGCCTTTTAAACCCCTAGGTTACCCCTAGTGGACGAGTGAAGTCTCGTGAAGGTTTCCAGAAATGTTACCCATAAACATTAAGCTTATTCTTTCAAAAGAGGCACCAATATTGCAAACAAGCATTGGGAGAAAACTACCTCAAGTATGCAATTTTTCAAACATTTCCAAGCAGTCTCCCAAAATTTCAACATCAAGCAAGCAAGTATGGTCCTCCACACATCAAGAAAATGATCATGAAAATCAAAACAACTCTAGAATCCTTTTTGAGTGGACCGGCATCAAGTATGTTGCTATCTTAGCCAACTAAAGAAATGATCACATCCTTACCCTCAAACTAGCACACAAATCTAGTACCGATCATCAACACAAAGAGTGAACCTTTTATTAAAGCTTTAATGTTCTGGGTGCGCTTATTCTTTTCACTCGATTTTTTTTTTTCTTTTATAGGATCAAAGATGGAAGTATGGTGCAATGTGTTGATTTATTAAGCTTTCTAGCGATCCATGAGGTCGAGCGTTAGGTCAATGACTCCCAAACTAGACGGCTTTAGGGCACTAGGTGCTCAAACACCCCTAAGGACTTACAAGCTCAAATCAACTAGGTTACAAATCAAGATAACTTCCATCTAATCATTTCCCACTTCTCACCTTTTGGGAGAAGTCCTCACTTTTTTATTGCTTTTGCAATTTTCTTTCTTTTCTTTTTTTTTTTTTTTTTTTTTTCAAGCAAGTTCAATTATTAACCTAAAGTTTGGGCCCTCCACCTTTCGACACGAGAAGTTCAGTGCTTGATGAGGCTAGAATCCCAGTTATTTAGTGAAAAGGGGTTATTTTCCACCTTATCAAAATGAAAGTTTTCAATACACTACTAGCTCAATTGGGATATAACCAATTCAATAATCAATAAAGCATGTACCCCACAAATGAATGCTAGTGTGCGCCTGTGCTAATGTAGAATACTAGAGTGAATCTCAAAACAATCACAAAATTAGGATAATATGGACCACAAGTGCAAGCATGATATCAATCTTTCAAAAAAATTACCCCTAAATGGCATCCACAAGGCATACAAGGAGTATTGGAATCTCAAGTCAAGCAATTTTAAAATTTTAAGCAATATAATCCTCAAAAGATCAAAATCATAGCTAGTTATGGACCAATCATAGAAAATCCCTCAAATACACAAGTCATGCTAAAAATTTTGAATTTAAAACAAACACTGCAAATCACACTACTACCCCCAAACTTAAATGGCACAGTGTCCTTAATGTGCAAAGAAAATAAAAGGAAAGAGTATACCAATGCAACTATAGTAAAGAATAGCCGGAACAGAAGTATCCAAAGTAGGTGGCATAGCACCCCCCACCCCCCCCCCCCCTCCGCCGCCCTCGCGGAAACTTGGGATTAACTGTGGTCCAGAAAATTTAGGACTTGGATAAAACTCATCAGATAGCAAAATGGATAATAACAGTACACAGTGGACACGCAAGTGTAAATGGGATAGCAACTGAAAATAGAGAGAGGTATAAGAGTGGTCCTGAAAATTTTGGGCAGTACTCTCTCTCACTGAAGTTACTGGGATACACCTGATGGAGTCAATCACAAATAGATATATCAATACAAGGTATGACATCCAAAATATAGCATGTATAAACAGAAATAATATATATCATATCACAATATCAGGGCCAACAGACTGGCCCCAAAAATAGAGTAACAATAATAATGTATCACAGATATATAAAATGATAGGAGTAAAGGGATAGAAAGATCAGGAAGAGGAGGTAGGACGGGCGGGGCGTGATCCGTGTATGTCTCTGGATAGGTCTCGCAACGCAGCCATGACATTGGTACGGAGAGATGAAATGTCAGCTCGAATAGAGACAGCATCCTCTCGGATAGAGACCGTGTTGGCGCGGATAGATACTACAGTATCCTCCAAAGCCTGGAGTCACTCTCCAAAGCCTGGTGTTTGTGCTGGAGCCTCAGGTACCGCTGGAGCAGGAGAATGATGATCTTGAGCCTGTTCCTCATCCTGAATGGGCGACCCAACTGGAGAGTGATGCTCCTGGTCCTCTGCGGGCTGCTCCAAGTCAATATCCATGTGCATGGCAGCCAGATCGACCGGTATATCATCCGCCGCCTACGCTGCTACTGCTGCTTGCTCCAACTCCTCTCTCTCTAACTCCTCAGCTGCCTCTACAGCGTCGTCCTGTAGGCTCTTGATAAGAGCTTGGTAGCTCTTATCCCAATCCTTCTTCTGGAATGTGCAGGCCCCAGACTCAGTATGCTCTTGTGGCTCAGAACGGAATGGATAATGCTGGTCTCTCAGAATCTGTGTGATGAGATGGTCGAATGGGAGATACTTAGCCCTTTTGGGCTTGGCCTTACTGATATGGTCAACATACAGCTTCATCATAACGCTTCAGATGAGCGCAGGAATGAATATCCAGTGCCCTGTATAGAAGGCATATAAAGCTGTCAGAAAATCGCCGCGCCTCTATATCTTTTGGCTGGACCATGAAAACATTTTGATATAGCACCGAATCAAAAAACCATAGGTCGTCTGGCAGATAAGTCCGGGTGGCAAAAGTCTTGCCACCGGTATAGTGACCTATGAGTGCAACGGCCATGTCTGCATATGTGGCCCACCATAGAGTATGATAGGTATCTTGGAGATCGGGAGGGCAGATGTGTGGACAACGGCAGGATCTGGAAAGAGTGCCCACCATGATATTGATAGGGTGGCTGTCAATGGTAGTCCGCAGCTTCGCCAGGTTACTCGGGGTAGGTCGGAGGTTCTGGAAGAACATCCGGACCAACCTCGGGTACACTAGGTATGTAACAGGGGCTAATATGGCTGAGATTCCCCTCCGGTCTATATCGTCATATGCGGCTCTGGTAAGAATAGACCAGGAGAAGTAGTCTATGTTAAAGACAGACTTATGCGCCACTCGAAGGCGTGAGTATCTTGGCAATGGCTGGTCTAAGTGTTGGGCTGGCTGAACTGGCAGTGGTGATGGAGATGGTATGTGCTCAGCCTCAGCGTCAGCCTGTACAGAAGATGCCTCATCTGAAGATTGTAGTCGACTGTCAGATGGAGACTGAGGTGGAATGGGTTCTACTGGCTCCTCCTGAATGGGGTCCTGGGCGTGAGATGGACCTGCCTTGTCATCCAAACTCCGCCTGGCCTGCGGTGATTATGTCCACGAGCAACAGTCTTTACCCTAGCCATGGCCTGCAAAATAGAAAACTTACAAAATGGAAGTCAGTGCCGATATAAAGAATTAAAGTACAATTTATAGAATCATGAATCTATGCAATTGATAAGGAATAAGTGACATGATGTGAAGCATGCTAGACAATATAAGTATGGAATGCATCCAATGGGGAAAACACAGGCATTGGGCATGTATGAGATAGCATGAAACACAAGAGATGGTGTGTAAAATGTTTAAAGCAATTATGTGAAGTTTGATCGATCATAAAAATGTGAGATCAATGCAAGTTCGATCGATCGGGAATAAGTGAGATCGATCTGTTATAGATCGATCGGAGAAAAAGTTCGATCGATTGAACTATGAGGTGAAACTCGAAAAGTCACAGATCTGTGACGTGGATGGCACAGGGCCTTCACGAACATGGTTGTGGGCCCATCTACACAACAAAGCATCAACATTGGTCACTTGATTCGGCCCGTGACCCCCAAAATCAAATTAAAAATCAAAAACATATAAAACCATATATGCATATATATATACATATATACAAAGCTTCAAAACGTCATCAATGGCAAGATTCATCTTCAAAACACCTTATATCTAACATTTAGAGCATGGATTCATGAAATTAGAGCTTGAATCAAAGAGATGGGTTCGGATCTTACCTCAAACCGAGAGATGAGATGAGATGAAGATGAGATTTGAGATCCTAGATGAGGGAGTGAGATTCGAGGTAAGATGGAGTCGCCAGAGAGTTCGCCGGAGGTAGGAGGTAAGTTGCAACGATGAGGAACGAGGGAAAGGGTGTTAGATCGATCTGTGGTTTCAATCTAACAACCCTAGATTTGATTTTTATAATCCTTCCCGAACCAGTTCAATCGATCGAACTGCAACTTCAGATCGATCAAACTTAGACCGATCTTTCTTCTAAAATTTTTGAGTTTTTTGAAAATATTTGAAAAATTAAAAATTGAAAATGAAATTTTTTTTTTTTTAAAGTCAAAACAAAGTCAAAGTAATGAATTCCAGAATTGAGATTGATCTGAACTAAATGTTCAATCGATCTGACAGAGAGCAAAAATATGCAGGTTCTTGGGTTCAAAATTTTTTTTAAGTGTTGGACACTGCAGATCGATCCAATGGTGAATTTGGATCGATTAAAAAATTTCAGATCAATCTAGGAAAGTCTTCAATCGATGGCACAGAGAGAAAAAATATGCAGGTTTTTCTCGATCAATGGGACAGAGAGTGATTTGGATGCAGGTTTGATACAGTTGGGAAGTTTGATCGATCGAACTCATTTTGAGATCGATTGAACTTATGCAAAATGCTCAATTTCAACATAAAAGTGCATGCAATCCTAATCACAGTTCCTAGCAATGTATATGAACCCAAAGCCAATATCTAGACTTCCCAAGAAATGAAATTAAAGATAGAAATGAAGGAGGAATAGGGTTTTGACACCCTACGAAATGCCTTGCTAGTCTTTAACGTCTCTAGCAAGACGTTGGGCTCTTTTAGCCCGAATCAAACATCTTATAACGCATCCCCTCTTTGATGGGATAATAGATTCTTTGAACTTCACCCAACAAATGGTTCTTTAAGGAACTTGTTGGATGTAGCTCAAAAGAAGTTTTCGGTCCTTGGTCAAAACAATCTTTAGGCTTCTATGCCCTTTCAAAGCAAGAATTTGAAACAATTTTCTTAGAATGCAGGGTTGAAGATGAACTCTTTGAAACTTCAGTCTCACACAAAAACTCAATTCCTTCACATTTAAGGTCATGACATTTGTCCACAACATTAACTTCTTCACACTTGTTAAATGAATTGGGGGTCGGATTGAAGATATTCAACTTCACCTTCATGTGGCCAAATGAGATCTTTATTATCCCCGTCCTATAATTAATGTTGGCATTTGCGGTTGCCAAAAAAAGATGGCTAAGGATAACGGGAATTTGGCTCTTAGGATTCGAGACCTGTTCCGTGTCAATGACAACGAAATCAACGGGGCAAAAGAATTTATCAATCTTAATCAATACGTCTTCAATGATACCCCTAGGCTTTTTAATGGATTGGTCAGCAAGTTGCAAAACCACCAATGTTGGTTTCAAGTCTCCTAAGCCTAATTTGACATATACCGAGTATGGAAGAAGATTAACAGTTGCTCCTAAGTCAAGAAGAGCCCGATTAATGATATGATCTCCAATGATGCATGAAGTGGTAGGTGAATCGGGGTGTTTGAACTTTGGAAGAGTGTTATGCTGTAAAATTGAGCTTACTTGCTCGGTTAAGACCACTTTCCTAGGTGCTTGACTTTTGTTCTTCCTTTTTTGGGTGCATAAGTCTTTCAAGAACTTAGCATAAGCCAAAATTTGCTTGATTGCATCCAAACGTGAAAGATTGACTTTCACTTGCCTAAACACATCCATAATTTCATTTCTTTTGGCCTTTTGCTTGTCAATTGAAATGGATCCTTTTAAGGCATCTGGGAATGGAGCTCTTGGCTCAAAAACCTTTTCAAACATTTTCTTTGAAGTCTCTTCAACACAAGAAGTTTTGAAATCATTTGCAAATTTTTCTTTTCAACATCACTTTTCAAGATATTCTTATTTGAAAGATCATGTATATGCAATGAAGGAGGAATAGGATGTGAAACGGGATGGGTGTTAACTTGTGGTTGCACCGGTTCACTCTCTTCATTGGATATACCCACTTGGTTGTCCACAATCTTCCCACTTCTCAAGGTAGTCACCGCATTGACATGCTCTATTATGTGACCTTCCGATGAGGAATGAGTCTCCACAACACATTGTTGCTTTTATAGGGCATTCAAAGGCATTTTCCCTTTCTCTCTAGCATTTAAAGTACTAGTTATTTACCCTACTTGGGTTTCTAGCTTAGCAATGGATTGAGAATGAGAATGAAGCAATTGAGTGTTCGCCTCTAGAGTTCCTAGAGCGGTCAAAACTTTCTCTTCAAAAGTGGGACTCCTAGCATTTCCTTGAGAATATGATGGTTGATTAGGAAAATGAGAATTAGAAAATTGATTTCCTTATGATTGAAATGGTCTATATCCTTGGGAACCTTGGTTTTGTATTGGAGGTGGAATATATTTCCCTTGGAAACCACCTTGGGGAGGGTTTGAGCCTTCCCCTTGGTTTCTCCAAGAGAAATTCGGGTGATTCCTCCAACTAGGATTATAATGATTGCCATAAGGATTAGTCCCTTGATTAACAAAAGTTATATTAACTTGTTCATGATGCTCACTTTGCACATATCCGTGAGGACAATTGGAAGTAGAATGTAAAACACTTGAATAAGTCATACATGTCTCATTGGATGCATGATGGGAATGGTTAGGGATGGAAGATACTTAATTCGCTGAGTTTTGGTTGATTAAGAATTGATCAAACCTTTAAGATAAGGATTTCATCTCGGCGGCTATTTCATTGGAATGGTCGACTTGATGTAAGCCAACGCTCTTCCTTCCATTTAAATTCCTACCATTCTTAGAAGATAAAGTTCAATGCAAAGAATTCTCACTCATGCTCTCATAAAGACGCCACACATCATCCTCATGCCTATCAATGTAAGAACCACCCATGGAAGCATCAACCATGCCCTTGTAATTGTCCGATAAGCTCTCAAAGAAATATTGAACTAATTGCAATTTGGGCATGTCATGATGTGGACACTTCCTAAGCAATTCATTGAATCTTTCCCATGCCTCATGGAACGTTTCCCCACCCCCGTGTGAAAACTCTCGAATTGAGGTTCTCATGGCATTGGTCTTAGAAATAGAATAGTACTTCTTCAAGAACTCTTGTTACATTTTTGCCCAAGAAGTTATTGAAAAAGGCCTAAGATTGTTAAACCATTATTTTTCCTTGTCTTTAAAGGTAAATGGAAAAATTTTAAACCTTAAGAGCTCTTCCGGCATGTCCGTGTATCTCAGGGTGGAACATACTTCAAGAAACTCATCCAAATGCTTGTAAAGTTCTTCACTTGGGAGTCCATGATAGTTAGGAAGCATTTGAATGGTTCATGGTTTGATCTCATATTGGTGTGCTCTAAATGGTGGCAATTGAATGTATGTGGGTGCATTGTATTCATTAGGCACATAGTGATCTCTTAAACCAAGGGGAGGATTAGCAATTAGAGGTGCAATATGGGCACCTTGATTGCCTTGAATGATGGGAGGTGGTGGAGCATAGATTGGCCTTGGCATTCCTAATGGAACTTGGCTTTATTGTTATGGTGGGTGAATAAATGGCCTCAGCATGCCTAATGGTACTTGCATGTTATCATGATGCACATTGGGGTGGAGGATGCCTTGTTGGTCTATGTGACCAAGGTCCTCCACATGGTCCTCATTATATCCTTCCATTGATGAAATGGATTAACTAGAACTTCCTCTTCCCCTAGGGTTTCGAACAACGGATTCAAGATGAAAATTTAGAGGGACAAGAGTGGGTTTTAATGATCTACAACCATGCATGCACAACAAAACACAACAAGTAACAAGTAATGAACAAACACTTCACCTTCGCAACAAATCAACAATCAACAAACTTCCTCCACATACAATGTTCCCATACTCCCATGTTATCAACAATATGCAAAGAAAAGTAAAATTGCCTCCACGCGGGCTCACGATTTATAAATTAAAAAAAATAAGCATCCACGCGGGCCGACGATTTAACTAGAGATTGAGTTAAGAAAGAGCTCACAAAGGGTCCTTTAGCACTTCAATTTATTTTCAATTTTAAGACTTGCAAATTTTTAAAATTTTGCATTTTTCCTTTGCTTTGCTTAGCTCTTTACTTGAAATACTCCTTTGCTCACCTTCTTTACAATGCACCTAGTCAAACAAGAACTAACACAATAAGTAACCAAAATGAAAACAAAGTAAAGACACGATCAAAAGAGTACTAATTCCTAATTGATTCCACAAATACAACATTGCCTTCAATCAATCCCCGGCAACGGCGCCAAGAACTTGGTGTGTCGTCAACCCAAACCCAAAGTTTGTGCACCAAAAGATAATGGTGTATAGCTATGATAAATGTGGCCAAGTTTTACATTTAAAAATTGCCACTACTACCTTTCACTAAAAATATAGTTAGGGCAAGTAGGTGATGAGCGTTGAAAAGTGCGTATTTAAACCCCTTAAGCTTAGGCATTCTAGTACCTTTATCTATCTTACTTTACCGTTTTAGATTGATTTCGTATTATTTCCATTTTCAGTCACTTATCCCGAAAATAAGCTAACTCAGCCAAATAAGAGTAGAAATGAAGCAATTCTGGGACGAATCAAAGAAATGAGCCAAGTGGAAGCAAAAGGAAAAAAAAGGTGGAAATCAACATCTTCGATCGATCTCAAATCAAAGTTCGATCGATCCAACATGATCGATCTCAGCACTTCAAGATGGATCAGAGCCATTATGACATTTTTAGAGATCTCAAAAGTTCGATCGATCCAACATCATTCTTCGATCAATCGAACTGCTTTGTCCTTATCCAAATGATTGATCTTATCTAGCTGTACCACCCTACCAACTACTTTTGTCCTTTTCCCAAAAATATCTTCAAAATATCTCAGATTTGTCTTTATCCAAAAAGCGCCGCTATTGAAGATCAATCCAGCCTAAGTTTGATAGATCTCAGCCATGTTCGATCGATTCAAGTCCAAGGTTCGATCGATCAAACTTCCTCTAGTGCGAAAAAGTTAAATTTCCAGCTTATTAAAAGTTGTCCTTTATCCAATCATTGGGGAATATTTTGTGCACGATCCCAGCTCATTTTGTGTGTCATTTTGACCTACCTATATAAGGATAAGGATTGTTTTTTACATGCTAACACCTCATATCACATCATATTATCTCATACCTTGTAAGAACTCTTGAAGAGCAAGCTTAGAGGAGGAGGAGGCTAGAGACACCATTGGAGACTATTCATCAACCAAGGAACAAATCTCTACCATGGAGTTAGCACTTGAGGGTTGGAGAAGCACTACCATGAGTGGCTAGACATCCTCTTAGGGCTAGAGTTAGCCCCAAGCATGCTTTCTACATCTTGATTTTGTATACTATTGAGGGATTAGTGTTGTAATACATGTTTTGGCACTTTTATATATATAGATCTTGAATGATTTATGTGGTTTAATGCTTCAAATTGATTATTTCATTCTATCCATATGCCTATGTATGCTAGAATAGATGTTCATGTATTTGTCTCTATTCCTTGTGTTATTGATGCATGTCTATGTGTATTAATGCTATAGATCTAGAGATTGTCAAAATATAGTGCTTAAAGGAATGCTCTTGTAATTTTCTAGGTGGTTCATGCTTATTTCTTGATGGATTGTGCCTCTCCCTTAGTTTAATTAGTTTAATTTCATGTCATTAGCTTAATTGTAGTGTAGTGGTAGCTTAGTTGTTAGATGGGAGGACAATCCATGCTTGTTGTTTGATGTTCCATACTTTTGAATGCAAGTAGCATATATCTCTAACCTTGTGGTGTATTTGGCTTGTGAGCTTAATGAAAGGATTAATGACTTGCTAGATATATTGTGCTTTTCACATGCTATTTAGACAATATATACTTAATCGCTAGATATATTATGTTTTTCACATGTTGATTAGACAATGTATGCTTAATTGGTCACCCTTGCTAATTGAATCAACCAACCACACACACACATCAATATTGCAACACACATTTCCCTCATTAGTCACTAGTTAAGGGTGTAGAAAAGCATTGCTTGGTGGTGACCTCTACACCCCAAGATCTCTCTCTCTCTTACTTATTCTTTATTGTATTCAATTAGTTAGTTTAATTTGCTCTCTAGTTTAATCAACCAACCAACCATTTGTTTGATCACTCGACCTACTAACCCTAATAGTGATTCCACAACCAAATTCGACTCCAATCCCTTGGGACGATCCCTACTCACCCTAACTATATTTTTAGTGAAGGTAGTAGTGGCTTTTATAAATGTAAAATTTGGCCCTCGCCTTAATGCACACTCTCTAAGCTTATGGTAGGACGACGACCACCAATTTTTGGCACCGTTGCCGAGGACTACGCAACGTCGTATTTGTGGAATCAATTAGGAATTAGTACTCTTTTGATCGTGTATTTACTTTGTTTTTATTTTTCTTTTGATTACTTATTGTGTTTGTTCATCTTTGACAAAGAGCATTGAGCTAGAAGGCAAGCAATGGAGCCACCAAGCAAAGGAGCTAAGCAAGCAAAGAAAAATGCTAAAAATTTTATAAAAAAAAAAATATATTGCTAAGCTAAGCTATAAATTTGGAGTTGAAGTGCTAAAGGACCTTTATAAGCTTTTTCTTACTCAATCTCTTAGTTAAATCGTCAGCCCGCGTGGAGGCTTGTTTTTAAATTCTTAGACAAATCGTGAGCCTACGTCGAGGCATTCTTAATTATTCTTTTCATCATTGTTGTTAAAGCATAGGAGTATGGGTTAAGTGTTTATGTAGGAAGTTTCATTGAATTTTTGTGAAGTTGAAGTGTTTATTCATTCATTGTGTTTATGTGTTTTTTAAATTATGCATGCATGGTCGTAGATCACTAAGACCAACTCTTGTCCCTCTTGATTTACATCTTGAATCTGTAGTTAGAAATCCTAGGGGAAGAGGAAGTTCTAGTTCTACCCGATCCATTACATCAATGGAAGGCCATAATGAAGAGCATGTAGAGGACCTTGGTCACATAGACCAACAAGGTATCCTTCATCCAAATATGCATCATGAGAACATTCAAACACCATTAGGTATGCCTAGGCCATTCATTCACCAACCACAATAACAACAAGGCCAAGTTCCATTTGGAATGCCAAGGCCAATGTATGCTCCACAACCTCCCATCATTCAAGGAAATCAAAATCAAGGTGCCCATGTTACACCTCAAATTGTTAATCCTCCACTTGCTTTAAGAGATAACTATGTGCCTAATGAATACAATGCATCCACATGCCTTCAATTGCCACCATTTAGAGCACATCACTATGAAATTAAGCCACAAACCATTCAAATGCTTCCTAACTATTAAGGACTTCCAAGTGAAGAACCTTACAAGCATTTGGATGAGTTTCTTAAAGTATGTTCCACTGTAAAATATACGGACATGCCGGAAGAGGTCTTAAGACTCAAACTTTTTCCATTCACCTTAAAAGACAAGGCAAAGTATTAGTTTAACAATCTTAGGCCTTTTTCAATCACTTCTTAGGCAAAAATGCAACAAGAGTTCTTGAAGAAGTACTATCCAGTTTCTAAGATCAATGCCATGAGAACCTCAATTCGAGAATTTTCACATGAGGATGGAGAACCGTTTCATGAGGCATAGGAACGCTTTAATGAATTGCTTAGGAAGTGTCCACATCATGACATGCCCAAATGGCAATTAGTTTAATATTTCTTTGAGAGCTTATCGAACAATTACAAAGGCATGGTTGATGCTTCCATGGGTGGCTCATACATTGATAGGCATGAGGATGACATGTGGCGTCTTTATGAGAATATGAGTGAAAATTCTTTGCATAGAATATTATCATCCAAGAATGGTAGAAATTCACAAGGTAAGAAGAGTATTGGCTTACATCAAGTCGACCACTCAAATGAAATAGCCGCCGAAATGAAGTCTTTATCTCAAAGGTTTGATCAATTTTTGATTAACCAAAACTCGGCGAACTAAGTATCTTCCTTCCCTAACCATTCTCATCATGCATCAAATGAAACATGTATGACTTGTTCTAGTGTTCTTCATTCTACTTCTCATTGTCCTCATGGACAAGTGCAAAATGAACCTAATGAACAAGTCAATGCAGCTTTTGTGAACCAAGGGAACAATCCTTATGGTACCCATTATAATCCAAGTTGGAGAAATCATCCGAATTTCTCTTGGAAAAACCAAGGAGAGGGCTCCAACCCTTCCCAAGGCGGTTTTCAAGGGAATTACATTCCACCTCCTCTTCAAAACCAAGGATCCCAAGGTTATAGACCTTATCAATCGTAAGGGAATCAATTTGCTAACTCTCATTTTCCTAACCAATCTTATTTCCTAGGAAATACTAGAAGTTCCGCCTTTGAAGAAAAAGTTTTGAATACTTTGGGCACTCTTAAGGCTAACACACAATTGCTTCATTCCCACTCTCAATCTATTACGAAACTAGAAACCCAAGTAGGGCAAATAGTAAGCACTGTTAATGCAAGAGAGAAGGGAAAGATGCCTATAAATGCCTCACTTAAGCAACAATGTGTTGTGGAAACCCATTCCTCATCGGAAGGTTGAAATGTCCAATGAAAAGAGTGAACCGGTGCAACCTTAAGTTGTCACCCGTCCCGTTTCACATCCCATTCCTCCTTTATTGCATATACATGATCTTGTGAATGAGAAAACTTCAAAATGTGATTTGAAGAGTGATTTTGATAATAATTTGAAGAAAGATTTGCAAAAAAAATGAATTTGAAAAGATTTTGTTGAAAAATGATTTGAAACAAAATGATTTGAAAAATTCTTGTGTTGAAGAGACTTCAAAGAAAAATTTTGAAAAATTGATTGAACCAAAAGTTCCATTTTCGGATGCCTTAAAAGGATCCATTTCAAAAGATAAGCAAAAGGCAAAAACCAATGAAATCATGGAAATGTTTAGGCAAGTAAAAGTCAATCTTCCACTTTTGGATGAAATCAAGCAAATTCCGGCTTATGCCAATTTCTTGAAAGACTTGTGCACCCAAAAGCGAAAGAACAAGAGCCAAACACCAAGAAAAGTGGTTTTGACCGAGCAAATAAGCTCAATTTTGCAACATAACACTTTACCAAAGTTTAAGGACCCCAGTTCACCTACTACTTCATGCATTATTGTTGATCATATCATTAATCGGTCGCTTCTTGACTTAGGAGCAAGTGTTAACCTTCTTCCATACTCGGTTTATGTCAAATTGGGCCTAGGTGAATTGAAACCGACGTCGGTAGTTTTACAACTTGCCGACCGATCCATTAAGAAGCCTAGGGGTATAATTGAGGATGTTTTGATAAAGATTGACAAATTCTTCTTCCCCATTGATTTCGTTGTCATTGACACGGAACCAGTCCCCAATCCTAAAAGCCAAATTCCCGTTATCCTTGGCCGTCCTTTCTTGGCAACCGTTAATGCCAACATCAATTGTAGGACGGGGATAATGAAGATCTCATTTGGCCACATGAAGGTGAAGTTTAATATCTTTAATCCTACACCTAATTCATTTGACAAATATGAAGGAGAGGTTAATGTTGTAGACAAATGTCATGATCTTCAATGTCAAGGAAGTGAGCTTTTGTGTAAGACCAAAACTTCAAAGGGATCATTTTCAACCTTGCATTCTCAAAGTGTTGTTTCAAATTCTTGCTTTGAAAGGGCATGGAAGCCTAAAGGTTGTGATTGCATTGACAAGGGATCAAAAGTTTCTTTTGAGCTTAATCCAACAAGTTCTTCAAAGAACCATTTGTTGGGCGGAGTTCAAAGCATCTATCACCCCAACAAGGAGGGGATGCATTACAAGATCTTTTATCCGGGCTAAAAGAGCCCAATGTCTTGCTAAAGACGTTAAAGACTAGCACAACATTTCATAGGGTGTCAAAACCCTATTCCTCCCTCATTTCTATCTTAAATTTCATTTCTTGCAAAGTCTAGATACTTATTTTTGGTTCATATGCATTACTAGGAACTGTAATTATGATTGCATGCAATTTTGTGTTGTGATTGAGCATTTTGCTTAAGTTCGATCGATCTCAAATGAGAGTTCGATCGATTGAACTTCCACCTGCATCCAACACTTACAAAAATTTTCCACCTGTATCCACCTGTATCTAAATCACCTCTTTGTCCCATCGTTCAAACTTATTCTCAGATCAATCAGAAGACCTTAGATCGATCCAAGTTCAAAGTTCGATCGATCTTGAGATCCAACACTTAGAAAAATTTTGAGCCAGCAAAAACCTACATATTTCAGCTCTCTGTCTCATCGATCGAAAACATTTCAAGATCGATCTGAAGTCCTTCGATCGATCCAACTTCAAAGTTCGATCGATCTGCAAGTTCTAACACTTAGCCAAATTTTTGAACCAAAAACCTGCATATTTTTGCTCTCTGTCTGATCGATCAAACATTTTGTTCAAATCGATCTCAGTTCTTCAATTCTCTATTTTCACCTTTGTTTGACTTTATTTGCCTTTTTAATTTTAACAAAAATTCAAAATTATTTTTATTTTATTTTATGTTCCAAAAATCACAAAAAAAGATTTATTATATTTAAAAAAAAAGAAAAGAAAAAAAAAGATGGATTTTACTTTATTTATTTCAAAAATCCAAAAATATTTTTATTTTTCAAAAATCCAAAAATATTTTCTATTTTTCAATTTTTATTTTTAATTTTTAATTTTAGTTTTTAATTTTTCAAAAATTTCAAAAAATTCCAAAAACACTTTGAAGAGTGATGAGCATTGAAAAGTACGTATTTAAACCCCTTAAGCTTAGGCATTCTAGTACCTTTATCTATCTTACTTGACCATTTTAGATTAATTTCGTATTATTTCCTTTTTCAGGCACTAATCCTGAAAATAAGCTAACTCAGCTAAATAAGAGCTTAATTGAAGCAATTCTGGGATTAAACAAAGAAATGAGCAAAGTGGAGAAAGAAGGAAGCAAATGAAGCCAAAGGTGGCAAGCAGCAAAGTTCGATCGATCCAAGTTCAAAGTTCGACCGATCGAACAATGATCGATCTCAGCACTTCAAGATAGACCCAAGCCTTGACCCAAAAGCATAAAGTTCCAAAAGTTCGATCAATTTAACACCATCCTTCGATCGATCGAACACTTTTGCCCTTATTCAAATGATTGATCCTATCCACAGCTGTACTACCCACTAACCACTTTTGTCCTTTTCCCATAAATATCTCCCATAAATATCTTGGATTTGTCTTTTTTCCAAAAAACTCAGCCAGTTGGATCGATCCAGCCTAAGTTCGATCAATCTCACTTATTTTCAATCGATCCAAGACCAAGGTTCGATCGATCGAACTTCCTCCAGTGCGAAAAAGTTAAAATTCTATCTCATTGAAAGTTGTCCTTTATCCAATCATTAGGGAATATTGTGTGGATGACCCCAGCTCATTTTGGGTGTCATTTTGACCTACCTATATAAGGATAAGGATTGCTTTTTACAAGAGGAAGCCAACATTATTTTCACATCATCTCTTGGAGAGCAAGCTTAGATGAGGAGGAGGCTAGAGACAACATAGGAGTTCTTCATCAACAAGGAGCAGATTTCAACCATGGAGTTAGCCCTTGAGGGTTGGAGCATCATTACCATAAGTGGCTAGACATCCTCTTGGGGCTAAAGTTAGCCCCAAGCATGCTTTCTATATCTTAATCTTGTGTATTATTGATGGATTAGTGTTGTAATTGATGTTTTAACACTTTGATATATATAGATCTTGTTTATTCAATGATTTATGTGGTTTAATGCTTCCAATTGATCATTTCATTCTATCCATATGTCTATGTATGCTAGAATAGATGTTCATGTGCTTGTCTCTAGATTTTGTGTTATTGATGCATGTCTATGTGTATTGATACTATAGATTTGGAGATTATCAAAACATAGTGCTTAAAGGAATGCTCTTGTGATTCTCTTGATGGTTCATTCTTATACCTTGATGGATTATGCCTCTCCCCTAGTTTATTTTCATGCTAGTAGTGTAGATGTAGTGTAGTTGTAGTGTAGTGTTAAATGGGAGGATAATCTATGCTTATTCTTTGATGATCCAAGCTTTTGAATGCAATTAGCATATGTCTCTAACCTTATGTTGTATTTGGATTGTGAGCTTAATAAAAGGATTAATGACTTGTTTTGATTTATTGTACCCTTCACATATTATTTAGACAATATATGCTTGATTGCTTAGATATATTGTGCATTTCACATGATGTTTAGACAATACATACTTAATTAGTCATCATTGTTTGTTGAATCAACCAAACACACACACACCAATATTGCAACACACCATTTGCCCTCATTAATCACTTGTCAATGATATAGAAATGCATTGCTTGGTGGTGATCTCTAAACCCCAAGATCTCTCTCTCTCTCTTACTTACTCTTAATTGCACTCTTTTGCTATTACTTAGTTTAATTTAGTTGCTCTTTAATCAACCAACCAACCAATTATTTGATCACTCGACCTACTAGCCCTAATTGTGATTCCATAACATTGCTCGATCCTTATAATCCCTTGGGACGATCCCTTCTCACTCATACTACATAGTATAGGTGTTAAACGGTTTAGAAATTTAAGTATGATGCCCACTTGACACTAATCTCCAAACTCAAAGTGTTGTGCATTATTTTGTGCACACCTAGGGCCAAGCATCATAGTTTTTTGCGCCGTTGCCGGGGATTTGTTGATTAGATTTGGCAATGTCAGATTTGTGGAATTGATTAGGATTAGTCCTCTTTTGATCGTGTCTTTACTTTATTTTTATTTTTCTTTTTGGTTACTTATTGCGTTGATTACTTAACTAGGTGCATTGTTGGAGAGGAAGCAAGCAAAGGAGCCATTGAGCATTCAATTCAAGCAAAGAAAGTAAAAAAGCTAAAAATTCTAAAAATTGCTAAGCTAAGCTTTAAATTTGGAGTTGAAATGCTAAAGGACCTTTGTGAGACTTTCTTTACTCAATCCCTTAGTTAAATCATCGGCCCGCGTGGAGGATTATTTTTAATTGTCTTGCATCATTATTGTTAAAGCATGGGAGTATGAATTAAATGTTTGTGGAAGAAGTCTAATTGCATTGTTGTGAAGGCATAGTGTTTGTCATTCTTTGTGTTTATTGTGTTTTGCATTGTGCATGCATGGACGTCGTTCATTGAGACCAACTCTTGTCCCTCTTGATTTGCATCTTGAATCTATCGTTAGAAATCCTAGGGGAAGAGGAAGTTTAAATAGAGCCAATCTTTCAATGGATGACCATAATGATAATCATGTTGAGGACCTTGGTCACATAGACCAATGAGGTATCCTTCATCCCAATGTGCACAATGAGAACATACAAGTACCATTAGGCATGCCTAGGCCATTCATTCACCAACCACCACAACAACAAGGCCAAGTTCCATATGGAATGCCGAGGCCAATGTATGCTCCACAACCTCCCATAAACAATCAAGGAATTCAAAACCAAGGTGTTCATGTTGCACCTCAAGTAGCTAATCCACCTCTTGCTTTAAAAGACCATTATGTGCCTAATGAGTATAATGCATCTATATGTATCCAATTGCCTCCATTTAGAGCATATCATTATGAAATTAAGCCACAAACCATTCAAATGCTTCCCAACTATCATGGACTTCCAACTGAAGAACCTTAGAAGCATTTGGATGAGTTTCTTGAAGTATGTTCCACCGTAAAATATACGGACATGCAGGAAGAGATTTTAAGACTCAAACTTTTTCCATTCACCTTAAAAGACAAGGCAAAGTATTGGTTTAACAATCTTAGGCCTTTTTCAATCACTTCTTGGGCAGAAATGCAACAAGAGTTCTTGAAAAAGTACTATCCAGTTTCTAAGACCAATGCCATGAGAACCTCAATTCAAGAATTTTCACATGGGGATGGAGAAACGTTTCATGAGGCATGGGAATGCTTCAATGAATTGCTTAAGAAGTGTCCACATCATGACATGCCCAAATGGCAATTAGTTCAATACTTCTTTGAGAGCTTATTGGACAACTAGAAGGGTATGGTTGATGCTTCCATAGGTGGCTCATACATTGATAGGCATGAGGATAACGTGTGGCGTCTCTATGAAAGCGTGAGTGAAAATTCTTTGCACAGAACACTATCATCCAAGAATGATAAAAATTCACAAGGTAGGAAGAGTGTTGGCTTACATCAAGTCGACCATTCAAATGAAATAGTCACCAAAATGAAGTCTTTATCTCAAAGGTTTGATCAATTTTTTATTAACCAAAACTCGGCGAACCAAGTATCTTCCTTCCCTAACCATTCTCATCGTGCATCAAATGAAACATGTATGACTTGTTCTAGTGTTCTTCATTCTACTTCTCATTGTCCTTACGGACAAGTGCAAAGTGAACTTAATGAACAAGTCAATGCGGCTTTTGTGAACCAAAGGAACAATCCTTATGGTACTCATTATAATCTAAGTTGGAGGAATCATCTGAATTTCTTTTGGAAAAACCAAGGAGAGGGCTCAAACCCTTCCCAAGGCGGTTTTCAAGGGAAGTACATTCCACTTCCACTTCAAAACCAAGGATCCTAAGGTTATAGACCTTATCAATCACAAGGGAATCAATTTACTAATTCTCATTTTCCCAACCAATCTTATTCCCAAGGTAATACTAGAAATTCCGCCTTTGAAGACAAAGTTTTGAATGCTTTGGGCACTTTAGAGGCTAACACTCAATTGCTTCATTCTCACTATCAATCTATTGCGAAGCTAGAAACCCAAGTAGGGCAAATAGCTAGTACTCTAAATGTGAGAGAGAAAGGAAAGATGCCTATAAATGCCCCATCTAAGCAACAATGTGTTGTGGAAACCCATTCCGCAGTGACTACCTTGCGGAGTGGTAGGATTGTGGACAACCAAGTTGGAATGTCCAATGAAAAGAGTGAACCGGTGCAACCTCAAGTTGTCACCCATCCCGTTTCACATCCCATTCCTCCTTCATTGCATATACATGACCTTGTAAATGAGAAAGTCTTAAAAGATGTGTTTGAAAAAGAAGTTTTGAAAAATGATGTTAAAAAGGTCTTATTGAAAAATGATTTGAAAACTTCTTGTGTTGAAGAGAGTTTAAAAGAAAATTTTGAAAAAGTGTTTGAACCAAAGGTTCCATTTCCAGATGCCTTAAAATGATCCATTTCAAAAGACAAGTAAAAGGCAAAAACCAATGAAATCATGGAAATGCTTAGGCAAGTGAAAGTTAATCTTCCACTATTGGATGCAATCAAGCATATTCCGGCTTATGCCAAATTCTTGAAAGACTTGTGCACCCAAAAGCGAAAGAATAAGAGCCAAGCACCAAGAAAAGTGGTTTTGACCGAACAAGTAAGCTCAATTTTGCAACATAACACTCTTCCAAAGTTTAAGGACCCCGGTTCACCCACTACATCATACATTATTGGTGATCATATCATTAATCGGGTGTTTTTTGACTTAGGAGTAAGTGTTAACCTTCTTCCGTACTCGGTTTATGTCAAATTGGGCTTAAGTGAATTAAAACCGACGTCGGTAGTTTTGCAACTTGTCGACCGGTCCATTAAAAAGCCTAGGGGTATAATTGAGGATGTTTTGATAAAGATTGACAAATTCTTCTTCCCGGTTGATTTCGTTGTCATAGACACGGAACCGGTTCCTAATCCTAAGAGCCAAATTCCCGTTATCCTTGGTCGTCCTTTCTTGGCAACCGCTAATGCCAACATCAATTGTAGGACGAGGATAATAAAGATTTCATTTGGCCACATGAAGGTGAAGCTGAATATCTTTAATCCCACACCCAATTCATTTGAGAAATATGAAGGAGAAGTTAATGTTGTAGATGAATGTCATAATCTTCAATGCCAAGGAAATGAGCTTTTATGTAAAACCAAAACTTCTAAAGGATCATCTTTAACCTTACATTCTAAAAGTCTTGTTTCAAACTCTTGCTTTGAAAGAGCATGGAAGCCCAAAGGTTGTAATTGTATAGACAAGGGACCAAAGATTTCTTTTGAGCTTAATCCAACAAGTTCTTCAAAGAACCATTTGTTGGGTGGAATTCAAAGCATCTATCACCCCAACAAGGAGGGGATGCATTATAAGATCTTTGATCCGGGTTAAAAGAGCCCAATGTCTTGCTAGAGACGTTAAAGACTAGCAAAAGCATTCGTAGGGTGTCAAAACCCTATTCATCCCCCATTTCTATCTTTCATTTCTTGCGAAGTCTAGATACTTGTTTTTGGTTCATATGCATTTCAAGGAACTTTGGTGAGGATTGCATAAGCTTTCATGTCATTATTGAGCATTCTGTATAGTTTGATTGATCTCAAACTTGAGTTCGATCGATCGAACTCTATTCTGCATCCAACACTTAGAAAAAATTTTGACCTGCAGAAACCTGCATCCAAATCACCTCTCTGTCCCATCGTTCAAACTAACTCTTAGATCGATCAAGAGACCTTCGATCGATCCAATTTCCAAGTTTGATCGATCTCAATACTCAACACTTAGAAAAATTTGGAGCCTACATCAACCTGCATATTTCAACTCTCGGTCTAATTGTTCGAAACATTCCAAGATCGATCTGAAAGTTCTTCGATCGATCCAACTTCCCAGTTCGATCGATCTCATATTCCAACACTTAGCCAATTTTCTGAGCCAAAAACCTGCATATTTTTGCTCTCTGTTTGATCGATCGAACTCTTGTTTCGATCGATCTCAATCTTCATTTCATTATTTTGACTTTTCAAAATTCCAAAAAAAAAAAATCCAAAAATATTTGCATTTGTATTTTATTTTATTTTATTTTATTTTTCAAAAAGTTTTAAAAAATTCAAAAATATTCTATTTTAATTAATTTTTAATTATTAGTGTTCTTTTTTTCAATTTATTTTTTTAAAAAAATAAATAAATAAACTTTGAAGAAAGTTCATCAAAGTTCGATCGATTATAGTTAAGTTCGATCGATCGAACTCTGTCGGGAATGTTTTTAAAAATAGAACCGAGGGTTTACAAGATCAATTACAAAGATCGATCTAACTCACCCTCATCCTCAAAACCTTAACCTCTCTTCGTCGCCGTCACTGTCCAACCACTTCACCATCTCCGGTGAAGCTTTCCGGCGAGTTTCCAAGCTTCACATCTCTCTCTCATCTCGGATTCCATCTTTCCTTCTTCGCATCCACTTCTCTCACTTGTTCAAGGTAAGAACCGAGATTCACTTTGAGATTTGATGTTCGATTTGATGGTTCAATGATTTTCATATTCGATTTAGGTTGCTTAGATGGATGAATCCGCCATTGATGAGCCTTCGAAGCATTGTATATATATGTGTATTTTGTAGATAATTTGAGATTTTTTTAGATTTGTTGGAGTATGGGCCTTGATTTGTGATGGGATTGGATGATTTGTTGTGTTGATAGGCGCACAAACACATTCGTGTGGGCCCCATGCTTCCAAGGTCACAGATCTGTGACCTTTGGGTTTTCATCGTCGCACAGTTCGATCGATTGAACTAGTATCTCCGATCGATCTTGAGAGATCGATCGAACTCATGTCTTCGATCGATCGAAGTAGTGAGATCGATCTCACTTACTTTCGATCGATCCAACTTTTGCGATCGATCTCATTTCTTTTTATAATCGATCGAACTTCATAGATCTCACACACACACTTCATTCATCATATCTTATGTCATGCTATCATATCTATGCCCAATGCCTGTGATATTCCACATTGGATGCATTTCATACTTACATTGTTTGGCATGTTTCATATTCTACCACTTGCATAGATTCATGTCATATTTGTTTTGTCTATTTTACTTGACATCCATGATTCTATTTCGTGCTTTTAAATTTCTTATTCTGGCACTAACTCCCATTGTAAGTTTTTCTTTTTCTTTTTGCAGGCCATTGTAAAGAGGAAGACTGTTGCCAACAGGCACCATGGGCCCACCCGACGTACTAGGCCACGGACAAAGGAGCCAGCAGAGCCCTCTTATGCACAGCGGGAGCCAGCACAGGTGATCGGTTGATCAACTATACATCAACCTTCGCAATAACACGAATCATTGTAAAATAGGGCTATTGGTCGGGTAAGTCGAACCACTGGGACTGCGTTAGTTTAAGGCAACATAAGCGTCTAGAATCGTTTTAGAATGATAAGGGGGAATAGGGTGTTTGCTTGGTTTGTCACTAAGGCTATGAAATTAAGATGCATAAAATAGAACTTGTAAGAATTTAAAAGAGATAAAATGTCGGTAAAAGAGATTAGGGAAGTAACTTCACCACCTACAATATAAACATGCTAGAATATGATTCATTCGGGGAAAAACAACATAAATATGTGGCTATGATAAGTAGTTACTCATGGTTACTACATTACCTTCAAAGGATTCATGGAATCAATAGGCAAGAACAATTTATCAAAGATTTTACATGCTCAATTACCTAAACTAAAGTGTAATTTAAGACATGTTCACTAAGCTAGAAATTGTCAAACCATCAATCACATGATAAGAGTACATGAAGCTAAGAATTAAGAATAAGCCATCAAAGGAAGAACCTAAGCTATGGCCTATCAAATCTCTCAACATCATGCCATTAAAACCATTCCAAAAATCTCATCTTCATTGTCACCATGAAAATGTAAACCATACAACCATGAAAACATACATTCTAAGACAAGAAAGTAGGTCCAACATGATCATTAAATCAAAATCAATTCATTACATCAAGTAAGAGTTCTAGATTATGGAATCACCACAAAAATACATTATTTTTCCCAAACTAGAATCAAAAGTAAAGCATGCTTACAATGAGGGGTTCCATTACCTCCCTAGAGGAGGAGTTAGTTACACATGGGAGCCTTAGAATGAAGAAGAACCATGGATCCTCCTTCCATTTTCGAGCTCCCCTTTCTTGCTCCAAGAACTCTCCTTCCTTTGCTCTCTTTTCTCTCCTCTAATCTTGTAGAATGAAGCTCAATGTATTGTGTGGCTCTTATCCCTCTTATCTACCACCAAAAGGCCACCAACCAACATCTCCAACCACTTCATTAAAGAGGAAAACAAAATGAAGAAACCAAGGTGCAAGTGGGCTGAAATGAGCCATTTCCGAAGGGCATTCTGCCCAAAATTCGAGCACTCTAAGCAAGGCCTCGAGCACTCGAATTTAGTGTAAAAAAACTCCATGATTCACTTGCTCTGCCCAGACCTACTTTGGTTAAACAGCCATAACTTTGCGCTCCAAACTCCGAATGATGAACCGTTTGAAGATTTAGAAAGCTCATTCAGAGCTCTAAATATTTCATGTTTTGGTGGAGATCCAATTCTCAAGGATGGTTGGTCGAAAATGAAGATCAAGGCAGAATTTCATTGCTGCCAGGCAGTTCTGCGTACCTCTGGTAACAAGGCCATAACTCTCTGCTCCAAACTCCGAATGACAAACCGTTTGAAGATTTGGAAAGCTAATTCAGAGCTCTAAATCTTTCATGTTATGAGGGAAGTCCAGTTCTCGAGTTTGGAAGGTCAAAATGGCGAGCAAAGTCCAGGTTCTACTGCTGCCAGAATTCAGCATTGGCACCTTTTGTTGCTCAAGATTCCACAAGGCCTTATTCTTGTTCCATTTTGGCCAATGAACCTGAAAATGCATAAAAACATAGAAATGAAGATAATCTACATAAATTAACATACAACGGACTTTACTAATGCAATTTAGGGCACTTGAATATACAATATTCGGCGCTTATCACACCCCCAAACTTACATTTTGCTAGTCCCTTAGCAAAACTATAATGAAAAACTTAATGAAAAGACAACCATGGGCTTGCTACTACAAAAATATCATCCATGGTAAAATAAGATATATACATTGCTCAAAAATAACTTGAAATAGAAAAAGAGCTGGAGATGGGGTCATTGGGAAGACTACCTTGCATATATGAAGCATTGATACAAAAATTGGCTAAATACATTTCCACATACATGCATCAACATCAAAGTCTATATAAATAACTCAATTATCATCTCTTGAATGGAAATCAACTCTAGCTTCAGTGAAAGTGAATTGGATTCTCAACATGCGGCTTTTACTTTCTTTTCCAATTCCAAAGCACAAGTTTTCAAATCATTGAATTCCCCTTTAAATGAGGTCCCTAAGGCATGATTTTATTTACAAGACAACTTTTGTTGCTTGTTGACAATTTTTTGTAACTCATAAGCGAAACATAGAATGGTTGTGCAATGCTGAAGTCCCTTAAGCTTTCTAACCAACCCCTGTAGCAAGCGTTAGGCCAACAACTCCCAAACCAGACGGTTTTAGGGTGCTAAGTGTAGAGACACTCCTAGGGCTTAATAACTCGAGTTGGAAAGGCTACGAACGTCAACTGATCATTATTTTCTTTCTTTCTCAGTTTTTTTTTTTTTTTTTAGATTCATGCCAAAAGTATTCATCCATTAGGTTCATCAAATCAGATTAACTAGGGCAAGGTCAAGGTCAATCAAGTTGCATGCCTCACAGTTAAGTTTCCAATGTGCATCTGTGCATTGTGAAGCTTAAAAGAGTGTCAAATCCAGCGAGAATTTAATTGAGACATTTATACAGACTAATTTGAATCTACATGATCATTTCAACTCAAATTTTCTTTATTTTCAAAAATATCAGCTGCTTCTATGCACAAAGTTTTAAACATATGCTTTCATCTCCAACAGGTTTCAAATTCCATTATCATTGCTTCGCAAAAATGTAAAACCAAAAATACATAAATGCACCCCCAAACTTGAATGTCACAGTGTCCTCAATGTGAGAAGACAAGTAAATGAAAATAAGAACAGAGAGGGTTAAAGAACAATAATACCAAGCGGAGTGAGGAAGTCAAAGGTTTCCATCTATGTGAATATGCAAGTGCTTCCCCCAAACTTGGACATGAAGACCTAGCAAAACACAACTAATATACACATG
The DNA here is from genome assembly GCF_030987335.1 of Cornus florida. Lineage (NCBI taxonomy): Eukaryota > Viridiplantae > Streptophyta > Magnoliopsida > Cornales > Cornaceae > Cornus > Cornus florida. The sequence continues at coordinate 36,830,984 of NW_026775580.1, forward strand.
TAAAAGCATAGGCTCTTAAGAAAAATTAAAACAAAATTAAAAACACTAACCTGAATTGTAGTGCAAGATAAAAATCCAAACAAAACACAAATGCAGACATTAGCCACAAGTGTAAAATGGATAGCAAAAGAATGCCAAAAGTGTGCCAATTTTTTTTTTTTTTTTTTTTTTTTTTTTTAAAGACATGTATGAGGGTGTTGTGGAGGAATTGAGGATGGGGTTGATTGAGTGTGAAGGGTGGTGGGTGGTTAGGGAGTGAAGGTGCCGAGAGAGAGAAGACTGGTGTGAGGGTTGGTTGGTGAATGAGAGAAGGGTGAAGGTTGGGTGGTGGTCGGTTTGGTTGGTGTGTGCATGGTGTTGATGTGAATGGTTGGGATTGTGTTGGGAGGGTGGCCGTGGAAGACATGCATGGTTGAGGATGATGAGGGGTTGCCGAGAGGTTAGTTTGTGGGTTGGTGCATGGATAGAAGTGAGGTTGGGTTGATGATTTGCCGAGAGGGGTGGTGTGGTATGTTGCCGAGAGAGAGGGAGTTTAGGGGTGAGTTGGTGGGTTTGTGCTGCATGGGGGTGGTATGCAGGTGAAGTTGTTTGGTTGGTTTTGATGCAGGTCGTGGAGTGTTGCATGAGAGGTTGGTTGCAGTTTGCATGGAGATAAGCCGAGAGTGATTGAGGCTGGGTTGGTGAGGAAGTTGATTCGAGTGCTCGAACTGAGCCTGCGAGCACTCGAATTGAAAGCAGCTGAGATAGGTTGTAAGATGGATGCAGGTTGGTGGGTTGTAGAAGTTGGTCTGTAGAGATGCCGAGAGGGGGTTGCTGTGAGCATGGTGGTGATGCTGTTGGAGAGAGAGGAGTTTGGTGGTGAGGTTGAGCAATCTCGAGCACTCCAAATAAGAGCTTGGGGTGCTCGAAATTTTGGCAGAGGGCTCGGCTGTTGAGTGAGAGAGCTTGGGTGAGGTTGAAAGGGGGTTCGAGCACTCGAAGTTGGACTTCGAGTGCTCGAAAAACTGGCAGTGGCTGCGGAAGGAGAGGGAGATGCCGAGAGTTGGGTTGTGGGGATGGTGGCATGATTGCATGCATGGGGAAAGGTTTGTGGGTTGGAGTTGAGGTGGTTGTGTGGTTTCTGGGTTGATGGTGGTTGGGTTTGCATGGTAGTTGAGTGTTGCAGAGAGGTTGGTTTGGTTAGTCGAGCAGGTTTCGAGCACTCGAAATGCCTGCTTCGAGTGCTCGAAATACAGGCAGAGAGGAGAATGGTTGCATGGTTGTGTGGGATTGGCGAGCACTCGAAATGAAAGCTAGAGAGCTCGAAGGGAGGGCAGTGAGCTTGGGATGAGATTGGTTCACATTTCGAGCACTCGAAAATGGACTTAGAGCGCTCGAAATACAAGCAGTAGCCTCGGAATGGTTTTGTGCAAGCTTCATAGAGCTTTCGAGCACTCCAAAGAGGAAATAGAGTGCTCGAAATGAAGGCAGTAGCATTGAGGTTGAGAGATGAATTTTTTTTTGCATGCATTGTAACATTATGCAGTGAGGTTGAGAGATGAACTTTGCATGTCATTCCATTAGGTGCCTCATTCTTATGCATTGTGAATGTATACATGATCAACTGAGAGCTGAAAAAATTGATAAAACCTTGCAACATGCTTCCAAATCAATGCATGGATGGATTATTTTCACCTTGCATGCATGGAAAATAATGAAACTTTGCATATTAATACAATCCAATGCATGGATGGATAATTGTCAAACTCTACACTTCATTGCAATGCAAGGAAAATTGTGAAAATTTTTCAGATTGTTCAATTTTCCTCCAATGAACTTCATTCCATTCCATGGAAAATTTTGAAAATTTTGTTTTTAAACTTTGCAATTTTTTTTCAAACTTTGCAATCATCTCAAATGCATGGAAATATATATATATATATATATATATATATATATATATTTAAAACTTTGCAACTCCATTTTAATTCAATGCATAGAAAAATTTAAACTTTGCACTTTCATTCCAATGTAATGCATGGATGGAAAATTTTGAAAACTTTTCAACTTCTTTCTAATGCATGGACAATTTGGAAATTTTTTCAAAATGTAGCACCTTTCCAACGCATGGATGATTTTGAGAAACCATGATCCAACAATGCATTGAAGATGAGAGGTTGTGCACATGAGTTGCATGCCAAAGATCTTATGAAATTGCTAGAAAGCGATGGAAATTTCCGGGAATGAAAATTAGAGCTGAGAAGGTCTAAGAAGCCGGTCTAAAATTGTGGAACACAACTGAAGAGCATTCCAGAAAAATCAAATTATTGGCTTTTCGAAACCATTTCCCAGAAAATTTCAAGGCACGAGCAATTTGAGAAGGTAGGGAAGCTTGGAACATCGAAAGAATTTATTCCCATGCTTTGCTAAATTTAATGTCGATAGCTAGACGAACCAGGATCAGGATCCATTGGAGAGATGGATCCTTAACGCTCCGTGTGCAACTTGCCTCCTTCATATGGTCTCAAACTTGGATCAATGAATGGTGAGGGATATTGATCCTTCTGAAGAGAAACAAGTTTGGCCTTAGAGGATTTGAGCATCACTTTTAATCTCATTTCTTTTATTTTCAGATTTAAGCAAAGGTGTTGCTTGTTCGAGATTATGGAGGCTCTTTGAATGTCATTGTCTTGACTAACAATGGGAGGATCATGACCTTTCATATTTTCAATCTCCAAGTCATATACCTCATTGTACTCAAATGGTTTGTTCACAGGTTGAGTATCATGGACAATGATTCTAGATTGGGCCGGAATGATTGGAAGAATTTCCAGCAACTTGTCAACATTCTCCTTACCTTTGTCCGGTGGTTCACCCTCAAAATGTTGAGGTAACTCCCGTGAAGAAATGGAAGGAGATGGACAATCCCAAGATAGAGATGGATTTGGTGCTTCCCATAAAGGAGAGTAAAATGGTGATGGAATATCAAGTAAGGAGTTGACTTCCCGAATGGACTTGTCCACACCAAAATCCTCAAAATCAAAAGGGACCAAGCAAGCATGTAGGGGATCCTCCGTTGAAGGAGGTGGGATTGGATTTTGAATGTGTTCATCAGCAATAGTGATTACAAAACACTCATTGTCATCTGAAGGAAGTTGCACAGCATTGAAGATATTGAGCTTAACATTCATATTCCCAAAAGAGATATCCATCAATCCGGATCTACAGTTAATGGAAGCATTAGCTGTAGCTAGAAAAGGACGTCCGAGAATTATAGGAATGTGTTTTCTTGGATCATGGACTGGTTCCGTATCAAGAACCACGAAGTCTACCGGGAAGTAGAATTTGTCCACTTTTATGATCACATCTTCAATAATTCCCCGTGGTTGCTTAATAGATCGATCAGCAAATTGTAACACTATCGTAGTTGGCTTTAGATCTCCCAAACCAAGTTGTAGGTAAACCGAATATGGAATCAAATTCACACTAGCTCCTAAGTCAAGGAGGGCCCTCTCAATTTTGTTGTCACCAATGACACAAGAGATTGTGGGGGCACCCAGATCCTTATACTTCGGAGGAGTGCTGTGCTGAATGATCGCACTAACATTTTCGGTTAACCTCACTTTCTTTGGTAAATGACTTCTGGAAGTGCGCTTTTGAGTGCACAAATCCTTAAGGAATTTTGCATAGGGAGGAATTTGCTTGATAGCATCCAAGAGAGGAAGATTGATCTTTACTTACCTAAAGACCTCCCACATGTCTTGAATTTTGCAATTCTTATTCCCAAAATGTGTCGACTCTTGAAGACGTTGAGGGAACGGAGCTTTTGGCTCATAAGTAGTTTCCACATTTGGGGTGACATGTGTGGGATTTCTGTGAATGGTATTTGGACAAGAAGAACTTGGATTTGGATTGGAAGAGCTTGAATTTGGATTTTTCAAAGGAGGATTTTGTTCACTTTTGTCTCCATCGACCTTGTTGTCAACCACTTTACCACTCCGAAGGGTGGTGATAGCTTGAATATGCTCAAGACTCGGCCCACTCGGAAGAGGGGTTTCATCAATTGCATGTATCCCTCTAGGATTTTCAAATGGTTGAGCGGGAAGCTTACCCTTGTCTTTTTGAAGAAGTTGGTTCACTTGGTTAGCTATTTGTCCCATTCGATTTTCGAGCCTAGCTATGGATTGAGTATGGGAGTGAACCATTTGGAGAGTAGGTTGCAAGGATGTCAAGAGATGCTTGTTGGAATCCATGATTTGCTTATTTAATGATTCCATCATTTGCACATTTAATGATTCCATCATTTGCTTGTTTGCAGCCACTATCTCATCAATTGGATTCACAGGAGGTTGAGTGGAGACATTTGGATTGTATGGAGGTTGGTAGCTTGAAGAGGCTTGGAAAGGCCTACCTTGATATTGAGAAGAGGGCTGATTTTGAGGCCCTTGATTTTGAAGTTGGGAATTTTGTGGGGCTTGTTGCCTCCACAAAAAATTCGGATGGTCCCTCCAACCTGGATTATATGTATTGGAATACGGGTTATGCCCGGGCCTTGAGAACATGGCATTAGCTTGCTCTTGGTTGGGATTGGGAAATTGCTCCAGTGTGGGGCAATCTTCCGAGCGATGGAATGGACTAGTACATGAAGCACAAACTGAACTTGCCGAATTTTGAGACAATGAAGGGGGAAGATGTGGTGCCATCAATTGGTAGAATTTATGAGCAATGGCATCCACTTGAGATGATTCCTCTTTTATTGATTTTTGTTGACAAGGATTGGTGTTCTTTGGAGTGGTTGAGGTCGGAGCCCTACAAGAATTGTGTTGAAGTGAATTTTCACTCAAATTCTCAAGTAAGGTCCAAGCCTCATCCGCATTCTTGGACATAAACATCCCACCACAAGAAGAGTCAACCATGAATCTATGGGTGTCGGTCAAGCCGGCATAGAAAGCTTGCACTAATTGCCATTTTGGGATCAAATGATGAGGACACTTCCGAAGAAGATCTTGTAACCTTTCCCAAGTCTCGTGGAGTTGTTCTCCATCAACTTGAGAAAAGCTTAGAATGGAACGCCTCATTTGGTTGGTTTTACTCACCGGATAATACTTCTTAAGAAATTCTTGTTGCAATTGAGCCCAAGAAGTAATAGAGTTGGGAGCGAGGGAGTTTAACCAATATTTTGCCCTATCCTTTAGGGAGAATGGGAAAAGATGGAGATGGAGTGCATTGTCCGGAAAACCTCTCAACCGGATGGTCGAACAGATTTCAAGGAACTCATCAAGATGCTTATATGGATCTTCATTATCAAAGCCATGAAATGATGGAAGCATTTGGATGGTACTAGATTTGATCTCATATTGAGCTGCATCGATGTTTGGCATCACTATGCAAGATGGAGAAGCATAGGTGGTAGGGATGAAATGATCTCTAAGAGTCATTGGCTCGATATTAGGAATTTCAGCCCTTTCATTCCTCGGATTTCCTATATTATCCCCCATTGTATTAAATTCAGTTTCAAGATCCCGTGTAAGAGTAGGTTCCCTAGGGTTCCGTCTAAGAGTTCTTTCAAGAGAGTTAATATCAATGGGAGAATCGATTGTGGGTAAGGAAAGTGACCTACGACCGAACATCAACAACAAAACATATACTCAACAAAGCAATTCATCAACCACAACTCCACATACGATGTTCCCTTCTCCTCAATTATCAAGACAGAAAATGTAAATGGCTACGACAAGGACCGATGCTTGAACACAAAATATAAACAAGATAAGAGCCTCGACAAGGGCTTCACAACTAAATTAAACACATACACAATATTCATAATGCGAAACTAGAAGTCAAGAGACTTACCTGGGGTCCTCTAGACTTACAATTTGCTAGCAATCCCACGGCGAGCTCCGAGTCCCTAGAATCTTACAACACGAAGATGATCAAAACACACAAGGACTATTCACAAGACACAATATTCACAATCAAACTAAAATTAACCCTAAACTTTGGTTGCTAAACCGTTTGCAGTCCCCGGCAACGGCGCCAAAAATTGATCGGTTGATCAACTATACATCAACCTTCGCAATAGCACGAATCATTGTAAAATAGGGCTAATTGTCCGGTAAGTCGAACCACTGGGACTGCGCTAGTTTAAGGCAACCTAAGCGTCTAGAATCGTTTTAGAATGATAAGGGGGAATAGGGTGTTTGCTTGGTTTGTCACTAAGGCTATGAAATTAAGATGCATAAAATAGAACTTGTAAGAATTTAAAAGAGATAAAATGTCGGTAAAAGAGACTAGGGAAGTAACTTCACCACCTACAATATAAACATGCTAGAATATGATTCATTCGGGGAAAAACAACATAAATATGTGGCTATGATAAGTAGTTACTCATGGTTACTACATTACCTTCAAAGGATTCATGGAATCAATAGGCAAGAACAATTTATCAAAGATTTTACATGCTCAATTACCTAAACTAAAGTGTAATTTAAGACATGTTCACTAAGCTAGAAATTGTCAAACCATCAATCACATGATAAGAGCACATGAAGCTAAGAATTAAGAATAAGCCATCAAAGGAAGAACCTAAGCTATGGCCTATCAAATCTCTCAACAACATGCCATTAAAACCATTCCAAAAATCTCATCTTCATTGTCACCATGAAAATGTAAACCATACAACCATGAAAACATACATTCTAAGACAAGAAAGTAGGTCCAACATGATCATTAAATCAAAATCAATTCATTACATCAAGTAAGAGTTCTAGATTATGGAATCACCACAAAAATACATTATTTTTCCCAAACTAGAATCAAAAGTAAAGCATGCTTACAATGAGGGGTTCCATTACCTCCCTAGAGGAGAAGTTAGTTACACATGGGAGCCTTAGAATGAAGAAGAACCATGGATCCTCCTTCCATTTTCGAGCTCCCCTTTCTTGCTCCAAGAACTCTCCTTCCTTTGCTCTCTTCTCTCTCCTCTAATCTTGTAGAATGAAGCTCAATGTATTGTGTGGCTCTTATCCCTCTTATCTACCACCAAAAGGCCACCAACCAACATCTCCAACCACTTCATTAAAGAGGAAAACAAAATGAAGAAACCAAGGTGCAAGTGGGCTGAAATGAGCCATTTCCGAAGGGCATTCTGCCCAAAATTCGAGCACTCTAAGCAAGGCCTCGAGCACTCGAATTTAGTGTAAAAAAACTCCATGATTCACTTGCTCCGCCCAGACCTACTTTGGTTAAACAGCCATAACTTTGCGCTCCAAACTCCGAATGATGAACCGTTTGAAGATTTAGAAATCTAATTCAGAGCTCTAAATATTTCATGTTTTAGTGGAGATCCAATTCTCAAGGATGGTTGGTCGAAAATGAAGATCAAGGCAGAATTTCATTGCTGCCAGGCAGTTCTGTGTACCTCTGGTAACAAGGCCATAACTCTCTGCTCCAAGCTCCGAATGACAAACCGTTTGAAGATTTGGGAAGATAATTCAGAGCTCTAAATCTTTCATGTTATGAGGGAAGTCCAGTTCTCGAGTTTGGAAGGTCAAAATGGCGAGCAAAGTCCAGGTTCTACTGCTGCCAGAATTCAGCATTGGCACCTTTTGTTGCTCAAGATTCCACAAGGCCTTATTCTTGTTCCATTTTGGCCAATGAACCTGAAAATGCATAAAAACGTAGAAATGAAGATAATCTACATAAATTAATATACAACGGACTTTACTAATGCAATTTAGGGCACTTGAATATACAATATTCGGCGCTTATCAACAGGCTACCCCGCCTCAGTCACCATCTCATGAGCCTGAGGATGACCACATACCATCCACTTCTGCGGCTCATCCTGCTTTCACTCCATCACCATCTCCACCGCAGACTGGAGCTGAGCATTCACATATACCACCTCAGCCAGCTCAGCCTGCTCAGCCAGCTCATTTGCGGCGTGATAGGCCTACGCCTCGATATGTACACATAACACTCGACCATGAGTCAGAGTTTGACATGGCCTTCTTCTCTCGATCGGCGCTGACCCAATCCGCCTACCTGGATATTATTCAAAGGGGCCTAGCCGCTATTCTTGCCCCCATTAGAGAGCCGGTCTACCCACGGCTGGTTCAGTTGTTCTACCAGAACCTCCGATCGCCGCGTACCACAGCCGAGATGGTCACTTCTATCGATGGCCATCCGATCACCATTACAGTGGACACTTTAGCCCGCTCTTGCCGCTGTCCACATAGATATCCCCAAAAGCTTCAGGACACATATCCGAGCTATTCAAGCCTTTATATACCGATATGGCAGTTTCCCTCACAGGTCACCATGCCAGTGGCGAGAGTTTCGCCACCCGGACATTCCTTCCTGACGACCTATGGTTTATTGATTCCGTTCTCTTTCAGAATATATACATGGCAGGGCACAAGATTTAGAGGACGGGCAATCATCTGACAGCCCTTTACACTTTCTACACCGGGCACTGGGTGTCCATTCCCGCACTCATCTAGAGCGTGATGAGGAAGCTATATAACGAGTACATCAGCAAGGAGATGCCCGGACGAGCTAAGTCTCTTCTTTTCAGCCACCTTATCACCCAGATCCTCATCGACCAGCGCTACCCCATCCATCCTCGGGAGCTCCCCGAGAGAGGTTCCTGTCACTACCTCAAGAAGGACTAGAACAAGACTTACCGCTCCCTTATTACCAGGTTGCAAGACCACGCGGTACTGGCTACAGCAGAGTTGGAGCTGGAGGAGGCACAGGCACAGGCCTAGGCCCAGGCCTAGGCAGAGGCACCGACAGAAGCAGTAGCAGCACATCCCGCAGTGGATGACGCACCAGTCGATCTAGCTGCAAAGCATTTAGACATAGACTTAGAGCGCCCTGCAGATGATGCAAAGCATGACTCTCCAGCCAGGTTGCCCATTCATGAGCAGGAGCAAACTTAGGAGCTTTCTTCTAATTCATCTATGCCTGAGACTCCAAATATGACCCCCAGATTTAGAGTACGTTTGCAGATGCTTGAGGATGCTATTGTTACCGTCTGAGCTGACCTCACATCCCACAGAGCTGAGTTTGCTGCCTTCCGCACAGATGTTGCGACCATATTCATAGATTTATCCAGAGACATCCGCGGAGCCAGACCTGCCCGTCCTACCTCATCTTCCTGAGCTCCCAGTCTTTCTATCTTATGATCCCTCTCTCCTTTTAATACTTTACTATTGTCACTGTATTATTTTTACAGCCGATCTGTCGGCTTTGATATTTTTGTTGTACCTGCACTTTATCCGTTTTATATATATCTATTTTTGTTATGGATGTCGTATGATTGTATTCTCGTATCTGTATGTTTGACTCTATCAGGTGTATCACAGTGACTTCAGTGAGAGAGTGCTACCCAATTTCCAGGACCACCCTTATACCTTTCTCATTTCTTTATCTATTTATCCCATTTACACTTGCATGTCCACTGTGCATTGATTATCCCATTTTGTTATCTGATGAGTTTATCCAAGTGCCAATTTTTAGGACCACAGTTCATCCCAAGTTTGGGGGGTTCATGCCACCCACTTTGGATACTTCAGTCCCGATCATTCTTGCTTAGTTGCACTGGTATACTCTTTTCTTTATTCTTTTTGCACATTGAGGACATTGTGCAATTTAAGTTTGGGGGGATTGGTGCTTTACAGTGTTAGTTTTAAATTCAAAATTTTAGTATGCCTTGTGTGTTTGAGGGATATTTCTATAATTGGTCCATATCTAGCTATGATGTTGATCTTTTGAGGACTATTTTGCTTAAAATTTAAAAATTGCTTGACTTGAGAGTCTAATACTCCTTGTATGCCTTATGATTGCCATTTAGGAGTAAATTTTTCAAAAAATTGATATCATGCTTGCACTTATGGTCCACATCATCCTGATTTTGTGATTGTTTGGAGATTCACTCTAGTCTTCTACACTAGCACTGGCGCACACTAGCATTCATTTATGGGGTACATGCTTTGTTGATTATTGAATTGGTTATATCCTAATTGAGCTAGTAGTACATTGAAAGCTTTCATTCTTGATAAAGGTGGATAACAACCCCTTTTCACTAAGTAGCCGGGATTCTAGCCTCATCAAGCATTGAACTTCTAGAGCCAAAAGGTGGAGGGCCCAAACTCTAGGTTAATAATTAAATACAAAAAAAAAGTAAATAAATAAAAATAAAAAAGTAAAATCAATAAAAAAAAATAAAATAAAAAAGTGAGGACTTCTCCTAAAAGGTGAGAAGTGGGAAATGATTAGATGGTTGTTGTCTTGATTTGTAGCCTAGTTGATTTGAGCTTCTAAGTCCGTAGGGGTATTTGAAAGGTTAATGCCCTAAAGCCTTCTGGTTTGGGAGTCATTGACCTAACGCTCGACCTTATGAATCGCTAGAAAGCTTAAGAGATCAACACATTGCACCATACTTCCATCTTTGATCCTGTAAAATAAAAAAAAAATCGAGTAAAAAGAATAAGCACACCTAGAACAAAAAATCTTTAATAAAATGATGGAATACCTTTATCTATCTTACTTTAATAAATCATTTGAATAGGGACTAGCAATATTTACGTTTGGGGGTGTGATGAGTACTGAAAATTGCGTATTTAAATCCCTTAAGCTTAGGCATTGTAGTACCTTTATCTATCTTACTTTACCGTTTTAGATTGATTTCGTATTATTTCCTTTTTCAGGCACTTATCCCGAAAATAAGCTAACTCAGCCAAATAAAAGTTTAATTAAAGCAATTCTGGGATTAAACAAAAAACAGAGCAAAGTGGAGAAAGAAGGAAGCAAATGAAGCCAAAGGTGGCAAGCAGCAAAGTTCGATCGATCCAAGTTCAAGGTTCGATCGATTGAACAATGATCGATCTCAGCACTTCAAGATAGATCAAAGCCTTGACCCAAAAGCATAAAGTTCCAAAAGTTCGATCGATCCAACACCATCCTTCGATCGATCGAATACTTTTGTCCTTATTCAAATGATTGATCCTATCCACAGCTGTACCACCCACTAACTACTTTTGTCCTTTTCCCATAAATATCTCGGATTTGTCTTTTTCCAAAAAGCTCAACCAGTTGGATCGATCCACCCTAAGTTCGATCGATCTCACTTACTTTCGATCAATCCAAGACCAAGGTTCGATCGATCGAACTTCCTCCAGTGGGAAAGAGTTAAAATTCTATCTCATTGAAAGTTGTCCTTTATCCAATCATTAGGGAATATTGTGTGCACGACCCCAGCTAATTTTGGGTGTCATTTTGACCTACCTATATAAGGATAAGGATTGTTTTTTACAAGAGGAAGCCAACATTATTTTCATATCATCTCTTGGAGAGCAAGCTTAGAGGAGGAGGAGGCTAAAAACACCATAGGAGTTCTTCATCAACAAGGAGCATATTTCAACCATGGAGTTAGCCCTTGAGGGTTGGAGCATCATCACCATAAGTGGCTAGACATCCTCTTGGGGCTAGAGTTAGCCCCAACCATGCTTTCTATATCTTAATCTTGTGTATTATTGATTGATTAGTGTTGTAATTGATGTTTTAACACTTTGATATATATAGATCTTGTTTATTCAATGATTTATGTGGTTTAATGCTTCCAATTGATCATTTCATTCTATCCATATGTCTATGTATGCTAGAATAGATGTTCATGTGCTTGTCTCTAGATTTTGTGTTATTGATGCATGTCTATGTGTATTGATGCTATAGATTTGGAAATTGTCAAAACATAGTGCTTAAAGGAATGCTTTTGTGATTCTCTTGATGGTTCATTCTTATACCTTGATGGATTGTGCCTCTCCCCTAGTTTATTTTCATGTTAGTAGTGTAGATGTAGTGTAGTTCTAATGTAGTGTTAAATGGGAGGATAATCTATGCTTGTTGTTTGATGATCCAAGCTTTTAAATGCAATTAGCATATGTCTCTATCTTTGTGTTGTATTTGGATTATGAGCTTAATGAAAGGATTAATGACTTGTTTTGATTTACTGTGCCCTTCACATGTTGTTTAGATAATATATGCTTGATTGCTTAGATATATTGTGCCTTTCACATGATGTTTAGACAATACATGCTTAACTAGTCATCCTTGCTTGTTGAATCAACTAAACACACACACACCAATATTGCAACACATCATTTGCCCTCATTAATCACTTGTCAATGATATAGAAATGCATTGCTTGGTGGTGATCTCTAAATCCCAAGATCTCTCTCTCTCTTACTTACTCTTAATTGCACTCTTTTGCTATTACTTAGTTTAATTTAGTTACTCTTTAATCAACCAACCAACCAATTGTTTGATCACTCGACCTACTAGCCTTAATTGTGATTCCACGACGTTGCTCGATCCTCATAATCCCTTGGGATGATCCCTTCTCACTCATACTACATAGTATAGGTGTTAAGCGGTTTATAAATTTAAGTATGATGCCCACTTGACACTAATCTCCAAACTCAAAGTGTTGTGCATTATTTTGTGCACACCTAGGGCCAAGCATCAAAGAGAAACCATCAAAGTTCGATCGATCTGAAGTCTCAGTTCGATCGATCGTACTAATCGGGAAAATTTTTTAAAAATAGACCTAGAGGGTCTCAAGATCGATTCATTAGATCGATCCAACCCTCCAAACCCTTGTCCCTCATCCTTCATCGCCACTTCACTCACCTATCATCATCATCTTCTCTAGCGAACCTCCGACGAGATCCAAACATTGACTCTCTCTCTCACCTCTCGGATTTTTATCTCCATCTTCCTCTCATCTTCTCTCACGACTTGAGGTAAGCTTTATACCACATCTTGTGATTTCAAGCCTCCACTTGTTCAACACATGTTTTAAATGTTGAATCCATGATATACTGATGATGAAATCCACTATTGATGAGCTTGAAGCATGTTGTGTATATATGTGTATAGATATGTATATATGGTTATATATTTTTGAGTTTTGAGTTGATTTGTGGGAGTATGGGCCATGCTAAGTGACTATGATAGAGATTTGATGAGTTGATGGGCCCACGACCTTGTTCGTGTGGCCCCCGTGCTTCTAAAGTCACAGATCTGTGACCTTTCAGTTTTCACCTAGCACAGTTCGATCGATCGAACTTTTATCTCAGATCGATCTTGTAAGATAGATCGAACTCAGTTTTCCAAATTTCTCAGATTGATCAAAGTTTTGAGATTGATCTCAAACCTTTTGTGATCAATCGAACTTCACAGATCTCATATACACACTTTATTCATCATGTATTATGTTCATGCTATCTAATATATGCTCAATGCCTGTGATATTCCACATTAGATGCATTTTACACTTACATTGTTTAGCATGTTTCATATCCTGTCACTTGCATAGATTCATGTCAACTATATATTTTGTCTATCTTATTTGACATATGTGTTTCTATTTTGTGCTTTCAATTCTCAATTCTGGTACTGACTCCCCTTGCAAGTTTTTAAATTATTTTACAGGCTATGACTAAGCGCAAGACTGTTGCCAAGAGGCAACACAGGCCTCAAAGACATATCTAACCGAGGATAGAGGAGCCAACAGAGCCCTCTCATGCACAGGAGGAGCCATTACAGCATACTCCACCTCAGTCACCTGCTCATAAGACTGAGGACGATCATATTCCATCCACTTCTGTGGCTCAGCATACGTTTACACCATCACAATCTCCATCACATGCTGGAGCTGAGTATTCACTATTACCATCTCCACCATGCTAGCCAGTTCAGCCAGCTCGAGAGCGTAATAGGCCCAAGCCTAGATATGCGCACATGATAATGTATTATGAGTCGGTGTTTGACACAGATTTCTTCTCCAGATCGGTGCTGACCCAATCAGCTTACCATGACATTATCTAGAGGGGCCTTGCAGCTATTCTTGCCCCAGTTACCGAGCCAGTCTACCCGCAGCTGGTACGGATGTTCTTCCAGAACCTTCGACTGTCCCTGCGTACCATAGCAGAGCTGGTCACTACCATAGATGGCCATCAGATCACTATTACTGTGGACACGCTAGCCCGATCATGCCATTGTCCACACCGATGCCCTCCAGAGCTACAGGAGCTATATCCGAGGCTATATAGGCCTTCTTATGCCGACATGGCAGTATTTCTTACAGGTCACCATGCCGATGGCGAGACTTTCGCCACCCGCACCTTTCTTCCTGATGACCTAAAGTTCTTTGATTCCGTTCTTTTTCAGAATATATATATGGTCAGGCACAAGATTCAGCGGCGAGGAGACTATCTAACAGCCCTCTACGCATTTTATACAAGCCACTGGGTATCTATCCCTGTGCTCATATGGAGCGTGATGAGGAAGCTATTCGACGAGTATATTGATCGGTTGATCAACTATACATCAACCTTCGCAATAGCACGAATCATTGTAAAATAGGGCTATTGGTCGGGTAAGTCGAACCACTGGGACTGCGCTAGTCTTAAGGCAACCTAAGTGTCTAAAGTCATTTTAGAGTGATAAGGGGTGTTCATAGAGGGTTTGTTTGTTGTCACTTAAATTAGGAATTCAAAGTGCATAAAATAATAGTGTTAGTAAATGAGAGTTAGAGATAATAAAAGGGGAAACTAGAGAAGTGAATCCACCTACGCCCTAAATACATGCTAAATCAAGACTAAATTGGGGATAAACACTATATAAGCAATGATCAAGAATTATGTAGCAACACATAGTTGCTTCATAACCAATAAGAAGTTTATGAGATTAAAACAAAAATGGTCTATCAAAAGACAACACATTTGGACTACCTAGACTAGGGTGTAGTATCAAATACATTAACTTAAGCAAAAGACCATCAAGCATTCAATCAAATAATGAAGCACATGAAGGTAAGAATCAAGCATAATCCATCAAAGGAGGTACCTAAGCAATGGAATATCAAGTTTCAAAATCAACATGCCTTGAAAACCATTCATAGTTAATATCTTCATTGTCACTATAAAAATAAAAGCAATAAGACTAATGTAAGAATCATCAAGACAAGCTAAATAACTCACATCAATCATTTAAACATGAATATTCATTACAAGAAGTAATAAGCTCTTAAACTATGAAAAGACCAAAGTTTATACATTATAATCCCCAAAATAGAACCTAATCTAGAACATGAACAAAAGGGGAGGCTTCATCACCTCCCTAGATGAGGTTTAGTTACCCATGAGTGAGCTAGAAGAAGGAAGAAGCTTGCCCTTTTCCTCCATTTTCGAGCTCCCTTCCTTTTGCTCCAAGAACTCTATCTCCTTGCTCTCTTCTCTCTCTTCTAATCTTGTAGAATATGGGATAATGATATGTGTGGCCTTCCTTGCCTTATCTCCTTCAACAAAGCTCTCTCTCTCCTCCAAAAAAAATCCCCAACCACCTCATAAAGAAGTAAGTAGAAAATGAGGAAACCAATGCACAAGTGGCTGCCAAAATGAGAATTCCCGAAGGCAATTCTGCCCCAAATTCGAGCACTCTAAGCAAGGCCTCGAGCGCTCGAATTTAGTGTAAAAATGCCCATGCTTCACTTGCTCCGCCCAGACCTACTTTGGTTAAACAGACATAACTTTGCGCTCCGAACTCCGAATGACGAACCGTTTAAAGATTTGGAGAGCTGATTCAGAGCTTTAAAAACTTCATGTTTTGATGAAGACCCAAATCTCAAGTCTGGTTGGTCGAAAATGGGGAGAAAGGCAGTAATTCAGTGCTGCCAGGCAGTTCTGCGCACCTCTGGTAACAAGGCCATAACTCTCTGCTCCGAGCTCCGAATGATGAACCGTTTGAAGATTTAGAAAGCTAATTCATAGCTCTAAATCTTTCATGTTATGATGGAAGTCCAGTTCTCGAGCTTTCTGGGTCAAAATGGCGAGCAAAGTCCTAACTCCACTGCTGATCTCGTGAAGCAATCTGCCCTAATTTCGAGCACTCGAAATTAGGCCTCGAGCACTCGAAAATTGGCCAGAATGCCCTATGCTTGGTTTGCTCATCCCGGACCTACTTTGGTAAAACGGCCATAACTTTGTGCTCTAAACTCCAAATGATGAACCGTTTGAAGATTTGGAAAGCTATTTCAGAGCTCTAAAAACTTCATGTTTTGGTGGAGATCCAATTCTCAAGGATGATTGGTCGAAAATGAAGATCAAGGCAGAATTTCATTGCTGCCAGGCAGTTCTGCGCACCTCTGGTAACAAGGCCATAACTCTCTGGTCCGAGCTCCGAATGATGAACTTCTTGAAGATTTGGAAAGCTGATTCGGAGTTCTAAATATGCCATTTTATAATGGAAGTCCAGTTCTCGAGTTTGCAAGGTCAAAATGGTGAGCAAAGTCCTGACTCCACTGCTGCCAGAAATTCAGAATTGTGCCTTTTGATGGCCAAAACTCCACAAAGCCTTGATTTTGCTCCTTTTTTGGCAAATGGACCTGAAAATGCATAAAAACATAGGAATGAAGATAATCTACATAAATTAACATACAACGGACTTTACTAATGCAATTTAGGGCGCTTGAATATATAATATTCGGCGCTTATCACACCCCCAAACTTACATTTTGCTAGTCCCTTAGCAAAACTACAATGAAAAATTTAATGAAAAGACAACCATGGGCTTGCTACTGCAAAAATATCATCCATGGTAAAATAAGATATATACATTGCTCAAAAAATAACTTGAAATAGAAAAAGAGCTGGAGATGGGGTCATTGGGAAGACTACCTTGCATATATGAAGCGTTGATACAAAAATTGACTAAATATATTTCCACATACATGCATCAACATCAAAGTCTATATAAATAACTCAATTATCATCTCTTGAATGGAAATCAACTCTAGCTTCAGTGAAAGTGAATTAGATTCTCAACATGCGGCTTTTACTTTCTTTTCCAATTCCAAAGCACAAGTTTTCAAATCATTGAATTCCCCTTTAAATGAGGTCCCTAAGGCATGATTTTATTTACAAGACAACTTTTGTTGCTTGTTGACAATTTATTGTAACTCAAGCGAAACATAGAATGGTTGTGCAATGCTGAAGTCCCTTAAGCTTTCTAACCAACCCTTGTAGCAAGCGTTAGGCCAACAACTCCCAAACCAGATGGCTTTAGGGTGTTAAGTGTAGAGACACTCCATAGGGCTTAATAGCTCAAGTTGGAAAGGCTACGAACTCCAACGAACCATGTTTATTACCAGTTTATTTTTTTGAATGACCGTGCAATGTTTAAGTCCCTTAAGCTTTCTAACCAACCCCTGTAGCAAGCGTTAGGCCAACAACTCCCAAACCAGACGGTTTTAGGGTGCTAAGTGTAGAGACACTCCTAGGGCTTAATAACTCGAGTTGGAAAGGCTACGAACGTCAACTGATCATTATTTTCTTTCTTTCTAAGTTTTTTTTTTTTTTTTTTCTTTTTTTTAGATTCATGCCAAAAGTATTCATCCATTAGGTTCATCAAATCAGATTAACTAGGGCAAGGTCAAGGTCAATCAAGTTGCATGCCTCACAGTTAAGTTTCCAATGTGCATCTGTGCATTGTGAAGCTTAAAAGAGTGTCAAATCCAGCGAGAATTTAATTGAGACATTTATACAGACTAATTTGAATCTACATGATCATTTCAACTCAAATTTTCTTTATTTTCAAAAATATCAGCTGCTTCTATACACAAAGTTTTAAACATATGCTTTCATCTCCAACAGGTTTCAAATTCCATTATCATTGCTTAGCAAAAATGTAAAACCAAAAATACATAAATGCACCCCCAAACTTGAATGTCACATTGTCCTCAATGTGAGAAGACAAGTAAATCAAAATAAGCGCAAAGAGGGTAAAAGAACAATAATACCAAGTGGAGTGACGACGACGTAGATGTTCAGCCATGTGAGTGCGCAAAGGCGTCCCCCAAACTTGGACATGAAGACCTATCAAGACAGAACTAATGTACACAGGTGAAAGCATAGGTCTCTTAAGAAAAAAAAATCAAAACAGAAATGAAAACACTAAGACGAATGTGATTGCAAGGTAAAAATCTATACAAAATACAAATTGGCACACATGAGTCATAAGTGTAAAATGGAAAACAAAACAATGCCAAAAGCCGTGCATTTAGAGAGATAAAGTTGGCTTAGGCAATTCGTCAAACACGTGGTGTGCAAGACAAAAAGGAAGAGGGCCAAAGGTTGATTAGAGATGAGAAAATCCAAAAATTTGGCCCTGCAAATGCAATACACAACTCCCAAACAATCACAAATCCTTCACACAAGCAATCCCATCCTCCATTGATCAAAAATTGAAAGAAAAAGAGGGTAGACACTTACCCAACAATGGAGAACACAAGGCCCATTATTTGTGGTTAATGGAAGATGTGGATGAGAGGTTGATGATGGTGCTTGGGTTAGAGGAGAGTGGGGAAAAAGGTGGAGGAGGTGAAGGTGGGTTTGCATGGGGTGGTGAGGTTGAGTGAGAGTTGGGGTGGTGGATGGAGATGCCGAGAGGGTGGGTTTGATGGGTTGAGGTTTGCCGAGAGAGATGAGGAAGGTTGGGGGGTTGATGGTAGTGAGTTATGGGTTGCATGCATGGTGGGATGAGATGAGGGTGGTGAAGTGAGGTTGATGGTGGTTGAATGGTGTGAGGCCGAGAGGGATGGTGGCTCACATTTAGAGCACTCCAAATGGGAGCTAGAGTGCTCTAAATGAAGGCAGTAGCTTGGGATGAGATTGGTTCACATTTAGAGCACTCTAAAATGGAATTAGAGTGCTCTAAAGACAAGCAGCAGCCTCGGAATGATGGTGGAGAAGTTTGGAGCAATCCAAATGGAAGCTAGAGCACTCCAAACTTGGGCAGTGAGCATGCAAAATTGGTGTGGTAATTTGGAGCAATCTGAATGGGATTTGGAGGGCACGAAATTGGCTCAGTAGGCTAGGGGGTGAGCTCGGCTATGAGGACTGAAGCAATGAGTGAAAGGGAAAACATGCAAGACAGTGAGCACCATAGAAGTTGAATTTGTTGCAATGGAATATGGAATGTGAGCAACATGGAAATGGAAGTTGTTCAAAATGGAGTCCATGCATGGAAATTCCATGCATTTGCATTTGCAATCTCATTCCATGGGAGACAGTGAGCACTATTGCATGCATTTTCATGCATTTTGATGCATTTGCAACATCATTCTAGGAATTTTGCAAGTTGGCGACTTGGAAACAAAAAAAATTTTGCATGTCATTCCCATGGAATGGAAGAATGTCTGAAAATTTTCAAATTGTCTCATAATGCTTGAATGTACTGAAGAAAATTTTCAAATTGCATCATCTTTGGAAAATTTCCAGACTTTGAATGAATTTGAAAATTTTGGAATTTTTGAATATCTCTTCAATGCAACATCACACAATTCATGGAAAATTTTTAAAACTTGCAATGTCAATCCAATGCATGGATTAATTTTTTGAAAATTCTTCAAACTTTGCAATTGTGCACCAATGCTTGGATGAATGTAGAAAATTTTTAAACTTGGCAACTTTTCTCTGATGCATGGAATTTTTTTTTTTTAAAACTTAGCAACTCCTTTTTAATTCAATGCATGGAAAAATTTAAACTTTGCACTTCATCTCAAATGCATGGATGAAATTTGGGAAAATTTTGAGACCTTGCAACTACTCTCTACTGCATAAATGAAATTAAGAAACTTTTCAAACTTTCGCAACATCACACAAATGCATGGATGATTTTGAGGAACCATGATCCAACAATGCATTGAAGATGAGAGGCTATGCATGTGAGTGCCATGTCGAAAGTCCGAGAAAATTGTCTGGTAGAGCCGGAAACTTGCGGGAATGAAAACAGGAGTTGAGAAGGTCTAATAAGCCGGTCTAAAATTGTGAAACACAATTGAAGAGCATTCCAGAAAAATCAAATTTTTGGCTTTTCGAAACCATTTCCCGGAAAATTTCAAGGCTCAGGCAATTGAAATGAGGGAAGCTTGGAACATCGAAAGAATTTCTTCCCTTGCTTTGCTAAATTTAATGTCGATAGCTAGACGAACCAGGATCAGGATCCATTGGAGAGATGGATCCTTAACGCTCCGTATGCAACTTGCCTCCTTCATATGGTCTCAGACTTGGATCAATGAATGGTGAGGGATATTGATCCTTCCGAAGAGAAACAAGGTTGGCCTTAGAGGATTTGAGCATCGCTTTTAATCTCACTTCTTTTATTTTCAGATTTAAGCAAAGGTGTTGCTTGTTCGAGATTATGGAGGCTCGTTGAATGTCATTGTTTTGACTAACAATGGTAGGATCATGACCTTTCATATTTGCAATCTCCAAGTCATATACCTCATTGTACTCAAATGGTTTGTTCACAGGTTGAGTATCATGGACAATGATTTTAGATTGGGCTGGAATGATTGGAAGAATTTTCAGCAACTTGTCAACATTTTCCTTACCTTTGTCCGGTGGATCACCCTCAAAATGTTGAGGTAACTCCGGTGAAGAAATGGAAGGAGATGGACAATCCCACGATAGAGATGGATTTGGTGCTTCCCATAAAGGAGAGGAAAATGGTGATGGAATATCAAGCAAGGAGTTGACTTCCCGAATGGATTTGTCCACACCAAAATCCTCAAAATCAAAAGGGACCAAGCAAGCATGTAGGGGATCCTCCGTTGAAGGAGGTGGGATTGGATTTTGAATGTGTTCATCAGCAATAGTGATTTCAAAACACTCATTGTCATCTGAAGGAAGTTGCACAGCATTGAAGATATTGAGCTTAACATTCATATTCCCAAAAGAGATATCCATCAATCCGGATCTACAGTTAATGGAAGCATTAGCTGTAGCTAGAAAAGGACGTCCGAGAATTATGGGAATGTGTTTTCTTGGATCATAGACTGGTTCCGTATCAAGAACCACGAAGTCTACCGGGAAGTAGAATTTGTCCACTTTTATGATCACATCTTCAATAATTCCCCGTGGTTGCTTAATAGATCGATCAGCAAATTGCAACACTATCGGAGTTGGCTTTAGATCTCCCAAACCAAGTTGTAGGTAAACCGAATATGGAATCAAATTCACACTAGCTCCTAAGTCAAGGAGGGCCCTCTCGATTTTGTTGTCACCAATGACACAAGAGATTGTGGGGGCACCCGGATCCTTATACTTCGGAGGAGTGCTGTGCTGAATGATCGCACTAACATTTTCGGTTAACCTCACTTTCTTTGGTAAATGACTTCTGGAAGTGCGCTTTTGAGTGCACAAATCCTTAAGGAATTTTGCATAGAGAGGAATTTGCTTGATAGCATCCAAGAGAGGAAGATTGATCTTTACTTGCCTAAAGACCTCCCACATGTCTTGAATTTTGCAATTCTTATTCCCAAAATGTGTCGACTCTTGAAGACGTTGAGGGAACGGAGCTTTTGGCTCATAAGTAGTTTCCACATTTGGGGTGACATGCGTGGGACTTCCGTGAATGGTTTTTGGACAAGAAGAACTTGGATTTGGACTTGAAGAGCTTGAATTTGGATTTTTCAATGGAAGGTTTTTCTCACTTGTGTCTCCATCAACCTTGTTGTCAACCACTCTACCACTCCGAAGGGTGGTGATAGCTTGAACTTGTTCATGAGTCGGCCCACTCGGAGGAGGGGTTTCATCAATCACATGCATTCCTCTAGGATTTTCAAATGGTTGAGCGGGAAGCTTACCCTTGTCTTTTTGAAGAAGTTGGTTCACTTGGTTAGCTATTTGTCCCATTTGATTTTCGAGCCTAGCTATGGATTGAGTATGGGAGTGAACCATTTGGAGAGTAGGTTGCAAGGATGTCAAGAGATGCTTGTTGAAATCTATGATTTGCTTGTTTAATGATTCCATCATTTGCACATTTAATGATTCCATCATTTGCTTGTTTGCAGCCACTATCTCATCAATTGGATTCACAGGAGGTTGAGTGGAGACATTTGGATTGTATGGAGGTTGGTAGCTTGAAGAGGCTTGGAAAGGCCTACCTTGATATTGAGAAGAGGGCTGATTTTGAGGCCCTTGATTTTGAAGTTGGGAATTTTGTGGGGCTTGTTGCCTCCATGAAAAATTCGGATGGTCTCGCCAACCCGGATTGTAGGTGTTGGAATATGGATTGTTCCCGGGCCGTGAGAACATGGCATTAGCTTGCTCTTGGTTGGGATTGGGAAATTGCTCCGGTGTGGGGCAATCTTCCGAGAGATGAAATGGACTATTACATGAGGCACAAACCGAACTTGCCGAATTTTGAGACACTGAAGGAGGAAGATGTGGTGCCATCAATTGGTAGAATTTATGAGCTATGGCATCCACTTGAGATGATTCCTCCCTTATTGATTTTTGTTGACAAGGATTGGTGTTCTTTGGAGTGGTTGAGGTCGGAGCCCTACGAGAATTGTGTTGAAGTGAATTTTCACTCAAATTCTCGAGTAAGGTCCAAGCCTCATCCGCATTCTTGGACATGAACATGCCACCACAAGAAGAATCAACCATGAATCTATGGGTTTCGGTTAAGCCAGCATAGAAAGCTTGCACTAATTGCCATTTTGGGATCAAATGATGAGGACACTTCCGAAGAAGATCTTGTAACCTTTCCCAAGTCTCGTGGAGTTGTTCTCCATCAACTTGAGAAAAGCTTAGAATGGAACGCCTCATTTGGTTGGTTTTACTCACCGGATAATACTTCTTAAGAAATTCTTGTTGCAATTGAGCCCAAGAAGTAATAGAGTTGGGAGCGAGGGAGTTCAACCAATATTTTGCCCTATCCTTTAGGGAGAATGGGAAGAGATGGAGATGAAGTGCATTGTCCGGAAAACCTCTCAACCGGATGGTTGAACAGATTTCAAGGAACTCATCAAGATGCTTATATGGATCTTCATTATCAAAGCCATGAAATGATGGAAGCATTTGAATGGTACTAGACTTGATCTCATATTGAGCTGCATCGAGGCTTGGCATCACTATGCAAGATGGAGAAGCATAGGTGGTAGGGATGAAATGATCTCTAAGAGTCATTGGCTCGATATTAGGAATTTTAGCCCTTTCATTCCCCGGATTTCCTACGTTATCCCCCATTATATTGAATTCAGGTCCAAGGTCCCTTATAAGAGTGGGTTCCCTAAGGTTCCGTCTAAGAGTTCTTTCAAGAGAGTTAATATCAATGGGAGAATCGATTGTGGGTAAGGAAAGTGACCTACGACCGAACATCAACAACAAAGCATATACTCAACAAAGCAATTCATCAACCACAACTCCACATACGATGTTCCCTTTCTCCTCAATTATCAAGACAGAAAATGTAAATGGCCACGACAAGGACCGATGCTTGAATACAAAATATAAACAAGTTAAGAGCCTCGACAAGGGCTTCACAACTAAATTAAGCACATACACAATATTCACAATGCGAAACTAGAAGTCAAGAGACTTACCTGGGGTCCTCTAGACTTACAATTTGCTAGCAATCCCACGGCGAGCTTCAAGTCCCTAGAATCTTACAACACAAAGATGATCAAAACATACAAGGAATATTCACAAGACACAATATGCACAATCAGACTAAATTTAACCCTAAACTTTTGTTGCTAAACCGTTTGCAGTCCCCGGCAACGGCGCCAAAAATTGATCGGTTGATCAACTATACATCAACCTTCGCAATAGCACGAATCATTGTAAAATAGGGCTATTGGTCGGGTAAGTCGAACCACTGGGACTGCGCTAGTCTTAAGGCAACCTAAGTGTCTAAAGTCATTTTAGAGTGATAAGGGGTGTTCATAGAGGGTTTGTTTGTTGTCACTTAAATTAGGAATTCAAAGTGCATAAAATAATAGTGTTAGTAAATGAGAGTTAGAGATAATAAAAGGGGAAACTAGAGAAGTGAATCCACCTACGCCCTAAATACATGCTAAATCAAGACTAAATTGGGGATAAACACTATATAAGCAATTATCAAGAATTATGTAGCAACACATAGTTGCTTCATAACCAATAAGAAGTTCATGAGATTAAAACAAGAATGGTCTATCAAAAGACAACACATTTGGACTACCTAGACTAGGGTGTAGTATCAAATACATTAACTTAAGCAAAAGACCATCAAGCATTCAATCAAATAATGAAGCACATGAAGGTAAGAATCAAGCATAATCCATCAAAGGAGGTACCTAAGCAATGGAATATCAAGTTTCAAAATCAACATGCCTTGAAAACCATTCATAGTTAATATCTTCATTGTCACTATGAAAATAAAAGCAATAAGACTAATGTAAGAATCATCAAGACAAGCTAAATAACTCACATCAATCATTTAAACATGAATATTCATTACAAGAAGTAATAAGCTCTTAAACTATGAAAAGACCAAAGTTTATACATTATAATCCCCAAAATAGAACCTAATCTAGAACATGAACAAAAGGGGAGGCTTCATCACCTCCCTAGATGAGGTTTAGTTACCCATGAGTGAGCTAGAAGAAGGAAGAAGCTTGCCCTTTTCCTCCATTTTCGAGCTCCCTTCCTTTTGCTCCAAGAACTCTATCTCCTTGCTCTCTTCTCTCTCTTCTAATCTTGTAGAATATGGGATAATGATATGTGTGGCCTTCCTTGCCTTATCTCCTTCAACAAAGCTCTCTCTCTCCTCCAAAAAAAATCCCCAACCACCTCATAAAGAAGTAAGTAGAAAATGAGGAAACCAATGCACAAGTGGCTGCCAAAATGAGAATTCCCGAAGGCAATTCTGCCCCAAATTCGAGCACTCTAAGCAAGGCCTCGAGCGCTCGAATTTAGTGTAAAAATGCCCATGCTTCACTTTCTCTGCCCAGACCTACTTTGGTTAAACAGCCATAACTTTGTGCTCCGAACTCCGAATGACAAACCGTTTAAAGATTTGGAGAGTTGATTCAGAGCTTTAAAAACTTCATGTTTTGATGAAGACCCAAATCTCAAGTCTGGTTGGTCGAAAATGGGGAGAAAGGCAGTAATTCAGTGCTGCCAGGCAGTTCTGCGCACCTCTGGTAACAAGGCCATAACTCTCTGCTCCGAGCTCCGAATGATGAACCGTTTGAAGATTTAGAAAGCTAATTCATAGCTCTAAATCTTTCATGTTATGATGGAAGTCCAGTTCTCGAGTTTTCTGGGTCAAAATGGCGAGCAAAGTCCTAACTCCACTGCTGATCTCGTGAAGCAATCTGCCCTAATTTCGAGCACTCGAAATTAGGCCTCGAGCACTCGAAAATTGGCCAGAATGCCCTATGCTTGGTTTGCTCATCCCGGACCTACTTTGGTAAAATGGCCATAACTTTGTGCTCTAAACTCCAAATGATGAACCGTTTGAAGATTTGGAAAGATAATTCAGAGCTCTAAAAACTTCATGTTTTGGTGGAGATCCAATTCTCAAGGATGATTGGTCGAAAATGAAGATCAAGGCAGAATTTCATTGCTGCCAGGCAGTTCTGCGCACCTCTGGTAACAAGGCCATAACTCTCTGGTCCGAGCTCCGAATGATGAACTTCTTGAAGATTTGGAAAGCTGATTCGGAGTTCTAAATATGCCATTTTATAATGGAAGTCCAGTTCTCGAGTTTGCAAGGTCAAAATGGTGAGCAAAGTCCTGACTCCACTGCTGCCAGAAATTCAGAATTGTGCCTTTTGATGGCCAAAACTCCACAAAGCCTTGATTTTGCTCCTTTTTTGGCAAATGGACCTGAAAATGCATAAAAACATAGGAATGAAGATAATCTACATAAATTAACATACAACGGACTTTACTAATGCAATTTAGGGCGATTGAATATATAATATTCGGCGCTTATCATATATTAGTAAGGAGAAGCCCGGAAGGGCTAAGTGTCTCCCTTTTGGCCACCTCATCACCCAGATATTGATCGACCAGTGCTACCCTTTTCATCCTTGGGAGCACCCTGAGAGAGGTTCCTGTCACTTCTTGAAGAAGGACTGGGACAAGAGCTATAATGCTATCATCACTAGACTGCAGGACCACGCAGTAGTGGCTGCAGAGGAGCTCGAAGCTGAGGAGGCAGAGGCAGCAGCAGCAGACCCCATAGTGAATGATATACTAGTAGGTCCAGCTGCCGAGCATATAGACATTGATTTAGAGCGACCTGTAGATGACGCAGAGCAGCACTCTCCAGCTGGGTCGCCAGTACATAAAGAGGAGCAGACTCAGGATCTTTCTTCTGATTCATCCATACCTGAGGCTCTTAGTCAGACCCCCGACTTTGGAGAGCGTCTTCAGGCTCTTGAGGATGCAGTGGTTGCTATTAGAGCTAATACTGCTACAATTCGAGCCGATGTTGTAGCCCATCGAGCTAATTTTGCTACATTCTGCACGGATGTCATGACTGCACTCCTAGACTTATCTCACGATATCCGCGGAGCTCGCCCTGCTCGTCCTGCCTCGTCCACCTGAGATTTCCAATTCTTCTATCTTTTTATATTACACCTCTGTGCTCTATACTTCATTTTTGTCACTGTATATTATTTGCAGCCGGTCTGTCGGCTTTGCTCTTTTGATGTATCCAGTACTTTATTTTCTTTATATATGCTTTTGTTATAGATGTCATGTGTTATAATCTTATATCTGTCTGTTTGACTCCATCAGGTGCATCACAGTGACTACAGTGAGAGAGAATGCTACACAATTTTCTGGACCACCCTTATACCTCTCTCACTGCTTTATTTCATTTACACTTGCATGTCCACCATACACTGATTATCCCTTTTTCTTATCTGATGAGTTTATCCGAGTGCCAAATTTCAGGACCACAGTTAATCCCAAATTTGGGGGGGCTATGCCACCCAATTTAGATACTTTAGTCCCGATCATTCTATGCCTTAATTGCACCGATATACTCTTTCCTTTTCTTCTCTTTGCACATTGAGGACATTGTGCTGTTTAAGTTTGGGGGTAACGGTGTATGTTACAGTATTTGCTTTTAAATTTAAAATTTTGAGCATGACTTGTGTATTTGAGAGATTTTTTAAGATTGGTCCATATCTAGCTATGATTTTGATCTTTTGAGGACTATATTGCTTAAAATTTAAAAATTGCTTGACTTGAGAGTCCAATACTCCTTGTATGCCTTATGGATGCCATTTAGGAGCAAATTTTTTAAAAGATTGATATCTTGCTTGCACTTGTGGTCCACATCATCTTAATTTTGTGATTGTTTTGAGATTCACTTTAGAATTTTACACTAGCACCGGTGCACACTAGCATTCACTTGTGGGGTACATGCTTTGTTAATTATTGAATTGGTTATATCCCAATTGGACTAGTAGTGCATTGAAAGCTTTCATTCTTGATAAAAGTGGATAACAACCCCTTTTCACTAAGTAGCCGGGATTCTAGCCTCATCAAGCACTGAACTTCTTGCACCGAAAGGTGGAGGGCCCAAACTCTAGGTTAATAATTGAATACAAAACAAAAAAACAAAAAAATAAAAAATAAAAAATAAAAAAAAAATAGAAAAGAAAAACTTGCAAAACCAATAAAAAGTGAAGACTTCTCCCAAAAGGTGAGAAGTGGGAAATAATTAGATGGAGGTTGTCTTGATTTGTAGCCTAGTTGATTTGAGTTTGTAAGTCTGTAGGGGTGTTTGAACACCTAGTACCCTAAAACCGTCTGGTTTGGGAGTCATTGACCTAACGCTCGACCTCATGGATCGCTAGAAAGCTTAATAGATCAACACATTGCACTATGCTTCCATCTTTGATCCTTAGGGATAGAAAAAAAATATAAAAATTGAGTGAAAATAATAAGCGCACCTAGATCAATAAATCTTTAATAAAAGGTCCACTATTTGTCTTGATGATCGGTACTAGATTTGTGTGCTAGTTTGAGGGTAAAGATGTGATCATTTCTTTAGTTGGCTAAGATAGCAACATATTTGATACCGGTTCACTCAAAAAGGATTCTAGAGTTGTTTTGATTTGCATAATCATTGTCTTGATGTGTGGAGGACCACACTTGTTTGCTTGATGTTGAGATTTTGGGAGATTGTTTGGAAATGTTTGAAAAATTGCATACTTGAGGTAGTTTTCTCCCAAAGCTTGTTTGCAATATTGGTACCTCTTTTGAAAGAATGAGCTTAATGGTTGTGGGTATCATTTTCAGAAGCCCTCACGAGACTTCACTCGTCCACTAGGGGTAACCTAGGGGTTTAAAAGGCTTATTGCATATGCTAAGTGCAATCGTGTTCCCTACGAAACTGGTGTTATCCATTTATTGTTTTCTAGTCATAGTTGTTTAGTTATTCATTTCATTCCTTTACTTTCTAGTTCATTGCTAGGGACTAGCAATATTTAAGTTTGGGGGTGTGATGAGCGCTAAAAAGTGCATATTTAAACCCCTTAAGCTTAGGCATTCTAGTACCTTTATCTATCTTACTTTACCGTTTTAGATTGATTTCGTATTATTTCTATTTTCAGGGACTTATCCCGAAATATAAGCTAACTCAGTCAAATAAGAGCAGAAATGAAGCAATTCTGGGATGAATCAAATAAATGAGCCAAGTGGAAGCAAAAGGAAGAAAAAGGTGAAATCAACATCTTCGATCAATCTCAGATCAAAGTTCGATCGATCCGACATGATAGATCTCAGCACTTCAAGATGGATCAAAGCCATGATGACATTTTCAGAGATCTCAAAAGTTCGATCGATCCAACATCATTCTTCAATCGATCGAATTACTTTGTCCTTATCCAAATGATTGATCTTATCTAATTGTACCACTGATAAGCGCCGAATACTGTATATTCAAGCGTCCTAAATTACATTAACAAAGTCCATTAATTGATTATTTTATGTAGATTATCTCCATTTGCATGTTTTTGTACATTTTCAGGTTAAATTGCAAAAAGGAAGCAAAAATGATGCCTTGTGGAATTTTGAACAAAAAGGGTGCCAATTCTGAATTTCTGGCAGCAGTAGAACCTGACTTTTGTCACCATTTTCGACCTAGAAAACTCAAGAACTGGACTTCCATCATAACATTAAAGATTTAGAGCTCTGAATCAGCTTTCCAAATCTTCAAGCAGTTTATCATTCGGAGTTCGGAGCAGAGAGTTATGATCTTCTTAACAGAAGTGCGCAGAACTGCCTGGCAGCACTGAAGTACTGCCTTTCTCCCCATTTTCGACCAACCAGACTTGAGAATTGGGTCTTCATCAAAACATGAAGTTTTTAAAGCACTGAATCAGCTCTCCAAATCTTCAAACAGATCATCATTCGGAGTCTAGGGCACAAAGTTATAGCTGTTTTACCAAAGTAGGTCAGTGCTGAGCAAGAAGAACATGTTGCACATTACACTAATTTAGAGTGCTCGAGACCACCCTTTGAGTGCTCGAAATTATGGCAGATTGCACTCAGAAATGGCTCAATTTCAGCCACTTGCACATTGGTTTCCTCATTGCCATCTTCCTTCTTTATGAAGTGGTTGGAGGTGTTCCTTGGAGGGGGAGAGCCTTGACTTGAGCTTGATAAGAGAGAGGGAGGACCACACAATATCATTATCCTATATTCTAGCAAGATAGAGGAGAGAGAAGAGAGCAAGGAAGAGGGTGTTCTTGAGTGCTACAGTAGGAGCACGAAAATGGAGTCTTGGATGGAGCTTCTTCCTTCTTCTAGCTTAGCAATGGGTAACTAACTCTTTCTCTAGGGAGGTGATGAAGTCCCTCCCTTGTAAGCATGTCCTAGGATAGTCTATTTTGGGGATTTGCCATGTATATTTTATGGTCTTTTCATAACCAAGAGCACCTCATTTGTTGTAATGAATGTTGATACATGTATGGATGATTCCTTTAAGTTGATTATCTTGTTTTAGATGATGTCTTAGAGTAATCATATTGCTTGAGTTTTCATGGTGAGAGTGGAAGGAAGGTTATGAAATGGTTTCATGGCATGTTGATAGGTGACTTTGATAGACCATTGCTTAGGAAATCCTTTGATGGTGTATGCTTAATCTCTAACTCCATGTGCTTTATCATTTTGTCAAGAACTTGATAGTCTCTCATTTAAGTAAATGTGTATAAGCTACACCTTAGTTAGGTAGTCTAAGCATGTTTGTCTTTTGATGGATTATACTTATTTGAGACCTAATGTACCTCTTGATTACTTACATGGCAACCATGTGTTGCTATGTAAGTCTTGACCATCATATGTTGTTTTTCCCCCAATTTAGGTCTAATCTAGCATATGTATAGGGATGGAGGCGGATTCACTTCCCTAGTCTCCTCTTCTTAATCTTTTCATCCTAAATTCCTTGCATTTATTTCTTTAAGCACATTTCAATTCTAGTGACTAAGTGACAAACCAGCAAAACTCTATATACCCCCTCATCATTTTAAAAGTAATCTAGACTCTTAGGTTGCCATAGACTAGCGCAGTCCCAGTGGTTCGACTTACCCGACCAATAGCCCTATTTTACAATGATTCATGTTATTGCGAAGGTTGATGTATAGTTGATCAACCGATCAATTTTTGGCGCCGTTGCCGGGGACTGCAAACAGTTTAGTGACCATAGTTCTAGGGTTAAATTTAGTTTGATTGTGAATACTTGTTTTGTGAGTATTTCTTTTGTGGTTTAACCATCTTTGTGTTGTAAGTGAGATTCTAGAAACTCAAGGCTTGCCGAGGGAAAATTGAGAAAATTGTAAGTCTAGAGGACTTTTGGTAAGTTTTTCAAGGTTCTAGTCTTTCAAATTGTGAATATCTCGCATGTGTTTAACTTAGTGTTATTTAGCTTGTGAAGCCCTTGTAGAGGCTATTATTTTGTTTTAATTTCGTGTACAAGCATCGGTCCTTATCGTGGCCATTTATTTTTGTCTTGATAATTGAGTAGAAAGGGAACATCGTATATGGAGTATTGATGATGAATTGTGTTATTGAATATATGCTTTGTTGTTGATGTTTGGCCGTAGGTCACTCTCTCTACCCACACTTGACTCGCCTATTGATATAAATTCACTTGAAAGAACTCTTAGACGAAACCTTAGGGAACCCACTCTTATAAGGGATCTTGAAACTGAATTTAATACAATGGGGGATAACGTAGGAAATCCGAGGAATGAAAGGGCTGAAATTCCTAATGTAGAACCAATGACTCTTAGAGATCATTTCATCCCTACCACCTATGCTTCTCCTTCTTGCATAGTAATGCCAAACATCAATGCAGCTCAATATGAGATCAAATCAAGCACCATCCAAATGCTTCCATCATTTCATGGCTTTGATAATGAAGATCCATATAAGCATCTTGATGAGTTCCTTGAAATCTGTTCGACCATCATGTTGAGAGGTTTTTCGGACAATGCACTCCATCTCCATCTTTTCCCATTCTCCCTAAAGGATAGGGCAAAATATTGGTTGAACTCCCTCGCCCCCAATTCCATTACTTCTTGGGCTCAATTGCAACAAGAATTCCTTAAGAAGTATTATCCGGTGAGTAAAACCAACCAGATGAGGCGTTCCATTCTAAGCTTTTCTCAAGTTGATGGAGAACAACTCCATGAGACTTGGGAAAGGCTACAAGATCTTCTTCGGAAATGTCCTCATCATTTGATCCCAAAATGGCAATTAGTGCAAGCTTTCTATGCCGGCTTGACCCAACCCCATAGATTCATGGTTGACTCTTCTTATGGTGGGATGTTCATGTCTAAGAATGCGGACGAGGCTTGGACCCTACTTGAGAATTTAAGCGAAAATTCACTTCAACATAATTCTCGTAGGGCTCCGACCTCAACCATTGCAAAGAACACCAACCCTTGTCAACCAAAATCAATAAGGGAGGAATCATCTCAAGTGGATGCCATCGCTCATAAATTCTACCAATTGATGGCACCACATCTTCCTCCTTCATTGTCTCAAAATTTGGCAAGTTCAGTTTGTGCTTCATGTACTAGTCCATTCCATCTCTCGGAAGATTGCCCCACACCGGAGCAATTTCCCAATCCCAACCAAGAGCAAGCTAATGCCATGTTCTCAAAGCCCGGGCATAACCCGTATCCCAATACATATAATCCGGGTTGGAGGGACCATCCGAATTTTTCATGGAGGCAACAAGCCCCACAAAATTCCCAATTTCAAAATCAAGGGCCTCATAATCAGCCCTCTTCTCAATATCAAGGTAGACCATTTCAAGCCTCTTCAAGCTACCGTCCTCCTGACAATCCAAATGTTTCCAATCAACCTCCTGTGTGTCCAACTGACGAGATAGTAGCTGCAAACAAGCAAATGATGGAATCATTGAACAAGCAAATCATGGATTCCAATAAGCAACTCTTGACATCTTTGCAGCCTACTCTCCAAATGGTTCACTCTCATACTCAATCCATAGCTAATCTCGAAAATCAAGTGGGCCAAATAACTAACTCGGTGAATCAATTGCTTCAAAAGGACAAGGGCAAGCTTCCCTCTCAACCTTTTGAAAATCCTAGAGGAATTCATGTGATTGATGAAACCCATCCTCCGAGTGGGCTGACTCATGAACAAGTTCAAGCTATCACCACCCTTCGGAGTGGTAGAGTGGTTGACAACAAGGTCGATGGAGACAAAAGTGAGGAAGTTTCTCCTTTGAAAAATCCAAATCCAAGCTCTTCTAATCCAAATCCAAGCTCTTCCAATCCACATTCTTGTCCAAATACCATTCACGGAAATCCCACACATGTCACCCCAAATGTGGAAACTACTTATGAGCCAAAAGCTCCGTTTCCTCAACGTCTTCAAGAGTTGACACATTTTGGGAACAAGAATTGTAAAATTCAAGACATATAGGAACTTTTCAAGCAAGTAAAGATTAACTTGCCCCTCTTGGATGCTCTCAAGCAAATCCCTCCCTATGCAAAATTTTTCAAAGATTTGTGCACTCAAAAGCGCACTTCTAAAAATCATTTGCCAAAAAAGGTGAGGTTGACTGAAAATGTTAGTGCTATCATTCAGCACAGCACTCCTCCGAAGTATAAGGATCCGGGTGCCCCCACAATCTCTTACGTCATTGGTGACAGCAAAATCGAGAGGGCCCTCCTTGACTTAGGAGCTAGTGTGAATTTGATTCCATATTCAGTCTACCTGCAACTTGGTTTGGGAGATCTTAAGCCGACTTCCGTGGTTTTGCAACTTGCCGATAGATCGGTCAAGTATCCACGAGGCATTCTTGAGGATGTTATCATCAAAGTGGACAAATTCTACTTCCCAGTAGACTTTGTGGTTCTTGATATGGAACCGGTCCATGACCCAAATA
The DNA here is from genome assembly GCF_030987335.1 of Cornus florida. Lineage (NCBI taxonomy): Eukaryota > Viridiplantae > Streptophyta > Magnoliopsida > Cornales > Cornaceae > Cornus > Cornus florida. The sequence continues at coordinate 36,864,245 of NW_026775580.1, forward strand.
AGCACATTCCCGTGATCCTTGGTAGGCCATTTTTAGCCATGGCTAATGCATCAATTAATTGCCGAACCGGGGTGATGGACATTGCTTTTGGAAACATGCAAGTCAAACTCCACATCTTTCATGCAACTCAACATCCCTCCAATGAGGATGATTATTTTCTTATGGATGTCATTGATGAAGTGGTCGAAGAATCTCTCCCCTTCATTCTAAGCAAAGATCCTCTTGAAACTTGCATGTCCCATTTTGACTTCTCAAACTTTGATGTTGATCAAGCCATTCAAGAAGTCAATTCCTTGCTTGATATTAATGCTATCATGGATGTACCTCCTCGAAAAATTCCAAAAGAACCACTTCCCCAACTTTTCACTACTCCTCCGGTCCCATCATTGCTATCTCCGCCACAACTTGAGCTTAAGCCGCTCTCGGCCCATCTCAAGTATGTGTTCCTTGGTCCAAAGCAAACCCTTCCGGTCATCGTTGCCTCAGACCTTCAAAAAGACCAAGAGACCAACCTTTTAGCGGTGCTCCAAGAGCATAAAGAAGCTATTGGTTGGATAGTGGCAGATTTGAAAGGAATTGACCCCTCCATTTGTATACACCGCATTCATATGGAGGATGACGCAAAGCCTACTAGAGAGGTCCAGCGCCGGTAAATCCAAATATGAAGGAAGTGGTCATGAAAGAGGTGATCAAATTGCTAGATGCGGGAATCATCTACCCTATCTCTGATAGCAAGTGGGTGAGCCCCACACAAGTTGTGCCCAAGAAATCAGGTCTCACCGTTGTTGAAAATTCAGCGGGTGAGCTCGTGCCACAACGAACCACCACCGGGTGGCGTGTGTGCATTGATTACCGGAAACTCAATTCGTCAACTAGGAAGGATCATTTTCCACTTCCATTCATAGATCAAATCCTAGAAAGGTTAGCCGGCCAAAGCTTCTATTGTTTTCTTGATAGTTATTCCGGCTATAACCAAGTGGCAATCACCCCCCAAGATCAAGAGAAAACAACATTCACATGTCCCTTTGGTACTTTTGCCTATCGACGCATGCCTTTTGGTCTATGCAATGCGCCGGCAACGTTCTAAAGGTGCATGATGTCCATATTCTCCGATATGGTTTAAAAGTTCTTGGAAGTTTTCATGGACGATTTTTTCGTATTTGGCTCCTCCTTTAACTCGTGTCTCAAAAATTTATCTCTTGTGCTCCAAAGATGCAAAGAGACGAATCTCATTCTAAGTTGGGAGAAAAGCCACTTCATGGTCCAAGAAGGCATTGTTTTAGGACGTGTCATTTCTAAGCGGGGAATCGAGGTAGACAAGGCGAAAGTTGAGTTAATCTCTAATCTTCCTCCTCCGAATTCAATCCGTCAAATTCGTTCTTTTCTTGGCCATGTCGGATTCTATCGTCGCTTCATCAAAGATTTTAACAAAATCTCACGGCCCTTGTGTAATCTCTTAGCCAAGGATGTTCTGTTCAATTTTGATGACGCTTGCATGGAAGCTTTCATCAAACTTCGCACTCTCCTCTCATCTGCCCCAATCATGAAACCCCCTAATTGGTCTCTTCCCTTTGAGATCATGTGTGATGCATCCGACTATGCATTAGGGGCGGTTTTGGGCCAACGTGTGGATAAACTTCCACATGTCATTTATTACGCTAGCAAAACTCTCTGCGATGCCCAATTGAACTACACCACCACTGAAAAAGAATTGCTAGCTGTGGTGTACGCCTTGGATAAATTTCGCTCTTATCTTCTTGGTTCTAAGGTCATCGTCTTTTCGGATCATGCCACTCTTAGGCATTTGTTAGCGAAAAAGAGACAAAACCCCGTTTAATTCGATGGATCCTCTTACTTCAAGAGTTTGACATTGACATCCGGGACAAAAAAGGGACCGACAATGTTATCGCCGATCATCTCTCTCGCTTGCTCATTGAAAAATCTTCCGAATTCACAACCATCCGTGATTCTTTCCGGATGAGCAACTTCTTCAAGTTTCACATTCCAATCTTCCATGGTTTGCGGATATTGTCAACTATCTTGCGATTGGCAAATTTCTAACTCATTGGTCCAAACAAGAGAAGGACCGGTTTTTCTCCCAAGTCAAGCATTTCTTTTGGGAAGATCCGGAACTATTCAAGTATTGCCCGGACCAAATCATCCGGCGATGCATTCCTGAAACCGAGGTCACAAGCATACTAAATTTTTGCCATACTCTTGCTTGTGGAGGCCATTTTAGTGCCAAAAAGACCATTAACAAAGTTCTTCAAAGCGGATTCTTTTGGCCTACCTTGTTTCGGGATGCATACAATTTTTGCAAATCGTGTGAACGATGTCAAAAACTTAGATCCATGTCCCGAAGAGACATGATGCCCCTCACCAACATTTTAATTGTTGAAATTTTTGATGTGTGGGGGATTGACTTCATGGGACCATTTCCATCTTCTTATGGCTATGAGTACATCCTTGTCGCGGTGGATTATGTGTCTAAATGGGTTGAAGCCGAGGCTACCAAAACCGATGATCATAAAGTCATGATCCATTTCATTTAGTCTCACATCTTTAGTCATTTTGGTACGCCCCGAGCAATCATTAGTGATGGTGGATCTCATTTCCGAAATCGTTATCTCAAATCCGTCCTTGCTAAGTATTCTGTCATTCATAAGGTTGCTACACCTTACCACCCTCAAACGAGTGGTCAATTAGAGATTTCTAACCGGGAGATTAAGCACATTTTGGAAAAAACGGTTAGACCAGACCGCAAAGATTGGTCATTAAGGCTAAACGATGCGCTTTGGGCTTACCGGACAGCTTATAAGACACCCATTGGCATGTCACCATATCGACTTGTCTTTGGCAAAGCATGTCATCTCCCGGTAGAATTAGAGCACCGTGCTTATTGGGCCATAAAAAGGTTCAATTTTGATCTCAAACAAGCTGGCTCTAATCGTGCGTTGCAATTAAATGAACTTGAGGAATTGCGTAATGACGCGTATGAAAGCGCAAAAATCTACAAGGCAAAGACTAAAGCTTTTCATGACAAACACATCGTCAAGAAGTCTTTTGCCCCCGGACAAAAGGTTTGGCTTTTCAATTCCTGCTTGAAACTCTTTCCCGGTAAACTCCGGTCAAGATGGGATGGTCCATACATTGTCACTACTGTCTTTCCTCATGGAGCAATCGAACTTCATGATCCTGCAAAAGGATCACTCTTCAAGGTTAATGGCCAATGGCTTAAGCCTTGCATTGATGGCACAATCCCAACCCGAAAAGTTGAGGAAGTCCTCTTGACGGACCCAATTTATGAGGATTAGTGCTAACTCTAACTTCATCTAGCTATCGACATTAAATTTAGCAAAGCAAGGGAAGAAATTCTTTCGATGTTCCAAGCTTCCCTACCTTTTCAAATTGCTCGTGCCTTGAAATTTTCTGGGAAATGGTTTCGAAAAGCTAAAAATTTGATTTTTCTGAAATGGTCTTCAGTTGTGTTTCGCAATTTTAGACTGTCCTCTTAGACCTTCTCAGCTCTAATTTTCATTCCCGGAAATTTCCATCGCTTTCGAGCAATTTCATAGGATCTTTCGACATGGCACTCACATGCATAGCCTCTCATCTTCAATGCATTGTTGAAATGTTCTTAATCTCATCCATGCATTGAAGAGATGTTCCAAAGCTTGAAAATTTTCTCAAAATTTCCTATGCATTGGATTGGAATGAATTTGCAAAGTTTAAAATTTTTCTCCAGAAATTTCATTCATCCATGCTCTGTGTGATGTTGTAAAAGTTGGAAATTTTTCCATGCAATTTACATTCATGCATGCATCATTAAAGAAAAAAAATTTCCATGAAAAAAAAAAAAAAAAAAAAAAACAATTCCATGAGAAATTTCCATGAAAAATTTTCATTTCCATGGCAAATTTCAATTTTCCATCCTTGCATTCGAATGAAATGATGGCGCACAGTTTAAAATTTTGTTGCAATGCATGGTTAATGGAAGCATCATTGCTGCAAAATTTTAACCTCCAAAGTTTTCATGCATGCATTCAACTTCCATCAAGGTCCATGAGTTCATGCATTCTTTCATGAGTTCATGCATTCATGCCTTCAATCCATGCCATTACCATCCATCCATGCAGGCTCATCCATGCATTCATCTACCATCTATGCAAGTCCATCCTTGCAAGCTTCAATCCATGGATGGATGGTTCCATGCACTCATCTTCCATCCCTGCAAGCTCATTGATGGTTCCATGGTTTCAAGATCAAGCTCAAGCACAACCTCTTTTAAACCACAACATTCTGAGCCTACTGACCCACTTTCGAGCACTCAAACTCCAATTTGGAGTGCTCAAGCTTCCTTGCATTTTTCCTCGAACTCTCTGGCTTCATTTCGAGCAATCTAAACTCCAATATGGAGTGCTCAACCTTGCTTGAAGTTTTAACCCCAAAGCTGCTGAGGCTACTATCCCATCTTCGAGCACTCTACTTCCATGCTTAGAGTGCTCGACCACATCTCTCAACCCCAGCATGCATCAACCCCTCTCCAACTCACCTTCCTCCTTGCTCAAGTCAACCTACAACCCACACAACTCCTCTCGGCCACCTTCACTTCCCTCTCATCCCACCATGCAAACCCACACCCTGCATGCACCTTCAACCACCTCCAAACCTCTCTCTCTCAGCAACTTCAAGCTCCATCAACCATATCTCTCTCACCTAACCAACCCACACTCCATGCAAACCATCATCTCTCGGCATCAACCTCACAAACCCAAGCCACACTCATACCCACTTCAACCCTCCCATGTATGAAACACCAAACCAACCCTCCAACCTTCTCACCATTCCACTTCTCAAAACCAACCTTCTCTCCCTCTCGGCAACATAACAACAACCCACTTCCTCAACCATGCATGCCCATGCATGCCTCCACAAACCAAATCAACCCCAACTTCTCTCTCACTCCCCTTACGAGTGCTCGCACCACCTCAACCCAACAACCAACCAACCCCCACTTCACACATCACCACCTCTCAACACACCAAACCTCATCCTCATCTCAACCCCACCCTCAATGCAAATCTCCTCCCTCTCGGCAACCTCCATCCAAACCCAACAAAACCCACCCTCACCTCTCTGTAATATTTTCGAGCACTCGAAGCCAAGCTTCGAGTGCTCGCAAATGCTCGAGCTCTAACACACCCAAAACCCGAGCCCACTGCCGGATTTTCGAGCACTCGAAGACACCCTTCGAGTGCTCGAACCAAGCCTCCCTCTCTCTTTTAAAACCAAACCCCCTCACTCTCACTCACCCCTCTCGGCACCATCCCAACAACCACCTTACTCCCCTTGCATGCAAACCCCATGCATGCATGCACCTCCATCTTCCCTCATCTCCCATCATCCACCCTCACCATCTCTCGGTTTCTCACTTTCCAACACCCACAATGCATGCACCACCCCATGCATGCCCCTCTCGGTTCTCTCTCTTCAACATCAACCACCTCAACCATTTTCTCAACCCACATCATCAACACCCAAACCAACCCACCCCTTCTCTCTCTCACCCCCACCACCCCATCATCTCACCTACCTCTTCTTGCCTTCCTTCTTGCTCTCGGATACACTGAAATTCAGGTCTGTGTCCTCTTCATTTGTTTTTCTTTTCCTTTGTTCATTCATGGTGTTTTACAAGGAGGATGGGCTTGTAATGTTGGAGTTTGGTTCTGTTGATGCTTTATTGTTGATTTGTTGATGATAGAGCTTGATTTGCTTGTCAAAAATTTTGGGCTTCATCATCCACCCCACTCATTTTCACCTTCTCCTTTTTGTGGTGCATGCCAGGTGTTCGCTGAAATTCCTCAACCAAGTCCACCTCTCTAAATGTCTCGTGCCGGTCCTTCTCCCCTTCCTAGACCCTCTACGGGTGCCCGTGCTGTCAATCGTGAGAGACCACGTGATCCTTGGGATCGCAAACAACTCAACTATGAGCTTTCGTTTCCACTCACGGATGCCTTTGACATTCTACCCACTACTTCATGGGCTGTAGCCGAATTGACTAACCGGCGTCTGCAGCACATTTGCGTGCCCCTTGCCAGGGTTGCCTACCCCCGTGTAGTACGCCTCTTCTACCAGAATCTCCAATGCCCTGAAGAGCCACCCATTTCTCTCACTACATCCATTGATGGCACCACCTATGCTTTCACTATGACTGACATCATTCAGGTTTCTGGTTGCCCCATTGAGTGCCCCGATGATATTGTCAATCGTGAGAATCTCCCTTTATATGAGGAGCCGGATACATTAATTGTCGAGCAGATTGTTGCTGCCATTGGCAATGTTGACGATCCTAATAGGCCCCGGTCTTTTATCCGCAAAACCAATCTTCCGGAACGCCTCTGGTTCATAGACACTGTTTCCAAGCACAATGTCTGCCCTTTGGTGCATAGCACCAAGCGTAGGGGCCTCCTTTTGCAAGCCTTATATGTCATGGACCAAGGCCAATAGTTCTCCATCCCGGAGCTCATTTGGAACATATTTATGAAGTTTTGGCATGATGCTCATAATGCACGGGCTCCGCGAGTTGAAAATCGAAAATTGCCTTTGCCGTTTTTCATCACTCGGCTCCTCAAGCACAAGGGTTTCATTGTTCCTCCCCATGAACCAAAAGGCGAAAAGATTAAAATTTTTACCAAGTGCCGGTGGATCAATGTTCTTAGCCATTCTAGTACCCCTCAGCCTGCTGCCCCCCTGTTCATCCACGCTCCACCTCCTCCTCCTTCTGAGGATGCTTCCACAGCAGCAGCCGCTGCAAGGGTAGAGCCTCCGGTCGATTCTCAGCAGGACCAGGCTTTCATCCGGGCTAGCATTGCCGGTATTCATTAACGGATGGATCGTTTTGAGAATTCTTTGTCCGCGTACACTCGGACTATGTGTGAGACTTCTTCACGTGCCGAAGAAGATCGTCATCTTGCTACTGAAGACCGCCGTGTCGCAGCTGAGGAACGTCATTTGGCTTCCGCCGAACGGCGTAAGACTCAATCTCTCCTCCATTCCATCCTCGCCCATTTACCCTCTGGATCGTAGCTTGTTGCGAGTGTTAGACCTTATCTTTTTGTTTCATATGTAAATATTTCTCTTGTACCTTTTGTTTTCCTTTTGAACTGTAAGAATTTGCTATGTATAGGTTGCTCTAGTAGACATGATCCCTGTACAGCTCTTTTTGTAATCATGTAAACTCTTTTTGAAATGCAAATTCTCTCTTTTCTGTTAACTTTATGTACATTATTTTTCTGTATTTATGCTTATGCTATTAATGTTTTTTGTGATTGTTTCTTTTTGTTCTTCGTCATACTATCCACGTGGCGCAGTTCATTTGAAGTTTGGGGGTTTTGTCTCACCATGCCGTTTCCTCCCCCTGGGTATTTTTGTTGCTTTTTATACTCTTTGTCATTTTTGTCTTTAACTTACATCCATGTCCCACATTGAGGACACTGTGTCGTTCAAGTTTGGGGGTGCATCAAAGCATTCTTGGCATAGTTTTGATATCATATTTTTGTAAAGCAATGATAGTGTACCTTGGAACTTGTCGGAGACAAAGCATATGTTTAATACCTTGTGTATAGAAGCAATTGAGAAATTTTTGAAAATAAAGAAATTTGAATTTGAAGTGATCATGCAAATACAATGTAGTCTGTATATATGCCTCAATTAGATTCTTGCTGGATTTACACTCTTATAAGCTTCACAATGCACAGATGCACATTGGAAACTTAACTGTGAGGCATGCAACTTAATCAACCTTGACCTTGCCCTAGCTAATCTGATTTGATGAACCTGATAGATGAATATCTTTGGCATGATTTAAGTTGGACTTAAAAAAAAAAAAATTCCATGAGAAAGAAAGAAAAAAATGACCAGTTGACGTTCGTAACCTTTCCAACTCGAGCTATTAAGCCCTAGGAGTGTCTCTACACTTAGCACCCTAAAGCCGTCTGGTTTGGGAGTTGTTGGCCTAACGCTTGCTACAAGGGTTGGTTAGAAAGCTTAAAAGACTTAAACATTGCACGGTCATTCAAAAAAAATGTGTGTAATAAACATGGTTTGTTGGAATTCGTAGCCTTTCCAACTTGAGCTATTAAGCCCTAGGAGTGTCTTTACACTTAGCACCCTAAAGCCGTCTGGTTTGGGAGTTGTTGGCCTAACGCTTGCTACATAGGTTGGTTAGAAAGCTTAAAGGATTTCAGCATTGCACAACCATTCTATGTTTCACTTCTGAGTTACAATAAATTGTCAGCTTTGTTCTGTAATAAAATCATGCCTTAGGGACTTCATGTAAAGGGGAATTCATTGATTTGAAAACTTGTGCCTTGGAATTGGAAAAAAAAAGTAAAAGCCGCATGTTAAGAATTCAATTCACTTTCACTGGAGTTTGAGTTATTTCCATTTAAGAGATGACAATTGAATTATTTATATGGACTATGATGTTGATGCATGCATGTTGAAATGGTTTTTGCCAATTTTTGTATCAATGCTTCATATATGCAATGTAGTCTTCCCAATGATCCCGTCTCCAGCTCTTTATCTGTTTCAAGTTGTATTTGAGCTATGTTCATATTTACTTTTGCCATGGTTGATATTTTTGTAATAGCATTCCCATGTTTTTCATTCTATTGAGTTTTCCATTTTGGTTTTGCTAAGGGACTAGCAAAATGTAAGTTTGGGGGTGTGATAAGCGCCGAATACTGTATATTCAAGCGCCCTAAATTACATTAACAAAGTCCATTAATTGATTATTTTATGTAGATTATCTCCATTTGCATGTTTTTGTACATTTTCAGGTTAAATTGCAAAAAGGAAGCAAAAATGATGCCTTGTGGAATTTTGAACAAAAAGGGTGCCAATTCTGAATTTCTGGCAGCAGTAGAACCTGACTTTTGTTGCCATTTTTGACCTAGCAAACTCAAGAACTGGACTTCCATCATAACATAAAAGATTTAGACCTCTAAATCATCTTTCCAAATCTTTAAGCAGTTTGTCATTCGGAGTTCGGAGCAGAGAGTTATGAACTTCTTAACAGAGGTGCGCAGAACTGCCTGGCAGCACTGAAGTACTGCCTTTCTCCCCATTTTCGACCAACCAGACTTGAGAATTGGGTCTTCATCAAAACATAAAGTTTTTAAAGCACTAAATCAGCTCTCCAAATCTTTAAACAGATTATCATTCGGAGTTCAGGGTACAAAGTTATAGCCGTTTTACCAAAGTAGGGAGGTGATGAAGTCCCTCCCTTGTAAGCATGTCCTAGGATAGTCTATTTTGGGGATTTGCCATGTATATTTTATGGTCTTTTCATAACCAAGAGCACCTCATTTGTTGTAATGAATGTTGATACATGTATGGATGATTCCTTTAAGTTGATTATCTTGTTTTAGATGATGTCTTAGAGTAATCATATTGCTTGAGTTTTCATGGTGAGAGTGGAAGCAAGGTTATGAAATGGTTTCATGGCATGTTGATAGGTGACTTTGATAGACCATTGCTTAGGAAATCCTTTGATGGTGTATGCTTAATCTCTAACTCCATGTGCTTTATCATTTTGTCAAGAACTTGATAGTCTCTCATTTAAGTAAATGTGTATAAGCTACACCTTAGTTAGGTAGTCTAAGCATGTTTGTCTTTTGATGGATTATACTTGTTTGAGACCTAATGTACCTCTTGATTACTTACATGGCAACCATGTGTTGCTATGTAAGTCTTGACCATCATATGTTGTTTTTCCCCCAATTTAGGTCTAATCTAGCATATGTATAGGGATGGAGGCGGATTCACTTCCCTAGTCTCCTCTTCTTAATCTTTTCATCCTAAATTCCTTGCATTTATTTCTTTAAGTACATTTCAATTCTAGTGACTAAGTGACAAACCAGCAAAACTCTATATACCCCCTCATCATTCTAAAAGTAATCTAGACTCTTAGATTGCCATAGACTAGCGTAGTCCCAGTGGTTCGACTTACCCGACCAATAGCCCTATTTTATAATGATTCGTGCTATTGCGAAGGTTAATGTAAAGTTGATCAACCGATCAACCACCCTACCAACCACTTTTGTCCTTTTTCCAAAAATATCTTCAAAATATCTCAGATTTATCTTTATCCAAAAAGTGCCGCCATTAAAGATCGATCCAGCCTAAGTTCGATAGATCTCAGCCATATTCGATCGATCCAAGTCCAAGGTTTGATCGATCGAACTTCCTCCAGTACAAAAAATTTAAATTTTCAGCTCATTGAAAGTTGTCCTTTATCCAATCATTGAGGAATATTTTGTGCACGACCCCAGCTCATTTTGTGTGTCATTTTAACCTACCTATATAAGGATAAGGATTGTTTTTTACATAATAACACCTCATATCGCATCATATTATCTCATACCTTGTAAGAACTCTTGAAGAGCAAGCTTAGAGGAGGAGGAGACTAGAGACATCATTGGAGACTCTTCATCAACCAAGGAGCAAATCTCTGCCATAGAGTTAGCCCTTGAGGGTTGGAGAAGCACTACCATGAGTGGCTAGACATCCTCTTCGGGCTAGAGTTAGCCCCAAGCATGCTTTCTACATCTTGATTTTGTGTATTATTGTGGGATTAGTGTTGTAATACATGTTTTGGCACTTTTATATATATAGATCTTGTTTATTCAATAATTTATGTAGTTTAATGCTTCAAATTGATCATTTCATTCTATCATATGTCTATGTATGCTAGAATAGATGTTCATGTGTTTGTCTCTATTTCTTGTGTTATTGATGCATGTCTATGTATATTAATGCTATAGATCTAGAGATTGTCAAAACATAGTGCTTAAAGGAATACTCTTGTAATTTTCTAGATGGTTCATGCTTATTTCTTGATGGATTGTGCCTCTCCCTTAGCTTAATTAGTTTAATTTCATGTCATTAGCTTAATTGTAGTATAGTGGTAGCATAATTGTTAGATGGGAGGACAATCCATGCTTGTTGTTTGATGTTCCATACTTTTGAATACAAGTAGCATATGTCTCTAATCTTGTGGTGTATTAGGCTTGTGAGCTTAATGAAAGGATTAATGACTTAGTAGATGTATTGTGTTTTTCACATGCTATTTAGACAATATATATTCAATTGCTAGATATATTGTGCTTTTCACATGTTGATTAGACAATGTATGCTTAATTGGTCACCCTTGCTAATTAAATCAACCAAACACACACACACATCAATATTGCAACACACATTTCCCTCATTAGTCACTAGTTAAGGGTGTAGAAAAGCATTGATTGATGGTGACCTCTAAACCCCAAGATCTCTCTCTCTCTTATGTACTCTTTATTGCATTCAATTACTTAGTTTAATTTTCTCTCTAGTTTAATCAACCAACCAACCATTTGTTTGATCACTCGACCTACTAACCCTAATAGTGATTCCACAACCAAATTCGACTCCAATCCCTTGGGACGATCCCTACTTACCCTAACTATATTTTTAATGAAGGTAGTAGTGGCTTTTATAAATGTAAAACTTGGCCCTCACCTTAATGCACACTCTCTAAGCTTATGGTAGGACGACGACCACCAGTAGGGATCGTCCCAAGGGATTGGTGGGTCGTATTAGGTTGTGGAAATGAGATTAGGGTTAGTAGGTCGAGTGATCAAAAGATTGGTTGGTGGTTGAATTATACTATGATGCAATTTAAACTAAATTAGGCAATTAAATGTAATGGATAGAAAATAAGAGAGAGATCTTGGGGTTTAGAGATCACCACTAAGCATAACTTTTCTACACCCTTAATGAATGATTAATGAGGGGTAAAACATGTATTGCAACATAGTGTATGTGTGTGGTTGTTTCAATAAGCATGGATGACAAATTAAGCATATATTGTCTAAGCAACATGGTGGATAGCACAATATATCAAACTAAGCCATTAATCCTTTCTTTAAGCTCACAATCCAAACACATCACAGAGTTAGAGATATATGCTACTTGCTTTCATAAGTATGGAACATCAAACAACAAGCATGGATTGTCCTCCCAATTAACACCTAAACTACAACTACACTACAATTAAGCTAATGACATAAAATTAAACTAATTAAACTAAGGGAGAGGCACAATCTATCAAGAAATGAGTATGAACCATCAAACAAACCACAAGAACATTTCATTAAGCACTATGTATTGACAATCTCTAGATCTATAGCATTAATACACATAGACATGCATCAATAATACAATAAATAGAGATAAACACATGAATATCTATTCTAGCATACATAAACATATGGATAGAATGAAATGATCAATTGGAAGAATTAAACCACACAAATCATTGAATAAACAAGATCTATATATATAAAAGTGTCAAAACATGTATCACAATACAAATCCCCTCAAAAAAACATAAATCAAGATGTAGAAAGCATGTTTAGGGCTAACTCTAGCCCTAAGAGGATGTCTAGCCACTCATAGATGGTGTCCTCCAACCCTCAAGGGCTAACTCCATGGTAGAGATTGCTCCTCTTCTTGGTTGATGGAAGAACTCCAAGCTTGTGTCTCTAGCCTCCTCCTTTCTTTTCTTCTTCACTAAGAATATCCAAAATGTGCCTCCTCTCTATTCTAACGTATATCAAATATATCTCAAAAAGTGGCTCATATTCCCTATATAAGTAGGTCAAATATCACCCCAAATGAGCTGGGCTCGTACACCAATATTCCTCCAATAATTGGATATGAGACAACTTTTAATGAGCTGGAATTTGGATTTTCTTGGGATTTGGGAAGTTCAATGGATCGAACTTGTGGTGAGATCGATCGAACATGGCTGAGATCTATCGAATTTAAGCTGGATCGATCCTCTATGGCGGCGCCTTTTTGGATAAAAACAAATTTGAGATATTTTGAAGATATTTTTGAGAGAAAGAAAAATGTGGTAGGTAGGGTGGTACAAGTGGATAAGATGGAATCTTTTCGATCGATCGGAAGAAAGTTGGATCGATCAAACTTTATGGGATCTTTGGATAAGGACAAGAAAGCTTGGATCCATCTTGGAATGCTGAGATCGATGAACTTTCGATCGATTGAATATTTTCTGAGATCGATTGAACTTGCTGAATTTTCACCATTTGCTTCATTTTGCTCCCACTTTGCTCCTTTCTTTGATTCATATCAAGATTGCTTCAATTATGCTCCTATTTAGCTGAGTTAGCTTATTTTGGGGATAAGTACCTGAAAATGGAAATAATACAAAATCAATCTAAGGCGGGAAAATAAGATAGATAAAGGTTCTAGAATACCTAAGCTTAAGGGGTTTAAATGCACACTTTTCGGGGCTCATCACTTCACAAACTGTTAATACAACCCGCCCTTTGCTGACTCTACAACGACCCGAGAAAAGGATTGGCTACTGTCCCTAACCTTTGGTACCTTCCCAACATCATTTGGGGCCCAGATAGCGTAACCATACTAGGGCAATCTCCCTAGTTCCCTATAGGCTATATTAACACACCGGCCCTTTGGTAACTCCGCGGCGACTGGGTTTTCTCAAAACCGTTTCATTAAATTCTCCCCAAAAATCCCCTTTTTCATTCTTATCAAATCATTGTACCCTTTTTCATCCCCATTGTAACGACCCGGTCATTTTCCTTCCTTTCCCTTTTTTCTAAAATTTTACGGATAAATTTTTTTCGTTTAATTTTCTTTTCTGAGTTCTGTTTCTTGTCACATACTGTCGTCTCGAGTGACCGAAAATGGTTTCCGAGACTCTTTCAATTGGATTGACAACTTCCTTTGAGGACCGAGTCATTTTCACATTTTCACTTTTCGGACACTATTCACTTTTTGTCCTTTTCCCTATTTCGTCATTTCCCTATTCTGTCTTATCTCTGTTTGTTAGTTTTTGGCATAACCTCACTTTTTGTGCTCGGAGTTAGTTTTTGACTTCATGTGTCTTCATTCTAAGTGGTTTCCACGAAATACGTATCTTTACTTTTGCAAGAACATACTCTGGTTGCTCCCGGTGTCCATAGGGGCATGAATGCACAATTCTTCATAATCTTTTTCTTTTCTTGGGGTGTTTTTCGTAAATATATTTTGAAGATATTTTATTTCAGGGCATCTAAGAAAATATCTTTTGGAAGATATTTTCATTCTGGGGCAATTTCGCAGTTAACCCTTTTTGTAGGGGCCATTGTGCAATTAACGAAAGTTATTACAAAAATACCTCGTCTGGAGCCTGGATTGTCGTACGGGATTCATTTTTACATTTTTTCAAGTCGTGTACTCTTAGAATTCCGTTCTGGTCGTTTTTCTCCAGTTTCAGAGTTTCTGGACCTAGTTACCGCTGAACTTGTTCGAGGCATATCTCTCTGCTCGGGACTCAATTTTCAACACTGTTTCTTTTGTTGTTCATATTTTCTCATTTTGAATCTTTTTCATTCATGGAGTTTTTCCGTTTGAGTGTGTTTGCTCAAAATCCACTTTTCTGGACCCGGTAGGGCCCTTTCAGGGCACTTTTTGAGACTTACTATAAATAGGGGACTTAAAGAAGAAAATTGAGATTTTCTTTATCTTCTCCACTCTCTTGGCCAGCAGCCATGGGAGTTCCTTGGCTGCCACCCTTTCTCCTTTTCCTCTACTTGATTTCCTTAGTAGAAATTCTTTGGCCTTTACATTTATTGTTCCCTTCGATGTGCTCTACCATTCCCCCTTATTAGAATTCATTTCTGACCATTTCTTGAGTTTGGGCTTAAGGTCAAGTTGTGATTTTCATAGGGCTTCTTGGGTATTCATGTAGATCGTGTTGTCCCCGACAAAACCTAGGAGTTTCGGCAGATTTGGAACACTTTTTTTTTGTGGGGATTTGAGGTTTTCATCTCAAATTGAGGTAGGGGGTGTTATAATTTACTTTCTTGCTATATTACATGCTTGTGATGCTTATATAACTTGATTACATGCTTGAATCACAAAATCTAGAGATTTTATTATTTATTTTTCTTGTGAAGGATTTGATTTTCTCGGTTGATTATAGTTTTGTTTAAATATGTGGCATGATAGAATATTACCCCTTGACATGTTGATTGACATATATTAAATCTAGATCATTTGAACAAGTATTGATGATTTTATTTAATATTTATCTTAAATAAAATATTAAATCATGTGGCCTTAACTAGCTTGAAATCAATATGTGTTACCATATTATATTAGGCCCTAGCATGCTCTTTAACATAGGTGAATTTGAGAGTAATCAAAGGTGTTTTAAAATCTAGAGATAATTAATTAAATTGATTAATTAATTTGCTCTAAGTGCACTATTCATCCCATTGGATTTTCGATTTGAAATTCTTAATGTGCATGCCATGTAGTTTCACATACATTAAATCTGGAATATTTGATTAGGTTTTGAAACCTTTCATTTAATTAATTTCTTTGTTTAAGATTTAATCCTCATGATGATATACAACTTGGAATTTAAGTGTGGCATGCTAGTAATTTAGGCCTTTGTATACTTGTTAATATATATTAAATTGGCATCATTTGAATAAGAATTGCAAATTTTATTTAATATTTTTCTTTTGTGAAAGTTTAATTCACATGGTTGTAACTTGAATGAAATAAACTTATAATATGTTATTACATTAGGCCTTGGCATGTTCCCTAACATATGTTAATTTGAGAGCATTTGGATAAGTCTAAAAATACTAGCATATATTAATTTGGGACCATTAGAAATTGTTTTAGAACCTTGGAATTTAAATTTGCATGATTTAATTAAAGTTCTACTTTGTTATTCTAACAACCTAATTGAGTTTTAGAATGGATATAGGTGATAACCATGCTATGTTGTTTAACATGTGTTAATTAGGGGTCATTTAATTGAGATTTGAAACTTAGAGGAATTAATTAGGTGATATAATTAATTTCCATTTTTATTGCGCTAATGATTTAATCATGTGTTTGACATTGATTGTATGTTTAAATCATGATTTTGGACTTGTAGTGGATTCTTCAGTTTATATTTTCAATGTTGAATTATATTGTTATAGTGCGTAATGAATCGCGCTCTGAAGATTCGACATTTGTCATGCTATAATAGTTGTGGACTTAGAGCATATATTGTATGCGTTTCTAAATTTGGTTGTGCATGGCAGATAGTTGATATCTTGTATATACATGTTGATATATACGTTGTTGCACAACTTGTTGATTTTGGAAACTTGGGAATGTCGTTGTTTGGCTACGGCTAGGACTTGGTTCTAGTACGGGGGATTATCCCTCTATATAGTCTAGTGCACACATAGGGAGGTTACCCGTGGGCTAGTAACCCTAAAATAACTATGGTGTCGATCTGATCCGGCGTGACGTCCAAGTATCCACTTTGTTTGATTTAGCATTTCAGTTCAAGTTGATAACTAGATGATGTTGTAACTTGTTGTTCCATATATGATTTCCCATTTTAAGTTTCAAGATGTTAACTTTGAGAAATCATGTTTTGATACGTTGTATTAGAAGTTCTAATGTTAGTTAAAAATTGCATCGATATTGTAAATTGTGTTTTGATGTTCTAATATAGTTTAGGAATGATCCTATAGATACATTTTGAACATAGACGTTAGGTGGCATGACCCACTTCTGTTAATTTCATGCTTTAGATTTTTAAGTTGATGGCCTTGAGAATCTACATCTTGTTGCCTTATATAACATGCTTCTATGTTGTTGAATTCCATGGACGATGTGATTTATGTTAGAAATGATCTAAGATAGCTTAGGATGCTCCCTGAGTCTAACCTTTGGCATAGACATTAGGTGGCATGACCCTTTTTAATTGTTGCAAGTTAATGTAAAAATCTCTAAAGAAATCGAGTCAATGCATGCTCATTCTCTACGAGTAAACTTGTTTACTCACCCTGAAGTTACTGGGGGATTTGTTCAGGTACAAAGACTTGGTTCGTGATGTTCATCAGTGCTCGGATGATTATAGACTAGAAGGTTTCAATTCTTGTAAAGGATGGCTCGAAATGCCATTCGTAGTCTTTTTGTCAAATGTGTATATTTTATTTCAAACTTGTAATATGTGCTTAAGCATACTTTTTGATATTCATTCTATGTATATAATATGTGGCCAAGGGCCAAACTGCATTTGTAATCCTTGTATATTGAAAAATGATGAATTTTGCCTTTAATGTGAAAAGCATGAAAACTTGGGTTTCAATATGTCATTTTTGCACCGTTACGTGCATTGCGTATGTAATTCATCCTTTAGCATTCAATTGCCATGTGTGAGGTATGGCCAAGGGCCAAACACCATTTAGTTTTTATTTTTGCATTTTAGTTCACATATTGCATTTTGGGCTAAAATAGTAGAATCCGAGCCTTTAATGGTTCATTTTTAACTCGGGTGGTGCAAAGTGTGTTCCGGCACCTCCACTAGGTCTCATTTATCTTGTATGAA
The DNA here is from genome assembly GCF_030987335.1 of Cornus florida. Taxonomy (NCBI): domain Eukaryota; kingdom Viridiplantae; phylum Streptophyta; class Magnoliopsida; order Cornales; family Cornaceae; genus Cornus; species Cornus florida. Next base: position 36,881,724 of record NW_026775580.1, read on the forward strand.
GTGTGGCCAATGGCCAAACAGTCATTTGAAACCATTTCCTAATTTTGGTTTTCATTTTTCCCATTTCATGTCCATTTTTGCCTTCTTGGCCGTTGGGGGGTCGAATTTTGCATCGACGGTATTTGTAAGCCGTGGACCATTGCAGCATGTCCAAATAGGTAAGTTACGTTTGCGTGCATGATCGTTTTCAAGAAAAACCCTTTCCTTTGTGATTTGAGCCTCATAGGGATTCATTTTGCATTTTTATTGCATAATCTGATCTAGGGGCATTCTAGACCTTTCACATTAGTTTTATTTTCTTCTTTTAACATGGTCACTTAGAAAACATGATTTTATGGGGGGTTTCTTTTTTGTGTTTTTCCAAAAAATGTCATCTTGGTACCGGAAATCCCTCGTGAAGTTTCAGCTTCCAGTTTTCATTTAGCAGCTTTATGACCCTCATGACCAGATTTCTTGGAGGGGCATTTTGGGCATTTTACAGTGAGTTTTTTTCGTTTCCTTTCGCGTGGTCAGGTAGAAAACTCGATTTTAGGAGGGTTTCTTCTTTGTGTTTTTCCAGAAAAACTCGTCTTGGCCCCCGTTTCATGCCTCAGTTCTGGAACCTCACTTTTTTTTTTTTTTTTCTTGTTGTCAGCTTGTATATGCCATTGGGCGTCGGTATGGGTGCCGGTGGGCTCGTGCATGGGCGCCGTGTGCGCCATGGCGTTCGTCGGGCCGCTGCAACGTCTCAATTTCAAATCCTCGTTTTTCCCTTGTTCGGACTCCAAATCGAGTGAACTTTTTTTTGAACTTGACTAATTTTTCGCTGTCTTTCCAACGGTGTGCTTGGTTGCACCCAGATCTTCTTGGATAGTTGCCAGTTTACCCTTTTAGCCCTAAGTGCTCGTTTTTCTTCGTCATGCCATTTCTCCTTCGTCCGCACTCCGAATCATTTGATTCTTGAGTCCATCTTGATTATTTTTTTGTTGTCTTTCCAGCGGTGTACTCGGTGGCACCCGACTTTATATTTTTCAAAAATGGCCATTTTGCCCTTGGGGCTATTTTTGTCCAGTTTTCTTGTAATTCGCTTCCGCTACTTTCTTTTGAGTTTGTCTCGAGAATAATTTACACTCTAGGGATGTCATTTCCATGTAAAATGATTATTTTCGATCTTTTGCTTCCGCATCAGTTCTCATTGGGTTCTACGACCTCATTGAGGGTCACTTTGACTTCTTAGAGTCTTGTTTTCTATTTTTGCTTCCGCATTCGGATCCATTATCGGATCAATTTTCGATTCATTACCAGGACGCACTGGCTTAAAAAACCAGGGCCGTCACACCCATACTATGAATGCATATCACATGCCTTTTTAATACTATGGGAATGGAGAGAATTATTATTACACAATTAACATACTTCCACATAAAATTTCTAATAAATTATTAAGCATCATAGGCATAGAAAAATTAACATATTAAGCATACTTTACAATAATTCTTAGAAAATTTCCATAAGCTTCCATGTATCATTTTTAGCAATTTTGTCAACATAATAATATAAAGAAATTACAATAATTCTAAGGAAATTTCCATAAGCTTCCATATATCATTTCTAGCCAATTCAACAACATAATAAGCATGAAAAATTAATATTTAATCATGCTTTCTATACAAATCCAACAATACACCCAATAACATGCTTCACATACCCAAGTAAATCAATTTAAAAAAACAATCTCCTAAAATTAAACATACTTAACATGAATTATAGTAGAAAATTCACAAAGGTGCAAGAGAAATGGGAATTAGAAACCCCTACCTCAATTTTATGCAAAACCCCCAAATTTTTTTTTTCACCTCAAAACTTAGGATTTCAAATTTCCTATGGTGCACCAACCATGGAATTGCTCCTATCAACTTGTAGGCCTCGCCGTGAGCTTTGAATAGCCGCAAACAGCTTCCAAAATTTCCAAATATTGAAGGAGAAATCAAGAGGTGAAGATTGAAACCAAGAAAAAAAAAAAAAAAAGTCCAGAATGAGAAAGAGAGGGGCTTACGGGAATGAGAGAAAAATGAGTCTAAAATGTGGTCTCATGACCACTTTAAGTGTTTGTAGGTCCCAACAAAATTTTATTTTATTTTTCACTTCCTTTTTACACCACACAAAGCATATATATACAAAAACTATATAAGACCCTCATAAAATACATCAAATAAAATGCATGAGATGCAAATGGACCCAATTAAAATCCATGTACACAACAATTCTGGTAGCGGGTCCCACACGGACCGTCCGGCTCGTAAAATGGAAAAATGCAAAAATGGTCACCCTTGCATTTCAAAGAGTCCTGGACTCAATGAAATGCTCCAAACAACTCTCAAACATAACCTGCACACTTCGCAGTGTCCGATACGCAAAACGATAAAAGACGAAAATGCCCTTGCAACAACAAAAATTCCGAAAAAAATGAAAAATGATGAAAAATGGAAATATTACAGTTTAAGTCTGTGAATGCGAGTCATACATCCATACTCCTCCAGTTTCCTGAAAATATTAAAATAGGAGGTGAGCTCAACAGCTCAGTAGGTAATGCCTAAAACACCGGTTTTAGATTCACTCAAGCCAACAACCATAGAACGGGAAGAAGAAGCCGGGATCATACACGGGGAATTATCAAAATCATGATACACGTCATTCAATTCAAAAGACTATCATTTTCATAAATGTCAAAATGCCATGAAATGCAATGCCTTTCGAACCACAGTCCCGGCCTAACACAACATACACCGAAAACTACTAACCGAATTTAACAAGGCGAGATTGATAGCTATCCTTGGTTCCAAATACAGCAACCATTTCTGGCCTAGTATAAACTTTTTCAGGTCCAAATCCGGCACGCGCTCCCTCCAGGTCGAGTTAACCCCAGGCTCGCGAAACTCGGTTTCATTTACAAAACCTTTTCTCACAATCCTTTCCAAACACATTTCTTTAAAAAGAATCATTTCAACCTCACTTTTCCCAAACCATGTCCATGCCATGAATGGAATCATGCATGAATGAAATTGACATACACGTGCTTGCAACTTCATCAATTTAGCCATACAGACTCATCATCATCATCATGTATATATATATATGACCTCAAGGAGACATTCAAATGTAAGGCATACTCTTTAAACAACATTGCAACCAAGCACATATATATATACAATTTACATCATCTAGAACATGCTTTGCCACATAAACACGTAAACACATAATCAATAGTCAAATTCTGAAATTTATTGTTTTAAGTATGCTTATGAAGAAATGAAGTAAACGAACTCAACTAAAGTCAAAACATAATGGTTTAGACATCCTTACCTCAAAAGTAGCCAAAATGCATCCTCGGCTGGAAAAGTCAACACTGGTCAACAAGGGTCAATGGAGGCGGAACGGAAAACTATTTGGTGAAAATGTAGCCGACGACGAGGAGAGTAAACTAGTCCAAAGGCGTGGCTCTGGAATCCGACTCGAAGTGGCCCAAAACTCCCTCTAAAGCCTTAGATCTAAAAACTTCAAAAATTTGTAAATTATTCATTGTTCCTCCGAAAATTAAATCCTTTGACTATCTGATAGAGGACGATGAGAGGAATACTTTCCGTCAAGGAACTAAGGCCGAAAATGTGACCAATTGGCTGAAAAATGGAAGAGAAATTTGAAGCCTTAAAGAAAATAAAAAATGAAGAGCTGCGAGAGAGAGAAGCTAATTGTGGCCAAAAACAAAATAGCCATGTGGTAAACATGAGTTGAATTGATATCATATGGGGTCCACCAAAAGAAAATATCTCTTTTTTATCCTTTATGTAGCCATATACACATGTATGTACACTAAACACACCATAACACATGTCTAAACACTTTAACCTTGTTTGGTATGTGTTCTATAATGTTTACACTGTAGCGGGGGCAACAAGTTGCCCAAACTTGGAACGAAAATTGCAGAAACCAAAAAGGTAATTCAATTGCAGAATCCAAAAAGGTAATTCAATTACAGAATCCAAAAAGGCGATTCAAATTTTAAGGTTATCTCGCGCAGCTTTCAAATGGCGATTCAGGCGACTCAAAGACGCACAAGCTCGGGCTTTAAATCGATGACGCTCTCTAAAGATCTGAAGCTCTTTATGTAATTCATCTTTGGAGAAACCAGGCAACTAGAGAAAGAATAATTTGGCAAACAAAAATTGCGAGTGCCGATAACAAAGACCAACAACTCTGACGATAGCAGTGACTGAGCAATGAGGGCCAGCGGCGATGGTAATGGTGACAGTGACCCGATTCACTCGAAGACAACCAGAGAACAGTGTCGAATCTTAGGGTTTTGAATGCTTTTGTTTGTGTGATGGGTATAATTGGTGGGAAATTTGGATTTGCAATTGAGAGTGGTGATGGGTGGTGGTTGGAAGAGTGGTGATGGGTGGTGGTAGTGAGTTTTGCGAATTGGTGGTAGGAGTGGAAATTGGTTGTGGCAATGGGTTTTGGGAATTGGTAGTGATGATGGATGGTTTGGGTGATTGATGGAAGCTGTGGAGATGGTGATTTGTAACTGGTTGGTGATGGTGGCTACAATTGTGGTGATCTTTTGGTGATGGTGGCTTCAATTGTGCAACTCTTACTACAGGAAAGAAAAAATAAATAATAAAAACCGAAAATAAAATTGTTCTTATATTTCTTGAAATGAAGTAGTTGCCAAACATGTTCTACCATGTTTCTGTTCCAAAATTCTCTCTACATATTTTCGTATCTAAACATGTTTTGTTCTCATCTCAGAACACCCCATAACAAAACACTTGTTCTGTTCTAGGCTAAAAGAAAATGCCCTGGAACACAATGTGTACCAAACGGGCCCTTAGGGCATGTTCAGTATCTGTAATGTTCTATGTGTTTTTGTTCCAGGCCCACTACAGTACCACTATTGAGGCCCAAAACATGTTTGGGGAGGCCTGTGTTGCTTTCAATAGCATCAAAACAACTTTCAAAATATGGGCCAAAAGTTGAAACAAGAAAATGGTGTTTTATGTTATTCCAAAAATGGACCGGCCCATTTTTCACTGTAGCGAAACAACATATTGCCCAAACTTGGAACAATTTCATAATAGGTGTAAATAGAAATTTGCAACAAAATTTAGGGTTATCTCGCGCAGCTCTCCAAAAGGCAATTCGGGTGACTCGAGTATACACAAGCTTGTATCAACCATTCTCACCCGACCATCACCCATCATCTCATCCCATCCATCAATGACGATGGAAGACACAACCCACCAGCGACAACAGAAAACACCACCACCGGACTTTCTATCTCTCTTTCTCTATTTGGACGAAGACAAGACGATGCCAATGAATTTCAGACCACCGGAATCGTTTAGGGCTTTGCTTAAGTTTGGCTTTTCTAGGTTTTTTGTTAGGTCTTCTCTCTCTCTAAAACTCACTCACTTTCATATCTCTCTCTATAATCACTAAAACCAAACCCAGATTAAACTTTTTTTTTAGAGAGGGAGACCCAATTTTGGTTTGCACCTATATATAGACCCACAAACAATTTTGGATCGCACCTATATACAGATCAACAAGCAATTTTGGTTTGCACCTATATACAGATCAACAAGCAATTTTGGGTCGCATCCATAAGCAATTTTGGTTAACAGCAGATACACAAATGCTTCGCACCAATATATAGATGTGTATATATATGTGTGTATGTGTGTGTGTGTGTGTGTGTGTGTGTAGATGTTTGATGGGTTTGTTGGTTTTCTTTTCTTGCTGTTGGTATGTTTTTTGGTAAGAATTGCAAAGAAGGATATTTGCATAGATGGGTGGTAAGCAATTTTTGCAAAATCAAAATCATAATTACTGAACTTAATTTCTAATTTTTTATAAAATATTATTGAACATGATTCTATTTGCAGAGAAAGTAAAAATTGTGAACAATCACTCTGCCAAACATGTTCTACCATGTTTCTGTTCCAAAATTCTCACTACAAATTTTCGTCGCCAAACATGTTTTTGTTTTCAACTCAGAACACCTCATTACAAAACTCTTATTCTATTTTAGGCTAAAACAAAACGTCCGAGAACACAACGCATACCAAACGGGCCCTTACTCACATAAATATACATCAAATAATAATGTATGAAGAGTAAGGGCCCTGAAAATTAGTTCATGTGCACAACAATACCGGTTGCGGGTCCCGCCCTGGACCTCTTCGCCCGAAAAACTTAAAAATGCCAAAATGATCAATAATGCATTTCTAAGAGTTTTAAACTCAAAGAAATGCTTCAACTAACTCTCGAGACTCACCCGACACACCCCACGATGTCCGGCACGCAAAATTAGACAAGGATTATTTAATAAAATAATCCATGAAAATAGAAATATTTCAAAAAAATGAAAAAAAAGAAAAATCAGCAATATTACAAAACCTTAATATTCAGAGACCCTAGCTTCTTCATGTTTTCTTATTGCTTTCATCTTTCAGGAAATTATATATATATATCCTATTTTTACTTGTGATTGTGTTGAAGCATAGACCTTGATTGATGGTAATCTACTTCTACCGAATTCTTCAACGAAAAGTTATATCTCTCCCGTTATAAATCAGAATTGAGCGTTTTTTGAGGCATTGGAAAGCTAACGAAAAGTTCTAGCCTTTTGTAAAATTTGAGAGTGTTCCAGCAAATTGATTAATATCAGAATTGGAAAGCTAACGAAAAGTTCTAGCTTATGGTAAAATTAATATCAAAATTAATTTAAAGTTGTTGTTCTACTTTTAAAGTTTAGAATCAAAGCGCATAAAGATTATTTTTAGTTGCAGATCTTCGAATCTTGAACAAGGTATGAATTCTTTATTTCATACTATAAGATTATGTATCTATTACAACTATTGAGGAACGATTTTTAAAAGCTTCGGCATTGACCCGTTTCCAACAAGTGGTATAACTAAGTGAGGATGCAGTAAGTGGCATGGGCCGGTTATAGCTCGCTGACATGGGATCGGGTCGAACGATTGAAGTATGGCCCATGCAAAAGCACCACGGAATGGGCCGAACTTGGAGGATCCACTGAGGAAGATCAAGCCCATTGGAAAATCAGGCCCAAAAGGAAGAAAACCCTTGAATATAGGCCCAATGTAATCAGTTAGTGAGAATATTTGTAATGGTCTATAAATAGACCATTACAGGTGGATGAGAAAGGGATTTGGATTCTATTGAAGTGTAAGAATTCTAGAGAGAGAAAGAAGAATGAATTTCTTGCATCTTCAATTGGCGCCGTCTGTGGGAACGACGAAGAAGATCGATTCGAGCTTGATTAGTACCATGTTAGTTCAATCAAGTTTGTGAGTACACAGTTTGATTTCTGGAAGTTGAATCCAGATCAGTGAGATTGTAGTTTGTTCAGAGAGAATTCTTGCTTATTGTGGATTCTGAGGCATTTGCTTCAGAATGACACAACTGTGATTTGCTCAATTGCAGTCAGATCTGGTGAGTTCAAAGCTAGAAAAGTTCAGATCTAGCAAACGGTGATCACGATTCGGTGAAGTTGAGCCCAGATCTAACGGAATTTGCATCGGTGACGCTCAGATCTATTTCGGAGTTCGTAATTCATGCCTTTGCTTCGATCCGGAATCATGATAGGGGGTGAGAACTCCAATACGGTAGAGAACGTCCAGCAGGTGAAACTTGATGAGTTGATGAGCATGATCGAAGCTCTCCGGAGAGAAAATGCGGATCTAAGGACTGAAATGCAGCATCAAGAAGCTCTAGTAATTCTGCGACCACTCCCGGTAGGAGAAGAAGGTGCACGTACCGATGCGGCACATCACGGCGAGGAGGTCGGAAACAATCTGATAGATTCTCACCGCGAGGAAATCCGGCGAGACGGTTTGCCGCCAAATCTTCTTCGTATTGATGATCGTGAAGAATCGACTAACGTGGATCCACGGCGTGAGCAGATCAGGTGAAACAAAGCAATGACTTTTGATCCACATCAAGAAACGCTCAGCGAGGTGAAGCAATAGAGTTGGATCGTCACAAGCTATGCCTCCATGGCACAGAGACTTTGTTGAGGACAGATCATTCGATCCGACCTATCGGCCTTCCATGACGACGTTTGACTATCACGGCTTAGAGAGGAGGTCTGAAGACCAGAGATAAAACCGCAGGGTTCCAGAGGGAAAATGAAGCACTCCGTTCAGCATCTCGAATGGTTGATTCACCGTTCACCGATGAGATTCTGAATGCTCCGAGTCAGAGGAAATTTTCCATGCCCGTTTTCATTCTGTTCGACGAAACGACTGATCCGATCGATCATGTGTATCACATCCAGTTGAAAATGGATCTGAACACTGAGAATGACTCTTTGATGTGCAAGTGCTTTCCTACGAGTCTAGCTGGACCAGCTCTAAATTGGTTTAAGAACTTGCCGAGGGGCTCAGTATATAGTTTCCGAAGCTTGTGTGATCGGTTCATAAGCCAATATTATGGAAACAAGCGTCCAGCGAAGGATATTTCGAGCCTATTCATAATGAAGCAGCGTGCTGATGAGCGTCTCCAGGCTTTCCTAACCAGGTTTAACCTTACCAAGAGCATAGTTATTGAATGTCACCCTTCAACGGTAGTTCAAGCATTTATACTGGCCATGACCCGTGGCACCCCATTCCATACAAGCTTGGTGGTGAACACGACAAAAACTATGGATGAACTCAATGAAAGAGCCAATGGATTTATGCGCTTGGAAGAAGAAGAAGCGGCAAACGCTCGGAAGACATCCATCATATCCATGGAAGAAAAGACCAAAGCAAAGATCAGGCAAAAGTAGGTTCAGCCGCAGCGCTCCTCTTGGAAATCTGAGAAGAGGACCAGAGAGGAAGAGTTGGTTACTCCATTCAAACTTACCTTAGCAAGACTATACCAAGAAAATAAAGATAAGTTCCGACCTCCTTTACCAATCAGACAACCCCTCGAACAGAGGGATCAGTCTAAGCATTATGCATTTCCTTCTGACTTTGGCCATCAGACTAACGAATGCAGAAACCTAAGGAGATAGGTAGAGATGCTGATAGCTAGAGGGGAGTTCACAAGTTATATTCAAGGCCCAATGATGGAACAGAATCGACCAATGGAGCACGTGAAGAGGAATCAGAAGTCAAATTCTCACAACACGCAACCAGTTCAAATAATCAATGCAATTCACAATCGGCCAGAGCCTGCTAAAGAGTCAGATGAACTACTTCGAACACGCCTTCGCCAGGCATAGATGAAGAGAAGGATAGGCAGTGTAAACACTCTGCACCAACAGAGCGCATCAACGCAGATAAAGTTTGACGGAATAGATCTATTGCATGTTCAGATCCCTCATGAGGACCCGTTGGTCGTAAGTTTGACAGTAGCCAAATGTTTGGTGCGCAGACTTCTGATTGATCCTGGAAGTAGTACGAACATCATACCAAGGGACACATTTGATCGGCTCGAGATCAAACAGGATCGGCTGAAATCCACCGGGAATCCTCTACTAGGGTTTGATGGAAAACGAGTGGAGCCCGTCGGTACGGTGGAGGTAGCGATACATGCTGCTGAGAGGGTTTTGATGGAAACCTTTGTCGTTGTTGAAATTCATCCCTCTTACAATCTTCTGATGGGCAGAGGGTGGATCCACAAAGTTCAAGGTGTTCCTTCCACTCTGCATCAGGTAATGAGATGCCTGGGGCCAGACGGGACCAAAGTGATTGACATTTATGGGGACCAGGTTGCAGCTAAATAATGTTATTCAGTAACGCTGAAACATGCCGGAAAGGAGAAAGCTCCCATTCGTTCAGCAAGTCTGAGATAGCAATTATAGGAGCCTCCCTCCAAGCAGAATGGGGAGGAGGAGCCAGTGGACTTGACTGAAGAACCCCTGTTTGATGTGCAGATTAATCAGTTCCGACCGGAACGAACAACCAGAGTGGGGAAACGATTCGCTGAGGAGGAAAAGCAGGAGTTAGTTAATTTCTTGTCTCAAAACGCAGATGTGTTTGCATGGAATCACCTAGATATGCCAAGGATCGATCCTTCTATATCTTGTCACTCCTTGAACGTTAATCCCAATGCAAAACCTGTAAAGCAGAAGCAGCGACGGTTTGCTCCCGAGCACAACCGGATCATTGCCGAGGAGGTTGACAAGCTGCTTGATGTGGGGTTTGTAAGAGAAGTGTACTACCCTGACTAGTTATCAAATGTTGTCGTTATGCAGAAGAAAAATGGGAAATGGTGAGTGTGCATTGATTTCACCAATTTAAACAAAGCCTATCCGAAGGATAGCTTCCCGCTGCTAAAGATTGATCAAATGGTGGATGCAACTACTGGATATGAACATTTGACCTTTTTGGATGCTTATTCAGGTTATAATCAGATCCCCATGGACCCTGCTGATGAAGAAAAAACTTCTTTCGTTACCGAACGCGGGACGTATTGCTACAAAGTCATGTCATTCGGACTGAAGAATGCCGGAGCAACTTACCAAAGACTTATTAGCAAAAATTTTAAGGGACAAATAGGGAAGACAGTGGAAGCTTACATTGATGACATGGTGGTAAAAAGTAAGAAGAAAGTTGACCATGTGAAACATCTACGAGACGTATTTGATGTGTTAAGGCAATATGGAATGAAGCTCAATCCAACCAAGTGCTCATTTGGTGTAAGTTCTGGCCAATTCCTGGGGCACGTGGTTAATCTCAAAGGCATCGAGGTAAGCCCTGCCCAAGCAGAAGCTCTGACTAAGAATTCCGAGCCAACGACGGTCAAAAAAGTGCAAACACTTACGGGACGGATCGTTGCATTGAGCCGGTTCATTTCCAAATTGTCAGATCGCTGTAAACCATTTTTTAACACAATACGAAGCCACGGCAGGCAAGTTTGGGGGGATGAATAGCGCCTAGCGTTAATTGCTCTGAAAAAGTATATGTAGAACCTTCCGATCCTGTCAGCTCCAGAACCGGGCGAAAAGCTATTTTTATATCTCGGAGTATCCAGCATCGCGACAAGTGGTGTTTTGATCCACTATGTAGAAGGGAAGCAATATCCAGTGTTCTACATTAGCAAGACAATGACTGAGGCCGAAAGACGTTATTCAAAGGCAGAGACGGTGATACTCTAGCTACTGCATGCGAAAAGAAAGCTCAGGCATTATTTTGAATCCCATCCTATCATCGTTCTAACCACTTTCCCTATCAGAATAATCTTGCACAAACCAGATCTCTCAGGAAGAATGACGAAGTGGGCCATAGAGTTAAGCTCATTTGATATCACATACAAACCCAGAACAGCAGTCAAAGGGCAAGCGGTGGCAAATTTTTTATTAGAATGTGATTCAGAGGACATGGAAGAAGACCTTCGTGGTTGCTTATGGAAACTCTTCGTCGATAGATCCTCAAATCAGATGGGTACAGGCATTGGGATCAAACTGCAGACACCAGAAGGTACATCCTTAAGTCAATTGCTTCAGCTTGAATTCGAAGCCACGAACAATGAGGCGGAGTATGAAGCATTGCTAGCAGGAATTAAGCTTGCCATGGAGCTGAAGGTCAGGAATTTGACTGCTTTTAGTGACTCGCAGTTAATCGTTCGGCAGGAGAATGGCGAGTATGAAACCAAGGATGAAACGATGGAAGCATATCATTCTGCTGTTATACGGGAGGCCAAAAACTTTGAAAAAATTGAATTCATTCAAATTCCAAGGGAGTATAACGAGGATGCCGATCGGCTAGCATGTAATGCCTTGGGTTCGAGAGAAACATTGGTAAGGGTGATTCCAGTAGGAATATTAAACCAGCCATCCATTTTCGAAGAACCTTCGGGCTCAGATCCTTGGCAAGTGAGTGTTATTCCATATGAGCCAAGCTGGATTGATCTGATCATAACTTACATCCGGGATGGTACTCTGCCTGAGCAAAGAGATGAGGCTAGGAAAATCAGAGCGAATGCTGCAAAGTACGCCGTAGTGCATAATCAGTTGTACAGAAGATCTTTTTCCGGACCGTACTTAAAGTGCGTCACCCTCACAGAGGCTCAGCAGATACTACGAGCTATTCATGAAGGTGTATGTGGAAACCACTCAGGGGGGAGATCTTTAGTGCACAAAGCAATGACGCAAGGGTACTTCTGGCCGAACATGTCGTGAGATGCTGAAGAATTGTCTAGAAGGTGCGATAAGTGCCAAAGGTTCGGACCACTGATTCACCAACCACCTAAAGACTTGCACGTAATGGCCACACCATGGCCTTTCGCACAGTGGGGGATGGATATAGTTGGTCCTCTACCAACTGCAAGAGCTCAGAACAAGTATGTGTTGCTGGCTACAGATTACTTTACTAAGTGGGTGGAAGCAAAGCTATACCCGAGCATTACTCAAACTCATGTGAGACGATTCATTTGGAGTAATATTATTTGCCGGTTTGGTGTTCCTAGGTCAATCGTCATGGATAATGGGACCAACCTTGACAGTAAGCAAGTAAGAGGGTTGTTGGAGGAATATGGAATTAATCAAAAGCTAGCGGCAGTAAGTCACTCACAGGCCAATGGACAGGCGGAAATCACAAATAAAACAATCTTTGCTTGTATCAAGAAGAAGCTAGAAGAAAATAAAGGAAAATGGTTAGATGAACTGCCGAACATCCTATAGGCTTACAGAACAATCCCAAGGCGACCAACCTGAGAAAGCCCATTCACCATGGTGTATGGTACCGAGGCAGTTATACCAGTCAAGCACTTGGTTCCGACTGTTCGAAGCTTGGCATGGAACCGAGAGCATAATGACAGTATGTTGAGGTTTAACCTCGATTTGTTAGAGGAAAAAAGAGATGTAGCGGCGGTAAGGCTCGCATCCTACCAGCAGACACTTGCGAATAGCCATAACAAAAAAGTAAAGCACAAAGACTTTAGACCGGGTGATCTGGTTCTAAAAAAGAAGGTGGGGATAGTCAAAAAGATGATGCCACCATGAGAAGGTCCATACAGAATTGCAGAAGCCATAGGAAAGGGGGCATATATCTTAGAGACCATGGCCGAAAGGCTGGTTAACAAGCCTTGGAATGCTACTTCTCTAAAGAGGTATTATCAATAAAAAATTGAATTTCAATATTGAATTTTGTTCATTTTCAATTGAATACAGGCAAATGTACAAGTTTCTGAGATTTATAAAAATAATATTCCTCTTTAAGAGGTTGAGTAAGTAAAAATGGCAAAGCTAAGTGGCAAATGGCATTCTAGCCGAGCGCCAGGCACCTAAGCAAAGTAAGTGGCAGCTGGCACTATGAGCCGAACGCCAAACACTTGCTAAGAAATAAAAGGCTAAGTGGCAAATGACATTCTAGCCGAGTGCCAGGCACCTAAGCAAAGTAAGTGGCAGCTGGCACTATGAGCCGAATGCCAAACACTTGCTAAGATATAAAAGCCTAAGTGGCAAATGGCATTCTAGCCGAGCGCTAGGCACTTAAGCAAAGTAAGTGGCAGCTGGCACTCTGAGTCGAACGCCAAACACTTGCTAAGAAATAAAAGGCCAAGTGGCAAATGGCATTCTAGCCAAGCGCCAGGCACCTAAGCAAAGTAAGTGGCAGCTGGCACTATAAGCCGAACGCCAAACACTTGCTAAGAAATAAAAGGCCAATTGGCAAGTGGCAAGTGGCATTTTAGCCGAGCGCCAGGCACCTAAGCAAAATAAGTGGCAGCTGGCACTATTAGCCGAACGCCAAAAACTTGCCAAAAGAAGTAAAAGAATGAAAGTGGCAAGTGGCGTTCTACCCGAGCGCCAACCACTCAGCAAAATAAGTGGCAGCTGGCACTATGAGCTGAACGCCAAAAAATTAGCTGAATGCCAACCATTGACATATAAGGAAGAACCAGATTAGATCGTTGAAACAAAGAGTTTGCAGAAAGAGTTTGATCAGAAGTCGGCCATCTTATTAATGATAAAGTTCAAAGAGTTACAAAAACGATGAGGTATACAGATGGCAAATATATAAAAGAAGGAAAGTCAATACATCAAAAAAGTTCTAACTAAGAAGCGTTTGCCTCGTCAACCTTTTGATGGTGCTGGACGGTCTCCTCATTATTGTTGGTATCACCATCCTCACGAGGAGGAGAGTCGAGGTGAATGACAGAATCGTTCTGTTGAGTCCTACCCTCAATAGCGTTGGAAGAATCATTCCGCTGAGGGTTATCTTTAGCAGTAGTAACAGATGGAGTCATGGTGGACAGAGGAAGAATGTCTAAAGTCAGAGCAGCAGAAGGAGTAGGAGTGATCCGGGAAGAGGCAATCTCTTGGCACTCATCAAATATGCCCTCAGCAGCGGTGGAGTCTGGATCGGCATAAATACCCGGAGGGTCAATCTCCAGTTCCTTGTCAACATCATCAGGGGTAGAACCAGTTTGACCCTCATCCGGAACACGATCGGCATAACCCTCTCAGAACCCCTGAGCATATCTGAGGGCCCCAACTCTAGAAAACCGAGCATGCAGAGCTAGCATACCACCATTTACCCTACTAATGGTGTCGAGTAAAGCATTGCGCTCGTCTAAAGCCCTTTTCTCAAAGGCCATCCGAGCGGATTGCTCATCATTCAGAAGGCGTAACAGTTCTTCCTTTTTAGCCTTAAGGGATTCCCACTCGGTATGCCAGACGCTCTTTTCGAGCTGCAATGCATTCCTCTCATCCTGAAGAGAGTCGGTCTCCTTCCTCAGTGAGTCCCTCTCCTTTTCAACCTTACCAAGCTGAACCATCAACCTGGTCTTCTGAGCAGCCAAAGTATCGTTCTCCTTGTTCGCTGCATTAAGGCTGTCAGAGAGTGCACGAACCTTGGCGTTCATAAGCTCAACCTGTTTCTACATAGCCATCATCCCGTACAGGGTCTGTAGAGATATACAGGACAACTGGTTAAGCTGAGTAGATGGTTAGAAGAAACTAAGTGTAAAGACTATATGAAGACTTATTGACTAAGAGGCAGAAGTTACCTCCATGGCAGATACGGGAAATCGGCTGAACACTTCCCTCTGAGACAGACCCTGGCTACCTCAATGTCCTTGGGAGTCCGCATGCTCCTGCAGTATGCTATAGCGGTCTGACCATCCTTGAACATGGTCTCGTTCAATTTTACAGACTATCCGTCTGTTCGAATGAAGTGAGGGTTCCATGGTGCCGTTCCTGAAGCGGAGGCATGTCCAGAAGGGGTAGGGGGCCTAGTTTGAGGAGGCCTTGCTAGAGATATCACATTCGGCCCAGAGGGCCTGACCCTCTGTGACGAAGGAACATCATCGACGCTAAGGGCACTATCAGGCTGGTGCCTTTTTCCTCTTGCCTTTTCCCGTGCGGAAGCAGTAGTAGAGCCAGGAGGATTGCTGATAGAGGGGGTCACGTTCGGACTGGCGGTCGCTGTGTTGGCGACCGGGTCAGTAGCCGTCATGGTCGGATCGATGAAAAGAGTGGTATCAGAAAGGGTAGCAGAGGAAGATGCTGAAGCTGGTGAAGAATTTGATGCAGGGGTGATAACAAGCCTGGGGGCAGTTTTCTTCCTGTCGAAGGAAAGGATCTGGAGTTGACTCATTGTCTTGCTGAAGGCTGAGAGAGCGAGGAGGTTGTCTGAAGTGAGGAGGTCCGAGCAGGAGGGAACGTTGGTCAGAACGTACTGCTTCAGGTAGTTATCCCCATCCCTGCACACACCGTAGCTCAAATCATCACAAGGAATGCCTAAGGAACGGCACAAAAAAGTACAAAAATGGGGAATGCAAATCTCGCAAGGACAGTCACTCTTATGGGTTTTGTATTTCTTGTAAGAAGAGACAGAGCACTCTCCAAAAGCGCTCGGGATAAGGAAATCCTCCGCAGCTGGAGGGAACCAGGCTCCCCTAACCCCAATTATATTTTTCCTCTAACCCTTCTCGGATTTGATTTTATCTGTGCAGATGGACCTCTTCTCAATGGGGAAAAAGTGGTAAAACGGTTCATTAGTTCTGATCTTGCTAACCTTGTAACAGAGGAGAAGATCTATGAGGTCCAGATCTAGACCTCTGTCACAAATCAGAAGTAGCATAACAGACAAAATCCTAAGGAAATTTGGGTTTACTTGCAAATGGGAAAGTTTTAGTTTGTTGAAAACATAGCAAAAGAAGGGATGCAAAGGGAACCTAAGGAGATTAAGATGAAGGAGTGAAAACAGAACCTCGCCGGGAAGAAGGCCAGCACCGGTTCTAATATTCACCTCTTGGGGGCAATTTCTAATTTGTAAATAGTCAGGGAGGTGAAGTTTCATGCGAAGAACATCTAGATCTACAGTCATGGTGAGAATGAATGAAGATTTTAAGGAAAAGAGAGAGGTCTTCCAAAAGAAAAATGCAAATGAAACTAACCTCAGAAAGTGAGAACAGCAAAGAGTACTGCAAGGTCGCTGGAAGGAGGATCTTTTGCAAGAAATCGCCGGAGAAGATTCGAACAACAGAAAGTGAGATGGAAACGGTAAAGAGAATCAATGGAACATCTATGAGGCTTATAAAGACAAGGTGGACCCGAGGGCCGAGGAGTCAGGAAAGCGAGGAGTTTTTTGAATCTCGAAACGCTGACCCCCAAATCTAACCGTCCATTCTCCTACGCGATCTTCTCGAGCCGTAAGGTCATGATTAGCAACCTCTAATAATTACCCCCTAATCAATAGGGAGTAATTATGGGGGCAGTTGAGGATGCAGTAAGTGGCATAGGCCGGTTATAGCTCGCTGGCATGGGATCGGGTCGAACAATTGAAGTATGGCTCATGCAAAAGCACCACGGAATGGGCCGAACTTGGAGGATCCACTGAGGAAGATCAAGCCCATTGGAAAATCAGGCCCAAAAGGAAGAAAACCCTTGAATATAGGCCCAATGTAATCAGTTAGTGAGAATATTTGTAATGGTCTATAAATAAACCATTACAGGTGGATGAGAAAGGGATTTGGATTCTATTGAAGTGTAAGAATTCTAGAGAGAGAAAGAAGAATGAATTTCTTGCATCTTCACTAAGCTTTCAGCTTTGGATTATTAAATTATTATTGTGAGTTTACGAATTCTCCCTGTATATTTTTCTCCCTCTTTGTTCTTGATATTTGTTAAAGTTTCACAACACACAATTGGCAAATATAATAGATAAAAAATACACACACAAGTAAAAGAAAATTTACATTACGTTGCCTAATTTGAACGACTAACTTTACTTCAAATTTGAACACCCAACACGCAATCAATACATGATAACGTGCTACTTCAAAATTTATCTTTCATCATTATTTTTTGTTTGTACACGGAAGTTTGAAATTAAAATAACTGTTTTCTCAAAGAATTTGATTTATAGTAATATTTTTGTAGATAATGTGATAGAAATTTATAGAAAATAGAATAGCCAATTTGTGTTAGATTTTATAAAAATTATTTTATTTTCTTTAATTATATTTTCTTTTATTAAAAAAACTCATAATAAAAACTCTTTTTATGTCAATTAATAAATATTATTTTTATATTAATAATTCTTGTCTAATTAGATTTCAATAGATAAATAAATAGTTAATTTGTGTTAGAATTTTATAGAAACTATTTTAAAATCTCTTTTTAATTTTTTATATTAACAATAGTTGCCTAATTAGATTTCCTTTTATTAAAAAACTCAAAATAAATTGATAAATAGGTAATTTGTGGTAGAGTTTTTCTAGTCTAATTAGATTTTCTTTTATTAAAAAACTTATAATAAATAAATAAATAGGTAATTTGTGTTAGAGTTTAATAAAAACTCTTTTAAAAACTGTTTTTATATCAATTAATGAATATTTTATATTAATAATTCTTGTCTAATTAGATTTCTTTTTATTGAAAAACTCATAATAAATAGGTAAATAGGTAATTTATGTTAGAGTTTTATGGAAACTATTTTAAAACCTCTTTTTAGATTAATTAATAAATAATTTTTTATATTAATAATATTTGTCTAATTAGATTTCCTTTTAGTAAAAACTCTTAATAAATATATAAATAGGTAATTTGTGTTAAAATTTTATAGAAACTCTTTAAATATTTTATCTTTGTCTAGTGTGATAGAGTTTTATTGAAAATAAAATATGTAATTTCTGATAGAGTTTTATAGATATTATTTTATTTTCTTTAAATATATTATTGTCTAATTAGATTTAATTTTATTAAGAAACTCATAACAAAAGTTAATTTGTGGTAGAGTTTTAGAAAAATTATTTTATTTTATATATCAATTAATAAATATTTTTTATATTAATAATTATTGTCTAATTAGATTTTCTATTATTAAAAAATTCATAATAATAAATAGATAAATAGGTTAATTTAAATTTTATTAGATAGATTTTAGAGTTTGATAAAGTTTTTTTTTTTGTATTTTATAAAAACTCTTTTCATATCAATTAATAAATATTTTTTTAGATAAATAGATACTTAAATAATGAAACTCTTTGCACATTTAATAATAATATTGATAAAAACTCTTTTTATATCAATTAATAAATATTTTTTTATATAAATAAATAAATATTGAAACACTTTAGATTTTCTTTTATTATTATGAATTTTTTTAATAATAAACTTTTTGGCAGAGCTTTTGTATTTTACTCTGAAAACTAGATTTTCTTTTACTAAAAAATTCATAATAATAAATAGATAAATAGGTTAATTTGAATTTTATTAGGTAGATTTTAGAGTTTTATAGAGTTTTTTTTTATTATTTATAAAAACTCTTTTCATATCATTTAATAAATATTTTTTTATATAAATAAATAAATATTGAAATACTGAAACTCTTTGCACATTTAATAAATATTTTTTATATAAATAAATAAATACTGAAACTTTAGATTTTCTTTTATTAAAAATTCATAATAATAAATAGATAAATAGGTTAATTTTAATTTTATTAGGTAGATTTTAGAGTTTTACAGAGTTTTTTTTTTTTTTTTTATAAAAACTTTTTTCATATTATTTAATAAATATTTTTTATATTAATAAATAAATACTGAAATACTGAAACTCCTTGCACGTTTAATAAAATTTGTTTATATAAATAAATAAATAAATATTGAAACTATTTGGCAGAGCTTCTATATTCTATATTTTATATATAAATAAATAAATACTGGAACTCTTTTGCGGAACTTCTATAATTCTGGGTCTATGCCCCTCTGAATTTCTCTCCTTATATCAATTAATAAATATTTTATAATAAATAAATAGGTAATTTGTGTTAAAGTATAAACTCTTTTAAAAACTCATTTTATATCAATTAATAAATATAAATTTTTAATAATTCTAGTCTAATTAGATTTCTTTTTATTAAAAAACTTATAATAAATAGATAAATAGGTAATTTGTGTTAGAGTTTTATAAAAACTCTTTGAAAACCTCTTTTTATTTTAATTAATAAATAATTTTTCTATATTCATAATATTTCTCTAATTAGATTTTATTTTATGAAAAACTCATAATAAAAGCTAATTTGTGGAAGAGTTTAAAAAAAAAAATAGGCAATTTGTGATATAGTTTTATAGAAATTGTTTTATTTTCTTTAAATATATCCGTGTCTAATTTAATTTAATTTTATTAAGAAAATCATAATAAAAGCTGATTTGTGGTAGAGTTTTAGAAAAATTAATTTATTTTATATATCAATTAATAAATATTTTTTATATAAATAATTATTGTCAAATTAGATTTTCTTTTATTAAAAAATTCATAATAATAAATAGATTAATAGATTAATTTGAATTTTATTAGGTAAATTTTAGAGTTAGATAATTTGTGATAGATTTTATAGAAAATTTTTATTTCCTTTAAATATATTATTGTTTAATTATATTTTTTATTAAAAAAACTCATAATAAATAGATAAATAGGTAATACGTGTTAGAGTTTTATAGAAAATATTTTTAAAACTCTTTTTGTATGAATTAATAAATATTTTTATATTTTAATAATTTTTGTCAAATTATATTAGCTTTTATTAAAAAAAAAAAAAAAAAAAAAAAAAAAAAAAAAACCTAATCATAAAAGGTAATTTGTGATAGAGTTTTAGGAAAATTATTTTATTTTTTATATCAATTAAAAAATATTTTTTTATATTAATAATTCTTACCTAATTAGATTTTCTTTTATTAAAAAACTTATAATAAATAAACAAATAAGTCATTTGTGTTAGAGTTTAATATAAACTATTTAAAAAATTCTTTTTGTATCAATTAATAAATATTTTTTATTTTAATAATTCTTCTATAATTAGATTTACTTTTATTAAAAAAAACTCATAATAAATTGATAAATAGGTAATTTTTGTTAGAGTTTTATAGAAGCTCTTTTCAACCTCTTTTTATTTCAATTAATAAATAATTTTTTACATTAATAATACTTGTCTAATTAGATTTCATTTTATTAAAAAACTCACAATAAATAGATAAATAGGTAATTTGTGTTGGAGTTTTATAGAAACTCATTAAATATATCTTTGTCTAATGTGATAGAATTTTATTGAAAATAAAATAGGTAATTTGTGATAAAGTTTTATAGAAATTATTTTATTTTCTTTAAATATATCCTTGTCTAATTAGATTTAATTTTATTAAGAAACTCATAATAAAAGCTAATTTGTAGTAGAGTTTTAGAAAAATTATTTTATTTTACATATCAATTAATAAATATTATATTAGAAAAATTAATTATTATATTTTTTTAATTTTAGTATAATTTGAATTTTAATTAAACTCTTTATTGATTGTGAGATATAATAATTAAACTCTTTATTGTGAATTAAACTCTTTTTATGAATAGGTTTTTATTAATGAGAGTAGTATAGTATAATTTGAATTGTGAATTAAACTCTTTTTATATTTTGTTAATTAGAATTTTATTAAGTAATTACTGTTATTATAATTTAGTAATTTATTATCGTGGAAGCATGTGGTAAGTTTCAAAGCTTTGAGGGTTCTCAAATTAGGAGAGGTTGTGTTGTATTTTGCTTTTCCTGCTTGGTTGGTTCTTGCATGTTGGTTGGTCTCTGCCGTTTGATATTTAATGTATTAATTTTGCTTTCTAAGATTTCATTTTTAATGTGGCTTACAGCAATAAACTTACGACTCATTTATATCAAGGATTTTATTAAATAAAAAATATGAAAATTGACAAATAATTTAATATATGGACCATTTGGTCAAGCACAATTGATTATAGATTGAATTTTCAACAGTAACTCTAAACCTATTCTAAAATGTTCATCAAATATGGTACTTAATTTAAATATATTTGTTCTCAAGTATGGAAAGAATTATTTGGTCAATTTGGGTTTGGTTTAGGCTTTGAATCCCTTCCTACTGCAATCGTGGGATATAATAATTAATGAGAGTAGTATAATATAATTTGTTAATTTGAATTTTATTAGGTAATTACTGTTATTATATTTTGTGTGAGTAGTATAGTATAATTTGAATTTATTATATTTTGTGTGAGTAATAGTATACTACAAAATTTAGTACTACATTTGATCCTAGCTAAAAGGCCGATAAGGTGTGATTATTATTTCTTTAACTCTATAGTTTTATAAGAGGCTTTTATGTAATCCTTTTTACTTAAAATCAATGTGTGACTTTGTAATTTGAATTAAACTCCTTTTATATTTTGTTAATTTGAATTAATTTTAATTTTATTAGGTAATTTTGAGTTTTATAGAATTTTTATTGTGGGATATAATAATTAATCAGAGCTCTTTATTGTGAATTAAACTCTTTTATATTAATTTTGAGTTTTATAGAATTTATATCAATTAATAAATAAATACTGAAACTCTTTGCACAAAGGCCGAGAAAGTAGTACTACATTTGATCTTAACCAAAAGACCAAAAAAGGTTAGCCAAAAGGCCAACCGAAAAAATTTTAGCACTATACTTAATCTTAGCCAAAAGGTCGAGAATGTGTGATTATTATTTCTTTAGCTCTATAGTTTTAAAAGAGGCTTTCATATAATCCTTTTTACTTAAAACCAATATGGGACTTTGTAATTTGAATTAAACTCTTTTTATATTTTGTTAATTTGAATTAATTTTAATTTTATTAGGTAATTTTGAGTTTTATAGAATTTATATCAATTAATAAATAAATACTTATTTTGTTAATTTGAATTAATTTCAATTTTATTAGGTAATTTTGAGTCTTATAGAATTTATATCAATTAATATATAAATATTGAAACTCTTTGCACGAAGGCCAAGAAAGTACTACTATACTTGATCTTAGTCAAAAGACCAAGAAATGTTAGCCAAAAGACTGACTCAAAAAAATTTAGTACTACACTTGATCTTAGTCAAAAGGTCGAGAAGGTGCGATTATTATTTTTTTAACTCTACAGTTTATAAGAGACTTTCATATAATCCTTTTTACTTAAAATCAATGTGGGACTTTATAATTTGAATTAAACTCTTTTTATATTTTGTTAATTTGAATTAATTTTTTATTAGGTAATTTTGAGTTTTATAAAATTTATATCAATAAATAAATACTGAAATTCTTTACACAAAGGCTGAGAAAGTAGTACTACACTTGATCTTAGCCAAAAGACGAAAAAAGGTTAGCCAAAAGGCTGACCCAAAAAAATTTAATACCACACTTGATCTTAGCCAAAAGGCCGAGAAGCGAAAATTATTATTTCTTTAGCTCTACAGTTTTATAAAAGACTTTCATGTAATCCTTTTTACTTAAAACCAATGTGGGACTTCGTAATTTGAATTAAACTTTTTTTATATTTTGTTAATTTGAATTAATTTTAATTTTATTAGGTAATTTTGAGTTTTATCGAATTTATATCAATTAATAAATAAATACTGAAATACTCAAACGTTTATAAGAGGCTTTCATGTAATCCTTTTTAGTTAAAACCAATGTGGGACTTTGTAATTTGAATTAAACTCCTTTTATATATTGTTAATTTGAATTAATTTGAATTTTATTAGGTAATTTTGAATTTTATAGAATTTATATCAATTAATAAATAAATACTGAAACTCATTGCACAAAGGCCGAGACAGTAGTACTACATTTGATCTTAGCCAAAAGATCAAGAAAGGTTAGCCAAAAGGCCAACCCAAAAAAAATTAGTACTACACTTTATCTTAGCCAAAAGGCCAAGAAGATGTGATTATTATTTCTTTAACTCTATAGTTTTTTAAGAGACTCTCATGTAATCCATTTTATTTAAAACCAATGTGAAAATTTTTATATTTTGTTAATTTGAATTAATTTTAATTTTATTAGTTAATTTTGAATTTTCTAGAATTTATATCAATTAATAAATAAATACTGAAACACAAAGGCAGAGAAAGTAGTACTACACTTAATCTAGACAAAAGACCAAGAAAGGTTAGCCACAAGGCAGACCGAAAAAAATTTAGTACTACACTTGATCTTAGCCAAAAGACCGAGAAGGTGTGATTATTATTTCTTTAGCTCTATAGTTTTATAAGAGGCTTTCATGTAATCAGTTTTACTTAAAACCAATGTGGGACTTTGTAATTTGAATTAAACTCTTTTTATATTTTGTTAATTTGAATTAATTTTAATTTTATTAGGTAATTTTGAGTTTTATAGATTTTATATCGATTAATAAATAAATACTGAAATACAAAAAAAATTAGTACTACACTTGATCTTAGCCAAAAGATCGAGAAGGTATGATTATTATTTTTTTAACTCTATAGTTTTATAAAAGGCTTTTATGTAATTCTTTTTACTTAAAACCAATGTGGGACTTTATAATTTGAATTAAACTATTTTTATATTTTGTTAATTTGAATTAATTTTAATTTTATTAGATAATTTTGAGTTTTATAGAATTTATATCGTGGGATATAATAATTAATGAGAGCTCTTTATTGTAAATTAAACTCTTTTATATTTCGTTAATTTGATTTTTAATAGGTAATTTTGAGTTTTATAGAATTTATATCAATTAATAAATACTGAAACTCTTTGCACAAAGGCCAATAAAGTAGTACTATACTGGATCTTAGCTAAAAAATTAAGAAAGGTTAGCCAAAAGGCCGACCCAAAAAAATTTAACACTACACTTGATCTTAGCTAAAAGGGCGAGAAGGTGTGATTATTATTTCTTTAACTCTATAGTTTTATAAAAGGTTTTCATATAATCTTTTTTACTTAAAACTAATGTGGCACTTTGTAATTTGAATTAACCTCTTTTTATATTTTGTTAATTTGAATTAATTTTAATTTTATTGGGTAATTTTGAGTTTTATAGAATTTATATCAATTAATAAATAAATACTGAAATACTGAAACTTTTATAAGAGGCTTTCATATAATCTTTTTTACTTAAAACCAATGTGGGACTTTGTAATTTGAATTAAACTCTTTCTATATTTTGTTAATTTGAATTAATTTTAATTTTATTAGGTAATTTTGAGTTTTATAAAACTTATATCAATTAATAAATAAAAACTTATTTTGATAATTTGATTTTATTAGGTAATTTTGAGTTGTATAGAATTTATATCAATTAATAAAATAATGAAACTCTTTGCACAAAGGCCGAGAAAGTAGTACTACACTTGATTTTAGCCAAAAGACCAAGAAAGGTTAGCCAAAAGGTCAAGCAAAAAAAATTTAGTACTACACTTGATCTTAGCCCAAATGGTCGAGAAGGTGTGATTATTATTTATTTAGTTCTATAGTTTTATAAGAGGCTTTCATGTAATCCATTTGATTTAAAACCAATGTGGGACTTTTTATATTTTATTAATTTGAATTAATTTAAATTTTATTAGATAATTTTGAGTTTTATAGAATTTATATCAATTAATAAATAAATACTGAAACACTCTACAAATTTAATAATAATAATAATATAGATATAGATTTTATATCGTGGGATATAATAATTAATGAGAACTCTTTACTGTGAATTAAAATCTTTTATATTTTGTTAATTTGAATTAATTCAAATTCTATTAGGTAATTTTGAGTTTTATAGAATTTATATCAATTATTAAATCAATACTTAAACTCTTTCCACAAAGGAGCCGAGAAAGTAGTACTACACTTGATCCTAGCCAAAAGACCAAGAAAGTTTAGCCAAAAGGCCGGCCCAAAAAAATTTAGTACTACACTTGATCTTAGTCAAAAGATCGAGAAGGTGTGATTATTATTTCTTTAACATTATAGTTTTATAAGAGGCTTTCATGTAATCATTTTTACTTTAAATCAATGTGGAACTTTGTAATTTGAATTAAACTCTTTTTAAATTTTGTTAATTTGAATTAATTTTAATTTTATTAGGTAATTTTGAGTTTTATAGATTTTATATCGATTAATAAATAAATACGCAAATACAAAAAAGTTTAGTACTACACTTGATCTTAGCCAAAAGGTCGAGAAGGTGTGATTATTATTTTTTTAGCTCTATAGTTTTATAAGAGGTTTTCATGTAATCCTTTTTACTTAAAACCAATGTGGGACTTTATAATTTGAATTAAACTCTTTTTATATTTTGTTAATTTAAATTAATTTTAATTTTATTAGGTAATTTTGAGTTTTATAAAATTTATATAGTGGGATATAATAGTTAATGAGAGCTCTTTATTGTGAATTAAACTCTTTTATATTTTCTTAATTTGAATTTTATTAGGTAATTTTGAGTTTTATAGAATTTATATCAATCAATAAATATTGAAACTTTTTGCAAAAAGGCCGATAAAGTAGTACTACACTTGATTTTTGCCAAAAAACCAAGAAAGGTTAGCCAAAAGGCCGACCCAAAAAAATTTAACACTACACTTGATCTTAGCCAAAAGGCCGAGAAAGTATGATTATTATTTCTTTAGCTCTATAGTTTTATAAAAGGTTTTCATGTAATCCTTTTTACTTAAAACCAATGTAGGACTTTGTAATTTGAATTAAACTCTTTTTATATTTTGTTAATTCGAATTAATTTAATTTTTTTAGGTAATTTTGAGTTTTATAGAATTTATATCAATTTATAAATAAATACTGAAACTTTTATAGGAGGCTTTCATGTAATCGTTTTTACTTAAACTAATATGGGACTTTGTAATTTGAATTAAACTCTTTTTATATTTTGTTAATTTGAATTAATTTTAGTTTTATTAGGTAATTTTGAGTTTTATAGAATTTATATCAATTAATAAATAAATACTTATTTTGTTAATTTGAATTAATTTGAATTTGATTAGATAATTTTGAGTTTTATAGAATTTATATCAATTAAAAAATAAATACTGAAACTTTTTACACAAAGGCCGAGAAAGTAGTACTATACTTGATCTTAGCCAAACGACCAAGAAAGGTTTACCAAAAGGCCAACCCAAAAAAATTTACTACTACACTGATCTTAGTCAAAAGGCTAAGAAGGTGTGATTATTATTTCTTTACCTTTATAGTTTTATAAGAGGCTTTCATGTAATTTATTTTATTTAAAATCAATGTGGGACTTTTTATATGTTGTTAATTTGAATTAATTTTAATTTTATTAGGTAATTTTGAGTTTTATAGAATTTATATCAATTAATAAATAAATACTGAAATACTAAAACACTTTGCACATTTAATAATAATAAAAATATAGATATAGATTTTATATCGTGGGATGTAATAATTAATGAGAGCTCTTTATTGTGAATTAAACTCTCTTATATTTTGTTAATTTGAATTAATTCGAATTTTATTATGTAATTTTGAGTTTTATAGAATTTATATCAATTAATAAATAAATATTGAAACTCTTTCAACAAAGGCAGCCGAGAAAGTAATACTACACTTGATCCTAGCCAAAAGACTCCGAAAGTTTAGCCAAAAGGTCGACCCAAAAAAATTTAGTACTACATTTGATCTTAGCCAAAAGACCGAGAAGGTGTGATTATTATTTCTTTAGCTCTATAGTTTTATAAGAGGCTTTCATGCAATCATTTTTACTTAAAATCAATGTGGGATTTTGTAATTTGAATTAAACTCTTTTTATATTTTGTTAATTTGAATTAATTTTAATTTTATTTGGTAATTTTGAGTTTTATTGAATTTATATCGATTAATAAATAAATACTGAAATATTGAAATACTAAAACACTGAAACACTTTGCACATTTAATAATAGTATAGATATAGATATATACTAGTAAAATGCACGTGCGATACACGTGTTGAATGATTTGTAACTTATCGATATATTCATTGTATGATATTGTTGGATATTAAATGAATTTTTATCAACAATGTTTAGAGTGTATTAATTGTCATTTCAATGAATTCCTAAACTATAAATCTTTGAAAATAAAAGTATTCATATGAATAATGTTTAGAGAATAATAATTGCCACCTCAAAAGAAACAAATAAGGTTTTCCATTAATGAATGAATGAAAACTATAAACATTTAAAAAAATATATGAAAATTAAAATTCTATAATTTACAAAACAATCATAAATAAATACTATATAAAAATTTCATATATTATAAAATCATAAAGGGTACCAACAATGTTTAGATTGTAATAATTGTCACCTCAAAAGAAATAAAATATATTAGAAAATCCAAACTATAACTATTTGAAAATAAAAGTATTCCTAAATTATTTATTTATTAATCTTTATCTTTTTTGCATATCTCATTTCTTCATGAAATGAATCATTGTCAAGTGTCAATTCTTTTAATTCTTACACCGCAAAATAAGTTTTCACGACTTGTTGTTGAGTATTGTCTCTCTTCACTAGAAAAAGAAAAGATTTCCCTTTGCAGCTTGTCACTTTGTTGCTAAATTCATCTATTTCCTCCAAAAAGAAGAAATATAATTTAGTGCTATTGAGAAATCCAAGTA
Organism: Cornus florida; assembly: GCF_030987335.1. Lineage (NCBI taxonomy): Eukaryota > Viridiplantae > Streptophyta > Magnoliopsida > Cornales > Cornaceae > Cornus > Cornus florida. The sequence continues at coordinate 36,909,628 of NW_026775580.1, forward strand.
AGTATTTTTTTTTAATTTAATTAAAATTTTATAAATAAGGGTGGGAAATTATCTCAATTTGTAATTGTAGTAAATCATATAGTGAACAATTTATTAATGTTTGGCAATCATTGAACACTGTTAGGGTTGCAAGTGTTGCAATATGTTCCATACTTCGCACTTTAATAAATACAATAATAAGGTTTTAGGATATAATAATACTTTTGAATGCATTTTGGGTCTGTTGTGTTGCATCGAGGACAATATACTCTATCTTTTTCAATTTTTATTTTCTTGTTGCATTTCTCACACGCGTCGAACCACGGTTCGCGGTCATTAACGACATTTTCAATTATTGCTTCGAAACAGTAATTTGTTTTCTGTAGATTGTGCAACAAAATATAACTTCTCAATGTATAAATTGAATATAAAAATGTGATATACAATTAAGAAAGATTAAGAAATATGCTGAAATTTAATACCTTAAAGGACATTGTAGATTTTCTTATTATGTCTTGAAGTTTGACTTTTTCAGCACCATTGAATTTTTGATCTTTTGTACTAGAAATCAAATTTCTTATATCTTTGTTATTTATGTTATCTTTGGACCTGTCCACATATAAATTATCTTGTAAAATTATTAAATAAATAAAACAAAAAAACATGTTCTCTTTCTACAAATAGTGTATATTTTGCACCAAGAGGTCTGCAATATAAAAATATAAAAACAAACATCTAGCATATATGTTTAGTTATATATGAACATGCTTAAAGAAAAAGATTACATATAGCTTTATGAATATATATATAATGTAAAAGAAGTTGGAATAAATAACGAACCAATGTCTTAATGCTTTGACACTTTCAATATCCATATTGATTTGCAATGTAGATCCTTTTTGCATTTGAAGAGACAGACCTAGAATATAACATTATTATTTGTAAAAGTTTGTTATTATAGATTTACTTAATAATATATAATGTAAATAATATCATTTTTTATGATAATTTACCTTTGTAGGTGTTGATTGCCACATGTGTAACTGTGATAATAGGTTTTTCTTGTATTAGTTCCATGATAAAGTTTCCTTCATTCTCAGCAAGATCCTCCTATAACGTCAAAGTAGTTTTCTTTGAACTGTAATAAAGATTAATTACTTTAGTCATTATATTATATTGGCATAATTATGATCGTATATGTAATATAGTAATGACGTACCTCATATCCATTATATTGACTTCCCGCTTTTTGGTTGTGCCTTTGTTGTTCTTCTTACATATGTTCAATGTAGGAGATATCTCAATAACAATTCCCAAAGCATCTAGCTAGATTAAAAATAAAAAATTTTAATTTTAATTTTATATATGTATAAGAGAGAACATATATATGGAGAGTTGAGAATTAAACGAAAACTAACCCATATTTTCTTTTGCATCAGTGTACTTGTTCAACTCCTTGAAGTCCATAAAATTAAAGTTTATTGTTTCTAAGCTTACTACTTCAAGCTCTTCAACTTCAATTGAGGTGTTATTAAAAACTTCAATTCATACTCCTTGTGCACACTCCTATTTATAGGATTGATGTCTTTTACAATTACATTAGAAATTCTGTATGTCTTATGAAGCAATAGTGAATCACTGAATTTGGTGACGAGCTTGTTAAATAAGAAATCTTGAATTTGTGTTCCCTGAAAGAGTAAAAAAGATGTGTACATGGATTAATAAGATCATTAAATAACAATGTTGCCATACAAATATAGATGCATTTAATGAAACTAACAGAAATAGGTAATGGTATACTTACAACATCATCCATCAGAACTACTTTCAACATTGTTCCTGATGTGTACTCCTCGATTGCTCTTCGAAGTACAACTATTTTTATTGTCGATTCTGTTTTTAAACTAACAAGTGAATTTATTAAGTCAAAGCTTTGGTGACCTTTCTTCATTTTCATGATTTTTTCTACATGATTAAAGAAAAAAGAATTAAGGTTAAAGAAAATAAAAATTAAAAATAAAATTGTGAAATAAGAATGATCGAGTATCAAAATAGAAATGAAAAAATATATATATACATCAATAGTAAGTTAAATCGAAGTTAATATTTTTTTTACGTTTTTAAAAGAATAAAATTGTGAGTGAAAGATTTAAATATTGTAATAATTGGTAGTGAATGTGGGGTATCTTTACCTTTCGAACAATGTAAAATAATTTTGGAATGGGAAGGTATGGATATTAATGTGGGTGTATCCTTACCTTTCAGACTGGAGAACCTCCTTATAGACAACATTTTTAGTGTATGTATCACCTCTAATGTTTGTTTGATCCTTCTTAACAAGTACTTTAGTAATTGACATTGAAGTTCCTCTAGATAGTGCAACATATAATTGTCCATGGGAGAACACGTGCTCAGATAGATAAACTCTAACATAAGGAATTGTTTGGCCCTATGCTTTATTTATTGTCATTGCAAAACTCAACCAGATTGGAAACTGTTTTCGTGCAAAATGGAAAGGCATAGCTTCATTCTCTGCCGGGCATAGGGGTATTCTTAGAATCAGTACTTATTTTCCAGCATGTTGTCCATGGCTGATTTCTACATTGATCAGATTGGCCTTTGTTCCACGACAGATAAGCCTGGTACCATTACATAATCCATTTGTCGGATCCAAATTTCTCAGTAACATTATAGGATAATTGACTTTTAACGTTAACTTATGTGGCGGGAGGCCATTTGGAGCCAATGAATTAAGGAAATCTTTTTGGTAATAGGTCCCCATATTATCAGTAGTTTTGTCAAAGCTATAATACGTAGTGAGTTCGCCTGGGAATTGTTCAATGAGATTCTCATTCAATTTGTCAATGAAATCATTTTTGGTGGCCAAAATTGCTCGATTTGTAATATATTCCGCTGAGTGTGCATTTTCGAAGAGGTAGGGGAAAACAACATTTATCAATTCTTTGGTCAAGCACAACTGATTATAGATTGAATTTTCAACAGTAACTCTAAAGCTATTCCGAAATGTTCAGAACAAATATGGTACTTAATTTAAATATGTTTGTTCTCAAGTGTGGAAAGAATTATTTGGTCCATTTGGGTTTGGTTTAAGCTTTGAATCCCTTCCTGCTGCAATCGTGGGATATAATAATTAATGATATATAGTATAATATAATTTGTTAATTTGAATTTTATTAGGGAATTACTGTTATTATATTTTGTGTGAGTAGTATAGTATAATTTGAATTTATTTATCAATTAATAAATAAATACTGAAACTGTTTGTACAAAGGTCAAGAAACTCTTTTTATATTTTGTTAATTTGAATTAATTTTAATTTTATTAGGTAATTTTGTGTTTTATAGAATTTATATCGTGGGATATAATAATTAATGAGAGCTCTTTATTGTGAATTAAACTCTTTTTATATCTTGTTAATTTGAATTAATTTGAATTTTATTAGGTAATTTTGAGTTTTATAAAGTAGTACTATATTTGATCATAGCCAAAAAACCAAGAAAGGTTAGCTAAAAGGCCGACCCAAAAAAATTTAGTGCTACACTTAATCTTAGCCAAAAGGTCGAGAAGGTGTGATTATTATTTCTTTAGCTCTATAGTTTTATAAGAGGCTTTTATGTAATCTTTTTTTACTTAAAACCAATGTGGGACTTTGTAATTTGAATTAAACGCTTTTTATATTTTGTTAATTTAAATTAATTTTAATTTTATTAGGTAATTTTGAGTTTTATAGAATTTATATCAATTAATAAATAAATACTGAAACACTTTGCACATTTAATAATAGTATAGATATAGATCGATATAGATTATAATAATTAATGAGTGCTCTTTATTGTTAATTAAACTCTTTTTATATTTTGTTAAATTGAATTAATTTGAATTTTATTAGGTAATTTTGAGTTTTATAGAATTTATATCAATTAATAAATAAATAAATACTGAAACTCTTTGCTACTTGATCTTAGCCAAAAGACCAAGAAAGGTTAGCCAAAAGGCCGACTCAAAAAAATTTAGTACTACACTTGATCTTAGTCAAAAGGTCGAGAAGGTGTGATTATTATTTCTTTAGCTCTATAGTTTTATAAGAGATTTTCATGTAATTCTTTTTACTTAAAACCAATGTGGGATTTTGTAATTTGAATTAAACTCTTTTTAAAATTTGTTAATTTGAATTAATTTAATTTTATTAGGTAATTTTGAGTTTTATAGAATTTATATCAATTAATAAATAAATACTGAAATACTAAAACACAAAGGCAAAGAAAGTAGTACTACACTTGATCTTAGACAAAAGACCAAGAAAGGTTAGCCAAAAGGCAGACCCAAAAAAATTGAGTACTACACTTGGTCTTAGCCAAAAGGCTAACCCAAAAAAATTTAGTATTACACTTGATCTTAGCCAAAAGGCCTAAAGAGTGTGATTATTATTTCTTTAACTCTATAGTTTTATAAGAGGCTTTCATGTAATCCTTTTTACTTAAAATCACTGTGGGACTTTGTAATTTGAATTAAATTCTTTTTATATTTTGTTAATTTATATTAATTTTAATTTTATTAAATAATTTTAAGTTTTATAGAATTTATATTAATTAATAAATAAATACTGAAAAGCTTTCCTTTAATTATCTTAATGATCATCTGTGTGCGCGCTAACACCTGGGGACGTGTATAACTAAATATAATAAACTTTTAATACCTGTTACATTTCGTTATTTTAACTGAGCCGAGTTATGTAAGAGAAGTCTATTATCTTAATCATCAGTTTATATGTTTACCTATTCATACACATTTGTTGTGTCAGTGTCTAGTGATTGTGCCTTATGAATTAATTTGATCTATTCACGGGTTGGAGTTGTAATTATTGATAGCATTGCTTTCCACTTCTGTCAAGATTTTAGAACTCAGTTACTCGGTGGAATGGCCTTAAAGTTAATGAAACTTGCAAAAAGGTTTATAGTTTTATACTCATCTCATGTAATTTTTTTTACTTAAAACCAATGTGGCTTTGTAATTTGAATTAAACTCTTTTTATATTTTGTTAATTTAAATTAATTTTAATTTTATTAGATAAATTTGAGTTTTATAGAATTTATATCAATTAATAAATAAATATTGAAATACCAATTCCAAAAGATCAAAAAAGGTTAGCCAAAAGGCCGACTCAAAAAAATTTAATATTACACTTAATCTTAGCCAAAAGGCCGGTGTGATTATTATTTATTTAGCTTTATAGTTTTATAAGAGGGTTTCATATAATCCTTTTTATTTAAAACCAATGTGAGACTTTGTAATTTGAATTAAACTCTATTTGTATTTTGTTAATTTGAATTAATTTTAATTTTATTAGATAATTTTGAGTTTTATAGAATTTTGTTAATTTTAATTAATTTTAATTTTATTAGGTAATTTTGAGTTTTGTAGAATTTCTATCAATTAATAAATAAATAATGAAATAATGAAATATTTATTAGGTAATTTTGAGTTTTGTAGAATTTATATCAATTAATAAATAAATAATGAAATACTGAAATATTTATTAGGTAATTTTGAGTTTTTTTAGTATTTATATCAATTAATAAATAAATACTAAAACTCTTTGCACAAAGGCCGAGAAAGTAGTAGTACACTTGATCTTAGAAAGGTTAACCAAAAGGCCGACCCAAAAAAATTTAGTACTACACTTGATCTTAGCCAAAATGCCAAGAAGGTGTGATTATTATTTCTTTAGCTCTATAGTTTTATAAGAGGCTTTTACGTAATTTTTTTTTATTTAAAATCAATGTGGAACTTTGTAATTTGAATTAAACTCTTTTTATATTTTGTTAATTTGAAGTAATTTTAATTTTATTAGGTAATTTTGAATTTTATAGAATTTATATTAATTAATAAATAAATACTCAAATACTGAAACACTTTGCACATTTAATAATAGTATAAATATAGATATACATAGTTACTTTTATGATTTAGTCATCACAACTATTCCATCAACATTATGGAATTACGAATGGGAGTATTAGTCATTCAAAGAGTTTCTCCTTCATCAGATAAAGTTCAAAAGTCTCAAAATCCTTCACTTATTTTATTGTTTGATAAATCTACAACTTAATGAATATTTTAATTCAAAGAACAAAGAAAAATTACATTGACAACGCGTACTTACCTTAAAAAAAAAAAAAAAAAAACATCATTGACTATATGTATCCCAACTCGACATTATTCAAAAAGAATGAATATGAAGGAATGACTTTGATTTGCACAACCTCAAAATTCAAACCAATGAATTTGTTACATTGAGAAACCCTAACTTGAATTAAATCCGTTTATAACTTGGGGTGTGGCCATGAGGTGATCTAGCATTGCGAAGATGCTTCTCTTCAGAGAGTAATTTCGCAAACCTGTGAGACCAGAATTTTGTTAGAATTATTAAAATGAAAAATAAAGCAAACTATATAGTAAAATCAATAAGAATAAGATCATATATACCTTTTTAGAGCCTCTTCGTTAGTCTCTTGATCAGATGGCATAACAGTTGCAGTCTCCAAATTTACCCTTGAAACAGGTTTCTTAAGCAACCCTTCTCCAACCTTCACAAGATCTTCTAAATTAGTCTTGGTGGCTATATCGACTGAAGATACTATCCCGTTTAGTGAGTTATCCTGCAATTTGATTTGGTTCAATAGAGTTAAAAGAAGATACAATTTATAATTTTTTTTTTTCTTAAATTATTGCATGTAAGCACAGACACATACTTGAATACGAAGGTAATTCTTCTCCGAGTGCGAGGCTTGAAAAACCACAGAAAGATGGTAATCGACCACATCAGCACTTGCGTGGGTAAACACATCAACTAATGGGGTGGAACCACCACTGGTTAACCACCCCAATACACCCCATTTAGCTGCTACATCTGCATCATATTTTTCCTCAGCTTTTGGTGAGCCAGTTCCGAGGGAAATAACCAATAAACGACCATAGTCCATTTTCTTAATAGCGAGAAAGTCGGGATTTCCCCGCATGATCTGCTTTGTTACTTCACCAATTGCTATCAGAGTCTGAAACAATATTTGAAGTATAATAACTTTCAAGTTAAAAACAAACCAGAAAAGGCAAAATAAGAAAAATAAATAAATCAAGAGTATACAAGATTAAATTATAAATACCGGATTATTTGCAGCAACACCACCATCAATTAAGTTAAATTCTCTAACTCTTCCGTCGGCAGCTTTGGTTTCGAAGTAATGTACTGGAAGGTAAGTTGGCGCTGCTGAGGTTGCAATGCATATATCTGAGAGTGAGGCATCCAAGCTTGGTTTGTTTTGCACCTAATTAAACCATGAAAGAACAAAATTGGCGAACACTGCTATAGTGCTATGTGCTAACTCCAACCATTAAACGATGTAGTGGATGGAAATTATAAGTTGTAAAATACAAAAGGGTCTAACCTCGTAGGTGGAAAAGATGGTTGGCTCGAGTTTCTTGATGTCAAATGTCGGTATTGCAATATTAGTCAATGTCTGGTGTAGTTTTATGTTTCCTAATTTTTCCTTAACGATGTTGTGGAGGTACTTCCCATCATATTTTGGTCCCGACAGGGCTTTAATTATCTTTGCAACATGAGGGAATGAGGACCTGTTGTACAAAAAGTTGAACCATACTAGTTAACAACCATAAACAATATATCAGTCATAATTAGTTAGATAATTACCAGAGTTGAGGGAAGATTTTAGGGCAGCTTTCGAGGTAGAAGTCTTTGATATCCTTGGCTGCAAACAAGGGACGGTTATTTTCATTTGGTGCAGTAAGCATGGCAGTCACAAGCCCACCTGTAACGACCCACTCCACCACATGGTATGATATTATCCGCTTTGGGCCTGAGCCCGCACGATTTTGCTCTTGGGTTTCACTTCAAAAGGCTTCATACCAATTGGAGATGACACACTTACATATAAGCACTTCACCTTTCCTCTACCCAGGCGATGTGGGACTGTGCACCCGTAACTTACCAGTGTGGTAGCCTGACAGTGTCTTTCGCACTCGCCCATAGCACACCTGCCCACAAGGTCATCACAATCCACCCCCCCCTTGGAGGCCCGACGTCCCCGTCGGCACACTTCCGGCTGGGTCAGGCTCTGATACCATTTGTAACGACCCACTCCACCACATGGTATGATATTGTCCGCTTTGGGCCTGAGCCCGCACGGTTTTGCTCTTGGGCTTCACCCCAAAAGGCCTCATACCAATTGGAGGTGACACACTTACATATAAGAACTTCACCTTTCCTCTACTCAGGCGATGTGGGATTGTGCACCCGTAACTCGCCAGTGTGGTAGCCTGACAGTGTCTCTTGCACCCGCTCACGGCACACCCGCTCACAAGGAGAGACACTGTCAGGCTACCACACTGGCGAGCTACGGGTGCACAGTCCCACATCGCCTGGGTAGAGGAAAGGTGAAGTGCTTATATGTAAGTGTGTCACCTCCAATTGGTATGAGGCCTTTTGGGGTGAAGCCCAAGAGCAAAATCGTGCGGGCTCAGGCCCAAAGCGGACAATATCATACCATGTGGTGGAGTGGGTCGTTACAAATGGTATCAAATCCTAGGTTAAGAAATACCTAGCTAAGAGAAGTGATAGTAAGAATAGGAGCATATACTTTTACGAATTATTGCTCTCTTACTATGCTCCAGTTAAAGTATAAATTACATGTGAGACTTATCATTGACATTCTTTACTGAAAATAGGATGTCAGGAGCTGGAAGAGGCAGAAGACGACCTGCTAGAGGTAGAGGTCAGGGAGGTGCTGGTCGTGGTGGTGTTGACCATGACAATGTTCAGTTGGAGGATGCACCTCATGTGCCAAATCCTATGATTGGATTTATTAGAGATATCCGCAAATTGGGGGCTGTTGAATTTGCTAGAGCTACCGATCCACTTGATGCTGAGAAGTGGATTGAAGATATGGAAAAGTATTTTGAGATGATGGACTGCGCTGAGGTGCAGAAAAGGAAGATTGGTGCATTTCTTTTATCTGGTGAGGCGCGCCAGTGGTGGCAGTCAGAGACCAGGATGGTTGTGGACATTACAACTATAACCTGGGATGATTTTAAAACTCAGTTCAACGACAAATACTTTCCACAATTAGTGAAGGAGAAGAAGGCAACTGAGTTTATGCAGCTGGAACAGAATAATGATATGTCAGTCAGTGAGTACAAGAAGAAGTTTACAGAGCTATCCCGATTCGCTCCTCACATTGTTGCGAATGAGTTACACAAGGTCAGCAAGTTTGAGCAGGGGTTGATCTCTCATGTGAAGAAGTTTGTGGTCGGTCATCGTTTTGACACTTATGCCAAAATGGTGGAATGTGCCATGGCAGTAGAGGAGAACAATAACATTGCCTTTCAGAAACAGAAGGAGCGTAGGGCAGAGCAGAAAAGTAAGGGGGCTAACAGCTCTCAACAGAATCAGAGCAGCTCTCAACAAAATCAGAGGGGTCAACAGCAGCAGACTCAGAGAAACTGGCAGGGTCAGTCTTGGCAGAGAGGTAGACAAGATTGGCGAGCAGGGAAACGGCAGAGAGTTAGTGAAGGTGAGCAATCCACATCTTTAGTACCAGCCACACCTCACGATGCACAGCCATATCAGTTCAGCGGGCATTGCTACAATTGTCGTGAGCAACGACATTTGGCTCGTAATTGTCCTAAGCCTCAAAAGAATAATCAGCAGAAAGGTCAGGCACCACAGCAACAGGGAGGTGCAAGGGTTTATGCAGTTGTTCCAGATGGGAGACAGGATCGTGCACCACCAGCAGTGGAAGGTACACTTACTATTTATGGCAGTATAGCTAGAGTACTATTTGATTCAGGTTCTTCATATTCTTTTATTGCACTATCATTTGTGGATACACTGGGATTAGAACCTGGACATATAAGTAATGCCTTATCTATTACAACTCCACTCGGGAGCGCGACGACACTTGATAGAATATGTCGTGCTTGCCCTGTTACAATTGGGGAGTTGGAGTATCCTATTGATTTAATAGTACTACGTATAAGAGAATTTGATGCTATACTGGGTATGGATTGGTTGGCTAGATATCATGCTCAGTTGGACTGTCATGAGAAGATTATTGTATTCTCAGTTCCGGGACAGTTACCTTCTCAATATAAGTGTGGGGAGTTTGAGGGCACCATGACTATGGGATTTCTGGCCCACATCGAGGTGGTTGAGCAATGCGTGACTATAGAGCAGCTGCCTACAGTGTCAGAGTATGCAGATGTGTTTCGGGATATTCCGGGTTTGCCTCCTAGGAGGGCAGTTGATTTCAGCATCGACCTCACTCCTGGTATTTCACCTATCTCTAGGGCACCCTACAGAATGGTGCCAGTTGAATTGAGTGAGTTGAAGAAGCAGACTCAAGAGTTGCAAGATCAGGGGTTTATTCGACCTAGCACATCACCTTGGGGAGCACCTGTTTTATTTGTTAAGAAGAAAGATGGGTCACTCCGCTTATGTGTTGACTACCGTGCGCTGAATAAGGTCACTATTAAGAATAAGTACCCATTGCCACGTATTAATGATTTGTTTGATCAACTTAGAGGGGCGCAGTTGTTTTCTAAGATTGACTTGAGGACTGGATACCATCAACTGAGGATTAAGGAGGAGGATATTCCTAAGACTGCCTTTAGGACTCGTTATGGCCTCTATGAGTTTTTAGTCATGCCTTTTGGGTTGACTAACGCTCCGGCAGCTTTTATGGATTTGATGAACCGAGTGTTTTGACCATACTTGGATCAGTTTGTTGTAGTATTTGTTGATGACATCCTGATATATTCCAAGACTAAGGAGGAGCATGAGAGACACTTGAGCATTATACTTCAGACTTTGCGTGAGCATCAACTCTATGCTAAGTTTGAGAAGTGTGACTTTTGGCAGGAGCAGATTCAGTTTTTGGGGCATGTGATCTCTAAGGATGGAGTTTCAGTAGATTCTGCCAAGGTGGAAGCTGTGATGAGTTGGAAACGGCCTACTACTATCACTGAGATTCGTAGCTTCTTAGGACTGGCAGGATACTACAGGCGCTTTATTGTGGGTTTCTCCAAGATTGCTGCACCTTTGACCCGGTTGACCCGGAAGGATGTGAAGTTTGTTTGGGACCACCGCTGTGAGCAGGCGTTTGAGGAGCTGAAGACGAGATTGACATCAGCACCAGTTCTTACCATTTCTGCTAGTGGTGAGAGATTTGTGATCTACACAGATGCATCACATCAGGGTCTTGGCTGTGTATTGATGCAAGATGATAAGGTGGTAGCGTATGCCTCTAGGCAGCTTAAGCCACATGAGCAAAATTACCCTACACATGACCTGGAATTGGCAGCAGTGGTTCTTGCATTGAAGGTGTGGAGGCATTACTTGTATGGCGAGGAATTTGAGTTATTCTCTGATCACAAGAGCCTCAAATACCTCTACACTCAGAAGGAGTTGAATATGAGGCAACGGAGGTGGATGGAGAAGATGAAGGATTTTGATATGACTCTTCAGTATCATCCTGGAAAGGCGAATGTGGTAGCAGATGCCTTGAGTCGGAAACCGAGAGGATTAGTTGCCTTTATGATGATTTAGGAGTGGATGATGTTAGAGGCATTGGCAGAGTTTTCTATCATGCCGAGTTCTCAGAGTACAGGGGCTATTCTTTGTAGTTTGACTGTACAACCTACTTTGATCAGCCGGATCATTCATTTTCAGACTCAGGATGACAGGTTATAGACCAAAGCAGTTGAGTCTGTTAATGATGAAGGCAATGTTGACTGGGCGTATGGAGCTGATGGTGGTATGAGATTTCGAGGTAGGCTATGTGTTCCAGACTTAGTAGACCTCAAGAGAGAGATTTTAGAGGAGGCACATCACTCTAGGTACACAGTGCACCCAGGTGGCATTAAGATGTATCATGATCTTAAGAGGCAGTTCTGGTGGGAAGGCATGAAACGTGATATGGCAGAGTTTGTATCTAGATGTCTTACTTGTCAGCGAGTGAAAGCTGAGCACCAGAGACCAGCAGGACTATTACAGCTTTTGCCTATGCCTGAGTGGAAATGGGAACATGTGACGATGGATTTTGTTGTGGGGTTACCGAGGTCGATACATAACCATGATACAGTGTGGGTGATAGTGGACCGATTGACTAAATCAGCTCATTTTCTACCCATTCGAGCTATTGATACTGTAAAGGAATTGTGTAAGATCTATATTAGAGATATAGTTAAGCTTCATGGAGTGCCAGTGTCTATTGTCTCAGATCATGATCCTCGTTTTTCATCTCGATTTTGGAGTAGTTTCCAAGCAGCTTTTGGTACTCCTTTGAGTTTGAGTACTGCTTTTCATCCTCAGACCAATGGCCAGTCCGAGAGGGTCATTCAGGTGTTGGAGGATATGCTTCGTGCTTGTGTGCTAGATTTTCGGGGCAGTTGGGAGGATCACATTCCATTGGTTGAGTTCGCTTATAATAATAGCTATCAGGCTAGTATCGGCATGGCACTATATGAGGCACTTTATGGTAGACCTTGTCGTTCACCTGTATGTTGGGCTGAGGTTGGTGATGGTAGTTTTTTGGGGCCAGAGTTGGTGCAAGAGACTACGGAGAAGGTTGCCATCATTCGAGATCGACTTCGCACAGCTCAGAGTCGACAAAAGAGTTATGCAGACCGACGCAATCGTGCTTTGGAGTTTAGTATGGGTGACTTGGTGTTCTTGAAAGTATCACCAATGAAGGGGGTTACGAGATTTGGTAGGAAGAAAGGGAAGTTAGCTCCTCGATTCATTGGACCTTTTGAGATCACAGAGAGTATTGGGAAAGTGGCATATAGATTGGCCTTACCACCCAGACTATCTGCTGTTCATGATGTTTTCCATGTCTCTATGTTGAGGAGGTGCTTGAGGGATGAAACTCAGGCAGTTGACTGCACAGAGGTTCAGTTGCGTCCTAATGCAACCTATGTTGAGACTCCTGTTCGCATCGTTGACAGTATAGTGAAACAGTTGAGGCGGACAGAGATACCTCTAGTGAAGGTGCAGTGGAATCATCAGGACGAGAGAGAGGCTACTTGGGAGCTAGAGTCAGAAATGAAGGAAAAGTACCCACAACTCTTCGAATAAGGTATGCAAATTTCGAGGACGAAATTTCTTTTTAGGTGGGTAGAATGTAAAACCCTAAAATTTCATACATTATTTTTATTATTTAGTATTTAGTATTTTAATGTGATAGTAGAGATAATAGAGTTTTTCTTTTAAAATTTAAAACTTTAAATAAGAGTCCTAGGTTATCTCAAATGCAGTTATATTTATCCTTTATATTTTCACGTTGTATTAGTTCTACGAGGATTTATTTTAAAAAAATAATAATAATATTAGCGCGATACAGCATGATAGGACGGAGACCTAGAGAGAGTGATCTGACGTCGTGTCTTTCTGCAGTAGCCGAGGGAAGGAACGATAATCTGGAATTCGCGTAGGAAGGAAGAATTAATTATTATCCCAGGCAAGTTAATCTTGCATTGTAGTTCTATATATATTCGTAACTTCTTAAAAGATGTATATTTTAGCATATTTTAATATGTTGTTGCAAGTTACTGATTAAGAATACAATATATATTGGTTGCATGAGTAGTTGTATTTAATCAAGTAATCTTAAGAGTCTTTACATTTCTTACGAAAAATGTTTATTGGTTGAATATGAAATTTAGTTTATTCCATTGTTACAATTTATAGTAATAATAATGATTTATATATGAATATATCTATATTTACATGTTTGAGAATGACTGCATGTATGTAATTTGTAGAGTTACTTTGGTTATAATTAAAATGCGTGAACCTTTAAGTATATTTGTATTTGAGTATATAAAATTCCATATAATCTTAACTTTAAGTTCTGATTAATGACAAATCTGATCTAATGTAAATATATATATATAGATGTATGTGCGTGTGTTTATGTGTGGACTGTTTGAAGTAAAGTAGTCTTCATGTGGTAGATATATATTTATAGGAAGGAAATTCTTGTAGAGTTTCAGTCAAAGAGGGATTTATGTGGGTACGTTGGTATATGGCAGTGATGTAGTCATTAGTACTGGATCTTGGAGATCATTATTTTGGGATTAAAAAATTATGGTGTTTAAACTAGTTTCATAAACTAATTCTCATGTGTATGTTAATAAATTAAGCAATAAATAGTCCATGATTGTGGGATGACCTGTATTTAACAAAGTGGATTTGGACTTGGTTATGCATGGTTGGAAACACAACTTAGAAGTTGCTGGTTGAGCTCCTGGAAAGAATAATTTAAACTGGTGGAAGACTCATTTTGGGTGTTTTGATTTCACCCGCATTGGGCCATTGGATGGTGTATAGGGGCGTGTTTGGACTAGGGTGTGAGCAGTTGGCCAACGAGTTAGGCTGTGTGGTCCATTAGTCAAGATCTAAATGTTAGACCATTTCTTTGTCCATCAGAAATTATTTATTTATTTATTTTTATTTAATAATTTAAACTGATTTAGAATTAGAAATAAATTAGGGAAATATATTATTAATGTTCCAAAAATTATGATATTTTTCACAATATTATTTTTATCATATGTGAACTGTTTGAAAAAGTATTATTTTTTTCAATACAAAGACAGGGAGTACGGAAAAACTATTAAGCGATAGATTTTGAAATTTTGCAGGGTCATGTATCTAAGGATAGGCTATGTCTAAAAATTTTGTACTCCCACTAGTTGGGTCTTTAGGGTTCTGTTTTAAAGTAAAAGTGCGTTTGGTTGTATTACTTATTAATTTATATTATTAATTAATAATGTCTCTCATAATTCACCATAATTAATAATGATGAGTTTGGATTAGTCGGAGGGCATTCAGGGACTGACCCTATGATGACTCCTGGGTATGGTCAGGGACCTACCTATTTGGGAGTGCACTACCCTTTTGTTATGGCCATGGGTCTAATGAGCCCTTATTGTGTGGACGTGATCAGGGATCATCTGGGGAGTAGACGTACAATCCAGCCACACGTGTGTTTTTGGTAGTCAGGGACTATACGATTCACACCATTTTATTGGACGGGAGCCGGAGCTCATATGAGATATGCCGATTTATTAAAAATAAAAGATGGTTATTTATTAAGTTTATAATTAACTGGGTTACACACATTTGAATAATGAACTTATTTGAGTTGCTTATATATACAGGAATACAAGGTAAGGTTAATTTGCTGAACGATGATTGTGTTTAGCATTTATTGCTGAGCTTGTGAGTTCACCCCATTATCACATTTCAGGTACACGTTGAGTAGGAACGTGATGGGATTACATGATGGTGATGGATTTTGGCTTGTTTGTCGTATTCTTTGGTTTAGTTCAATTTTCGCATTGTAATAAGAATGACGATATTTTTTTGAGAGTTAGTTCATTTTGTCCAATTATCATGGATTATTTTTGACAAGGTTGTTTGATATTATGGTTGTATCGATTTAATAAATTAGAGGGTGGTTTACATCTACTTCTTTACTTAATTATTTTTATTGTAAGGTTGTGGTTGTGTAAAGAAAGTCATGCCAAATCTTAATACGAGACAAGAGTTCATGTATTTAGGATTTTGGGGCGTGACACCACCTGTGCTTGTCCCTGCAATCACGTCAAAGTAGTCTGTCATTCTTGCATCCTCTCCATCCATCTTCTGCAGCAAATGAAAAAAAATCATATATATAGACAATTTGAATAAACTAAGTCCGAAAGATTAATTAAAACTTCTATTGGCTTTGTATATTTATCGCAGGAATGCCGTGTTGCCATTTGAGTATAGAAGAAGTAAATTACCTGAAGCACAGACTCCAGAAAGCTGAGGATTGTTCTCGGGATAATCCCTCTTATTCTTCCTCCATCAATGCTGAGAACCGTGATTAGGTTTCCATAAGTTGGAGGCTGTACGATTGACTTTTGTCCTTCCATGTTACTAAAAGGGTGATAGCTGAAGAAATTTGAAGTTTCCGAAGTTTTGTGAGAATGAGAAGCACTCTTTTACGAGGATGGATATTTAAATTTGAGCTTTCGGACACCGAGAGCCTTGAAGTTGTTTTGATCTTGAGAAGCATGCACTCTTCGATATTTATTGACTCCTTATCCTTCTTATTCTTTAAGCTTCAACGATTTCATGAGCCATGCATCTGCTTTGAAATTCATGCAGCGGTTGTACTTTTTCGAAATTCATGCAGCTTTGTACTTCTTCGGATTAGATTTGACTGAGTCTATAATATTCAAAGCATGAACGTACCAATAGAAAATTCCACATTGGAACTGTAGTCATCTTGGTAGTCTCTTGCTTTTGCAGCAAAAACATTGTCCCCTGGGCACTATATGTAACGACTCAAAACTAATACTTTTTAAACAAAAAAAATTCGGCATGACCTCCCCTAAAAATAGGCCTATCACAACCTGTTTAATTGCATTTTTAACCTGTCATGGCTTAAATTCCGAATTCACGGCAACAAAAGATAATGATACAACCAACTAATCTAGACAATGCTTCAAACTAGGATTATCCATCCATTCATCAACAAGTTGCATACTATCAAATCCCCATCCAAAACATCATCAATACTTTAGTTATATTACAAGACAAAGTTCTACAAAATAATTATATATCTTTGCACTTCTAGTGTTTTACAAAATAATGGGGAATATACAAAGATACAAAAGTGGACTTCTAACGCCGTTCAAGCTTGAGGTGGGTTGTCATCCGCCAGTTCCTTTCCAAGACCTGAAAAAAAATATATATAGATATAGGGGTGAGCATATAGCTCAGCAGGTGACACTTAAGACACAATTCTTGTGTCCTAGTGAATCCAAATAAAGCATAGGCCAATGGGAGATTGGGGACATGCATTGAAGGGGAAAAACAATTACAAGTACAAGTCAAATTCAATCATACACAAATGCAAATGGAGTGAGATGCAATGTATGCTAATGTCACTCCCCGTTTTCATTCTCAAAACCATCACGTTCAAAGTTAATGTAACCCCCTTTGGTAACCCCGCCGTGACGAGAGGAGGATTGGCTACCGTCCCTAGGCCCTTGGTGACCCCGTGGCGCCGTTGAGGGGCCCGAATAGCTCAACCACGCTAGGGTACTCTCCCTAGTCCTCCCTAGGCTACATTAACCTCTGGCCCGTTGGTAACCCCGCAGCGACCGGGTTTGTCAAAACCAATTTTTTTCCAAAACATTCATTCCCAAATCCCCATTTTCATTTCAAGACAACCACTTCCCTTTTTCATGCAACCCAATGAGATGTAGGCTCATGTCATGATCTCAATATAATGACAAATGAGAACTTAGCACAATAATAAATAAGCATATTCTCATGGCATCATTATAGCATGTTAGTAACCTCAAAAAAAATGTAAACAACTATCACATAGACATACTTTTCATTCAACCATGTTATACACATTTACATAACTAGCATGTTGTCAATTAAATCATTTTAATCAAAATCAACAACAATTAAACATGCTATAACACACATAGAGGAGCATGATTCATTATAGAGCAAGATTCCATGGCTTAAGATGTCCCTACCTCACAATCCAAGCAGAAATCCCTAGAATAGGTCCTCCAAATTCGAGCTCCAAGGAAGACTCAAATCTAGAAATTGATAGTATGGATGCGTAGAGCTCGCTACAAGCTTCGTTTTGCCTCAAACGGCACCTCAATCCGACAAAAGATGAAGGAGCAATCAACAATGGAAGTTGAAGTGAAAAGAAAAGAAAAAAGAAAAAAGGAGAAGCCGAGAGCAGTCGGGAGAGAGAGAGAGCAGCAGAGACCAATTTTGGTCTCACAAATCACTTAAAAAGTGATGTGGGTCCCACTTTATTTTATATTTCTTTTCTCTTTTTCTTTTTCATTTAAATCACACACCACACACACACAATTATGTACACAGACTTCACACTATATGTTAGAATTTTAGGTGAGACTCAGAATTGTAGGTAAGACTAGCTAATTTGGCAATAATGGTCCAAATGGAATATATTATCTTTCTCTTTTTTAGATAATCCAATGGAGTTCTATAAACCTTATCCAATGGAAAATAAATTAGTTGTGTAATTGTCTGGTGCAGAACTTTTTAAAATTTTTTTTCGAAAACTTGTCTGGTGCAAAAGTTGAGGTTGCTTGTATTGCCTACTCAATGAATTCAAAAACCTGCAGAAGTTGTAATTGCTAACGCGTCATTTGCATTCGAAAGAGGCGGCGTAGTGTCAAATGAAAACACTGGTAAGCCATTCAAAATGCTACATTGAGGAAGTGTGCCTAAAATAACTTAAATAATGCCTTATAAGACTTTCTTTTGCTATCATTCACTTATGTTTTTGCTGTGCCATTGCATAGTTTATGGACTTGACTCTAATATAAACTTGATATTCTGGATTAGTCAATGAACTTCGGGTTTTAAAAGACCACAAGTTATTAGACAGGCTTTATATATCCTTCATAAAATTTATGAATTCTTAGTTTGCAGGATATCTCTCTATGTAATGCAGTTGAACATCTTATCAAAGTTTCATGAATGACAAATTTGATTTTTGTGACCTCGATCCGACAAGGAACAATATCGTCAACGAACAAAATAATGGACATAATCTTAAAGAAAATGAAAGTTGCATGCATTAGCAGGAAACAATGGTAAAATCAGAATGATATAATGTGTCCATCTGAGCTCTCAACGCGTATCAGTTGTAACAATCAGTGACTAATGATATGTAATATTGACAGTGAAGAATCTGTTCTAACTTGCAATGCATATATCTGAGAGTGAGGCATCCAAGCTTGGGTTGTTGTTTACCTCATAGGTGGAAAAGATTGTTGGCTGGAGTATCTTGATGTCGAATGTTGGTATTGGCACATTAGTCAATGTCTGGTGTAGTTTTGTGTTTCCTAGTTTTTCCTTAACGATATTGTGGAGGTATTTCCCATCGTATTTTGGTCCTGATAGGGCTTTAATTATCTTTGTTGTATGAGGAAATGGAGACCTGTCATTCAAAAAAGTTCAAAACCCATAGTAATTAACAACCATAAAGAATATATTGCATTGTTATAACTAGTTAACTAGCATATACTTCGTTATAAATAATTACCATGGTTGAGGAAAGATTTTAGGGCAGCTTTCGAGGTAGAAGTCTTTGATATCCTTGGCTGCAAAAAAAAAAAGGACGGTTCTTTTCATTCGGTGCAGTAAGCATGGCAGTCACAAGTCCACCTGTGCTCGTCCCTGCAATCACGTCAAAGTAGTCTGCAATTCTTGCATCCTCACCATCTAGCTTCTGCACCATATGACAAAAGCATATAGAGTTAGCACTTAAGAAGATTATTCATATTGGCAATACAATAAGGTCGCGGAGCAGCATTTTAATTGCAAGTTACTTTGCATAAGCAAAGTTGCAAGATGAAAACTTCATTTGACTCTATATATGTGTAACGACCCTAAACTGATACCCTTTTTTAAAAAAACAATTGGCACGACCTCCCCTAAAAAGGGACTACAACCATCTGCTCAAAAACAAAAAACGCAATGGCCCTTCTTGGCCTTTCAAAACACCTCCTACTTGTCCCAACACATAATACAATTAATATACTCCAACATCCCATCCATCCGTTCATTATACCTCAACATGGCTCATCTCATGGTGGAACATCTATGTACCGTTTAATCCAAATTATCATAATTACAGTCCTAAAATATAGTTACAATAACTAGGTTCACAAATCTCTATACCAAATATAACAAACTAAGATTTTACAAAAATATGGGACTTAATACAAAAATAGCAAAAGAAGTCCTCTAATCCAAATTAGGTCTGTGGTGGGAAGTCATCCCCCACTTCTTTCCCGTTTCCTAAAAAAAAATTTATTAAATAATAGGGTGAGTATAAAGCTCAGTAGGTAGCACTTAAGATACGCTTTTTGTGTCCCCGTAAATCCAAACATAGAATAGAGCAATGAGAATGGGGATCAGACCATGTAGGGAAACCACAATATAATAATCAATTTCCACATAAGTAACATAATGCAATGGGAATGCAATGCATGCCGATGTCGCTCCCCGTTTTCAAAATCAAAACCATCACTTGTAAACTGTTAATATAACCCGCCCTTTGGTAACCCCGCAGCGACATGAGAGAAGGATTGGCTAGTATTCCTGACCCATGGTACCCCCGCGGCGTCATTATGGGGCCAGCTAGCTCAACCACGCTAGAGCAATCTCCCTAATTCCCTCTAGGCTATATTAACCTTCCGACCCTTTGGTACCTCCACGGCGATCGGGTTTTCACAAAACCGATTCATTAAAATACTTTCCCAAAATTCTCTTTTTCTTTTCAAAATGATTTCTTCCCTTTTATGCCCAATGCCAGTGCTTAAATGCATCAATGCTATGTCCATGCTCATAATCCCACGACTAGTTCAAATTTAACTAACAAGGCATGGTTCACAAAAATTCCCAAAGGAGTTACCACATAACGGCATATAACAAGATTCTAGCATTTTTGGCATATGAAAATCAACACATAAACATGCTCTTTACATAAAGCATTTAATCCACATAGTTCCATGGTTATCATATAAGCAAGCTTTTCATACAACATATTTAACACACATTCTCATGTTCATATATCTCAATCAAGTAAATTTAAACTATAATTAACATAATTAAGCATTCTAAGACACAAATCAAGTAGATCAACTCACTAAAGCACAAGATTTCATGGATTGAGGGCCCCTACCTCAAGATTGGACAAAACCTTTGAAATGGGTTCTAAATTTTGAAATCCAAGGAGGGCACCAAAGCTGAAATTTCTGGTACTAGTGCGCAGAGCTCATCGTGCTCTTCGTTTTGCCTCAAACGGCACTTAAATTCGGCAAGAATTAAGAGAGAAATCTTGTCTCAAAGATTGAAACTCAAAAGAAAGAAAAAAGAAAACTCTAGAAGGGGAGAGAGAGGTTCTAGCGGGAGTGAAGAGAGAAGGAAGAAAATGAGGCTTAAAACATGCATGTGGGTCTCATCAATTTTGAATTTCTTTTCCCTTTTTCTTTTACTCCAATTTCTACACCACACATATATAATGCAATACATAAAATACCATTTAATCCACATAAATTAAAATGCACAATGTGTAATGGACCCAACTAAAAACCCATACACAAAACGTGAAAAGACCGAAATACCCTTGCATCAACGAATTACTGAAAATATGAAAAATGTAGAAAATTTGAAACGTCACAATCCACCCTCTTTAAAGAGATTTCGTCCTCGAAATCTATCCTCCTTAAGAAGGTGGTCCACAGTTACAAACTCTCTAAGAATACCTTTCAAAACCCCAAGATAATGAACCCACCGACATTACTGCCTTGAACTTTGGATGTCACCAATACCACCACAGAAACTAATGCGGTTACCCAACTCTTACCACGTCACAACACAAGACCGACCAGACCATACGCCTGACTCATAATGGACATCGGTCCACTCAACACTACCACGAAAGTCTCTTAGCCCAAAAGATAAACGGTCACCAAATTACCAATTAAGACGACATCCAACCACAACTCATCCTCTAAAGAACACACACCAAACCACAAACAAGGAATCCCGTTCATCTCTCAATCCATTTCAACTTTAGTCCATACGTCTTTGATAGACCAAACACTTGCTATCCAAGAAGTAGCTACACCACCACATAACTGTACCAACAAATACTAATCACACTTATACAATAATCATTACACTTAACAACTTCAACATGATCAAATAATGAGTCCTCCAATAACCATATATACATTTATCACCAAATTAATAAGCATACTATCCTGCACCCAAGGCACAATTTCTTGAAACAAGATCTTTAATAATCAATGATTGTACCACTAACCCGTTATCAAACGCCCAATACCACCTAACACCTTTCGTCACCCAAGATAAATCATGTAAGTCCACATTGTCACACCCATACAACGTACAGTACCATACTCTCACAATCATTAACAAGTCGGAGCGATCATTGACCTTTGACCCGACATCGTGCCAAAGAAGGATTGATTCAGGAGAAATGGTTGGCCAAGCCATTCTCATCCTCAATCCAATCTCGACACAGACATTGTCCCTGTCCTCAAGTCTAAACCTCAAACACAGTCTCACACAGTCCACAAAACAACCATAAGATCTACTTTCTAATCAATCCATCGTTCTACATTACCTTAACAATTATACAGTTATACACCTACTCTCATAATTCCAATCATAACACAGTCACATAACCATAATAAACACGACAATGCGGCACCAATGTCCCAATCACCAA
The DNA here is from genome assembly GCF_030987335.1 of Cornus florida. NCBI lineage: Eukaryota > Viridiplantae > Streptophyta > Magnoliopsida > Cornales > Cornaceae > Cornus > Cornus florida. Next base: position 36,932,025 of record NW_026775580.1, read on the forward strand.
CCAACATCAACGTTCTCTAATTTTCTCATAATACCTATACCAGGTAAACAACTCCATAACATCATCCAATCCAATTCTGACCTCGTCAAAATATACAATGCAGCTATCTCATACCTAAGGTCTAAAACCCAAGATCAATCATTCCTATTATCCCCAATGGAATTCCATAATCATTCTCTAACTACATAACATTCAACAATTCCAACACCTATCCTCAAGACACTACTAGAATCAATCACTTCTAAAAACATCCAAATACATGAGTCACATCACATCACCCAATTATCCTCAAACTGCGATTCACGACACATTTCCTAGCCATCACCGCTAATACCAATAACGGAAACACAATCCCTAATCGGTAACCTGTGCCTCATATCCTACCAGTCAAAACCATTCTCAAAACAAACACTACAAAGCTAAAGGCTATAACTCCCTTCGTGGAAGTAAGTCGACCTCCTTCAATCAGAACCTCAATCGTCAAATTCTAACAGCGCAACACCTACTCACAAATCCGTCCATCCATGGACGTGCACAACTTCTAAGCATAGACAAGACCCACAACAACGATGTCCTTGCCAAGACTAGAACAAACGGAAGGGTAATAAACCCCGCTCTTACAAGAGACCAACAACTTGTACCTTAATGAATCGGACATCCTATCACACACTACTCACCAGTCGTCCAACCATGAACACCTAATCTCACCTGAGATGAACTGAACTCCTTATACCCAAGGAGAAGGATCAACTTGGAACTCATACGGAACCACGAGCACTAATCTAAGCGACCTCGCCCATTACCGGACCGTCCTACATAATTAACAAAAAACCTCGTACACACTTCTCTGCAACATTATGCTAACCAAAACTAGTTAGATAAAAGCACCAATGCCCTTAACATACTAACACTAGGAACCATCACTGTACATTGGACACCGCGTTCGCTCCCATCGGAAAACTGTTACTCCAAATGACAACCTTTAAGTCGAAAAAAAAAAAAAAAAAAAAAAAAAAAAAACACTTTACCACCCATTCCACCTTCGTTCTCCTAGACGTCACTACCTCGAATACCATACACTCAAGACTCGTAACCTCAATCACGACTGTCCACTGACTCCTCAAAAGAAAAAGATGCCTATCCGGCAACACCACTCTCATTGGCTCTAAGGACTAAGCCGTCCACAATCGCTTCAACTGGCACACACTTCCCATCACTTACCTAACAACATACAACAACACTCACGATCTCTAATCCATCTTCGGATCATACTAGAAACCATCATTCTCATCAGCACTAAACATCATACCATGACATCATAACACTTCCATTGTCACTCATTCCAACAACTGTTCAAACCTATTATCCCATCAGACCATCAAGTCACTTCTAAATGATCTTTCCTCGAACATCCTTAAGATAATATCATCGTAAACAAAGAACAAGCATAGCTCTCATTGCTCCCCATAACAACCACTATTTACCACTAGAAAAGAACATTCACACGGCAATGCCTTGCCAACAAATCCTCAAACAAAAACGAACATAAGAATCCAAAATGCTCAACACCCAACTGTCTCCTCAAAACTATCAATAATGCGATCAATCAGTGCTGTCTTCCTGAATACTGGGATCACCCCTAAACTGACTTATTCTCCAATACAGGAGCCTCAAATACTAACACCCCCACGATCATCCTTCCCAAAACAACTACACCACTCTAATCCCTTGGCATTAACAAGCCTCTACTAACCAACCGCTCATTCAAGAGTGATACCAACCCAACATGAAACACACACTACTCGTGATACCCAACACTATAGGCAACAACCCGTCACAAGAAAAGAATCATACATGGCACACTACAGAAACAGTCCCTAAGAGGAAAATAAACACTACACTATATGGTCAATCACATAAACTGTAGCAGACGACGACTACAAAATAATGGTCTCTCATTAGTATCTAATTGGACCTTCAAGTCACGCATACAACTAACCTATCCCACCAAACAAAAGGGTATACTACTCTTATGCCCCCAACACTATCATTACCCAGCCAATCGGTACAATTACTATCCAACACAATGGAATGTCCACATCGATTTCATCTGAGTTGTGTGTTCGTAGCTCGCTCAGTGTGGTAGCCCTCTGGTGCCACCTGCACACGCTCACACACACCCGCCCACAAGGCCACAAAACAAATAAATCAAATAGAACAGGCCACCAAGCCCAAGAGGTCACTCCTTATCCTGGCTCAACACAATCTGTGACCAATACTCTATGATCACCAAACAACATCACACTTAGTTTCTGCCTTTGTCACTGGAAATCATAACAAAAGGTGCAACCTACTCATCCCGTCGCCAACTTAAGATCAACCTCAACTTTTATTCCCAACAGTAATCTAAGGGACAACTCTCAACCTTAACATCAGTGAACTTCTAAATAAAAATCCAAATACAAACCTTACTCAACCCATACAGCACTAGAACCTCACAAGTCATACACTACATGCCACCTCACGTCTATTGACATCTAATCAACTTTAATTACACGAAATGATTTCATGACTCACACACCATACCCTACTAATCCATCACCCCAAAAGTCCACTCACCACACCGAGGAAACACAACATAAATTCTCGCCCATGCAAGAAAATAAGGACTTCTATCCCGGATAACACCTAAGATCAAACCTCTTCACCATTGCCAGTCTTTAAAAAAAAAAAAAAAAAAAAAAAAAAAAAAAAAAAAAAAAAAAAAAAAAAGACTCCTAGTGGAACAACGCATTCAGATCAAACCAGACCCAGAAGATTGTGCTATTCACATCACCCTTGCTCACAATACTGATACCTACCCCAGTCATAGGTGATAACTCATAGAATTAATACAACACAGAAGTGCGCATGCTTAACGATTACATGTTGAACCCATAACACTTACTCATCGATCATTTAAGTCAATACTACACACATATAATATACAAACATGTAATCATGTAAGCAAATAAGCAAGTACGCAGGTAAGCAAGCTTTTCAAAATCGTATACACGTAAGCAACTAATCAAGTAAGTGTACTTCTCAAAACAATAAACACTTTAACATGCAACAAATCCAAATCAACTCAAGTCCTACTTAGGTCAACCCTACCCGTCGTCCTTAGGTTTTCGAACCATTGCTCTGATACCATTCTGTAACGACTCTAAACTGATACCCTTTTTTAAAAAAACAATTGGCATGACCTCCCCTAAAAAGGGACTACAACCACCTGCCCAAAAAAAAACAAAGGTAATGGCCTTTCCTGGCCTTTCAAAACACCTCCTACCTGTCCCAACACATAATACAATTAATATACTCCAACATCCCATCCATCCGTTAATTATACCTCAACATGGCCCATCTCATGGTGGAACATCTACATACCGTTTAATCCAAATTATCATAAATACAGTCCCAAAATATAGTTACAATAACAAGAGTTCACAAATCTCTATACCAAATATAACAAACTAAGATTTTACAAAAATATAGGACTTAATACAAAAATAGCAAAAGAAGTCCTCTAATCCAAATTAGGTCTGTGGTGGGAAGTCATCCGCCACTTCTTTCCCGTTTCCTAAAAAAAAAATTATTAAATAATAGGGTGAGTATAAAGCTCAGTAGGTAGCACTTAAGACACGCTTCTTGTGTCCCCGTGAATCCAAACATAGAATAGAGCAATGAGAAAGGGGATCAGGCCATGTAGGGAAACCACAATATAATAATCAATCTCCGTATAAGTAACATAATGCAATGGGAATGCAATGCATGCTGATGTCGCTTCCCGTTTTCAAAATTAAAACAATCACTTGTAAACTGTTAATATAACCTGCCTTTTGGTGACCCCGCAGCGACACGAAAGAAGGATTGGCTAGTATCCCTGACCCTTGGTACCCCCGTGGCGTCTTTATGGGGCCAACTAGCTCAACCACGTTAGGACAATCTCCCTAGTTCCCTCTAGGCTATATTAACCTTCCGACCCTTTGGTACTCCCGCGGCGACTGGGTTTTCACAAAACCGATTCATTAAAATACTTTCCCAAAATTTTCTTTTTCTTTTCAAAACGATTTCTTCCCTTTCATGCCCAATGCCAGTGCATAAATGCATCAATGCTATGTCCATACTCATAATCCCACGACTAGTTCAAATTTAACTAACAAGGCATGGTTCACAAAAATTCCCAAAGGATTTACCTCATAACGGCATATAACAAGATTCTAGCATTTTTGGCATATGAAAATCAACACATAAACATGCTATTTACATAAAGCATTTAATCCACATAGTTCCATGGTTATCATATAAGCAAGCTTTTCATACAACATATTTAACACACATTCTCACATGTTTATATATCTCAATCAAGTCAATTTAAAGTATAATTAACATAATTAAGTATTCTAAGACACAAATCAAGTAGATCAACTCACTAAAGCACAAGATTTCATGGATTAAGGGCCCCTACCTCAAGATTGGACAAAACCTTTGAAATGGGTTCCAAATTTCGAAATCCAAGGAGGGCACCAAAGCTGAAATTTTTGGTACTAGTGCGCAGAGCTCATCGTGCTCTTTGTTTTGCCTCAAACGACACTTAAATTCGGCAAGAATTGAGAGAGAAATCTTGTCTCAAAGATTGAAACTCAAAAGAAAGAAAAAAGAAAACTCTAGAAGGGGAGAGAGAGGTTCCAGCGGGAGTGAAGAGAGAAGGAAGAAAATGAGGCTTAAAACATGCATGTGGGTCCCACCATTTTTGAATTTCTTTTCCCTTTTTCTTTTACTCCAATTTCTACACCACACATATATAATACAACACATAAAATATCACTTAATCCATATAAATTAAAATGCACAAAGTGCAATGGACCCAACTAAAAACCCATACACAAAACGTGAAAAGACCGAAATACCCTTGCATCAACGAATTACCGGAAAATAAAAAATGTAGAAAATTGGAAGCGTCACAATATGTATTGTAGAAATGAATTTGGATGTGCCATATTTGGACATTTAAGTGCAGAAGATTTACACTACCTGAAGCTCGGACTCCAGAAAGCTGAGGATTGTTCCCGGGATAATCCCTCTTATTCCACCTCCATAAATGCTAAGAACTGTGATTAGGTTTCCATAAGTTGGAGGCTGTAGGAATGGCTTTTGTCCTGCCATGTTACTAAAAGGGTAAGAGACCGAGAGATTGAAGTTTCGGATAGCAGAAAAAATTTGAAGTTTTAATAGCCTTGGAGAGAGTTTTGAAGTTCTGTGACAATGAGAAACACTCTTTGACGAGGATGGACATTTATAGGCTCCTTATCCTTAATTTTCTTTTCAAGATTCAACGATGTCATGAACGATGCATCTGCTTCAAAATTCATGTAGCTGTACTTTTTTTGGCTGTAATTTGACCAAATCTGTATCATTCAAAGTATAAATGAATATAAGATTTCACATTTCAACAGTAGTCATCTTGGTATTCTCTTATTTTGGCAGTAAAAGATGGTTCCATGTGACATATGTGAGAATTTTAGGTATGACTCAGAGAATTGTAGATAAGAATAATTAGGCAATAATGGTCCAAATGGAATAAATTATGTTGATTAGATAATACAAAGGAGTTCATGAATTTTTATTTCCCTCGGATAAACCTCATCCAATGGAAAATTATAAATTGTGTAATTTGTCTGGTGCAGAAGTTGAGGTTGGTGGTACTTCCTACTCGACGAATTCAAAAACCTGGGGAAGTTCCACTAATTAACTATTAACATATCATTTGCATTCGAAAAAGGCGGCGTAGTGTCAAATGAAAACATTGCTAAACCATTCACCTTTGCCTGTAGCTGACTTAACAATTGGGATATGATACACATTGAGGAAATTTGCCTAAAATAACTTAAAATATGTCTTATAAGACTACCCTTTGCCTTCAAAACTTGTGGACTTTACTTTGATATCAACTTGATATTCTGGATTCATTGAACTTGGGGTTTTAAAAGATCACAAGTTATAGAAAGGATTTTTCCTTCATGAAAATTTATGAATTCATACTTTGCAGGATATCTCCATATGTATTATAGTTTAACGTACATTGTATGAAAATTTTGATTTTTGTTCCATGGGGCTCTAAATGTGTCTCAGTTGCAACGATTGATTAGTGACTGATCATAATATGTAAAACTGACAGTGAAGAATCTGTTGCATCTGATTTTAGTGTTATATATGTCCAATTAATGCTACTGTCTAAGATATTTCTCTCTTAGAAGTTAAATAAATTTGATGGTTTGGAGCAAGTAGACTTGATCAGCCACCATAACAGAAACAAAAGCAAGAAATAATGTGATTGGAAAAAAAAAAAAAAATCTGTGGAAATGGATGTTTGACTTTGTTTCTCTGCAGTTTCTAAGTACGTATTTCATGCACATTTTTGATGTGGTACTTCTACACGTATCTGATTCTAATTAATAAGTTTTGGGGTGATTTCAGATTTTTAAGATGAATTTCCCATTGAAAATAAGGCCATTCTTCTGATGTTGGAGTTTAATGTATGTAGACGTAGTCAAAACTCAAAACTACAAAAAAGCTCTGAAGAAAGATAATTGAAGGTTGTTGAAAAGCTAGTTATGAAGAATAGGAAGGTGAGATGAGAAATTCAAGCTTGGTTGACTGTTAGGAACTGATTTATGAGTATAATATCAAAGGGACTACTAGAAAATTTGCTTTAAGTTGTTATCTATTTCCTTTTGGACTTCGTTTGCTAGTTTGGAAGCTTGAAAGATCACAGCATTCTCATTTATCCTCTTTTTCATTAGGAAACAAGGATAGAGGCTACCACATGGATTTAAAATAAAAATAAATAAATAAAAGTGCTTCAGTCATCACATCACCACATTCACAAATGAATAAGAAATATAGAAGTTCATGAATTTTTATTTCGTATGCAATAATGGTCCAAATGGAATAAAATATTTTGGTCAGATAATCCGAAGTTCAAGAATTTTTATTTTTCCTCTGATAAACGTCCAATGGAAAATTGTAAATTGCGTTTGTCTGGTGCAGAAGTTGAGGATGTTGGCTATTGTCCTACACAATGAATTCAAAAACCTGCAGAAGTTCTACTAATTAACTACTAACATGTCATTTGCATTCGGAAAAGGCGGCGAAGTTTCAAATGAAAACATTGGTAAACCATTCAACTATGTCTGTAGATAACTTAACAATTGAGGAAGTGTGCCTAAAACTAGCTTAAAATATGCCTTACAGGACAGTCCTTTGCCATCATTTACAAATGATTTTGGTGTGCAATTGCATAGCTTTTTGACTTTAATATCAACTCGATATTCTGGATTCATTGAACTTGGGGGTTTGAAAGGCCACAAGTTAATAGACAGGCTTTATCCTTCATGAAAATTTATGAATTCATACTTTGCAAGATATCTCCATATGTATTAACATATAGGAATGCTTCACGAATGCAAATTTGATTTTTGTTACTACGAACCACCCACCGCGAGGAACAATATCATCAACGAACAAAGTAATTGACATGATCTTAAAGAAGGGCCTTACCCCTTCCAACGCGTACATGATCATCCGTTGGCTGCCTCTTAGAGGCACTGATAGCAAGGTTCCATATGGGGCTCTAAACGTGTCGCGGTTGTAACAATTAGTGACTGATCATATATAAATTTGAGAGTGAAGAATCTGTTCTATTGATTAGATTTCATACTTTAAATGACCAATTAATATTGTTTTAAGATATTTATCTCTTTCAGAGTGTTAAATTGCATGGTTTTTAGGAAAGTAGACTTAATCAGCCACCATAAAAATAAAATTAGTAGTAGAAGAAGAAGCAAGAACTTATATGACATCGACAAAGATATACTACTAATTCTGCGGAAATGGATCTTTGACTTGTGTTTCTCTACTGACTATGTCATGCACAATTTCATGTTATAGTACTTCTACGCGTTTCTGATTCTAAATGAACAGGTTTCGAGGTGATTTCAGATTTTTAATTCTTAGATGACCAAGATGAGTTTAATGAAGCCATGGTCAAAACTACAAAAAGCTCTGCAGAAAGATAATTGAAGGCTGTTGAAATGCTAGGTTATGAAGAATAGGAAGGGAGGATGAGAAATGCAAGGTTGGTTGACCGTTAGGAATTAATTTTATGAGTGTAATAGCAAAACGGCTACTCCAAATTTTGGTTTTTGTTGTTGTGAATTGCCTTCGGCACTCAGTTTGCAAGGTGGGAGTTTGAAAGATGACAGCATTCTCAATTATCATCTTTTTCATTAGGAACTAATGATAATAAATAAATAAATAATTGTACTTCAGTCATCACATCACCACATTCACAAATTAATAAGAAATATAGAATGTACACTTTATTAGTGTTGGATGGGATTGTTCTGCAGATGAGGTGGTTAGGCGAATATTAGGAAAAGACAGGTGAAAAAGTTAATTAGACGTTGCCAAGTGAACCAATTAAAGGTAAAGGATGAAAAAAATAAAAAAATAAATAAAAAATCACCATTTCACCATTATCAATGTGATTTCTATTTTTTTCTCATATGCATGATTTATTTATTTCATTTTTTTTTTTTTTTGTTTCCTATTGAGATGAGATAACCGTTTTTGGGAAAAAAAAAATAATAATAATAAAAAAAAAAAAACTAACTAATGTCTATGCCTTAAAGACGTAAAATTTAAAATAAGGGTTTTTGTATTTATAAAGTAAGAGAGATTGTTTTGAATATATTAATATAAATATAAACATATATTATCCGAGAGGCTCAATCTGACTACATTTTGGCCACCCAAAAAAAATCCCAAAAAATTAATTATTCTATAATAAGTGAAAATGCAAAAGAGGGCCTAAATTATGGTATATTTTATTGGAATTTAGGTGAGATGGTTGAGGTGTTTAGATGATGGATGGAGTTTGTAACGACTCGAACCAGAGGGTCCGAAATACTATATGGGTTCTAGCCCGACTCGACACCGCCTAAGGGTAAAATGATAAAATCAAGGTATAAAGATAAATTAGGTGACTCTAAGTGAATCATATAAGGTCAACATTAGTTTAAATGGTAATTCGAACACATGCTGCAAGGTTCTAGACACAATGATGGTGATCTCACACCTTTGCCCCCTTCGGTTACAACGATTTTGAGAACAACCTGCACTAAAATAGTCATAGCTCTCTCTACAAATGGAATATGTGGCGGGATTGGTACCATTGGAAGGTCAAAATCAAGAAAAGTGAAGCAGCTATCTCACACAGCCAGTTCACTCATTTTACACCTATATCCGACTGCGCTAAACCTGGAGAACTTGTTTCTCCTCTTTGCCGACTCTACCCGATTGCTCTATTTTAAACTGAAAACTTTCAACATAACGAATCATTCTTAGGCACTTGCCTAGGTGAATGACCCAAAAGGCTAGGCAAACAAACCCCTTCTTTGTGGCTTTCTGGTAGTTGTTGTTTGCTTAAGTTACTTACTTATGGACTATAGATAGCTACTGCAAAATCTAACTCAAAAACCTTGAAATTGAACTCAAATTTGACCCAATTTGGAGTTAAAATGAAGGAGATATGATCATACGAAGTCGGGCTATAAAAGTTGGTGTGTTGGGTTGGGTTGGTCGGCTGAAGTCATGTGTCAGCCAGCCGAAAATGGAGGGTTAGCCAGTCGAAACAACCTTTCAGGCTTCCCTACATTCTGTCCGAGCCAAAAATGCATTGTCGGTCGGCTGATTTATATCACCAACCGACCAATAAGCCCAGGGAACTAAAAAATGGCCAATTTACAAGGTCTAATAGCCATAGACTTCGCCTACATCCAATATATAGATCCCAATGCTATCCAAACAATAATCTAAGTCAAATAGCATGACACAGAAATGTAGTTACAACACCTGTGAGCAAGTAAGGCCTACAAAAGTATGCATTTAACATAGGAAGCATACATTGAAATGGAATGGTACCTTGGCCTTAAATTGTAATGTTTCCGATTTTTTGCCATTTTTTATTTTTCTAGAATTTTCTGTTTTTGCGAGGGCATTTTCGCCTTTTCTTGTTATACATGCCGGATATCGTGGGGTGTGCCGGGTGTGTCCGAGAGTTGGTTGGGGCATTTCAATGAGTTTAGGAATTTGAAATGCAAGGGTTGCCATTTCGGCATTTTTTTATTTTTTGGGCCGAAAAGTTCAGGGTGGGACCCGCTACTGGAATTGTTGTGCACAGGAGTTGTGTCTTGGGTCCATTTCATATCATACATATTTATTTTGTGCATAACTTTAATGTTGTGAGTTAATTTATGTGATTGTACTAATTAGTGCATGTGTAGATATATATTTTGTGGTGGAAATAAAAAGAAAAAGGTTGGATTTTTTAGTGCTAGGACCCACCACTAGATTTTAATGGCCTAAAGGCCATTACAAGCCTTATTTCTTCTTTCACTCCCGGCAGCTTCTCTCTCCCCCTTGGTTTTTCTTTTTCTTTTTTTCCAATCAAGCTTTCAAGGCTTGATTAAGCACACACCTTTAGGAATTTGATAGTACTTCCTTCGGCAAAGTTGTAGAGCTCGTCGAGGCCATCGATTTGATAGGAGCCAAGCACCGTTTTAGCCAACCTAGAGATTTTGAATTTTGGCTTGGAATTTGGGAATTTTGGGGGTTTTTATATCTTTTGAGGTAGGGGTTTCTAATACATGATTTTCTTATACTTTTGTGAGTTATTTTTCTATAATTTGTTGATGTGCATGCTTAATTAGTTGAATTCTTGCAAATTACTTAAATGTTGTATAAGAGAGATGTGGCTATGTGTTTGTGCTATATTGTGTATAAGCATGCCTATGTGAAATAGAAATTATGTACGTTACACTAATGTTGAATGAAACATATTTTAGAAATTTACTTTGGAAAACATATGTGAAGAACTCTATTGTTGAATTTATGATTTGAAACATGGGGCATTCATGCATCCATTGGGAAAGAAAAGGGAAAAGTATTTTGAAAACAAAGGAAATTGATTTTTGGAAAAAAGATATTTTCGAAAAGTGTTTACGAAAACCGGACGCTTAGAAGGTGCCTAGTGGTCCTTGATGTTAGTATAGTCTAGAGAGGACTAGGGATTGAGCTAACTAGGCCGGATGCGACGCCTTGGAGGTGCCTTGTGGTCGTGGATAATTAGCCAATCCTCCTTTCGTGACGCCTTGGAGGTGCCTTGGGTCGGATTACACTAACGGTTTGGAGGTTGAAACGAAAATGTTTCAGAAATGGGGAACAACATTTACATGATATTGCACTCCATTAGCATATATGGTATGATTGTGATTGGATGACATTCGTTAAACACTTGTCGTTGTAGTTATTTAAGTGTATTCCCTATGGTATGATCCCGCTCACCTTTTTACCTATTCTTTGCATGGATTCACGGGGTTATAAGAAGTGTGTCTTAGACACTTTCTACTGAACCTATGCTCACTCCATTATTTCAACATTTTTCAAGTTCAGAGAAAGAAGTGGCGGACGACAATTCACCACAATTCTAGATGGGATTGGGACTTTTATTTTGTATCTTTGTAATGATAAGGGGTAATTTGTATAGTGTTACAAATGTAGAGATTGTGGAAACAAATGGAACGCATGGAAATGTAATTTTTATAAGCTCTTGTTCTTTTGTAAGAGACTATGAACAATCATGTATAATTATGTTGTCAGCGAACTTAAATGAATGTTGAAATCCATATTCTATGATTACATATGTGCTGGAACATGATTTACTCAATGTAAAGTTTCATAACAAGCTTCATGCATAGTTTCAGGTTCATAGCAGTTTTATCCAGATTTCACAGCTTACAGGGCCATTTCGACCGACCGAAATGGCCACTTCGGTTGGCTAATCTTTCCAGTAAGTTCAGTCACTATAAAGTTCATAACCAGCCGACCGAAATGGCCATTTTGGTCGACCGGTACAGGGGACCATTCATGTAATTTTTCCATTTTTCTCCATTTTTCATTTTTTCGGAGATTTTGTTGATGTAAGGGCATTTTTATCTTTTCACGTTTTGTGTACCGGACACCGTGGGGTGTGTCGGGTGTGTCAGAGAGTTGTTTAGAGTATTCCATTGAGTTCAGGGCTCTTCGAAATGCAAGGTTGGTTATTTTTACATTTTTTCCATTTTTTGGGCCGAACGGTCCCGTGGACCCGTTACCGGAATTGTCGAGTATGGGGATTTTAGTTGGGTCCATTTGCATATCATTTATATTGTTTAGTATGTGTTTATGTAGGTTTTATATGGTTGTGTGCATGTATATAAGTGTGTGGCGGAAAAAGAAAAGAAAAGTCAAATTTTAAAAATTTAGTGGTGGGACCCACTTTGCACTTAAGAAAATTGTGGTCAGGAGGCCATGTTTGGCCTCCATTTCTCTCTCTCCCAACACCATCTCTCTCTCTCTCTATTCCTCCATTTTTCTTTTTCTTTTTCTACAAACTTCAATTTATTCTCCAATTGTTGGAATTTTTTAAAGTCGTTTACTGCAATTCGAAGAGCTTGGCGAGATCTTCACATCCATATAAGCAATTTTAGCTTTAGTGCTCTCTAGGAATTTTGATTTTGAACCCATTTTGGGGGTTTCCGCATCCTAAGCGGTAGGGGTCTCTAATCCATGCAATCTTGCACCTTTGTGAGTTGATTATACTTAATTTGAGACCTAGCATGTTAAATTGTGTTGAATATATTTTAAAGTGACTTTATTGTGTACATGAAGCATGTAACTATGTGTATTAGTTGATTTGTATGAAAAACATGCCTAAATGTTAATCTTCTATGCCTATTATGTTATTAAATTGCTAGAAATGCTATGTGAAAGTATGTGTAAATTCCTTGGAATTTCTTGTAAAGCATGATAAGTAGTTCAAATTTGAAATTGTTGAAGAATGATGATTAATGATATGGCATGATGCATTCATGCATAAGCATTGGGAAAGAAAAGGGGAAAGTTTTGACTGGAAATGAAAAAGGGATTTTGGGGAAAAAGTTTTGATAAAGTGGTTTTGTGAAAACCCGGACGCTGTGGAGGTACCAAAGGTCCACGGAGTTAATGTAACCTAGAGGGAACTAGGGAATTCACCCTAGCGTGGTTAAGCTATCTGGATCCCAAATGACGCTGCGGAGGTACCAAGGGTTAGGGACAGTAGCCAAGGGATGGGTTATATTAACAATTTGAAAAGTGATGGATTGGATTTTGAAAATGGGGAGCGACATGGCACGCATTGCATTTCATAGCACCATATTGTTTATATTGAGCTTGAATTTAATGTTATATTTCCCCGGCATAGCATGATCCCGTTCCCTATTGTTTTATTTATTGTTTGGATTCATGGGGACACAAGAGGTGTGTCTTAGGCACCACCTACTGAGTTATTAGCTCACCCCTTTATATTTAACATTTTTCAGGTCATGGGAAGGAGGTGGCGAATGACAATCCTCCATAAGCTTGATGGGTGCTAGAAGTCCATTTTTACCATTTTTGTTTTAGGCCATTCTTTTGTGAAAGTTTTACTTTGGAAATTTATTCAAGCTAGCAAACACGGCTTTGTAATTCAACTATGTGCCTTAGCAGCATTTTGATGTAAATTGGATTAAATGTGAAGACTAAGAATCATTTCTTATTTGAAAGTATTTTAATGATGTTGCATCTTATTAAAATGTTGTTGATCATGACTATGATAGGTGGTTTTATTATTAGAATTGTTTTAGAACAGGTTTAGAGCATTTTTAAAGTTCCCTTCATCAATTTTCTCATTTAGCAATTCCAGTAGCAGGATCATAGCTTTCAGGCTCATTTCGGCCGACCAAAATGAGTGTTTCATTCAACCGGTCACTATTCACTTAACAATTCCAGTAGCCTTGTAAGGTTTTTGGCCACAACCGGTCGACCGATTAGCCATTTCGGCCTACCGGTTCAGGGGGTTTTGCTTCAGCCGACTGATGCTTTGATGCAGCTTGGGTGTTTTTTGTTTTTCCTTCTTACATTTTCATTCTATACCTTAGAAATTTACTTTGAGCCTCAGTGGAGTATAACCATGACTCAGTAATGTTGTTGTGACATTAGAAATGACGGGTTTGATGTAGACGACCTCGGGTTCGAGTAAGGACCCAGTTAACGGTTCGGACCTCCGGGTTCAGGTTGTTACAGATTTGGTATCAGAGCCCATGGTTCGAAAACCATTAGGACGACGGGTGGAAACCTGCATGGGGTTGCATGGGAAGTTGTTTGCATTGTTTATGTGATTATTCGCTACGTGTTTTGTTATTTGAAGAAGCATGCTTAACTGTTTCTTTGCTTATGTGCTTACATATTTATGCTAAGCTGTTTATTGCATAGCTTTGCATGCTAAGTGTTAGTATGGCGTCATTTCATGTTGAGTCATCCTCGGTTGGACCTTAATGTCATGTCATTGAACTGTTTTCTCATTTTATAGCGTGATGCCACCACGAAATGAACTAAGGGGAGTTATCCCTAGGTTAACAAGGGGTGATGTTGGAGAAAGTTCTAACTCTAATCCAGCGAAGCAGGCCGAGGAAGACACACTTCTTAGGGATTTAGTTCCCCCTAGAGGTGTCTCCACCCGAAGGGACAATGTTGAAACACCCATTGAGGAGGGTGAAGGTTTAGCGGAACTAGTATTGAACCGTTTGCTACAAAGTGCTTTAAGGGCTACCATTGATACTCTTCCGCAACCGGTACCACAACCGGTAGTTCAAGCAGAGGAGACGCTAATAACATCTAGAAGCTAATACAAAGCCTCTCTTCTATAGAAAATCATTTGAAATAATTGCTCTATGCATAACCAGCACTGAGTGTACTGACCATCTTGGCCTTCCACCATTCCAGCACAAACCAGACCAAACCACCTCTTGATTCTTCACTCTAGCTGCTTCCCATGCTGCTTTGAAACCAAAATAAGGTGTAAACCACTGCAATTTATCCTCACCTGAACTGGTTCCTGAATAACTGCATTAGATCTTGATTTGTATTACTCAATTTATCATTATCCTAATGGCTATCAGTGATGAATTCACTCATACAAATATTCTTATCTATGCTCAAACACCCCAGAATCCTATGACTGAAAATCTCACTCAAAAACTTTCCTTCACACCATGGATCCATAAACACTTTAATGTTCTGCCCAGTGCCAATCTTGAATCTACAATTTACCTTAATAAAGTCTTTGACAGCAACAATACTCCTCCAGACAGCTGAAGAAGACCCATTGATAACCCATTGAAGAGGGCTAGGGTGTTATTCAATTCTGGTGCTTCGTATTCTTTTATTGTATCATCATTTGCATAAGCATTAGGGTTAGGAGTCTATCAGTTAAAAAGAGTGTTTTATGTGGACACGCCTATTAGGGGTTAATTACTCTTAGTAGAGTTTGTCACGGTTGTTCCATTACGATTACAGGATGGGTACTAAAGTTCGATCTCATTCTCCTCGAGATGATGGGTTTTGACGTCATTCTTGGGATTGATTGGTTGTCATCTTTCAAGGTGATTATCGATTCATTCAGGGGGTGGAGTATCGATTTACACCCCGGATGGGGATTATTTCTGTTTTGTGGAAGATCGGAGTGACTCTCTCATCCCTTCTTTTTACGGTATTAGAGGTCGGGATTGACAGGAGTTCTTCTTGGCTAGTCTCTTAGCCGATGATGATGAGTTTTATGGGGTTGAGTATCCAAGAGTGGTATATAACTTTCTAGATGTGTTTTCGGAGGATTTGACGGAGTTGCCTCCGCACCGAGAGGTGCAGTTTGCCATTGATTTGATGGTGGGTACCCCGCCAATTTCTATTGCACCATATCGTATGGCACTGATAGAGTTAGAAGAGTTGAAGTAGTAGCTTGATGACTTAAGGGTGAAAGGTTTCATCTGACCGAGTGTTTCACCATAGGGAGCACTAGTCTTGTTTGCCAAGAAGAAAGATGGTTTTTTAAGGTTGTGCACTAATTACCGGAGATTGAATCATACCACCATCAAGAACAAGTATCCTTTACCAAGGATAGATGATTTGTTTGACCAGTTGAGGGGCACTTGCTATTTTTCAAAGATTGACTTGAGGTCAGGCTATTATCAGTTGCGAGTTAGGGATAAGGACATCCCAAAGACAGCTTTCCGTACACAGTATGAACATTATGAGTTCCTTGTTCTGCCTTTTGGTTTGACTAATGTGCCAGTGGCATTCATGGATTTAATGAAACGTGTCTTTCATTATAATGACGTAGTCATTTACTCCCTTTTTCATTTTCAGCAAATTTTTTTTTTTTTTTTTTCATTTTCGTCTTTTTCCCTAGTTCAGTTTTCTAGGCGTAACCTCACTTTTTAAGCTCGGATTTTTTCCACCTTTGCATGCATCCATGATATTTAAATTATATGCTTTGTGTATTTTTACTTTTCTAGAAAAGCATGTTTAAATATTTACTTTTACGTATCAGGCATGGATGCATAGTTTCTTCGGAAACATTATTTGTTTTTGGGGTTTTTTTCGTAATTATGAAAAATAAATATTTTTCTTTTTAGGGACCTTTTTGTAATTTATTTTGATAGATATTTTCAAAAATGACCTTTTTGCAATTATTGAAAGTGTGACAAGTGTCGCGCTCTCATTGGGCCACTTGTAAACATCTCATTGGTTAACACTTGGAAGCCTTAGATGATGACATGTGGAGGGTGGAGATTCACCCATTTATTGGCCTAGCATTGGAGCACTTGTTGGCTTGGATTGTTGACAAGTGTAGGCTTTAGATTAAGCCTAGAATGAACCATTGGATTAATGAAAAATGTAGGCTCCAAATTAAAGTCTAGCTTTTGTGTGTGTGTAGGCATTGTGCAAGATTAGGTGTAATTGACTTTCTTTGACCAAGTGAGTAGATGATTACACCAAAGGGGGGTTAATATTGAATTTTACATGATTTTTATGTCATCATCTTCCTCACATAAAACCTTAGCCACAATTGAAGGAAACCATCAACCTAGGCTTAGAACCTTGGTTTCAACCTCCTTCCACTCACCTTAGACTCAAAAGCTTGGAACACAAAATACTTGCCTCACCTTCCTCTATATAACCCTTGAAGGAAATTGTAAAATTCCTTTGTTTGCTTTGGTTTCAAGAGGGACAATTCTCTTGTGAGGTAGATGGTGATTTATGTTTATAATCTAGGTGTTTTAATTGTTTTGTGGCCTATTATAAATTGTTTACATGTCTTTAACTTAATTTTTAAATTAATAGGCAGTTGTACCTTGCATGAAATTAAGCTAGGATATGATATTCTTGAAGGCCATGACTTGATCTATAACTTGCCTTAATATGAAGTTAATTGGAGTAGTTTTAAAATCTAGAGATTTGATCATTTTAATTTAATTATTTTTATTTAATTACTCCAATGACTTGTTTAAGTTTCTAACTAGATATTGTTGATTATCTTGGCAAGTTCTTTGATATATATTAAATAGAGAATATTTAAATGAGTTTTGAGAAATTTATTTAATTATTTTCTTGACATTGATCTTAATTTACCTTGTTCTAACTAAGGTAGAATTAGATTGTAACTTGAAATTAAATTAAGCCTTGTTATGACCTTTGACATATATTATATTTAGAATTTTTGGAGTTGCTTTGTAATCTTGAGAATTTAATTATTTAATTTACTTAAATTCCATTTGTATGCTTCCATTGAGGTAATTAAGTATTAATGTTATATTCTTGCTTAATTTATATTTTAGAACTTGGTGTATGATTACAAGATGGTATTCCATGAGTAGAAGTTATGATTTAACTTGTTGTATACATATTATACTTATATGACATTTAATATACCATTGTAGCTTGAAGGCCTAGAGCATATCTTGTGTGTATTCCATGACTTGGTTATGCATGGTAATTGACAATGTGCATTGTGTATATGTGATATACTTGTTGCACAACTTGATGATTTTTTGAAAACTTGTATGGACATTGTAATATGCTAAGGCTAGGGTATGTCTCTAGTACGGGGGATGAGAGTTCCCTCTACAACATACAGTGTGCACTAGGTAGTTCCTTGCGGGCTAGTAACCCGAGATCACTTGTTTGGTCATTGAGACCATATGTCCTTTGTCTTTTTGCCACTTGTTGATTTCGCATTTAAATTCCAAGTTGTTTACTTATTGAATTTATACTTTATTGCATTATATTCGAAGTTCCAATTTGAGTTAAATTGCATTAATGTTGTTAATTGTGATTTAAATGTTCTAATGTAGCCTAGGAAGATCCTTAGACATATTTGAAACATAGACGTTAGGTGGCATGTACTACATGGATTAGTTTATACTAAATTGCAAAACTTGTAAAACTTTAGGTTATACGTATATGTGACGACCCTGGTTTTTAGGCCAGCGTGTCCTATGATGAACCGAAGATTTACCCGATAATGGATCCGAATGCGGAAGCGAAAATAGAAAACAAGACTCTAAGAAGTCAAAGTGACTTTCCATGAGGTCGTGGAACTCAATAAGAACTAATGCGGGAACGAATGATCAGAAAAAGACCGAATAGGCCCCCAAGGGCAAAATGGTCATTTTTCAAAACTGTAGATTCGGGTGCCACCAAGCACACTACTGGAAGGACAACAAAAAACTAATCAAGATGGACTCAAGAATCGCATGATTCGGAGTCCGGACGAAGGAGAAACGGCATGACGAAGAAAAATAAGCACTTAAGGCAAAAGGGTAAACTGGTAATTATCCAAGAAGAATCAGGTGCAACCTAGTACACCGTTGGAAAGACAGCGAAAAATTAGTCAAGTTCAAAAAAAATTTCACTTGAATCGGAGTCCGAACGAAGGAGAAAAGCACAAAAGAAGAATTGACGTCGCGGCGGCCCAACGAGGGGCCATGACAGCCACATGCGCGCGCCCATGCACGCCGCGCGAGCGCTGTGTGCACCATGGCTGGCAGCAGCAGCCCAAAAGCTGCTATGGGATTATTTTCTAGAAAAATCCAGATTAGAGGCTGAATTTGGAGGCCTAGATGAATTTGTTTTGCAAAAACACAAAGAAGAAACCCCCCTCAAAATCGAGTTTTCTACGTGACTCGCAAGGAAAATAGAAAAAAACTCAATGTGAAATGCCCAAAATGCCCTCCCAAGAAAACTGGTCCAGAGGGTCCAAAAAGCTGCTAAATTTAAAAACTGAGAGCTGAACTTCGGATGCGATTTTCTGATGCCAAGATGACATTTTCTGGAAAAACACGGAAAAGAAACCTACCCCTAAAATCATGTTTTCTATTCAACCATGTTGAAAGAAGAAAATAAAACCACTGTGAAAGGGTCCATAATGCCCCTAGATCAGAATATGCAAAAAAAAAAATGTGAAATGAATTCACAAGAGGCTCAAAACACAAACGATAAAGTTTTGCCCGGAAACGACTATGCACGCAAACATAACTTACCTATTTGGACGTGCTACAATGGTCCACAACTTAAATATACCACCGATACAAAATCCGGCCCCCCAACGGGCAAAAAGGCAAAGATAGAACTTGGAATGAAAACTCGGAATCTGAAAATACAAAACGGGATCAAATGACCGTTTGGCCCTTGGCCACACTTCAAACATGATTTATGAGACCCTATGAAAGAATGAGAATGGAATTCCCACACCCGATGCAACTATAGTGAAACAATGACTTGCGATTTTTCAAGATTTTCATAATATTTCATGAAGTTAAAAAGTACATAGAACACAATATGATGGTCATTGGCCTCCGGCCTCATCTCATAAATATCAAATACAATAAAAGGAGTGTACTTAAGTACACATTACATACATGGAATCAAATATACATATTTTGACATATAAGTCTACAAAATGATGCTAACATTTGTGTGAAATGGAAACTTGAAAGCTACACGACATCCAAGGAATGCTAGGCTTCACGAACCAAGTCTTCGTACCTGAATATGCTCCAGTATCGTAGGAGTGAGTAACATAAAGCTACCCGTAGGAAATGAGCATTCATCGACCTAAAGTTTTACAAGTTGCATGATTTAATTATTGTGGTTCATTCCACCTAACGTCTATGTCAAGGGTGAGACTCAGGGAGCATCCTAGCTACCTAAGATCATTTCTAGCATAAAACACATCCTTTATGCAATTTTAACAACACAAGAGCATGCTACACATAGCAATAAGATATAACATGCTTACACAAAGCAACCAGTTAGAAACATGCTTACACAAAGCAACCAGATAGAAACTTGCTTACACAAAGCAACTAGATACAGATTCTCAAAGCTATCAACTTGAAATTTAAATGCTAAATCAACTAAATATAGCAATTTAGTATGGATGTACTTAACAACATCAAATCGCCAATAGCCAAAACCACAGTCACAATATAAACATGATTGATAACTTGGAATTGAATGCGAAAAACAAATAGTGGACGACTTGGACATCACGTCTCGGACTAAACCAAGAACAAATTGGTTATTCCAGGCATTAACCCGCTGGGAAGACCACCCTAGTGCGCACTATCTCAATTGGGGAGAACTCATACCTCCCGTACTAAAACCGAACTTTAGCCATATCACAGTAACAATGTCCCAAGACTCCAAAATAAATAAGTTAACAACTTATATAAGTATTAAATAGTACATGAAACTACCTTCATGCACAAGTAGGTTGTAACCACACAACACATGCTTTAAATCCACAACTACTATAGGATGACAATGTCGAATCTTCAGAGCGCGATTCGTTACGCACTATAATAATATCACATGTCGAATCTTCAGTGTGCGATTCATAACACGCTATAACAATATAATTCAATATTGGAACATATATTCTCATGAATACAAACATAGCAACTATGTTATCCAATGTTCAAAACATAACCAAATGAATATACAACAAGTCTAATTCCATGATTTGAATATAGAAACCACTTCTAAAACACAACTAGATTATGGAGCAAATTGATAGAATTTAAATAGATAAACACAATTAAATTCTATAGATTCTGATTCAATTCCAATTAACCTCAATTTAACACATGTTAAAGGACATGGCAAGGTCATCACCTATATCCATTCTAAAACTCAATTAGGTTGTTAGAACAACAAAGTAGAATTTTAATTAAATCATGCTAATTTAAATCCCAAGGTCCTAAAACAACTTCAAATAGTCCCAAATTAATATATACTAGTAAACAAGTCATGGCCAATACAAACATCAAGTTAAAACCTTAATTAAGCTAATGGGGCCACAAAATAGATTTTAATTAATTTTTTAATTAAAATCTCTAGATTTTCAAACTTAACCAAATGCTCTCAATTTAACATATCTTAGAGAACATGCCAAGGACTAATGTAATATCACATTACAAGCTTATTTCATGCAAGTTACACCTATGTAAATTAAACTTTCACTAAAGTTAAATATAAAATAAAGGTTGCAATTCTCATACAATTAATCCCAATTTAATATATGTGGACAACCACACCAAAGCTTAATTTTCTAGCATGCCACAATTCAATTCCAAGTTGTATATCACCATGAGAATTAAATCTTAAACAAGGAAATTAATTAAATGAAATGTTTTAAAACCTCACCGAATATTCTAAATCAAATATATGTGAAGCTATATGGCATGTAGATCAAGAATATCAAGTCGGAATTCAAATAGAGTGAATAGTGCACTCGGGGCAAATTAATTAATCAAATAAATTAATAATTACTAATTTTCAAAACACCCCCAATTACTTTCAAATTCAACTATGTTGAAGAGCATGCTAAGGCCTAATATAATATGCTAACACATATTAATTTCAACCTAGTTAAGGCCATGTGAATTAATCTTTCACCTAAGATAAATATTAAATAAAATCTTTAATACTTATTCAAATGTTCCAATTTTAATACACGACAATGAGCATATCAAGGGGCAATATAAAATCATGCTACATGTTTAAACCAAGTCATGAGCAACCGGGAAAATTAGATCCCGTACAAGAAAAATAAATAATAAAATCTCTAGATTTTATATTTAATCATGCAAACAAGTAGTATAAGCATCACAAGCATGTTATATAACAAGAATTTAAACCTAGAACATCCCCTACCTCAATTTGAGATGAAAATTCCAAAGGCCTACAAAAATAAAAGTGCACTGAATTCGACGATACCGAGAGGTTTTGTCAGGAACAACACCGTGAACAAGAATCCGCAAGAAGCCCCATGAAAATCATAACTTGACCTCAAAACCAAACTCAAGAAATGGTCAAAACTGAATTCTAATAAGGGGGAAAGGTAGAGCACGGCGAGGGGAACAACAAACGTTAAGGCCGAAAACTTTCCATCAAGGAAAAGTGAACCAAAAGAGGAGAGAGAAGATGGCAGCACCCCTTGGGCTGCCATGGGAGCTCTAGGTCGTGCATGAAGAGGGGAGAAGATGAAAAATGAAATATCTCACCCCCCTTTTATAGAAATCTCAAAAAGTGCCCCGAACGGGCCCCACCGGGTTCGAAAAAGTAAAATTTGAGCAGATGCACTCAAATGGTAAAACTTTGTGAACAAAAAAGATTCAAAATGATAAAATATGAACAACAGAAGAAACGGTGTTGAAAACCAAGTCCCGAGCAGAAAGTTATGCCCAAAACAAGTTTGGCACGAACTAGGGCCAAAAACCCTAAAACTGGAAAACATCGACCAGGAGGAAATTTCAAGAGTACACAACTCGACGAAATGTGAAAATGAATCCTGTACAAGGATCCAGGCTCAAAACATGACATTTTGCAATAACTTTCATTAATTGCACAAAGGCCCCTCCAAAAAGTGAAAACTGCACTTATGGCCCAGAATGAAAATATCTTCCAAAAATATTTTCTTAAAAACCCCTAAAATAAAATATCTTCAAAAGATATTTACAAAAAATACCCCAAGAAAAGAAAATAATTTCAAAGAACTTTGCATCCATGCCCCTATGGACACCGGGAGCAACCAGAGTACTTTCTTGCAAAAGTAAAGATGCGTATTTTGAGGAAACCACTCAAGATGAAGGCACGTGAAGTCAAAAACTAACTCCGAGCATGAGAAGTGAGGTTGTGCCAACAATGTGACAAATGGGGAAAAGACAGAATATGGAAAAAGACGAAACAGGGAAAAGGACGAAAGGCGCATAGTGTCCAAAAACGAAAAATACGAAAATGACTCGGTCCTCAAAGGAAGTTGTCAATTCACATGAAAGAGTCTCAGAAACCAATTCTGAGCACTCAAGATGACACTAAGCAACACGAAACAGAGCTCAGAAAAGAAAATTAAACGAAAAAAATTCATTCGTAAAATTTCAGGAAAAAGGAAAGGAAGGCAAATGACCGGGTCGTTACAGTATATCCATTTCCTGCGAGTAACTTGTTTACTCACCCTAGTTGTTGGGTTGTTTTTCAGGTAAAGAAACCTTGTTTTAAGATGCACCACATCCTTAAACACTTTTGGATACTTGGAAGTATAGTTGTAGCATTTTTATGCACTTGTTAGCATGAAATGCCTTGTTTTTTTTTTTTTTTTTTTTCTCTATAGGTCAAAACATGATTTATTTGTTCTAAATATGTAATTTACACATGAGTGTACCTTTTGATATATATTTTACATGTATGTAATGAGGCCATGGGCCAAGTGACTTTTATTTGCATTCCAGGTACTTTTACATTTATGTGATATTAAGGAAAAATGGAAAAAAATTGTATGCTTTAGCCTTACTACATTTGCATGGGTGGTGGAAAATGAGCTAAAACAATTTTGTAGGTTCCATTTAATCATGTATGAAGTGTGGCCAAGGACTAAATGGTAATTTGGTACCATTTCATATTTTCGGATTTCAAAATTTCGATTCTAAGTTCATTTTTCTCATTTTTGGCCGTTGGGGGGTCGAATTTTGAGTCGGGCCTTCTCGGGAGCCGCGAACCATTCTCGCGCGCTTAGAATCACTATTTACACTTGCGTGCACATTCGTTTCAACCTAGAAATGCATTTAGGGTCAAATGCATACTTGGTGCAAAGTTGCATTTTTTGAGTTTTTAGCTCTCTTCTGATCTAGGGGCATTTTGGGTATTTTACATTGTGTTTTTTTTTTTTAATTTTCTCCCGCATGGCCGGGTAGAAAATTTGATTTCGGGAGGGTTTTCATGTTTTTTCATAAAAATTCGTTTGATAGTCCATTTTTGCTCTCAGTTGTGGACAGATCTTGAAAAAAATCCATGTAGCAACTTTTTGGACCCCCTTGACCTACGCTGATCTAGGGGCTTTTTAAGGTTTTTACGGCTTGTTTTTTTCGTTTTCTTCTACGATGCCGGGTAGAAAATGTGATTTTAAGGGGGGTTTCTTCTTCATGTTTTTTCAGAAAAATTCGTTTAAGGGTCCGTTTTTAGCCTCAGTTCTGGGAAAAAAATCAAAAGATGTTTGCTATCAAAACACTATTCACTGCCCAGATTTTTAACCCGAAAAGTTGTTTTTTTTTAAACTTTGACGTTTCATATCTTCTTCATCCGGATTCCGAATTAAGTAATTCTTGAGTCTAGATTTATTAATCTTTCCTTGTCTATCTAATGGTATGCTCAGTTGCATCCAGTTTTGTCTAAAAAGACCATTTTACCCCTTATCAAATACCCTTACCGTACTGATTTTAAACTCAAAAGTTGATTTTTTTGAAACTTTGACGTCTCATATCTTCTTCATGCGGACTCCGAATTAAGTGATTCTTAAGTCTAGATTTATTAATTTTTCTTTGTCTATCCAATGGTATACATGGTTGCATCCAGTTTTTTCTAGAAAGACCATTTTACCCCTGGTCAAGTACCCTTCCCATTTTATAATCTTAGCTTCCGCATTTGATTCTTTTGAGTTCCGTGACTTCATGGAAGGTCACCTTGGCGTCTTAGGGATTTTGTGTATCCCTAGAGACATTGTTTTTATTTTCACTTCCGTATTTCGGATCCGTTTTGGGTTATCTTACAGGTCATCACAGGACGCACTGGCCTAAAAAACCAGGGTCGCCACATTCATGATTACTTGGACCAGTTTTTGGTAGTTTTAATGGAAGACATCCTTATATATTCACAATCTCGAGAGGAGCACAAGATCCATTTGAGTACAGTATTGTAGATTTTGCGGGAGCACCATTTGTACGCCAAATATGAGAAGTGTGAGTTTTGGCTATAAGAGGTGAAGTTTTTAAGACATATTGTCTCAAAAGGTTGAGTATTAGTGGATCCTTTAAAGATTGAGGCAATTTTGAATTGGGAGCATCCCAAGAATATATTTGAGATCTAGAGTTTCCTTACCCTAGTGGGTTATTATCGGAGATTTATGAAGGATTTTTCCCGTTTAGCAGCGCTTATGACTCGATTGACCAAGAAGGGGATCAAGTTCACATAAAGTGAAGCCTGTGAGTCTTCCTTTTAAGAGTTGAAGACAAGGTCAACTATGGCTCCAGTGTTGGTGATACCTGAGCGTGGCTTAGGTTATGTGATCTTTTATAACGCTTTACGTGATGGATTGGGTTGTCTGCTAATGCAGGATAGTAGAGTAATCGTTTAAAGGTCTCAATAACTAAAGACTCATGAGCATAACTACCTTAATCATGACTTGGAGTTAGCGGCAGTTGTGTTTGTTTTGAAGTGTTAGAGACACTATTTGTATGTTGGGAGATTCGAGGTGTTCTCAGATCACAAGAGTCTTAAGTACTTTTTCTCCCAAAAGGACTTGAATATGAGGCAGACACGATGGGTTGAGTTCTTAGAGGACTATAACTTGGACTTACAGTATCATTCGAGCAAGAAAAATGTTATAGCTAATGCCTTAAGTCGGAAATCTCATGGGACTTTGGCTAGTTTGGCCAGTCGAAAATGAAAGATGCTCAAGGATTTGGCAAAGATGGGATTACATTGTTTTAATGATGATGATGGTAGTGAGTCAGCATTCTTATTTAGTCTTGTGGCTTAGCCAACTCTTATCAAGTGAGTGATTAAGTTATAGAGATAGGATCTGGATCTGGACTCCATTCACACTTTGATCTCTAGTGATGAGACAATGAAAGATTAGACCTTGCATGCAGATGGAGGTCTACGGTTCATGGGTTTGTTAGTTGTTCCCATAGTTTGTCGTGAGACCGTTTTACAGGAGTTTCACACTTCCCACTTTGCTATTTATCCAGGTAGTACCAAGATGTCTCACAAGTTGAAACGTTAGTATTAGTGGAGTGGAATAAAGAAAGGATATAGCATAATTTGTGGCTAGATGTTTCACCTGTCAGTAGGTGAAGGCTGAGCACCAGAGGCCAGCTGGTTTATTGCAGTCATTGCCTGTAGCACTGTGGAAATGGGAACAGATTGCTATGGATTATGTGACAAGACTTCTTAGGTCACATAGGGGGAATGAGGCAGTATGGATCATCATTGATAGATTGACCAAGACGGCTCACTTTTTACCTATTAAGGCAACAGATGACGCAGAGGCACTTGGTGTACTGTATATGAAGGAGATTGTGAGGTTGCATGGAGTTCCAGTGTATATTGTTTCAAACAAGGATGCCAAGTTCACTTCAAAGTTCTAGGAAGGACTTCATACGACGTTTGGCTCACCATTGCATTTTAGTATGGAATTTCATCCATAGAAGAACGGCCAGTTGAAGCGTACCATCCAGATCTTGGAGGATATGTTTCGAGCCTGTGTACTTGACTTAGGTGGTAGTTGAAAGGATCACCTGCCACTTATTGAGTTTGCCTATAACAACAGTTATTAGGCGAGCATAGAGATGGCTTCATTTGAGGCGTTGTATGGTAGGCCTTGTAGGTCTCCTATTTATTGGACTGAGGTGGGCGAGACAACCGCCTTAGGACCCGACATTGTACTCGAGACACCGAGAAGATTAAGTTGATCAACTAGAGATTGCTTACGGCTCATAACTGACATAAGAGTTATGCGGATAGACGGAAACAACCGTTATCTTTTGAGGTGGAGACCACGTTTTTTGTTCGAGTTTCTCCACAGAAAGGGTTAATGAGGTTGAAGAGTGGCAAGTTGTCGTCACGATTCATTAGACCTTTTGAGATCTTAGACCGTGTAGGAGAGGTCACCTATAGACTTGCATTGCCACCGCAGATGGTCAAAGTCCATAATGTTTCTCATGTGTCGATGCTCTGGAAATACGAGTCGGATCCATCTCGTGTCTTGAGTTGGGTCGATGTGGATATTAATGAGGACATTTCCTACGAGGAGTGACCAGTTCAGATCTTTGACACGTGATAGAAAGTGTTGAAGGACAAGACGATACTATTAGTGAAGGTTTTTTTGTAGGCACTATGGAGTTGAGGAGGCTACTTGGGAGCTCGAACAGAAGGTTCGCTCCAAGTATCTGGCATTGTTTTCTCCCCTAGGTATGCTTTGATTTTAGGAACAAAATCTTTTAAAGTTGGGGAGAATGTAATGTTTCCGATTTTTATATTTTCTATTTTTTTTATTTTTCTGGATTATTTTAATTCTTATCTCGTTTTGCATGCCAGACACCGTGGGGTGTGCTAGGTGAGTTATGAGAGTTTTTTGAGGCATTTCCTCGAGTTCAGGACTCTTGTAAATGCATTAGTTGCCATTTTAGCATTTTTCAGCTTTTCGGGCAAAGAAATCCCAGGCAGGACCCGTTACCAGAGTTGTTAAGCACGGAGATTATTTTTGGGTTTATTGCATTTCATGCATTGTTATTTGATGTATAATTATGTGGTTACATATTTAAGTATGTGGTTATATTATGTTAGTGTATGTATGTATATATATATATATATATGTTTAATGATTAAAGATATTTTAAAAGGCCTTGGGAGCCACTGTTGGATGAAGCCATTACATATGGATTTATGGTCATCATCAGACCACCACTTCCTCATCTCTCTATGTCACGTTTCTCTTTTCTCTCTCTATTTCCATTTCTTTTTCCTCCATTACAAGCTTATATTTACACCAAACTATTGTGAATTTGACTTTGCCACTAAAAGCAAGGTTGATGAGCACGACGAGAGCTTTGTTTTAATCAGAGCAAAGTCCTATTTGGAGCACTTTGGATTTTCAAATTTGGGGGCTAATTTGGGGTTTTTTGTGATTCTGTTCTTCTATTGAGGTTGGGGTCCCCCTAATGATTCAAACTTTAGCTTTTATTGAGTGATTCTACTTTTATTTCTTTAAAAATTTATTGATTTAAAAACCATGAAATGAAATTGTTGTTATGTGAATGTTGGTAATGTGAATAAGTGTTTAAAAGTATGATTTACTTTTATTATTTGTCAAAAGCATGATGTGAATTGTATATGATTTTATGTGGAGCATGCCTATATTTGATCCTTGTAAGAAAATGCTTTACTTGAATTATTATTGTGAAGGATATTATTGTTGAATTAAATTCTAAAGCATGCCATAATTATAATTGAATGCTATAGGATGCCTCATTTATATTCATTGAGTTGAGAATGCTATGATGATGTTATTGTTGCCATATTCATGAGTTTGGTGCTTAGAGGATGAAAATGGTGCATTATATGACATGGCAAGGGAAGGGGGTTTGAAAAGGGTTAAGAGATGGAAGTTTTCACCAAAAAAAAAAAAAAGTTTTTCTTGAAATAGGAAGTTTTTATAAAGTGAACTGGATTTCGTGAGTCCGGGGCTAGCTCGACCTAGAAGGAGTGCGGCCCAGTGTAGGGCATGAAAAAGTTGTTACTAAGCCCTAAATGGTTGCCGGATTTGGAACCAGAGATAGCTATCAATCTCGCCTAGGTAAAGTCAGTTAGCAGTTTTCGAAAAGTGGGAGTTGGGTCGGTAGAGACCAACTATAGGACAGGGTGCATTTCATTTCATATCATACATGGTATTTTGTTGAAATGTATTGTGTAGTTGAGATTAATGCTTGTTTGAAATGCATGACCCCAATTTCTTTTATCCCTTTTATGTGTTACGTGGCTCAAGGGAGTCCAAAATTGACACCTTAAGTGACTTCTACTGAGCCATTGTGCTCACCCCTTATATTATTATTTTTCAGGTCTTGGAAAGGAAGTGGTGGATGATGTTCCACCACAGTTGTAGGTAGGATTTAGATTATTATTTTGTCGCCTTTTTGTGTTCATGTCTTATTTTTGTATAACCTTATTAAGACATATACAGCTTGTATATCTTGTGGCCTTTAATTGTGATTATAAACCTTGATATTATTTTGATATAATGTATTTTGAAAATGACATCTGATGTATGTAATAGCTATATTGATACATTTGGATTAGATGGGACAATGAATGGATTCTAAACCAAATAGGAGGTTTAAAACTGATTAGGACAAAGTTATCTAAAGCTGTATCCGCAGTGGTACCGGTAGCCAGATGTGGAACCAGTTCTTATTGGATATAATAGAATTCTTCAAAGGACAGCTTCTTGAACCGGTTCCCAAAGGTGGTACCAGTTCCCACTTGACAGAATTCAAATAGAAGTTGGAAAATTCTATTTTTGGTAACTTAGAAAATATACCTTGTAGGTATTGTGTCCTATGTAGAAAATGACTTCCTAAAAAGTGTTATTATTTCCTTTTCGATGATCTCAGTATTTCTTCTTCTAAACAACCTTTCCATTCCACAGTCGATGTCAATCTTGATATGGTAACTTGAAATTACAACTCGACTAGGACTTGTTTTGACATTGAATATTGCTAATTACAAATTTACATCTCACAATCTCCCCCTTTAGCAATTTTGTTGCAAAACCCTAAAAACAAGTAAGTAATCTACCTAAGCAAAAAAGTAGATTACAATTTTGTTTAAGGAAACACAGAATTTATTCTTCTTTGTTCTCTTCTTCTCATGGACAAAAATTTCACCTGATTTCCTGCACATAGATCAAACAAAACCACCAGTGAAAGTTTAATAAAACAAGCTATAAAATAAGTTAAAAACTCCCCCTGAATAAATTATCCAATTTTTTCAGTATTTTCTCCCTATTAAATTAACCATTATTCTCCTCCTTTTTGGAACAAAATTGATAAAACAATTAAAAGTTATTAGAGTAGAAAAAGAACTAAAAGAGAAACAGTCAACAACTTATTACATGTCATTAAGCAAAAGATAATATCCAAAAATAATAATGACAAGTAAAAACTGAACAAAAGTATGATGTATGTATGATATGAACAGAATAAATCAAGCATCAACATCTCCCTCAAATGGAACAATAATAGTCAGAATCTCATATCACTACCACTACCATCCTCATCATCCTCACCATCATTATATGTCTCATCATCATCTCTCTTAACCTTAATATCTAGTGACGGCTCTGGAGGGGCTAGTCTGTAGACATCCTCTGAAGTATTATCGGTCCTCTACTCTCTAAGAACTTTGACCTCAACCTGTAAATCAGAAATAGCATCAAGCGTGGCTTTCTGATTGTGAAGAAACAGTGAGTATAGCAGATTAGCAACATTTGTCGTGAAGTTCGATTTGGGCGGAAAAATATAAGAGATTTTTAAAAGATGAGAAGAAGTAGCAGCTGACCCTGTTTACTTTCCTTCCATTAGCCCTAGTAGATTTAGACTTGTTCATAGCTCGAGATCAAACTCAGACATAATCTCAATATGATGAGCTTGGGGTGGAAACATAACCTCAACCTTCTGATATAAACCTATGATGATCATAGGGAATGAAGATGATTCCCTCTTTGTATTATTCTTGTAATGTGCTATAAATCAACTCATAGATAGAAGCTGCAAGATGGATTCGTGCTCTAATAGATAGAAGAAATAATACCTCTATATGATTCAAAGATATGACGTCCTTCTTCTCGAAATAGCCAAGGTTGGCTATAGCAAACAAATTCAGGAATGCTGCCTCGTCTGTGAGATATCAAGAATGAATGATATCAAATTTAGGAATGCTGCCTCGTCTGTGAGATATCAAGAAGGAATGATATCAGGATATCTTGGTGAGTTAAGAACACATAAAGTATTACAAATATCTTCCCATTTAAGCTCAGAGTTTTCATGTGGAAGATAATAACCCGTGTTGTTTACCCTATTAAGAATGCCTAGAACATCCAGAATGACATCTTCACTGACAACATAGTCATTGCCAAACAGAGAAACCTCAAAATATCCACTATCATAGACTTTCCAGATATTAGAGTAGAAGTAATGTACCATGTCTGGGCTATAGGTACGCTCCATCTTTGTGAAGAAAAACCAGTTGCTCTTCTCAATAAACTCAACGAGCTTTGTACCTGGAGTGTCTCTTGGCTTCTTTAAATTGACATTCTTTTCCGACTTTATCGGACCGCCCTTGTACACTTTGGTGTACACTTTCCAAGCATGGTCATTGTAGAAGTGTTCCCTAGCAAACTCAACCTTCCCAATGTCAGAAACTGTAGGAAACCCAGTTGGTACCTCAATAGAAGGTGAACTAGAACATATAGGAGAAGTAGGTGCATTTCTTGGAACGTTTGAACCTTCTTGTGGTTCCCGGATGGAAATAGTAGTTCGCGTTCTCTTGGTAGGTGGAGAAACTGCAATACCCTTTCGTTTGGCCTTCCGAGAAAATTTTGGAGCCATTTAATATTCAAAATATTTCGGTTTGAAGTCCCGAACTTCTCTTGGTAATTTTATCAAACACTTGGAGTGCATTTCAAAGCTTATTCTTGGATGAGCTTGTTTGATTCTTCAAAAACCCCCAAAAATGAACACCAAATCAGGCACAAGAAATCCCAAATCTTTAATCAATTCAACACCCCAAAGTCTCAACTCAATCTCTACCAAATCCTCTAAGAATTTTTCAAACCTAAACTCCACAATTTTTTTCTTCAAATCCCAAGCTTTAATCTTTAAACAACTTGCAATCCAATGATTTAATGATGTATTTGCAATACTATGATGAGAAATATACAACCTTGAAGCTATATATATATATATATATGATTGGAGTAATATAGAGAGAGCGCTATATAGAGAGAGAATATGAGTGTATGCAATATAATCCAACAATATGCAAATAATGAAGCTTTAAAGCCAATTTACAATACCAGGAATCGGTAGCCAATTTGGGAATCGGTTCCCAATGGGTAAAAAGGTAGTCGTAAAATAGTGACCTATGCTGAACTGGTACCTAAATGTTGGTACCGATAGCCAACTTCCAGTGTAGTTGGCCTTGTCTCTTAGCACTCCTGAACCGGTAGAGGATACTTATACCGGTAGTGTAACAACTTGAACCCGAGGGTTTGAAATGCTAACTGGGCCCTTACCCAAACCCGAGGTCGTCTAAGGGCATTACTGTCTTATCCATTGTCAATGCATAATTAATACATTATCCCAAGTTTCATAACACTCCAGAGTACAACCTCACAGAAGGATTACAGGTGCAAGTGAAAAGAGTAGCGTTGGTCGGCTGACAGTCCTATGTCGGCCTACGGAAACTACCTGGTCAGTCGGCTGACTAAGATGGTCAGTAGATCGAAACGACCCTTTTGAAAACCCAGCTCATTAGAAAGACTCGAACTGCATGTCGGTTGGCTGACAGGCCTTGAAAGCTACTAAATCTGCAGCAGATAGCACTAAAAATTCTACATTTTACCCGGCTCTTTTGTAAACCGAACTTGATAAACAACCTGTCCCGAACTCACGACAATTATAATACAATAACCCATAATCATAAATGCCAATAAACTCCATAAACCAAAAAGTCTTATGCACGAAATTTGCTTTATTTTCAGAAGGACTAGGTTTAGAATGGCTACAACTTCACTATTCATAAAAGCCTTAGGAAGATTATTTTTGCAAAAAATCCAAGAGATTTCTCTGTCAGTCTTTTAAGAACATACACATAAACACAGGAGTAAGTTTATAGTGTTGTTCAAATTCTGATCATAATTAAAGTCTTGCATCTACAACGACTAGAGAAAAGTAGATCTACTTCTACATCGAATTCAGATATTGAAGAACAGAAGTAAAAGCGATCACACTTTGAAGGGTCAAAGTATTCGAGGAGTGTTGTTTGATCTACCTGCTACTCACTTACAAAGATCAAGCGTAAGTCTGAGGTCAAGTTGTTGTTAGATGGGACATCGCAAAGCTAGAGGATTGTCAACTATTGGTATTTGGTAAAATGATAGAGTGTGAGCCAGAGCCAAAGTTCAGTGTACGTTGTTTCAAACATAGTGGATCGGTTTACTTTAGACTGCATAATCCACGACAAATTTCCCCTGCAAACAGTTGACGTATGTTATCAACTAGGGTTTCCTCGCTAAAAATCCTGGTGTCATCTGTAACGACCCGAACCTAGGGGTCCGAATTACTAACCGGGTCCTTACCCGAACCTAAGTCAACTAAGGACACTACCATCCTATCCTATGTCAATACATAATATACCCGTCATCCCAGGCTTTATATAAAAAATAATAATAAATAAATAAATAATAAAATTAGATCATAGCTACAAAGTATGTCAAAATGATTTACTAACCAATTGAACCCTGTAGAGGAGCGTCATCCACCACTTCTTGTCCGTGTCCTGAAAATTGTTAAATATAAGGGGTGAGCAAATTGCTCAGTAGGAGGTGCCTAAGACACACCTCTTATGACCCTGTGAATCCACATAGAGAATAGAAATCATGAAAACAGGATCATACTATACCGAGGATGTAAACCATAACCACAACATCCAATATAAACACAAATGTCATCCAAGTCACAAATACACCATATATGCCAATGAAGTGCAATGCCATGCTCATATCACTCCCCATTTCCGAAACATTTCCATTTCAACTTCCAAACCGTTAGTGTAATCCGACCCAAGGCACCTCCAAGGCGTCATGAGGGAGGGATTGGCTAGTCTTCCCCGACCACATGGCACCTCCATGGCGTCGTCTGGGTAGCTCAACCACACTAGAGTCTCTCTCTAACCGCCTCTAGCTCACACTAACACCACGGACCACTAGGCGCCTCCTAGGCATCCGGGTTTTCGCAAACACTTTTCAAAACAATTTCCCCAAAATAGTTTCATTTGCTTTCAAAACATTTTTCCCTTTTTCCTGCCCAATGTCATGCATGAACATCACATACTTTTCCAATCTAATGATAATAAAAGATTTTATATTACACAATTCAACATACTTTCACATAGCAATTTCTAGTAAATTAATAAGCACTAAAGGTATGGAATTTAACACATTAGGCATGTTTTTCATACAAATCAATTAATACACATATTCAGAGATTTCATATTACACAATTCAATATAATTTCACATAGCAATTTCTAGCAAATTAATAAGCACCAAAGGCATGGAATTTAACACATTAGGCATGCTTTTCTCACATAACAACAACAATACATATAATTATAATTTTCATATACAACAATTAAATCATATTAAAGAAAATTCATCACAATTATAGCATGCTAGACAACAACACATGGAGAATAATTCACTAAAATCCAAGAAGTTATGGATTAAACACCCCTACCTCACTTAGATGCAAAAACCCCCCAAATGGGTCCCAAAATTCAAAATCCCTAGAGTGCACCAAACAATGAATTGCTTGCATCTATATGTAGGTCTCACCGTGCTCTCCGTTTTGCCGCAAACGGCATCCAAAAATTCCAAGAAACGAATAAGTAATTAAAGATTGAAGCTGTGATGTAAAAAGAAAGAAAAAGAAACCAAGAATGAGAGAGAGAAGAGAGCTTACGGGAGAGAGAATGAAAATGAGGCTAGAATGGCCTCTTGGCCATTAAAAATCAAGTGGTGGGTCCCTCCACTCACAAAATCCCACTTTTTAAATTTCTCCACCACAAAATATATATATGTAAAAATCACAAACATTACATCATCTCTAACTCTTTACTTTGCTTATTTTATCTTGTATAAGACTAATTTATTAATTGTTAAAATAAGTAAAGTTGGAAAGACACAGATCTGTTTCTAAAAATACAAAACTTTCTAAATATTTCGCTACATATAACTCACATATGGTATGGACGCATAATGCATGGCATTCATTTAACATTGGAACATAGTTTATGTGTGTTTAAAGGTTAATGATGATTAAAATCTATGAGATATATATTTTGTATTGGCTAATTTTGTTGTCAAAACAAGTCCGATCGAGTTGTAATTTTTTGGTTCAAAATTTTAAGATTGAAGATCGGATACGGATTTGAAGAAGTTCAAGTATTCATACTTTAATACACTTCGGGATGATAAGAGCAATGCTTTAGAAAGGTATGTGAGTGTGTGAGAACACTTAGGAAGTTTTAGAAGTTTGAAGTTTTAGGAAGTTTGTATTCTGTCAATTTCGAACAGGTAGCCAAATAGCAGGTTTCACTTTTGTCCATTGGGAACCGGTAGCCACATTAGGAACCGGTAGCCAACTGCTGTTCATGAAGGATTCTTCACTATCCTTTGGGAATTGGTAGCCAATCCCTCTATAGGTTCAAGAATCACATCAGATTCTTCTCTGCCCATCCTGAACTGGTAGCCAAATCTAGTACCAGTATAAGGCTTCTAATCATGAATGGTAACTTCAGTTTCCTGATCTATTTTGATTTCTTTTTGGTCCAGACTTCCTTCTAAAATCCTATGCACGAATTTCACTTATTTTATAAGTATTCTTAAGCCTTCTAAACTTCTATATAATGCTTATTTCATTCAACATTGAGGCATGGTGCTTTGAGGAACATCAATTCATTATGAGGAAGCCTTTGAGAGAGATTTTTCAAAAAAATCAAATCTAATTTTTCTTATTATATTTTTGAGAGCACACATACATATACACGAGTGATTTAGTTGTGTTGTTCTCTATTTCATCGGAATTGGAACTTAATTGAAGATTTAGAGATTTTGAAAGAGCCGATTTATTTCTTCTACATCCAAGTTCAGATCTTAAAAAAAAAAGGGTAAAGCGATCACACTTTAAAAGGGTTAAAGCATTCGAGGAGTGTTATTTGATCTACCAGCAATCCTTCTACAGATATCAAGAATGAGCCTGAGGTCAAGAGCTTTTGGACGGGACATCGCAAAGCCAGAAGATTGTCAGCAATTGGTGTTTGGTAGAACAATAGGGTGTTAGCCTAAGTCAAAATCCATTGTACTTTGTTTCAAATAAGGCCTTAACCAAGCCCTAAATTCAAAATTCCCCAAAGCCCATACAATTATGGTCTCAAATGGAAGCCTTTACCATGCTCTCCAACTTCTCTTTCTTGGTCATCATCAAATTCTTAGCCTAAACCTGTCAAATCTTAGCTTAAAACATTGAAAACATATGTATGTAGATAGTTATAGGGAAAGAAAGTAAAGATCTAGAAGGAGGGAGCAACTTCCCAAAATTGAGGAAGAAAAGAGGGAGGTTAGCAAGTCTTTTAAGTGGTCATGTGGACCTCCAAGTGCCAAGTGTCAAGCCATGGTTTACATTTCACTAAGTTAAATCTTTGCCCTCACTCATCCATTGTAATACCCATCAAGTCCCCAAAATATCTTCCTAATTATATAGATACATGCATATGTATATGCATGTGAAATATCCATAATGCCCCTCAATAAAAGTGGCAAAACCGGGAGAAGTTCCCAAGCTTGGAAATCGCCCCAACTTCCGAAAATTTTTTAAATGAATCTCATTAAACGAGGCACGAAAAATAATTAGTACAAAAATTCAAAAAAAAAATGAAAAAAACCGAGACATTATAGTTTGGTATCTCCAAGTGGGATTGGTAGCATTGGAAAGCTAAATTTGATATGTTAAAATTGAACATAAATTTAACCTTATTTAGATTTTTTTTTTTTAAAAAAAAAATTAATAAGGGAGAAAAGGTCAAATGAAGCTGGAAAATCAATACTGAGTGAAAGCAAAAAGTCAGCCGGCTCACTTTAAAAGTGAGTTAGCTCATATTGGAAAGTCGGTCGGCTCACATTGAAAGTGAGTTGGCTCACACTCTAAAAATGTGAGAAAATGAGGAAAAAACCTAGTCTATTACAATTAAATGTGCAATAAAAACCGAAGCTGGCTGGTTCACTCGCTCTGGACATGTAAAATATGCAAAATAAAGCCCACAAGTATATTACCATGTCATATGGTGATAAATGGTAATACATAGCTTAAAAATGGGACCTCAAAGGTGAGTCTAAACAACTCAAAGACCCTAACATGCCTTGGATTTGTAAACCAACATGTTTGTACAACATACATCCTTAAGTGTGAAAAATAAGATAGAAATCATGCATTGGAGATAAAATGGCCTTAGTGCCTCAAATACATCTTCTAACCAAATTTAACCATACATCGTATATGAGATTACCCTAACCAAATATATACATCAACTCAAATTATGATATTAGAATTAGCAACTATACAACATGACAACAAATATTCATATACATCATCAATTACATCTTCCAAAACAAATAAGAGAAGCGTCATCCTCAATAGCCTTACCTTAACCTGAAAGAGGAATCAATGTGGGGGTAAGGTTACAATGCTCAATAAAAAATATGCTAGGTACATACACATACTACATTCATTTGGCCTCAGAAGAGTAGCCTATGTCAAACAACGCAAAGAGACATGCTCCCTAACATTTACTTCTGGGAAAGTCCTAAAAGCATCATCCTAATCTACCAATTATAATTAGGCATATCCATTTCATTTCAAGTAAGCATATACGTAGAAAATTATTTAATAACTACACAATTCGCAACTATGCATGGATGCCAACTTGAAAACAATACACGGAAATGGATACATATAAACAATAAACCAAGTCACAACTACACCATTGATGCCAACTTGTTAAAATAATACACGAAATCAACAAAAGAAGGATATCTCATTACACGCGCACCATCGGTCACACACGTTATATGAACTGGTAAAATAGTTCTTCCGTAATAAAACCATCGATAACCAACCGTATAATTAGTTGTTTTGGGATACTAGTCGATAGGTAACTAACCAAGTGGACATTATAATAAAGTGGGGGAACACCCGTGCATGCTAAACCCTCATTGTCACGGATCAAACCGTACAATAACCCTAAGAATATCCAAGATCATCATCAAATTCCACAAGATAGCATATACCAATATATAATCAAATTGCATTTCACAAGCGCACCTATGCTCGTGCTACTCACACAAATCATGTCCTAAAGTACAATGCTATTATGGCATACACATCAATGCAATGACAACAACTTAGGTATGGTAAAATCATAACAAGCTCCAGTAATTCATATGGGCATTTTATCAATGACAAGCATGCTAGGCAACCTATAATCACATTTTTTAATGTATCACATATACACAATAACATCTATATAGCCTCAAAAGTGAGAATAACACATATACACAATATATGTAATTTAGAAACTCAAGCAAGAACCTTGGCTAATAACTATAATCACAATGATGTATCCAAGAAACATTCTAGGGATAGAAATCAATAACAACATCACCAAATTATCTTTTTAAAGCCTCATTGACCCAAATATATATACATACACACACACACACATATGCACGCATACACAACCTAAACTCACAAAATGCAAAGGAATTATAGCCGTATATACACAACACACCCCCACCTCATTTGAGATGAAAATCTAAAACACTCCAAAATTGAAAGTGCTCCATTCGAGCTACAAATTCGAAGGGTCGACGAGCACGACGAGGGGAACGAGAAACCATCATATAGCTGCCCCAAAATCCGACTTTGAACTCACCCCTAAAACCTCAAATTGCTTCCTGGTCTTGAAACAAAACTGTAATGACCCGGTCATTTTCATTCCTTTCCCTTTCTCAGATTTTCACGGATATTTTTTTTCCGTTGATCTTTTCCTTTTTGAGTTCAGTTCCTCGTCGCTTAGTGTCGCCTCGAGTGCTCTGGGGTGATTTCCGAGACTCTTTTCATTGGATTGACAACTTCCTTTGAGGGCCAAGTCATTTCCACATTTTTCATTTTTTGACATTATTCACTTTTCGTCCTTTTCCCTATTTCGTCTTTTTCCCTATTTTGTCTTTTCCCCGTTTGTCACTTTGTTTGCAAAACCAAACTTCTTGTGTTTGGAGTTGGTTTTTGACTTCATGTATCTTCATTCTAAGTGGTTTCCACGAAATACGTATCTTTACTTTTATAAGAAAGTACTCTGGTTGCTCCCGGTGTCCATAGGGTCATGGATGCATAGTTTTTTAGAATCTTTTTCTTTTCTTGGGGTGTTTTTCATAAATATCTTTTGAAGATATTTTATTTCATGGGTTTTTAAGAAAATATTTTTGGAAGATATTTTCATTCTGGACCATTAGTGCAGTTTTCACTTTTTGGATGGGCCATTGTGCAATTAATGAAAATTATTGCTAAATGCCTTGTTTTGAGCCTGGATCCTCATACGGGATTCAATTTCACTTTTCGTCGGGTCGTGCACTTATAGAAATTCCTCCTGGTCGTTGTTTTCCAGTTTCAGGGTTTCTGGCCCCGGTTGCCGGTGAACTTGTTTGGGGCATAACTTTCTACTCGGGACTCGATTTTTGACATTGTTTCTTCCATTGTTCATATTTTCTTATTTTGAATCTTTTTCATTCACAGGGTTTTGCCATTTGAGCACGTCTGCTCGAATTTCACTTTTTCGAACGCAGCGGGGCCCGTTCGGGGCACTTTTTGAGATTTCTATAACAGGGAGATGAGATATTTCATTTTTCATCTTCCCCACTCTCCTTGAATGACTAGTAGCTCCCATGGCAGCCCAAGGGAGGTGGCCACCTTCTCTTTCCTCTTTTGAGCTTCATTCCTTTGTCAAAACATAGTAGAGCCTTTGTGTTTATTACTCGTCTTGGCGATACGCATCTTTCACCCTTATTAGAACCCATTTCTGACCAAATTTCGAGTTTGGGTTTGAAGTCAAGTTGTGATTTTGATGGGGCTTCTTGGGGGTTCATGTAGATCGTGTTGTCCCCGACAAAACCTTCAGTATCGTCGGATTCGGAGCACTTTTTTTCAGTGGGCTTTTGAGATTTTCATCTCAAATTGAGGTAGGGAATGTTTTAGGATTTTATATGTGTTATATAGAGTGTTTTCCATGATTATACAACTTGTATGCATGCTTTTGTTTAAAATCTAGAATTTAATTTAATTAATTTCTATGAGTAAGATTTAATTTTCATGATGTTATATGACTTAGAATTAAATTGTGGCATGCTAGAAAATTAATTTTTGATATGTTTGTTATTGTTGGTCCTCATATTGTAGGTCGCGGTGACCACAAGCTTGGAGAAGCATGCAATTTAGGCGAGGGCCAAGTTTTACATTTGTAAAAGCCACTACTACCTTTCACTATAAATATAGCTAGGGTGAGTAGGGATCGTCCCAAGGGATTGGAGTCATACTTGAATGTGGAATCGCTATTAGGGTCAGTAGGTCGAGTGATCAAACAAGTGACTGGTTGGTTGTTTAAACTAGAGAGAAACTAAATTAAATTAAGTAAGAATGCAATGCTAAAGAGAGTGAGTAAGGGAGAGAGAGATCTTGAGGTTTAGAGATCACCACCAAGCAATGCATTTCTATATCATTGACAAATGATTAATTAGGGCAAATAGTGGGTTGCAATAGTAGTATGTATGTATTTGGTTGATTCAATAAGCAAGGATGACTAGTTAAGCATGTATTGTCTAAACATCATGTGAAAGGCACAATATATCTAAACCATGAAGCATATATTGTCTAAACAATATGTGAAAGGCATAATAAATCAAAACAAGTTATTACTCCTTTCATTAAGCTCACAATCCAAATACAACACAAGGATAGAGACATATGCTAATTGCATTCACAAGCTTGGATCATCAAACAACAAGCATAGATTGTCCTCCCATTTAACATTACACTACAACTACACTACATCTACACTACTAGCATGAAAATAAACTAGGGGAGAGGCATGATCCATCAAGAGGTAAGCATGAACCATCAAGAGAATCACAAAATCATTCCTTTAAGCACTACGTTTTGACAACCTTTAAATCTATGGCATCAATACACATAGACATGCATTAATAACACAAAATCTAGAGACAAGAACATGAACATCAATTCTAGCATACATAGACATATGGATAGAATGAAATGATCAATTGAAAGCATTAAACCACATAAATCATTGAATAAACAAGATCTATATATATCAAAGTATCAAAACATCAATTACAACACTAATCCCTCAATAATACACAAGATTAAGATATAGAAAGCATGCTTGGGGCTAACTCTAGTCCCAAGAGGATGTCTAGCCACTCATGGTGAGGATGCTCTAACCCTCAAGGGCTAACTCCATGGAAGAGGTTTGCTCCTTGTTGATGAAGATCTCCAATGGTGTCTTTAGCCTCCTCTTTCTCTAAACTTCCACTCCAAGAGATGATATCAAAAATAATGTTGGCTCCTTTTTGAAAAAGTAATCCTTATCCTTATATAGGTAGGTCAAAATAGCACCCAAAATGAGTTGGGGTCGTGCACACAATATTCCCTAATGATTAGATAAAGGACAACTTTCAATGGGATGGAATTTTAACTTTTTCGCACTAGAGGAAGTGAGATCGATCGAAAGTAAGTGAGATCGATTGAACTTAGGCTGGATCGATCTAACTGGCTGAGCTTTTTGGAAAAAGACAAATCCGAGATATTTATGGGAGATATTTATGGGAAAAGGACAAAAGTGGTTGGTAGGTGGTACAGCCGTGGATAGGATCAATCATTTGGATAAGGACAAAGGTGTTCGATCGATCGAAGAATGATGTTGGATCGAGCGAACTTTTGGACTTAAGTGCTTTGGGTCAAGGCTTGGATCTATCTTAAAGTGCTGAGATCGATCAATGTTCGATCGATCGAACCTTGAACTTGGATAGATCGAACTTGCTGCTTTGCTTCATTTTGCTTCTTTCTTCCTCCACTTTGCTCCTTTCTTTGTTCAATCCTAGAATTGCTTCAATTAAGCTCTTATTTGGCTGAGTTAGCTTATTTTCGGGATAAGTGCCTGAAAATGGAAATAATACGAAATCAATCTAAAACGGTAAAGTAAGATAGATAAAGGTACTAGAATGCCTAAGCTTAAGGGGTTTAAATACGCACTTTTCAGTGCTCATCACACCCCCAAACTTAAATATTGCTAATCCCTAGCAATGAACTAGAAAGTAAAGGAATGAAATGAACAACTACACAACTATAAACTAGAAAACAATAAATGGATAACGCCACTTTCGTAGGGAACACGATTGCATTTAGCATATACAACAAGCCTTTTAAACCTCTAGGTTATCCCTAGTGGACGAGTGAAGTCTCATAAGGGTTTCCAGAAATGGTACCCACAAACATTAAGCTCATTTTTGTCAAAAGAGGTACCAATATTGTAAACAAGCATTGGGAGAAAACTACCTCAAGTATGCAATTTTTCAACCCTTTCCAAGCAATCTCTCAAAATTTCAATATCAAGCAAGCAAGTATGGTCCTCCACACATCAAGAAAATGATCATGCAAATCAAAACAACTCTAGAATTCTTTTGAGTGGACCGGCATCAATGTGTTGCTATCTAAGCCAACTAAAGAATTAATCACATCCTTACCCTCAAACTCGCACACAAATCTAGTACCGATCATCAAGACAAAAAGTGAACCTTTTATTAAAGCTTTATTGTTCTAGGTGCGCTTATTCTTTTCACTCGATTTTCTCTTTTTTTTTTCTTTTTTTTTTTTTATAGGATCAAAGATGGAAGTATAGTGCAATGTGTTGATCTATTAAGCTTTCTAGTGATTCATGAGATCGAGCGTTAAATTAATGACTCCTAAACCAGATGGCTTTAGGGCACTAGGTGTTCAAATGCCCCTACAGACTTACAAGCTCAAATCAACTAGGCTACAAATCAAGACAACCACCATCTAATCATTTCCCACTTCTCACCATTTGGGAGAAGTCCTCACTTTTTATTGCTTTTGCTTTTGCATTTTTTTTTTTTTTTTGATTCAATTATTAACCTAGAGTTTGGGCCCTCTACCTTTCGGCGCGAGAAGTTCAGTGCTTGATGAGGCTAAAATCCCGGCTACTTAGTGAAAAGGGGTTGTTATCCACCTTTATCAAGAATGAAAGCTTTCAATGCACTACTAGCTCAATTGGGATATAACCAATTCAATAATCAACAAAGCATGTACCCCACAAATGAATGCTAGTGTGCGCCGATGCTAGTGTAGAAGACTAGAGTGAATCTCAAAACAATCACAAAATCAGGATGATGTGGACCACAAGTGCAAGCAAGATATCAACCTTTCAAAAAATTTACTCCTAAATGGCATTCATAAGGCATACAAGGAGTATTGGACTCTCAAGTCAAGCAATTTTTTAAATTTTAAGCAATATAGTCCTCAGAAGATCAAAATCATAGCTAGGTATGGACCAATCATAGAAATAACCCTCAAATACACGAGTCATGCTAAAAGTTTGATTTACTATCATTATATAGCACCATTCCCCCCAAACTTAAATTGCACAATGTCCTCAATGTGCAAAGAGAACAAAGGAAAGAGTAGTGCAACTAAGCAAGAATGATCGGGACTGAAGTATCCGAAGTGGGTGGCATAGCCCCCCCAAACTTGGGATGAACTGTGGTCCTGTAAATTGGCACTTGGATAAACTTATCAGATAACAAAATAGGATAATCAGTGCATAGTGAACATTCAAGTGTAAATAAGATAAACAGAAAATTAAATGAGAGAGGTATAAGGGTGGTCCTGAAAATTAGGTAGCACTCTCTCACTGAAGTCATTGTGATGCACCTGATGGAGTCAAACATATAGATATGAGAATACAATCAGATGACATCCATAGCAAAAATATATATATAAATTAGAGAAAGTACAGGTACAACAAAAATATCAAAGCCGACAGACCGGCTGTAAAAATAATACAGTGACAATAATAAAGTATCAAGAAGTAAGAGGGATCATAAGATAGAAAAGAGTGGGAGCTCAGGAAGATGAGGTAGGGCGGGCAGGTCTGGCTCCGCGGATGTCTCTAGATAAATCTCTGAACATGGTCGCGACATCCGTGCGGAAGGTAGCGAACTCTGCTCTGTGGGCCATGAGGTCAGCTCTGATGGCAACAATAGTGTCCTCGAGCGTCTGTAGATGCACTCCGAAGCCTGGGGTCAAGTCTGGTATGGAGGAGTCAGAAGACAGCTCTTAGGTCTGCTCCTGCTCGTAGATAGGTGACCTGGCTGGAGAATGCTGAACTGCGTCATCCGCTGAATGCTCCAAGTCAATGTCTATATCAATGTCTATATCAATGTCATCATGCTCGGCAG
The DNA here is from genome assembly GCF_030987335.1 of Cornus florida. Lineage (NCBI taxonomy): Eukaryota > Viridiplantae > Streptophyta > Magnoliopsida > Cornales > Cornaceae > Cornus > Cornus florida. The sequence goes on from NW_026775580.1 coordinate 36,976,515, forward strand.
CTGGATCAACTGGTGCATCGTCTGCTGCGGGAGCTGCTGTTGCTGGCTCTGCTGATGCCGGGTTGCCTGTACTGCTGCCTCCTCCTCTAACTCCAGCTCTGCAGCCGCCAGTACGGCATGGGTCTGCAGGCGAAGGATAATAGCTCTGTAGCTCTTGTCCGAGTCCTTCTTGAGGAAGTGACAGGAACCTCTCTCGAGGTCCTCCTGCGGGTGGATGGGATAGCGCTGGTCTATGAGAATTTGGGTGATGAGGTGGCTAAATGGCAAAGACTTGGCCCTTCCGGGTGCCTCCTTGCTGACGTACTCATCGTAGAGCTTCCTCATCACGCTCCAGATAAGTGTAGGAATAGACACCTAGTGGTCAGTATAGAAGGTGTACAGGGCTTCTAGATAGTCGCCCCGCTTCTGAATCTTGTGTCCGGCCATGTATATGTTCCAAAAAAGCACGGAATCGATGAACGAAAAGTCGTCTGGAAGATATGTGTGGGTGGCGAAAGTCTCGCCACCTGCATGGTGACCTGTGAGAAAAACCGCCATATCGGCGTAAAAAGGCCTGTAGAGCCTGGGATATGTCTCATGTAGCTCGGGCGGGCACCGATGTGGACAGCGAATCAAACGGGCCAGAGTATCCACTGTAATGGTGATCTCATGGCCATCGATAAAGGTGATGAGCTCGGCTGTAGTACGCGGCGACGGTCGGAGGTTCTGGTAGAACAACCGTACTAGTCGCGGGTAGATCGGCTCTGTGACTGGGGCAAGAATAGCTGAGAGGCCCCGCTAAATGATGTCCTGGTAGGCAAATCGAGTCAGCACCGATCTGGAGAAGAATACGGTGTCGAATGCTGACTCGTGGTCGATAGTCATGTGTGCATATCGAGGCGCGAGTCTATCACGCTGTAAAGGAGCTGGCTGAACAAGTGGAACCGGCTGAGCTGGCTGCTCAGCGCCTCTATGCGGTGGAGATGGTGATGGAGTGAATGCTGGACGAGCTGGCGACTGGGGTGGAGTAGGGTGTAATGGCTCCTATGTATGGGAGGGCTGCGCAGTCTCCTCTGTTCGCTGTCGGACTCTCCTCTGTGTGTGCTCGGGGTTAGGATCCCGGACATGAGATGGACTGGCCCAGTAGTCAAGTCGACGTCCGGTGCCGTAACGGTGTCTACGTGCTACAGTCTTGACGCGAGCCATAGTCTGTAAATAGAATTTCAAGAGTTAGTGCCAGCATATATAGAATATAAGGCATAATATAGAAACATGTATGTCAGATAAGATAGACAAAACAAGATATCGCATGATTCTATGCAAGTGGCAGAATATGAAACATGCCAAACAATGTGAGTATGAAATGCATCCAATGTGGAATATCACAGATATTGGGCATATATAAGGTAGCATGAACATAAGATAAGATGAATGGAGTGTGTATATGAGATCTATGAAATTCGATCGATCATAAAAAGAAATGAGATCGATCACAAAAGTTGGATCGATCAAAGGTTGAGTTGGATCGATCGCAAATTTTCGATCGATCATAAATTTGTTCGATCGATCAAACAGTGCAACGATGAAACCTAACAGTCACAGATCTGTGACTTTTGAAGAACGGGGCCCACATGAACATGTTCGTGGGCCCTACAACATATCAAATCAACAACTCCCATCACCCAAACATGGCCCATACTCCCAAATCAAACAAAAATATCAAAAATATATACAACGATATACATATATATATATACATATTTCAAGCATCAACAATGGAGGTTCAATCATATATAAAGCATGAATCAAACATATAAACCATGTATGCATGAGATTGAAGCTTGAATCGACTAGTGAGGTCTCGGATCTCACCCAAATCGAAGGGAGATGTGGATGCAAAGAGGGAGGGATGAAACCGAGATGAGAGAGAGAGAGGGAAGCTTGGTTCTCGCCGGAGATCTTGCCGGAGATGGAAGATATGAGCTAGGGGGGATGATTTGCAGTAGACTGGAATGAGAGGCTAGGGTTTGATGTGTTGAGATCGATCCAAATGATCGATCTCAAGACCATTGGATCTTTTTTTAAAAACATTTCCCGATTAGTTCGATCGATCGAAGTTGAGTTGTGATCGATCGAACTTTGATGAACTCCTTTCAAAGTATTTTTGGATTTTTTTTTTTTTTTTTTAAATTTGCAAAAATAAAATTAAAAATTGAAAAATAAAGTAAAACAAAATATTTTTGATTTGCTTTGAAAATATATATATGTGTGTGTGTGTGTGTGTGTGTGTGTGTGTGTGTGTGTGTGTGTGTTTATATATATTTTAAATTAAATAATTAATTAAAAACTAAATAAATTAAAATATTTTTTAATTTTTGAAAACTTGTTGAAAATTGAAACAAAATAAAATGAGAGTGAAAATAGAATAAAATAAAAATGAAAATATTTTTGGATTTTTGAAAAGTTGAAAAGTCAAACTAAAGTTAAAACAATGAAATGAAGATTTGTGATTGATCGAAACAAAAGTTCGATCAATCATATAGAGAGCAAAAATATGCAGGTTTTTGGTTCAAAAATTTGGCTTAGTGTTGGAACATGAGATTGATCGAACTTAGAAGTTGGATCGATCGAATGTCTCTTGATCGATCTGAGAATTAGTTCGAACGATGGTACAGAGAGGTGATTTGGATGCAGGTTCTGCAGGCTCAAAAATATTCTAAGTGTCAACACTCAAGATCGATCGAACAGGATAGTTGGATCGATTAAAGGTCCTATGATCGATCCAACTGAGAACTAAGATCGCAGATTTTTCTTGGATCGATGGGACAGAGAGCCTATTTGGATGCAGGCTTAAAAATTTTCTAAGTGTTGGATTCAGATGGAAGTTCGATCGATCGAACTCAGGTATAAGATCGATCGAACTTATGCAGAATGCTCAAAAATGACATGAAAGCTTATGCAATCCTCACCAAAGTTCCTTGAAATGCATATGAACCAAAAACAAGTATCTAGACTTCGCAAGAAATGAAATGAAAATAGAAATGGGGGAGGAATAGGGTTTTGACACCCTACGAATACCTTTTGCTAGTCTTTAACGTCTCTAGCAAGACATTGGGCTCCTTTAGCCCAGATCAAAGATTTTATAATGCATCCCCTCCTTGTTGGGGTGATGGATGCTTTAAACTCTACCCAACAAATGGTTCTTTGAAGAACTTGTTGGATCAAGCTCAAAAGAGGCTTTTGATCCTTTGTCTATGCCATCAAAACTTTTGGGCTTCCATGCCCTTTCAAAGCAAGAATTTGAAACAACACTTTGAGAATGCAAGGTTGAAGATGATTCTTTGGAAGTTTTGGTTTTACATAAAAGTTCATTTCCTTGACATTGAAGATCATGACACTTTTCTACAACATTGACCTCTCCTTCATATTTGTCAAATGAATTGGGTGTGGGATTAAAGATATTCAACTTCACCTTCATGTGGTCAAATGAAATCTTCATTATCCCCGTCCTATAATTTATGTTGGCATTAGCGGTTGCCAAGAAAGGACGGCCAAGGATAACGGGAATTTGGCTCTTAGGATTGGAAATCGGTTCCGTGTCTATGACAACGAAATCAAAGGGAAAGAAGAATTTATCAATCTTAACCAAAACATCTTCAATGACACCTCTAGGCTTTTTAATGGATCGGTCGGCAAGTTATAAAACTATCGACGTTGGTTTCAATTCACTTAAGCCTAGCTTGACATAAACTGAGTAAGGAAAAAGGTTAACACTTGCTCCCAAGTCAAGAAGTGCCCGATTAATGATATGTTCACCAATGATGCATGATGTAGTGGGTGAACCAGGGTCCTTAAACTTTGAAAGAGTGTTATGTTACAAAATTGAGCTTACTTGCTCGGTCAAAACCACCTTTTTTGGTGCTTGGCTTTTGTTCTTTCGCTTTTGGGTGCAAAGATCTTTTAAAAACTTGGCATAAGTCGGAATTTGCTTGATTGCATCCAAAAGTGGAAGATTAACTTTTACTTGCCTAAACATTTCCAAAATCTCATTGGTCTTGACTTTTTGTTTTTCTTTTGAAATGGACCCTTTCAAGGCGTTCGGAAATGGAGCTCTTGGCTCGAAAACATTTTGAGAAATTTCTTTTAAAGCCTCTTCAACACAAGAAGTTTTCAAATTAGGTTTCAATTCACTTTTCAACAAAATTTTCTCAACATCATTTTTCAAAACTTTCTTCAATGGATCATTTTCAAGATCGCTTTTCAAATCACATTTTCAGCTTTCTTATTTATAAGATCATGCACATGCAATGAAGGAGGAATAGAATGTGAAACGGGACGAGTGACAACTTGTGGTTGCACCGGTTCACTCTCTTCATTGGTCATTTCTATTTGATTATCTATAACTCTACTACTCCGCAAGGTGGTCACCACATTAACATGTTCTATGGTACACCCCTCCGATGAGGATTGGGTTTCCACAACACATTATTGCTTAGGCGGGGCATTAATAGGCATCTTTCCCTTCTCTCTAGCATTAAGAGTGCTAGCTATTTGCCCTACTTGGGTTTCTAGCTTTGCAATAGATTGAGAGTGAGAATGAAGCAATTGTGTGTTAGCCTCTAAAGTGCCCAAAGCATTTAAAACTTTCTCTTCAAAAGCAGGACTTCAAGAATTACCTTGGGAATATGATTGGTTGGGAAAATGATAATTAGAGAATTGATTCCCTTGTGATTGGTATGGCCTATAACCTTGGGATCCTTGATTTTGACGTGGAGGTGGAATGTATTTCCCTTAAAAACCGCTTTGGGGAGGGTTTGAGCCTTCCCCTTGGTTTTTCCATGCGAAGTTCGGATGATTTCTCTAACTTGGATTGTAATGAGTACTATAAGGATTGTTCCCTTGGTTCACAAAAGCCGCATTGACTTGTTCATTAGGTTCACTTTGCATTTGTCCATGAGGACACTGAGAAGTAGAATGAAGAACACTAGAACAAGTCATACATGTTTTATTTGATGCACGATGAGAATGGTTAGGGAAGGAAGTTACTTGGTTCGCCGAGTTTTGGTTAATCAAAAATTGATCAAACCTTTGAGACAAAGACTTCATTTCGGCGGCTATTTCATTTGAATGTCGACTTGATGTAAGCCAACACTCTTCCTACCTTATGTATTTCTACCATTCTTTGATGACAATATTCTATGCAATGAATTTTCACTCATGCTTTCATAGAGACATCATACGTCATCCTCATGCCTATCAATGTAAGAGCCACCCATAGAAGCATCAACCATGCCCTTATAATTATCCGATAAGCTTTCAAAAAAATATTGAACCAATTGCCATTTGGGCATGTCATGGTGTGGACACTTCCTTAGCAATTCATTTAAACGTTTCCATGCCTCATGGAATGTCTCCCCATCGCCATGTGTAAATTCTCGAATTGAGGACCTCATAGCATTGGTCTTAGAAACCGGATAGTACTTCTTCAAAAACTCTTGTTGCATTTCTACCCAAGAAGTGATTGAAAAAGGCCTAAGATTGTTAAACCAATATTTTGCCTTGTCCTTAAGGGTGAATGGAAAAAGTTAAGCCTTAAGACTTCTTCCGGCATGTTCGTATATTTTACGGTGGAACATACTTCAAGAAACTCATCCAAATGCTTATAGGGTTCTTCACTTGGAAGTCCATGAAAGTTAGGAAGCATTTGAATGGTTTGTGCTTTAATTTCATAATGGTGTGCTCGAAATGGTGGCAATTGAATGCATATGGGTGCATTATATTCATTTGGCACATAATGGTCTCTCAAAGCAAGTGGTGGGTTAGCAACTTGAGGTGCAACATGAACAACTTGATTTTGAATTCCTCAATTGACAATGGGAGGTTATGGAGCATACATGGGCCTTGGCATTCCGAATGGAACTTGGCCTTATTGTTGTGGTGGTGGGTGAATGCATGGCCTAGGCATGCCTAATGGTACTTGAATGTTCTCATTGTGCACATTTGGATGAAGGATGCCTTGTTGGTCTATATGACCAAGGTCCTCAACATGATCATCATTATGGTCATCCATTGATAGGCGGGTTCTATTTGAACTTCCCCTTCCCCTAGGATTTCTAACGATGGATTCGAGATGCAAATTAAAAGGGACAAGAGTTGGTCTCAATGAACGACGACCATGCATACACAATAACAAATAAGCAAGCACGACAAATGAACAAATACTTTGCCTTCACAACAATACAATTAAACTTCCTCCACAAACACAATTCCCATGTTTGAAACAATAATAATGCAATGACAAGAAAAATGCCTCCACGCGGGCTCACAATTTAACTAGCGAGATTGAGTCAAGAAAGTCTCACAAAGGTCCTATAGCACTTCAACTCCAAATTTAGCTTAGCTTAGCAATTTTTTTTTTAGAATTTTTAGCTTTTTCCCTTATTTTGCTTTGCTTTGCTTTGCTCCTTAGCTTGGATGCTCATTTGCTTGGCTGCTTTCCAACAATACACCTAGTCAAGCGAAAACAAACACAATAAGTAACCAAAAAAAAAGTGAAATCAAAGTAAAGAAAAGACACGATCAAAAGAATACTAATTCCTAATGAATTCCACAAATACAACGTTGCCTAATCCCCGGCAACGGCGCCAAAAACTTGTTGGTCCTTATATTGTAGGTCGCAGTGATCACAAGCTTGGAGAAGCAATCAATTTAGGCGAGGGCCAAGTTTTAAATTTGTAAAAGCCACTACTACCTTTCACTATAAATATAGCTAGGGTGAGTAGGGATCGTCCCAAGGGATTGGAGTCGTACTTGAATGTGGAATCGCTATTAGGGTCAATAGGTCGAGTGATCAAACAAGTGATTGGTTGGTTGTTTAAACTAGAGAGAAACTAAATTAAATTAAGTAAGAATGCAATGCTAAAGAGAGTAAGGGAGAGAGAGATCTTGAGGTTTAGAGATCACCACCAAGCAATGCATTTCTATATCATTGACAAGTGATTAATAAAGGCAAATAGTGGGTTGCAATAGTGGTGTGTATGTATTTGGTTGATTCAATAAGTAAGGATGACTAGTTAAGCATGCATTGTCTAAACATCATGTGAAAGGCACAATATATCTAAGCTATGAAGCATATATTGTCTAAACAACATGTTAAAGGCACAATAAATCAAAACAAGTTATTAATCATTTCATTAAGCTCATAATCCAAATACAACACAAGGATAGAGACATATGCTAATTGCATTCACAAGCTTGGATCATCAAACAACAAGCATAGATTGTCCTCCCATTTAACACTACACTACATCTACACTACTAGCATGAAAATAAACTAGGGGAGAGGCACAATCCATCAAGAGGTAAGCATGAACCATCAAGAGAATCACAAAAGCATTCCTTTAAGTACTATGTTTTGACAACCTCTAGATCTATGGCATCAATACACATAGACATGCATCAATAACACAAAATCTAAAGACAAGAACATGAACATCAATTCTAGCATACATAGACATATGGATAGAATGAAATGATAAATTGAAAGTATTAAACCACATAAATCATTGAATAAACAAGATCTATATACATCAAAGTGTCAAAATATCAATTACAACACTAATCCCTCAATAATACACAAGATTAAGATATAGAAAACATGTTTGGGGCTAACTCTAGCCCCAAGAGGATGTCTAGCCACTCATGGTGATGATGCTCCAACCCTCAAGGGCTAACTCCATGGAAGAGGTTTGCTCCTTGTTGATAAAGATCTCCAATGGTGTCTCTAGCCCCCTCTTTCTCTAAACTTCCTCTCCAATAGATGATATCAAAAATAATGTTGGCTCCTTTTTGAAAACTCAATCCTTATCCTTATATAGGTAGGTCAAAATGACACCCAAAATGAGCTGGGGTCGTGCACACAATATTCCCTAATGATTGGATAAAGGACAACTTTCAATGGGATGAAATTTTAACTTTTTCACACTGGAGGAAGTTCGATCGATCGAAAGGAAGTGAGATCGATAGAAAGTAAGTGAGATCGATCGAATTTAGGCTGGATCGATCCAACTGGCTGAGGTTTTTGGAAAAAGACAAATCCGAGATATTTATGGGAGATATTTATGGGAAAAGGACAAAAGTGGTTGGTGGGTGGTATAGCCGTGGATAGGATCAATCATTTGGATAAGGACAAAGGTGTTCGATAGATTGAAGAATGATGTTGGATCGATCGAACTTTTAGACTTAAGTGCTTTGGGTCAAGGCTTGGATCTATTTTGAAGTGCTGAGATCGATCAATATTCGATTGATTGAACCTTGGACTTAGATCGATCGAACTTGCTGCTTTGCTTCATTTTGCTTCTTTCTTCCTCCACTTTGCTCCTTTCTTTGTTCAATCCCAGAATTGTTTCAATTAAGCTCTTATTTGGCTGAGTTAGCTTATTTTCAGGATAAGTGCCTGAAAATGGAAATAATACGAAATTAATCTAAAACGGTAAAGTAAGATAGATAAAGGTACTAGAATGCCTAAACTTAAGGGGTTTAAATACGCACTTTTCAGTACTCATCAGTTAACATATATTAAATTGGAATTATTTGAATAAGAATTGCACTTTTTATTTAATAATTATCTTTTGTGAAAGTTTAATTATCATAGACATATCTTGCATGAAATTAACTTGTAGCATGCTTTTAAATTAAGTCTTGGCATGTTGGTTTAACATACTTAAATTTGAGAGCGTTTGGTTAAGTATGAAAATCTAGAGATTTTAATTAAAATGATTAATTAAAATCTATTAAAAGGTTCTGTTGGCTTAATTAAGTTTTTAACTTAATATTTGTGATGACTAGGACTTGTACACTAGCATATGTTAAATTGGGACCATTCGATATTGTTTTAGAATCTAGGAATTTAATTATCTTTTTTAATTAAATTCCATCATATTGTTTTAATGACCTAATTAAGTTTTCCATGTGGTATATGTAATGACCATGCTATATTGTCTAACATATGTTAATTAGGGATCATTAAATCGAGACTTGAAACTTACAAAAATTAATTAAGTTGTGTAATTAATTTCCGTCTCTATTGTGTTGAAGATTTAATCATGTATATAACAGTAGTAGTATGTTTGAAGCATGATTTTAGACTTGTAATGGATTCATAAGTTATGCTTTCAATATTGAATTATATTGTTATAGCGTGTAACGAATCGCACACTGAAGATTCAATATGTGATGTTATTATAGCGCGTAATGAATCGCGCTCTGAAGATTCGACGTTTTTCATCCTATAGTAGTTGTGGATTTAGAGCATGTATTGTGTGGTTTCAACCTAATTGTGCATGAAGGTAGTCTTGTGTACCATTTTATACATATATAAGTTGTTAACTTATTTATTTTGGAGTCACTTGGGACATGGTTACTATGACATGGCTAGAGTTTGGCTCTAGTGCGGGAGGTATGAGTTCTCCCCGTCGAGATAGTGCGTACTAGGGGTGGTATTACCAGCGGGTTAGTCCCCAGAATAGCCGTTGAGGTCTCAGCAGAATTCCGAGCTTAGATGTCCAAGTGTTCCACTAATTGATTTCGCACTTTTAGATTTCTAGTTGATAACCTAGAGAATCTATGTCTTGATGTGTGGTATTAGATATTCTAATTATACTAAATTGCTATATTTAGTTGATTTCGCACTTTTAGATTTCAAGTTGATGACTTTGAGAATCTATATCTTATTGTTTGGTATAGCATGCTTCTATATTGGTTAAATTGCATAGATATTGTGATTGTGTTTTGTTGTTCAAATGTAGCTTAGGAGTGATCCTATAGAGTCATTTGGAACATAGACGTTAGGTGGCATGACCCACTTTGGTTATTTTCGCACTTTAGATTTCAAGTTGGTAACTTTGAGAATCTATATCATATTGCTTTGTATAGCATACTCCTATGTGGTTTGAATTGCATGGATGATGTGATTGATGCTAGAAATGATCTAGGGTAGCTTAGGATGCTCCCTGAATCTCATCTTGACATAGACATTAGGTGGCATGAGCCCCTTTAGCATGTTTCACCTTAAGGTGATAAAATTGTAAAACGTTAGGTCGATGTATGCTCATTTCCTACGAGTAGCTTTATGTTGCTCACCCCAAAGTTACTGGGGCATATTTCAGGTACAGGATACAAGATTGGAGATTCGCACTTGCTTTGGTGATTTATAGAATTGAAGTTTCTTTAGAAGCATTCTTGTTCACATGCAAATGTTAGCATGTTTAAGTTTTGCCTATAAAATGTAATTTTTCTAACTTGGAGGTTTGACATGCCAAATGTTGTAAATGAATTATAATAAGGCCATAGGCCATTTCAACATGTTTAAAATGTTATTTTACACTTACGTGTATGTCCACATCATCACACACTTGCATACAATTCATTTTGATCATGCAATGGGGGATCCATTTGAGACTTAGGAATTTCTTTTCAGTTTTGGTGCTTAACAGGTTCATTCTTTACATTTCTACCTGTTTCGATCGACCAGTGGCTTGTTTCGGTCGACCGATGGCCTTTGAATTTCAATTGAATAGTAAAAGTCCAATTCCAGTAGCCATTTTTCACTTCGAGCCACAAACATGTCGACCGGTTTGTCATTTCAGTTGACCGAAATGAAGGCTCATTTCTCTTCTCTTCCTGGTCCATTTCGGCAGACCGAAGCTCCATTTCGGTCGACCGAAATGGAGCTGTTTTGTGGGTTTTGCTTGGTCAATTGTTTCAGCTGGTTGGCTTTATTTGTTTATTCCAACATAACCTTGTCGATCTCGTTTAAGCCATTTAATGGTGTACGTAGTCTAGTTTGAACTAGATCATATTCCTTTGGTCGTCATTGGTGCCATAGGGTATCATTTGACCTTTTTATTCTAATTCCGCTTCTGGTTATTTCTTTGAGTTTCATAACTTCATGGAAAGTCATTTGGGTGTCTTAGGGATAATTGATTTCTCTATAGGTCTTGTTTTTGGTTTCGCTTCTGCATTTCAGATCCTTTATCAGGTCAACTTTCGGTTCATCACTGATATACCGGGTTGAAAAACTTGGGCCGTCATAAGTGGTATCAGAGCTCCTCGGTTCAAAAACCTTAGGACGATGGGTTTTGGGTGCATATCATGCTTGTGTTGCCATGCTCTATGTATTTATATGCTTCATGATAACATGGTTTGGTCTGATAACATGTTTATGTGCTTATGTGTTACGTATGGTATGCCGTTTGTTTAGCATGATTTAAATTCTATGTAAAGAGCATGACATATGATGTATGCTAGATCTGATTTGTATATGCATGATTGTTTTGCATATTTGGCAAGACTTGGGATTAGTAATAGGATATTTGAGTTGAGATTGAGTCGTTTGGTGAGTTTTCACTTAGTACGATGGTTGATGTGTTTGGTTTTGTTTAGGCACTCTTCCTTGAGGTTGTTGGTGATTGTCCACATGGTTTTATGGTAGTGTAGGTGGTGAGACACCTTTTGTTTAGGCTCTCGTGAGGTGAGTCATTTGGCGTTGCCATAGTGCCGGATTTGTTGGTTTTGAGCCATGATGAGGTTATAGGCCTCTTAAGATCCTTGATTGTTTGGGATGATTCCTCTGGGATTGCAATTTTCGTGGGCGGGTACATTGTGGGCAGGTGCATGGCACTGTCATGCTACCGTACTGGCTAGCTACAAGTGCAATTCGGATGGAATCAGTGTTGGTTTTGTTTTGATCGGCGTTGTCCTTATGATCGATGATGATGATGGTTGTTTTGGGGGTCAGTCATAATGATTGATTTGGTTGTTGTTAATACGGTTATAGTTACCATTTCTTTGAGTTCTCCTTACATGATGACGCTTTTGGGATCAAGTCGATTAATTGATGCTTTGGGTAGAAAGAGCATTGCACTATTAGTATTACTTGTAGTGTCACCTTTAGATTCGGAGATGGATTGTTAGAGTCTTACCATTGTGATAAGGGCTCACATTTGTTTTAAGATAGGTTGTTGTCGCATTGGTTTTTGGAGTCAATTTATGGCTAGGACTGGTCCTTCCTTTCACCTAGACACTCTAGGACACGATGTTCATAGGGTTCATTGTTGCATCATTTTTATTTTCTGCAGTTTCGTTTACTACCATGTTAGTAGTTTGATATATGATATTGCGATGCATGAGTAGGTGCAGGTATGTCCACATTTGCTTTCTCGTTGCGTGACATTAGCATGCATTCCTTATATGCTTAGAGATGCCATATTGTTACTGTATTTTAGTGACATGATTTTGTGCTTACATGGAGACGTGCCGCATGTACCCTTAATTTTATCTATATGAGTAGATTTACTTTCTTGGTAGTTGCATTTCCTTGTTATTTGCATGACTTCCATGTTCAGTTTTTCCCTTTTGTTTCCCCCTCGGTCGCACGTAGTGTGTATGTGGGTTTCCGTAAGGGTTTCGTTGTGAGATTCCTTGTAGAGGAGTTGTCACACTTGTTTTATCTTGAGCTACCCACTTCTTTAAGGTGGGAAGAATGCTCCCATTTCTCATTTTTCGTGTTGACACTTGTGGGAGGGAATAGGGTTTCTCCCCTTTTCTTGGTTTGAGTAAGGGGCTTCACAAGGAGTGAGTCTCTTCTCTTCGTTACGTTGTGCACAGCTTTAGGGTTGGTTAGTCCGTAAGGACCACTATCGTTGTCTTGAGTCCTAAGTGAGGATTTGGTGGATTTTGGTCGACTTACTTCCATGTAGGGGGTGAAGTCTTTGACATTGTTGTCTTTCACTTCAGAGATGAAGTCTTGGTGTTGTCCTTCTTAGGACTGGTGGTTTCTTTTCCTTCGTGTCTTCCCTTGGGGAGTTTTTGCCGTAGTTGTTGATGGGTTGTGGTGCTTAGAGTAAGTGGGTTGGTGTGAGATCATTTTACGGGGACTTGTGTCCGTATCGTTAAGGATTTATTTGATTCGTGAGATAAGTTCGATGCTCTTTTGGGAATGTCTTTTAAAGACTTGTTTTCGTTTTGGAGACCTAGATGTGTTTGACTCTTAGGAGGAGTTTTGGAGGATCGCTATTGGATATGACTTGTTTACGAAGTTTTCTCGTCCTAGTTATGACTAGGCGTGGTCTTGAGGAATTATAGTTCCAGTGATTGTTCTTAGATTGAAATTGAGGGATTTTGATTTAGCTTGGTGTTGCCGAGCACGGTTTTGAGAGATTCACTTTGTAACCTTGGTTGTTGACATTTTGATATGTGCGCCACTTAGTGGACTTGTATTTTAAGGATTTAGTTATCCATGATAGGGATGTGGATCTGATGTTTGATCATGGTGATTGGTCTTGTAGTTGATTTGTTTCAGGGAGAAATGTAGGACTTTCGATGAAATGTCTTGTGGTGAGGTTCGTTTTAATTTTTTGAGGTTTTGATTTGCTTTTCAAGTTTTGGATTCTCGATCGATGTTGTTGGTAGTAGCATTTTGAGACATTAGAGATGTTGGTTTTGCTGTATTGAGGATTTGGGGCCTTAAGCATAATGGTGCCTATGACATTGTTGTTAGAGTTTAGGATTAATCGGGATGGTCCGGAACGTCCTTGGACCATATTTCAACTCTCACAGATGCTTAGTTCCCATATTGCCTTTGGCCATGATCATTTTACGACATTGATGTCATTTGAATCGAGAGTTTCATGGGTAGACCTAGTGGGGGGCAGGTTATGAACTAGTACTTTATACTGTCATGCTACCGTACAAAGTTGTGTATTGTGGGCGAGTGCTAGTTGCCATCGATGCTACTTTACTGACGAGTAAGTGTGGGCAGGCGTTATGCACTGTCTTTGCTACCGCACATTTAAGTACGCCGTGGGCGGGTTCTAGTCGTTATTCGTACTGCCATGTCATCTTTGTTCTGTACCCTGATTTGATATGTGGTTATCTTGGAGTTCCTTTGGTGGTTGTTTTTGAATTGGTATGATAGTTCAGCGGGAGGGATGGTTACGGTTGTTGTTTTCCATTCCTTTGTCTGGCCTTGGGTTCAATGTGTGAGTTCTGACTTGTCGTGTGGCCATGTGGTCACTTTTCTTTTGAGAGGTTGTCTTGTCATAAGCACGTGGGTGCAGATGACACTAGTTTATGTGTTCCTTTCAGCTTTGAGGTCGCTGGTGTGGCGTGTTGTGTGGGGTACTCGGAGATGTACTCCGTAGTTATTCTGGTTTCGCCTTTTGTTTTGTTTGGGGCTGGATTTTGGGGACGAAATCCCTTTAAGGTGGGAAGGTTGTAATGACCCGGTCATTTCCATTCCTTTCCCTTTCTCAGATTTTCACGGATATTTTTTTTCCGTTGATCTTTTCCTTTCTGAGTTCAGTTCCTCGTCACTTAGTGTCGTCTCGAGTGCTCTTGGGTGATTTCTGAGACTCTTTTCTTTGGATTGACAACATCCTTTGAGGGCCAAGTCATTTCCACATTTTTCATTTTTCGACACTATTCATTTTTCGTCCTTTTCGCTATTTCGTCTTTTTCCCTATTTTGTCTTTTCCCCGTTTGTCATTTTGTTTGCAAAGCCACACTTCTTACGTTCGGAGTTAGTTTTTGACTTCATGTATCTTCATTCTAAGTGGTTTTCACGAAATACGTATCTTTACTTTTGTAAGAAAGTACTCTGGTTGTTCCCGGTGTCCATAGGGGCATGGATGCATAATTTTTCAGAATCTTTTTCTTTTCTTGGTGTGTTTTTCGTAAATATCTTTTGAAGATATTTTATTTTAGGGGTTTTTAAGAAAATGTTTTTGGAAGATATTTTCATTCTGGGCCATTAGTGCAGTTTTCACTTTTTGGATGGGCCATTGTGCAATTAATGAAAGTTATTGCTAAATGCCTTGTTTTGAGCCTGGATCCTCGTAAGGGATTCATTTTTACTTTTCGTCGGGTCATGTACTCATAGAAATTCCTCCTGGTCGTTGTTTTCCAGTTTCAAGGTTTCTAGCCCCTATTGCCGCCGAACTTGTTTGGGGCATAACTTTCTGGTCAAGACTCAATTTTTGACGTCGTTTCTTCCGTTGTTCATCTATTCTCATTTTGAATCTTTTTCATTCATAAGGTTTTGCCATTTGAGTCCGTCTACTCAAATTTCACTTTTTCGGACCTGGAGGGGCCCGTTCGGGGCACTTTTTGAGATTTCTACAAAAAAGGGATGAGATATTTCATTTTTCATCTTCCCCACTCTCCTTGCACAACCAGTAGCTCCCATGCTAGCCCAAGGGAGGCTGCCACCTTCTCTTTCCTCTTTTGAGCTTCATTCCTTTGTCAAAACATAATAGGGTCTTTGTGTTTATTGCTCGTCTTGGCGATACGCATCTTTCACCCTTATTAGAACCCATTTCTGACCAAATTTCGAGTTTGGTTTTGAATTCAAGTTGTGATTTTGATGGAGCTTCTTGGGGGTTCATGTAGATCATGTTGTCCTCGACAAAACCCTTCGGTATCGTCGGATTTGGAGCACTTTTTTTTTTTTTTTTTTTGTGGGCTTTTGAGATTTTCATCTCAAATTGAGGTAGGAGGTGTTTTAGGATTTTATATGTGTTGTATGGAGTGTTTTCCATGATTATAAAACTTGTATGCATGCTTTTGTTCAAAATCTAAAATTTAATTTAATTAATTTCTATGGGTAAGATTTAATTCTCATGATGTTATATGAATTAGAAATAAATTGTGACATGTTAGAAAATTAAGTTTTGATATGTTTGTTAACATATATTAAATTGGAATTATTTGAATAAGAATTACACTTTTTATTTAATAATTATCTTTTGTGAAAGTTTAATTATCATGGACGTACCTTGCATGAAATTAACTTGTAACATGCTTTTAAATTAAGTCTTGGTATGTTGTTTAACATACTTGAATTTGAGAGCATTTGGTTAAATATGAAAATATAAAGATTTTAATTAAAATGATTAATTAAAGTCTATTTAAAGGTTCCATTGGCTTAATTAAGTTTTTAACTTAATATTTGTGATGACTAGGACTTGTACACTAGCATATGTTTAATTGGGACCATTCAATGTTGTTTTAGAATCTATGAATTTAATTATCTTGTTTTAATTAAATTCCATCATATTGTTTTAATGACCTAATTAAGTTTTTCATATGGTATATGTAATGACCATTCTATGTTGTATAATATGTGTTAATTAGGGATCATTAAATCGAGACTTGAAACTTACAGAAATTAATTTGGTTATGTAATTAATTTCCGTCTCTATTGCGTTGAAGATTTAATCATGTATATAACATTGGCAGTAAGTTTGAAGCATGATTTTAGACTTGTAATGAGTTTATAAGTTATGCTTTCAATATTGAATTATATTATTATAGCGTGTAACGAATCGCACACTGAAGATTCAACATGTGATGTTATTATAACGCATAACGAATCGCGCTCTGAAGATTCGACATTTGTCATCCTATAGTAGTTGTGGATTTAGAGCATGTATTGTGTGGTTTCAACCTACTTGTACATGAAGGTAGTCTTGTGTACCATTTTATACATATATAAGTTGTTAACTTATTTATTTCGAGATAGTGCGCACTAGGGGTGGTATTACCAGCGGGTTAGTCCCCGTAATAGCCGTTGAGGTCTCGACAGAATTCCGAGCTTAGATGTCAAGTGTTCCACTAATTGATTTCACACTTTTAGATTTCTAGTTGATAACCTAGAGAATCTATGTCTTGATGTGTGGCATTAGATATTCTAATTATACTAAATTGCTATATTTAGTTGATTTCGCATTTTTAGATTTCAAGTTGATGACTTTGAGAATCTATATCTTATTGCTGGTATCGCTTGCTTCTATGTTGGTTAAATTACATAGATATTGTGATTGTGTTTTGTTATTCAAATGTAGCTTAGGAGTGATCCTATAGAATCATTTGGAACATAGACGTTAGGTGGCATGACCCACTTTGGTTGTTTTCGCACTTTAGATTTCAAGTTGGTAACTTTGAGAATCTATATCATGTTGCTTTGTATAGCATGCTCCTATGTGGTTTGAATTGCATGGATGATGTGATTGATGCTAGAAATGGTCTAGGGTAGCTTAGGATGCTCCCTGAGTCTCATCTTGACATAGACGTTAGGTGGCATGAGCCCCTTTAGCATGTTTCACCTTAAGGTGATAAAATTGTAAAACGTTAGGTTGATGTATGCTCATTTCCTACGAGTAAATTTATGTTGCTCACCCCAAAGTTACTGGGGCATATTTCAGGTACAGGATACAAGATTGGAGATTCGCACTTGCTTTGGTGATTTGTAGAATTGAAGTTTCTTTAGAAGCATTCTTGTTCACATGCAAATGTTAGCATGTTTAAGTTTTGCCTATGAAATGTAATTTTTCTAACTTGGAGGTTTGACATGCCAAATGTTGTAAATGAATTATAATAAGGCCATAGGCCATTTCAACATGTTTAAAATGTTATTTTACACTTACGTGTATGTCCACATCATCACACACTTGCATACAATTCATTTTGATCATGCAATGGGGGATCCATTTGAGACTTAGGAATTTCTTTCAGTTTTGGTGCTTAATACCTGTTTCGGTCGATTAGTGGCTTGTTTCGGTCAACCGATGGCCTTTGAATTTCAATTGAACAGTAAAAGTCCAATTCCAGTAGCCATTTTTCACTTCGAGCCACAAACCGGTCAACCGGTGTGTCATTTTCGGTCGACCGAAATGAAGGCTCATTTCGGTCGACCGAAATGAAGGCTCATTTCGCTTCTCTTCCTGGTCCATTTCGGCAGACCGAAGCTCCATTTCGGTCTACCGAAATGGAGCTGTTTTGTGGGTTTTGCTTGGTCAGTTGTTTCGGCTAGTTGGCTTTATTTGTTTGTTCCAACATAACCTTATCGATCTTATTTAAGCCATTTAATGGTGTACGTAGTCTAGTTTGAACTAGATCACATTCCTTTGGTCGTCATTGATGCCATAGGGTATCATTTGACCTTTTTATTCTAGTTCCACTTCTGGTTATTTCTTTGAGTTTCATGACTTCATGGAAAGTCATTTGGGTGTCTTAGGGATGATTGATATCTCTACAGGTCTTGTTTTTGGTTTCGCTTCCGCATTTCGGATCCTTTATCGGGTCAACTTTCGATTCATCACTGACGCACCGGGTTGAAAAAGTTGGGCCGTCACAAAAAGCAAATGGTGTCACCATCATAACTCCTTTCTATGGAGACTCGAGAATCTAAGTGGAATGGCAATGAAATCAAGCCTATAAAGCTTGTAGAACAAAAAGAAAAAGAAAGAAAATAGGGAGAGAAGAGAGAGTCGGAAAGGGAGGACATAAATCTAAGGGTGGCAATTCGTGTTCGCGGGTCATAATTGTGTCATGTACAACTAAAGATATTCTACTAAATAGCTCAACCCTAACGCGACCCGTTTAATATTTGTGTCAGGAACCTTTAACACTAACACAACCTATTTATTAAATGGGTTAAATGTGTAACCCGTTTAACGACCTATTTACTAAAAATTAAAAATTATATTATTTAAATTATTAATAATACTCAATCAAACAATAAATACTAAAAAAATATAAGTTCAATCCAACTAAATTACTAAATTGTCTATAGTCTATAAAAGAGTAAATTATAAGAAACAAGTTTTGATTGTTATTTTAAAACTTAAATATAAATTTGTTTATGACACATATAGTTAAATAGGTATAAACGGGTTACACGGGTTGAATCACCTTAATCCAAATATGACACGATTAACTAAAGGGGTTCATCGTGTCAACCTGTTTACAACCCAAATCCATTTAAAGTCAAGCCAAACCTGTTTAACTCATGTTGCATTCGAATCGTATTAGCGGGTTATGTTAAACTTTGCCACCCCTACAAAAATATGATGTTTCTTTCCTTCAACACACAAATATGTGTGTGTGTGTGTGTATAACTATACAGAAATCCAAAAGTCTCCCGTGGATCCCGAAATTTTATAAAATTGCAAAAAAGCCCCAAAAATAAAATATCTTAGAAATAATAATGCCAATGCCTCAAAATAAAGAAAATAAGTCCAATGTGTCCCACATAAATAAATAAAAAGTGTTAGGAATAATTCCAGAATACTTGACCCGGCCCGGTCCCACTTAACTCGAAACTTGAAAATGTCAATATATATATATATATATATGGAAAAAAGGAAAAATGGGGACAGGTCCTCAGAACATGTAGTTGTCCACAATACAATAAGTGAGAAATCGTTTTTAATTTGAGATTGGCAAATTGAATTTGTGAATTGACTGAATTTGCAAATTATGAGAGAATTCGATCTCATAGTGCTAATTTGCGCCTGGAGCATGAAGAGCGACACACCTTTAGAAGGATTGTGTAACTTAGGTCTTTTCTTTTCTTCTTTTCTTTCTCTCTCTCTCTCAAATTAGTAGAAGAGGAGAGAGAGCGTCAGGAGTTATAAGTAGGGATGGCAATGGGTAGGTTTAGGGCGGGGAGCGACATTCCCATCCTTATCTCCGTTTAGAATAATTATCCCCATCCCTGTCCAAAACTGTTTATTAAACGGGGCGGGGTGGGGATGGGTTTTGAAAATTTTGTTCGTACTTTTATTACGAATTTAATAAAAGTAAATAATGAAAACAAAATTTCAAATATGGTAATAATCTTTTTTGTCTCATGCGAATAAAAATAAGATTTAACTTCTCAATTTGAACTTGATGCTCCATTTGGTTGGAATGATAGAAGAACGGATTGAAGGGACAGGGGAAGGCATGGATGCTACATCCCTAGGGAAGGGAAGGTATCTCCCTCAATTTTTTTTTATTATTATTATTATTATTATTATTTTTGTTGAATTGAATGGATAGTAGAAATGATGGATGTGTGACATTTTTTTTTTCTTTGGTTGAAAGGAAGGGAAATAGTGTTTTATATTTTTTTTACTAAGGCCTTATTATATAAAATTATAAAAATTAGATATCTATTCTAATTTTTTGGGAAGGTTAAAAATGAAAATTAGTAATTATTCCTTCTTTCTTTCTCCTCTTCCCCCAATTTTGGGCGGATAGAAAAATAAAAAGCAACTTCATCCCTCCTTGTTTCCTCCTTCTTGTTCCTTACTTCCAACCAAAATTAGAAAAACTCTTTTGTCCCCAATCTCATTCATGCCTCCTCAATCATTTCCTCCAACCAAATATAGCATGAGACTTAATATTATTGTAGGAAAATGTAACGACCCGAACCTGAGGATCCGAATCACTAATCGGGTCCTTACCCGAACCTAAGGTCGTCTAAGGGCATTATGGTTAATTCTAATGTCGATACATAATATACGGGCCACCCCAAGGCTTTTACCAAAAAAAAAAAAAAAAAAAAAAAAGAAAAAAAAAAAAAAAAAAAAAAGGGATCACAGCCACAAAAGATGTCAAAATAGTCCACTAACCCATCTAAACTTATGAAGAAGTGTCGTCCGCCACTTCCTTCCCATGACTTGAAAATAATAAAGAAATGGATAAGCACAATGGCTCAATAGGAGGTGCCTAAGACACACCTTTTAATGACCCTGTGAATCCACACAAAGCATAAAGTAAAGATATACAGGATCATGCCATAGGGGAAAACACAATAACCATAACAACAACAACAACACTAGAGGTCATCCAACTATATGTATACAATGCATGCCAATGTAATACAATGACATGCCAATGTCCCTCCCCATTTCCAAAACATTTCCGTTTCACCATTCCAAACCATTAATGCAATCTGACCCATGGCAACTCTATAGTGTCACGAGAGAAGGATTGGTTAGTTTTCCCTGACCACATGGCAACTCCAAGGTGTCATTTCAGGCCTAGGTAGCTCAACCACGCTAGAATATCTCCTTAGTTCCCTCTGGGCCACATTAACGTCACAGACCACTAGGCAACTTCTCGGCGCCTGGGTTTTCGCAAACCATTTCAAAACATTTCCCCAAAAATCAATTTCTCTTCTTTAAAAAAATAATTAAAAAAAACAACTTTTTCCTTTCTTTCCCAATGAAATGCGTGAATACTTCATACCATACAAAACCATGACAATATATATACATTTCCACAATTCACATTCGACCACAACAATATAGCATGCTTTAAAGAAAAACTCACAACGAATTACATCATGTCTTGACATAAAGAAATTTCAGCATTTATAATTATACAAGGCAAACAATAATTTCAGTTTAGCATGTTTCATCACATCATTTCAATTAACATACAATTTCAGCCAAATAGTCACATAAATCACATTGGTGCATAAAACCCTCAATCCCATGAGCAAAATAATCAAATAAAGCATACTTAAAATCAATTTAAAGAGAAAAATTCACTAAAATCAAAGAAATTGTGTATTAGAACACCCCTACCTCAAATAGAAGAGCAATTCAAGTAAACCCCCCAAACAACCCCAAATTCGAGTTCACCCAAGTGCTCCAAATGGTGTTTTCTTCCTATCAATACGAAGCCCTCAATGCGCTCATCAACTTTGCCTTTTATAACAAGATCAAATTCTTAATGGTTTACTCTAGATCTGAGTTTGTTTAAGGGAAGAAAAAGAAAATAAAGAAACTGAGAGTGAAGAGAGAAAATGGCATGAGAATTGAAGCTATAATGGTTATGTAATGACCGGCCCCTTGGTCATTATAAAAATCAAGTCACAAGTGGGCCCCATGTGATAAACTATTACCACCATTAATTATTAATATATATACATATGCACTAACTAAATCACGACCACATAATAAATAGATAACTAAGTAATTGTACACAAAATAAATATGCATGAAATGCAATGGACCCGAAACACAATCTCCGTATACGACAATCCCGATAGCGAGTCCCACTTGGGACCTTCAGGTTCAAAAAACGAAAAAATGCCGAAGTAGTAACTAATGTATTTCCAAGAGTCCTGAGCTCAAGAAAATGCCCCAACCAACTTTCAGAACACACCTGGCACACCTCACGGTGTTCGACACGCAAAACGAGACAAATCCAAAATAATCCCAAAAAATCAAAAAAATCCAGAAAATGAAAAAAGGAAAAAATCAAGATCATTACAAAAAATATCAAAATAATATAGAAGTTCTTAATATATAACTAATAGTATTGAATATAAAATATAGTATAAGAATAAAATTGTAATTTATTAGTATAAACACGTGGGCACGGAGTGACCTTTTCCCATCCCGACACAGTATTTGTAATTTATCATTATAAATAGGCCAGTACAGAGCGACATTCTCCCCCCCAAATTATTTTAATCAGTTCCATAATCGTTTAAAACTGGATGAGGTGGCGCAAATATCCATGGTTATAACTGGACAATGCTTGTGTCTAACCCAAGTTGGATGAAATTCATCCTATCCAGTGATGTGGCTCAATAGAATTGTGACAAGTGTCAAAAACTAAATATAAAATTAAGTTGGGCATTGCACATCTATATAAGGGTGTAACCATGTTTTTTTCATTTCTTTTTATGTTTTCCTTCTCATCTTTTCTAGTCCGCCTCCGCCGCCTTCTTCCTCTTCCCTGTAACAGACAAACTGTGGCCGATAACAACCTAAATACTCACTCTGGCCCTGCCGATGCTGAAGCTTCGACCTCTTGGATCGACCTCCGAAACCTGGCTCCACCTGTGCGACCCACTCCTTAAGCTCTTTTATTCAACGAACACGATCGAGTTTGCTCGCCGCCCACTCGCCGACGTCGGAGTGCGCTTGCCTCTCAAAATCCTCTTTAGCCTCGCCTCCAATTTCTTTCCCCAAGGCCTGGGATTCGTAAAGCTTGAGTTCAAGCTTCCGGTCCGACGATACGACCGCCATAACCTCTCCAACGCCAATTGATGCCGAGTCCGACTCAGTGTAGTTGTTGTGTTGCTGCTGCATCAACGTCCTCGTAGACGGATTGTAGTGCCAGTACGCTCCTGACGCCTTCAATGCCATATCCTTGATCTGAAAAACCAAACATTAGCCCTAATTCACGCAGACTACACACACACATAAAGTAATTAGGGTTTCAGAGGTCGATCCAAGAGGTCGAAGCTTCAGCATTGGCAAGGCCAGAGTGAGCATTTGGGTTGTCATCGGCCACAGTGGTCTAGTCGTCGGTGATGGGAGGAGGAGGAGGAGGAAAAAGAAGAAGGCGGCGAACTAGAAGAGATGAGAAGGAAAATAAATAAAAAGAAAAAGAAAGATGGGTTATACTCGCAAAATAGATGGGCAATTCCCAACTTAATTTTATATTAGTTTTAGACAGTTTTTGCAATTCTATTGGACCACGGCGAACTTCAACCAACCTGAGTCGGACACCAGCATTGCCGATTATAACCCATGTTAAAAAAATAAAATAAAAAATAAAAAATAAAATCATTTGATTTTGTGGACCCACATTAGACGGTCATGTCACACGACCCGCGTCCCAGCAATTTCGACGACGGTTACACATTTCTGTTGAAAAAAAAAAAAAAAATCTCTATATTTTTCTCGCTTATGAACTGATCAATATCACATTTCTGTTCAGAGTTGGACCTCTGCGAGTAACGCAGAGAGAGAGAGACAACAATGGCGAAATCGAGCGCAGACGATTCAGAGCTTCGTAGAGCCTGTGAGGCCGCGATTGAAGGCACCAAGCAGAGGATCGTAATGTCTATTCGCGTCGCCAAGAGCCGCGGGATCTGGGGGAAGACAGCCAAATTAAGCCGCGGTCATATGGCCAAAGCTAGGGTTCTCGCCATTTCCAGTACGCCATTTCTCTTTCTATCATTCTCTTAATACACATTTCACAATTTTCGTAATCTGTGTGACACAACCTTTTCATTTGATTATCTATATACAATTTCGGTTTGATATGCATTGTTAATCTTCGTTCTCATCGCTAATCAATAATCTCTTGTAAAATCTTGAATAACAAGTTCTGAAATTCATTCATTCCACATGAAAAGCGCGGGGAAGATTAAGCTCTTGGAAAGTGATGTTACTTTAATATTGAGTAATGGTTATATTGATTTCTGAACAGTCAAAAAATTGAAATGCACGATTCCAATGAGTGAAATTGGTGACCACTGTTCGCTTTCAAATGTTGATTATGCAAGAGTAGAGGAAAATGGTTGTTTGTTTTTTTTTAAAACAAAAAATAAAAATCAAAAATTAAAAAAATTTGCAAAAAAGCACTGGTAATTGATTGTTGGAAAAGGTTGTCCAAAAGGGGCATGAAATCCCAGTTTTTATGGTCAGTAACATATGAAAGTCACTCCCCATTATGGATTTCTGCAATGAGAGCCTAATGCCTTTTGGTTGTATCAATTGATGGAAGTGTCATGATTCAGTAAGCTATAGTATACCTCTACATTAGGATTTTGTTATAATGCCGACGAGATTTTTCCTGCGCTGGGAGAGTGAAGGGTCATATTGTGACTCCTTAAAGGGCCCGGTCCTGTCAAATTACGTTTATTACTGATGTTGGGCTTTACACTTCAATTATATTTAGGGTCAATGGTATTAGACAATCTCAATTCTAATTGAGTATATAACTTAACAAGACCACCCCCTCCATGTTGTTTGGTGTTGTGAGATTCATTTACTTACTTATCTCTTTAGGTGCTGTAGTAGCTGTGTGCAATCAAATATTGGAGATGGAGAAACATTAGCCTTTGGTTTGATTGAATCAAATAAAATTTGAATTTCACAACTCTGTTGGATGATTCTTCTGACTCCTTAGTTATTGTCCATTAGAGTGGGATTTTTGGTAACAGCCTGTGGTTTGTGCAGCGAAACAAAAAGCTAAGCGGACTAAAGCTTTTCTTCGTGTCTTAAAGTATTCAACTGGAGGAGTTCTCGAGGTGATTCACATATTTCATGTTTATTCTTTGATTCTTTATTTACTTTTATGAATTCCAATAAATCTTCATTTAGAAAGAAAATATTTGCAGTGCTACTTAGCTGGGTTAAAAAAATAGGTGAATTCTTCCATTGGAAAAATTTTGGACTTCACACAACCATGGGTTCTTTTGTATCTTCATAGGATACAACTGTTTTTGCTTTGTGTACAAGGTTTTCACCCCTGCTTAGCACCTTCTAGTGAATCGGTTAGTTTACTATCAAAAAAAAAAAAAAAAGAGAGTGAAAATCACAGCCACGTTATACCTGTATTGTAGCTTGAGTGCTATCATATTCAACAGGTTATTGGCAGCTGCAACTTCTTTCAGTGGGGAGATCAACTAATAAGTGGCTCTATTTGTGGACAGGGTCACAAATTCGGATAGAATATTAGTTTATGCAGGAAACTGAAATAATGCATCAGAACTTAAAAGAGTGAGTATGTTATATATTTTACTTTCAAAAGCATGAATGAAAAAAAAAAAAAAAGCAGCCTTATAGCCAATACTTGATGAATGCATAGTGAAGAATAGTATTTTTTTTTTTTTTTGGTAAGTACATAATGAAGAATAGTATTGTAATTTGTACTCATATCATCATCCTTGACTCATAGCAGTGTCGGCCATCTGTCCATTCTATTCTATTATACACCATGTCTCCTCTAATTTTTAATGTTTTAAAGTTAATTTTAACTACTTTAATCCATGTTGGCCATCCTCGCTTTCTTTTACCTTCTATGCAAACTACTCTTCCCTTTCCAACAGGTGCACCACCTAAGTCTATTTTTTCTTATTTTGTCAATAATAGACGCTATTCCTAGAATCTCCCTCACGCTTTGATTAGTAACTCTATCTTTCCTAGTCGCTCCTATCATCCACCTCAACATCCTTATTTTAGTTATGTGACTGCATTATTCTTGTTTCTTTTTGAACACCCAACACTCGGGCCCCACATAATATAACTGGCGTAATGACCGTCCTATAAAAATTTTCTTGTAACCTATTTGGTACTTTTTTATTACATAAAATACCACTAGTTTGTCTCCATTTAGTCCAACCAACTCCAATCCTACTAGTAATATCATCATCTATTTTCCCATTTTCTTGTATTAGTGAAGTGTTGAAAATGGTGATTTTTAGTGACCCTATGATCTTGAATTGCTATTGTTATATTATTACTTTCTGATTCTTGTATAAATTTAAATTCGACATATTCTATTTTAGTCTTACTTATTTTCAGACCTTTTGTTTCTAGTGCATTTCGCCACGTTTCTAATTTTATACTTAAGTTTTTCTTAGAGGTATCCACAAACACTGTGTCATCCGCAAACAAAATGCACCATGGGATGTCTTCTTGTATATCTTTTGTTATTTCATCTAAGACTAGTGTAAATAAGTATGGGCTAAATACTGAAACATGGTGTAAACCCAGTTTTGTAGAGAAATTGTTAGTTTCTCCACAAAAAGTACAGACCCTAGTCTTGGTACCCTCTTACGTATCCTTAATAATGTTAATAAGATTTAAAGGTACTCATTTTCTATGTAAGGTCCACCAAATTACATACATTGGAATTCTATCATATGCCTTCTCTAAGTTTAAACTACGTGCAAATCTGATTGCTTACTTCTTTTCTTCTAGCAACTGCCTAAGTAAGTAAATGGCCTCCATAGTAGATCTTCCTGGCATAAAACCAAATTGATTCTTGGACACTATAATTTCATTCCTTACGCTTTGTTCTACAACCTTTCCCTCATTTCATTGTATGGCTCATTAATTTTATTCCTCGATAGTTACCAGAATTTTGTATATGGCCTTTATTTTTTATATTGGGACAATCGTACTTTTACTCCATTCATTGTGTACCATTCTTCCTTTTAAAATTTTATTGAATAAATGTGTTAGCAATTCTGTTCCCACATTACTTAGAGTTCTCCAAACTTCTATTGGTATGTTGTTAGGTCCCACTGCTTTGTTATTTATTTATTTTTTTTGATAAGTACACTGCTTTGTTATTACCCATCTTTTTAAGTGCATCCTCTATTTCTCTCTTACTGATCCTATTTATCATCCCATATTATGTTCATCGTATATAATTTCTTCTTTAGAATGTTCCTCATTCAAGATTTGTTGAAAATATTCTTTTTATCTATTTAATATGTCCATCACTTTAACTAATATATTTTGATCCATATCCTTAATGCATCTAATTTAATCCATGTCCCTAGTCAACCTATCTCTACTTTTTGCTAATTTATAAATATCTTTGTCACCTTCCTTGCACCCAATTTTTCACACACACTTTAGCTTCACCTTTTTATTATTATTATTATTAGTTTTTTTTGGTGCCATTGTTTAAAGTTCTTTCTCTTATTTTGAACATTTTGTTGTATCCCTTCCACCACCATATTCCCTTTTTAATAAATTTCTTACTTTTTTTTCTCTCCTAGAGTCTCCTAAGCTACCTTCTTAATACGATTTTAGACCATAAATTATTTATATTTTCATTCCAATTCCATTGTTTTCTTCGTCCAAATTGCTCTCCAAACGCCATCTTTTTATCTCCTTTCAACTCTTTCCACTTTATGGTTTTGTTGGCCACTTATGCTTTTCGACTTCAAAGTCCTTTGATCAACAAAGTCTAATACTAATAGGGTATGCTGGTTTGTTAGGCTCTCACCAGGACAATTTTTATTGTTAGTAATCTATCTCCTTGTCTTCTAACTTTTGCATTGTTACCTCTTATATAATGATTAACCTCTATGCCTACCCCATTCCTATGATCATATTTTCCACCTGAATAATAAAGTTTCCTCCACCAATTTCTTTAGCCTTTTCACCTTTCCATTTGATCTCTTGACGACAAGCTATGTTGATTTTTCTCCTTTTTAATGTATCTAAAAGTTCATTACATCTTCCCATTAAGGTCCCTATATTCCATGTAGTAGAAATATAAAAAGAAGAAAAATGAGAGAATTGTGTAAAGGCTTGAAATGAGATGAATCACTCATTCACAGCTCTAGTATTTATAGATAAAAGGAGCACATGCTCATATTACAAGAAAGGAAACTAAATCAAATCTAAATCAAATCACAACATATTCTAAAGCATATTCTATGGCATATTCTATAGCATAATCAAAACTCTGCTATTATGGTAAGTCATTCCATAAATCGTGGATATCATATATGCTAACACTCCCCCTCAAGTTGGTATGTGGATATCTGAAACAACCAACTTGGACAATGCATTCTCAAACACAATTTTGCTGACACCCTTTGTAAGAATGTCTACAAGCTGCTGAGAGCTTGTGACAAATGGAGTGCAAATTTAACCAGAGATGATCTTCTCTCGAATGAAGTGACGGTTCACCTCTATATGCTTAGTCTTGTTATACTGAATAGGATTTGTTGCTATGCTAATTGCAGACTTGTTGTTGCAGTAGAGTGAGAATGGAAGCGACATTGGAAGTCATCAAGGTTTTCAGCCATAGCAACTCACATACCCCAAGAGCTATAGCCCTATACTCTGCCTCTGCACTAGATCAAAAGACAACATCCTGCTTCTTACTGCACCAAGTAACCAAGTTACCACCAATAGTGGTACAATAACCCGGAGTTGACCTCCTATCTGAAATTGATCTTGCATAATCAGCATTTGTCCAAGTCTCAACACGTAAGTGACCATGATTGGCAAACAAAATACCACAACCTGGACACCTTTTTAAGTAGCGAAGGATCCAAATAGCTGCATCAAGGTGAGGGGCACGTGGAGAGTGCATGAATTGGCTCACGACACTCACGGCATAAGCAATGTCAGGTCGAGTCATGGATAAATAGATGAGCTTCCCCATAAGTCGTTGATACTAACCAACATCTGGCAACAACTCCCCCTCAGAATCAGCCAACCGATGATTCTGCTCAATTGGAGTATCAGCACGACGACCGCAAAGCTAACTAGAAGCAAAAAGCAAGTCAAGAACATACTTGCGTTGAGAGATGAAAATGCCAGCCTTGGAGCGAGCCACCTCAATACCCAAGAAGTACCGTAGGGGACCAAGATCCTTAATCTCAAACTGTAATGGCCCGAATTTCAAAGAACCCGGTACATCAGCGAGTAACTCGAAAACTGACCCGATAACGAGTCTGAAACGCGGAAGCAACAAAAGAGAAAAGTTCTCTAGAGATGGATACCACCTCTAAGACGGCAAAGTGACCTCCTAAGAGATCACGAGACTAATAAAGAAGCAAATGCAGAAGCTAGGGTTTAAAACGGTTAAAGATGCCATTAGGGGTAAAATGGTCATTTCAAACAGAAATGGATGCTACCGTGCATACCATTGGATAGAGAACGAAAAATTAATAAACTTTGACTCAAAAATCACTTGATTTGGAGTTAGAACGAAGAAGATATGAATTTATGAAGTTTTACAAAAACGTTGCCAAAATGTGCCCGGTACAATCGATTTGGCTACGAGCAGTCATTTTTTCGAAAACACGTGATTTTCAAGGCTAAAATGGGACTTTTTGGAAAAAGTTTGTGAAGAAACCCCCCCTAAAAATGAGTCCTCTGATCAACCAAGGTCCAAACCAAGAATGAAAAGCAATATAAAATGACCTAAATGCCCCCGAGTGCAAGGTATGTCAAGAAGATAAAAACATGCTGAAAAATGACATCCTTTACATACATAGAAAGTTCTTGGCCCTTGGCCTCATTATATACAAATTAAAGTAGCATCAAAATAGAGTACTTAAGTTCATATTACATATCCAAAAGGAAGCAAGGAATGCTTCTAAACAAGTTATACATTAAGAACTTCAAAAGAGCAAAATCATGCCAACACTTGCATGTCAAAAATATACAAAAGGTATCCAAATGAAACTCAAGCCAAGCTAGGGATGTTGTGCATCCAAAAAGAGAGTCTCCTTGCCTGAAAAACAAATATCAACTAGGGTGAGTAAACAAGTTATAGATGAAGCGTATGCGTATACCCTAAAGTTTCAATGGTTTTTATAAGTGTAATATAAACCAAACATATGTGGATCATGCCTCCTAATGTCTAGTTTCAATGGGGGAGCTAAGGGATCATCCTAAGATATATTTGAAACATTTTGAAAGCAATCCACAATAGGTAATGTACTTAATAATATTGGAATCTCCAATGAAATACAAGTTACAAATTCAAAGTAATGTCAACTTGTAAATTAAAATGCGAAATCAACAATAGGGAAAACTTGGAAATGGCGTCTGGTTATGAACTTCACAATGCAAGACAATTAGTTGTTTTGGGCTACTCGCCCTTAAGGAACCACCCAAGTGCGCACTATATTGGGGAGAACTCGTACCTCCCGCACTAGGGCCTTCCCTAGCCATGTCAATGTTTCATTGCCCCAAGTATTTCCAAAATGAACAATAGTGTCACAACAATTACATAGTTATACAATGCATTTAACCACCTTCCATGCACACCCAAATTCGAAATCCACACAAGTCATGCCCTAAGTCCTCAAGCTACAATGGCATTTGCAATATCAAGTTTACAATGTGGATACAACTACACTACTACAAGGTTGTCAACATAGGCAATTTATTCATGCTATCAAAGTATGCTTAAACCCATAATTTTAGACAACAACATATTTTAATTTCACACATAATCAATGACAAGAATAATCCTATAATATTGTAGTTATAACAACAAAATAATACTAGAATTTAATTCTCTACTAAATGAAACAACAACTACATAAGAGATTAATAATATACAAGTCTTGCACAAAACGAAACCCTAGGTTAGATATAACAACATTCATCTAAATACAACCCTAGAACTTCATATAACATGCATACAATGTATATCAACCTCAAAGAACACAAGATACACAAAGAATAAAAACATAAGGCAACCCCTACCTCACTAGAGAAATGTATCTCTAGAAACCTCAAGGAAATGGATGCAAAATGGGAAACCAAGCAAAGGTGTGGTAGAGATGGATGTGAGCAAGCTTTTGTCTTCAAGGTGGAAGACCAAAAGCCAATGGGAAGAGGCTTGAAAATGAGCTACAAGGTCTAGGTTCTATGTCATCAATGGAGCTTTGGTGAAGAAGACAACAACTTTTCTTTAACTTTTCCACTTACTAAACACATTGTTAGTCACATATACAACACCAACACTACCTCTCTTTCACACACACACATCCACCGTCCACTTGTCACCATCCTAGGCCTCCTCACATGGCTAAATCTAAGCCTTACACTTGTCATCATCCTAGGCTAACAAGTGTCCCAATGAAAAGTCAACAAGTGAACCAATCTTGTCACACTTTCTCAAAATTGCAAAAGAGTCCTCCTTCAAAATATCTCAAAGAATAATTGCAAAAAGGTACCTAAGACAAAATATCTCAAAAACTTAATTACGCAAATAACCCCGAAAAACGAAAATGTTTCCAAAAAAACTATGCATCCATACCCCCAGAATTTAAAACTAAACGAGCATGCTTTTCTGTGAAATTAAATCATGTTTTGACAATAAAAGGTAAAATAATGCAATACGCGTGGTGTCAGAAATCGGTTCCGGACACCGTACCCTACCTCGGTTTCGACAAAACCCTAAGGCGACGCGAAAAAGAATTAAACAATTAAATAAATAAAAAAATAAAAAAATGAATGTCGGAAAATGGGAAAAAAGAAAAAAAAAGAAAAGGAAGACATGGTCTTCACACAAACTGAGGCCAAGATAACTCTTAACCTCAGCAATTTCGGTAGTATCATCTCCGGTAAGAACAATATCATCAACATACACAATGAGAGCAACTGTCTTACTCCCTGAATGACGTAAAAACAAGGTATAATCAGCTACACTTTGATGGAAACCAAAATTGAGCATGGCAGTGTTAAAGCGATCAGACCAAGCTCGAGGAGACTGCTTGAGGCCATACAGAGAATGACGAAGACGACATACCATACCAAAATGAGCAGGAGAACGAAAGCCTGGAAGAGGAACTATGTACACCTCCTCCTACAAATCACCATTGAGAAAGGCATTCTTGACATCTAACTGAAATAGAGGCTAAGATCGAATCGCAACAACGAAAAATAATACATGGATGGTATTCATCTTGGCAACAGGGGCAAAATTCTCCTAATAATCTATGCCATAAGTCTGAGCATAACCCTTGGCAACCAACCGGTTCTTGTAACGAGCGACTGACCCATTTGGATTATGCTTAATTGTAAACACCCAACGACAACCCACAGCCTTTCGTCCAAGAGGAAGCGGAACCATGCCTCAAGTCTGATTTTTCTCAAGTGCTTGTAGTTCTTTTGTCATAGCATCACGCCATTGAGGTTGTGCTAGTGCATTTGCAACACTAAAAGGAAGAGGAACCGAGGCAACAGAAACAAGAAAACTCTGATAGGAGGGTGAAAGAGCATAATCAGAAACGAAATTAGAAATAGGGTATGTACAAGAACGTTTACCCTTTCGAAGAGCAATGGGGCGATCATTAAGCGAAACAATAGCTTGAGAAGGAGGTGCTGGTGCCGAAGGAACAGGGCAATCGATCGTGGGAGTAGAAGCTTGTACCTGTTGTCTTCAACTATAAACCTATGAAAAAGGAACAAATCCCCCTGGTGGAGGGGTATCACGAGAAGGAATTATTGAAGACGAAACAGGTAACGGTAGAGGCGTTGAAGACGGAAGAAAGTGATCATCCATTATATTCAATGGGAACCATTCACTTTGAGAACCAACTGAACCACTATAGTATAATGTATGTTCAAAGAAAGAAACATCCATGGATATAAACCGCCGACGACTGGGAGGATGGTAACACCTATAACCTTTTTGAGAGTGAGAATAGCCCAAAAACACACACTTCAAAGCCTTAGGGTCAAGCTTTGTTTGGATCTGCCCCAACTGCTGAACAAAGCACACACACCCGAAGACTCGCAAAGGAATCAAAAAAAGAGATGAATTGGGGTGTATGATTGAGAGTGGGGCTATAATGTTAAGAACCCTAGAAGCAGTCCTATTAATGATGTAAATAGCTGTAAGAACTGCATCTCCCCGAAATGACTGGGGAACATTCATGCCAATGCAGATTGCTCTGGCTAAGTCAAGGATGGGCGATTCTTTCTCTCAGAACGACCATTTTGTTTAGGAGTTTTAACATTAGCCATCTGATGCTCAATCCCAAATTCTATACATAACCGTTGTACCTCCCCATAAGTGTACTCCGTACCCTGGTCAGATCTGAATTTTTTAATGGTACGACCATATTAAGTCTAAACCATTCTCATAATGTTTTTTTAAATGGTGTATACCTCATTTTTGGCTTTCATAGTATAAACCCATGTAACACGACTATGATCATTAATGAACAACACGAAATATCGAAATCCAAGACTTGAAGTAACTCGGCAAGGACCCCACACATCTGAATGAACAAGTTCAAAAGATGTTAAAGCAGATTTATTACTACTAGCAGGATAATTGGAACAAACATGTTTAGTCATATGACATATCTCACAGGATAAATCTGATACTGCCATGTTACAAAATAAGGGAGGAAATAAATGTTATAAATAACCAAAAGAAATATGTCCTAAACGCATGTGCCAACGCATAAGTTGGGCTTTATTAGTTGAAACAATATTAGAAAATGAAGCTGAATGTACTTAAGGTGACAAAGGAGCATCCAACAGGTATAGACCATCCATTTCACGCCCACTGCCAATCGTCCGTTTTGACACCAGATCCTGAAAACTACAATGAGAAGGAAAGAATGTTACCCTACAATTTAATTGTTTGGTAACACTACTAACAGAAATAAGATTTGTAGTCAACTGTAGAAGACAAAGTTAATGAAGGAGTAACTGATATGTGACCCTTCCGAGCAATGGAAGATGGAGAGCCATCTGCAAGGCGTACCTTGCGATGGCCAAAGCAGATACTATAAGATTGGAAGAGTGAGGACATACCAGTCATATTATCTGAAGCACCAAAATCAATGATCCATGGTATCGAAGATGTAGATACGCTATATGCAGACGCAATAGTACCTGAGTGGGCATAAGTGGAGGTTGGTTGAGATGATGCCTCCATTTGGTTGAAGAATTGCTTGAACTTGTCCACATCAGCTTGAGTCATTGTGGCAGAAGATGTAGAGGCAGAGTTGTTAAGAGTTGACAACGAGACTGGTTGTGTAACAGAATGTGCTGAGGATCGAGGCTGTTGTTTCTGTTGCGGTGGGCGTCCATGTAGAGCATAACAACGAGATTTGATGTGACCAATTTTTCCGCAATGGTCACACCGTCCGCATTATCGTCTCAGAGGAGGACTGGTGGTAGAGCTCTGGATTGATTGGGATGGTACAGTTCCTGAAAAGTTGGGAACCAAACTTCCATAGCAGAACGATCAACAAAAGCAACACCTAACGGTCAACAGAAGCAACACATAGGAGTATGCATCCTCAAGAGTAGGGAATGAAGATAAGCCCAATAAATGAACACGAGCATCCTCAAACTCGTCGTTCAACCCGGCAAGAAACTGAAACACTCGATTCTTTTCCACAATCCTTGCAAATAAAACTGCATCATCTAGATCCTTCCAAGAGTGGAAGGAATCATAATATGACATCTCCTCTCAAATAGCACGAAGCTTGGCAATGTAACCTGAAACTGTCAAGTCACCTTGAGAAATCCTAGTGATATCTCGCCCCAACTGGAAAATTCGTGCATTATTCTGCTTCTAAGAATAAGTGCGTTGAACTGAATCCCAAATCTGCTTAGCAGTCTTCATAAATATATAGCCAACAGCTATGTTTGGTTGCATTGAATTGACTAGCCAAGACATAACCATAGCGTTATTTGCAAACCACTGTGGATATGCTTTCTCTGACTCAGCTGGTTTTTTCTCAGAACCAGTAATATAGTCAATCTTGCCTTTGCCACCAATGAACATCTTGGCAGACTGTGCCCAAATCAAATAGTTGGAACCATCTAACTTTACTGTGGTGATTTGAAGTCCTGGATTTTCTGATGAGTTGGTGGGAAAAATGGCACCACCACCCACAGAACTTGAGCCAAGAGAATTAATAGTCAAGGACCCTGAATCTGCCATAATCTGTCACACAACAATAAAAAACTCCAAAAACACCACAAATTCTGTTAATAAATCAAAGGGTCTCCTCAGACTATAAACAATAACAATGTCTCCTCAGACCATTCCCGAAAAATCCAATTACAAACCTTTTTTAAGGAGCGCTTCCCGCTTACATATAGCCAGACAGCCTCCTTCTTAATATCCGGAACCTCTTTGTAGACTAATTTTTTTTACCCAAGCCCTTCTAGGTATTGGAGACCATCTATCCCAATTTATCCAACCCTAGAAGAGTAAAAAAGAAATTGTAAAACTTAAAAATACCTATTTTCGATCACAAAACAACAACATAGCAAAACATGTGTAGGCAACGTCACAAGATGTCACAAACAGCCTAAGGTGGTTGTCACACAAGTAGCAAGGCTGCTGAAAGGTGTGGAAAGGTGTTGGCTCTGATACCAAGTAGAAATATAAAAAGAAGAAAAAGGAGAGAATTGTGTAAAGGCTTGAAATGAAATGACTCACTTATTCACAGCTCTAGTATTTATAGATAAAAAGAGTACATGCTCATATTACAAGAAAGGAAACCACATCAAATCTAAATCAAATCACAACATATTCTAAAGCATATTCTATGGCATATTCTATAGTATAATCCAAAATCTGCTATTATGGTAAGTCATTCCATAAATCGTGGATATCATGTATGCTAACACATGTTAATCTTATTTTTTGTCTTTTATTATTTTTATTTTTACTATTATAAGATCACTATAGCTTGCCTTTAAGGTCATGTTTTTAGCTGATATGTTCTTAGTATTCCTTGCTCCTGTAGCCTGCTAAATTATACAAACTGAAGCATCTTTCAAAAGTGGAGGTTGTAACTAATGACCCTAGTGGATGTACATTTATGCTGGTAATCTTCTTCTTTCTAAGTGCTACATTCAATGTGAGTTTTGATGGTTAAATATAGTTTAGTGACGGCCTATATATCTTTGCTTCTAACTGAACTGCCTATAGGGATTTGATAACCTTAGAAGCCAGAGTGTTGCCCCACCTCAGTGGACCATGCGCAACATTGATGACAGGTAATAATATAGGATAGCTCACACACTTGCATATAACTTTCATACTGTGAAATTCATTATATCTTTCTTTTTAATCTAAAATAAAATTTCTTTATTAAATTTGTCATGTTGTAGGAACCGCCTTCTGCTTTGCATCTTAAACATCTGCAAAGACGTACTGGGTCATCTTCCCAAAGTTGTTGGTATAGATGTTGTGGAGATGGCTCTTTGGGCTAAGGTGTGTGTGATTATATTCTAGTACTACAGACTGATCATTATTTTCATTCTGTTAATTTAAATGTATCTATTGTAGGAGAATACACCCACGATCACTAAGCAAAGAACTGTTCAAGACGGTGATGGGCCTGTTGTAGCTACAATGACAGAAAGTGACTTGAAAGTGACTGTTGAAAAGGAACTTGTGTCCCAAGCTGAGGAAGAGGATATGGAGGCTCTTTTAGGCACGTATGTATTATTTGTCCTTGTCTAGCTGAAAAATGTATTTTTTATATGTAATATGATAAGAAAATACACAACCACTTACACGCACACATCTATATATATATTTTATACGGTTTATTTATTTATTTTTTATTTTTTATTTTTTTTGACTTATGTTATATGGCAGGTAAATGTATTATGTGTGAATATGTGTATCTGAATCCCAAATCTTAGGATAGAACTTACATTTATGTCCTGATGTTGGGATTCCTTGGTGGCATTGTCAGGAACATAGGCATGACATGACATGGATATGCAAACAAGCCAAACCATGTAAAAAGTAGGACATGGACAAGGCATCAACAAGGCAATATCTAAATATATTTCCTTATGGAACAGGATCAACTTACCCCTATCCTTGCGTGTCTCAATAATTTGTAGAATTTGTATTTTATTAAACTGTTGGATTACATAGTGTTATAGTGTCAATCATGTATGACGAACAATATACACTAATGTCATGTCAATGAACTCATATTGATTAGTGAAATATTAAATAGAACTCTTTCTTCTTCTTTTTTTTTTTTTTTTGGTCTAGAATATTAGATAGAACTCTTATTAAGCATTATATAGATGAAACAGTTCCGAATCTCCAATTAATTTGATTTTCAGATTACATGATAAAATATGAGAGGACATTCAATTCAGCGGTTGGATGGCCAAAATAATTAATTTTACAGATTATTGGCAGGTGCAAGTTTAGTTGTAGGTGTAAGATTGATTGGATATAGATGGACCTGTCCACTTCCCTATATTATACTAAAAGGTTCTTGGGATAAATTGATAGTTTGAAAGTTCATGGGAAAAATATATTAGTTTGGTTACTTTGTATGACTTCTAAATTAGTAGTTCCATGACTTGGAAAATGATGCCCTCTTTAAGCTTATGTATGTATATTTCTTTCGAACGAATTTGATTCTAATTATTCTCTCCCAGCATAATAGGAAAATAAGATGTTGAGGTTGCTGTTGACTGGAATGGATTAAACCCATTAAATCATGGTTGTTGGTCCTATTTGCCACACCTCATTTGCCAAAATTTCCCCCTGTTTTGGCTGTTTTTTGAATCACACAGATGCAACTTGATAAATCAATCATCAAGCATCAGTCTCTTATTTTACTACTTGTTGGAACTATCTTACTCCAGTTCTGATGGTTCATGAATGCACTGCTTGCAGTTATGTCATGGGTATTGGCGAAGCAGAGGCATTTTCTGAGCGGTTGAAGCGAGAACTTCAAGCTTTGGAAGCAGCAAATGTGCACGCCATCTTGGAAAATGAACCTTTGATAGATGATGTAACCCTTTTATTTTGCAAGAACATGCTTATGAATCTTATTTTATATCTGGAAAATTTTTTGTTCATTATATTTTTGTTTCTTACGTTTTCTTTCACTCAATGAGGCTTCTACTTGTAAATAGGAGTCACAAAAGTATGAGAATCTGACTGACCTATTTTCATTCTGGCCCTTCCCTCATTATATGGAATCCCTAATTTGCATTTGCACAGAAAAGAATTTGTTAATGATCTTTTGATTTAACACACCATGGCCAATCTTTTGATTTAAGACACCATGGCCAACTCCACTATGTAATGTCCCTTGGCGGTACACACAATTCACGTAGGGGGATCAGCTATATTCCTGAAACTGAGCCAATGTTTGGTTTGTGTTCTGGATCAATAAAATTTTAACAATTTTTATTTTTCTGCTTAGAAACAATTCTTGATGAATTACCAAGTTTTATTTTTATTATCTGAAGTCTTTTAAGGTGATAGCTATGCTTGGCTCTTGTATTGATAGTTTGTGGGTTGAGCAGGTATTGCAGGGGCTAGAGTCTGCCACAAACTGTGTTGAGGATATGGATGAATGGTTAGGAATTTTCAATGTAAAACTTAGACACATGAGAGAGGACATCGAGTCGGTAGGGATTTCATCATCTAATACTGTGATTATTAAGTGTTTCTGTCGTTTTGCCATATGGATTGAGTTTTATTGCATTTCTTATCATTCATTCTACATGAATGCATATATATACAGCTATGCTGCTTCCCTCTGCTTATGTTTCAGCTATGATAATTTGGAAATTTAACAGGAATTTCAATGTTACTTATTCAAATTATTTTAAGTTATCTAAGATTTAATTAGTGCACATAATTCTGTTTTGTTCAGACCTTCTGATGGATTTGGTCCTCAGAAAAGCACTTATTCTTATTACCTGAAAAAGTAGCTTGTTTGCTTGCCGCTAACAGATTAAGAAGCACTGAAACAGAACCGGCAACTGCTTACATAATATACGACAAGCATTTAACTTTAGTTTTATATGATTCTACAGAAACAATTAAATAATGTACAAAGACGAAACTCCACAAATATAATATATATAATTATATTATGTATACTACTAAGTAAATATTTTATTTCTTTCTTTACAAGTTTATTCCTTTCCTACATTAGAAATTGTCTAATACATGCTTGATTTATGATGCCAAGTTTTTTTTTTTTATTATTCTTTTTCTCCAAAACAGTTGAAAATTCCAGGTGTGTTCTCTTCATATCCGAGAGTGTGTACAAGCCTCCTATTAAGAAGTGTTGAATCGTAAGATCTTTACCCAAGGTTCTAATGTGAGAGTGTGAGCAGTGAGTTAGACCCAGAGAGGGGAGAGGGGGAGAGATGGGCCCGCGGGGGGGCGGGCGGCGGGGGGGGGGGGGGGGGGGGGGGTGGGTGTTGGGAGTGGTGGTTTGTTGGATTTAATATTAGTTTTATATAGTTATTCTTAGTTAGATTAGATAGTTATGTTGATTATAATTTTCACATATATTGGTGTCTATGGGAACCCTAGATTGAATAATTTGGAATTTAATCTCTCAAGGATTTTCGCTCTCTAGATGATTCGAGGATTCAAATCATAATGTAGATGGACTATAATCCCATATTTATAGCCAACAAAGGTAGCGCTTATGTTTTGGTAAGTTAAATCCTCATAGAATACTTTGGAAGAGTTTCCAAAAATAGATCAATGCCCTCAAGAGTTGCTTTGATCGATGCTCTCAGACTTTCAATCTTGCAGTCCAGGCTTCCCATCAATCAATCGACACTTTTGGACTTTGTTCGATTGACCATTCAATTGATGCATCCTGTTTTTCAGTAATAATGCAATTTTGAAAAATGTATAATTTTTTTCTTTGAAAAGCCATTTTTCAAAAGCACATTTGAAACAAAAATTTGAGACTTTTCAAGATCAATTTAGGTCATTTAAGATATTTCTGAGGTCAATTTACCTCTGCTTCTAGTTTGAGGTCAAGTATTTTTTGCCATGTTTTTTTCAAATCACTCTCTGCCTTGTCTTCAGTGGTTGTAGTCAAATGACTCAAGACATTTTGAAACACTAGAACCCAACTTTTCAGTAGAAATTGCCAACACATGACTCTTATGTCTAACAAGAAGTGTTTGCACTAAACTGGTCATTTGTTAGGCACTCACTCTTTAAGAAGCATCGAATAAGTGTCTGAAATTGATTCAAGTCCATGAAGTGTTGGGTACGTGTTTAGGAGTGTCAAGAAGTGCCGGTGTCCAATATATGTTCTTCAGAGGTGTTCTTGCTATTTGTCTAGTGACTAACTGATTTGGATTTCCATTTGATCCTTCTAAAAGGGAATTTTTTGATATTTATAGTTCTAGTTGCTATTTTTCCGTGTGGTTTTATACTTTATATTAGATGAGAGGATTTCTTACAGTAAGGCAATTAAAATTTGTCACAGATTAGCACATTACCTTTTTAACTTTTTTTGTTGACCTGCACTATATTTCTGCTGTGATATGCAGATAGAAACCCGCAATAACAAGCTGGAAATGCAGTTTGTGAATACCAAAACATTAAGTGAGGAACTTGATAAGCTTCTTGAAAGATTGCGTGTCCCTTCTGAGGTTTCCTGCATCAGTTCCATTGTGGAATTTTATTTATGGTTGGTTAACTTGTTTATTCTTTGTACCTTCTAATCATTTTTTTGTTTGTTGCAGTATGCAGCATGTCTGACAGGAGGTTCATTTGATGAGGGACGCATGGTTAAAAATATTGAGGCAGGCGAATGGTTAAATGGTGCTTTACGAAGTCTTGAAGTACCTAATTTGGATCAGAGCTATGCAAATACCCGAGCTGTATGTGCCCGTCTGTATTTCTAGTTTCTGACTGCAATATGATTAGGCGAATTCTTAATATAGGAAATGTGGGACGTGACAGGGATATGCATCTATTCCTCTACCAAATATGTAATTGATGAAGACTAGAGGTTGACCGTGACTAGGGATTGGGTCCAAATATTAATTGCACTATGAAATACATAAATACTATATTCTTAATATTACTGCATGCTGTGTTCTTAAATATGCATAGTTTCTTGGTATGCCTTAATGGCCATTTTTTGTTTAGTGTAAAACTTTGGGCTGCCATGTGTAAGAACATAGAAATCTTGTCTAATGGCCCAAAGGGTCACTTTGTGCAAATAATAGTAAATGTTAGATCTGTATTTAATTCGCCCCTCCCAGCACCCTAGTTTAACGGGGACCAGGATAATAGTCTTATGTATTGGTTTGTATGCACATCTTTGGATTTTTTAATTTATTTTTTGTTATGGTTTAGAAGATAAAATGTTATCTACACAAACGAATATACATGTTTGTTTATCCATACGTGTTTATATATATTTTCTTTTAATATATTTAATATTTTCTGGATATAATTAATGATTAGTTATACAAGTGACTAAGTTACAGCATAGCATACAATTGCAGCTCAGCTATAGTAAGAGTTTGTTTTGAAGAGTAAATGAGTGCACTTCTTACCAATCTTGTGCACGTGTAGGAATTAGTTTCGACTCAAAATTGATTGGGCGTGAGGTAATTTAAAAAAAAAAAAAAAAAAAGAGAGTTCAATTGCTACCCTTTACACAATTATGCCCTTGTGGAAGGATCTAGTGAAACAAATTGACCACGCTTGAGTCTGTTATGAACATCCAGGTTGTTCGAGTTAGTGAAAATTAGGCAAGATGTAAGGTTTCTGCGTTTTACAACCTTGTATGGCTTGACAGACTTAAACATAAGCAACCAATTCTCATGTTGCCTAGGATCAAACCAACGGGTCGGTGGCCTAGAGGTATTACGGTCCTACTTTCCAAAGGGAGGTCAGGGGTTCAAGTCTCAGTGGAGGCATGTGTGTGTGAATACCAACTAAGAAAAAAAAAAAAATTATCTCTGGTTTACCAGATTTAAATGTTATACGGGTGATTTCATACATAAATAGGAACTAATTTTGGCTCAAAATAGGTTAGGAGCATGAGGTAATTAAAAGAAAGAGTACAATCGCACTTCAAGATTGGCACGGAATATGGATCATACTAGTTAGATGGAGATCTCCCATTTGCTTTTTCACGGACGACACCATTATGATTTGTGATGCAATCAAGCGTCAGTTGAGGTATTTGAGAGGAGTCTTGGTGTGTTTTCAGGCAGTCTGGTAGAAAATTAATATTGGGAAGAGTGAGATAGTTCCAGTGGGGGAGGTGCAGGAGATGGATCATTTGGCCAATATCTTGGGTTGCAGAGTTGGGGCCTTTCTGATGACTTACTTGGCTTACTGTTGGGTGCGCAGTTGAGGAGAGTTGCATATTGGGATCCAGTGGTGCAGCAGTTTGAGAGGTGGTCAGCGGGTTGGAAGAAGCAGCATCTTTCGAAAGGAGGGAGGTTAACTCTGCTAAAGAGCTCCCTTTTGAGTCTTCCTACCTACTTATGTTGTTATTCTCTATTTCGGCCGCTATTGCGAGAAGGATCAGGAGATTACATAGAAACTTCTTCTGGGGTGGCATGGGAGAGGGATTCAAGTACCATCTTTTGGGATGAGAGAAAATTTGTGGGCCCATTCAAGCTGGAGGGTTGAGTGTGAGGAGATTGGACTTGTTCAACAAAGCTTTGTTGGACTTCCCATTTTCTCTTCTCTCTTCATGTCACCGAAGCAATTTAAAAAATCATTAATCTATTTGACA
Organism: Cornus florida; assembly: GCF_030987335.1. Taxonomy (NCBI): domain Eukaryota; kingdom Viridiplantae; phylum Streptophyta; class Magnoliopsida; order Cornales; family Cornaceae; genus Cornus; species Cornus florida. The sequence goes on from NW_026775580.1 coordinate 37,019,119, forward strand.
ATAGAAAATTTAATCCTGTAAATTTTGAGAATAAGAAAATCATATGATCATGCAGGCAGACCACCCACCAAAGATTTTTTAAATGTTGAATTGCTTCTACAAGATGGATGTGTTGTGGTTCTTCAGTGTCCTTATAAATGGCATTTTTTCTACTTCAGTATAGCACACAGTTCCCGTGGGTTGAGGTACCTGAATTTTGATTTTTATTTCCAACTATATCTTTAATAACCAGAGGGATCTACTTTTTTTCCGATCCCAGCATGCAGCTTTCTGATGCTGAACTTACCCGTTTCAGTTAATGGTTTAGAAGTCAACCTGAACGTGCTATCACATGCCTCAATGTTCTTTTGCTTGTTAAGGGTCAGGAACCTTGTTCTGTACATATTGATTTAGTAATATGCAATCTTGGAATACCAATTGAAGGTCCCTTTTTATTCACTAGGATTTTCTTGCTTAATCATGAGAATTTAGCTATTGCCATTGAAGCAGATTGCAAATTGGCATAAAGTGTGAAAATTATGAGAAAACATCTCTTCTTAAAAGTGGCAGATGAACTCTTACAGGTTAAAGAGAAGCGGGCAGAACTTGAAAAGTTAAAAAGTACTTTTGCCCGAAGAGCATCTGAATTTTTGAGGAACTACTTTTCTAGTTTGGTGGATTTCATGATAAGTGACAAGAGTTACTTCTCTCAGGTATTTCCGCATGATGTTTTATTCTTTATAATTGTCAGTCTTATGGAATGAGAATGCTGAATTTTGCTCATCTTTTGGATTAAACAGCGGGGACAATTGAAGAGGCCCGATCATGCTGATCTGCGTTATAAATGCAGGACCTATGCTCGCCTTTTGCAACACTTGAAGGTCAAATTATTTAGAAACCGCCACAATTATCAATACTCGTCATCGTTAGGCCTTTCTTTACTTCATTGTTCTCTTAATTCCTTTGCCTTTGCCTTTGCCTTTGCAGAGTCTTGATAAGAACTGCTTGGGTCCAATGAGAAAAGCTTACTGTAGTTCCCTTAATTTGCTTCTACGTCGGGAGGTCTGGGGATAACAAAAACCTCTATTTAATTGTCTTGCAGTTTATTTTTCTCATTATGTTCATGTTCCATTGTTAATTTGAGTTATTGCTTGTCCTGAATTATATTTCATTAAATGTATTAATTGTTATGTGATGGTTTGCTGGAGTTTGTCATACATTTGACCATCTCATCGTCATTATCATCCTTGCCTTAATCCCATACGAATGGGGTCGTCCACATGAAGTTTCTCTCTCCAATCTTTTCTATTACATGTCATTTCTTTATTATATTTAACTTTTAAAGTCATTTTTTATAACCTCATTCCATGTTTTTTTTGGTCATCCTCTCCATCTCTTACATTCTATTACAACTAGTCTTCCTCTTTTGACTGTTGCATCTCTAGGTTTCTGATCTTTGTGTCCAAACCACCTAAGTTTACTCTCTCTAATTTTCTCACCAAGGGGTGCTACACCTAATTTTTCTCTCACACTTCCATTAGCGATCCTATCTCTCCTAGTCACTCCACACATCTATCTTAGCACTCTCATTTCCTCACATTAAGGCGTTGTTCTTGTTTCCTTTTTAAGGCGCAACACTCCTCTCCATGCATCATAGTTGGTCGAATAATGGTCCTATAGAAATTTTCTTTTAGCCTATGTATTATTTCTTTATCACATAAAATCCCACTAGTTTGTCTCCATTTTATCCAACTAGCTCCAATCCTACTAGTTATTTCGCTATCTAACTCTCCATCTTTTGTATTATCGATCCTAGATCGCAAAAGTGTTTGTTTTGAGTAATTTCTTGGTTTTTAAGAGTTATCAATATATTATCAATGTATGAATCTTTATTAAATTTACACTCTATATACCCGATTTTAGTTCGACTAATTCTCAATCTTTCGATTCTAAGGCATTTCTCCACATTTCTAGTTTTATTGCTAAGTTCTATTTTGAGATATCTAAGAGCACGATATCATATGCAAATATCATGTGCCAAGGTATCTTGTTTTAGAATTCCTTTGTTGTCTCGTCTAGGATTCTTGCAAATAGATATGGACTTAGCATCAATCTTTGGTGCAATCTCACGTTTATGGACAACTCACTAGTGTCTTTACACGTTGTACGAACTTTAGTTTGTGTATTCATATACATATCTTGGATACTCTATGATTTGTAAGGGAATTTGTTTTCTTTGTAGGGCCCACCAAATTATATCTCATGGGACCCTATCATATGCTTTTTCTAAGTCTATAAAAGCCCTGTGTAAGTCTTGTTGTTTACTCCTACATTCTTCAACTAGTTGGCTAAGTATATAGCCTCCATTGTTGATCTCCCTAATATGAATCCGAATTGGTTATCGGATGTCATGGATTCCTTTCTTAGTCTATGTTCTATTACCCTTGGCGATATTTTCATTGTATGGTCATTGCTTTAATTCCTCTATAGTTGCCACAATTTTGTATATCCCTTTTATTTTTGTAAATAGACTATTGTACTTTTTCTTCACTCATTTGACATCATGCCTTGTGTTAGGATGTTGTTAAACAACTTATTTAGCCACTCAATTCCTACATTTTCTAATGTTCGCCAAGCCTCTATGGGTATATTATCCAGGCCTACCACTTTGGTACTCCCCATCTTCTTAAGTGTGTCCTCTACCTCCTTAGTGGTGATTCTGTTTGACATTATATTAAATTCAAGTCCTTCTACTATTTCTCTAGGGTATTCCTCATTTAATATTTTTTGAAAATAATTCTTCCATTTAGTTAATTTTTGCATTCTTTGATAAATATTGTGTTATCTTTGTCCTTAATACATCCAGTGTTATCAAAGGCCCAATGTGCCCCAAGGCGCTAGAGGTCCTTTGGAGCCTAGGCGCAAGGTGAGGGGCATGCTTGAGTGAAGCAAAGCGCACAATTGAAAATTTAAATTACTATTACAGCCTATTCATATTCCATATTAAAGGCGCACATGTCGTCAAAGGTGCACATGGGCACACAACAGGCGCAAGTGTTGCGTCTGTATGAGCCTAGAGCCTAAATACATCTAATGTGGTTTAAGTCTTTAGTTGATCTATCTCGTTTTTTTGCTAATTTATAAATGTTTTTTCGCCTTCTTTTGTGCCTAATTTTTCATATAGGAAATTTAATAAGCTTTGTTTAGCTTTACTTACTATCTTCTTTGTTTGACTTTTGAGTTAATTATGTGTGTCTTGGTCTTCTTGTAGCTTACTTTTTTGTCATGCTTTAAAAAAAATTTCTCTTTTGTTTAATCGTTTGTTGCACTTCCTCACTCCACCACCATGTCTCTTTTTTAATGAATTTCTCCCCCTTAGTTTCGGCCAAAACTTCTTTTGTCTTATCCTTAATATAATTTGCCATTTTGAGCCACAAGTTATTTAAATCATCATTCTAATCCCATTGCTTATCCTTTAGTATTTGTTCTTTAAAAGCGGTTGCTTGACAACTACCATTTAATTTTTTCCACTTAATGTTTTTGTGTCCCTTTTCGCTTTTTTATACTTAAACCCTTTGATTAATATGTCTAAAATTTGTATGCGATGTTGGTTTGTGAGGCTCTCCTTGGGAATCACCTTACAATATTTACATTGAGGCCCATTTTCTCCTATGTAAGCATTAATTAATTTGTGTTTTATTTATTCCACTTTTAAATATTTTTAGATTCTCCTCTCTTTTGTTTAAAAAAAAAAAAAAAGAAGAGAAGTGTTAGCAATAGCCAAGTCATATGCTTTTGCAAATAAGTGTTTCTCCTATCTCATTTCAGTCTCCAAAACCGTATCCCATGGATTTGTGTATATCCTATCCTATCAACACCTACATGTCCATTAAAATCACTGCCTACAAAAATGTTCCTTGAGGAGCATATTCAAGATATGCTCATCATGGACAATTTTACTAATCAAAAAAAAAAAAAAAAAAAAATCTAGGACAATCTTAATAAATATTAAGCTATCTCCTTCTCTTCTCACCTCTACTACCTTATCCCTCATGTAGTGATCTATGATTCTCTAACTATGCCCACTCCATTTCGTGGGTTGTCGTTCCCTCTTGAGTAAAAAAGTTTATATTTTCCCCCAATATTGTAGGCAAATTATATTCATTTTTCATTGTTTTAACCATCTGAAGAACCTTTTGTCTTCAGAATCTCTCTGTTATGAACATCAACTTGGTAATTCTCAGTTTAGCATCAACCTACAGTTGAACCAACACTAGCTGGTTTACTTTGGGTGAAGGGCCAATTAGCACCTGTATGTTGTCATATATGCTTAAAATTTCGTCATACTATCAGTTGGAACTGTGTTGTTACCTAAATATATTACTGATTTTATGTTTTTATATAGTCTGCAAACTAGTAATACAATCCTCTCTAGTTTAGTTACTTGACTACATTTAACTTTACTATGACAAACATTCTACCTGCTAGTCCCTTGCTTTAAAGATTGAAACCACGGTATACAACTTAATGCTATGTTAAATAGACTGAATGGCCAATTTAATAAAATTTATTGCAATCATATATTTTTCTAATCATGGGTGATGCTATCAATACCGGGTCATAATTAAGGATGCATTATCACAGGCAGTCATGGTTATTACTTATTACACTAGATCTGGAAACTGAATTGATTCTAGGGGAAAGGTTTCTCAAGTTTGGTTGACAAAGTGGGCTGTTATTTGTGTTCTTTTTTTTTTTTCTTTCCCTTCCCCACACACCCACCCCTCCCCCCCCCCCCCCCCCGCCCCCCCCCCCCCCCCCCCCCCCCCCCAGGCGGGGGTTCCCTCCAAGGAATTGTTTGCACCCAAGAGGATTCGAACCGTATTTGTGTTCATTCTCTCCCCACATGCAGAAATTTATGTGTTTTCACTATTTTTTTTATGTGAATGTGATGTGTGTATGCATGGGTAAGTGTCCTAACTTGGTCAGGCTGTGCAGTCTTCTTTTTGGCTAGTTGGTAATGCACACACATCTGCACACGTCAAATGGCTCATTAATGAAAATTATAACTCCATATACATCGTAAAATTTAGTCGTATAAATCTTTTGACCATTTGATTCATATGGATTGCAATAACAGTTGTGCCCATGTTTGTGGCTTTTCTGGTAACTATTGCAACTTACATGTACTGATACTCTACTAAATTTTAAGCTGAAAATGTGGAACTTTGACACCCTCTGCCCCCCAACCCCTCCCTTCCTCCTCCCTCTTCCTTGCAAAGATTCATCTGAAATATGGTGTGTTTAAACCTAGCTTCATCGAGCCACCATATTTCGTATCTGGTTTCTTCTTACTGCACTAACTGTAAAGAATATCCGGTCATGTTATTTGCTCAACATGCACTGAGGTAACTTTTTTTCATTTCATTTCTATATATGACTTGGTGAGACACTAGTTGTAATGCTTTCTGAAATTTTGCAGTATTTTATTATCTAATACCTGGAAAATCCATTGGAGGTTGTAGAACTTCTGACATTTTATGAATATCACAAGTTCGAATTTGTGGCAACTGAACATTCCCTTAATCGTCTACAGGCTCGTGAGTTTGCAAATGAGCTTCGTTCTAGTACTAAAGCATCAAGAAATTCAACTGTATGGCTTGAAGCTTTCACAGGTTCCAGTCAAAATATGAGCAATGCAGACACTTCTACAGTTTCAGAGGCCTACGCCAAAATGCTTACAATATTTATACCACTCCTTGTAGATGAGGTTACAAACTAATTATCTGCTCCTTTTGTTTTTGAAACAAAATCTAATGTTATCCCAAACACCCTTCACTCCCCCCTCCCGCATGGCATCCCTCTTCTCCATCTTGTAACAAAATTCAGTTCTTCCATTTCTCAAACTGCAGAGCTCTTTTCTTGCACACTTCATGTGCTTTGAAGTTCCTGCACTTGTCCCACCAGGAGGTCCTGCCAATGGTAACAAAACTGGAACCAACGATGATGACACCAATGATGATAATTTGGGCATCATGGAAATTGATGAGAATGAAAAAAAAAAGGGTAATCCTTTTCCCAATGGTAATCTGGTTCAGCCTGTTAAAGTTGACTCATCACTGTATAATTAATTATGTTGGTAAAAATTCTGCAGAGCTGGGAATACTAAATGAGTCACTTCAGGATCTGCTGAATGGAATACAAGTAATATACACAATATTTTGCGAATTTTATTATTTCAGTTACTGGACTTCTAGTACTGGATTTTTTTATGTAATGACCAAGTGCCTCTTTAATGCCCTACTCCCCTCCTGGCTAGGTAGGCTAAAAATGGTCCTCATGAGTTGGAATCAATCAGGCTGAGATTACTATGAAAAATTACATTTGATTGTTAATTTTCTCCAAGTTTGGATGATAATTGCAAGCCAATAATTGTACCTTTTCTTTTTAGGAAAAAAGTGATTTAAGTTCATATCATGATTTGAATGGATGACTACATCTAGTGAAGCGTAGAGTGCTAAAATTTAGTACTCGGGGTGAATAAGTTTTGAGTGTAGTACTAGAGTCATCATTCCCTAAAATGTTTTATATAGACTCCATCAATGAGTTTTTAATTGACGACCATGTCAGGCAGAACCGTTTGTGTTAGGTTGGAGATTTTACATCCCAATAGATGGTTTTGGGATAAAAATCAAGATTGAACTGCAATCTATTATATATGCGATGATGCATGGTTTGTTATACCCAAAAAAATACCCAGATTGATCTAGAAGCACCTTAGTCTCCAAGGTCTGCTCAAGGATTCAGAAGCTTTAACTCTGGGTTCTTCTCTGGAGGTAGAGTAAGCTGCCTTGTCAAACCAGAAAGAATGGAGGGAAGGGTAGAGGAACTACAAGTATAATTCCTTCAAAATGCACCACAAATGAATAATGAAGAAAACTAATAAAAGCGACACACACACCCAGCCTTTTGAGAACTAATCTGCGAATGGGTGTTTATTGCCCTCATCAAATCAAAGACTCAGGATGAAGGCCAAGCACACGTGGGTAGAAGGAGGCCAGAGAATGTTAAAATTAAGCTTAACAATCCAAAAAAATTCTTCTGTTCTGCTGCTTCGCACCTAATGTGGCATATGTCGCATATGGGCAGCTTTTGAAATTATTTTGTTGCTTCTATAATTCCATTGCCTTATTACACCACCAATTTCAACAACTCTGCCACTGAATTAAACTTGGAGAAGTACCAAGTATAGAGTATAAAAATTCCTAAAGCTACATCGTATCATCCCAGTGGTCTCTTTTGATTATTAGATTGCTATTCAAAGAAGTTAACTCACTTTTTTTTTACCTAATCTTCTTGGTGCTTCTGAGTTTTATTTATGGATTGGTTTCATTTTTTCAGTATATCATTTTATTTTTCAATTGCAATTTCTTTTTATATTTTTTCTTTCTTTCTTTTAAACTGTTGCAAAACAGTCGGCATTGCTGTTTGACTAACTTTGATTAGTACAACCTTTTCTTTCTTTTCTTAAATATTTAGGAAGACTTCTATGCTGTGGTGGATTGGGCATACAAGATTGATCCACTGCGCTGCATATCAATGTACGGGATTACAGAGCGGTATCTTTCTGGTCAGAAAGCTGATGCAGCAGGATTTGTGCGTGTCTTGCTCGATGACCTGGAATCTAGAATTACTATGCAGTTTGGCCGTGTGAGTTATAGACTTATAACTTCTGTTCCAAACAATTTATTGCAATTTGCATTCTTATGATGATGACATTCACCACCCACTTTACGTTGATATTGCAGTTTGTTGATGAAGCTTGTCACCAGATTGAAAGAAATGAGCGAAACGTTCGGCAAACAGGGGTCTTGTTGTATATACCAAGGTGAACTGGATCTCACAGGTTTATTCTTCGTAAATTGATAGACTTGCATTCTTTTTGTGGTCTTGGCAATTGTCGGATTGAAGCGATCCAGTTTTTTTTTTTTTTTTGCAATGAATAAGGGGCAGATATACTTAGGGTGTGCAACAACAAACTATTAATTTATATATTAACAGTGCCAAAAAAAATAAAAGCATTATTTGAGACCTCAGAAATCAATGACTGACATTTTGAATCGGCAAGTTTCTTAGATAAGTAGTAAGCTGTACCTGGAGATGTGGTAGTTCACTTTGATGTTTTATATATGCATGTGCTTTGAAATATCTAGACTACCAAATTCTTATTGAAGGTCTTACAAAAACTTTTGACTGCTATATGAAGCCAAGCTAAATCCCTTGCCTTACATGGAGATCTCGCCTCTTTTATTGAATACATATGCTTTTATTACTCTTTTCCGTTTATTTATTATTGATCAGTAAAGTGTCTGAGAGCCATGGTTAGTTTAATGTTAAAATAAGATCTTGGAGACAACTCTTTTTAGAGAAGGAAGTTGGAGGTGAGTGTTAAAGAAAAGGCTAGTCTGGCCCATGGATCATATAAAGATGATCTTAAATTTGGATGCAGAGAGGTTTGTTACTTAGCTCTAAAGTCATACACAGTTCCTTTTTTTTTTTTTTTTATGTATATATATAGCAAAGATGGGTTACTCGGGCAATGCTGCAATTTGATAGGAAATCATAGAACACATTTTTCCAAGTTCATTAGTAACACTTGCAGAAAAAACAAGAAGTTTAATGTAATAGAAGTCTAGTTCTAGGATGTTTGACTATTTATAATCCAACAAATTCAATAGACTTTGTTGGAAGCTCATATATATGACTTAAACTTGGCAATGGATGAAAACACTATACAAGGGAAAGTGCTACCAGCGATTATTGGAGCATTGCTAGAATGCTTTGATTGAGGGACATAAATGTTGTCAAAACACTCTTGTGCTGCTTCCTTATGGTAGTTCCTTGCAAATGATGTTTTCTTACTTTGAGTTATTATTCGTTCCAGCTTATAATTTATTGTTTTTGAAATTTTGTTAAAAATAAAATATTTATTCATATATATATATTTATATGCCTTTTATAAAAGAAAGAAATGAATTGACCAAACTATGCCATCTTGCAATAGTGTTTTCTTACAGTTTTATTTCATAACGGTATCCCATGAGCGTGACATGGAAAATGGTTTCTAAGTAGATTTATTAATCAAGTCCTTTTCTATCGTGCTTTACTACAATTTTATCTTTCTCTATCAAGTACTCCATTTTTTGGTTATAAATCATTTCAAAATGTTGTTTATAACACTTCCACGTAGATTTGCAACTCTTGCAACCCGAATGGAGCAGTACATCCATGGACAATCAAGGGATTTGGCTGATCAGGCATACACTAAACTTGTGAGTACTCTTGTCCCATAAACATGTTGTTATTGTTGTGTTGAGCAGTGCAGTGCATGAAGCTGGGAACATGAGTTGAGTTGAGTTGATTTTATTCTTATCATATTGATCGAAATAGAACTCAAGCATTGTGAGATGATTTAATATGTGTGCCTGAACTCTCTAACACATACTCCTTGTGCAATGATTTGTACCTAAACACACAAGGGATGGAAAAACTTATTTTGAATCCTGAAATCTTCCCAAGGACTTCTGTATACCTCATCTTGGTTATAGATATTGTTGCAATATAAATATAAAAGTAAACAAAGAAATCCGAAACTTCTGGAATCTGATGGAGATTTAAACCCCATGAAATCTGCTTTGAAGTTCTTCCAAGTAAAAGCCTATTAAAGAGATGACCTTCTGCAATGGTGATTAGTATACAGCATTGGTCTATATATTTAAATTTTTACCCGTCCATTTAGAAAATCTACATGGACAAATAAGGGGGTCCTCAACGTCTCAATCTGGATCTGTCAGAACTACCAGAATGTTGTTCCACAGATAGTACAATGACCAGTAGTTTATTGTGTTCTAAACCATCTGTCTTCTTGTCCAACCTGTTCCTGTAATATAGACATCACTTCTACAGTAGAATAGTGGGAGGATGACTTCTAGTAACATGATTAGGCTTCTGAACAAACCGCCAAGCCACCTGATTTCAGTACAATCTTCAACTAGTACAAATGGCTATTGTGACAACAGTCAATGATACATATTATGCTTTACTATGATTTTGTATTTCTATAGAAATTTTGCAATTGTTATTACTGGATATAGTTATTCATTTGAGGTATTTACTCTCTTCCTTCTATAATTTTTTTTTTTTTTTTTCAAAGTATGTCAAAGAATATATGCCTATGAATTTAAACCGTGTAATGGTAATATGTTTTCATTTATTATAATTTTTAATACCAATTATGATGTTTTGGCCCGAATTTGGTGCCGGGTCACATCCATGTACGACCCGACGACCCAATATATAAGGGCATTTAGGGTTTGGAGTGGGTTATGAGAGAGAGACTGAAATTCGTACATAGTTGAGAGTGGGGCTGAAAATTGTAATCTCTGATTTTACACATAGTGAAGACTTTCGCCGGATCTCCACTGTGGACGTAGGCTTTGCTGAACCACGTATAAATCTTTGTGTGATGTGTTTATTTTTCTGTCGTGTTTCGTAATTGTTGCTTGGTTCGTTGTATTTGTCGTAACACCAATATATGTCATTCATAAGTACTTAGTTTTGATCAAGGATGGACATCCTCACAAGTAAAGAATCAAGGATTTAGAAGTTTTCCATTGAACTTTGCATGCTTTTTAATAAAAGGTGACCTTTTAACTTTTTCAATGACTAGTGTCGGGGTGGGTGTCTCCCTCTACTAACGTCTGGGTTGTCCACTTGGCATCCTTATGCTGAGACATTTATAATCAGCCTGTGAACAGTAACATATTTATCTTTTTTTTAACTTTTCTGTACTGGTTACTGTATGTTATAAGATTGTAGATCTCTTGTTGTTTATCTAGTGTATGGTTTAAGCTTAAAACATGTGGATGGTTGTTTGACAGGTTAGCATAATGTTTGCAACTTTGGATAATATTGCTAACACAGATCCAAAATATGCTGATATTTTGCTAATAGAGAACTATGCTGCATTTCAGAACAGGTATACGTGGATATGGGTTACATCATATGCTTTTATAAGTTAGTCTTCATATCTATGTTTGTTAGAACAGCACATTTGAGTTATCAACAATTATCACCTTCAACATGCTGACTAGGAGCAGTTGCATGCAGTATGTATGACCTAGCCAATGTTGTGCCCACTTTAGCAAAATTTTACCACCAGGCAAGTGAAAAATATGAACAAGCTTGCACACGTCTTATCAGCATGATCATATACTATGTAAGTTATCCATCTATAAAGCTTAGCGTTCTCATTTCCTGTTGATTCGATTAATTACTTGAAACTTCTATTTTGTTTTTGCTAAAAGTTTATCAAGTTTTTCCTCATAATGTATTGTTCGAAAGTATGTCCTGAAAGTGTACGTTGTTACTAAATTTGTTTTTCCAGCAATTTGAACGACTTTTCCAATTTGCTCGAAGAATTGAGGATTTGATGTTCACAATCACACCAGAAGAGGTTTGTGTTTGAATGATAGCTGATTGCATATAGTCTCTTATTCTTTACAGAATCTTTGCATATCTTTTCAAATAGATGCTCAGAATGTCTAAGCATTCGTCAGTGATTATATAACGGCATTGCACACCATGGGTCCAAAATTAGCATCTATGCGTGTGGAACTATCTTTGGGGTGCTGACTCTTGTTGCTGTGACTCAGGGCACTCTTCCTGTTTTATGTAGTTAAATCCACATTAAAACCCTTTAAATGTGTTTGAGGAACAATTTTTGCATTACCACATGCTTTTAACCATGACCAAAGTGCTGGACAGGAAAGAACATTGCTAGAACTATGCATAGTTAACATGCTCCCTGAAGCTTATGGTAGGGACTTCTTTAGAGAACTTACACCTTGGTTTCCATCGAATCGGATATCTGATGCATTGTGATCCTTGAAACTATGTCAATTGTCGTGGTAGTGTGTCTAACAATCTCCGAGATCATGTCCACCATCCTTGTTTGCCTGGGATCTTTAGCAGAAATTCCCTATTTGATGTGGAACTTGAGATTTTATTTAAAATAGGGTTAATTGCAAAACATTCCCCTGAACTATGCCCAAACCAGCAAATAGCCCCCTTGAACTACATTTGAGACACAAAACCCCCTAAATTATAACATTTTGTTTCAAAATGCCCATACCGTCTATGTGTTGTTGAGGTGTTGACGATATGTTATCCCGTGACTGTCATGTGATGGGCTTAATTTTATTAGATGACGAAAACACCCTTCTAAACATGAAAATACAAAGATGCCCTTGTTGACCATTATAAATTCAAGATACCACATTTATATGCATTGACTGTGTACATGTATATGTATACACTGTATAAAAAATGAATCCAAATTGTTGTTCAAATGTTCACCGTCTCCTCTCTTTATAGTCTCTTTCTAGAGATCATTCTGATGGATCCAAACCCTAAAACCTTCCCAAATCTCTCCTATGTCTTGTCCAAACTCCCCTGTATCGGACCCAAGCACTCCACCAATTCACCTGACTTCGAAAAGTTGATGCTCTACTTAGGTTATTCAATAGTTGCTGCTCTCAATCTTGCAATCCTTTTTTTTTTTTTTTTTTGATAAATAAATAATTCATTAAAAAAAAAGCGTTCAAAAGGGGAACAGAGCTGAGTGTAACTTGTAAAGTGTAGTGTATATTGAGAGAGAGAGAATTAGATATCTATCATTCCCAACTTGTTACGTAATTCTGAAAATTGAGACTTTCCCAATGCCTTGGTAAATACATCTCATAGCTGGTCTTTGGATCTCACATAAGTGGTAGCTATCCTTTTACTCATCACCAAGTCTCTCACAAAGTGACAATCTACCTCTATATGTTTAGTTCTCTCATGAAACACTGGATTACTAGCAATGTACATATTAGCCTGATTATCACAATTCATTCTCATAGGCTTGTCATTGGAAAACCCCCTCTCTTGTAAAAGAGATTTTACCCACATCATTTCACAAGTTAGATGGAAAAACCCATCACTTGCAAAATTCTGTGGGGTTCTCTATGTTGAGAATACCCCCAAATATTACATCTCTCTCTCTCTCTCTCTCTCTAATTCTCTCTCTCTCAACGTGGTATCAGAGCATTGATCATAACCTCGTATTGTTCCTGTTCATCGTCTCAAAGCGAATGTTGTCATCGTGCCTGTGAATCCTTCGTTGCCACCGAGAGATTGTTAGATCGTTTTCTCAGATCGTTCACCATCGCTGTCTTTAATCGTACGACCAGTGAAGAGCCACTGTGTGTTCATCGTCGTTGTCCTCGTCTTGTGGCCGTCGGTGTGATATTGTAATCGTGGGTTAATTGCTGTCACGTTGTAGTTAGGGTTTTCTTTCTGAATTGGTACAAGTGCAGGTGGTACTGTCATCTACCCATCTGCAGAAATATGCTCCCCCTAGATTGTGGATTCGGACCGAACACCTATTTGAACTGATTGTGAATCCGATTTGATTTTACAAACTGGATTTTCGGATCAATCCAGCACGTGTAACCTGTTGGAATCTGGTTTGGGTTGTTTTCTTTGCTGTGTGCAGTTCTGTGGTTCTCAATTTTGTGATTTTCTATTTTCTCTATTTTAATTCTTCTTCCAGCAAGCTACTGGACTCATGGCAGATTCCAGTGACAATAAATTAAGCTATGATGCCATGTTTAGAGAGAGAATTACAGAGAGAGAGAGACATAATATATGGGGGTATTCTCAATACAAAGAACCCTACAGAAGTTTATATATATATATATATATATATATATATATATATTTACAAGTATTGAGTATTTACAAGTAGACCCCAAACTCTGTGACTAATTATAATATTACCCAATAGTGTATATTTGTGGAAATTACATTTTGAAAATTGTGTTCGCTTGCCCCTATTGTCATATTCCAATTCCTTTATCTTCATTTGATAGGGTTTCTATAATTATTTCCACTTTTCAACAACTAAAAAATTGCTTAAACACTGCAAAGGCCTATGCCTTTCTCCCATATGGATGCGGTCCACCACATGAATTCTCTCTTTCCATTCTTTCCTATTATATGACGACCTCCGTTGGCGGGTGGGAGACACTGGTGACCTACCACACTGGCAGGCTATGGGTGTCATGATCCCACATCGCCTGGGAAAGGTGAAGGTGAAGTACTATATGTAGGTTTAACACCCTTCTATACACAATACGTTTTAAAGTCATGATGGCCGTGAACCCATCAGAACTCCGCAGTTAAGCGTGCTTATGGTAGAGTAGTACCAGGATGGGTAACCTCCCCAGAAGTCTATTCTGGGGGAGCCAAAAGCGGACAATATTATGTTAGGTAGGGTGTGGCAAACGAGGACATTGGGTCCCATGCAGGCTAATTGTGACAACCTCTGTGGGGTGGGGGGGGGGGGGGGTGCGAGACGCTGGGTGAGCTACCACACTCATAGGCTACGGGTGTTATGATCCCACATCGCCCGAGGAAGGCGAAGGTAAAGTGCTATATGTAGATTCAACACTCTTCTATAACAACACATATTAAAGCCGTGATGGCCGTGAACCCATCAAAACTCAGCAGTTAAGTATGTTTATTCTAGAGTAGTATCAGGATGGGTGACCTCCCCAGAAGTCTAGTCCGAGGGAGCCAAAAGCAGACACTTGTCAAGTAGGGTGAGGGTTGTAACATATTATAAACCATGTCTCTTACAAAAAGCATCTTGATATAATCCATAATTTTCCATTAAATAATTTCAATTTTAACTCACACAAAATCCATGGACATATTGAAGTTAACCCAAGATCTATCCCCATTATCAATCATGGCATTACAAGAAGATCAAAACCCCAAATCCCATATTGACCTCTCCAAATCCCATATTGACCTCTCTCTCTCTCCTAAATATCAAGAAGATCAGAACCCCCAATCCTATATAGACCTCTCTCTCTTTCCTAAATTTATATCACTTACCTTTTAATATTTAGCTAGCGCTTTGCAATTGCTCACCCAAATCGTTTAGAATCTCTCGAAGCAATATGAAGTATTGTGTTGTTTCCGCAGCCAGCGATGGTCAACAGTCTCAGGTGGCAGTACCTATTATGTCACTAGACCTTTTTTAATGTATCGCACTTGGCGGACAAGGAGAGCTCCAGCAAGCCACAGAGAGAGAGAAGCAACTCGTTTGGTTTTGAGAGCTTTGTAAAAATAACTCAGTTTTACAGATGGATTTCATTTCGTTTGTAAAATGAGGTAGCTGTGTGTTAATAAGGTTGTCAATTTTTTATTGATTCTTTGGATTTTTTATTCATTATCAACTTAAGTGAATAATTTTCCAGACGGCATTTTTGAAGATGGGTAAAATTGTTAATTTCAATTAAATTAAGGGGGTAGTTGTAGTTTACGGGTTTAGTTGCAAAAGGGTCAGTTTTTTTTTCTTTTCAATTAACCCTTAAAAATATGGGAAGTGTATCCTCCCTCCCATGAAAAACAATATCAATTTATATTTAAATTTTTTAACAAGACCCAGCTGCACTGTATGTTTTTTTCTTTCTTGTGACTGCATTTTTTTCTGGTGCTTTTATGTTGATCTTAGGTATCGCCAAGTATCTTGCAATTTTAACATATTTGTCAGCTTGTAACTTCAGTCATGTAGGAGATAATTGACAAAATGATTAATATAACTAGCATGCTTGAAATATTGGAAATAGAAGAAATATTATATTTTAGAGCATATTCTATGGCGTATTTTATAGCATAATCAAATCTCTGCTAATATGGTAAGTCATTCCATAAATCGTGACTATCATATATGCTAACACTCCCCCTCAAGTTGGGGCGTGGATATTTGAGACGCCCAACTTGGATAATGCATCTTTAAACACGGTCTTGCTAGCACCCTTCTTCAAAATCTACAAGTTGCAAAGTGCAAATCTAACTAGCAATGATTTTCTCTCAAATGAAGTGCCGATCAACAAATCAAAAATGTCTCCTCAGACCATAAACAACCAACAATGTCTTCTCAAACCGTAAACAACCAACAATGTCTTCTCAGACCGTAAACAACTAACAATGTCTCCTCAGACCGTTTCCCTTCACATTTTTAAAACATGTAGATGGAAGAATCAACAATGTCTCCTCAGACCATTCTCCTTCGTACATATGTTTAAACAATGTCTCCTCAGACCATTCTCCTTTGTACATATGTTTAAACAATGTCTCCTCAGACCAGGAAAAAACAAAGCAAACAAAAAAAACAAAACAAACAAACAAACAACTATGTCTCCTTAGACCGTTTCTGAATGAGTGGGCCCTCATTGAGATCGGACCACCCTGCCTACCCAACACCTCCCGGATGGGCGATCTCACCTTAGATCATTCCCTAATGGGTGGTGCCGAACTCGCAATGTCCTCATTGCAGTTACCACCTTGACTCTGATACCAAGTAGAAATATTATATTTTAAAACATATTCTATAGCATATTCTATAGCATAATCAAATCTCTGCTAATATGGTAAGTCATTCCATAAATCATGGCTATCATATATGCTAACAGAAACATTAGCAATTTTTATTGTAGAGATACATAAAATTTTAGAACTGTTTATTATAATTACTAATTTCTGTTTTTTTGTAATAAATTTTATTTGTTATTTTTACCATTAGTGTCAAATTGATAAAAAAAATATGGACTTGTAGAAAATTGAATATTAAATGAAAAAAAAAAAAAAAAAAAAAAAAAGGAACAATGCTTGTGTGATCAAAGTTCGTCTCAGTGACAACCTAGGTGGCTTGGTATCAGTCTGACCACTGCCCTATTCTTGCCTGGGATTAGTTGTGTTTGGAAAAGAACTTTTTGGAGATTTATTTGGTATAGCAATTATTAGATATTGAACTGGCTACAAGTAGTTCAGATACTGATTTTATCACATAACTTCCAATATCTGAGATTCATTCAGTTACTATATACCATCTTCACAGTAACTAAGTTGCCCAATGTTTCGCTGAGAATAATTTTTTTTTGACAATTTCAGATACCATTTCAAATTGGATTGTCAAAAGTGGATCTTCGGAAGGTGGTGAAATCCAGTTTATCTGGGGTAAGTTGGTTTTGGAATCTTGTGTTTTTAGTTGTAAAGGTACTTCAGTAACACAATCTTATTTTTGTACAGGTGGACAAGTCCATCAGTTCAATGTATAAGAAATTGCAGAAGAATATAAGCGCAGATGAATTGTTGCCTTCATTATGGGATAAATGCAAGGTATGTAAGGTCTTCTCTAATAGCATGTTTGTGGTTATTTGAAGTACAAAACGTAAATGGCTTATGACATGACAATTTGAAAGTTTTATGGTTATAATCTTCTTTTTCTGTGGAAAGAGGCAGAAAATTCAAGTTGGAAATCTATAAAATAATTGTAATAATATAAAAGAAAATCTCAAAATACACCAAGACCTAACTGAGGTTTTACCCTTGTACCAAACCAGGATGATCTTGACCACTCCAAGAAAATCCTGAACTCTAAACCTATTAAATTAAAGTGAAAATAAGAAATCTCCAGTAGTTTTGCAACACCGCAAATTGTCTGTAAATCAACATATTGTAATTATGCAGTCGTGTTTCTCATGGTAAGTGGTGACGTCACTTTTTTTTTTCTTTTTTCTGTTTTTGTGGCCTTGTGATGTATAATTTTATTTAAAGGACATTTACAGGTGTAGTTTCCATCACACCTGTTAATCAACAGAATGTACAGGTGTGATGGAAACTACACCTGTATATTCTACTTGGATCCAACTCCATTATTTCGAACATTTTGAACAAAGTTCTTGATTGGAATTGCGTCTCAATGTGGAGAGAGATTCTTGATTTTTAGGATTAGAAATAGATGGAGAGAGGAGAATATCATAATCTCAAATGACTAGAACTGCTGGTCACTTTTCACTTTGTGAGAAAAATGTGAATAGTTTGGTAAATACATCAGGACTCTATGACATGAATGACAAGTAAAATGGAAACCCTAGCATAGATTGTGCTTGCATCAAATGTTTTGTCTCCACTCAATGTAATTTTTTTCAAGTTAAATCTTTATATAATAGCTTGTGAGAGTTTATTTTTGGCTCAGCTGGATCTGATTCCATGGTGCAGAATTCTCTGGTATAATAAATAAAGGCGTTTTTTCTTATCGAAAAGTAGAAACTAAAAATGAGAAAATGGACATGTTACTTGTTGATGCAAATGCACGTAGTTGAAGGATTAGTTGTTTACATCGAATGATGCTGTTTTCTGTTTTCGTTATTGGCAGAAGGAGTTTCTGGACAAATATGACAGCTTTGCACAACTTGTTGCCAAGATTTACCCCTCTGAAAACATCCCATCTGTAGGAGAAATGAGAGATATTTTGGCATCCATGTAAGGAAGAAGACGGTTGCCATTGAATCTCGAAGAGTTTCTTTTTCGGAGTTTTACTACAATCAATTTTTCATTACTTACAACCACCACCCAGAAAAAATAAAAATAAAAAAATTTGATCCATTGGTGGAAACATTTTTAGGTGCATTAAAATGCGTCAAGTGAATTACGTTCCATTTAGTAAAATTTTTTGAGTTTTGAGGTTAGCTAGCCATTGATTTTTTGACTCAGAAAAAAATTAATAACATATAGTAACTGCAAGTATTATATTTTTACTATCATGGCACTTCTTGTTCCCTCTTTTTCTTCAACCTTACTTTGCTTCTATTTACATATCATCTGAGTGAGAAATTGGTGGTCAAAAAATTGCCAACCAAACTATACTAGTGACTATTGTATGGTTCGTGTGCCATTTATGCAAAATGGGTGTTTTTTTTTTTTTTTTTTTTTTTTTTTTGGCGAGAAATTCACACCCACTTTATTCTTTTAGAGACTCGAACCTTCACTGTCTATTTTGGAAAATAATGAACATTGTTGCAAAGTGGTTGATTGAACCACTCACGGTAAATTCACTTTGATAATCTTTACAATTTGTTTGGGAGCATTAATGGTTACTTATGACAATGCCATAGTGAATCAAAACATTGGCCAAATTTTGTTGGGACAAAAATACAATATATATGAAAGCATTACAAAATGTTTCCATTATTAACCTAGACCTGACAAATATGTATGTATACTATAGGGCAAATTGCATCAAATCCCTCTATTTTTTATTTTTAGCGTGAAACCTCCTCCAAAATTTTCTTAACGTAAAACCCCCTAACATTTTTTATTGTTGCAACACTGCACCCTAATGACGAAAATGCCCCTTAGAGTTTTTTAAATGAGTTTCATTTTTGGTTTTCTTTTCCATTTTAATTTTTAAAAATAGAACTTTAAGAAAATTTAAAAAATTACACACCATTTAAGTGATATTATAATGACAAAAATGCCCCTTAATATAAATTTAAGAAAATTTAGGTTTCTTTAAAATAATTTTCATCTTAGGTTTTCTTTTTTCCTTTTTTATTTTTAAGAAATAAAAATTTAAGAAAATTTTCAAAATCCAAGGTATTTTTTTTAGATGCGCCATTGATTTTATTTTTCGGAATTAATTTTTTAATAACACTGTTGAAAGAGCTATTTGTATTAATTTTAATGTTATATTAAGCGGTAACCCTTTTCTCAAATACATGTATAGTATATTAAGGGCCATTTTCATCATTAGGGGGTAGTGTTGCAACGAAGAAAGAACTTGGGTTTGTTTTATGTAATGATTCTAATTTTCGTCATTTTTCATTTTTGGAATTCTATGATTTTTCGAGGGTATTTTCGTTGGTTGGGACATTTCATTGAGTCCATAACTCTTTGAAATGCAAGGTTTGTTATTTTTGCATTTTTCTGTTTTTCGGGTTGGACGGTCCCGTGCGGTACCCGCTAACGGAATTGTCGTGTACGGGGGTGTTGTTTAGGTCCATTTGCATCACATTTATTTTATTTATTATGTTATATGAAGTTGTGAATTATTACATGTGTATATATATATATTTGTGTGGTGTAAAAAGGAATTAAAAATAAAACGAAAAGAAATTAATTTTTAGAGGGGGACCCACCACCACTTTAAGTGGTCATGAGACTACATTCTTGGTCTCCATTTTTTCTTCCTCTCCCACTGGTCTCTCTCTCACCCTCTTAATTTTTTTTTCTTTTTCTTTTTACTTTAAAACTTTAATCCTTGATTTCTCCGTTCATCATTTGGAGTTTTTAGATGCCATTTGCGGCAAATTAAAGAGCTTGCCGAGATTTACGATTTGATCGGAGCAATTTCTTGTTTGAAGCACTCTAGGAAATTCGTGATCTAGGGCTCAAATTAGGGGTTTTTGCTTATTTTGAGGTAGGGGATCCTAATTCCTAATTTCTTGTTTCTTTGTGAACTTTCTCTCAATAATTGTTGTCAAGCATGCTTAATTTGGGTTGAATGCCTTGAAAATGATATTATTGTTATAGATGAAATCTATGATTATGTGTATTATTTGAATTGTATGAAAAGCATACCTAAATGTTAATTTCCATGCCATGGTGTTTATTGTCTTGCTAGAAATTACTATGTGGAAGTATGTTAAATTGTGCAGTAAAACTTCTTTCATTTTTATAGTAATGTCAAAGTATGTGACATGCATTCATAGCATTGGCCATGGAAAAGGGCAAAATGATTTGAAGTAAATGAAAAGTGATTTTTGGAGCAAAGTTTTAATTAAAGTGATTTTATAAAAACCCGGTCGTCGCGGAGTCACCAAAGGGCCGTGGTGTTAATATAACCTATAGGGAACTAAGCATGGTTGACTGGACCTCAAATGATGCTGCAGAGGTACCAAGGGTCAGGGACAGTAGCCAATCCTTCTCTCGTGTCGCTGCGGAGTCACCAACGGACGGGTTATATTAACAGTTTGAAAAGCGATGGATTTGGATTTTGAAAATGGAGAGCGACATACACGACATTGCATTTCATGGCATGAGTTTGTTTTATTATGACTTGAGCTTATATTGTATTTTTCCCCGCCACAATGTGATACCGTTGCCTTATTTCTATTCATTGCTTGGGTTTACGAAATCACAAGAGATGTGTCTTAGGCACCACCTACTGAGTTTTATACTCACCCTATTACTTAACATTTTTCAGGGTGGGGAAAGGAAGTAGTTGACGCCGACCCTTCACAAGCATGAGGAGAACTAGAGAATTTATTTTGTTACCTTTTGTATATTTGCCATCCCTTTTGTAAAGTCTCACACCATAGTAAAGTGTATATATTTTGTGAACCATATTTTGTAATTATAACTCTTGGCGGTATTTTGAAGTGAGGTGAGACTATGTAGATATTTTCATGATGAATGGGATATGATGATGTATTTTAAAGCAAACTAATTATGTTTATGATCTTATAATGTTGTATACTTTTGCCGTGAATTCGGAACTTGATCACATAACAGGTCCAGTATAAGGTTGGCTCACAACTAGCACAGTTAGAGGCCATTCCACAGAGTTAGGGTGTGAGGGGCCTTGTTTCGGCCGGCTGACCCTCATCATCAGCCGATCGAAACCCTAAGGTCGGCCGACCGAACCCCCTTCACCAGCCGACCGACAAGCTACTTTGGAAAGTCCCGAGAACAACCATTTTTCACATTCGTTTCAACCAGCTGACCATGTAGGTAAGCCGACCAACCAAGGGCCACCAGCCGACTGACCCTTCTCTTTTGACGTGTACCTTGACCTTTGTGATAGTAGAGCATATAAATTGTGTTCCCGAAGTATTTTGGACCCTTGACTGACGTGTGGGGCGTGTCTTGAGGTAGTAAAAGATGGTGTTGTCTTTAGTCGACCTCGGGTTCGGTTAAGGACAAGGTTAACAATTCGGACCCCCGAATTCAGGTCGTTATATTTTATGTCAAATTAAAAATAAAAATAAAAAAAAATTGGAGAGGGTTTTATGCAGTTTGACAAATACTATAGGACCAGTCACTCTTCAGAATTTATCAGTCATGGACGAAGTGTCCAATTCTTTAAAGATCAAATACTGGTACTCATCTTTTTCAGCGTTTCAAAATAAACACCTGAGGTTTTTAAATGGAACATGTTTATGCAACAAGAGGTAGCTCAAATTGTGTACGTGCGCGTGGGAGAGAGAGCTAACAGAAATGATCGAGTAATGCTCTTAAGAGGACCTCTCATCAGAAAACGTATGAGCTCTTCTCATGAAAGGGTCCTCTCAGGAGCATTACTCGTCTAGAAAAGCCCGGATTTCTTGACATGTAATTTCTTCTGATTTTATATACTTAGTTAGACATTCTTTATTTAAGTTAATTTGTACACCCAAAAGATGTCCATGCGCCTTCCAACTTTTCACAGACATCCATGAATGGAATCACGAGGGGATAACTGTTCTCAATTTAGAGGTCACTGCAAACCAGTTCATCTTGATGTACCTTTGTTAGAGGCTTCAGCCCTCCAATTCAAGGTAACAAAATATAAACCTTCAAATGAAACTTTCACATTATAGGGAATGAAAAAGTCATTCATATTGTCTCCAAAATTGCACCACTTTTGTGGAGGCTTCAAGCAGTCAAAAACATAATCTCGCCTCTAATTCAGTAAAAGCTAGCATTTTACAACCCCGTTATAAGGTCGTACCTCCACCATCTGACATGAGAGATGCAGCGGCAGCAGCAGCTGTTGGGACAACCCCGGTTGAATTCCCCGGTTTTGATAAATGGAGAAGCCTGCAAAATAAATGCCGAAAACCATAATTATCTCTAAGACACGGTGCAAGCTAACGATTTAATGAACAATATTATATGAGTTTTATTTATTATCAATCCAAGAATTTTATGAAAAGAGAAGAAAAATCGTATTAAAACCCTTACGGTGCAAGATATTCACAGAAAGACGACATGGAAGCGACAACTTCAGTGTAGTTTTCAGATGATGCCGGGGCTGTCACTTCAACCAGCTGTATGCCCGGCGTCACAGGCACAGCTTCATCAGTTGCATGGAGTTTTAGCATCTTATTAACTGAAGAGACAGTGACAGTTATCTGAGCACCCCTATGGAATTGGAATGCAAATCCCACTCTCAGCACCTCATGGTCTAACTTGTACCCGAGAGCGTAAAACAAGCGGAGCACATTCTTGCTTACTTTGCTTTCGATCACACTCCTCACCAAAACTGAAATTTGTTCAGCACCAGCACCTCTCATTGCGCCCCCAACATGTCGAACAGTCCTGTAAGTTTAATATTTCCATAAATACATGCATGCAAACAATTACCAAAAACAATAATGCATATCTCAGGAAGATTCCTCTCTCTACCAAGTGGGTTCAGGCTGTTCAAGATCGCATAAGAGACGAACCTCCGAAGCTACAACCCCTGAAAACAAGATAGAATGAACCAGATAGCCACCATACAAACAAATAATCACCATTGCACTTTTAGTATTAATATGTTCACGTCATGGGCCAGCCAATGCAGTAATTAGGCCATGTTATTTTTTATAGAAATAGGTCATATTCAAATAAGTTATTTGTATCCATATGTATTTAGGTCTTCGATAATCTCAACTGTCACAATCTTCACTTCAAGTCACCCATAGGCAAATCCTAACACACCAATTAAAGTGGACTTTCAGTAAAGTGAAAAGGTAACAATAGCACCAAGGGCTTAGCCCGAGTAACATCTCCTACTGCTCCTTCCAAATAGAATGCTGACGATTCGAGCCCCCTCCACCACTCCAAAAGAATAAATAAATAAAAGATTATCAATGTGGCAAACAATCACATCAAACACCAGGGAAAGTATTATAGAGTTTACTAGATACATGTATGCACGCACTGGCATGCTCCTATGGTTCATCCTTGCATGAGTAGAATAAAAGCACAATAATCCCTTACCAAGGCTTGGGCCGCTTTTTAGGCATAATTCATGGATTCTTAAACGTTCTCTATGAACACCACAAAGACCTTGAAGAAGAATCTCGAGGGCCTCAACATGCTGCAAGAAAGACTTCACAATGGTTAAGACAGAGGAGTTGGAATTTGATGCAGTAAAAACTTGAGCATAAAATTTGAACACTGTAATTAGAAAAAAAAAATTGTGCATGTAAAGGCAGATGGAATCTATGTTATATTTTTGTTTATTTTGGACAATCGAGAGTTAAAGCGCCATGGGAACATAGATGAGAGCAAATTTAAGACAAAAATCATCTTTACTAACCAAAACATATATGTGTGTGTGCGCGCATATTTTTACCACTTTCCAGCTAATAATTTTCTTTTTCTTTTTTTTTTCTTTTTTTTTATTTTTTATTAAGTAGTTAATAATAATTGTATATTTCACTAAAAGTGTAAATTGTAAAAAGCCACCCAGATTTGGGAACAACCGTAAGACAGGTTGGGGTAAAGACCATCCTGTTTTCACCATGCTCAACACTGAAATGCTTTTAACTTTTCAAAACTAACGGCTACCATAGCACAGCAACTACCACTTCACTGTGTTTCAATTATTCTGAACAAGAGACGTTTGATGCTTCTTCATACATTTTAATAATTCAAGATCTTAAACCGTTGAGTAAATGGACTTTTGCACAGGACAACAATTTTTTTTTTTTTTTTTTTTTGGTTGGAGGATAAAGCAAAAGTACAAAACAGTTGGTGTACAGAATACAGTTCTCAACATCACTAAATATTAAGCGAACATTAGAAGCATTACATATAATAGAGGAGATAGAAACAATCTAGTCGTGTGTAAGTTACCTGTGTCTCTATAATTCCCTGAACCACACACTCCATCAAAATTTAATTTAGTTCATGTGCAACACATAACCATACCTGGAAGATTAATAAAACAGAAAAACTTGATACAGCGTACACATGAATACAAAAAACAAAAAAGAAAAAGAAAAGAAAAGAAATGACACCCTAAGGTTAGGGTCTGATTGATGTATGGAATTAGAAATGGAGTCGAAAAGAGTAAAAAAAACAACATCATCATTTGTGCAATGAAAATTAACTGAAAAAATTATTAGATATCTAATCCTCGATTGCATTTTTTATTTTTTACTATTTTTTTCCTTTTTCTGGACATGCTACTGTAGTTAGGAAATCTAAAAATATCTCTATTGTTTAAGAAGATCCTTGATAGATGAGGGCTCAACACCACCAGCAAATATTCATTTTTAACGGAATGAAGATGCAGATCCACCATGAAAATAAATACAAATTATTTTAACGCTATAAATAAAAAGAAACTATGCTAACTTGTTTTCATTCAACATTATTGTCAAGTAAAAAATATAGATAATAAAGAGACAGAAATTAAAACATATATATATATATGATAGTTCCAAATAGAAACCTTTTTTTGCAAAAAAATCCATTATAAATTCATTGAAACAATCCTAAAAAACGTGTAAAAAGAACCTAACAAGATTGAAGAGGGAGAAACGGACTGATGTAGATGGAGAAACCCCAATAAATGAAAGAGAGAGTTGTGATATTATGTAGGACAGTAGCACTGGTGTGCAGAAGAAAACTTACTGCATGGAAAATTGGAGAGCAAAGGAAGCATTAACTTCATAGCATCGGTGGACATCGCTGCTTGATTTCCATTTTTCTTAAGCCTTGACATGTGAAAAATTTCAAATATGACCAAAATATTGTCTTGGATTTGCTTTCATGGGACAATTAAGACCTTCATGCAGCTATTGATTACTTGGGATATAATCTTGCATGGAAAATAATGATTGTGGGGAACTGTCAATGGTCTATGAAGCTGAGATTTTAGGGAGCTTGATGTTGGTTTGGGTTGACTTCTTTGAACAGAATTTCCAAGCGGAAAAAACTTTGATAGTTAAAGTATCTCTTTGCCAGGCAAATCCCAATGCTTGTGGTAAAATAACCTATTGAAACAATCGAGCATTACTGCCTTAAGGCACCCAGCCCCCTAAAACACAGCTGAAAAGCCGCAAACTTCACTTCTCAAGAGATGTCCCAGTGTCCCACTGCAGAGATCCATTGTTTTTTCAAGGCAGTAGCTGCTGAATAGACTGAAGGTTTTTCTTCAAAGGTCTTGGACTTGAAGAGGCAAACAAGGAACGGAAAAGATTTTGAATTTCTCACCCTGTTGATCTTTCATTGTTGACAGCCTTTCATCCCTAATCCATTTCTTCTTTTGTATTGTAGTTGGGTGAATGAAAGAAGTTTTCTAATCCCCCTAAATTGACTTGGCACAATTTGATTTGTTTACAATATAAGAATGTAAAATACCGATCCAAACTTAGTTGTCTGAATGGCTGAACATTGTTATAAAAGCTTCCCCAAAATTGGATTCCTTTTGAAAAATCTTACTTTAGCCTTTTGGTTCAATAACCAACATTTCATTTATAACCCACATGATTAACTAAATGGAAGACACTAGCCGCCACTTGGGATGCTTACTAATATTTGTTTTCTTTTTTTTTTTTTTCAAAACTAACATGGTAGGATTTTAACATTTCATCATGCTTGCTATTGTAGGCTTACTTATGTTATGATTTTAGCGTTTGATCAGTCAGCGTATTATGAATTCAGATTTCTCTAGCAAACATATAGACAGTTAAAGAATCAACAACAATTGATACAGATGCTTACATTGATTCTAACATTAAGAGATTACTAATTTTACTACTGCTATTTATTCCCTAACTACAACAGCTATTTCACTTTTACTTCTCCTATCACTACTTGCACTCACTACTACTTTATCTATAAATAATGTCATTTTCAAAAGACAAAAATAGCAATTTAAGTTGTCAAAATCAAGGGCAAGAGACAATTATAATTTTGAAAGACATTTTGTTAAAAATATGTTACAACCAGCAATTTCTCCATGTAAGGAATCATTATAACCCAATGAATCACTTCAAGAAAACATTTTGTTTTATAAACAGGTTATATTTTACAGCATTATCTGCATCAAAAGGGAAAATATTAAAAAAACAAGTAGCAGCTATTTACTAATCTTGTGGACATTTTCTATCGAAGATGTGTTATACTCTACATTGCATAGATGTTGACAAATGACAATCACAAATCAATGTATCAATGTTATAATTAGAGTGATATAGTCATCAAAGCCGAAGAAAATCCAAAGATTTGTTCGACAACATTCCACAATGCATTTAAAGGTACTCATGTAAAATCAAGCTGATGGACAAATCTAAGTAACTAATACACATGGTAATTTATGACACCATTAATTGCAGACGTCAGTCAACAAAAGCACATTAGTACAATAGAGACAACAATAACAACAGAACTTCATCGCTATGCAATTTTACAAGCAATTTCTGTGCAAAAAAATGAAAAGAAAAATACAGAGTAATTGAAGCAACTATATGTTAAATTATAGAGGAAGTTTGAGATACAAACAGAAAATAGCTGACAAATACTTAGTTTATAATAAGCGTAGCCGATCAACAACACACCATTAACTAAACTCCGTGAGCTACAAAAAGAGGGGTTGTCTTCTTCACATAATGTCACATTCAAACCCTACCTCTAAAATCTAAAATCTCCAAGTGTTTTAGTATTGCAAATACACATAATACATACACAAACTTGTACATAAATTAGCTAGGGTTTTGGAATCAAGCATGTAGAAACATATATACACGTTTGGATATTAAAGAAAATATTGAAAGATGTAAAGAGAATGGAGCTATGCAATTGTAGCCAGAATCAATGAGTAAAACATGGACAGAGAGAGAGAAATCAAGTGCGTGAGAGAGGCAAACCTGATGATGATCAAGAAAGAGTAGAGTCGTAAATTATGGTTTGTACATGTGACTATATAGATATATGTGTGTGTGTGTGTGTGTGTGTGTGTGTGTGTATTGATGGAGATGGTGTTTGTTTGCGGAGAAGAGTGGGAGGGAATAGATGACTCCAAGAAGTCAAAAAAATTGAGGAGAAAATTGGGTAAGTTTCTAATTTGTGTTTTATGAAACTGAATTTGGAAGCACGGGTTGGGAATCCCAGATGAAGGTGAGAGCGAGAATATATAATAAATAGACAGACCCCTATATAAATAGAGAGAGAGAGAAGAAATATAAAAGACTTACAAGAAAACAAATTCAAGAGATAAGTAAAATATATATATATATATATATAGCAATGTTAACAAAGAATACCTCTAAATTGATCAAAGATGTTCTGGAGGGTCTCTGGAGTTCGAATCAAAGCTCAAATGAATTCTGGAGAGAGAAAATTTATAGGGTTTCTTGGGTGATGAAGATGAAATGGATTTGATTTGATCGATTCACGAGACGCTGTGTTTCACTTGAAAGACACCCCCTGAGAGAGTAACGTTGACTTAACCTCGCAAACTAACCCAGTTTGGTTGGTAAAAAATGGAAAAGATAAAAGGAAAAATTAATAAATAAATAAATAAGGCAAAAGTGCACAATAAAGACCTTGAAAAATTAAGAAAATTAAAAATAGTACTATTTCGGGTTACAAATCAAATCCACATTTATACAAAAAAATTACATATAAGCCCTCCTGATCATTGGATGTCATTTTTTGGCGTCCTCAAAATTGCCAAAATACCTCCAGTTATTAATTAATATGAAATATTATAAATGTACAATACTCCATACCCTTTAAGGCCATCTTGCAACTAACTAATAGTTCAAGCTTTTTTATTTTGTAATTTTGCCTAATAATAATAAACAATATCAATAATAATAATAATAATAATAATAATAGTGTTTGTTAGTTGCAAGATGCCCCTAGAGGATATTATTATTATTAGGCAAAATTGCAGAAAAAATCATGAACTATTGTTAGTTGCAAGATGCCCCTAAAGGATATTATGGGTATTTTATATTTATGATCTTTTATCAGTTTTAAATAAATTAATAAATGGGGGTATTTAGGTAATTTTGACCCTTCTGAATGCCAAAAAATGACATCTGGTATCCAAGAGGGGGCAATTTACATTCGGCAAAAGTGTAGGGGCTTTTATTGCAATTTTAAAATAGTTCAGGGAGATTTTTCGTACTTTTGCCAAGAAAATATATATATATATTGGAGGATGTTCTCTTTTTATGTTTGGAAGGAAAAGAAAGAAAATGAAATGATTTAGTAAGTTTTACTCTAATGCATGTACTTAAGTAATTTAATTAGTCTCTATGAAAAAAAAAAAAAATGAAAAAAAAAGGGCCTCTATGAAAAATCTAAATTTCCACCAAAGAAGAAATATACAAAATGAAGAAGTAAAAACACGTAAGATTGTAGCTCTTGTCAAGCTCTATCGCTTCTCTAACTATGGCCCCTTCAAACTCTACGAGAAAGGTGATGAAAATTGGGCTTGAACAAATGAATCTAGAAATGAAAGTGAAGGAAAAGGGGAAAGGGCAGCAACTAGCAGAAAAGAGAGCAAAAATCTGCTTTTTTTTCTCTCATCTAACTCTTATATACTAGGTACTTTATGTATTAAAGATTACTATGCCCCTCATCGTTATAACTTATTACAAGTATTTATAACTTACTACAAGTATGCCATGAAACAATATATCTAAATGAATAAATACACATGTGCCCACAACAACTCAATGAATGACCAACCTGTCCCCACATGAAACTAACAAATACCCAACATGTCCTCAAAGCACCTATCTGTAACGACCCTCACCCTAGGCAATCACAATATTGTCCGCTTTTGGCTCCCCTGGACAGAGATCGACTTCCTAGAGGTTCATTCATCCTGGTACTACTCCAAGTTAAACACGTTTAACTCCAGAGTTTTGATGGGTTCACGGTCATCACGGCTTTAAAACGTGTTGTGTCATAAAAGGGTGTTGAATCTACATATAACACTTGTCTTTTCCACACCCAGCCGAAGTGGGATTATGCACCTGTAGCTCACTCAATGTGGTAGCCTACCAGTGGCTCGCACCCGCCCACATAGGTCGCCACAATCACCCCCCTTTTGGGGCCAACGTCCTCGTTGACTGGTGGTTGTTATCAAGCACACCAAAGCTTGTGCAAAAGGGTGATGTTGGACTAAGATGAGTGCGGCCAAGTTTTACATTTATAATTTGCCACTACTACCTTTCACTAAAAATATAGTTAGGGCGAGTATGGATCGTCCCAAGGGATTGGTGGGTTGTATTAGATTGTGGAATTAAGATTATGGTTAGTAGGTCGAGTGATCAAAAGATTGATTGGTGATTGAATTATACTAAGATGTAATTTAAACTAAAGTAAACAATTAAATGTAATGGAGAGAAAATGAGAGAGAGAGAGAACTTGGGGTTTAGAGATTACCACTAAGTATAGCTTTTCTATACCCTTAATGAATGATTAATGATGTGGAAAACATGTATTGCAACAATAGTGTGTATGTGTGGTTGTTTCAACAAGCATGGATGACTAATTAAGTATATATTATCTAAGCAACATGGTGGATAGCACAATATATCAAACTAAGCCATTAATCCTTTCTTTAAGCTCATAATCCAAACACATCACAAGGTTAGAGACATATGCTACTTGTTTTCATAAGTATGGAACATCAAACAACAAGCATGGATTGTCCTCCCATTTAACATCTAAATTACAAGTACACTACAATTAAGCTAATGACATGGAATTAAACTAATTAAACTAAGGGAGAGGCACAATCCATCAAGAAATGAGTATGAACCATTAAATAAACCACAAGAGCATTCTATTAAGCACTATGTCTTGACAATCTCTAGATCCATAACATCAATACACATAGACATGCATCAAAAACACAAAATCTAGAGACAAACACATGAACATCTATTCTAGCATACATAGACATATAGATAGAATGAAATGATCAATTGGAAGCATTAAACCACACAAATCATTGAATAAACAAGATCTATGTATATAAATATGTCAAAACATGTATCACAACACAAATCCCCTCAAAAATACATAAATTAAGATGTAGAAAGCATGCTTAGGGCTAACTCTAGCCCCAAGAGGATATCTAGCCACTCATGGATGGTGTCCTCCAACCCTCAAGGGCTAACTCCATGGTAGAGATTGCTCATCTTTTTGGTTGATGGAAGAACTCCAAGCTTGTGTCTCTAGCCTCCTCTCTTCTTTTCTTCCTCACTAAGAATATGATATGGAAATTGTTTCTCTAGTGTATGTATGTCTTTTCTTCAAAGAATGGCTCATATTCCTTATATAGGTAGGTTAAAATGTCACCCCTAATGACCTGGCTCGTACACCAATATTCCTTCCAATGATTGGGTATGAGATAACTTTTAATGAGTTGAAAATTGAATTTTCTTGTACTTGGGAAAGTTCGATCGATCGAACTTAAGGTTTGATTGATCGAACATGGCTGAGATCTATCGAACTTAAGCTAGATCGATCCTCTATGGTGGCACCTTTTTGGATAAAGACAAATCTGAGATATTTTGGGGAATGAGACAAAAGTGGTAGGTGTGATAGTATAACGATGGAATCTTTTCGATCGATCGAAAAAAAGTTGGATCGATAGAACTTTGTGGAATCTTGGATAAGGACAAAATAGCTTGGATCTATCTTAAAATGTCTAGATCGATGAACTTTCGATTGATCGAATATTTCCTGAGATCGATCGAACTTGTTGAATTTCCACCAGTTGCTTCCTTTTGCTCCCACTTTGCTCCTTACTTTGATTCATCTCAAGATTGCTTCAATTATGCTTTTATTTAGCTGAGTTAGCCTATTTTGGGGATAAGTACTTGAAAATGGAAATAATACAAAATCAATCTAAAACGAAAAAATAAGATAGATAAAGGTTCTAGAATACCTAAGCTTAAGGGGTTTAAATGCTCACTTTTCAGCGCTCATCATTGACCACACTTTCGGATGGATCAGGCTCTGATACCATTTGTAATGACCCTTTCACCCTAGCCTGACATAATATTGTCCACTTTTGACTCTTCCGAACCAGAGACTTCATAAGGGGTCACCCATCCTGGTACTACTCCAGGTTAAACATGCTTAACTCCGGAGTTCTGATAGGTTTACGGTCATCATGACTTTAAATCGCGTTGTCATAGAAGGGTGTTGAGTCTACATATAACACTTACATTTTCCACACCCAGGCGATGTGTGATTGTACACCTGTAGCTCACCCAATGTGGTAGCCTACTAATACCTCGCACCCGCCCACATAGGTCGCCACACTATCCCTCAATAATAAAACACAAAGATGCTTGCGAAGGAAAAGTGCGAGAAAAAGGAAAAGGAAAAGGAAACTTGGTCCTCACAAGTTCACAATGCCAATTGTTACAACCTTTGACGGGACTACCAATCCTGTCAAACACAACTATCACATCTAACAAAGAGATGACGTTGGACGCAAAAGATGCGAAACTTATGTGCAAGGTCTTCCCTACTAGCCTAACCAAACAGGTTTTGTTGTAGTTTAAACAACGTCTATCCCAATCGATTCCAACTTTGAAAAGCTATGCAAATTGTTTATTTATGTAGGGTGTAAGAGACTAAAGAATAATAATAATAATAATAAATTGATTATCATGTTCATAATGAATGGAAGTGACAGGTTCTTGTATCAAAGCACTTTAGTGCCTAGGGTTAAAGGAACATCATATTAGAGAGAACAGACACACTGACATGTGGTGCTCTATCCTGAGCATTAATGTGGTAGTCAATAAATCCCATCTAAGTCAGCTTTTGATTTCTCAAATGTGTCCAAGACAACTAGCTTCAGAAGATTATCTCAATTGTCTAATTAGATACTGATCCAATGATTGAGCTTTTTTAACTTCCACTATAATAAGGACTCATTTATGTTTGGATAATGGTCCTGCACCTAACACAAATTTACACTTCTAAGTGTCGCACACTCGCAGTGATCATTCCACACTTATAGTTTATGTAGATTTGCTCCTACAACGTAACCAAAGGTCTAGCCTTAAATTTTCTCTCCAATCACTTGTCTTTAAGCTTCAGAATTCAAGTGTAATTAAACTTGTGTCCCGCCATAAGATAAATCTTTGCTTTGATGCATTTATGTACTATTTTCCCCCTAAATAATGCATTTATGTACTAAGTTGTTTAGTGTCCGAATTCATGTTCTGACTAGAGATAAATTGTAGTCAGGACTATTTTCTTTTTAAGGAATCAGAATGCGTAGTTAATCTTTATTTCACTTTGTTGAAGTATTGATCAATTTTAAATCTACTTAATTGCTTAGTTGAGTTAGCAACGAGAAAGTTATCTTGCTTTGACATTTTGCTCTGACTTGCTCTTTTATGCTTTGTTCGTTAGGAAAGAAAAAAATTGAATAGAAGGGAGATAAGAAATGATGGATGAGACATCCCTAGGGAAGAAATTGTGTATTTCCTTCTTTTTGTTTGGTTGGATAGAAGAGAAGCGAATAAGCTCATAATTTATAATGTTCATTAAGAGAGAAGGAAATGGAAAGTCTTAATTAGTTTTACCATTATATCCAATAATATTTATAATATTATAATCTATAGTCCTTCTTATTTTATCTCTACACCTATTCTTTCCTTCCTACCAAACACAACATTAAAGAACAGACTCATCATTAGCTATTAGAAAATGTAACTGATCTTTATTTATAGTTTGGTTTGAAAACTGATGTCAATATCCTTCCCTGTCCATATAGTACTAGGATCCTCTGTAGTAAATGGGTCTTGTTGTACCCATGTTGTAATGCAAAAAAGAATTTTTTTACAATGGCTAAATTTAGAGTCAGACAGAAAAAGGGAACGACATTAAAAAAATAAAATAGAAAACTACTAAACAAAACACAAAGAAAAAGAAAAAAAGGAAAACAAAATATCCTCTTCTGCTTCAGTGCCTCCCTTCCTTGTCACCGTTTTGTCCCCCATCTCCCTCTCTCGTCACAGTCTACCTCAAACTAGCATACTTCTACTGGGTTGTTTCGGCATCACCTCGTCGTTGTCTCACGCTGTATTTTCAAGTACTCACCCATTCTCTCTCTCTTTCCCTTTTTATAAACCCAAACTCTCTCTCTCTCTCTAAAAATCACATTGATGCCGTTTCTCTTTGGTTTCAATACCAATTAGAGGTATATATATGAATCTCTATATATATATATATATAGTATAGGTTATTTGTTTGTATTAATTTCAATCACTCCTGTATTATATGATTTGATTAATCATCCATGGCTTCTTTTCACGTCATTTTGGGTTTGTTTTTTGCTTTTTTACGTGTTCATGCTTGTTTCAAACTTGTTGATTTTTTATTATATATTTGTTCATGTGATTAGATGTGTTTTTTTTTTTTTTTTAGCTATTTATTATCCATTGATTTTTTTTGCTAACCTACGATTTAATCATTGAAAGTCTATTTTTTTATTATTTTTATTATTATTTTATAAAAAGTTGACAATTAGCAAAAATTAAATGGTCACAGAGGTCAAGATCAAAACCAAGGTCCTGATTCTCAAGCTTACATTTTGAAATTACACATTATGTTTTACAATATATGTTGCCTACTATATTGGGTCGACCAAAGTGATGAAAATTCACCAGTATAAATTAACTCAGTTCAAGCAATGTCATACAGGGGGTGTATTGGGTTCACTTAAGCTAATCTAACTTTTGCCAGTGGACATTATTAGTTCGAGAACTTTTAAAATATGTAGCAGCTTGGACTACATTATGTAAGTTAACTTTCTGATTTTGACTTTAAGCTGAAGAACTTTTCTTACATCTACCATCTTGATTGTTACTAAGACCGGTGTTATGAACAATTTTTTTTTTTTTTAATTTATAGTTTCATGATGGGACGTTCAATTGGTGTAAAACGGAAACATCAAGCTACTTCCTCGAATCATGCAAATGTAGAAGATACTCCACATAAGCCGGCCAATTGTTACTTATTATATAGGTACAAATTTTATAAAATATTACTTTGTTAAAATATTTTATGTATATATTTTGTTGTTTTGAATATATTTGATTTTATGTCATGTTATTAAGGAAAGAAACAGTACAAATGTGGTGGGGCAATACAAAGAGTATTCAAAAGAATGGAATTCGATGTCGGAAATTGATAAAAAGTCATTTTGAGATCAATACAAAAAGAATATGGTGTCTTATACTAAGAAAAAGAAAAAGTAGAAAAAGCCTGAGGTAAGAAATTCTACATTGTAGGGGTAGTTGATAGTAATATTCAAAGGGTTCTAGTTGATTACAATTCTTTGAAAACTGGTATGTATTTTTACAATGTGGAGCCATTTAACACTCTGAAAAATAGAATAACGTTCCCTTTTACAATTCTTTGAATACTGTTTTGTAGTATTATATTTGGTTTTCTCTCATCACTGATTATTGATATTACAAATTTATTACGTAGCACATTTATCAAGATACAATTTTTTTACTTATTATTTTGTAATTTGTTATTGAACAAAAGAGTAAGCACAATGCCGGTGAAGATTTTTTTTTGAAACTATATCTAGTTTTAAAGAAGACCAGATTTCTGTTGTTTGGGATATAGGTTATGGAAATCTTCTTGAGTTGAAGTGTACTCACTTAAACCAATATCTTTGTCAGTACAAGATAGAATATTTTGACGAGCGCAGATGCGGTTTAAGGCTTTCTAATAAACTCATTCCAATAACAGCGGTCGAGCACATTCTTGGGATACCCAATGGTCACTTAGTAATGGTGAACTCAAAAGGAGACAAGGATATGACCAACTGGAGTTGGGTGAAAGAAGATGGTTTCATGAATAATAAAAAAAAAAGAGTTTGAAGGTTGCCAAAATTGGTGAGATGCTTCGAAATTGGGGTGATCAACTCGCTGATGATGATTTTAAGCAACTTTTTGTACTATATGCATGTGGATGCATATTGTTTCCAAACACTGCTCATGAGGTGTAGAAAGACTTTTTTGGAATGGTTGATGATGTGAAGAAGATCAACCAATACAATTGGGAAAAGTGTGTGCTTAATGATTTAGTAGAGAGGGTTAATAAATTGAAGACAGATAAATAAAAAGGTTGCAATTGTAGTCTACTTTTTTTAAAGGTATGCGTAACCCAAGTGTAATAAAATTTAATTTAAACTATCAGTTGTATCAATTTATAAGTGGCTTGTCAATGTACATGCGGTTGTTTTATTTGGTCCGTGTTGATGTCAATTGTCTAAAACTGAACAAGTACCCTAATGTTGCTAGTGATTAGCCTGAACCATTAATAAAGGAGCGCCTAAAATATGAAATGTCTAAATTAGGGCGATTTGGACTCGGAAAGGTAACCTCAAGTTTCAATTCCATGCACAAATGTTTCAAATTATGCCAAATTGTATGTTTAATTGCATGATTTCATATTGTCAATAGATTATACCACAAGAGAAGGAGGATGACGAGGGGGAGGAGGATGATGTTGATGCTGATGTTGAGGTAATTAATTGTGAAAATATATATTGCTTATCACAAAGTTAAACCTATCTAATGACACTATAAATTTTTTATTATGCTAATTAACTATGTTAAGATGGTTAAATTTCATTTGATTTGAGCAAAACCTTCGATTTGGTTAGCACTTGTTACAATTATTTAAATCAACTGATCTATTTCTTCTAAAAACCTTGTTATATTAATATTTTTACACAGGTTTATTAGATAATTTGGAGAGGGACTTCCATTAAGTCCATCAAATTCAAAGACGTATGAGGACAAACATATCAAAAATTCGCTCAAAATTTGGGAGAGCGAACAAAATAGCTGCCTCACCCCGATTTGATGGATCTTTTAAAAAAAAAACGGAGACAAAGAAAGTGTACATGTCCAAATGAAGTATGCATCAAACCCCGAGGCGCTCGATAAGCGAGTGTACATGTTAAAATGTTCAAAAAGTCAAACTTTATATAATAGTTATCTAATATAAATTTTTGTCTTATATTCTTAGGGATAAAATATTGGTGGATATTGACAATAACAAAGGTAACGAGATGAGAAAGATGGAGGTGATTTAAAAATTGAGAGAGATATTCAAAATGATAAGGAGATTGAGAAAAAGGAGCAAATAATACGTCTGGCCGTATTATAATAGATCTTTGTCACCTAGAAAACTCTCCAGTGAAGCCTTCTAAACCGGTGCGTGTCAAACAACCAAGTCGATTCGTAAAATCTCTATTTTGCATTGAATCGGTTAAGAAGTGTACAATTTTCTCTAACAAGTGTATGAGGAGAGTATTGAAGTATGCATTAAACCTCAAGGCACCCGATGAGTAAGTATACATGTCTAAATGTTAAAAAATTCCTGGTTATATAATAGTTATCTAATATTCATTTAGTTCTTATATTCTTAGGGAAATATTGGTGGATATGCATGAACGTCATTTAAACCGTGGACAAGTCCAGATATTGCTGAGTAGAGAATGGATTGATAGCCCGGTCGGTGTTATTATTTCATGAAATGTATTTATGTTACTAATGTATTTAAATGCGATATCAACAAGTAACATATTAAACTTTTAGCTTGTTGACATTCTCGTGAAAGTGTTGGTGATTAAAAACAATCAAAAGCGATACTTCTTCTTTTATTCTCCTATTGAGGTAAGTCTTTTGTTTTATCAAGGATTCATGCATTTGTTGTTGATGTTGTTTTGTACGTGTGTAGTCATCAATTTTACAAGCTAATGGGTGTGATGCTATTAAGCGGAGAGTTATGTTGGATGATGTATGAAAGAATAGCTTGAGGATCTTTAAAATAAATAAAGATGAAATTCTAAAATGTAGACGGGTATGTATGATTCATTTAATTATTAATGATTCATTTTATTATCCATTAAGGCATGTTCTATTTTTTATATTTATAATTATGATATGTTCCAGTTCTTTTTTTCTACGTCAAATGACAAACATTGGTTCCTCTACGTTGTTGATATTGACAAATTAACCATTTACTACTTGGACTCCCTTAACAACAAGATTAGAAGAAAATACGCTTACTTACTAGTAATGAGGTTTTAATGAACTCCTGATTAGAAGTTTCAATGTGTTTTTTCTCTTAGTTTTGATGTTTCAATGTTATTAACTAACGTGTATGAATATAATTTATAATTACAAAGGATATTCATGGAAGTTTTATTTAACAAAGATTTCGGAGAATTCGATACTGTTGATGTGAAAGTCCCCAAACAATCCGATGGGTTTGAGTTTGTTTGTTTGTTTTTTTTTGTTTTTTTTTTTAATTATTATTTTTAAAGTATATTAACTAATTTTGCTACAATGAATTTTTATTATGTTAAAATCTTATTTAAGATCTCATTTTGTCATCAATTTTTTGTCCATGTTATTGAATATTAGGGATAGTTGTGGAGTGTTCATGATGAGGTACATGCAACTTTTTAATGGTGAATTGGAGCTCAAGTTCGATGCAGTATGTTAAAAAATTTCATATCCGTAATGGTTTCATCTTAGAAATGTCAAAATTCATATGCCTAAATGTAAGTCGGTGTGGTTGCTCTTGTTTGTAGGCAGACTTATATGAAAGGAGATGCAAGCTTGGATTGGAGCTACTCTTAGATAAAGATAACAAACACCTGAAAAAGTTGAGGGATATTGTGCAGAAAGATATGTAAATGATTTTTCAAACAAGATGTAGATTAAATGGTTCATATTTAATAGAACAGGAAGAAATAAGTAGTTTCAAGTTACTTGATAACTAAAAAGTTTTGGCTGCCTAACATGGACTAGGATCCTCTGCAGTAAATGGGTCCTGCTGTACCCATGCTATTGTGCAAAAAGGAAATTTTTTTAAATGTGTAACTTTAGAGTCAGACGGAAAAAGGGAACAACGTTATGGTAAAAATATTACCAAAATATTATAAAAGAAAAACTACTAAACAGGAAAAAAAAAAAAAAAAAAAAAGGAAAACAAAATATCTTCTTTTGCTTCAGCGCCTCCCTTGCCACCGTCTCGTCCGCCATCTCCCTCCCTCGTCACGGTCTACCTCAAAATAGTATAGTTCGAATGGGTTGTTCCGGCATCACCTCGTCACGGCTGTATTTTCAGGTACTCACCCTTTCTTTCTCTTTCCCTTTTCATAAACCCAAACACACACTCTCTCTCTAAAAATCACACTAAAGTCGTTTCTCTTTGTTTTCAATACCAATTAGAGGTATATTTATGAATCTCTGTATGTATATATATATATATATATATATATATATATATATAGTATATGCTGTTTGTTTGTATTAATTTCAATCACTACTATTATATGATTTGATTCATCATCCATGGCTTCTCTTCACGCCGTTTTGGGTTTGCTTTTTGCTTTTTTATGTGTTCATGCTTGTTTCGAACTTGTTGATTTTTATTATTTTTATTTTTATTTATTTATTTATTTTGATATTTATTATCCATCGATTTTTTTGCTAACCTTTTGGAATTCATATTCACAATGACTCATGCTGTTGGGATCGATTTCTTCCGATCTTCTTTCTAACTCTTCGATTT
Source organism: Cornus florida (assembly GCF_030987335.1). NCBI lineage: Eukaryota > Viridiplantae > Streptophyta > Magnoliopsida > Cornales > Cornaceae > Cornus > Cornus florida. The sequence goes on from NW_026775580.1 coordinate 37,058,638, forward strand.
TGATTTGAAGATCATTTCCACCTCCAAAAATGAATTTTAAAATATTTCAAGAGACATTTCATGAGCTTTGATCATGTTGATCATTAAAACAATCAATACAACATATCAGGTAACATCATATTTCAGCTACAGTCACGGCTGCTGTTAGCACATCAAGAAAGCATTTTCAAAAATTCTAAAATATAAATCATGTTTAAATGATTCCAATTACAATGGTCATTGACATCAGGATTTTAACCATCTTGGGTTCCAACAAAATCTTTGGGCCAAATCATCTATTTACTCTTGTACACAATCCATTTGATTTATCATTAATACCTAACATGTTCAAGTAACAACTGGTTTAATATACAAGATACAGTAGATAATTTACCTCAGAAAATTTCATCTTGTCCTTCACATTCTTCTCAATACTACTGAATGTATCATCCTTCTTCTTTAGAGTACCTTCTAATTGCAATACCTGATTCATATGTTTCTCTTTCTCTAAATCATCCTCCAACAAAGAATGCTCTAATTCGTGACACTGAGCATTCATAATTTCTAATTCCGACTGCAGCTTTATAATTGTTGACTCTTTTTCATCCTTTAGACTCCTCAAAATGTTTAATTCCTCTATTGACTTCTCTGCTTTCATCTTCATCAAAGCAAGCATGTTTTCCATTTCATTCCTTTCTAGATTTCCTTTTTGAATCAGAATTTCCGATTCCTTCATTGATGTTTCCATATGTTTTCCATATATAAGTTATTGATTACTATTATTAATATTTATAATAGTAAATGTTTACTATTATTCATTGATGAGAAATTGCATTCTTTAAGACACTTTATTATCTTCTCATAGGTGGTGGTTTGAAATGGATAGTCCATTTGGTGAATGAAGCCATAAACCCAAATTTGGAATGATGTTCAAGTCCGTTGAAAATGCATATGAATTTTACAATACATACGGATGTGAAGTTGGATTTAGTGTGAGAAGGGATTATTCCAATAAAAACTATAAAACTAGAGAAATTACTTCTGCCTAATTTGTATGTTACAAGGAGGGTTATAGAGGAAACGACAAAAGGGACCATCTTACAAAAGAAGCTTGGGCAGAAACAAGGGTCGAATGTAGTGCATTCATGCATATAAAATTTGAAAGGGAGGAAGGAATATATTTCTTAGACAGATTTGAAGAGAAGCACAACCATAAACTTATTAGAAAAGATTGCACTCATTTGATGCCTTCACAATGGAACATCCCTGTACCTCAAGCAATTGACATCAAGTTGGCAGATGATTCTGCACTATCAGTTGGTTCTTCATATGAACTAATGGGATGACAATCCGGGACAAAAGAAGCACTTGGGTTTACAAAAGTAGACCAAAAAAATTATTTGAGAACCAAGACAAAAGTAATTACAATCTGGAGAGGCTGGATCCATATTTGAGTATTTTTAATCACAGATGTTGAAAAATTGCTCATTTTTTCATGTAATTCAGTTGGACAAAGATAACTTCATAACCAATATATTTTGGGCTGATGCAAGGATGATTATTGACTATGGTCATTTTGGAGATATTGTGTCGTTTGACATAACATACAAGGTAAATAATGTGAATCGACCATTTGCTGCTTTTGTTGGTCTGAATCATCACAGAGAAACAATTATATTTGGAGGTACTTTGATGTATGATGAGACAGCAGATTCATTTGTGTGATTGTTTGAAACATTTTTTAAGGCAATGTCTCATAAATTTCCGAAGACAATTATACGGCTATTACAAAAGCATTAGTATTGGTGATGCCCGAGACACACCACCATCTTTGTATATGGCATATTATGCAAAATGGTACAAAGCATTTATGCTCGGTTTGGTCAGATGGAAATAAGCTAGAAAAGAAAAGAAAGTGAAAGTGAAAGAAAAGTGAAGTAAATGAAAATAAAAAAGATTTTCTAGCATGCATTTAGTTAGCATGAAAATTTATCCAAGAAAATTGTAGAAAAATATTAGTTTGTTAGGTTAGATAGTATAAAAGTGAAAAGAAAGTGATTATGCATATCAAAACTACCATTGTGAAGTAAAATGATGGATTATTAAATTCAAATATATAATTATTTATGTTCATTTTTATTATTTATATTTAGAATAAGGCTTCATAATATTTCCTTAGGTAAAACTAATTATTAGTTTAAGATAAACAAATTAAAAATAAATAAAAAATTAGAGATGAAAAGGCAATACTATTGTTTGGGAGAAAAATCAAATATTTCACCATATAAAATATATATATCCATACGGGATTATGAGTGGCTAGAATTGCAACATAAAGCAGACGATTAAATAAATAAAAAATTATATTTAGAAACATGATCTATTTTGAGCAATTTTACCCAAATTATCAATGATATTATATATATATATATATAATTTGCCTTGCGAACTTATCTCAGAATAAAAGTTATTTTGAAGAGAACTTACCTCAGAATAAAAGTTGTTTTGGAGAGAACTTTCCACGATTAAGTTACTGGGTAAAATAGGAAATGCAAATAAATAAGTGCTTCTTTCGTGTGAAAATAAAATTTTCGCTTATGTTTTGCGAGAAAAATTTTGAGGGAAAATATTCAATGCAGGAAACTAAATTTTCCATTAGGTTTCTCTTTCTATTTATCCAAACTGTAAAAAAAATTAAAATTTTTCTATTTCCTTTTCCTTTCTAGCTGTTTCCACCTAACCAAATAAAGCCTTAGGCAATGTTATCAAGGGTCCGGTGGGTATAATAGGCATTTTATCTGAGTTTATGAAGAAAAAACAAATGAGGACGAGGACGTTTTGAAATATTTTGGGAGTCCATGTTAACCAAGTGTGGTGTTCGTGACAACAAATGGTTGTCTAAAACGTATAATTTAAGAACCAAATGGGCAAAGGCATTTGTGAAAAATCACTGGTGTGCTAGTATACATAGCACTCAACTCAGTGAAAGTTTCAATTTTGGATTGAAAAAGTTCGCTAAATCTGTCCATAATATTTCCTATTTTTTCAAACACTTTGATAGGATGGTCACTGAGGAAAGCTATATTGAGCTAAAGGTGGAGAATGATTTGACTCACCAGGAGTCGAATGTTAAACTTCTGTGCATGATGGTAGTCAAAGCTGGTGAGATTTTACACAAAAAAAATATTTCAGTTATTTCAAAAAGAAATTTAAGCTATAGTTGGATTCCATTTCAAAGAATCAATTCAACAGGATGGAGAAGTTATATACAAAGTGGTCTCGCTTGAAAAACATAATCAAGAATGCTGTGTAAGAAGGAAAATAGATGACTATTTGATATTCAATTGTTGGATGTTTGAGGTGGATGGTATTCCGTATTCACACATGTTAAAGGTCATGAGAGAAGTGTTACACAAAACTGAATACCTAAAGAATACATACTAAAACGGTGGACGCGAGAGGCAAGAGATGGGCAATCTTGGATTTCATTGGTCATGAAGTGCAAACGGATTCTAAATTACAACAGTGACAAAGATATAGAGACACGTGTTATCTATTCACTCGCGTTAGTTCATTTGCATCAGAGGGTGAATTTTTTTTTTTTTAATTTATCCATTATCCACAGAGAACATTTACTTAAGCTTCTTGAAGAAATGAGAAGGCAAAAGCGGGTGCAACGTAATAATGAATACTCGTCCAAGGCTGGCAATGTGCATCAAATTCATGTCACTTACGAGCAAAGTGGCCATGACATTACTGTAAATGGTTTTAAAAAATGAGACACATCAAGAGGGCAGAAAAAAAGACTCAAACCAACATTTGAAATTGCTAGAAAAAAAGGGAAAGAAATCTTTGAAACAACCCGTTCAATCATACGTGAATCATAAGGTGAGTAGCACTCTAATATGTTACAAATGTTTAAAACATACCGGTTTGACTACCATTGGATTTTCATTTTAAATTTTTTTTTTTTTTTTTTTTTTTTTTTTTTTAAAGGTGCTGAAATTCCAAACGAGTATACATGGATGTCCATTCCACCTAGTCCACCCCCAAGCCCTAACTTGCCGAGGAGTTACAACTACTAGAGGCTTCAATTTCTTAATCGGTGTGATAAAGATAGTGTAACAAGCGCATAAATATTGAACTACGATTTGTCACAAGCCACCACAAAAGTGAATATTGCTTCTCAATCATCGTACATTGTCCATTTCTTAAGCAAGTTATTACCTATTTCATATATTGTTATATTGCAATTTTTTTTGTTTGTTTAAACAATTATGACAATTATTTATATAACACGCTTGTTGCTAGGTCAATGAGACAATTCATCATGCTAAAGATACAACATTAGCAAATCTAAGCGGTGATTGGATAAGCCTATTCTTTTATTTATTTATTTATTTTTATAATCATAGTTGGTTATTTATTGATGGTAATACATATTTTATTTTTATTTATTGTATTTTTTTAAATGCAGCCCTTTGATCTTAACTCTTGAAGTTGTACTTAAGAAGACATATATGGCATTGTATTGTATCTGCCAGTCTGGGCTTTGCTTACCCCCCATAATTTTGTAGATGAAGTAGATGGTATCGAAAATAATTAGCTTGATTGAAGATGGCTGTTTTTACTTCACTTCCTTTGGGAATTCTTTCCTAGTTGAGTTTCATTATTTAGTTCTTGTTGAGAGTTAACTTGCCTAGTTGCTTTTACTTTACTTCCCTTGGGAATTATTGTTATTGTTTTGTTGAATCATACTTTGTAATCTGGTTTAGAATACTCATACTTTGTGAGAGGCATACCAAAAGTTGTGATCCTGTTGAATTATTACAATTATTCGCATGCCCTAAGCAAGTTTTTATGTAGAAACTTAGGCATGCTGCTCATATGTAGTATTTTGCTTGTATTTGGCATGATGATTTTTTAGGCAACTATTTCTTGTGCTTTGAAATTTCTTATGCACCGAAGAGAAATCTACTATATTATAAGTTTTGGGATTTCAAATTCCAATTTAGCTTAGAATAGAAGGAGTTGTGGAATAGGTAGTCAAATTCCAAAGTGATTTTATGAAAGGACTTGTAGGGAATTAGAAATGGAAAATTAGGAAAAACCTAAGAATTTTGTGGGGCTATTCTTCATATTTGCAGTGGACCAAACATTCCATCTTTTTTCTTTTGAAGGATCCTGTAAGTCAGGATTTGTGATGCTTTTATATTTTTTTAATTGGACGATGGTGATTTCGAGCTCCTCAATAACCTTTCACGTTTATGGACTAAAAAATTGCTCCAGATTCTCTGTAGATGGATGGTTTGAGCTTAAGCACGAATTATCGTCCTTTGTAAAAGTGAGATGTTTGTTATCTGCTAGTGATTTCTCATAATCCTAATTGGTTGTGTCCTAGAAAGTTGTCCTCCAAATTTAAGTCATCCCTTACAACTGATATTACAGTTTCAAATTGAATTGAGTGTTTAACAATAGCAATCCTATTTTAGTTATCAAGCAACTTGAAACTGCTATTTTCCTCTGGTTCTATCACAGTATCAACGTTTATGTTGCTTTCAACTTTTAGAGCCCCTTGATTCTGTATATACCACTTTCTCTTGTGGAATCTATAACAGAAAAAGAATAAAAGTGTTAGGTTGTATAAGAAAAGTATGAAATTTGATTCTTTTCAGGTTAACCTGATAATCGCTCCGATAAAATTAAGTAGTTTGGGCCAACAAATCAATTATGAGGCATATACATATCTTGTTCAAAAAGTTGATTTCGGCAAGCTCAAATTATAGAAAGAAAGCAAATGGTAGTTTTAGCAACGAAGTAGCTATGGTGAGCAGGGGCGGAGCCAGGATCTTGAGGTTGGGGGGTCAAAATTATAAACAACATTACCTAGCTAGAACGTAAAAATATTTTACTATTTATTATATTCATACAAAAATATATCTATCTAAACTTTTCCCAATTTATTTAAATAAAAAAACTAGTTATTTAAAGAAATTTTTTATCAAACTTTCTAAACAAACACAAATAAGATTTATGCCAAAATTATAAAAAAAAATTCAATTAAATAACTCTCTTTATTTACCGAAAAGAAAAAAAAAACAAAAATAATTTTTTGTTAAAAAAAGTAAAAAATTAAAAATTTAACAAAACAATAACAATGATTAAAAAAAAAAAAACACAAAAAAATTAATAAAATAAGAATTTAGATTCTTAAACTATCAATTTTTGTTGATATTCAAAACTTCAAATGAAAATTTTGTTCTAGATTTTGTAAAAATTAATTTCTTATAGAATTCTTATAAAAGCATTCCAATAAAAATAAATAAATAAATAAAAAGTGATGGAAAGAATAATGTATGAGATGGAATTTTAGGATAATAAGGTTATGGAAAGAATCCTGCTTGAGTTGGAAGGATTTTAAAGATAGTCACATTATGAAAAGAACAGTGTTTAGGTTGAAATTTTAAGATAGCCACATTAATTTTTTATCGGGAGAATTTTTTTTTTTTTTCTTAGAGGGCCATGTATAGATTTTATACCATATATGCTACACTATTTATTTTTACCTATACTACAAAAATAATATTCCAAAAAATTAGGGGGGCCATGGCCCCTTCCCCTTCCCTTCGATCCTGATGGTGAGTATTATCATCCAATTGTCATGAGAATAAGAAGGATCTTTGGCTTTCATTCAAGTTTATAGAGACTCATTCAACATTACATCCAAGAACCACGACAAAATTACGTTTAAATTTTTAGATGGTTCGGTTAACTCAACAAGTCACTAGAGTTGAATGATTATTATTATTTTATGTTGTAATCAAGATAATATTGGGTTTGTTTAATAAAAAAGAAGAAGGAAATCACTATTAGAACCACCCTTTTGTGCACATGAAGAGTTGTACATTTTCAAGAATTGCCTTGCATTATGAAAGCTTTGCATCATATATAATCTTCAATCAACCTTCCTCTTCTGAAAGTATAAAAGGGCAAATCTTCCAACTTGTGAGACAATATAGTCCCTCAGTGGATTACGTGGGAATTTCCATGAATGGTATGTTAGGCATATTAGGATCCTTTGTAGTAAATAGGTCATGTTGTACCCATATTGTAGTGCAAAAAAGAAATTTTTTTAAATGGATAACTTTAGAGTTAGATGGAAAAACCAAATGAGAGGGATCTTTTGTTTTTTGTTTTTGTTTTTGTTTTTTGTTTTTGTTTTTTTTTGTTTTTTTTTTTTTTTTTGGTAGTTTTCTGTTTTATTTGTTTTAAAGCTGTTCCCTTTTTCCGTATGGGTATAGCAGGACCCATTTACTGCAGAGGAACCTAATCCCTCTACATATAAAAAGACCTACAGTACTAGTTTAGCTCCCTCAACCATTGCCAAGTAAAAAAATAAAAATAAAAATATATATATATCTTTGTATTCCATATTCGAAGTTGTAATACAATAATTTACAAATCCCATCAATTTTGGCATTTTTTATGGGATATAGTATACATGCGTAGTTCAAATCTTATAAAATTCAATTCCATTTTAAATTCCTCTAATTTTAAAAATTGACAATACTATTTTAAATTGAGAAAATTACTTATAGGTAGAGTTAGAAGTCCTAAATAACAAAATGAAGTCTATTTTTCAATTTGATTGATTTAAACAAAATAATTACAAATACATTAAGAATTATTATTAAAGTCCCAAATACAATATGACTTGTTTTTTTTGTGGTTGAGGTTTTTGTTTCCTTGCTTGATTATCAAAATATATATATATATGAAAGAAAGTTTCCCCAATTATCTTTTCAAAGTAATGTCATATATCATTTGTAGTGAGACCAAATTTACAAATTTATGGAATAAAATTTAAAAGCAAAATAAGATAAACCTACCAATAAACGTACAAATATTATAGTGTAAAAGTCTAGTTAAAGACAAAAAACATTTTTTTGAAACATAAAAATTGTAATAAACTTTTATAGTGTAAGGCATATGATTTATTGTTGTAGGCAATATTCCTTTTCTTTCCTTGACTTTATAATAAAGATGATCATTGTTTTAGGAATGAAATATTAGTACTTGTTACATTATTTTATTAGAATAATGTGATATCAGTTATGTTCTTAGCAAAATAATATAGGTTTTTTATTGGTAGTTTATTTTATTTTGTTATTCTATAATCTTATAAATTTGGTCTCACTAAAAATATACATGAAATCAATTTGAAAAGATAATTCGAGAAAACATTTTTTTGATATATATATTGATAATTAATCAATTTTATTAAATAAGGAAACAAGAAAAATGTATATTTCTTGACAACCTAAAAAGTAAGTCAGATTACAATAAATCATTTTATTATTTTGTACTCCTAACTCTGTCTGCGTATAGTTTCCCTTTTAAATTTCAATCCCACAAAATCACATCATTCCAAACACGGTGTTAAATCGGGATACTAAACCAATGGAAACATGGACATTCCGCGTTTTCCCTCTTTCCTTTGTCTTCGTTTCTCAGCCACCACGCACCCACAGCAAAGGGAGATGATGAATAGACTTACAGACGACCTCGTGACCGACATTCTCTCGAGGCTGCCCATCAAAACCCTCACGCGATGCAGGTGCGTATGCAAACTCTGGCGCAATATAGCACGCGACCCTCGATTCATTCACTCCCACCTCAACAATCGATCCTCCCAGCAAAACCCTAGTTTCATTCTCAGCTCTACCCTCTGGTTCAATTCCGCCTTCCGCAGCCAAATCTACTTTCTAGAACACAACGAAACTTTGGGTTCCACTTGTGAAAAGGTCAGTTTTTCAATACCCGATCTCAAAGAGTTTCGATTGATCAGTTCTTGTAATGGTCTCCTCTGCTTGGTTGATTGCATGAACAGAGACACAATTTATATATGCAATCCTTTCACTAGATGTTGCACTAAACTTCCCAATCGGATTGACCCATCACAGAAAATTAGTGGATTGGTGATGGGTTTTGGATTTAACCCAACAAGAAACGAATATAAGTTAGTAGAGATTATTAATTCCTCTGGACCTCTCATGGTATCTAGGGTTTTTGTGTACACTTTAGGTGATGGGCTTTGGAGAGATAAAGGTAAGGTTCCTTATGTAATCCCTTCGCAGCAATCGGCTTTGGCTTCTTCTGAAGCATTTGTGTGTGGAGCTCTACACTGACTCAGTTTATTTCCCGCCAAGCACATTGCTTCTTTTGATATTGCAAATGAACTATTTGGAGTCATACCGTATCCTGAAATGGTTGTAGATGGTGGACGTGGTTTGTCATTGGTAGTGTTGGGTGGGTGTCTTTCAATCACGGCCCCTTCATTTCATGAACATATTGATTTGTGGATTATGAAGGATTATGGTGTTAAGGAGTCTTGGGTTAAATCTTTCTCCATAAGTTTTCATCTGGGGTGGGACATCATCAAATATCTTCAAACTCAATGCTTTCAGGGAAATGGAGAACTTTTGATGCATAATTATCAAGCTTTGCTTTCTTATAGTCCCAGGACCATGACATTGAGGAAGCTTAGAATTGCAGGGCTTCCATCTTGGTTCGAAATGGTTAACCATGTAGGGAGCCTTGTTTCATTCAAGACTGTTAAAGATACAAAAGAGAATATTGAAAGGTCGAATTGAATGAGCTGGAATGTTGAAAGAAGACGTAAGGAAGTTGACATAAAAAAATAGTTCGATTTAGAAAGGAAATCGAGGCCAATCACAAGAATTATTCTTGTCTTCTCCGTGAAGAAGACTTGTGGTTGGAGTGTCGCATAGTTTATGATCTTTTGAGCTAGGGGCACAGCAGCCAAGGGTTATGGGGGTGCTTCGGGTTCATTTCCCATCAACTGCTGCACGCCATCAGCAACCTGAGTTTGTAAACCTTTCTTTCAACTTATTCGTGCTTTTGTTTTCTAATCTTACTGAAAGTAGAAAATTTGGTTTTTCTATTTGATATATATGTGTGTGGTAGAATCTAGTAGTAGCTGTGCGTAGTAGTTCTTACTGCAGGTAGGCGGTCCATTACAAGAGTTTTACTCGTTTGAATTATTGTTAAACCTGAGCACGCTCTATTCTCATGGATCTATAATTAGCATCCAAGTATTAAACTTATTTAGCTCTTTATGAATTGTTTCATTTTATGCTTCCAGTGTGGAAACATGAACTAGAAAAAAATTTAACTTTGCATTATTATGAATGATAGATGGCAACTACCAGGGGCCAAAAAGAAAGAAGATGAATTTGTAGGGTAATTGTTTAATGCTTGTTTTAAAGCATCTAAATAGAAGACTTACCAGTGCTCTTTTTTCTTGAGGATGTTTTCCGTCCATAATTTTCCTTTACTGCTTGGGAAGTTATCATGAAGTAATAAAAGAATGTAGCAGTTTGAACAAAAGACACAAATATTGTAGTCAACAGCGCTGTTCCTTTTGTTGGGGATTATTTAGCTTTGAGAATGTCTCCGAACATCTGAACATTATTGTGCATTTTTTGGGCCTAGTTGATGGCAATGAGCTTTGGAAGCTTAAGTAAATTCCACATTTTTTGATTGGATTGTTACAGGGGGAAGACCGTGCAGTATTAAGTGTTATTCACCAAACATATCAAGGCAGCAACAAGCTCTCTTGATATATGAGCCACTCAATGTGTTCAGTCACCTGGACAGCTTGATGAGTTAGTCTTTGTTATAGTTGAAGAGTTTTAATTGTAGCAGAAAATCTGTTGCATATAAGTCTCCTCGCCTGTAGGCAGTGTGACGGCCCAAGTTTTTTAACCCGGTGCGTCAGTGATGACCCCGAAAGTTAACTTGATAACGGATTCGAAATGCGGAAGCGAAAGACAAACCAAGGTCTCTAGAGATATAAATCATCCCTAAGATACCAATGTAACCTTCCATGAAGTCACGGAATTTAAGGAGAGCAAAAGAGCAAACGAGAGTCAAAATGGGGCAAAATTCGTTAATTAAGGGCAAAATGGTCAATTCACAAATAAAAAGAGGAAATCGACTCTAAACAAGTCAAACATGGTGAATACAATCTAATCTAATAATTTCACAACTATCCAAGAAATTCTAAGAACTTTGGCTAAGAATCTCAAAAAATGTCCTTTCTCGGTTTAAGCAAAAACTGACACCATCTCACTAAAATGTGAGTAACTCTCACAGTGATTTGAATCTGAGAATGACATTGGTACCATTAGAAAATTGGCTCAAAATCCTTGAGTTTAGGCTCAAGAATCACCCCATTTAAGTTAGAAATGAAGAAGTTATGGCCCTTTAAAGTTGGAATATCAATGCTGAAACGAAATCTGGAGAGCTGTTGTATGCAAGCTATTTTGGTCGACTGAACTGAACAGAAATTTTCCTGAAAACATATTTTTGAGGGGAGGTTACTTCGATAGACCGAAATAAGGTATCGGTCGACCGAAATGACCCTGAACAGTGAAAATGGCTACTAGAATGAGTGCTTTACTGTGCAATGAAGTTTCCAAAAGCCATCGGTTAACCGAACTAGCATTTCGGACGACCGAAATGACTTGAAAAGCTGCTGAATGACCTGTTATACACCAAAAACATTGAGGTTTAGCCCAAGCCTCAAATCCCCTTATGAATTGGTTCAAAAACAATGGTTAAAAGTTGATTTTCAAGGAGATGTGAATATGTGGACATGTCAACAACTTTAAAATGAATAATTGAATGTAAAACAATGGCTCATGGCCTTATACATGTCAATTATAAGAATTTTATATGCCTAACCTCCAAAGTTAGTTAAAATACATTTTTTGAAGCAAAGTTTAGTACCAAATGAATACAAGTACTAAAGTAAACATGCTTGGCTCTTGGCCTCATTACATACATGCTTATAATGTTAAAAGTAAGTACTTAAGTATCATTACACATCAATGAAGCTCATTGGCTTCTAAAATACCACACACCTATGGTACACAAAATATATCCTCAAAAGTAAAGCATGCTAAACACTTGCATGTCAATATACAAAAATGCTTCAAATTGCTCATAAGCCTCTAAGGATGATGATCATCCAAGAACATAGTCTCTTTACCTGTAAAACAACCCAAACCACTAGGGTAAGTAATCAATTTACTCGTAGGAAGGAGCATATGTGTATACCCTAAAGTTTCAATATCATTGCAAGATCAATATAGACGAACACAAGGGATCATTCCACTTAACGTCTATATTTAAGGTGTTCTAAGGGATTATCTTAAGCTAACTTAAATAATTACTTAACAACACATATCAGCATCAATGTACTTATCAACATCAATGTACTTATCAACATCAATTCGTCAATAACAAAAATTACAAGTTACAATTAAATATTGGTTGTCGACTTGGAATTGAATGCGAAATCAATTAGTGCGCACAATATCCCAAGAGAATCCAAAATATATCAAGTTCAAAACTTATACATAATATTAAGGTATATATACCACTTTCCATGCACAAGTATTTTGAAATCACACAACTATGTTGTTAGTCGCTAATTGACTCTAGAAGGGGGGGTGAATAGAGTCAAGGGCCAATTTTTGTAATTTAAAAATATTAAATCTAACAGACTATTAATCACAAAGAAACTGAAATATTCAAGCAGTGTATGGCACAAATATAAGAGAGATAGAGATGAGAGATTACAAACAATGACTCGGCGATTTAGCGAGGTTCGGAAACTCCTACTCCTCGGCTCAAGGTCCTCCTTGAGACTTTCCAAAAATCACTAGAGCTTCTCCTTAATGGTGGAGAGCAAACCTTCAGTTTAAGCAATACCTTGTTTCTCTTCCTTGCTAAGAGAACACCCTCTCCTAGACTTTCTTTTGGGTCACACCAATCCTTTTACAATAACTTGAAAAGAAATGAATTGTACAATAAATCTCTCAAAGATAGAAGTACACAGTTCTGCTCACGACTATAGTAAAGATGAATATATATCTGAAGCCCAGAATTACTACAGTAGAATGAAATGTCAGAGAGGGAATGAAAGCAGAGGGAATGAAAGATTAACGAATGCTTCTTTAATGCTTTTTAGGAATGGTAGAATGCTCTCTATGATTGTGTGTTTTTATGATGCAGACCAACCTCTGTATTTAAAGATAAACAATGGTCGATATAGTTGTTGCAGGTGGTTGGACAACAATAAATGAAAAAGTTTCCGTGGTAGATCAAAACCCTAGAAGGAGCCGGCTCTTTGCAAAAGTGGAGGCGGCTCAATTTCAAATGGAGGCGGCTCCATTAAAAAAGTGGAGCAGGCTCTTTTTCTGAAAAGGAGACGGCTCAATAGAAAAGTGGAGCCTTCTTTAGATTTTTAGAGCCTTCTCTACTTTCAGTAGGAAGCTTAAAATGAATTCCAGTATGATGTAAGGCTCATTTGAATGTGTTTAAAAAAACTAATGAGCTAATATTTATGTTCTTTGAGAGATGAGATGAGAATGATATGTATGAATTGTAATTTTGAGCTTCAAAATATATTAAACTAAACTTTGACATTGAACCTTAGTATCTCACCATCCTATCTACCCTTTTCTTCATTTCTTGATCATGATCGTCTAGGCTTGATGAAGATTTGCTGAAAAGCTTGAATGATCTTTGAAGACCAAGTTCTTCTTTATTTTCTTGCACTTTGATGTTTCTTTGAAATCATTGCTTGAGTGTTTGGAATGTTTGAAATGGAACTTCTAGCTCATCATTAAGGATTGAATGATTGAACAACTATACTTCACTCAATGAAAATATTAGTACATAAACATCATTAATGGATTGTAATCATCAAAACATAAGGTTGACCTTTAGATAGAATCCTTAGGCCAACAATCTCCCCCTTTTTGATGATGACAAAACATTGATGTGTTTATAGTCAACATGGAGCATATTTTGAAAATTATATCAAACTTGATTCAATAGCAATAATTTTAGCATATAAATTTCGCAGACATTTTTAGAAGACTCCCCCTATCAATATGCATCTATCAAGATACTTAAAAAATAATAGAATAACACATTAGCATGATAATACATCTTTCTCCCCCTTTGTCATCTAAAAAAAAAAGGGAGGTGAAATGAATAGATAAAGAAAAATAACTGGCCATTTCAGGAAATATCAGAGAAGAATGAATTAAAGGGCAAAAGATAAGCAGAAATAGCATTTTATAGATAACAGAAAGAGACTGTGAATACAAGTACCATATGACAGATAAAGGCATAGTTTATAAAACACAGAGAAAAAAAAAACTTCTCTAAAGCAAATAAAGCTAATAAGTGCACACAAAAGAGGGTGTGAAATAGAGAAAAACAGTTCTAAGAGAAGAGGGTCCAAATTGGTTTCGAAATTCTGTAAAATCCTCATTAAGATGAGCGATTGCTATGTGCATTTCGTCAAGTTGAGTTTGTTGTTTTTCAAGAGTGGCTTGGTTCTGACGAGTCCCTTTGAGAATTTCCAACAAGAGAGCACGATTGGTACGATTTTCAACTGGAACTTCCTTATTTTCATCATCGTTATCACTTTCATGGTCGTCTTCATCCCCATCATCAACATCCTCAATCTCTTCTCCTCTAGCTCGAGCCTCTTCCAACCTTCGTTGCCTAGGATAAAACCACACTCCATTGTAATCCCTTTTTAGTCCCATTGACGCAAGATTTGAGGCAGTGAGAATGTGTCTTGGCCCTAGTTTGACTGCTTCACGACTATCAAGCGGAACCTTTTTAGCCATAAATATGTGAGAGAGAACCATGGGATAATATAGAGAGACCTTTTTCTTTCTTTTGCATGTAAGAAGGTGATGAAATATGATGTATGCAAGATCAAAGTGCTTGCCATTTAAGACACACCAGATAAGAAAGACGTCCATGTGGGAAACTTTGGATCGACTGCCAGATTTGGGAAGAATAGAGTACATGATGATCTTGTGAATCAGCCGAGCTTCCATAGTTAATTGTTTGGTGTTGACTTCTCTGGTATTTGTTACATTTGAATCATAACTCATTTGCCGAATAGCCACTAGTTTATCAAAACCTTGTCCTTTAAACCAGTTGAAATGAGAATAGAATTGAATTCCATCCACAGACGGAAGATGAAGGATTCGAGCAATGCTGTTTGTATCAAGGTGAAAATATATTCCAGCCACATAGCAGTTAAGTTTTTCTTCTCCAGGCATTTCTTCAAGATGAGTGTAGAATAACTTCACTAATTTTGGATAGTAACCTTCATTAATTCCAACAAATGATCCAAGGCCAATTGCATCAAACAATCTATAGGTGTTGAGATGAAAATCATGGCAAATTGTGTCAGACAACACCATTGCTGTGGCCACTTTTCTATACTGAAAGAATTTGTCATATATGCTTTTGTATGTGGGGTTTTTATATAGCATGGTAGCAGAGATTTGCGGTGGAGGAGGATTTGGTTCACTAGGGCCTGATTCATCATTATGTTGAGTAGACCGTTTTTGTCCACGAGAGGGATTCTTTCTACGTGAGGATGAAGCCGTGGACATTTCTAGAAATTAAACTGAAATAACAGAGGAATAATCTGAATAAAGATTCAATTTAAAAGGCAATGAAAAATTCAAATCACAAATAAGTTTAGATAGAAGATTAACATTGGAAATAATAAAACAAAGTGAACCAAGGAAAAGGCCCTGGTTAAAGTTTCACATTTAGTTAGAAATTAAAAAAAAAAAAATATTTATCTAGATATAAAGAGCCAAACTGGAATCATAATGGAGGATTCAAATTTAAATTTAAATGGAAGGGTATGGAATTTTGACAAGATAGTACATGGAACAATCCTAAAATGTGTGCTTGATAAACCCCGAAAAAAATATATAACATGCTCAGGGGATTGAGATAAAGATAAACTCATCCTAAGAGTAGGAGTTCAACAAAGTTATGAAATGTACTTCCCAAATAAACCATAGACATCACATGATGCAAATTTATCCCCAAAAAAAAATTCAAAACAAAAAAATTGGTTTTGATAACAAAATTTATGCAATATCTCAAGATTTGATCAATAATGAAGCAGTAGATTAAATAGAGCCAAACTGATAGTTTAAGTATGAAATTTGAATAGCAGAACATATAGTAAGCAATTTTCTTAGGATGATTGACCAAAAAAAAATAAATAACAATAGTGAATATGAGGGTTTCATGAAGGAAAGCTTAAAGGAAATGAACCAAAAAAAAATTGGATAGCTGAAATTATGAATTAAATGTGAGATCATCTGCAATAATGATTGAATTTGAGAGGAAGAGACTTGCAGAACACAATGCCCAAAGAGAATGGAGAAGTGCCCTAGCCGAAGAGCTCTGTGGAATGAAGTGTTTATGCCCAAAAGAGATACTGCAGAGGCTTACAACAACCTACAGTTCAATTGCTTGACAGTCTGAGACATTGCAATGTTGGGGATTAATGGAGTATTTTTATCAGTGGAGGCGCCCAATATAGAATAGAGGAAATCGCCCAAAGCATGATGGAGTCTCCAAAAGCTTCTGGAGGAAATCTGTTATAACCTGTGATACCCCCGAATTTCCGAATGCGGGTTGGCCAGGCCTACGCCCGAATACCCGAGGATATCAAAACAAATTGATAATAAACGAACACAGAGTACAAAAGAATAAAGAAGAATAAATAAAATGCTGACAAGAAACTAAAATGATAATCTGATAATAAACCTCATAATATACTTCCATTAATTAATAAACTCTTCTGATACAACTGAACCTCCAAAATACAACTCGAGAATCCATACTGTGTGGACCCCTAGAAAATCCAAACTAAACAAATGACAGTAATCTAAAACAGGAAACTGAATCATAAAGGAACTCCTATGTAGCATCGGAAGAATGAAGTAGACTGATCCCCGCTCAGCACGAACAACCTCTACTCGTGACGAACACCTGAAAAATAATGGTGGGTCAGGCCCACAAACAAGTTCTACTCTACTACAGTCCAAGCAAAGATCCGATACACGTATACATCCTAGTCAATCCAACAGTAACTAGTAGTCCGTATATATATATATATACACACTAAAGGAACCTCACTAGACTATAGGGTTGTCTCAACCTGAATAGTAGGCAACATGCAAAACGCACGTATAGTGGGCATGAGTACCTAGACCTACCAGGGTACACAACTACACTATATCTAGTTACACATCCCTGGCGATATACGCGCCCTAACCATTGATCCTGAGACTCAAGCTCATATCATGGCACCATACTTATATATATAAAATCTAGTAACCATCCTATCCAGTATAAATTAATCCTCCATAAGTCATTCAACTTGTTCAGCTGACCTGACTTGAATATAAGTAGGACTTAACATTTTAGTTAATCCATTCCCTTATATAATAAATTAATCATCCATAAGTCATTCAACTTGTTCAGCTGACCTGACTTAAATATAAGTAGGACTTAACATTTTAGTTAATCCATTCCCTTATATAAAATAGGTAGGACTTAACTAATAAGTTAAACCATCCCTAGAATGCCACCGTCCCATACCGGTGCATTAAATCACACAATCCAACAATTGATGTAACAATTAAGGAAATACATCAAACATTCCATAAATAACTATGATAAATATGATATCAAGTTATCACATAATAGGAATGACTTATTATTTCTTTAAACTTCCTATATCACATGTCCTACACAAACTGAATCTTATACATGATGATATTTTATTATACCGTTAAATAAGGATTCTCCATATCCAATTCATCCTACACATTTAATCTCAATTGCTAAAATATTTTAAAAGATTAAATCCATTCGTTTGTTTAAAACATTCAAATAGTAAGTATCATTATGATTGGGTCTATTTAAATTTATTAAAACCCAAACATAGTCCCTATTTAATGTTCAGGAATCTTAGGCATGTTTCTAAGTTCCATCATTCCACAGATATGAAAAATACATAATTTAAACATGTAAAAATTCACATAAGAAATCAAATCAAAATCATGCATTTTATCAATTCATAACACAAGAACAGATATGAACCAATTTCATAAAACCTATGTTCTGACCCAATTAAACATGCATAATTATTTAATTTTATGTGTTTACTAAATCCTGGAATTTTCTAGGCATATACAGAAACACGAATCAAAGGGAAAGAGATAGAAGAAGAACTTGCCTTAAACTTTCGGATTGAAAGTTAAACTTCTTCTTCCTTGATCTTTTCTCTAAAGGGTTTTCTCCTCCTTCCTTCCTCTTTCTCCTTCTCTCTTTAACTCTCTCTCTCTAGAATATATTACGTGATATATTTTCACTCATTTTTCAACCTATAGTTGTGTATTTATAGGCTAAATAATAACCCTATTCCTTTTCCCAATCCAAGTCAACTTAATAAAGAAAAATAAAAAATAAAAATATTAAAAAGGTAACTTAAAATATGTTACGTATATAATCTATGTATATCCTTATTAATTAAATAAAATATATACATTAGATTATTTATTAATACTAAAGTTACCATAATATTAAAAGGTAACTTAAAACATGTTAGTATATAATCTATCTATATCCTCATTAAATAAATAAAATATATACATCAGATTATTTATTTATAGTAAAGTTACCATAATATTAAAAAAGTAACTTAAAACATGTTACGTATATAATCTATCTGTATCCTCATTAAATAAATAAAATATATACATCAGATTATTTATTTATACTAAAGTTACCATAATATTTAAAAGGTAACTTAAAACATGTTACGTATCCTTATTATATAAATATATAAAATATATACATCAGATTATTTATTAATACTAAAGTTACTATAATATTAATAAATTACTTTCCTTTTTATATATATGTATATACATATATATCTATATATATACATATAGAACTATCTATGGGTAATTATCTATACCCATCTAACCTCCTATCCAAGTAGTCCATAAGACCCAATTAGTTAGCCCATTACCACTAACCATAACCATAAAATAAAATAAAATAAAACATTTGATCATTTAATTTACAATTAATTACAATTAATCAAATACATCATTTAAGCACACAATCTAATTAAACAAATAATACAAATAACACCAAGACAAAATACGAATAACACATAAATAAGTAGCCAATTAATCAAGTAACACTTAATTCAATTAAACACATAAACAATTAGTCAAATAATCAATTAAACAATTAAAAAAAATACAATAAAAATAAATAAATAAATACCGAGACTATCCTTTTAAAATTAGGGGTATTACATTCTTCCCCCCTAACAAAAGGAATTCCGTCCTCGGAATTCGCCCTTACTTCCTTCCATTATTCTTTCATTATGTTTGAAAACTGTGAACGAAAAACATCTTCCTATTCCCAAGTAGACGCAACCTCACTATAAGGGCTCCACTTAACTCCAATATACCAAGTGGTAGACAAGGTTCCTATATTTTAAGAAACACAATAATCATACGATGCGTAGGTTGTATCAAATAACAACGTAATCCGCCCATGTCGACAAGGGAAAGATCTACATACCTCCAAGTGCCATAGAATATACGCACAAACTCCTATGCACCCAGCGCTAATAATTTGGTAACGCTAATTCAGAGGTGACTGCCTCAATTGCGAAACACAATCGTGTAAAAGTCAATGTAATAAGTAAAATTGACATTTCTCCAAAAATCGTCTTTCTTCCTACATAGAAAACAGAACGAGCAAACTACTCCCTGATAGAAAAACTCTAGTATACGAGTTCAACTATTTACAACATCCTACTGTTGCTTCCCAACCGCGCGCAGTTCAATATAAAGGGAAGTATCTATTTCCGACATATTTTTAAATGAAGTCAAGGTCTAATTGTACAATCCTTACTTCCATTTCCAACCAACAAATGAGAGGTATGAATTGTGAAAGATACAAAACCTCCAAAGTTGTCACACTAACCTCCTTGTGCCAACAATATCACAGACAAAATTCCGACAAGTGAAGTAAATTCTTCCAACAGTCCATGAAAATCTAGGATATACGCCTCAAACATATCCTTTATGGTCTAATTTAATCTCTGATTAATTCCCCCGTCTATATTTATGAAGTAGAGCTGCTACTCTAAAATCTTCATAAAGCTCCTTCGAAATAGCACTTTGCATCCACTAATATGGACATCCACATGCTATAACACCACTATCACTGAACTATAAAACTACTATGAAGTTCTAAAATAAGCATCACTCAAATTTATGTCCTCAAGCGATCTTTCTCAATCCACCACTCGGATTCCATATGGAAAATTGAAATTCCAAATCAATGTCGATCCTTCCCACCAACTATCACTCCTGTTTAGTTCAACTTTCATATTTGTTATAGGAAGTGGCTAAAGATTCATATGATATCTAATGATCAACTTTCCACCTTTTTAGCAGGTTTTACACTTGGGGCAATTATATACACGTCCCTATCCGTACCTGTACACCAAAACTGACATTTGATGTCGTGATGTACCTTCTAACCGTCTGGGTGTACCAAGAAAAATTATAAATTTCCATCTCAGTCGCCCGACAGTCATATCACTATTTATAGAAACTACTAACTCCTCCTCCAGTACCTTAAACTCCATCTGAGTAAGGTAACACCTTCTCTAGGGTCAGCTCCGATATTCAAAATTGACCTCCTGAACTACCTTGGTAATAACAAGTGTTATTATTCACACTTTGCATCCATCTAAGCCGTCTCGTGATCCGTTATATTCGTATGAACTGATATCTTACCAGCTCGATCAAAATAGACAAAATGAAACTGATTTAATTTTATCAGTCAACCAATATCCCATCTAGAATCCTGACCCTTGCATTAAATCAGCAATCCCTCAACTAAATCCGTGAAAATGCTCTGTCATTTCCACTTCAGTATAGAAAATAGCTGCAAGAATCCAGTGATCTCTGATGGTCCATCTCTACTATTTAATAAATATTAGACTTAGAGAAAAAACACTATATTCCTCTTCCTGCCTGTCCTCCAAACATCTGCTTCATACTGTGAAGCATCATGTTTCTACTAGGGTGAATAAAGTACTAAGAGTTGTGAAACTCAGTCTTTGCATCCTCCATCCAATTTGTCTGCAGAAAGTACTGTTAATCCAGTACCACCAGTTTTCGTCTGTACCCATTATTTAAATTGGAGCATCTTCAAAAGCGAATTCTGCAACTAAATCTATCCACTACTGATCTGTGATAAACTTACCGATATTGAAAGTCAATCGGTAATTCCATTTATCAATAGTCAACTATGACTTTAACTCAACAAAAGTCAACAAACTACGACCTTTATACCATGCACCTCATCTTTATATAGGTGTTTGGTCTTACCATCTTATCTTTGACACACCCTGCTTCTTTAAGACAAGTTAGTGTCAATCCAACTTCTTTGTCTAACTTCAAAAGAATATGAAATCTTTCCATCCTCCACATAAGTCATCAATTTCCTTGCAACAACTATTTGTTGCAAATTGTGACTAAAAAAATAATTCCATATTATTTATGGAAATAAAAATACTTAGCTTCCTCTTCCATGTGCAACACCGGTAAATTCCTCCTAATGACACACCCTTTTAAATAAATTCTTGATTAAGAATTTAGTGCTGAATATTTATTCAGTCTCCTATCCTCACTCGGTGTCATTCCAATAAGTACTTAATCCAGTACTAAATCCTCCTTCCGACTTGGTAACAACTTCTAAAATTTTCAAGAAGATGTTCAGCAAATCCAGCACCTCTGATATATCATCATGGCGTTTTAGTGATCTTTATTTACCACTACCTCACGCATACCGAAACATTAACAATCACCAATATCATGGCGTTGTAATATGATACGAATCCACACCTAACGTAAAGTATATCAAATTAATCGTTTTAGATTGTTTGACTCGTAGTGATGGTTTAATTATCCCATCCCAAAACGCACCATAATGACACATGTCCAGGTCCAATAGATTGGTTAGATTTATGTGTATCTACCAAATCCTATGACCGTATGCTCACAAATTTAGCGTAAATAGCGCTATAACTCCATGTTATTAAAACAATAATTGATTGATCACACGCTTATGTCCCCAACTAAACCACATACCAAATCCCGAGTAATTAACAAAAAAAAAAAAAATAATAATAATAAAAAAAAATAATAATAATAACATAAAGCACGTATGATAAACACAACAGAACAAAATATACTCCTACTTAGGACATCGTTCTTTCTAGAAAAGAAAGTCTCCTTTGAAATCAACCTTACTAGATTGTTTCAAAATTTCCTTTTATAGTTTTGTAAATAATCATTCAACCTCGAAACATATCCTTTAAAACATAGCTTAAAAGCAACATTTGTTAGTCTAAGCAAATACTAAGGGCTTAACCCTCATCCTCCCTATACACGGAATGTAAACTATCTAACTTGGCTTTATAAAGTGAATTAGAACGTCACAACATAATCCATATGCCTTTTTGTATGTGATTTAAAAATTATGTATTTCGTTCTGATAAGAACACATCCGATCCCCAAACTCCTGAACAATACTTCTTATATACCTCTTTTAGAGATGATAAGAAAGCTTAATTATTTGTAGATTGATCAACCCTAATTCTACTAATAACATTCGCTATACTATTAGTAATTCAGATCACCTCGTGCGATCATCCATCTTCAAGATTTAGTACCCTCTCTACTGAATGCACATAAATCTCCTCCATTAGGATCCTCTTCGGCTCCTACTCTTCGCTTGTCTCCTTTTTGAGATCAACTGAAGTCGTGTTGGTTCCGATATGCGGTGACCTATCACGTACACCTAAATCATTCCTTGGCTTATACTTTTAAAGTAACGCCAAACGAACCTAAACCGTCAATCCTTAACTCTGCTTTCGGGCAATGAAATCGATAACTTACTCCTTTACTTCTTTGAGTTTTTATTGCTTTCGCCTTGAACCCAATCCTCCTCCTAATGCCAACCATTCTGTAACTACAGAATCTAATTGACATCAGCTCCTCCTAACGAACCGTAAATAGAGTACAATGAATCCTAATATGAGCTCTAAGTTTTAAGAGACGCAACGCGGAAGTCACATAACGAAAGACACTCCTAAGGACACTTGAACCTGGAGTGCTCTGATACCAACTGTGATACCCCCGAATTTCCGAATGCGGGTTGGCCAGGCCTACGCCCGAATACCCGAGGATATCAAAACAAATTGATAATAAACGAACACAGAGTACAAAAGAATAAAGAAGAATAAATAAAATGCTGACAAGAAACTAAAATGATAATCTGATAATAAACCTCATAATATACTTCCATTAATTAATAAACTCTTCTGATACAACTGATCCTCCAAAATACAACTCGAGAATCCATACTGTGTGGACCCCTAGAAAATCCAAACTAAACAAATGACAGTAATCTAAAACAGGAAACTGAATCATAAAGGAACTCCTATGTAGCATCGGAAGAATGAAGTAGACTGATCCCCGCTCAGCACGAACAACCTCTACTCGTGACGAACACCTGAAAAATAATGGTGGGTCAGGCCCACAAACAAGTTCTACTCTACTACAGTCCAAGCAAAGATCCGATACACGTATACATCCTAGTCAATCCAACAGTAACTAGTAGTCCGTATATATATATATATACACACTAAAGGAACCTCACTAGACTATAGGGTTGTCTCAACCTGAATAGTAGGCAACATGCAAAACGCACGTATAGTGGGCATGAGTACCTAGACCTACCAGGGTACACAACTACACTATATCTAGTTACACATCCCTGGCGATATACGCGCCCTAACCATTGATCCTGAGACTCAAGCTCATATCATGGCACCATACTTATATATATAAAATCTAGTAACCATCCTATCCAGTATAAATTAATCCTCCATAAGTCATTCAACTTGTTCAGCTGACCTGACTTGAATATAAGTAGGACTTAACATTTTAGTTAATCCATTCCCTTATATAATAAATTAATCATCCATAAGTCATTCAACTTGTTCAGCTGACCTGACTTAAATATAAGTAGGACTTAACATTTTAGTTAATCCATTCCCTTATATAAAATAGGTAGGACTTAACTAATAAGTTAAACCATCCCTAGAATGCCACCGTCCCATACCGGTGCATTAAATCACACAATCCAACAATTGATGTAACAATTAAGGAAATACATCAAACATTCCATAAATAACTATGATAAATATGATATCAAGTTATCACATAATAGGAATTACTTATTATTTCTTTAAACTTCCTATATCACATGTCCTACATAAACTGAATCTTATACATGATGATATTTTATTATACCGTTAAATAAGGATTCTCCATATCCAATTCATCCTACACATTTAATCTCAATTGCTAAAATATTTTAAAAGATTAAATCCATTCGTTTGTTTAAAACATTCAAATAGTAAGTATCATTATGATTGGGTCTATTTAAATTTATTAAAACCCAAACATAGTCCCTATTTAATGTTCAGGAATCTTAGGCATGTTTCTACGTTCCATCATTCCACAGATATGAAAAATACATAATTTAAACATGTAAAAATTCACATAAGAAATCAAATCAAAATCATGCATTTTATCAATTCATAACACAAGAACAGATATGAACCAATTTCATAAAACCTATGTTCTAACCCAATTAAACATGCATAATTATTTAATTTTATGTGTTTAATAAATCCTGGAATTTTCTAGGCATATACAGAAACACGAATCAAAGGGAAAGAGATAGAAGAAGAACTTGCCTTAAACTTTCGGATTGAAAGTTAAACTTCTTCTTCCTTGATCTTTTCTCTAAAGGGTTTTCTCCTCCTTCCTTCCTCTTTCTCCTTCTCTCTTTAACTCTCTCTCTCTAGAATATATTACGTGATATATTTTCACTCATTTTTCAACCTATAGTTGTGTATTTATAGGCTAAATAATAACCCTATTCCTTTTCCCAATCCAAGTCAACTTAATAAAGAAAAATAAAAAATGAAAATATTAAAAAGGTAACTTAAAATATGTTACGTATATAATCTATGTATATCCTTATTAATTAAATAAAATATATACATTAGATTATTTATTAATACTAAAGTTACCATAATATTAAAAGGTAACTTAAAACATGTTAGTATATAATCTATCTATATCCTCATTAAATAAATAAAATATATACATCAGATTATTTATTTATAGTAAAGTTACCATAATATTAAAAAAGTAACTTAAAACATGTTACGTATATAATCTATCTGTATCCTCATTAAATAAATAAAATATATACATCAGATTATTTATTTATACTAAAGTTACCATAATATTTAAAAGGTAACTTAAAACATGTTACGTATCCTTATTATATAAATATATAAAATATATACATCAGATTATTTATTAATACTAAAGTTACTATAATATTAATAAATTACTTTCCTTTTTATATATATGTATATACATATATATCTATATATATACATATAGAACTATCTATGGGTAATTATCCATACCCATCTAACCTCCTATCCAAGTAGTCCATAAGACCCAATTAGTTAGCCCATTACCACTAACCATAACCATAAAATAAAATAAAATAAAACATTTGATCATTTAATTTACAATTAATTACAATTAATCAAATACATCATTTAAGCACACAATCTAATTAAACAAATAATACAAATAACACCAAGACAAAATACGAATAACACATAAATAAGTAGCCAATTAATCAAGTAACACTTAATTCAATTAAACACATAAACAATTAGTCAAATAATCAATTAAACAATTAAAAAAAATACAATAAAAATAAATAAATAAATACCGAGACTATCCTTTTAAAATTAGGGGTATTACATAACCCCAAAATGAGGAAGTGCCGAGACCAAGGCAATTGATGAAGGAGCCGGCTCATTGAGAAGTTGGAGCCGGCTCGGTAAAAGGATTTGGAGCTGGCTTTTATGAAATGTTGAGCCGGCTCTTAGGAAATGTTGAGCTGGCTCTTGAAAGTTACTTGGAGCCGGCTCTTCAAAGATATGGAGATGGCTCAGAGAGAAAATATAGAAAAGAAGCAAAAAAAAAAAAAAAAAAAAAAAAAAATGTAACAGCCGGCTCAAGGAAGAAATTGGAGACGGCTCTAAACAATTTTTGGAGACAGCTCAATAAATTTTTAGAGCAGGCTCAATTGTCTGCAGAGGAGATCCCGAGAGTTAAAAAAAAATATAGCACTAAAGGAGCCGACTCTACCTTTTTTTAGAGACGACTCTTCCTATTCTAATTTGTATGCAGGTTGGGGAGCCGGCTCTTGTTTTTATAGAGCAGGCTCTTTTAAAAAAATTGAGATCCCGAGAGCAAGCAATGTGATATCATCTGTGGAGACTACTCTGCCTTGTGTAGAGACGGCTCTTTTTCTTCAAAGAGACGACTCTTTTTCTGAAGGAAGCTGGCTCTGCTGCTGCTTTGCTTTACTGCTGTATTTCTTCTTCTGAGCACATTCCAATTTCCCTTCTAAGCAAGTAAAACCTATCTTCTTGGAGTGGTTTTGTAAAAATGTCAGCTAATTGTTTCTCCGTATTGACAAACACAAGTTCAATGTCACCCTTAGAGACATGATCCCTAAGAAAGTGGTACCTAATTTCTATATGCTTTGTCCTAGAATGCTGAATCGGATTTTTTGAAATACAAATTGCACTTGTATTATCACACATTATAGGAACATGATCAAAATGAAATCTAAAGTCCTCAAGTTGTTGCTTAATGTAAAGCGTTTGAGCACAACAACTACCGGCTGCAATATACTCGGCTTCCGCCGTTGATAGAGCGACAGAGTTTTGTTTCTTACAGGACCAAGAAACCAGTGATTGTCCAATGAAGTGACAAGTCCCGCTAGTGCTTTTTCTATCAACTTTGCATCCTCCAAAGTCAGCATCTGAGTAACCAACAAGTTCAAATGATGTATGTCTAGGATACCAAAGACCTAAGAATGTAATATAACTTAAATAGCGAAAGATGCGTTTAACAGCACATAGATGAGATTCTTTAGGGCAAGATTGAAAACGAGCACATAAGCATACACTAAACATGATGTCCGGTCTACTAGCGGTTAAATATAATAGACTACCAATCATGCCTCTATATTTTTTAATATCCACATTAACTCCCTTTTCATCCTTGTCAAGTTTCAAAGAAGAGCTCATTGGAGTAATGGCATGTTTGACTTCCTCCAAGCCAAATTTCTTTAGCAAATCCTTAACATACTTAGATTGGCAAACAAAAATACCATCAAGTGTTTGTTTGATTTGCAACCCTAAGAAGAAGGTTAGTTCACCCATCATGCTCATTTCAAATTCATTTTGCATACAAGAGGCAAACATTTCACATAAAACACTATTGGTTGATCCAAAGATAATATCAACATAAATTTGAATGACCAACAAGTTGCAGTCAATGGTTTTAGTGAAAAGAGTATTGTCAATTTTACCTCGAATGAACCCATTAGCAAGTAAAAAACCACTTAGTCTTTCATACCAAGCTCTTGGAGCTTGTTTCAAACCATACAATGCTTTTGTCAATTTGAAAACATGGTTTGGACAACTATAGCTTTCAAAACCAGGAGGTTGCTCAACATACACTTCTGCTTCAATGAAGCCATTTAAGAAAGCGCTTTTTACATCCATTTGATATAACTTAAAGTTTTTATGAAATGCAAATGCAATGAGCATTCTTATAGCTTCAAGTCAAGCTACGGGGGCAAAAGTTTCCTCATAATCAATTCCTTCTTCTTGATTATAACCTTGAGCAACAAGCCTTACCTTATTTCTTACAATTGTTCCCGATTCATTCTTTTTATTTCTAAACACCCACTTTGTGCCAATGACAGTTTTATCTTTAGGTCTTGGAACCAAACGCCAAACATCATTTCTTTCAAATTGATTAAGTTCTTCTTGCATGGCCAAGAGCCAAGATTCATCATTTTCGGCTTCAAGAATATTCTTTGGTTCAAGTTGGGAAACAAAAACTACATAGTTGCAAACATTATTTATGTGAGATTTAGTGCTTACTCCTTTAGATGGATCGCCAATAATTTGATTTATTGGATGATTGGACACTTGCTTCCAAGCCTTAGGAAGAGTATCTTCATGAGAGTGACAATCTTTTGGAACATCTTTGGAGTGATCTTCAATAGACGAACCATTTAAATCAAGATTTTCAATGTTCTTTTCAATCTCAATCACATCTTCATTATCATCCAATGAGCACCTAAGAGGGGGTAATGGTGATTCATCAAATACGACGTGTATAGATTCCACAACCACTAGTGTTCTTTTGTTGAACACTCTAAATGCTTTGCTACGAGTTGAATAACCTAGAAAAATACCTTCATCCGATTTAGGATCAAATTTTCCTAGACTATCTTTGTCATTTAACACGAAGCATTTACACCCAAAAACTTTAAAGTATCCAATATTTGGCTTCCTTTTGTTCCAAAGTTCATAAGGAGTCTTATTAAGAAGTTTTCTAATGATTACTCTATTTATGACATAGCATGAGGTACTAACGGCTTCGGCCCCTAGAGTTCTAGGAGATTTATGTTCATTTAACATAGTCCTAGCCATTTCTTGGAGAGACCTATTTTTCCTTTCAACTACTCCATTTTGTTGAGGAGTTCTAGGAGCAGAAAGATTATGATTGTATCCATTTTCATCACAGAATCTTTCTACATCTTGGTTATCGAACTCTCTTCCTCTATCACTTTTAATGGACTTAATCTTACACTCTTTCTCGTTCTCGACTCTCTTACAAAATTTAGCAAAGATTGCATGAGCCTCATTTTTGTGTGTAAGGAAAAATACCCAAGAGAATCTAGAGTAATCATCAACGATGACAAAGGCATAGAGTTTTCCACCAAGACTAGCAGTTCTCTCTGGACCGAATAAGTCCATATGAATTAATTCAAGTGGCCTTGTAGTTGTTATGTCCTTTTTCCTTTTAAACGATGTCTTAATTTGCTTACCTATTTGGCATGCGCTACAAGTTTTATCTTTAGAAAAATTAGTCTTTGGGAGGCCTTTGACTAATTCATTTCTAGATAGCTTTGAAATCAAATCCATACTAGCATGACCTAACCTTCTATGCCACAACCAACAATTTTCATTTGAGGATACAAAACACTTGACATCTTGATCATGTAATTCACATAAAAGCAAAGTATACACATTACCATTTCTTAGAGCATGAAAAACTTCATTATTATCCTTTTTGACAATGCATTTATCCGATTTAAATAAAACATCATATCCTTTATCACATAGTTGGCTAATACTAAATAAGTTGTGTTTTAAGCCTTTAACAAGTAAAACATCATCAATAGTTAAGGAAGAGGAGATACCAATAGTTCCAATGCCGATGACCTTGCCTTTTGAGTTGTCGCCGAATGTAACATTTCCTCCTTTGTGAGGTTTGATAGAGCGAAATTTTGATTGATCTCCTGTCATATGTCTTGAGCATCCACTATCAAGGAACCATTTGTCCTTGGATGAATATGAAGACTTCACGCAAACCTACAAAATGAATTTGAGTAATCTTCTTTTGGTACCCACATTCTTTTGGGTCCATGAGAGTTAGGAAGAAGCACATAAGTTCCTTTAACAACCCAAACCTCTTTTGTCCTACATGGCCTAATAGGACAATGATTGATCTTATGTCCTATCTTTTTACAATAATTGCATGTTGGACTAAAGGAGAAATTTTTAACAAAGTAATTGTTCAAGGGTTTTTTCCTTTTTAATAAGCATGAATCTTTGTTATGAGGATCAAATCCAAGCCCATCCTTAGCATAAGCATTTCGTTGCTTTCCAAGAATGATGCTTAAATTCTCTCTGCCTTTTGTGAATTTGGCTAAGGTTTCAACTTAATCCTCAATAATGACTTTCAATGATTCATTTTCAGAAATTAATTCAATTGAGGCTGCTTCTTTAGCTAATTCTTTTTCCTTTTTCAAGGTTTCATTTTCAAGTTGAGATTTTTCAAGGTTTTGAGAGATGATAAGCTTTTCTCTTCTAAGGCTAGCATACTTTTGAACCATTTTGCCTAATTCATCATGTAATTCTTTGAAAGCATCTAGCAAATAATTGTGTGTGTCAACTAATTCATCATATGAAGTTTCTAAATCAAATGAGTCATGATTAGAATTTACCTCATCTTCATCAGCCATGAGACAAAGATTGACCAATTCATTGAGTTCATCGTCACTTTCGGATCCATTTGAATCATCATCTTCCCATGTAGCTCGCATGGCTCTGCCTTTCTTTTTCCTTTCCTTTTCATTTTTGTAGGCAAAGCAATCGGATTTGAAATGTCCCGGTTTTCCACAATGAAAACATGTAGGTGCTTCTCTTTTTCCTTGCTCACTTGATGCACCATTTCTTTTGAAGTTGTTACTCTTTTGGAATTTTTTCATTTGAAGAACTCTTCTCACGGTCTTGGTAATGAAAGCAACTTCTTCTTCTTCTTCATCATTAAGAGCTTTATCAATTGTGACTTCTTTCGCAGAGGCTTGAAGAGCTATATCCTTCTTTTGAGCTTCTTTGTCTTCATCTCTATCATTCATCTCTAACTCATAAGCCATTAATGAGCCAATAAGTTCATCTATGGGGAGTGTATTGAGATCCTTGGCCTCTTGGATGGCGGTCTTCTTGGCTTCCCAGTTTTTAGGCAGAGACCTAAGAATTTTTCTCACATTGTCGGACGATGTATATGATCTTCCAAGAGCCTTCAAAGGATTCACAATATTAGTAAAACGAGAATACATTTCACTAATAGTTTCTCTGTTGTTCATAGTGAAAAGTTCATATTTATGGATAAGCATATTCATTTTGGATTCCTTTACATGACTGGTCCCTACATAGGTAACTTCAAGTTTATCCCAAATTTCTTTGGCTGTTTCGCAATCCGAAATTCTATTGAATTTGTCTTTGCTTAAAGCATAATAGAGATTGGTGATAGCCTTGACATTACATTGTACAAGCCTACGATCATTTAGGGTCCATTCAATATCAGGTGTTGGAACAGTTTCACCATTTACAATTTTGGTTGGAACGTGGTCCCCTTTTTCTATGGCTTTCCAGACATCTATATCAACACCTCTTAGAAATGCTCTCATTTTGATCTTCCAATAGTTGTAGTCATTTCCGTCAAACCAAGGAGGTCTATTGTTAGATTGACCTTCTTAATGAAAATTTGTATTGGCCATGGTCGTTCTCTAAGATGGTTAGATCTTTTTCTAGAGATTAGGCTCTGATACCAATTGTTAGTCGCTAATTGACTCTAGAGGGGGGGTGAATAGAGTCAAGGGCCAATTTTTGCAATTTAAAAATATTAAATCTAACAGACTATTAATCACAGAGAAACTGAAATATTCAAGCAGTGTATGGCACAAGTATAAGAGAGATAGAGATGAGAAATTGCAAACAATGACTCGGCGATTTAGCGAGGTTCGGAAACTCCTACTCCTCGGCTCAAGGTCCTCCTTGAGACTTCCCAAAAATCACTAGAGCTTCTCCTTAATGGTGGAGAGCAAACCTTCAGTTTAAGCAATACCTTGCTTCTCTTCCTTGCTAAGAGAACACCCTTCTCCCAGACTTTCTTTTGGGTCACACCAACCCTTTTATAATAACTTGAAAAGAAATGAATTGTACAATAAATCTCTCAAAGATAGAAGTACACAGTTCTGCTCACGACTATAGTAAAGATGAAAATATATATGAAGCCCAGAATTACTACAGTAGAATGAAATGTCAAAGAGGGAATGAAAGCAGAGGGAATAAAAGCTCAACGAATGCTTTTTTAATGCTTTTTAGGAATGGTATAATGCTCTCTATGATTGTGTATTTTTATGATGCAAAACAACCTCTGTATTTAAAGATAAACAATGGTCGATATAGCTGTTGCAGGTGGTTGGACAACAATAAATGAAAAAGTTTCCGTTGTAGATCAAAACCCTAGAAGGAGTCGGCTCTTTGCAAAAGTGGAGGCTGCTCAATTTCAAATGGAGGCGGCTCCATTAAAAAAGTGGAGCAGGCTCTTTTTCTGAAAAGGAGACGGCTCAATAAAAAAGTGGAGCCTTCTCTAGATTTTTAGAGCCTTCTCTACTTTCAGTAGGAGGCTTAAAATGAATTCTAGTATGATGTAAGGCTCATATGAATGTGTTTAAAAAAACTAATGAGCTAGTATTTATGTTCTTTGAGAGATGAGATGAGAATGATATGCATGAATTGTAATTTTGAGCTTCAAAATATATTAAACTAAACTTTGACATTGAACCTTAGTATCTCACCATCCTATCTACTCTTTTCTTCATTTCTTGATCATGATCGTCTAGGCTTGATGAAGATTTGCTGAAAAGCTTGAATGATCTTTGAAGACCAAGTTCTTCTTTATTTTCTTGCACTTTGATGTTTCTTTGAAATCATTGCTTGAGTGTTTGGAATGTTTGAAATGGAACTTCTAGCTCATCATTAAGGATTGAATGATTGAACAACTATACTTCACTCAACGAAAATATTAGTACATAAACATTATTAATGGATTGTAATCATCAAAATATATGGTTGACCTTTAGATAGAATCCTTAGGCCAACACATGTCTTAGGGTTCCAAGTCTAAAATGGCATACCAAATGACAAGTCCTCATCATGATATTATGCACAATACAATATCACTAACTTATCAATTTAAATCATGCCTCAACAATAAGTTTTATACACTAATTCTTAACATTTTAGCAATATGCTTCTAAAATAATCACAATTTGTCATCAACAAGATTATAGAATTATCACCACCATAAATATAACAATTCAAGTCATTAGGAATTGTATATAATATTAATAATTCTATATCACCGCTACATGTAAAAAAACTAGAATTCAGCATACTACTAAATTATATAATCTTTTTACAAATGGTATATACATATCATACATGCTTAAATCAATAAACCCTAAGTCAAAAAGTGAGGGTTTCCTATAATACGCAAGACTATCATATTAAAAGTATGTACACAATATATATTAAACCCAAAAGGATTATAAGACACTTAAAGTATAAACATACTGCCACCCCTACCTCAATAGAGAATTGAATCTCTATAATCCAAAATAACCAACCACAAAATGGATAAAAAGTCTAGAGTTTATGGAGAGGAGAGTGAGAGGAAACTTTTATCTCCCAAGGTTTATGGTCTAAGGTGAATGGAAGGAGGCTAAAAATGAAGTCAAAGCTCTAAACTAAGCTTTTCCTTCAATGGTGGCCAGGTTAGGGTTTTGAGAACAAGTGAAATGAAAAAGATGAAGTGAAAAATGGTGAGTGGAGGATCTAGTATTCCTCCACTCACTATGTGCTCTTACACTACCTCACACATACACACAATGCAAGACTAATTTGTGAGCCTACACTTGCCACAAATCCATGGCTCCTTCCTAGGCTTAATCTTAAGCCTACACTTGTTAACCATCAAAGCCAACAAGTGCACCAATTCTAGGCTAACAAGTGGGTGAATCTCCACCCTCCAAATGTCACAAGATTATGCTTCAAAGTCTCTTTACCCAAATGCCAACAAATGGCTTCATGAGAATGTGACACTGGTCATATTTTCCAAAACTTGCACAAAGGTTCTTTTCCAAAATATTACCCAAATGAAATTGCAAAATGTCCCCAAGACGAAAAATAATTATTTTACATAATTACACTAAAATCTCAAAAATAAAAAATAATTACAATAAAGTATGCATTCATGCCCTTTACGAAAAAGTAAGTAACTAGCATGCTTTTCTACAAAAGTAAAAATACAAATATTAGGAAAATCAAATATCATGGATTCATGCAAAATCGGAATCAAATCCGCGCACAAAAAGTGAGGTTATGCAAGGAAAAATGATAAACAGGAAAAAGACGAAATAAGGAAAAGACAAAAAAAAGAAAATCACCGAAAAAGGAAAGAGAGGAAAATGACTAGGTCATTACAGGTAGAGTACCAAAACAATTTGATTGCAGGACCACTTTCTTTGTAAAGCATAAATATTAAATTATTTCTTTCCTGTTTTTCCTAGGTAATTGTAAATATTAAATTACTTGTCAAAAATATTTATAATTTTTTTTTAAAAAAAATAAAAAATAAAAAATTCTGTAATTCAACATATATACATATTGGGCAGGCCAACTGAGGTTGGTTGGACTGAAGTATATTATGGTTACCCTTCTTGATGTGTTGGTTTGTTGAGATTATGCCTAGCTATGTAATTTTCAATTTAAATGCTAAATAAAACAAAATTGAATGATTTTAATTACCTGGTGACGTCTATTGCTTCTTAAGAGTACAAACATTAACTCTGTTTGTTTCAAAATTGAATGATTTAATTACCTGGTGTTGTCTTTCCATTGCTATTTGTTTATTAGGGTTTTCAAGTTATCCTACACAAATTATGGTTTTTGAGTTGCCAATTAAACCCTATAGAATTAAAGAGAGAGAAAGAAAACCCTACACACGAATTCAAAAGAGAGAGAGAGGATGGATAAACTTGAAGATGACAACATTGTCATGGAAATACTCCCCAAGATTGCCAGTAAGGTCCCTCATGCAATGTAGTTATGTATGCAAAAGTTGGAGCAACTCAGCATGTGACCACGGAAAATCTACTTCTTGGAATACTACGAGACACATAATTTCACCTGTATAGAGGTTATGGACAAAAACGGGTCGATCTCGGCGGAGGAGTTGCAGAAAGTGATGAAGAACATCGGTGATATTCATAAAGCCCCCTCGCTCATGCTGTTGGATTGACAAACGTACCAACAGTTTTTATGGATTTGATGAACAGGGTCTTCAGATCTTACTTAGATCGGACCGAGAGCATTTTTTAAGAGTGCAACAAAATGAAAGATGATAAGGTTTAACTATGAGGTGTTAGGGAAATGGAAGTTGTGACGGCCCAAGTTTTTCAACCCGATGCGTCAGTGATGACCCGAAAGATGACCCAATAACGAATCCGAAATGCGGAAACGAAAGATGATCAAAGCAAAAGAAAAGAGAGATCTGAGGCATGGACGAATGCTTGTCCAAAGCCAAAGCACCGAGCGCTCGTTCGGCACTCATCAACACTGAGCGCTCATTCGGCACTCTCCAACACTACAAGTGAGTAAG
Organism: Cornus florida; assembly: GCF_030987335.1. Taxonomy (NCBI): domain Eukaryota; kingdom Viridiplantae; phylum Streptophyta; class Magnoliopsida; order Cornales; family Cornaceae; genus Cornus; species Cornus florida. The sequence goes on from NW_026775580.1 coordinate 37,093,866, forward strand.
GAAGGGTCGACCAACTGAAGGAAAGGTTCGGCTTTGCTGAAGGAAAAGTTCGGCCTTTCTGAACCAAAGGTTAGGCCGTTCTGAAGGAAAGGTTCGGCTGTGCTGAACCAAAGGTTCGGCCGTTCTGAAGGAAAGGTTCGGCTCTTCTGAACCAAGGGTTCGACCGTTCTGAAGGAAAGGTGAGTGCTCGTTCGGCACTCTCAATACTGGGTGCTCGTTCGGCACTCTAAACACTGAGTGCTCGTTCGGCACTCTTCAACACTGAGTGGTCGTTGTGACCTATATGGTCAAGCGTTCGGACTTACATGATTCGGCGTTTTGACCTACATGATCAGGTGTTCGGACTTACATGGTCTGGCGTTCTGACCTACATGGTCCAGCGTTCTGATCTATATGATCAGGCGTTCAGACTTACATGGTCAAATGTTCGGACTTATATGGTCCGGCGTTCTGACCTATATAGTTAGGCATTCGGACCTACATGGTCAAATGTTCGGACTGCCGAACGATGAAACAGAAAACAAGAAATTAGCCGAACGACAAGATAGAAACAAGAAACCAGCCGAACGACGAGACAGAAATAAGAAAATCAGCCGAACAACGAAACAAAAAGTAAGAAATCAGCCGAACGACGAGACAGAAACAAGAAAATCAGCCGAACGATGAAACAAAAATAAGTTTAAGGCTAACCTTAAGGTTATACGTGCATTCCAAATGATCCAAAACAAGTTTAAAAACATACTTGTGAACTTTTAATACTAATGGCTCTCGACCTCATGTTATATATACAAAATATGCATAAAAAAATGTACTTAGATATACATTACATATCAAGGAAGCCATCTTAGCTTCTAAAATATCATACATCCATGGTATACAGAAATATAACATCCAAAAGTAACGCATGCTAAACAAGTGCATGTCAATATACAAAAATGTTCCAAATTGCTCATAAGCCTTTAAGGATGATAAGCATTCGGGAACATAGTCTCCTTACCTGTAAAATAACCCAAACAACTAGGGTGAGTAATCAAGTTACTCGTAGGAAGAAGCATATGCGTATACCCTAAAGTTCTAATATCATTGCAAGATCAATATAGACAAATACAAGGGATCATTCCACTTAACGTCTATGTTCAAGGTGTTCTAATAAATCATCTTAAGCTAACTTAAATGATTTTATAGTAACACAAAATCAATATCAATGTATTTAACAACATCAATAGCAAAAATTACAAGTTACAATTAAGCATTGGTTGTCAACTTGGAATTGAATGCGAAATCAAATAGTGGAAAACTTGGACATCACATCTCAGAATAAACCAAGATTTAAACGATTATTCTGGGCACTAACTTGCTGGTAATACCACCGCAGTGCGCACTATATTATAGGGAGCTCTCTATTTTCCGTACTAGAACCAAACTCTAGTCATGTCACTTGTAACACTTGTAACAATGTCCTAAGAGAATCCAAAATCACAATTAAGTTCAAAACTCATACACTATAATTAAGGCATATAAACCACCTTCCATGCATAAGTATTTTGAAACCACACAAATCATGTCTTAGGGTTCCAAGTCTAAAATGACATACCAAATGACAAGTCCTCATCATAATATTATGTACAATATAATATCACCAACTTATCAATTTAAATCATGCCTCAACAATAAATTTTATATACTAAATCTTAACATTATAGTAATAAACTTTTAAAATAATTACAATTAGTAATTTACAAGAATATAGAATTTATTATCACAATAAATATAACAATTCAAGTCAATAAGAATTCTATATGACATCAATAATTCTACACAATATAAATACATATCATACATGCTTAAATCTGTTGAATCATCGGTTTGGTCTTCTTCGATTAGGTTATCTCATCGTCAGGTACGATTCTTTTATATAGACTGACACTACATAATTTTGTATATTTTACCAATAGGCTAGTGGCCTAGTGGTACTAGGCCCCTACTTTCCAAAGAGAGATTAGGGGTTCGAGTCTCAGTGGAGGCATATGTGTGTAAGTACCAACTAGGAAAAAAAAAAGATATCATGCCGAGAGAAGAAATGTTACTGATGGGTTATTTTTTTTTGCTTTTTCGTTTTTGTATTTTAGGGACGCGTTTCCCTTTTGAACGTCTTTTTAATGTATTTTTGCTTATAAAAAAAAAAAAAAAAATCCTAGGTCAAATGTGAGGATTTCCTATAATATGCAAGACTACAATACTAAAAGTATGTACACAATATATATTAAACCTCAAATGATCATAAAACACTTAAAGCATAAATATACTGCCACCCCTACCTCAATAGAGAATTGAATCTCTATAATCCAAAGTAATCATGCTTAAAATGGAAAACAAAACTAGGGTTTTATAGAGGAGAGTGAGAGGAAACTTTTACTTTCCAAGGTTAAAGGTCTAAGGTGAGTGGAAGGAGGCCAAAAATGAAGAAGTAAGCTTGAAACCAAGCTTTTCCTTCAATGAAGGCTAGGTTCGGATGAGAGCAAAGGGGGAATGAAGATGAGATAAAATGAAATGAGGTGGGTGGAGGATCTAGTATTCCTCCACTTACTAGGTGTTCTTACACTACCCTCACACACACACAATGCAAGACTCAAGTTGGTGCCTTGTCACCAATCCATGGCTTCTTCCTAGGCTTAATTCTAAGCCTACACTTGTTAACCATCCAAGCCAACAAGTAGAACTATCCTAGGCCAACAAGTGAGTAAATCTCCACCCTCCACATGTCACAAGATAAAGCTTCCAAGTGACTCCACCTCAATGCCAACAAGTGGCTCCATGAGAGTATGACACTTGTCACACTTTACAAAAATTGCAAAAACGTTATTTTCTAAAATATCTTCCAAATTAAATTGTAAGATGGTCCCCAAGACAAAAAATAATTACTTTATATAATTACACTACAACTCCAAAATCAAGAATGTTTCCAAAGAAACTATGCATCCATACCCTTTACGAAAAAGTAAGCAACTAGCATGCTTTTCTATGAAAGTAAAAATACAGATATTATGAAAATCAAATATAATGGATGCATGTAAAGTCAGAATCAAATTTGAGCACAAAAGTGAGATTATGTAAGGAAAAATAATAAATGGGAAAACGACGAAACAGGGAAAATGACGAAAAAAAAAAGAAATCATCGAAAAAGGAAAAGAAGGAAAATGACCGGGTCATTACAACCTACCTTCCTTAAAAGGATTTCGTCCTTAAAATCAAGTCGTACCTGAAAGAGAGAACAAATTGGGATATCAAGAGCGAACCTCCTGTTCGAGCTCCCAAGTAGCCTCTTCAACGCCGTGATGTCTCCACAAGACCTTAACTAATAGAATGGTCTTGGTCCGCAAGACTTGCTTCCGTAAATTAAGAATCTAGACTCGACCCTCCTCGTAGGTTACGTCCCCATCAACAACAACATCTGTCCACCATAAAACTTGCGATGAATCCAGCTCGTACTTTCTCAACAAAGAGACATGAAAGACGTCGTGAACCCTATCCAGGTTTGGCGGCAATGCCAAATGATAAGTAACTTCACCGACGTGCTCCAAAATCTGAAATAGTCTAATGAACCTAGGAGCAACTTGCTCGTTTGCCGAAATCTCAGAAGTCCCTTTCGTGGAGAAATCTTGAGAAAGACATGGTCCCCTAACTCAAAAGATAAGGATCTCCTCATCCTATCAACATAACTCTTCTGCATGTTCTGAGCTATAGCTAACCGCTGTTGAATCAACTTAATTTTTTTTATAGTCTTAAAGACAATGTAAGGACCCAAGGCGACTACATTACCCACCTCAGTACAACAAACTAGAGATCTGTAAGGTCTGCTATACAACGCCTCAAAAGGTGCCATACCAATACTGGTCTGGTAACTGTTGTTGTAGGCAAACTAAACAAGGGTAAGTAGTCTTCCCAACTACCCCCAAAATACAAAATGCAAGCCCGTAGCATATCCTCTAATATCTGAATGGTACGCTCCGATTGACCATCAGTTTGAGGATGGAATGCTGTGCTGAAATGAAATCCCATATCAAAAGCCTCCTGAAAACTCTGCCAAAAGTAAAACGTGAATCTGGGATCCCTATCTGAAACAATGGATATTGGAACCTAGTGAAGCCTGACAATCTACCCCACATACAATCCACTAAGTCTCTATGCGTTATCTGTCACTGCCATAGGCAAAAAGTGAGACGTTTTAGTCAATCTGTTAACAATGACCCAAACGGCATCATTCCCTACCTTGGATCTCAGAACTCCCATCATGAAATCCTTAGTGATGTGCTCCCACTTCCACTCTGCCACTGGTAGTGGTTGCAACAAACCTGCTGGTCTCTGATGTTCTACCTTCACTTGTTGACAAGTAAGGCATTTAGCCACGAACTGAGAAACATCCCTTTTTATACTTTTTCACCAAAATTGTCTTCGCAAATTGTGATACATCTTCGTACCACCAGGATAAACTACGAGTTGAGAATGGTGAAAATCCTGAAGAACAATGTCACGACAAGACAAAGGAACAAACATCTTCCCTCTATACCTGAGATCACTGTCTGAATGCAAGGTCCAACCATCTTGTTGCCTGAAATCCGATCGTGGATGGACTTCATCTCCCTATCCTCCTGTGCCTCAATAACTCTACCTCAATAACTCTGCTAACAAGAGCCGGTTGAGCTACAAGGCTAAACAAGATAGCCGGTGAAACATCCTCATAGGACTGTAAACCAAGATCTGCAAGCTCTTCTAGCATTTTTCATCTGTGAACGAAAATGCCAGCAAGAGTACTCCGTGACTTCTTACTCAATGCATCGGCCACCACATTGGCCTTTCCCGGATGATACTGTAACTCAAAGTCGTAGTCTTCCATAAACTCGACCCATCTGCGCTGTCTCAAATTCAAATCCTTCTGAGAGAAGAGATATTTGAGACTCTTGTGATCGGAGAAAATCTCGAACTTTTCCCCGTACAAATAATGTCTCCACCCTTTTAGGGCAAAGATAACTGTTGCCAACTCCAAATCATGTGTCAGATTGTTCAACTCGTGAGTCTTCAGCTGTTAAGACCTATAAAAGCTACCACCCGTTCAGTCTGCATTATAACACACCCTAAACCTTCTCTCAAAGCATCATAATAGACCATGTAACCCAGACCACGTTCAGGTATGATCAAAACTGGAGCTGATTTCAATCTGACCTTCAACTCTTGAAAAACAGAATTACAAGCCTCATTCCATATGAACTTGACTCCCTTGCGAGTAAGTCGAGTTATAGGTGCCGTTAAACGAGAGAAATCCTGAACAAATCTCCGGTAATAGCCGGTTAGGCCAAGAAAGCTCCGAACCTCAAACACTATCTTCGGATGCTCCCAATTCATCACAGACTCAATCTTCGACGGATCCACTGCAACACCGCCCCCTGACACAACATGTCCAAGGAACTTCACCTCCGGTAGCCAAAATTCACATTTCTCGAACTTGGCATACATTCAGTTATCCCTAAGGATCTGTAAAACTGCTCTCAAATGATACTCATGCTCCTCTACCGAAACTGATTATATAAGAATGTCGTCAACGAACACCACCACAAATCTGTTAAGATAGTCACTGAATACATGGTTCATCAAATCCATAAAAGCTACTGGAGCATTGGTCAACTGGCTCCACTGGCTGTGGTGCCTGAGGAACTCTGAAACTAGACTGAACCATTGCAGATTGTGCCGGTACCATTTGTGAATCTGTGCCACTACGTGACTTATTCAACAACCTTGGACAATCCTTCTTGAGATGACTTGGTTGTTTGCAATAGAAGCAAGCTCCCTGCCTTGTTCTTGTAGAAATTGATGTCTGACTGGCCTGTGGTCGAAGCTGTGGGCAGTGAGGCTTGATATGCCCCAGTTCCTGATAATGGTAACAAACCACACCCTGGGTTGATCCCGAAGATACAGGAACTATGGGTGAAAAATGATTCTGCTGCGGTGCCCCCTGTGAGTGTGTACTGTTCCCTGCCTTAGCATTTTTTCACTGACTCCTGGAAGATGACGGAGTGTCTCCGCGAGGCTGCTTGTGTGAATTCCTCATCCGTGACTGATCCCGTTCCTCTGCCTCAGTTAGCATAGCCCTCTAGACCACCTCTCTGTAAGTCCTCAAATTAAGAATGAAAACCCGTGGCTTGATGTCAAGATGTAGCCCATCCTGAAACTTCATTGCCCTGGCCTCATCTGTCGCCACCATATCCTCGACATAACGAGAGAGAGAAGTAAATCGTGTCTCATACTCAATGACACTCATAGTGCCCTGATAAAGACCTGTGAACTGTATCCTCATCTCCCGCCTCATAGCCGTAGGAAAGAAGCGCTCGAAGAACAAATCTCTTTTAACTCATTCTAAGTCATCAACTCAACATTGTGGACACTGGTCATAGACCTCCACTAGAAATCTACATCTCCTATGAACATAGTGGCAGTCAAAGAAATCCTCAACTTATCTGTGGGTACCGCCATACTGTCCAACTTATGAACCATAAGGTCCAACCAAGCTTCTGAGACTAACGGATCTGAGCTCCCCGCAAATGGACCAATCTTAACCCTCTGTAGTCGCATGAAGTACTCCATTGCCTCATTGACTATCGGTGCCGGTGCTGGAATCTGTATCCCTTCCACTTGCTTGCGTATCAATTCCTGTACGGACTCAGTGATCCCCTGATTGATTCCCTGAGCCACTCACTCCTCGTAAGTCGGTGCTCGCAGCGGATTAGCATCCATGCTATGAATTGGAATCCTGGGCTTCCCGATCCCCTGATTGATTCCCTGAGCCGCTAGCTCTGCGTGACAACCATGACGCTAGACGTACGGAAGGAAAGAGGTCAACAATAACACAAGTTATTATAACTGAATGCAACTCATACTATGAATGCACAAAACTCGAAGCAAGACAAGGTATGCAACATACGGTCATGCTAAAGCAATCAAAGAAAGCCTTTTAAACAGTTAAGCACATAAGCAAATAACCAAACATGTCAAACAAAGATGCTTTTAACCACATAAGCATATAAATATAAAGACATGTCATAACACCAAACGTGTTATCAAGAAACACATAAACATGTTACAATGCCAACACATGTTATCAAAGGTAAACGAATATATCAAAGTAGATCAACAAAAGCATGATATGCACCCAAAACCCGTAGGCCTAAGGTATTCAAACCTAAGAGCTCTGATACCACCTGTAACGATCCAAGTTTTTTAACCCGGTGTGTCAGTGATGACCCGAAAGATGACCCGATAACGGATCCGAAATGCGGAAGCGAATGATGATTAAAACAAAAAAAAAAAAGAAGAGAGATCTGAGGCATGGACAAATGCTTGTCCAAAGCCACCGAGCACTCGTTCGACACTCATCAGCACCTAGCGCTAGTTCGACATTCTCCAACACTACAAGTCAGTGAAGAAAGATCAGCCAGCTGAAAGAAAGGTTCGGCCGTGCTGAACCAAAGGTTCGGTTGTTCTGAAGGAAAGGTTCGCCGTTCTGAACCAAAGGTTTGGCCGTTTTGAAGGAAAAGTGAGTGCTCGTTCGGCACTTTCAATACTGGGTGCTCGTTCGGCACTCTAAACACTGAGTGCTCATTCGGCACTCTTCAGCATTGAGCGATCGTTCTGACCTACATGGTCAAGCATTCGGACTTATATGGTCCAGCGTTCTGACCTACATAATTAAGTGTTCGAACTTACATGGTCCGGCGTTTTGACCTACATGGTCCAGCGGTTCTGACCTATATGATCAGGCGTTTGGACCTATATGGTCAAACGTTCAGACTTACATGGTCCGGTGTTCTGACCTACATGGTCAGGCGTTCTGCCTACATAGTTAAGCGTTCGGACTGCTGAACGATGAAACAGAAAGCAAGAAATCAGCCGGACGACAAGACCGAAACAAGAAATCAACCAAATGACAAGACAAATAAGAAATCAGTCAACGACGGGACAGAAACAAGAAAATCAGCCGAGCGAAGAAACCGAAACAAGTTTAAGGCTATACATGCATTCCAAATGATCAAAAATAAGTTTAAAAACATACTTGTGAACTTTTAAAACTAATGGCTCTTGGCCTCATGTTATACATACAAAATATGCATTAAAAAGTGTACTTAGTTACACATTACATATCAAGGAAGCCATCTTAACTTTTAAAATACCATAAATCCATGGTATACAAAAATATAATATCCAAAAGCAAAGCATGCTAAACAAGTGTATGTCAATATAAAAAAATGTTCTAAATTGCTCATAAGCCTCTAAGGATGATGAGCATCCGGGAACATAGTCTCTTTACCTATAAAATAACCCAAACAACTAGGGTGAGTAATCAAGTTACTCATAGGAAGAAGCATATGTGTATACCCTAAAGTTTCAATATCATTATACTTAACAACATCAATAGCAAAAACTACAGGTTACAATTAAGTATTGGTTATCAATTTGGAATTGAATGCGAAATCAAATAGTGGAAAACTTGGACATTACATCTCAGAATAAACCAAGATTTAAACGGTTATTTCAGGCACTAACCCGCTGGTAATACCACCCCAGTGCGCATATATTGTAGGAAGCTCTCTATCTCCCGTACTAGAGCCAAACTCTAGCTATGTCACCTGTAATAATGTCCCAAGAGAATCCAGAATCACAATTAAGTTCAAAACTCATACACTATAATTAAGGCATACAAATCACCTTTTATGCACAAGTATTTTGAAACTACACAAACCATGTCTTAGGGTTCCAAGTCTAAAATGGCAACCAAATGACAAGTTCTCATCATGATATTATGTATAATATAATATCACCAGCTTATCAATTTAAATTATACTTCAACAATAAACTTTATATACTAAATCTTAACATTATAGTAATAAGCTTCTAAAATAATTACAATCAGTAATCCACAAGAGTATAGAATTTATCATCACAATAAATATAGCAATTCAAGTCAATAAGAATTCTATATGATATCAATAATTCTGCACAATATAAATACATATCATACATGCTTAAATCAATAAATCCTACGTTAAATGTGATGATTTCCTATAATATGCAAGACTATAATACTAAAAGCATGTACACAATATATATTTAACCCTAAAGGATCATAAAACACTTAAAGCATAAACATACTTCCACCTTTACCTCAATAGAGAATTAAATCTCTATAATCTAAAGCAACCAAGCTTAAAATGGAAAACAAAACTAGGGTTTTATAGAGGAGAGTGAGAGGAAACTTTTATTTTCCAAGGTTAAGGGTCTAAGGTGAGTGGAAGGAGGCCAAAAATGAAAAAGTAAGCTTTAAACTAAGCTTTTTCTTCAATGGAGGCTAGGTTCAGATGAGAGCAAAAGGGGAATGAAGATGAGATAAAATGCAATGAGATGGGTGGAGGATCTAGTATTCCTCCACTCACTAAGTGTTCTTACACTACCTCTCACACACACACACAATGCAAGACTTAATTTGGTGCCTACACTTGTCACCAATCCATGACTCCTTCCTAGACTTAATCCTAAGCCTACACTTGTCAACCATCCAAGCCAACAAGTAGACCTATCCTAGGCCAACAAGTGGGTGAATCTCCACCCTCCACATGTCACAAGATAAAGCTTCCAAGTGACTCCGCCTCAATGCCAACAAGTGGCTCCATGAGAGTATGACACTTGTCACACTTTCCAAAAATTGTAAATAGATATTTTTTAAAAATATCTTCCAAATTAAATTGTAAGATGGTCTCCAAGACGAAAAATAATTACTTTACATAATTACACTAAAACCCCAAAATCAAGAATGTTTCCAAGGAAACTATGCATCTATGCCCTTTACGAAAAAGTAAGCAACTAGCATGCTTTTCTGCGAAAGTAAAAATACATATATCATGGAAATCAAATATCATGGATGTATGCAAAGTCGGAATCAAATTCGAGCATAAAAATGAGGTTATGCGAGGAAAAACGACAAATGGGAAAAAGACGAAACAGGGAAAAGAACGAAAAAAAGAAATCACCGAAAAAGGAAAAGAAGGAAAATAATCGGGTCATTATAGAAGTTGTAAAAACTTTTAGAAGGATTTTCAAATAAAGATTTGATTTGTGTGTAGAGACAAGTTTTGTGCGAGATTTTCAACCCTTAGAGATCTTCTCAATGTTGTTCCACCACCTTACTGAGCTTATAATTGTTGGTCCTTCTCATTTTTTGACCTTCAATGTCAGCTGCTTCTGTAAGTTGTACGCAGTAGAATATTTAGAAAGTTTTGTTTTTTAGAAATCGATTTGTGTCTTTTTAGTCTTTACTTAGTTTAGCAATTAAATAATTAATCACATGCAAGATAAAATAAAACAAAGTAAGAGTTAGAGATGACACCAGGATTTTTAGCGAAGGAACCCCCATTAGTAAAATAGACCAATTGTTTGTGTGGGAAAAACCTCATGGTTGTATAGTCCAAAGTAAATCGATCCGCTATGTATGAAACAAAATACACTGAACTTTGACTTTGGCTCACACCTTATTGTTATACCAAACATCAATAGCTGTTAATCATCTAGCTTTGCGACACACTTGATCTCAGGCTTATTCTTAATCTCTATAGAAGGGTTGTAGGTGGATCAAACAACACTGCACGAATGCTTTGACCCTTTTAAAGTGTGATCCCTTTCTCTTCTGTTCTTTAATATCTGAATTCGATGTAGAAGTACATCTGCTTTTCTCTGATCGTTGTAGATATAACACTTTTATCACGATTAGGATTTTGAACAACACTCTAAACTCACTCTTGTGTTTATGTGTATGTTCTAGAAAGACTGATAGAGAAATCAACTTGGATTTTCTGCAGAAATAATCTTCTTAAGGCTTTTATGAATTCTGAAGTTGTAGTGCAAAAGCCATACTGAACCTAGATGTATATCAGGGTTTATATAGAATCTTCAAGGAGCTAATCCTTTGGAAAATAAAGGAAATTTAGTACATTAGACTTTTGATATAATTCTAAACCAACTAAGAAGAAAATCAGAATAGGAAACTTACCATAATTTGAATCAGCAGTGGTATCGGTAACCAATGTGTGGAACCGGTTCCCAATGGATAGAATGGTTTTCTTCGAATCTCTTGTTCTTGAACCAGTTCCCAAATGTTGGTACCGGTTCCCACTTGACAGGTTTCAAATAAAATTTGGAAAACTTTGTTTTTGGTAACTTCGAAAACATACCATGTAGGTATTGTGTTTTCAGTGTTTCCCACCTTCCTAAAAGTGTTGTTCTTTCCTGTTTCGACGATCTCAGTATTTTATCCTCGAACAATCTTCCAATTCCTCAATCGATGTCAATTTTGATATGGTAACTTAAAATTACAACTCGATCAGGACTTGTTTTGACATCGAAATTTGCCAATTACAAAATATATATCTCACAATCTCCCCCTTTGGCGATTTCGTGACAAAACCCTAAAAACAATTATGTAATCTACCTAAGCAGAAAAGTAAATTGCAATTTTGTGTAAATTACAATTTTGTTAAAGGATAACACGGAACTCTTCTTCTCTGTCCTCTTCATCTCTTGGATAAAATTTTACCTGATTTCCTGCACATGGATCAAACAAACCTACTGGTGAAAGTTTAATAAAACAAGTTATAAAAACTCCCCTTGAATAAATATCCAAATTTTCAAATTTTCTCCACCTTAATTAAACCATTGTTCTCCCCCCTTTTTTGGTACAAATTGACAAAACAACTATTAATGATTAGAGCGAAGAAAATAACTAAAAGCGAAACAGTCAAATAGTTTATAACATGTCATTCATCAGAAGATAATATCCAAAAGAACAATTATTTATGAAAATGTAAAAACTGAACAAAAATATAATGCATGTACGATATGAACATAGAATTAAGCATCATCGCCCTAAAAAAGAACAGTAATAGTCAGTATATCTTCATCACATCACTACCATTACCACTACCATCCTCATCATCATCACTATAATCATCATTTGTCTCATCATCATCCTTATCCTCAGTAGGTAATGGCAGATCTGGAGGTGCCGGTCTGTAGACGTCCTCAGAAGTACTACCAGTCCTCTGCTCTCGAAGAAATCTGATCTTGGCCTGTAAATCACAAACAGTATCAAACAAGGCTTTCTGATTCTGATGAATCAATGAGTATAGCAGATTCGCGTCATCTGTCGTGAAATTCCATTTGGATGGAAAAATCTGAGAGACCTCTGGAAGCTGAGAAGAAATAGCAGCTGAACCCCTATTGACTTTCCTTGCATTCACCCTAGCAGATTAAGACTTGTTCAAAGCCCGAAGATCCAACTCAGATATGATCTCTATATGATGAGCTTAGGGTGAAGCATAATCTCAAACTTCCTAAACAATCCTATGATGATCATAGGGAATGGAGAAGACTTCCTTTTGGTGTTATTCTTGTAATAAGTGACCATCAACCCAAAGATAGAAGCAGCAAGATGGATCTATGCTCTAGTAGCAAGTAGAAATAATACCTCAACACGATTCGATGAAATAACATCCTTCTTCCCGAAATAGCGAAGGTTGGCCATGGAAAAAAGATTCAGAAACACTGCCTCATCTGTGAGATAGCAAGAAGGGATGTGATCAGGATATCTCGGCATTCGGAACGCATAAAGCATTGCATATCTCCTCCCATTTCAGCTCTAACTTTGTAAGAGGAAGAAAATACCCCGACTTGGTAATCCTCTTAGAAATGCCTAAAACATTCTGAATGACTTCCTCATTGACCAAGTAATCATTCCCAAAAAGACATACCTCAAAATATCCAGTATCAGAAACTCGACGGATATTTTAGTAGAAATAGTGTACCATATCCGGACAATAAGTACGCTCCATAGTGGTGAAGAAAAGCCAACTGTTCTTCTCAATATACTCAACGAGCTTGTGACCTGCACTATCTCTAAGCTTCTTCAGATTCACATTTCGTTCTGACTTTATCTACCCGACTTTATACACTTTGGTGTACACCTTCCATGCATGCTCATTATAGAAGTGATCCCGAGCAAACTCAACCTTCCCAATGTCAGAAACTAAAGGATACCCAGCTGGTATCTTAGTGGTAAGAGAACCCGAATCCATAGGAGAAGTCAGAGTGTCCCTTGGAGCATTCGAACCCTCTTGTGATTCACGAATTGAAATTGTGGTTCTCACTCTCTTGGGAGGCGGTGAACTGCAATTCCCTTTCCTTTGGTCTTTTTAGATAATTTCGGGAGCCATTTGATGTTTGGAAAATTTTGGTTTGATGCCTCAAAACTCACTTAGAACTTTTTTTGAACACTTGGCGTGCACCCCAAACACTGTTCTTAAGAAAACTTGGTTTGGATCTTCACAAGCCCCAAAAATCAACAACAATAAGAGCACAAGTCTTTAATCACAACCCAAACAAATCCCAAACTTCAATCACAACAACAACCCAAAGATTCAATCTTAACCAATCCTCTAAGTCTTTGTTTTTCAAAAACCCAATCTCCACAATTTCAATCTTCAATTTTTGTAAACCTAACTTTCAATCTTCTTCACAATTTCTTCAAATGATGTTTTTGAATCACCCTAAGAATATTATAATGCAAGCAATTGATATATATATATATATATATATGTATGATGGAAACAATTGAAGAGAAAGAGAAAGAGCAATATAGAGAGAGAAAGGTTGTGTAGTAATGCCCAACAGTGTGCACATGTGAAGCCTTAAGTGCCAAATCTCACAGCCAGGAACCAGTAGCCAAATTGGGAACCGGTTCCCAATGGGCAGTGAAGTCTAATAAAATGGACAAGACTTCTGAACTGGTACCTAACTTTGGTACCGGTAGCCAATGTCTAGTGAGGTTGGCAATGGACTCCTTGCACAGTTGAACTGGTAGGGAAATACTTGAACCGGAAGGTACTGGGCAGAACACTTTTTAGACTTGAAAATTTTTCAGAAAAAAAAAACTATTTTCTCTTCCAGACTTTTAAACATTCAATGATCAATGCAATAAGCAAAAAATATTCTATGACCTAAAATTCAAAATCTTTTAAATTTTCTTTTTTCAATGTTTTAAAATTTTTATTTTTTTTTAATAACAAAGCATATCATTGAGCATTTAATCAAAAAAATTCAAGTCCACACATGATCCAAATTTTCAGAGAATTTTCTGAGTATCTATGAGCGCACATATTCGACTCCACAGAATTCTCAACATATTTCAATTATCAGAAAATAATTACAACATGAAATTTAACTTGCAAATATTACTGAAACATTTAGAAATTAATCTAGCAAGTTCATGCGTGCGTGTGAAATCTAATCTCATCAATTTTCAATTAATTTTCAACAAATCATTGTCTAAACTATATAGATCGAAAAATATCAAAATAAGATTTGTCTTTGCGCAATTTTTCTAAGCAATGTGGCTTTCACTCTAAAGAGCAGACAACAATTCCCCATGTTAACTTGTCTCCACATTTTTTTAATTCAATTAGCTCCTCTTCAAAGTCTAATGGGAGTTTTCGATCAAATCTCAATATGTAGCCTTTTCCTTAACAAAGAAGTCAACAAAATTTTCAAAATTTTTATTTTCTTTTCATGCTGAATAAATTCATTTTTTTTTTTTTTCGGGATAATAACCTTTATAGCTTTTGTGATAAATATACCCTAGTCAACAATTCAAAGATTTTCAATCAAATTTCTCAGAGATGGACTTGTGCATAACAACTATGAACTTAAGATATTCAAATCTAAAAATTTCATAATCAATGCAAATCATCTTTCATTGTATAGATTATAAGTCAAGAATCAATTTTTTTTTTTTTTTATCAAATCATTATGTCACAATTTGCATTCAAAGATAGATCATAAATTCATTAAAAGAATTTTCACACATATATCATGAATACTATGATCAAAACTCAATACCATAACCAAACCTGACAAGTGATACGAAGGCAACAAAATTTTAATTTAAGCACAAATCATAATCACTGATTATCCTAGGACTTAGTTTAAAGGTAAAGTCCTTTTGGAAACTAGTTCCACGGACTTAATAGACACATAATTGATCAGATCTTTTTTTTCTGATCCACAAAGTTTTCACTCTCACTTCCTGAAATTCTCTTTCATAGTTTATCTATTTCTTAGGAAAATTTGCAGCTTTAGAATTCATAGATGACACAAAATTCTTTTTCTTCTTAGAAAACACCTTTTTCTTTGCATGAACACTATGAGATGAAAGTCAGAAAAATCTTTCTTGTTCTTGTGTGAATTCCTTTTAGTACAAAAATTTCTAGGTTTATTCCAATTATTTTGCTTTCTAATATGAAACCTATTTTGTGCAAATGAATTACAACCATGAAAATCAAAACAAGAATTATCCATTTTTTTTTATAACAATAGTGTTAACTATGTTCAATTCTACCACAATAAGAACAATAAAGCACCTTGGACACATTTTTAACATGCATAGGCTCAACAACAAGTTTAGGCTTAACAATAGGCACATTCAAGTTCATGGGTTTAACAAAAACAATTTGAACCCTCTTTACTAGATGAAGCCTCATTAAAACCTAATCCAATTTTATCACTTACATGCTTACCAACACTAATCATCTTATCAAGCTTAATCTGCCCAAAAGTAAAAATAATTAATTTTTCTTGAGATTTTTTCAATTCAAGTTCAAGAAAATTAAATTTGGCAATAAAAGATTCTCTAGCAGAATTAGCTTGACTTACCTCGCTCTCAAGGAATTTTACCTTGTCATGAAGATTTTGAATTTTAGATTTGTTTTCCTCAAGCAATTTCTATTTTTGCTCATCCTCCTTCTTCAAGGAACCATTCTCCATCTTCAAGGCATTCCTTTCCTTTTTCAAGGCATCCTTCATGCTTTCTACTTCTCTCAACTTCTTAGATTGCTCCTTAAAATCCTTGCTATTTTTAAGGAACCTTCTAACACTTTTAGACATGAGAGTTATTTCATCATCACAATTAAATCCATTACATACAAAATCTGATTTTATTCATAGGACTTTCCATCATAATTTTTTGAAAAACAAAAATAATTTTATTTTTCCAAAAACAAATATATATTTATTTTTCCAAAAACAAAAATAATTTTGTTTTTCCCAAAAAACTTTCACAAGGATCAACTCAATATGTAGAGATTGGCTCTGATACCAATTTGTGAGTTGTACGCAGTGGAATATTTAGAAATTTTTGTATTTTTAGAAACAAATATATGTCTTTCTAATCTTTACTTATTTTAGTAATTAAATAATTAATCACATGCAAGATAAAATAAAACAAAGTAAGAATTAGAGATGATACCAGGATTTTTAGCGAGGGAACCCCAATTGGTAAAATAGACCAATTGTTTGCGTGGGAGAAACCTCATGGACTGTGCAGTCCAAAGTAAACTGATTCACTATGTATGAAACAAAGTACACTAAACTTTGACTCTGGCTCACACCCTATCGTTCTACCAAACACCAATAGCTAACAATCCTCTGGCTTGCGTCGTCCTGTCCAACATCACTTGACCTCAGGCTTATTCTTGATCTCTGAAGAAGGGTTGTAGGTAGATCAAATAACACTCCACGAATGCCTTGACCCTTTCAAAGTGTGATCGCTTTTACTTTTGTTCTTCAATATCTGAATTCGATGTAGAAGTAGATCTGTTTTTCTCTGATTGTTGTAGATGCAAGACTTTGATCACAATCAGAATTTTGAACAACACTTTAAACTCACTCTTGTGTTTATGTGTATGTTCTAGAAAGACTAACAGAGAAATCAACTTGGATTTTCTGCAAAAATAATCTTCCTAAAACTTTTATGAATTCTGAAGTAGTAGTGCAAAAGCCATACTAAACCTAGATGTATATCGAGGTTTATATAGAATTGTATATTAAGGTTTATATAGAATTTTCAAAGATCTAATCCTTCAGAAAATAAAGGAAATTTCGTACATAGGACTTTTGGGATAATTCTAAACTAACTAGGAAGGAAATCAGAACAGGAAACAAACTTACCATAATTTGAAACAGTACTAGTACCGGTAGCCAATGTGTGGAACCGGTTCCCAATTGACAAAATGGTTTTCTTCAAATCTCTTATTTTTGAACCGATTCCCAAGTGTTAGTACCGGTTCCCACTTGACAGATTTCAAATAGAAGTTGGAAAACTCAGTTTTTGGTAACTTCGAAAATATACCATGTAGTATTGTGTCCTAAGTGTTTCCCACCTTCCTAAAAGTGTTGTTCTTTCCCGTTTCGATGATCTCAGTATTTTATCTTCGAACAACCTTCGAATTTCACAGTCAATGTCGATCTTGATATGGTAACTTGAAATTACAACTCGACCAGGACTTGTTTTGACATCAGAATTTGCCAATTACAAAATATATATCTCACAACTTCTTCAACTTTTCCAATTCTATCGGTGCCATATGATATGGTGCCATAGAAATTTGCGCGGTACCAGACATCAAATCAATGGCAAACTCTATCTCCCTTTTAGGAGGTGAAACTTTCATGATTTGCTCGAATCCATGTAACAATACTCAAAAGTGTCCGATGGTGTGGTCTTCGGCAAACACCACACCCTCCACTACAATTTCTTTGAACAATCATCAATTGTCAAAGCCAATTTTATTTGAAAACCCTAGACAAGTACTTTGACTGAAAACCCTAACTCAGTTTGAATTCAGTCACCAATCTCACTAGCAACAAACCCAAATACACAGGTGAGAGTTTTAGAGAGAGAGAGAGAGAGAGAGAGAGTTTTTGATGGAGGGGGTTGAAGAAGAAGACTTAAGGGGTATTTATGTAATTTTTAAAAATAATTTTTAATTCAACATTAAATAGTAAGGTCAAATTTGTCTTTTTACAACCCGGTTAACGGGTCGGACAATATACTGAGATAATTTGATTAATTTTTAAAGTGTAGGGGGTTTTTAAAAATTGGTTGGGATTTTATAATTAAAATTTGAATGTAGTGAGAGTTTTATCAAATTAGCCCAGAAATTATAATAATATGATAAACTTCGTTTCAATCACCATGGTTCATGTGAGAGCAAGAGGTTAATTGTGAGTTATAGTTCTTAGTGCAGGTAAGCTAATTATTTCAAAGTTCTACTTATCCTCTCTCATAATATAATATGTTGGTATTGTTTGAGCTGAGCACAATTAATTGACATTGATCTACAGTTTTACTTCTTTGGCTTTATCTATGGGCTTTTATTTGATTTAATTGACTAAAGTACTTTAGAATCATATGAAAATTAGTAGGGCAATTAAGTCGTGGTTCAATATTTTTGTGACTGCATATCGTTATAATGAATTATCAAAAGAGCATTCATACCAATTTTGATTGGTTTGCATAAAATCTGAATTATCATAATATTAGAACATTTTAATCAAACTTTATAAACATTTAGGCTCCGTTTGTTTTGACGTCAAATATTATTTTTGAAAAATATTTTTTTTTTTCAAGTAAAATATTATTTTATTTTTATTTTGTCGGTATTTGGCAAAGGTCTACGTCGAGGTTGAGGTCACGTCCATCGGTCGGGGTATGTAAAATAACATGCCGAAAATTAATAGATAAGTTATTTTTGTTAAATTTTAATATATTTTTTTTCTTCGTAAATATTTTACGATAACCAAATACCAAAAAATAAAAAAAATATTTTCTGATAGAAAATATTTTATGTCCAAACAAACGGAGCCTAAACCGACCCCTTTTCCTTATAATTCTATTTGTGTTGAGTAAAAAAGTATTGTTGCTTTAAGAATAAACATCAACATCTCACACTAAACCTAGTTGTATTTTTCTTTATATAAATACGGATTCAATTTATTTTATTTTATTTTTTAGTCCAAAATCAGTATTGCATGACAAGAAAGTCACTGAGAAAGAATTTCAAAATCATAAAGAATGAGCTGTTTTTGTTCATTTATTTGTGCATTTATCATCTTACCTACTTTATATGACTAATTTTTCATAAATGGATGTGCTATTTTATTCAGCCCAATAAATGGATGATCTATTTGTTATTTGTTATTTTTGATGTATAGGAGGAAACTAATGGTTTTAGTTATTTAACGCCATTCAAAGATTGGATTTGCAGGTTGGGCTGATACAATCACATGGAAGTATGATAGGTTTTCTTTGAAAGCAACTTTGGAGTCAGAAACGTGGTTTGGTTCTACTCCTATCTGTTATAAATGTTAGGCAAATAAAGATACTAATGGTCATTCAGTTATCAAATCTACAAAGTTTAAGATTTTGTGTGCTTTGTTCTCTGTCACCATTTGGAAGATAATTTCTAATAGGAATTCAACTCTCCACAATGGAACAAAAGACCCTGTACTGTCACGATTATAGTTTGGGATGGCCTTGCATATCTCAGGCATAAAGATTTGTTAATTATTTTTAGTATTTGATGATGAGGTTTTCTTGTTTGATTTTGTTTAGCATTGGAAGGGGGCCTAGTCCTGTGTTGTAAAAGGAGAAATTCCTCCCTATCACCTTGTGATGTTCATTTTTCTTTTTATAAATTATCATTCAGAAGAAAAAAAAAAAAAAAAAAATTAACTAATGTTATTATTTCAAGATGATCTCCAAACTTTAATTGTGGTTTAAAGACGGTCTCCAAACTTTAATGGTGATTTATTGCACTGATTGCAACAAAACTTAACAATTATTTTGGTTACAGTGAGGTTTGTTTTTGTTCCAAGTTATACACAAATTAATCCATTTTTTAACAATGATACTTTCTGTCGGTTTTTTAACTTAAAAATGATATGAAATATTTAAATGTCATTTTCTTAAAATTTTTTAATAAAAGAAGAATAGATAAACTAAAATACCATTTTACCAATGAAAATGAATGGTGCTGGTCCTATCTAATTAGAGTGATGATATAATTGATATGTGTGTGTATATATATATGTATATATGCTTGTCGGCTAACTAGTACTAGGACAAAAATATTTGAAGTAAATAATTGAATGTGCAATATATATATATATATATATATATATATATATATATACATAATATTTTTGCACTAGGTAAGATTTAATTAATATATGCAAGCATGCTTGTTATAATATTTATGTTAATATTAGTTAAATAGTGTGGGAGGCAAATAATAGTATATATATATATATATATATGGTTTGGTTAATAAAGAGTAGAGATGTTTGTTTGGTTTAATAAAATGACTTATAAAGGTTAGAAAGATTGTTCCATGATTCAAATAAGTTAACTAACAATGCTGTTGAATATAATTTATATATACGGTTTGGTTGATAAAGACTAGAGAGGTTGGTTAGTTTGGTTCAAGAATGCTGTTGAATATAATTTTTTTTCCCTCTTCAGTCATGTATATAGTAGTCTTAATATTTTCAAGGATGCCGTTGGCTTAATGGTCAGTGTATTTATACGAGTTTTTTCGGAATTGCATTCGCATTCATTTGTTTTTGTACGAGGATGTAATGCAGCCAAAATTTCTAATTTATATAGAACTCAAAACAAAGAATGAGTTTGTTATAGGATGTTTGAGAACAAAGAAAATTGCCACCCAAAAAAATCGTTGAAGGAGGAGGGAGTGAGTTTGAGATTGAGTTGAAAGAGGTGGAATTTGGGTTTAATATGATTCTAGTAAAATTATACATGAAAAGAAAGAGGTGGAACTTTAGCCTTGATTATTGGTGTAATGTAAATTGCTTATATTTTTACACATAATAAAAATGTACATATTTTTTTTTATAAATATTTTTACATATTGATTTTTATTATTTTTTATTTTTTATTTTTTACATATATGAACAGTAAAAAATGTATAGGATCTTTAGGCTTCATTATTGGAGTAATGTAAATGGTTTATATTATTACACACCATAAAAAAATGTAAATTACTTTTATTTTTACATATAGATTTTATTTTATTATATATATATATATATCTAGATATATATTTATTAATATTTTTTTTAACATAAAATAGTGTATCTAATAGTGTATATAGTAGTCTCAATATATTCAAGAATGCCATCCTCTTAATAAAGTAGCGTATGTGTATGTTCTTTGGAATTGCAGTTGTATTCATTCGTTTCTCTATGACATTGTAATGGTTCCAAATTTCCAATTTATATAGGAGTAGAAATCAAAGCAAAGAAGTCTTTGGTTTAGGATGTCGTTTGACGCGAGAAAATTGCCCATCCAAAAAGGTCCTTAGAACTGGAAGTGATCTTAGAAACCAATCACGTTTCGGGAAAAGATTTCAATATCGTATTAATCTAGAAAACACAAACAAAAATTATGTTTTCATTATAGTCTTATAGGACAATTATGAACTAAGGGGTTAACAGGTCCGATTCCAATTTAACTACAATTACTTGAATATGTGTTTGGATAGCATCCTTGAGAGACAGAGAGTGAGAATAAGAACAAGCATAGACATCTCACGCTAAACCTATTTGTACTGTTCTTTATATATACGGATATTCATTTTAATCATCAATTTTATTTTATTTTGTTTTATAATTCAAAATCAGTATTGCATGACAAGAAAGTTACGGAGAAAATGCATATAGAATTTCAAAATCATGAAGAATGAGTTGTTTTTGTTCATTTATTTGTGCATTTATTTTCTTACCTACTTTAAAACATTCATGACTAATTTCTCATAAATGGATGTGCTATTTTATTCTCAACAAATTGGAAGCAAACAAATGATATTAGTCATAGTGTTTCAAGGTTGTCTCCAAACTTTAATTGGGGTTTCAAGATGATCTCCAAACTTTAATGGTGGTTTATTACTCATTGCAACAAAACTTAACAACTATTTTGGTTGTATTGTTTAGGATTTTGTTTAGGATTTTAATTGGATGTGCATGCTTCTTATAATATTTATGTTAATATTTGTTAAATAGTGTGTGAAGCAAATAATAGTCTATATATATTGAGGATGCCAAATATGGCATGGGCCGGGCTAGGTCCATGTCACTAAAAACGGGTCAGATAAGTGATCCAGGTCCAAACCAAGCTCTTGTAAGTCAGGCCAGGAATAGCGGACCATGCCAGAAGCCCGACTGAAAAAGTAAAGCCCATGATCAAGAAGAAGCCCAGCGCAAGAAGTTAGTTAGGAAGCTTCTAGAAGGAATATAATAGTTTATAAATAGACGGAAAGCAGAGGGAAAAAGGGACGAAAAAATCTTGAAGTGTAGAGTTACTCTGTCAAAATTGAGAGAGAAATTTCTTGTATCTTAAATGGCGCCGTCTGTGGGAAACGATCAAGATTGATTCGTGGAGAAGAAGCTCGGTCTCTGGAAGTTGGATTCAGATCGGTGAGATCAAGATCTGTTTTACGGAATCCTGATTGTAGATGATCTTTGGAAATTGGAGTCAGATCTAGGTAATCACAATTTGTTGAGTGAAGCTAGATTTGACTAGTTCACGGTAGGAACGATTCAGATGCGGCGGAGGAAGATCAGAATTCAACTAGTTCAAGGCTAGATGTAGTGTGTTCGCATTAGCAAAGCTCAGATCTAATCAGGAATTCACAGTTGATGACTCTGCTCCGATCAGGAATGATGATAGGAGGTGAGAGTTCTAATCCGCAGGAAAATGGCCAGCAAATGAAGCTCGATGAGTTAATGAACATGATCGAAGCCCTGCGAAAGGAGAATACGGAGTTGCGTGTCGGAATGCAGTGTCGAGAGGTTCCGACGATTCCACGGCCAGTTCCAGCAGGAGATCGGGGTATGCAGCCTGATGTTGCTCACCAAGGCGAACAGGAAGGCAACAATCGTGTGGATCTTCACCGTGAAGAGGTCAGGTCAGGCAACTTGCCTTCGAATGCTCATCATGTGGACGATCGAGAAGGATCAATTCATTTGGATCCGCACCGTGAATGGGTCAGGCGAGATGAGGTAATGGCATTCGATTTGTATCAAGAAAGGCAGGGGCGAGAGGAAGCCATGGAGAACGGTCGCAACAAGGTTACGCCATCATAGCAAAATGAATTCACAAAGGAACGGTCTTACGATCCTCCTTATTATCCATCAATGTCCACATACGAGTATGGAGGTCTGGATAGGGGATCTGTTGAACCGAGGATATTTTCAAAGTATCCAAGGGAGAATGAGGCCCTCCGTTCATTGGCAAGAATGGTTCCTTCACCATTTACTGACGCGATCCTGAACTCTCTGAATCTGAGGAAGTTTTCCATGCCAGTCTTCATATTGTTTAATGGAACGAGCGATCCAATTGATCACATTTATCACATTCAGTTAAAAATGGCTCTGAACATGGAGAATGATCCTCTGGTGTGCAAATGCTTCCCTAACAGTTTAACCGGTTCAGTGCTCAATTGGTTCAAGAATTTGGCCAAAGGCTCAATCGCCAGCTTCTAAGACCTGTGTGACAAGTTCATAAGCCAGTACTACTATGGGAACAAGCGCCTGGCAAAAGATGTCTTAAGCCTGTTTACAATGAAGCAGCATGAAGACGAGCGACTCCAAGCTTTCCTCACCAGTTTTAACCTCGTCAAGAGCATGGTAATGGAGTGTCATCCGTCTACGGCCATTCAAGCGTTCAAGCTAGCAATGAACCGAGGGACACTATTCCACACAAGTCTGATGGTGAATACGCCTAAGACCATGGATGAGCTGAACGAGAGAGCTGACGGTTTCGTACGTTTATAAGAGGAAGAAATAGCTAATGCAAGGAAGACGTCGATTATATCAATAAAGGAGAAGTCCAAAACCAAGATCTGACAAAAATAAGCTCCACCACAGCGTCAGACCTCCTAGAAGGTAGAAAAGAGGCCGAGGGAGGACGAGTTGGTCACTCCCCTCAAGGTTACCTTGGCAAAGTTGTACTAAGAAAACAAAGATAAGTTTTGCTCTCCCCTACCAATTAGGCAACCTCTTGAACAGAGAGATCAGTCCAAACGCTGTGCTTTTCATAGTGATTTCGGTCACCTAACTAATGAATGCAGGAACTTAAGGAGGCAAGCGGAGATGCTGATAGCAAGGGGGGAGTTCGCAGGATATGTCCAAGGGCCGGCGATGGAGCAGAGCTGATCGACTTAGCAAGTTAAACGAAATCAAAAGCCAAATTACCAGAACGCCTAACCCGTTCGGATCTTAAATGCAATTCATGGCCGATATGAGCAGATCGAAAAGTATGACGAGCTCCTCTGAATACGTCTCTGTCAAGCATGGATGAAAAGGCGAATATGCAGTGTCAATGCTCTACACTAGTAGAACGCCTTAACACAGATAAAGTTTGACAGGACAAACCTGCTGCGAGTTCAGATCCCTCACAAAGATCCCTTGGTAATCAACTTGACAGTGGCAGAATGTTTGGTGCGAAGGGTACTAATTGATCCAGGGAGCAGTGCAAATGTCATGCTAAGAATAACGTTTGATCGGCTCGAGATCAAGCCAGAAAAGCTCAAACCCATTGGAAATCCCTTGTTGGGATTCGATGGGAAGTGAGTGGAACTGATCGGTATGGTAGAACTACTAGTCCGAGCTGCTGAGAGAGAGCTAACTGAAAGCTTTATGGTAGTCGATATCCATTCGTCTTATAATTTTTTGATGGGGAGAGGGTGGATCCACAGGGTCCAGGGTGTCCCATCAACCCTGCACCAGGTAATGAGATGCTTAGGTCCGGATGGGATGAAGGTGATTGATATCTATGGGGACCAGGTCATAGCCAAAGAACGCTATTCCGTAACTCTGAGAGCTGCTAAGAAGGGAAAAGCTCCCACCATTCTGTTAGCCCAAGATATCAATTATAGGAGCCTCCACCAAACAAGAGCGGGGAGGAGGAGCTTTCAATCTTGACCGAAGAACCTCTCGTTGATGCACATATTGATCCTCTGAGGTCGGACAGACCCACAAGAGTAGGGTCAGGGCTTGCAGAAGAAGAGAAGCGCTAATTAATTGATTTCCTATCTTAGAACGCCGATGTGTTTGCTTGGAGTCATTCGGACATGTCGGGGATTGACCCCTCCATCTCTTGTCATTCCCTTAATGTAGATCCGAACGTCAAGCTTGTGAGACAAAAGTAGAGGAGGTTCGCCCCGGAGCGTAACCAGATTATAGCCGATGAAGTTGACAGGTTGTTGGAGGCAGGGTTCATTAGAGAGGTTTAATATCCATCCTAGCTCTCCAATGTCGTGGTAGTACAAAAGAAGAATGGGAAATGGAGAGTCTGTATAGACTTTACCAACCTGAACAAAGCTTGCCCGATGGATAGCTTTCCGCTTCCGAAGATTGATCAAATGGTAGATACTACAACTGGGTATGAACGGTTAACCTTTCTGGATGCCTACTCAGGCTACAACTAAATCCCTATGGATCCGAATGATGAGGAGAAGACTTCTTTTGTGACTGAACAAGGAACTTACTATTATAAGGTCATGTCGTTCTGATTGAAGAATGCCGGAGCCACGTACCAGAGGTTGATCAGTAAGAGATTTTCAAGAATCAAATGGGCAAGGCCGTAGAGGCTTATATCGATGATATGGTAGTGAAGAGTAGAAAGAAAGACCATCATTAGTAACATTTACAAGGTGTGTTCGGAGTGCTGAGAAGGTACAGAATGAAGTTGAATCCGACTAAGTGCTCGTTCGGAGTAGGTTTCGGATAATTCCTAGGGCACGTGGTCAACAACAGAGGGATTGAAGTTAGTCCAGCTAATTCAACGGCTCTACTAAATAATGCAGAACCAAGCACAGTCAAGGAGGTGCAAGCTCTCACCGGACGCATAGCGGCGTTGAGTCGATTCATTTATAAGTTGTCAGACCGCTGTAAGCCATTCTTCGACACAATAAGAAGCCACGGAAAATGTGATACCCCTTAGATCCGAGACACGGGATGATTAGGCCCAGGTCCAAACCCGAGGGAATATCAGACAATTAAAGTATTTAAAATGAACACAGATTACAAAACTGAATATGAAATAATTAACAGCTCAAAGAAATCTAAAATAGAATCCTTTAAAAATTAATAACTTAAAATTCAAAACCTCCAATCGTTTAAATAACTCAGGAATCCATCCACTGGACCCCTAATACGAAAATCCAAACTGAAGTACAAATAATAAAAACATCCAAAATGAAACCATGGAGAGAAGTCCTATGTCGTCGAAAGAGTAAATAGAAATCGCTGCTCAGCACGATCAGGTTTAAGTCTAGAACTGACGAGTGCCTAAAAAATAGAAGTGGGTCAGGCCCACGAACAAGTTCTATCCTACTACAATCCAAACGGAGACTCGATACGCATATACATTCTAACTAACTCAACAATATCTATATAGTCCATATATATTTATATATCCACACTGCAGGACTCTCACTGGACTATGCAGGGGTTCTCAACCTGAGTAGAAGGCAACATGCAAAGCGCACCTGAGTGGGCATGAGTACCTAAGCCTAACAGGGTATACCTCAACCTAGCATATCCAGCTACGCATCCTACTGCATATACGCTCCCTAACCGACGACTCTGAGACTTAAGCTCATATCGCAGTACCATAAAAATATATTTAAAGTCCATCATATCCATCCAAAGTAAGTCCAGTTAGTCATTCAGCTTATGCAGCTTCTTTGACTTAACATAAATAGTGATCGGTTGGTCAATTAAACATCAACCTTCGCAATAGCACGAATCATTGTAAAATAGGGCTATTGGTCGGGTAAGTCGAACCACTGGGACTGCGCTAGTCTTACGGCAACCTTAGTGTCTAGAATCTTTCTAGAATGATGAAGGGTTTATAAAGGTTTTGTTGTTTGTCACTTAAGCTAAGAATATTGAAATTGCATAAATTAGAAACTTGCAAGAATTAAAAAGAAATGAAATACAAGTAGAGAAAAACTCGGGAAATGAATCCGCTCCAACCCTATACAAATTCTAGATTGAGATTAAATTGGGAAAATCAACATAAATGATGGTCATGACACATAACAACCCTTGGTTGCTATACTATCCTCAAGAGGTTCATTAAATAAAAAACAAGAATAATCCATCAAAGATTCACATGCTTGAACTACCTAAACTACGGTGTAGTCTTCAACATGCTCCCTAAGCCAAAGATTATCAAGCCCTTAATTAAATGATGAGAGCACACAAAGTTAAGAATCAAGTATAAACCATCAAAGGGCATCCTAAGCAATGATTTATCAAAGTTCTCAAACTCCATGCCATTAAAACCATTCTATGATCTAACTTCCATTGTCACTATGGAAATGCAAGCAATATGATTAGGAAGAGAAACCATCTAAGACAAGATGAATAGCTCAAAATAATCATGTATAGACATTAGAATTCATTACAACACATATGATGCTCTAGATCATAAAATCACCAACAATAATACATTGAAATTCCAAAAGTAAAATCTACACTAGAACATGCTTACAAGGGAGGGGCTTCATCACCTCCCTAGAGAAGATTTAGTTACCCATAGGAGCAATGGAAGAAGGAAGAAGCTTGAAGACCTCCTCCATTTTCGTGCTCCCTTCTTCAAGCTTGGAGAACTCCCTTTCCTTTCCTCTCTTCTCTCTCCTCTAATCTTGTAGAATATCAAGCTCCCTTCATTGTGTGGCTCTTATCCCTCTTATCTACCACCCAAAATGCCACCAACCAACATCTCCAACCACTTCATTAAAGAGAAAAGCAAAATGAAGAAACCAAGGTGCAAGTGGGCTGAAATGAGCCATTTCCGAAGGGCATTCTGCCCAAAATTCGAGCACTCTAAGCAAGGCCTCGAGCACTCGAATTTAGTGTAAAAATGCCCATGCTTCACTTGCTCTGCCCAGACCTACTTTGGTTAAACAGCCATAACTTTGCGCTCCAAACTCCGAATGATGAACCATTTGAAGATTTAGAAAGCTAATTCAGAGCTCTAAATATTTTATGTTTTAGTAGAGATCCAATTCTCAAGGATGGTTGGTCGAAAATGAAGATCAAGGCAGAATTTCATTGCTGCCAGGCAGTTCTGCGCACCTCTGGTAACAAGGCCATAACTCTCTGCTCCGAGCTCCGAATGACAAACCATTTGCAGATTTAGAAAGCTAATTCAGAGCTCTAAATCTTTCATGTTATGAAGGAAGTCCAGTTCTCGAGTTTGGAAGGTCAAAATGGCAAGCAAAGTCCAGGTTCTACTGCTGCCAGAATTCAGCATTGGCACCTTTTGTTGCTCAAGATTCCACAAGGCCTTATTCTTGTTCCATTTTGGCCAATGAACCTGAAAATGCATAAAAACATAGAAATGAAGATAATCTACATAAATTAACATACAACGGACTTTACTAATGCAATTTAGGGCGCTTTAATATATAATATTCGGCGCTTATCACATCCCCAAACTTACATTTTGCTAGTCCCTTAGCAAAACTACAATGAATACTTCAATGAAAAGACAACCATGGGCATGCTACTACAAAAATATCATCCATGGTAAAATGAGATAGATACATAGCTCAAATACAACTTGAAACAGACAAAAACTGGAGATGGGGTCATTGGGAAAACTACCTTGCATATATGAAGCATTGATACAAAAATTGGCTAAATACACTTCCACATACATGCATCAACATCAAAGTCTATATGAATAACTCAATTATCATCTCTTGAATGGAAATCAACTCTAGCTTCAGTGAAAGTGAATTAGATTCTCAACATGCGGCTTTTACTTTCTTTTCCAATTCCAAAGCACAAGTTTTCAAATCATTGAATTCCCCTTTAAATGAGGTCCCTAAGGCATGATTTTATTTACAAGACAACTTTTGTTGCTTGTTGACAATTTATTGTAACTCATAAGCGAAACATAGAATGGTTGTGCAATGCTGAAGTCCCTTAAGCTTTCTAACCAACCTATGTAGCAAGCGTTAGGCCAACAACTCCCAAACCAGATGGCTTTAGGG
The DNA here is from genome assembly GCF_030987335.1 of Cornus florida. Classification (NCBI taxonomy): domain Eukaryota; kingdom Viridiplantae; phylum Streptophyta; class Magnoliopsida; order Cornales; family Cornaceae; genus Cornus; species Cornus florida. The sequence goes on from NW_026775580.1 coordinate 37,122,881, forward strand.
TGTTAAGTGTAGAGACACTCCATAGGGCTTAATAGCTCAAGTTGGAAAGGCTACGAACTCCAACGAACCATGCTTATTACCAGTTTATTTTTTTTGAATGACCGTGCAATGTTTAAGTCCTTTAAGCTTTCTAACCAACCCCTGTAGTAAGCGTTAGGCCAACAACTCCCAAACCAGACGGTTTTAGGGTGCTTAGTGTAGAGACACTCCTAGGGCTTAATAACTCGAGTTGGAAAGGCTATGAACGTCAACTGATCATTATTTTCTTTCTTTCTCAGTTTTTTTTTTTTTTTTTTTTTTTTTTTTTTTTTTTTTTTTTTTTTTTTTAGATTCATGCCAAAAGTATTCATCCATTAGGTTCATCAAATCAGATTAACTAGGGCAAGGTCAAGGTCAATCAAGTTGCATGCCTCACAGTTAAGTTTCCAATGTGCATCTGTTCATTGTGAAGCTTAAAAGAGTGTCAAATCCAGCGAGAATTTAATTGAGACATTTATACAGACTAATTTGAATCTACATGATCATTTCAACTCAAATTTTCTTTATTTTCAAAAATATCAGCTGCTTCTATGCACAAAGTTTTAAACATATGCTTTCATCTCCAACATGTTTCAAATTCCATTATCATTGCTTAGCAAAAATGTAAAACCAAAAATACATAAATGCACCCCCAAACTTGAATGTCACATTGTCCTCAATGTGAGAAGACAAGCAAATGAAAATAAGAACAGAGAGGGTTAAAGAACAATAATACCAAGCGGAGTGAGGAAGGCAAAGGTTTCCATCTATGTGAATATGCAAGTGCTTCCCCCAAACTTGAACATGAAGACCTAGCAAAACACAACTAATATACACATGTAAAAGCATAGGCTCTTAAGAAAAATTAAAACAAAATTAAAAACACTAACCTGAATTGTAGTGCAAGATAAAAATCCAAACAAAACACAAATGCAGACATTAGCCACAAGTGTAAAATGGATAGCAAAAGAATGCCAAAAGTGTGCCAAATTTTTTTTTTTTTTTTTTTTTTTTTGTTTTTTTTTTTTTGAATGGCATGCATGAGGGAGTTGTGGAGGAATTGAGGATGGGGTTGATTGAGTGTGAAGGGTGGTGGGTGGTTAGGGAGTGAAGGTGCCGAGAGAGAGAAGGTTGGTGTGAGGGTTGGTTGGTGAATGAGAGAAGGGTGAAGGTTGGGGTGGTGGTCGGTTTGGTTGGTGTGTGCATGGTGTTGATGTGAATGGTTGGGATTGTGTTGGGAGGGTGGCCGTGGAAGACATGCATGGTTGAGGGTGGGGAACATGCATGGTTTGCATGCTTGGGTGGGGAGGTGTGGTGGGGAGCATGCATGGTTTGCATGGTTGTTTGGTGGAGAGTGGAGAGGTGGGGATGCCGAGAGGGTGGCATGAGAGAGTGAGGGGCATGCATGCATGGGCTTGCATGCATGCATGCAGGAGGGTTGAGGTTGGTTGGCATGGTTGAGGAATTTCAGCGAACACCTGGCGTGCACCACAAAAAGGAGAAGGTGAAAATGAGTGGGGTGGAGGATGAAACCCAAAAATTTTTGGCCCTGCAATTGTAAGAACGACTCCCAAACAATCACAAATCTCCATTGCATGCAAGCCCATCCTCCATTGATACCAAAAATGTGAAAGTGAAAAAGAAGGAGAAACTTACCCCACAATGGAGAACCAAAGGCCCTGTGTGCGTGGGATAAATGGTGGGGATGGGTGGGAGGTTGATGATGGTGCTTGGGTTAAAGGAGAGTGGGGAAAAAGCTGGAGGAGGTGAAGGTAGGTTTGCATGGGGTGGTGAGGTTGAGGGTGGTTGGGTTGTGGAGTTGGTGGAGGAGAGGGGTTGGCAGCCGAGGAGAGGAGATGAGGTTGAGTGAGAGTGGTGGGCTGTGGTTTTAAAAGGGAGAGGGAAGCTTGGTTCGAGCATTCGAAGGGTGTCTTCGAGTGCTCGAAATTGGGGCAGTGGGCTCGGCTGTGAGGATGGTGTATTGTGCTCCACACTTCGAGCACTCGAAATGGGACTTCGAGTGCTCGAAGTCTTGGCAGTGAGTGAGGGAAATGTGGTAGTGAGGTGGTGATTGGTCGAGAGTGGTGAGTCAAGCAAGGTGGTGAGGGTGGGTTTGATAGGTTGAGGTTTGCCGAGAGAGATGAGGAAGGTTGGGGGGTTGATGGTGGTGAGTTATGGGTTGCATGCATGGTGGGATGAGATGAGGGTGGTGAAGTGAGGTTGATGGTGGTTGAATGGTGTGAGGCCGAGAGGGATGGTGGTTGGTTTGGGAGGTGAGATGCGGGTTGAGGATGATGAGGTGAGGTTGATGCGTTTGAGATGAAGGTTGTGCATGCATGGTTGTGCATGCATTGGTGTGGGTTGATGTGGGTTGGTTGAGGAGTTGCCGAGAGGGAGAAGGGTGGTGTGTGGGGTTGAGGTTGAGTTGGTGGTTTGCAGGTGAGGGAGATGGGGAAGATGGTTGATGCCGAGAGCTGGTAAGTGTGAGAGATGAGGTGAGTTATGAGAGATGAGGGATGGTTAGAAGGTGAGTGTGTGCTCGAAGTGAGGGCAGTGGCCGCGGAATGGGTTGAGAAGTTTCATGGAGTTTTCGAGCACTCCAAATGGGAGATAGAGGGCTCGAAAATGAGGCAGTGAGATTGAGAGAGGTTAGTATGGGATGGAGCAAAATTCGAGCACTCCAAAGAGGAAGCTGGAGTGTTCGAGCTTGGGGCAGAGAGAATTGCCAAGATGTGGAGGGATGTCGAGCACTCGAAATGCCAATTCGAGTGCTCGAAATTGGATCAGTAAGCTCGGGAAAATGAGGAGGCTTATGAGATGAAATGCTGAGCACTCGGAATGGGTGCTAGAGCCCTCGAACTGGAGGCAGTGAGCATGCTAGGCGGATGAAATCACTGGGAAGGATTTTTGAACAATTGCAACATTATGCCAATGGAAAATTTTCCAAGCTTGATACATTGCAACATGATGTAAAATGGATGAATTTCTCAAAAATGAAATTTTCAAGCTTGGCATGCATGGGAAGAAATGGAGACTTTGTATTGGAAAATCATTGGAAACTTTGCATGCTATTCCAATCCAATGCATGAATAGATTTTTAGGAAAATTTTGAAAACTTTGCATGCCATTCCATGCATCGAAAATTTTTCATGTCATTCCCATGCATTGAAAAATCATTGCAAGCAGCAGCTTCAATTCAAGCCATGCATGGAAAATTTCTGGAAAATTTTTTTAAATTGCTTAACCTCTCTTCTAAGGCCTGGATGAAATTAAGAAAAATTTTTAAATTGCACACAATCTCTCCAATACATGGATGATTTTGAGAAAATTCTCAAAGTTTGCAAGAATCATGTTAATGCATTAAGATAGAAACTTCCAGGAATGAAAGTGAGAAATGAGATAATCTAAGAGGCCAGTCTAAAATTGTGGAACACAACTAAAAATATTTCCAGAAAAATTAAACTTTTGGCTTTTCTAAACCGTTTCCCAGAAAATTTCAAGGCACGAGCAATTGAAGACAAGGGAAGCATGGAAATTAGAAGAATTGCTTCCCATGAGTGCTAAATTTAACGTCGATAGCTAGACGCACCGAGATCAAGTTGGTCCTCATCACCCTATACCATGTCTCTCAAGAGATTCAAGCTTCCCTAAATAAGAAAGTTCTTTTGGAAGCGGAAGAAAAAGAGCTTGAAGACAAAAGTTGGAAAGAGGTAATGGAAAGACCTCAATCCACTCTTCATCCTCAATGAAGAACTTTGGATTATGGGGCTTATTTGGATTATAGGAAGATGGAGTAGGTGAGAGTGCACCTAGCAAAGGCTTTTGGAGGGTCATATTGAGCACGGGAATGCTCGACAACTTATCCTTCAAAATTTCAACATCCTCCTCACACTTATCCGGCGGTTCGGGCTCAACAACTTGAGACAACTCAAGTGAGGGAATGGGATGAGATGCAAGCTCCCAAGAAAGAGATACATTTGATGTTGACCAAGGAAGAGAATGAATAGGTGGATGAATATTAAGCAAAGAATTCACCTCCGAAATGGAATTGTCAACATTAAAATCCTCACAATTGAAATGAGCCAAACAAGCTTTTTGAGGATCCTCCATTGAAGGAGGTGTATCAAGCAAAGGATTATGTAGGGGCTGTTTTAGAGTAGGGTAGACAATCTCTACATCATTATTTTTCCCATTTTAAGCCACAATTGCTTCATTTTGATGTGGGGCAACAATTTGATCTTCCACCACCATTTCATCATTTTCACATGTAATAACCACTTGATCATTCTCATGATGAAAGTTACTAGGAGTAATCTCATCATTCATAGAATTTTCTTTTGGATTGGCCATAAATTCAAATGAAAATGTTTCCTCCTCTTCATGATTTTTAGCATTAATCCTTTGTTGAATTTGAGATATTTGGTCATCTATCATTGCACTAACTTGGGAATGAGAATGAGTAGTGGATTGCATGCCAACAATGTCATCCAACATTTGCTTATTGGACTCCATCATTTGCGTGTGGAAAGACTCCATCATTTGTTCATTGGCAGCAATTAGCTCATCCAATGGAGACGGTGGAAAAGGAGAAGAGGGCGGGAAAGGATGATCATTGGGTTGAAAAGGTTGCATATGAGATTGTGGGGTTGAATTTCCTATGTCATGCCACAAGAAGTTTTGTTGGTCTCCCCAACCCGAGTTATAACCATTGAAGTATGGATCACTACCCGGTTCAAAGAAATTTTCATTTGGTTGCTCTAGATAGAAGTCCGAGAATTGTCTCGTTGGAAGACAATCTCTTGTATGATGTGTATTACTAGAGCAAAAAGCACAAAACGCATGTGGTGTGTAGAATTGAGTTGGAAGATAACTACCCTCCATCTAGGACTTAAATATCAACAACACACAACATAATCAACACAACAATTCTTTATCATCAACTCCACATACAATGATCCCTTTCTCCTCAATTATCAACAAGATAGGAAATAAATGGCCACGACAAGGACCGATGCTTTGCAATATAGTAAAACAAAAATAGCCTCGACAAGGGCTTCACAAGCTAAATTAAACACATACACAATATTCACAATGCGAAACTAGAAGTCACGAGACTTACCTGGGGGCCTCTAGACTTACAATTTGCTAGCGTTCCCACGGCGAGTTTCGAGTCCCTAGAATCTCACAAACACGAAGATGATAAAAAATACACAAGGAGTATTCACAAGACACAATATTCACAATCAAACTAAAATTAACCCTAGAACTTTGGTCGCTAAACCGTTTGCAGTCCCCGGCAACGGCGCCAAAAATTGATCGGTTGGTCAATTAAACATCAACCTTCGCAATAGCACGAATCATTGTAAAATAGGGCTATTGGTCGGATAAGTCGAACCACTGGGACTGCGCTAGTCTTACGGCAACCTTAGTGTCTAGAATCTTTCTAAAATGATGAAGGGTTTATAAAGGTTTTGTTGTTTGTCACTTAAGCTAAGAATATTGAAATTGCATAAATTAGAAACTTGCAAGAATTAAAAAGAAATGAAATACAAGTAGAGAAAAACTAGGGAAATGAATCCGCTCCAACCCTATACAAATTCTAGATTGAGATTAAATTGGGAAAATCAACATAAATGATGGTCATGACACATAACAACCCTTGGTTGCTATACTATCCTCAAGAGGTTCATTAAATAAAAAACAAGAATAATCCATCAAAGATTCACATGCTTGAACTACCTAAACTACGGTGTAGTCTTCAACATGCTCCCTAAGCCAAAGATTATCAAGCCCTTAATTAAATGATGAGAGCACACAAAGTTAAGAATCAAGTATAAACCATCAAAGGGCATCCTAAGCAATGATTTATCAAAGTTCTCAAACTCCATGCCATTAAAACCATTCTATGATCTAACTTCCATTGTCACTATGGAAATGCAAGCAATATGATTAGGAAGAGAAACCATCTAAGACAAGATGAATAGCTCAAATAATCATGTATAGACATTAGAATTCATTACAACACATATGATGCTCTAGATCATAAAATCACCAACAATAATACATTGAAATTCCAAAAGTAAAATCTACACTAGAACATGCTTACAAGGGAGGGGCTTCATCACCTCCCTAGAGAAGATTTAGTTACCCATAGGAGCAATGGAAGAAGGAAGAAGCTTGAAGACCTCCTCCATTTTCGTGCTCCCTTCTTCAAGCTTGGAGAACTCCCTTTCCTTTCCTCTCTTCTCTCTCCTCTAATCTTGTAGAATATCAAGCTCCCTTCATTGTGTGGCTCTTATCCCTCTTATCTACCACCCAAAATGCCACCAACCAACATCTCCAACCACTTCATTAAAGAGAAAAGCAAAATGAAGAAACCAAGGTGCAAGTGGGCTGAAATGAGCCATTTCCGAAGGGCATTCTGCCCAAAATTCGAGCACTCTAAGCAAGGCCTCGAGCACTCGAATTTAGTGTAAAAATGCCCATGCTTCACTTGCTCTGCCCAGACCTACTTTGGTTAAACAGCCATAACTTTGCGCTCCGAACTCAGAATGATGAACCATTTGAAGATTTAGAAAGCTAATTCAGAGCTCTAAATATTTCATGTTTTAGTGGAGATCCAATTCTCAAGGATGGTTGGTCGAAAATGAAGATCAAGGCAGAATTTCATTGCTGCCAGGCAGTTCTGCGCACCTCTGGTAAAAAGACCATAACTCTCTGCTCCGAGCTCCGAATGACAAACCGTTTGAAGATTTAGAAAGCTAATTCAGAGCTCTAAATCTTTCATGTTATAAGGGAAGTCCAGTTCTTGAGTTTGGAAGGTCAAAATGGCAAGCAAAGTCCAGGTTCTACTGCTGCCAGAATTCAGCATTGGCACCTTTTGTTGCTCAAGATTCCACAAGGCCTTATTCTTGTTCCATTTTGGCCAATGAACCTGAAAATGCATAAAAACATAGAAATGAAGATACTCTACATAAATTAACATACAACGGACTTTACTAATGCAATTTAGGGCGCTTGAATATATAATATTCGGCGCTTATCAAATAGCCAGTAATCCGATTAGTCATTTAGCTTGTGCAACTTCTTTGACTTATTTATAAGTAGGATTTTAATTATATAATCCATTCCCTTATTCCGATATAGGTAGGATTTAGCAATTTGAGCTAATCCAAACCTAGGCATGCCAACGTCCCATACCGATGCATGCAATCCATCATTTAGCAGTTGACAATACAACTATATATGTAAATACCAACTATTCTATAAAGTCCACAATTGATAATAATATATTAAATATAGGCATCAATTGTTCCATATCAAGCATGATAAAATTTTATAAATTAACAGGCTTATACATATTACTTTCCAAGATCCAATAATTGACTATACATATCATGCATATAAACATCAATTTAATTCCAAGTTAGCATAACAGAATATACAAATTCACATGCTTACTTTTTATACCAAACCAACACTAACTGGAATAAGTCGTTAAATGCAAATCATCAATTAATCCGTAGCCAACAGTAGTTAAAATTTAAGCATGCTTATTCCTACCACTGTTCCATGATTAACATGGTGTAACCATCTATAGTAAATTGCTAAATTAATTATAAGCAATTAAACTCTTCATCTCTAACGACAGTATCCAGATTTTCATTTACCGATTTATGTTATGTTTCACTCTGAACAACGGTGTTTTAATACACATTAATCAACCCTTAGAATTTTTAATATGGCCTTCGATCATCTCAAAACATCCCAATATAGCTTCTACCAGAACTTGAGAATCCCAAAATCCAAGCACCATAGCCCAAACGGTAGCCGAAAAACCCAGAAAAATGAAAAATTGAAGAGAGCCTACTCCCTCAAAGAGAAAGCCTACTCTCCTACACTTGGAGCCGGCTCCCCACCATGGGGAGCCACCTCCATAGCCTCCAGAGTTGGCTCCCTCTTTGAGCGAGCCTGCTCTTTCATTTGGGGAGCCTGCACCCCTTCAACGGGAGCCAGCTCTCCTTCTGCTCTTCGTCTCTTTCAACTTCGGCGATCTTCCGACGGACTGTCCTCCATTCCTAAGGTACCTAGGTGTTTAAACTAAGTCCCTGCAAGTTCCTGAACCCATTAAATTCCTTGTTCAATTACCAACATTAGTTTAACATGAATTATGCACGAAGAACTTAACCCGGCTCGTTAACTAATCAAGAACACGTACTGTTTTAAGACGTTCAACCAAGCGAACCAGATTAATTCTAATGTTTCCCCATGTGTTTTAGAACTAGTAAAATTCATTATTCATCAACTGTCATCAATTTAAGTCATGAATTATGTACAAAGAATGTAAAACAAAAAGTTAACAGTTCATAAACACATATTGATATAGACAATGCAAACATGCGTAATAAACTGATTTTAATCTTTCTCTGTTCCTGGAATTGAGTTAGATATGCAAAGAACACGAGCCAAAGGGAAGGAGTTAGGATTAGAACTTGCCTTTAGGTCTCAATCCGAAACCTTACATTGACGTTTTCCTCAATTCTCTGGCGAACGTTCTGTTTTCCCTCTATGTTTTCTCCCAGACTTCTCTATACATCTCTCTACCTTCACTATGCCGTGAATAGGGTTCTAAAACCCTAGGCAGAACCTTAATATACGTATTTATAGGCACATAGGTTTACCCTAATTATAGTCCTAATACTAGACGGGAAACTAAGTTGGCTAACCGTGAAATATATCAAACCCTAAACTGACTTACTCGGCCCATAAACAAAACCTAATTTGCAACTATGTGTGCTAATAATTAATACAGCCACAATAAATAATCAAAATAGTTAAATTCAATTTAAACCAATAAATCACGTAATACAATTAAATAGTTAAAGCACCAATTAAATATAAACAATTAAATAATTATTAAATACAATTAAACCATTAAATTAAACCAAATAATAAAACAGTTAATTAATTAAGCCAAGACGCAATTAATCACCCAAAATAAAAATAAAACAATAAATAAAATGCCTAGACTATCCTTTACAAAATTAGGGGTATTACATTCTTCCCTCCTAACAAAAGGAATTCCATCCTCGGAATTCGCTTTTACCTTCTTCCAATATTTCAGGAAACTGCGAGCGAATGGCATTCTCCCGTTCCCAAGTAGACTCAGCCTCATTGTGATGACTCCACTGAACATGAACTAAAGGGATAACCTTGTTATGAAGGATCTGATCTTGACGGTCGACAATACGACACGGTGGCTCCAAATAAGTTATATCCGGTTGCAACTCAATCTCCCCAACATCGATATGCTGATAGGGATGCTCATCTCGCAAAAATTTCCGCAACATGGAAACATAAAACATGTTGTGTATGCGATCTAAATTATCCGGAAGTGCCAACCGATAAGCGACAGCTCCAACTCGATCCGTAATCATGAAGGGACCGACAAATCGCGGAGACAACTTCCCTTTCTTCCCAAAGTGCATTACACCCTTCATAGGAGACACTTTGAGTAGAACCTGATCCCCAACTTGAAACTCCAAAGCACGAGTGCGACGATCGGTATAACTCTTCTGCCTACTCTGAGCGGTACGCATACGATCTCGAATAAGAGCGATCTTCTCAGAAGTATCCTTAATGAACTCAGGACCCAAGAATCTGCTCTCGCCAACCTCCATCCAACACACAAGCAATCAACACGGTTGGCCGTATAACACCTCAAATGGTGCCATCCCAATAGTCTTCTGGAAACTATTGTTATATGCAAACTCTATAAGTGGCAAATAATCCTCCCAGTGGCCCTTGAAATCAAGGACACATGACCAAAACATATCCTCCATGATCTGATTAACTCTCTCAGTCTATCCATCACTATAAGGATGATAAGTAGTGCTAAGATACAACTCTGTACCCAAAGCCTGCTGAAAACTCTTCTAGAATCCTAACACAAAGCTTGAATCCCTATCCGATATAATAGACAATGGAATGCCATGCAGCTTTACAATCTCTGAAATGTAAAGTCTTGCCAACTACTCCGAGGTGAAGTCAGTGCGAATAGGCAAGAAATGAGCTGATTTCGTCAATCTGTCCACGATGACCCAAATGGAATTGTGATCCTTGAAGGAATTAGGCAATCCCTCCACAAAATCTATAGAAATGTTCTCCCATTTCCACTCTGGTATCGGCAGTGGCTGTAGAGCGCCTGGCGGCCTTTGATAATCAATCTTGACCATCTGACAAGTACTATATTGAGAGACGAAAATAGCAATGTCCTTTTTTCATACCTGCCCACCAAAACTGCCACTTCATATCCTGATACATCTTGTCGCCTCCTGGATGAACAGAAAACTTAGAGTGGTGAGTCTCAGTCATCATATCATTCTTTAAATCATCAGCAGAAGGTACCACCAACCGTCCCTTGTACCTCAAACCTCCATCAGTCCCAACATTATATAATAGAACCTCTCCAGAGTATATCTCTGCAATTTTATCAATACACTACTGATCCGTGAGTTGTGCCTTCAAAACCTTGTGAATGATAGAAGGTGTAACTACCATGTAAGCCATAAAAACATCCGATAACTCATCCACTGTCCTCAAAGCATTCCACTCAGTAGTGAATAGAGCAGAAAGACTACCAACAGGTTTGCAACTAAGTGCATCCGCCACCACATTCGGTTTCCCTGGATGGTACTGTATAGAGAAGTGATAGTCTTTCACAAACTCCAACCATCTATGCTGTCTCATATTCAGCTCTCGCTGAGTGAACAAATATTGTAGGCTCTTATGATCACTAAATAATCTGAAGGACTCACCCAACAGATAATACCTCCAAATACGTAAGGCAAAAACTATAGCGGCCAACTCCAAATCATGTGTTGGATAATTAAGCTTGTGAGGCTTAAACTTACGAGATCCATAGGAAATCGGTCACTCTTCCGGCATCAAAACACATCTATGACCTTCCAAAGAAGCATCTGTGTAGACTAGATACTCTATCCCGCTCTGTGGGGTAGACAAAACTAGTGCAGAGGTCAATTTAGTCTTCAGCTCATCAAAAGCTTTCTGACAATGTTCATCCCACACGAACCATACACCCTTTTTAGTCAGATGAGTGAGTGGTCCCGCTATCTTGGAAAACCCTTGGATGAACCTACGATAATATCCGGTTAATCCGAGAAAACTCCGAATCTCGATAGGTGAAGTAGGTTGTCCCCACTCAACCACTGCAGAAACCTTGGCTGGATCTACCGATATTCCCCTTTCTGACACCACGTGACCCAGAAACTTCACTTCCCGCTGCCAAAATTCACACTTCTCGAACTTGGCATATAACTGGTGTTCACGAAACGTCTGTAACATAATTAAAAGATGTCTAGCATGATCGTCCTCAGACCTAGAATAAATCAAAATGTCATCTATGAAGACAATGACAAATTGATCTAGGTAAGCCCTGAAGACTCTGTTCATCAAATCCATGAAAACTGCTGGTGCGTTAGTTAATCCGAAAGGCATAACACGAAACTCATAAGAACCATATCTAGTGAGAAACACTGTCCTCGGAACATTCTACTCCCTAACCCGAAGTTGATGATATCCAAACCGCAGATCAATCTTAGAGAAATAGGTAGCTCCCTTCAACTGATCAAAAAAATCATCAATCCTTGGTAAAGGGTACTTGTTATGAATCGTAACCTTGTTCAACTCCCTGTAATCTATACACAGCCGAAGTGAACCGTCCTTCTTCTTCACAAACAGAATCGGTGCTCCCCAGGGTGAAGTACTCCTACGAATAAAACCCTGGCTGAATAATTGCTGAATTTGATCCCTCAACTCACGCATCTCCACTGGTGCCATTCTGTAGGGTGCCCTAGCAATAGGCGTAGTGCCCGGAGCTAAGTCAATCACGAAATCAATCTCTCGACTAGGTGGCAACCCTAGAATCTCCTAAAATACATGCAAAGAACATGAGCCAAAGGGAAGGAGTTAGGATTAGAACTTGCCTTTAGGTCTTAATCTGAAACCTTACACCGACGTCTTCCTCAATTCTCTAGCGAACGTTCTGTTTTCCCTCTCTGTTTTCTCCTAGACTTCTCTATACGTCTCTTTGCCTTCACATGCCGTGAATAGGGTTCTAAAACCCTAGGCAGAACCTTAATATACGTATTTATAGGCACATAGGTTTACCCTAATTCTAGTCCTAATACTAGACGGGAAACTAAGTCGGCTAACCGTGAAATATATCAAACCCTAAATTGACTTACTCGGTTCATAAACAAAACCTAATTTGTAACTATGTGTGCTAACAATTAATACAGCCACGATAAATAATCAAAACAATTAAATTCAATTTAAACCAATAAATCATGTAATACAATTAAATAGTTAAATCACCAATTAAATATAAACAATTAAATAATTATTAAATACAATTAAACCATTAAATCAAACCAAATAATAAAACAGTTAAATAATTAAGCCAAGATGCAATTAATCACCCAAAATAAAAATAAAAATAATAAATAAAATGCCGAGACTATCCTTTTAAAATTAGGGGTATTACAGAAAACAATCTTGGGGGATGAACAAAGGCAAGCACTGACCAAGTTGAAAGATTATATGCGGAACCCACCCGTCTTGACTGCCCCAAAATCAGGTGAAAAGCTTTTTATATACCTCGGAGTGTCCAGCATTGCAACAAGTGCCGTTCTGATACGATGTGAAGAGGGTAAGCAATTCTAGGTGTTTTATGTCAGTAAAACAATGACTAAACCTGAAAGAAGGTATTCAAAGGCTGAATGAGTGATCCTATCTTTGGTGAATGCAAAGTGAAAACTCAGGCACTACTTCGAATCCCATCCTATACTCGTTCTGACCACTTTTCTTATAAGGGTGATCCTGTATTAGCCAGATATATCGGGAAGAATAACAAAGTGGGTGATAGCATTGAGCTCTTTTGACATAATGTATGAACCCCGAACGGCCATTAAAGGCCAAGCGGTAGCTGATTTCTTGCTGGAGTGTGACACAGCGGACTTAGAGGAAAATCTTAGAGACTCTTTGTGGAAGCTTTTTGTCAATGGTTCTTCAAATCAGATGGGGCAGGAATTGGGATTAAGTTGCAGACACCTGAAGACACCACACTTAGTCAAACAATCAGACTTGAGTTCAGAGTGACCAATAATGAAGCCAAGTATGAAGCATTGCTGGTTGGACTGAAGTTAGCCAAAGAGCTAAAGGTCAAAAATCTATTTGCTTTTAGCGAATCGCAGCTGGTCGTTCACCAGGTAACTGGGGAGTACAGAACTAAGGATGAAACAACGGAGGCATACTGTTCTGCTATTATGTGCGAGGTAAAAGATTTTGATCAAGTTAAGTTCATCCAATTGCCAAGGGAATGTAACGAAGATATCGATCGGCTAGCATGTAGTGCGTCAAGTTCTAGAGAGACGTTGGCAAGGGTGATTCCAGTTGGTGTGTTGTCTCAACCATCAATCTTCAAAGAACCATCAGGTTCAGATCCTTGGCAAGTGAATGTCATTCCATATGAGCTAAGTTGGATCGATCCAATCATCACTTTCATATGAGATGGTGTCTTGTCCGAAAGCAAAGATGAGGTGAGGAAGATCAGGTCAAATGCTGTGAAGTATGCCATTGTGCATAATCAGTTGTATAGAAGGTCTTTCTCGGGTCCTTACTTGAAATGTGTCACTCCAACAGAAGCTAGGCAGATCATACGAACTATCCATGAGGGTGTATGTGGCAATCACTTAGGAGGGAGGTCTCTAGTACACAAAGTAATGATACAAGGGTATTTTTGGTTGAACATGTCGCGGGATGCAGAAGAATTTTCTAGAAGGTGTGATAAGTGCCAAAGGTTTGGACCATTAATCCACCAACCACCAGAAGACTTACACGTAATAGCCAAACCATGGCCTTTCACGCAATGGGGATGGAGGTGGTTGGGCCTCTGTCGACCGCAAGGTCGCAGAATGACTACGTTCTGCTTGTAACGGACTACTTTACCAAATGGATGGAGGCAAAGCCGTATCCCAGTGTAACCCAGACCCAAGTAAGGCGTTTCATTTGGAGTAATATCATTTGTCATTTTGGTGTGCCAAGATCAATTGTTATGGATAATGGGACTAATCTCGACAGTAAATAAGTGAGGGAATTGTTGGAAAAGTATGGGATCAATCATAAGTTAGCAGTGGTCAGCCATCCGCAGGCAAACGGTCAAGCTGAGATCACAAACAGAATAATCTTTGCTTGTATAAAGAAGAAGCTTGAAGCTGAAAAAGGGAAATAATTGGACGAGCTTCCGAACGTCCTGTGGGCTTATTGAACAACCCCATAACGACCGACCGGAGAAAGCCCATTCGCTATAGCGTACGACACCGAGATAGTAATACCGGTCAAACACTTAGTTCCAACTATTCGAAGCCTAGCATGGAGTCAGGAGCAGAACGACAACATATTGAAATTCAACCTTGACTTGCTAGAAGAGAAAAGAGACACAGCAACAATAAGGCTCGCATCCTATCAGCAGACACTTATTAATAGCCACAAAAAAAAAGTAAGGCAAATGGACTTTGTACCGGAGACCTAGTTCTGAAAAAGAAGGTGGAGATTGTCAAGAAGATGATGTCACCATGGAACGGCCCGTATAGAGTGGCAGAAACCCTAAGAAAAGGGGCATACACTTTATAAACTATGGCTGGAAGATTGGTTAGCAAGCCATGGAATGCCACGTCTCTAAAGAGGTACTACCAATAGAAATTGTATTCCATTTTGAGCAATGTTAATTTCGAATTACAGGTTTATAAATGTATAGAATCTCCAAGATATATAGAAGGAGTTCAATTTGTTTCAAAAAGTTGACTGAGAAAAAAACACTTAGCAAAGTAAGTGGCAAGTGGCACTATGAGCCGAACGCCAAACACTTGCATAAAATGAAAAGTGAAAGTGGCAAATGGCATTCTAGCTGAACGCTAATCACTTAAGCCAAGTAAGTGGCAAGTGGCACTATGAGTCGAACGCCAAACACTTACACAAAAATGAAAAGTGGCAAGTGGCATTTTAGCCGAGCGCCAAACACTTAAGCTAAGTAAGTGGCAAGTGGCACTATGAGCCGAACGCTAAACGCTTGCACAAAAAATGAAACGTGAGAGTGGTAAGTAGCATTTTAGCCGAGCGCCAAGCATTTAAGCCAAGTAAGTGGCAAGTGGCATTATGAGCCGAATGCCAACACTTGCATAAAAAATGAAAAATGAAAGTGGCAAGTGACACTATGAGCCGACCGCCAAACACTTGCACAAAAAATAAAAAGTGAGAAAAATAAGTGGCATTCTAGCTGAGCGCCAAACACTTAAGCCAAGTAAGTGGCAAGTGGCACTATGAGCCGAACGCCAAACACTTGCGCAAAAAATGAAAAATGAGAGTGGTAAGTGGCATTCTAGCCGAGTGCCAAACACTTAAGCCAAGTAAGTGGCAAGTGGCACTATGAGCCGAACACCAAAAACTTGCACAAAAAATGACAAATGAGAGTGGCAAGTGGCATTCTAGTCGAGCGCCAAACACTTAAGCCAAGTAAGTGGCAAGTGACACTATGAGCCAAATGCTAAATACTTGTAGAAAAAATGAAAAATGAGACTGGTAAGTGGCATTCTAGCCGAGCGCCAAACACTTAAGCCAAGTAAGTAGCAAGAGGCACTATGAACCGAACGCCAAACACTTGCACAACAAATGAAAAATGAGAGTGGCACTACGAGTCGAACGCCAAAGACTTATGTAAAAATGAAATCAACTGGTGTTAAAAGTTGGAACAAGGATCAGCTAAAACGCTTCATTTCATAAAATTCTGGGTTACAAGAATGGAATATCATGGTGAAATGAGTACAGTACAAAAAATGACACATCCATAGGGTCCTAACTAGCCCTATCAGTTCATTCGGTCTCTTGACCACTCTCGGTATTCTCCTCACCATTGTTAGCCACCACATCTCCTTAAGGAGAGTCAAGTTAAATAATCATCTCGTTTGGCTGAGTTCCACCCTCGGTGACAGTTAAAGGGGGAATCATGGTGGATAGAGGAGGAATATTCAGAGGTTGGACAGATGAAGGAATAGGAATGACCCCAGAAAATGAAATCTCCTGGCATTCTTTAAAGATATGCTCGGCAGGAGTGGGGTCAAGGTTAACATAAACTCTAGGTGGGATGATCTTCAATTCCTTACCAATATCATCTGGACCGACATATGACCTGGTTTGACCTTCAGGAAGAGAACGGTCAGTATAATCGTCTCTGTACCCTTCGGCATACCTGAGGGCCCCGATCCAAGAGAAACGACCATAGAGAGCACTCATTCCTCTCTCAACCCTGCCAATGATGTCGAGCAAGGCTTCGCATTCATCCAAGGCTCTTTTCTCAAGAGCCTGTTGAGTTAACCGTTCATCATCCAGCAAGCACTGGAGATTTTCTTTTTCAGCCCTCAGAGCCTCCCGCTCTGTCTACATGATGTTCTTCTCAGTTTGAAGAGCGTTTTTCTCATTTTGAAGGGAGTTCGCATCCTTCTTCAGAGCGTCCCTTTCTTTTTCAACATTATTCAGTTGCACCATCAATTCGGCGTTCTTAGTGCTGATAATTTTATTTTCTATATTGACCGCATCAAGCCCATTGGCAAGCCTACGTGCTCGGGCATTGGATGACTCGACATGCTTTTGCATTATCATTATTCTGAACAGAGTCTGCAAATAAATGCACGAATACTAATTAAGCCGAGCGTATATTAAAAGAGGTCAGTGTATGAAAGTTTACTTAATCTTACCAAATGAGAGATTGAGAATTACCTCCATAGCGGCCAAGGGAAAATGGCTGAACATTTCCTTCTGGGTCAACACTTTAGCCACCTCAATATCCTTTTGGGACCATAAGTTCTTGTAATAGGCCATGGCGGTTGGGCCATCTTTGAACATGGTGTCATTTGAGTTAACAACTGACCCATCCGCTCAGATGAATCGGGGGGTCCATGGAACTCATTCAAGAGGAGAAGTGGAAGCTCCGCTAGTTCCAGGAGCAGTAATGGCCATAGTTTGGGGAGTTGAAGATGCACCCACCCCAGAAGGTCGGATCCTTCTTGAAAGAGGAATATCATCGGGGTCAGGTTTACTATCAAGCTAAGGTCTTTTCCGTTGCTCTTTATTTTGGACAGATGCAGTAGCGCTTGAAGGGTTATTAGCCCTTGGAGCAGTGTTCGGATTGACAGGCGAGGCATTGACGACTGGATTGATGGCATGCACAGCACTCGGAGTGGTGTTGGATGTAGTGGTAGAAGAGGTTGTCGAAGCTGGAGGGGAAGCCAGGGCAGGAGCAGCGACATTCCTAGGAGGGTCCTTCCTCCTGCTGAAAGAGGGGATCCGAATTTGATTCATGGTAGTTCCCAGGAGTGAAATGTCGCTAAGGTTCTCGGACATAAAAAGTTTCAAACAGGAAGGAACATTGTTTAGAACGTATTCCTTCAGGTGGTTGATCCTATCCCTGCAAATACTATAACTTAGTTCGTTATGAAGAATACCTAAAGAATTACAAAGAAAATCACAGAAGTAAGGAATGCAAGCTTCACAAGGGCAGTCACTCTTGTCGTTTTTGAACTTTTTGTACAAAGAAACAGAGTATTCACCAAAGGTGCTCGGGATGGGGTAATCCCTAGCAGCTGGACCAAACTAGGCCCCCCTAACCCCAATTATGCTCTTCTTCTACACTTTCTCAGAGTCAAGTTTGTCCGTACAGATGGATCTCTTTTCAATGGGGTAAAAATGGTAGTACATATCATCCAACTTGATCTTGCTGACTTTATAACAAAGGAGAAGATCTATAATATCAAGATCTAAACCCCTGTCACGATTCAAAAGCAGCGAACAGACAAAACCCTAAGAAAATTGGGGTTTACTTAAAGAGGAGAAAGCCTCAACCTATTAAAGATATAACAGAAAAAAAGGGTGCAAAGAAAATCTAATAATGTTTAGATGAAGGAGGGAAAACAAGATTTCACCGGGAAGAAGGCCGGCACCAGTTCTAATGTTTACATTCTTGGGGCACTCCCTAATGAGAATATTGCTAGGAAGTTGAAGCTTCATGCGAAGAATGTCTAAATCAATGGGCATGGTAAAGACGAACAGAACCCCAAAGGAAGTGTGTAAAGTTTTTTAAAAAATAGAAGGAAGCAAAACTAACCTCAAGAGGATTGAAGATTACAAAGGATGTAGCAGGATGGCTGAGAAGGGAGAATCTTTCGCAGGAACTCACCGGGGAAGATTTGATTTACTTGGAAAGGGTAAACAGTGATTTGATTGATGAGAGATGTGTGATAGAGAGAGCAGAGAAAGGTTCGAGTACGGATTAGGGGATTTATAACGAAAAGGTTGACCAAGCAACCGATACGTTAGGAAGGTAAAGAGATTTCAAATTTCAAAACATTGACTACTGAGCCGACCGCTCATTTCCTATGCAATCATCTCGAGCCGACAAGATATGATTAGATCCCTTTGATAATCTCACCCTAATTAATTAGGGAGAGATTATGGGGGTAGATGAGGATGCCAAATATGGCATAGGCAGGGCCAGGTCCATGCCACTAAAAACAGGTCGGATAAGTGATCCGGGTCCAAACCAAGCTCTCGCAAGTCAGGCCCAAGAATAGCGGACCACGCCAAAAGCCTGACTGAAAGAGTAAAGCCCATGATCAAGAAGATCCCAAGAAGAAGCCCAGCGCAAGAAGTTAGTTATGAAGCTTCTAGAAGGAATGTAATAGTCTATAAATAAATGGAAAGCAGAGGGAAAAATGGACAAAAAAATCTTGAAGCGTAGAGTTACTCTGTCAAAATTGAGAGAGAAATTTCTTGCATCTTCATATATATATATACACGATTTGGTTGATAAAGAGTACATAGGTTAGTTTTGTCCAATAAAATGACTTATAAAGGTTAGAAAGATTATTCCATAATTCAGATAAGTCAACTAACAAATTAAAGGGCAATAATGTCAATTCATCGTGTTAGATGTAGTAGGTTACCATTTGGAGTGTCTTTGTTAATTTTATCAAATTTTAGGGATGTTATTGTTAAGAAATTAGGTCAACTTATATATGCTTGTCAAATAAAGCAAATCTCAAGGAATGTGAAGGTAATTAACCCAAAACTTTATATATATGGCCCAAAAATATTCAAAAGACTTACAGGTGTAGCCCAAACATGTCCACCCAAATATTAATTTTTTTTTTTTTTTTTTTTTTTTCTTTTTTTTTTTTTTTGGCCTGGTTTGCATAAAATCATTTTTTTTTATTACAAGAAGTTTATTTATGTGGTTCAATATTTTTGTGACTATGTATCATTATAATGAATTATCAAAAGAACATTTATACCAATTTTGACTGGTTTGCATAAAGTTTGAATTATTAAAATATCATAAGAATATTTTGATCAAATTTCATAAACATTTAAACCGACCATTATACTTTTGCTTGTGTCGAGTAAGAAAGTATTTTGTTTGTGTTGAGTAAGAAAGTATTTTTGTATTAATCATGCATTCTTTAATGAGAGTTAGTTTAAGAATAAGTATCTACCCCCACACTAAACCTATTTGTAAGTTTCTTTATATGTAAACGGGTATTCATTTCAATCTTAAATTATTTTTTATTTTTTATATTTATTTATCCAAAATCAGTAGTGCATGACAAGAATGTGAGAAAATGTATATAAAATTTCAAAATCACAAAGAATGAGTTGTTTTTGTTCATTTATTTGTCCATTTATCTTCTTACTGCTTTATAATGCTCTTTTATTCAGTCCAATAAATTGATGCTGACAATCATATTATTGATCCATTTGTTATTTGATGTATGGGAGGACACAGTACTATTGATCATAGTATTTGACTTTTTTCGAACTTTAATTGTGTTTTATTGCACTGAAGTGATGATGGTTTCCAAAGGTTTATTACACTTTATTACACCAAAACTTTAACAATTATTTTAGACTGAAGTTGTTACAGTATGATCTCCAAACTTTAATGGTGATTTATTGTACTAATTACACCAAAACTTTAACAATTATTTTGGTTATATTGGTTACGATTTTGATCCTCTCTCCCATATTCATATATATTATGAAATGCACTCGTTAAAATTTAAAATTTCACAATACTTCTAAATATCGACTTATTTTAAACGCACATAACACCAAAGGCATATATGGATTTATTTAAATCTTCAATATTTTTTCCTAAATCAATTTTAAATTGCTTTCTTTGACCATATTTGTCATCATCCCGATTTATTTAAATCCTCAATATTTTTTTTAATCAATTTTAAATTGCTTTATGTGACACCATATTTGTAATCATTTAGACCTTGCAAAAATCGAATCAAGCAATGATGCTAGTCAAGTTGAAATTTTTTAGATGTTTAAGATTTTTTTGTTCCAAGTTGTAAAAAAACTTTTAGGATAAATTACAGTGACACTCTCTAAGATTTGTTTTATTGATAGCTATATATAAATTAGTCCATTTTTGAACAATGACAGATCCTGTTAGTTTTTTAACTTAAAAATGCTATGAAATATTTAAATTGCCCTCTTTTTTTTAAAGTTTTTCAATAACAGAAGAATAGATAAATTAAAATACCATTTTACCCCTAATAATTAAGTAAAAATGAATGGTCTTGGTCCTATCTAATTCTAGAGTGATGATATAACTGATGTATATATACTTGTCGGCTAACTAGTACTACGACAATAATATTCTAAGTAAGTAATTGAATGTGCAATATATATATACACACACACATACATATATTTTGCAAGATTTAATTAATATATGCGAGCATGCTTGTTATAATATTTATGTTAATATTAGTTAAATAGTGCGTGAGACAAATAATTGTGTGTGTGTGTATAAGATTTGGTTGATAAAGGATGAAGTAAAGAGTAGTGAGGTTAGTTTGGTCCAATAAAATGACTTGTAAAGGTTAGAAAGATTATTCTATCATTCAAAATAAGTTAACTAACAAAGTAAAGGGTAATAATGTTAATTCATCATGTGTCAGATGTAGTAGATGACTATTGAGGGTGTCTTTGTTAATTTTATCAAATTTTAATAGGTGTTATTGTTAAAAAAATAGGTCAACTTATACATGCTTGTCAATAAAGCAAACCTTAACTGATGTAAAGGTAATTAACCCAAAATTTTATACATATATATATATATATATCTGCCCAGAAAGACTTACAGGAGTAGCCCAAACATGCCCACCCAAATATTTAAACTCTATTTAATTTCATTTGGCCTTTTTGTTAGTTTAAACCCAATTGCTTTAGTTTCTTAAGTCCTATATCAATTATAAATCATATATACAGTGCATATAATATATAATATAATAATATACCATATTATTGTTCTTTGTTTTTAAAATTAAAGCTAGGAAGTTTCAACCTTTTTAATCTTTGTAGTAACTAATTAAAGTTAAAGTTAGTAGAAGTCTCGATTAACCTCAAACTGGGAAGAACAAAAAATAAAATCTTGTTATTTTTCTTTGTTTTTTTAGTTGATATTTGATCTTTTTGATTTATTTTTTATATATATCTATGTCATATTTGGTTAGATATATTTTTGTATGCATCTAATACATAATAATTTATTTATTTTTATATATATTTTTTGTGCTTATAAATAGTCTTGCATTAAATTTTTTGATGTATGATAATTTTTTTTTTTTTTTTGCATCCTTCGGCCCCCAATCGTAGAATCGTGGCTCCACCCCTGTTCAAGACTGCTCTTGAATAGAATATATACAAACATTTCAATGTTCATTTTTTTTTTATCCGAAATAAGTATTATATGTTAAGAAAATTAGTGAGAAAATGCATATATAATGCCAAAATTATGAAAGTTGAGTTGTTTTTGCTTGTGCATACTTTATAACCATTCAGTTAGAGCCATCACTAATTTTTCAGGATCCACTTTTTTATTCAGCCTCTCATCGACTTACTTGTAAATAGTAATAGATCGTTGTAGTCAAATTAATGCTAACATACAGTGAACTTACCACCGTATAATTTGTTATTCAATGTATGGGAGAAAATTATTGTGATGATGCAATGGGCAGGTGTGCCGTAGGCGGATGCAAGACATTGGCAAACTACTACTGGCGAGTTACGGGTGCACAATCACACATCGTCTAGGTAAGGGAAATGTGAAATGCTTATATGTAGGTGTGTCACTCTAATTGGTATGAGGCCTTTTGGGGTAATGTGATATCCCCTAATTTCGAAACATGGGTTAATCAAGTACTCGCACAAAATTAGAAGATATCAAAACAATTAAAGAATTTCAAATAAGCATAGAGTACCAAAAGAAATTAAAAAGAATAAATAACTCGCTGAAGGAAAATCTATTAAATAATAAATCCATTAATAATTTTCCAATGGTTATAACTCGGGAATACCGTAATTTAAAGACCTCTTAACCAAAATCAATTATTCAATAAATAACAATACTATTTAAGAGTAAACAATATGAATAGATGAAAGACAGTCTCCCAGCTGCGGATCTTCAACCTTGAGACTCGAACTTCTAATAACCTAAAAAATAAATCATGGGTTAAACCCTACGAGCAAGCTCTCTCTACTAGGCCTCTGAAAACTAATAAGTAGATCATCTCTGATCAAAACCAAACCTCATAAAGTTTTAAATTTAATAAACAATGATACGCATATATAAATAATTATATACAGTATAATCTTCACATCCATTAATAAGTTCATTAATTTTCAAAACCATTAAATCATGATTAAAATATAATCATACCTTAAACCAATTCAAAACTCCTTCTCTTTTAAAGAGAAACCCCTTTAACCTTAACTCCATTTTAAATAATTATTTAATCATTTAAATAATAAAATATATATATTTTTAAAAATTATATTTAATCCAAAAGCCAATAAGAAATTTAATTATTTAAATCATATAGCCAATACTTAGGTTTTGACAAAACATCCATGTTGTTGATCTTAAGGATTTCATCCAAGGACAATCTAAAGGTTTTGAAAATAACAAATCATTAATGGTGTTTAAGGACTAATGTTTACATTGAGTGTTATAGATTATTCACATTCAAAGGATGACCTCAATGAATATCATATAGCCAATTCAAAGTATTCCATTATTCAAGATCACATTAAGGAAAGCAATGGATACAAAGAAGACAAGAAGTTGCAAAGAAACAAATGCAAAGTCCATCCAAAGTTAGCTTGGACTACAATGAGTAAGAAAGCAACTCAAAGAAAGGAAGAAAGCAAGTCTACCTAAAAGCCTACACGATCATGGACAAAGCGTGAAGAAAGGGGGTAAATAGGATGGTGAGTGTTTAGGATTCAATGTCAAAGTATTTATGAATCAATTTGAAGCTCATCTCTATAGGACCATGCTTATCATATCATTATTCATATGTTCTTATATATATTAGCAATAGAATATGCACTTCATTCATATACAATTGACATATGGAGTCTTTGTTAAAGAGTGAGTTAGTTCAAGCTTGCCTAAGCTTTGAAAGAACTCATCACTTGTGCTAAAAATGCTAAGACCATGCACATTATCATATTATTCATATTGGTTAACAATTAGGGCATGAGAAACTTTCATTACCATGAGTTGGTAACGGACATTAGGACCCCAGAATGCGCATTATGACAAACTGTGTTTTTGGCTAAGTGTGAAAAATGAATTTTTGAAATAATGATTATTTCAAAATAATTTTTCCCGTTAATAACACTTTATACTTCAACTGGCCTAAACTGATTTTATCAGAATTTTTGACCAAGTCTACATTGGTCTACATACGGATTCATTTTTACCAAAACTGTCGGAAATCTAAATTTGTACTAAAACTGAATTTCTACATTTTGATTTAGTTGGATTTTAATTTTCTAGTATTTTTTATTGAATCCAAATGGAGGTACTTCCTTAAAGTAAATGGACATATAAATACTATAAAGGTATTTACTTAAATGTTTTCAATGAAAATAAGGTTTGTGCAGATGTCCTGTAGAAAAACTGTCTCATCTGTTTACTTAAAACAAAATTTCTAAAACTAAAGTTCCATTTCGGCAGACCGAAATGGAGAGGTAATATGAATCGGAAGACCGATTCTAACTCTCCTACCAAAACAACATGGTGTTTCATTTCAGATTCAAATTTGAATGGCTATTTTACCTTGAACCGCATGCACAACAGCTATATTCTTGAATTAGCTCATCAAAACTCTATAAATAGAGCTGGGGACTTCGGAATTAAGTGTTGCTACCATAAAGAAACATTATATAGCATCCAAAGAGCTTTTGTTCTTATATTCATACATCCCATATCATTAGAAGAATATTGAGCTTCATTGTATTCATATATATACTTTAGAGTGAGCTTAAACTTTGTACTACAAATCTGTAAGAGATTATCTTGTACTGAAAATCTGATATTCAAATCTATTGTAAAGCCTAAGAGGAGGTGTTCTCTTAGCAAAGGAAGAAGAAGCTAGTTGGCTTCAAATTTGTAAGGGTTGGTGTGACCCAAAGGAAGACTAAGAGAGGTTGTCTCTTAGCAAAGTGAAGTAGGAAGTAGTTTCATGTAAATGTTTGCTCTCCACCCGTAAGGAGGTGCACTAGTGGATTAGGAAGTCTCAAGAGTGGTCTTGAGCAGAGGAGTAGGAGTTTCTAAACCTCACTAAAATCGCCGTGTGAATGTTTGCAATCTCTCTTCCCTTATCTCCTTTATATTTATGATATTAATTGCTTATGTTTATATATTGATTATAGCATAATTGTTAGAAGGGTTTAGTAGAATTTGCAAATTTGAAAATTGGCCATTGTTTTCCAAAGACTCTATTCACCCCCCTCTAGAGTCTATATTTGGGCAACACATGTCTCTACCAATATTATTTTATTAATATATATAAAATAATACATTAACATGTAACTACTAGATTATTCTAATTTAAGAATATCTAATCCTAATCCAACTTATACATACAAAATCCATAGATGATATTTTAATCATTTAACACATAGCAATATAATTATACTTTGGCAAATCAACCATGCCATTAAAAATATATTTATTTATATATTAGCAATTCAACCATACCTTCTTTAAATATATTTATTTATACATTGGCAATTCAACTATGCCTCCACAAGTATATTTAATTATACATTAAAATAGCAACTCATCCATGCCTCTTATGTATGTATTTTATTCATACAAATACTTAGGCAATATATTTACGCTTATGGTAACTCGTACATGTACAAATTGTAGGCTGAATGATAACTAATTTATACATAGATATCACATGCAAATTATAAGCACATCCCTAATTTAATAACCAGCCTATCCAGATATATCAAACAAGAATAATAATACTAATAATCTTAATTAACATACATATATATATACATATATTATATAATATATATGTGTATAATCTTTCCCTAATAATCTTTGATTATTTAAATCATATATATATATATATATATATATATCCTTCCTCCATACTAGTCATAATTTAATAAAATCCATGTACACACACACACACACACACACATATATATATATCACATTGCATAACAATATAATAATTTATTATATTTACGCAAAATAAATGCTACTAATCATTGTAGTAACACTCTATGGCTCTCAGGACACCAAGAATATCTCTTCTAGTGGTTGCTTTTAACCGTAATAGCTTAAAAATTATTTCTAGGAATTCACCGGACCTACAGGAATTTTTCGAGACCCTGCACGCATCCCCACGCGCCTCCACACGTTCCCAAACATACTGCACGCGCTTCCACGCCCTTTCGTAAGCTGACAAGTGGACGCGCCCCCACGCGCGGTACACACACTGCCACACGCCTATTCCTTCTTCTGGTTAATGTGGCACACTCTGTTTGGCTACTCTCCTTGCTACTGCATGAGCACACCTGCACCGGATCAGCAGCTCCCCATCAGCGCATCTCAACCCTCCAAATCTTACGCGCACCATATTATTTTGACCTGCATCACACTGGATTATTTTCAATCATCACCTCAATGCATCAGCGGCCCAGAATCTGCGTGCACCCTATCTACTATACTTGCTCACACTCAATTATTTACCCTTGTTTAATACGTCGACACACAGACCTCCGTTGTATATATATAACCAGTATATGTATATATATAATTTTTCCAATAAAATATAAGAAAATTAAACCAAATAAATTCCTAAAAATACCAAAAATATTTCAAAAAATTCCAAAAATTACAGAAATAACCCTCTTGGGTCATAGATCAAGCATAATAGTTAATTTATAAATATATACAACCTATATATATAATTAAAAACCAATAATTCTAAAAATAAAATAAAATAATAATAAAACATGATTTTAATACTACGATTTAATCTTGATTTAATCAAACACAATCTACTTAATATCTTTGATTAATTTGTTCTAATCATGATTTAAATTAATAATTTAATTAAAACCTTGGTACTCAAGGTGAAATCCTTATGGGTTCTAAGAGGAAAGTTAGAGAAGAACCTGCCTGAGTGTTTCGAAACGAAACCAATGCTTCAAGCCTTGATTGTCTCTTCCAAATCCGCCATCCTTTTTTTCAGATCCGACCTCCTCCTTGTCAGCCTTCCCTTCTTCTTCTCCTCTTTGTCTCTCTTAACCCTAAAGTGTTTATAACGTGTAAAATTTTTAACCCTAAAGTCTTATGTGTATATTTGTACACATTAAAATCCAAATCCCATTCCAACTATAATTACCAAATAAAATAATAAAATAATACATATACATATATATATATAAACATATATTATATTATATTAATGCATATATATATATATATATATCAACATATAATTATGGAAGCTAGGTATATGAATATATATATAATATAATATTATATATATATTCATATACCTAGCTTCCATAATTATATTATATTATATATATATATATATAATATAATATAATTATGGAAGCTAGGTATATGAATATATATATAATATAATATATGTTTATATATATATATAATCCTTCCATAACACTTACTAATTAATTATATTTATATATAATTAAATATATATATTTATAATTATACAAAAATGATCATGTAAATAATCAAATAACCATGGGCCTTTTTTAATTAACCCAATAAGGCTTCCTTCAAACCCAAGACCATATCCATTGGTCCCACTCCTCTTAAGCTCAATTCAATTAAAATAAAATAATTAAATTAATTAACAAGGCTTCCTTCAGGCCCAAGACCATATCCATTGGTCCAACTTCCCTTAAGCCTAAATCCAACTAATTTAAATAAATTAAATAATTAAATAAATAGTTAAATTAAAACAACTCATTACATGAAGCACATAAACAAAACAAGAAAATATAAACAAGTCACACCATACCAATAAAATCAACACATCAATAATTCAATCAGTAGTCAAACACACACACAACAATCATCATATCAATCATGATATATAATTTTAATTAAAATAAGACAATTAATTTAAGCACTCAATTTAAATAAAACAAATCATTTCAAAATAAAATAAAAATAATTAATCCCAATTAAATCAAACAAATCATTTCAAAGTAAAAAAAAATTAATTAATCCCAATTAATAAATCCTTTAAAATATCGGGGTATTACATTCTTCCCCCTTAACAAAAGAAATTCCGTCCTCGGAATTCACGAATCCATGAAATGAAAACTTTGATTATTTAATTTCAAATTTTAATGTTCCCTTAATCCGTGTGGTAACCCATCCACACATACTCATAATTAGCAGGCATATCTCATAATTTATTAAGAATATACCTAGCTAATCTAAGCTCGTTGAATTCATTTGCAACTTAATTTCACCAACTTATATGTGTTGAGAAAATATCTCCATTACTGTATTTTCTTGCAACAAAACACATAAAAACTTCTTTACATACATGGTGCAAAATACATATTTATATCCTTGCCAACAATAGGCTATTGCTTAATAAATAAAACATAAATCATTATATAGTGATGTGATAACCTCCTTTCCTTTCTAATCAACATTACTTCCCCTTTGGGATACAATTTGAGTAAATATCCAATTGTCCATATTATCTAGGACTCCTTTTTGCGGCATGTACTTGATATAACGAATAAACCACTTTGTCATTTAACTAGTGACGTCCCCAATGGAAATAAACTTCCCTTATAACATGGGTATTCCTACACTATTATTCATAGAAATATCTCCCCTCGGCCACTTTAATATGGAAAGTGACTGCACAACACTAATGATCTCTGTAGATCACACCTAATAATGAATATACCAGATACTTTAGAAGTAATGATGGCTATTGCCACTATCATTCCATCTTGACATTCTATATTCTGACATGCCTTGCCCTGTAGTCTACATACCTCAATAATTATATATCTCTAATTAGCTAATTCCATATTTATATAATTGATAAATATAAGTACACACTAGAAACTCTCACTGGACTAAGGCAGTCTCAACCGGATAGTGGGTATCTCATGCAAAACGCACACAAAGGTGGTCACGAGTCCTCCTTCTACCAGGGTCCACATATCCTTAAATCTAGCTACCCATCTCAATCGGCAATATACGCCTCCATCCTAACTACTGCTCTTGAGACTCAAGCTCATATCGTGGCATATATCTATACATATATAAAATCTATTCTATCCAAATATAAAAGTAAACTATCCAACCATATTATTTTAATGGCATGACATCCAACTATTTCGTTGACCTGACACGAATAAGTAGGACTTAACTCTATGGTTAATCCATTCCCTTATAAATATAAATAAGTAAGACTTAACTATTCCGTTAATTCATCCCTAAAAGACACAAATAGGGAGGACTTAACTTTTCTGTTAATCCGTTTCTAAAATACACAAATATGTAGGACTTAACTTTTCCGTTAATCCGTCCCTAAAATAAAAAAATAGGTAGGACTTAACTTTTCCGTTAATCCGTCCCTAAAATAAACAAATAGGTAGGACTTAACTTTTTCTTTAATCCGTCCCTAAAATGCCCCCATATTATTTTAATGGTGCATAAATCTATAAAATCCATAATTGATGCAACATATATAATTATACATCAAATAATCCAGAAGTAAGTATAATAAAAATCCGATAAAGATGTGATTATATTATATGCCAATACATGATTAAAATCACATAAATATACATTGAAATTACTAGAATCATATTAAGCAACTAAATCTTTCATTCACAACATGTAAGTTAATTAAAATTCCATATTGTTCAAGTCCTTAGCATATTAATGTATATTATGCATTCTGAGATTTTAACTAGCTTATTTCAACCATTTAAATAACATAATTTGATCTAAATAACCTTGTTGTGGTTGCTGTCACGTTGCACCAAAAGTTTGCAAGATATGAACTAAGAGTGTGAATGTGTAATGTGGTCAAGTTTTAAATTTATAAAAGCCACTACTACCTCTAACTAAAAATATAGCTAGGGTGAGTAGGGATGGTCCCAAGGGATTGTGAGTGCCTTTGCAATGGAGACAATATATAGGGTTAGTAGGTCGAGTGATCAAAGGTTGGTTAGATTGATTGATTAAGCTATTATGCAAATGAAATTAAAGTAAACAAAATTCAATGATTAATAAAATAGAGAAAGATATAGAGGGGAGGACTTGGGGTACTTGATAAGCGCCGAATATTGTATATTCAAGCGCCCTAAATTGCATTAGTAAAGTCCGTTGTATGTTAATTTATGTAGATTATCTTCATTTCTATGTTTTTATGCATTTTCAGGTTCATTGGCCAAAATGGAACAAGAATAAGGCCTTGTGGAATCTTGAGCAACAAAAGGTGCCAATGCTGAATTCTGGCAGCAGTAGAACCTGGGCTTTGCTCGCCATTTTGACCTTCCAAACTCGAGAACTGGACTTCCCTCATAACATGAAAGATTTAGAGCTCTGAATTAGCTTTCTAAATCTTCAAACGGTTTGTCATTCGGAGCTCGGAGCAGAGAGTTATGGCCTTGTTACCAGAGGTGCGCAGAACTGCCTGGCAGCAATGAAATTCTGCCTTGATCTTCATTTTCGACCAACCATCCTTGAGAATTGGATCTCCACCAAAACATGAAATATTTAGAGCTCTGAATTAGCTTTCTAAATCTTCAAACGGTTCATCATTCGGAGTTCGGAGCGCAAAGTTATGGCTGTTTAACCGAAGTAGGTCTGGGCGGAGCAAGGCAAGAATGGAGCATTCTGCTCCAATTTCGAGTGCTCGAGCCCTTATTTCGAGTGCTCGAACTTAGGGCAGAATTGCATCCGGAAATGGCCCATTTTCAGCCACTTGCATCTTGGGTTCCTCAATTCTAATTTCCCTCTTTAATGGTTGGTTGGAGATGTTGGTTGGTGGGGGTTTCTAGAGCCTTATCTCTAGAAGATAAGAAAGGGAAGCCACACAATATGATTGAGCTTCATTTTACAAGATTAGAGGAGAGAGAAGAGAGAAAGGAGGGTGTGTTCTTGAAGCCAAAGGAAGGGAGCTCGAAAATGGCTTATTCTTCCAAGCTTCCTTCTTCCATTTTTGTATCCATGGATAACTAAACCTCCATCTAGGGAGGTGATGAAGCTCTCTCTTGTAAGCATGCTTTAATTTCATCTAATTTGGGGAATGATTCATGTACATGGTAGTTTCATGATTTAGAGCACTTACACTTGTTGTAATGGATTTCAATGCCTATAAATGATCATGTTGAGTTCTTATCTTATCTTAGATTTTATCCTCTCATGATTATATAACTTGCATCTTCATAGTGAGAATGGAAATGAAATTGTGAAATGGGTTTAAAGGCATGTTGTATGAGAAATTTGTTAATCCATAGCTTAAGACTTCCTTTTGATGGATTAATCTTGTATCTTGACTTCATGTGCTATTACCATAGTGATTAAGGGGTTTGATGGTCCCTAGCTTAGTGAGCATGTTATGGCTACACCCTAATCTAGGTAGTTCTAGCATGTGGCTCTTTGAGGGATTATACTTAAATCTTGATCCTATGATTTTCTTGAGGATAATGTAGCAATCTAGTATTACTACATATCATTGCCATGTAGTGAAATTGTTTCCCAAGTTAATAGAAATTTAGTATGTTTATAGGATTGGTGGTGAATTCACTTCCCTAGACCTCCTTTTCTAGACTTCTTCTTCTTAAATTCCTTGCATTTATTTCTTTAAGCACATTTCAATTCTAGTGACTAAGTGACAAACCAACAAAACTCTATATACCCCCTCATCATTCTAAAAGTAATCTAGACTCTTAGGTTGCCATAGACTAGCGCAGTCCCAGCGGTTCGACTTACCCGACCAATAGCCCTATTTTACAATGATTCGTGCTATTGCGAAGGTTGATGTATAGTTGATCAACCGATCAGTACTAGTGCTCACCTCTAAGCTTGACTTCACTAGACACTATCAATTGTATATTAATGGGGAAATTGACTTGTAACTTGTGTGTGTGTGTGTGTGTGACATTAACTGAAACTTGGCATGGATGGCAAATAAGCATAGATTGACAAGCCAAATCAAATAGGAAGCACATCCTATCAAATGAGACCAAAATCCATTCAATGAAACCATAATTTATGCACACACAACTATCTAGAAACATACACCTAATGCATTCATAAGTATGGAACACCAAGGAACAAGAGTAGATTGTCTACCTATCTATGAAGTTAAAGCAACTATATTAGATCTACACTAAAGACATGAAATTAAACTAAGTAAGCTAAAGGTGTGGTACAATCCATCAAGAAACAAGTGTGAACCATCAAATAAATTGCAAGAGTGTTCAATTAAGCTCTATGTTTTGACCATCTCTAGATTAACTTCATCCATACACATAGACATGCATAAACTCCACTAAATCTAGAGAAAAGCACATAAATCATCCATTCTAGCATATATAGACATTTGGTTAGAAATAGACAATCAATTGAAAGCATTAATCCATACACATCAAGTAGAAACCACAAGATATATATATAAGTCCAAGATCAAAACATTTGTTACAAATGAATCCCCAAAAATATACAAAGAACTAAGTTTAGGAACCAAACTTAGGGGCTACTCTAGCCCCAAGTACATGTCTAGCCACTCATTGAAGTAGTCATCCAACCCTCAAGGGCTATCTCCATGGTAGGAATGACCTCCTTCTTGATGGAAACCATAGAAGAATGGAAGAAGTCCCCAAAAATGTGTAAAGCTCTCTAATCTCTAGCCTCCTCTCCAAGATATGAGATATGATGAATTATGAATAACATATACTCTAAAAGTAGCTCTCAATCCTTATATAGGTAGGTCATATGTCACACCAATAGTCTGGATTCGTGCATCAAGGTCCCTCCAATGATTGCACCTTTTGCCAACTTTTAATGAGCTGGAATTTGTCTTTTTTTCGGACTTGAGGAAGTTCGATCGATCGAACTGTGTTGAGATCGATCGAACTTGGTTGAGATCCATCGAATGCTGTAGAGATTGATCATCCTTGGTGGCGCCTTTTTAAATAAAGACAAATCTCTGAGATATTTTGGGAAAGAGACAAAAGTGGTAGGTGGGGTGGTAGGTGTGGATAAGATAAGATTATTTGGATCGATTTGGGAAATGTTAGATCGATCGAACTTGTTGGATTCTTTTGGATAAGGACAAAGGCTTAGATCCATGTTGAACTGTTTAGATTGATGAACTTTCAATCGATTGAAGAAATACTGAGATCGAACATGCTGAATTTTCATACTTTACTTCATTTTGCTCCCACTTTGCTCATTTCTTCCATTCAGCTTGAGTTAACTTCTTTAATGCTCTTATTTGGCTGAATTGACTTATTTTTGGGATAAGCACCTGAAAAGGGCAATAACACGAAATTAGTCTAAAACAGGAAAGTAAGATAGATAAAGGTCCTAGAATACTCAAGCTTAAGTGGTTTAAATACGCACTTTTTAGTGCTCATCACACCCCAAATTTAAATATTGCTAGTCCCTAGCAATGAACTACGAAGTAAGGGAATGGAATGAACAACTATACAACTACGATTTAGAAAGCAATAAATGGATAACGACACTTTCGTAGGAAACACGATTGCATTTAGCATATGCAACAAGCCTTTTAAACCCCTAGGTTACCCCTAATAGACGAGTGAAGTCTCGTGAGGGTTTCCAGAAATGATACCCACAAACATTAAGCTTTTTCTCACTAAAAAGCATCAATATTGCAAACAAGCATTGGGAGAAACTACCTCAAGTATACAATTTTTCAACCCTTTCCAAGCAATCTCCCAAAATTTCAACATCAAGCAAACAAGTATGGTCCTCCAAGCATCAAGAAAATGATCATGCAAATCAAAACAACTCTAGAATCATTTTGAGTAGACTAGCATCAAATATGTTGCTATCTTAGCCAACTAAAGAAATGATCACATTCTTACCCTCAAACTAGCACACAAATCTAGTACCGATCATCAAGACAAAGAGTGGACATTTTATTAAAGCTTTATTCATCTAGGTGTGCTTACTCTTTTTACTCGATTTTTTTTTTTTTGCTAATCCTAAGGATCAAAGATGGAAGAATAGTGCAATGTGTTGATCTATTAAACTTTCTAGCGATCTATGAGGTCGAGCGTTAGGTCAATGACTCCCAAACCAGATGGCTTTAGGGCACTAGGTGTTCAAACACCCCTAAGGACTTACAAGCTCAAATCAACTAGGCTACAAATCGAAACAACTTCCATCTAATCATTTCCCACTTCTCACCTTTTGGGAGAAGTCCTCACTTTTTTATTGCTTTTGCAAATTTATTTATTTATTATTATTATTTTTAAGTAGAATGATTAACCTAGAGTTTGGGCCCTCCACCTTTCGGCGTGAGAAATTCAGTGCTTGATGAGGCTAGAATCCCGGCTACTCAATGAAAATGGTTTGTTATCCACTTTTATCAAGATGAAAGCTTTCAATGCACTACTAACCCAATTGGGATATAACCAATTCAATAATCAACAAAGCATGTACCCAACAAATGAATGCTAGTGTGTGCCTGTGCTAGAATCCTAGAGTGAATCTTAAAACACTCACAAAATCAGGATGATGTGGACCACAAACGCAAGTAAGATATCAATTTTTCAAAAAATTTACTCCTAAATGGCATCCACAAGGTATACAAGGAGTATTGGACTCTCAAGTCAAATAATTTTTAAATTTTAAGCAATATAGTCTTCAAAAGATCAAAATCATAATTAGTTATGGACCAATCATAGAAGATCCCTCAAATACACAAGTCATGCTCAAAATTTTGAATTGAACGCAAATACTGTAAATAATACCCATTACCCCCAAACTTAAATGGCATAGTGTCCTCAATGTGCAAAGAGAACAAAAGAAAGAGCATACCAGTGCGGCTATGGCAAAGAATGGCCAGGATAGAAGTATCCAAAGTGGGTGGTATAACCCCCCAAACTTGGGATTAACTGTGGTCCTGAAAAGATGGCACTAGGAGAAAAGCTGATCAGATAACAAAAGGGACAATAATGGTGCACAGTGGACATGCAAGTGTAAATAGGATAATAAATGAACTAATGAGAGAGGAAAAGGGTGGTCTTGAAAAATTTGGGCAGCACTCTTTCACTGAAGTCACTGGGATGCACCTGGAAATGGAGTTAGTCACAGACAGATATATCAATAGAAGAATATGACATCCAAAAGATCATGCATAAAATAGGAAAATAAAAATAGTATATGGCACATCACAGTAATAGGGCCGATAGACTGGTCGCAAAAATATCACAACAGTATTAAAAGAGCAGTAATGTATCACAGATATAATAGAATAATGAAAAAGAGGAATAGAGATCAGGCAGATGAGGTAGGGCGAGTGGGGCACGATCCCTTGATATCTCTGGATATGCCTTGCAGCGCAGCTAAGACATTGGAGCGGAGAGTAGTCACGTTCGTACTGAGAGATGCCACATCTGACCGAAGAGAGACAACTGTGTCCTCCATGGTTTGGATATGCTCTCCTAGGCTAGGTGTCTGAACTGGAGCCTCAGGTATGACTGGATCATGAAACTGTGGTACATCCTGAGCCTGCTCCGGAGAATGAACTGGCGACCCTGCCGGAGAGTGATGTGGTAACTCCTCTACTAGAAGCTCTTGCTCTAAGTCTATCTCCATATGTGCTGCAGCCGTCGGTGCGTCTGCTGGATTGTCTGCTGTTGTTGCGGCTGCTATTTCCTCCTCCTTAAGCACCGTAGCTGCTAGAACAGCGTCCTCCACCAAACTCTTGATAAGAGCATTGTAGCTCTTATTCCAATCCTTCTTGCCATAGTGGTAAACTCCTGTCTCTGGACGCTCATTTAGATGGAAAGGATAACGCTGATCTCAGAGGATCTGAGTGATAAGATGGTCAAATGGGAGGAAAGTGGCCCGCCTAGGCTTAGCCTTGCTAATGTAAGTCGAATACAATCTCATCATGACACTCCAGTAGAGTACCGGTGATGAGCGCTGAAAAGTGCGTATTTAAACCCCTTAAGCATAGGTATTCTAGAACCTTTATCTATCTTATTTTTCCATTTTGTATTGATTTCATGTTATTTCCATTTTCAGGTACTTATCCCCAAAATAAGCTAACTCAGCCAAATAAGAGCATAATTGAAGCAATTTTGGGATGAATCAAAGAAAGGAGCAAAGTAGAGCATAAGGAAGCAAAAGGTGGAATTTCAGCAACTTCGATCGATCTCAAGAAAAGTTTGATCGATCTAACTTTCATCGATCTCAGCACTTCAAGATAGATCCAGGCCATGATGTCATTTTCAGAGATCCCAAAAGTTCGATCGATCTAACATCATTCTCTGATCGATCGAACTTTCTTGTCCTGATCCACATGCCAGATTTTATCTAGCTGTACCACCCTACCAACCACTTTTGTCCTTTTTCCAAAAATATTTTCAAAATATCTCAGATTTATTTTTATCCAAAAAGGCGCTACCATTGAGGATCGATTTAACTTCAATTCGATAGATCTCAGCCATGTTCGATCGATCTCACCACAAGTTCGATCGATCGAGCTTCCCAAATCCTGAGAAAATCCAAATTCCAGCTCATTAAAAGTTGTCTCATATCCAATCATTAGAGGAATAATTGGTGTACTAGCCCAGCTCATTTGGGGTGATATTTGACCAACCTATATAAGGAATATGAGCCACTTTTACACATATACACATACTTAGAGATTTTGGAGAGAATTCTTAGGGAGGAAGCAAAGGAGGCTAGAGACACCATTGGAGACTCTTCATCAACCAAGGAACAGATTTCTTCCATGGAGCTTGCCCTTGAGGGTTGGAAGACATCATCCATGAGTGGCTAGATATCCTTTTGGGGCTAGAGTTAGCCTTAAGCATGCTTTCTACTTCTTGATTTATGTATTTTAAAGGGGATTTGTATTGTGATACTTGTTTTGATACTTTTATATATATAAATCTTGTTTATTCAATGATTTATATAGTTTAATGCTTCCAATTGATCATTTCATTCTATCCATATGTCTATGTATGCTAGAATAGATGCTCATTTGTTTGTCTCTATTTCTTGTGTTGTTGATGCATGTCTATGTGTATTAATGCTATAGATCTAGAGATTGTCAAGACATAGTGCTTAATGGCATGTTCTTGTAGTTTATTTGATGGTTCATACTCATTTCTTGATAGATTGTACCTCTCCCTTAGTTTAATTAGTTTAATTTCATGTCATTAGCTTAATTGTAGTGTAGTTGTAGTTTAGATGTTAAATAAGAGGACAATCCATGTTTGTTGTTGATGTTCCATACTTATGAAAGGAAGTAACATTTATCTCTAACCTTGTGATGTGTTTGGATTGTGAGCCTAAAGGAATGATTAATGGCTTAATTTGACATGTTATGCTATCCACCATGTTGTTTAGACAATATATGCTTAATTTGTCATCCATACTTGTTGGAACAACCACACACACACGCTTTGTTGCAATACATGTTTCTCCCCTCATTAATCATTCATTAAGGGTGTAGAAAAGCTATGCTTAGTGGTGATCTCTAAACCTCAAGATCTCTCTCTCTCTCTCTCTTTTATTCTCCTTATTGCATTATTATTTACTTTAGTTTAAATTGCATCTTAGTGTAATTCAACCACCAACCACTATTTTGATCACCTGACCTACTAACTCTAATCTTGATTCCTCAACCTAATACGACCCTCAATCCCTTGGGACGATCCATTCTCACTCATACTACATAGTATAGGTGTTAAGCGGTTTATAAATTTAAAGTATGATGCCCACTTGACACTAATTTCCAAACTCAAAGTGTTGCGCATTATTTGTGCACACGCTCAGGTCGCATCATAGTTTTTCTTTTGCATTCAAAATTTTAGTAATCAATGGGTCGCATCATAGTTGACAACCTGAAATAATTTGAACTGTTGTTTATTTTTTTAAAATTTATCAATCTTATTTCCAAAAATGTGAGAACTCGGGCAGAGCTGCAAGGAGACGGTTCTAGAGCCGAGTTCTGACCTTTTTGGGCTCTCAAAGCCTTGTATATATGAGCGATTAAATCATTTTTGTTTAGAGATCCATACTTTTACATTGTATTTTCTTTCTTCTCTTTAGTTTTTCTCTCTAGAAAGTTAAATATTAGGGTTAGAAGAAAAGAGGGAAGTGGAGGCACATATCAAGATCCATCTCTAGATCCACACACACTCTCTCTCTAGAGCTTCAAAGAAGAAGAAGAAGAAGATGGAGCCATGTTTGGAGCTTACCCTTGAGGGTTTCATGACCACATCCACCTCCTCCATGATTGGCTAGATCTACACTTAGGGCTTGGATGAGTCCTAAGTTTTGTGTAATCTAAACCCTTGTATTTCTATTTTTGGGGATCTATATATATTGTTGTGACTAGTGTTCTAGCCTTGTGAATTTCATAAATCTTGGTATATCTCTATGATTTCTATGGTTTAATTCTTCCTATTAATTTTCTAGTTTATTTACATGTCTATGTGTGATTAAATTGGGAATTATGTCTCAAATGATTCATATGGTTGAATTCTTCTTATTGATTCTTTTGCAATTATATGTTGTCTTATGTGTGATTATTTGAGAATTGATCTCTACACTAGTTTTTCTATATTAATTGCATGTCTATGTGTGGTTGATTGAGAATCTAGTGATGGCTAGACATGGGTTTTCATTAAATGGGTTTGTCAATTAATTTGATGGATTATTCTTACACTTGATGGGTTGTTCCACAATTTAATTCATGCTTGTAGGTAGGTAGACAATCTATACTTAATTTGATATTCCATAGCTTATTATTGCAAATTCTGTGATTCTCTAGATTGATGTGTGCTACAATTGTGACTAGTTTGATGGGTTATGCTTAGATTGGATGGGTTGTGCTACACTTAGTTTATTTGTTGGTTAGGTAGACAATTCATACATGAATTTGATGGTCCATGCTTAATATTGCAATGGGTAGTCGCATTTTATTCACAACAATGTATTCCCCATTAATGGAAAGCAAGTGGTTAATTACATGAGCTTAGTGGTGATTCCAACACCCTAAGACCTCTCCTCATATCTCTTAATTCCTTATCTCTCACTAGTTTACTTTACTTGCATTTTAATTTTATTGCACCTTAGTGTAATCAACCAATATCTCTCTTTGCAATCATTTGGTACATTAGAGTTGAAGTTAAATTCCAACACGTATAATCCCTTGGGACGATCCGTACTCACTTTTACTACGTTAGTAGTAGTGGTGGTAGTGGTTTTTATAAATTTAAACTTGACCTAAAAGGCTCTCCTTCAACCGCACATTCACTACATTATTTTGGCGTTCACAAGCGGCCTCGTCAAATTTTGGCGCCGTTGCCGGGGATTGATTGAAGGCAACGTCGTATTTGTGGAATCAATTAGGAATTAGTACTATTTTGATCGTGTCTTTACTTTGTTTTCAATTTTTGTTACTTATTGTGTTTGTTCTTGTTTGACTAGGAGCATTGGGCTGAGAAGGTGAACAAATGAGCATCCAAGCAAAGGAGCTAAGCAAGCAAAAAAAAAAAAAAAAAAAAAATAAGGCTAAAATCATAAAAAATTTGCTAAGCTAAAAGCTAAAAATTTGGAGTTGAAGTGCTAAAGGACCTTTGTGAGCTTTTTCTTACTCAAACCCTTAGTTAAATCGTCGGCCCGCGTGGAGGCTTGTATTTCAATTCTTAGTTAAATTGTGAGCTCTCGTGGAGGCATTGTATTGTTCTTTGCATATTTTTTAAAGCATGGGAGTATGGGAACATTGTTTGTGGAGGAAGTTTGTTGATTATTGACTTGTTATGAAGGTGAAATGTTTGTCATTATTTCTTGATTGTGTTGCATTGTGCATGCATGGTCGTAGATCATTGAGACCCATTATTCGAAACCCTTAGGGAAGAGGTAGTTCTAGTCAATCCATTTCATCAATGGAAGGACACAATGAGGACCATGTGGAGGACTTTGGTCACATAAACCAATAAGGTATGTTCCACCCTAATGTGTATCATGATAACATGCAAGTTCCATTAGGCATGCCAAGGCCATTTGTTCATCCACCACAACAACAAGGCCAAGTTCCATTGGGAATGCCAAGGCTAATTTATGTTCCACCACCTCCCATCATTTAAGGCAATCAAGGTGCCCATGTTGCACCTCCAATTGCTAATCATCCCCTTGCTTTAAGAGATCACTATATGCCTAATAAATATAATGCACCCACATGCATTTAATTGCCACCATTTAGAGCACACCACTATGAAATCAAGCCACAAACCATTCAAATGCTTCCTAACTATCATGGACTTCCAAGTGAAGAACCTTATAAGCATTTAGATGAGTTTCTTGAAGTATGTTCCACCGTGAAATATACAGACATGCCGGAAGAGGTCTTAAGGCTTAAACTTTTTCTATTCACCCTTAAAGACAAGACAAAATATTGGTTTAACAATCTTAGACCTTTTTTAATAACTTCTTAGGTAGAAATGCAACAAGAGTTCTTAAAGAAGTACTATTCGGTTTCTAAGACCAATGCCATGAGAACTTCAATTAGGAATTTTCACATGGGGATGGGGAAACATTTCATGAGGCATAGGAACGCTTTAATGAATTGCTTAGGAAGTGTCCACATCATGACATGCCCAAATGGTAATTAGTTCAATATTTCTTTGAGAGCTTATCGGATAATTACAAGGGCATGGTCGATGCTTCGATGGGTGGCTCTTACATTGATAGGCATGAGGATGATGTGCGGTGTCTTTATGAGAGCATGAGTGAAAATTCTTTGCATCATACCTTATTTTCGAAGAATGGTAGAAATTCTAGTAGTAGGAAAAGTGTTGGCTTACATCAAGTTAACCACTCCAATGAAATTGCCGCCGAGATGAAATCATTATCTCAAAGGTTTGCTCAATTTTTGATCAGCCAAAACTCGGCGAATCAAGTATCTTCCTTCCCTAACCATTCTCATCATGCATCTAATGAGACATGTATGACTTGTTCAAGTGTTTTACATTTTACTTCCAATTGTCCCCATAGACATGTGCAAGGTGAGCATCATGAACAAGTAAATGCAACATTTGTTAATCAAGGGAACAATCCTTATGGCAATCACTACAATCGA
This sequence comes from Cornus florida, assembly GCF_030987335.1. Classification (NCBI taxonomy): domain Eukaryota; kingdom Viridiplantae; phylum Streptophyta; class Magnoliopsida; order Cornales; family Cornaceae; genus Cornus; species Cornus florida. Next base: position 37,163,734 of record NW_026775580.1, read on the forward strand.
AGTTGGAGGAATCACCCGAATTTCTCTTGGAAAAACCAAGGGGAAGGCTCAAACCCTCCCCAAGGCGGTTTTCAAGGGAAATATATTCCACCTCCACTACAAAGCCAAGGTTCCCAAAGTTTTAGATTATCATACCAATCACAAGGAAACCAATTCTCTAATTCTCATTTTCCTAATCAACCATCATATTCCTAAGGAAATGTTAGAAGTCCCGCTTTTGAAGAGAAAGTTTTGACCGCTTTGGGCGCTTTAGAGGCAAACACACAATTACTTCATTCTCATTCTCAATCCATTGCAAAGCTAGAAACCCAAGTCGGGCAAATAACTAGTACTTTGAATGTAAGAGAGAAAGGGAAAATGCCTTTGAATGCCCCACCTAAGCAACAATGTGTTGTGGAGACTTATTCCTTATCGGAAGGTCGCACAATAGAGCATGTCAATGCGGTGACTACCTTGAGAAGTGGAAAGATTGTGGACAACCAAGTGGGTATGTCCAATAAAGAGAGTGAACAGGTGGAACCAAAAGATGACACCCTTCCCGTTTCATATCCTATTCCTCCTTTATTTTATGTGCATGACCATACAAATGAGAATATGTTGAAAAGTGATTTTGAAAAAAAAGATTTGCAAAATGATTTCAAAACTTCTTGTGTTGAAGAGACTTCAAAGAAAAATTCTAAAAAGGTTTTTAAGCCAAAAGCTCCATTCCCGAATGCCTTAAAAGGATCCATTTCAAATAACAAGCGAAAGACCAAAGTTAATGAAATTATGGAAGTGTTTAGGCGAGTAAAAGTCAATCTTCCACTTTTGGATGCAATCAAGCAAATTCCGGTTTATGCCAAGTTCTTAAAAGACTTGTGCACCCAAAAGAGGAAGAACAAAAGCCAAGCATCTAGAAAAGTGGTCTTAACCGAGTAAGTAAGCTTAATATTGCAGCATAACACTCTTCCAAAGTTTAAGGACCCCGGTTCACCTACTACTTCATGCATCATTGGTGATCATACCATTAATTGAGCTCTTCTTGACCTAGGAGCAAGTGTTAATCTTCTTTGATACTCGGTGTATGTCAAATTAGGCTTAGGAGACTTGAAACCGATGTTGGTAGTTTTACAACTTGCCGACCGATCCATCAAAAAGTCTAGGGGTATCATTGAGGATGTCTTGATTAAGATTGATAAGTTCTTCTTTCCCGTTGATTTTGTTGTTATTGACACAGAAACGGTCTCAAATCCTTAAAGCCAAATTCCCGTTATCCTTAGCCGTCATTTCTTGGCAACCGCGAATGCCAATGTTAATTGTAGGACGGGGATAATGAAGATTTCATTTGGCCACATGAAGGTAAAGTTGAATGTTTTTAATCCAACCCACAATTCATTTGACAAGCATGAAGAAGTGAATGTTGTATAGAAATGTCATGACATTAAAAGTGAAGGAATTGAGTTTCTGTGTGAGACCAAAGTTTCAAAAAGTCCATCTTCAACCTTGAAACCAAAGAAAGTTGTTTCAAAGTCTTGTTTTGAAAGGACGTGGAAGCCCAAAGATTGTCTTGACCAAGGACCAAAAACGTCTTTTGAGCTTAATCCAACAAGTTCCTTAAAGAACCATTTGTTGGGTGGAGTTCAAAGCATTTATCACCCATTGAGGAGGGGATGCACTATAAGATGTTTGATTCGGGCTAAAAGAGCTTAACTTCTTGCTAGAGACGTTAAAGACTAGCAAGACATTTCGTAGGGTGTCAAAACCCTATTCCTCCCTCATTTTTATCTTTAATTTCATTTCTTGTGAAGTCTAGATATTGGCTTTGGGTTCATATGCATTGCTAGGAACTGTGATTAGGATTGCATGCACTCTTATGTTAAAATTGAGCATTTTTCATAAGTTCGATCGATCTCAAAATGAGTTCGATGGATCGAACTTCCCACTTACATCAAACCTGCATCTAAATCACTCTCTGTCCAATGGTTCGAACAAAACCTACGTATTTCAGCTCTCTGTCCCATTGTTCGAGCTTGTTCCTAGATCGATCTAAACTTCTTCGATCGATACAACTTCATCTTGGATCGATCTGTAATTCCAACACTTAAAAAAAATTCCAACCTGCATCCACCTGCATCCAAAAGCCTCTCTGCCTCATCAATCGAACATTTCTTCAATTCTATACATTCTCGATCGATAAAAAATATTCTGTGATCGATCTTGGGGAGATCGATCTTTGTTCTTTGTTTTTCAATTTTGACTTTGTTTTAAAATTTCAAAAAATAAAAAATAAAAAATAAAAATATTTTATTATTTTTATTGTCATTTTTATTTTATATATATATATATATATATATATATATATACAAAAAATAAATAATAATAATAAAAAAAAATAATTTAAATAAATAAATATTTTTTAAAAATCCTAAAAATATTTTTACTTTTTATTTTATTTTATTTTTATTTTTAAAATTTTTATTTTTCAAAAATCCCAAAAGTACTTTGTCACTTAAGAGGAGAGAACGATGTCAGTTCGATCGATCGAACTTGCAAGGGAATGTTTTTAAAAATCGATTCAGGTCATTCGATCGATTCCATAAGAATCGATCTCAGACCCTCGTTCCCCCTCGCCGCTGCATCCCAACTCTTCTCCATCTCCAGCGAGACTTTGGCGAGTATCCCACGCGTCGAATCACTCTCTATCCTCTCGGATCTTGATTCGAATCTCACCCCCTTCGCATCTCCACTTCTCTCTTGATTCCGGTGAGATCCGAACCTCACCTCTTTGATTCAAGCTTAGATTTGATGCATATATGCTTTAAATGGTAGATCTAAGTTGTTTTCATGATGAATAACTCCATTGATGAAGCTTTGAGCTCTTTGTATATATATGTATAGATATGTATATATGTTTTTGTATTTTTGTGATTTTGATTTGATTTTTTTGGAATATGGGCCGAACCAAATGACCCAATTTGATGATTTGTTGTGTAAATGGGCCCACAACCATGTTCATGAAGGCCCCATGGCATCCACATCATAAATCTATGACTTTTCGAGTTCCACTTCACAGTTTGATCGTTCAAACTTTTTATTCGATCGATCTGTCACAGATCGTTCTCACTTATTCTTGATCGATCGAACTTGCGTCAATCTCACATTTTTGTGATTGATCGAACTTCACAGATTTGTTTCACACATCTCACACACCATCTCTTGTGTTTTATGCTATCTCATACATGCCCAATGCTTATGTTTTCCACATTGGATGCATTCTATACTTATATTGTCTAGCATGTTTCACATCATATCACTTATTCCTTGTTACTTGCATAGATTCATGTTTCTTATTTGTTTTGTCTATCCTATTTGACATATATGACTCTATGAACTGTGCTTTAATTCTTTATATCATCACTGACTTCCTTTGCAAGTTTTCCATTTATTTTGTAGGCTATAGCTAGGGTTAAGATTGTAGCTCGTGGACACTATCACGGTAGGGGTAGGTCGAGTTTAGATGACGAGGCCGGTCCATCTCATGCCCAGGAGCCCACTCCACCTCAGTCTCCCTTATCTGACAGCAAGTTACACTCTGACACTGAGGCTACATATATACCATCTCCACCACCACTGTCAGCTCAGCCAGCCCAGGAGCTAAACCGACCATTATATAGATACTCACGCCTTTCAGTGGCACATGAGTTGGTCTTTGACACAGACTTCTTTTCCCGATCGGTGCTTACCTGATCAGCGTATGATGATATTTTTCGGAGGGGCATCTAAACCATACTAGCCCCTATCTCATACCCAGTGTACCTGAGGTTGGTCCGGATGTTCTTCTAGAACCTCTGGCCTGCCCTGAGTAACCTGGCGGAGCTACGGACCACCATTGATGGCTACCCAATCCGCATCACTGTCGACACATTGTCCAGATCTTGCTAGTGTCCACACGTCTGCCCTCTAGAGCTACTGGACACATATCCCACTCTCTACAGGCCCACTTATGCAGACATGGCCGTTCTACTCACAGGTCACTATGCCGGTGGTGAGACCTATGCCACCCGGACCTATCTTCCAGATGACCTGCGGTTTTTTGACTCTGTCTTATTCTGTAACATTTTCATGGCTGGCCACAAGACACAGAGGTACGGCGACTATCTGACAACTCTGTACGCATTCTACACAGGGCATTGGTTATCTATCCCAAAGCTTATCTGGAGCGTCATGATGAAGTTGTATGTCTACCACATCAGCAAGGCCAAGCCCAAAAGGGCTAAGTATCTTCCATTTGGCCACCTCATCACCCAGATTCTACGAGACCAGCACTATCCCTTCCAGCCACGGGAGCAGACTATGTCTGGGGCCTATTCTTTCAAGAAGAAGGACTTGGATAAGAGCTATAACGCTTTTATCAAGAGTCTGCGGGATGATGCTGTAGAGGCAGAGGAGCAGGCGGTAGCAACAGCAGGCCCGGCAGCGGACGATATACCAGTCGATCTGGCTGTCATACACATGGACATTGATTTAGAGCAGCCTGCAGAGGACGCAAAGTAGCACTCTCTAGTTGGGTCACCCGTTCACGATGAAGAGCAGGCTTAGGATCATGATTTTACCGATCCAGCGACACATGAGGCTCCTGCTCACATACCCGACTTCGGAGAACGACTTCAGACTCTGGAGGATGCCATGGTATCTATCCACGCAGAAACTGTCTCCATTAAAGCTGACATTGCTTCCCTCCGCATAGATGTCATGACCGCATTCAGAGATCTATCCAGAGACATCCTCGGAGCGTGACCTGCCCATCCTACTTCTTCTTTATGATGTCCAAATTTTCTTACTCCTCTCATATATCTGTGATAGCTGCATATTTTTGATACTGTTATATTATTTTTGCAGCCGTGTCTGTCGGCTTTGATATTGGATGTACTGTACTTTATTTTTGGTTTATATATGCTTTCTTTATGGATGTCCTATTTTCATATTCTTATATCTATCTGTTTGACTCCATCAGGTGCATCCCAGCGACATCAGTGAGAGAGAGAGTACTTCCCAATTTTCAAGACCACCCTTATACCTCTCTTTATTTTCAGTTGCAATCCCATTTACACTTGTATATCCACTGTGCACTGTGATTATCCCTTTTTGTTATCTGATGAGTTTTATCCAAGTGCCAAAATTTCAGGACCACAGTTAATCCCAAGTTTGGGGGGGTTATGCCACCCACTTTGGATACTTTTGTCCCAGCATTCTTTGCTCCTAGTTGTACTGGTATACTCTTTCCCTTTTGTTCTCTTTGCACATTGAGGACACTGTGCCATTTAAGTTTGGGGGTAATGGTGCTTTGCAGTGTTTGTTTTTAAATTCAAATTTTTGAGCATGACTTGTATATTTGTGAATTTTCTATGATTGGTCCATGATTAGCTATGATTTTGATCTTTTGAGGACTGTATTGCTTAAAATTTAAAAATTACTTGACTTGAGAGTCCAATACTCCTTGTATGCCTTGTGGATGCCATTTAGGAGTAAATTTTTCAAAAGATTGATATCACGCTTGCACTTATGGTCCACATCATCCTAATTTTGTGATTGTTTTGAGATTCACTCTACTATTCTACACTAGCACAGATGCATACTAGCATTCATTTGTGGGGTACATGATTTGTTGATTATTAAATTGGTTATATCCCAATTGGTCTAGTAGTGCATTGAAAGCTTTCATTCTTGATAAAGGTGGATAACAACCCCTTTTCACTAAGTAGCTGGGATTCTAGCCTCATCAAACACTAAACTTCTCGCGCCGAAAGGTGGAGGGCCCAAACTCTAGGTTAATAATTGAACTTGTTTATTTAGAAAAAAAAAAAAAAAAAGTTGCAAAAGCAATGAAAAAAAAGTGAGGACTTCTCCCAAAAGTTGAGAAGTGGGAAATGATTAGATGGAGGTTGTCTTGATTTGTAGCCTAGTTGATTTGAGCTTGTAAGTCCGTAGGGGTGTTTGAACACCTAGTGCCCTAAAGCCATCTGGTTTGGGAGTCATTGACTTAACGCTCAACCTCATGGATCATTGAAAGTTTAATAGATCAACACATTGCACTATGCTTCCATCTTTGATCCTATAAAAAAAAAAAAAAATCGAGTGAAAAGAATAAGCGCACCTAGAACAATAAAGCTTTAATAAAAGGTCAATTTTTTTTTATCTTGATGATCGGTACTAGATTTGTGTGCTAGTTTGAGGGTAAGGATGTGATTAATTCTTTAGTTGGCTAAGATAGCGACATATTTGATGCCGGTCCACTCAAAAAGGATTCCAGAGTTGTTTTGATTTGCATGATTGTTTTCTTGATGTGTAGAGGACCATATTTGCTTGTTTGATGTTGAAATTTTGGGAGATTACTCTGAAATGTTTGAAAAATTACATACTTAAGATAGTTTTCTCCCAATGCTTGTTTACAATATTGGTGCCTCTTTTGTGAGAATGAGCTTAATGTTTATGGGTATCATTTCTGGAAACCCTCACGAGACTTCACTCATCCACTAGAGGTAACCTAGGGGTTTAAAAGGCTTATTGCATATGCTAAATGCAATTGTGTTCCCTACGAAAGTGGCATTATCCATTTATTACTTTCTAGTTCGTAGTTGTATAGTTATTCATTTCATTCCTTTACTTTCTAGGTCAGTTGTCTCATATTCAATCATTAAAGGAATAATTGGTGTACGAGCCCAGCTCATTTGGGGTGATATTTGACCTACCTATATAAGGAATATGAGCCATTTTTACACATATACACATACTGAGAGATTTTGGAGAGAATTCTTAGGGAGGAAGCAAAGGAGGCTAAAGACACCATTGGAGACTCCTTATCAACCAAGGAGTAGATTTCTTCCATGGAGCTTGCCCTTGAGGGTTAGAGGACATCATCCATGAGTGGCTAGACATCCTCTTGGGGCTAGAGTTAGCCCTAAGTATGCTTTCTACTTCTTGATTTATGTATTTTTGAGGGGATTTGTATTGTGATACTTGTTTTGACACTTTTATATATATAAATCTTGTTTATTCAATGATTTATATAGTTTAATGCTTCCAATTGATCATTTCATTCTATCCATATGTCTATGTATGCTAGAATAGATGTTTATGTGTTTGTCTCTATTTCTTGTGTTGTTGATGCATGTCTATGTGTATTAATGCTATAGATCTAGAGATTATCAAAACATAGTGCTTAATGGCATGTTCTTGTGGTTTATTTGATGGTTCATACTCATTTCTTGATGGATTGTACCTCTCCTTTAGTTTAATTAGTTTAATTTCATGTCATTAGCTTAATTGTAGTGTAGTTGTAGTTTAGATGTTAAATGGGAAGACAATCCATGCTTGTTGTTGATGTTCCATACTTATGAAAGGAAGTAACATTTATCTCTAACCTTGTGATGTGTTTGGATTGTGAGCCTAAAGGAATGATTAATGGCTTAATTTGACATGTTATGCTATCCACCATGTTGTTTAGACAATATATGCTTAATTTGTCATCCATACTTGTTGGAACAACCACACACACACGCTTTGTTGCAATACATGTTTCTCCCTTCATTAATCATTCATTAAGGGTGTAGAAAAGCTATGCTTAGTGGTGATCTCTAAACCTCAAGATCTCTCTCTCTCTCTCTCTCTTTTATTCTCCTTATTGCATTATTATTTACTTTAGTTTAAATTGCATCTTAGTGTAATTCAACCACCAACCACTATTTCGATCACTCGACCTACTAACCCTAATCTTAATTCCTCAACCTAATACGACCCTCAATCCCTTGGGATGATCCTTTCTCACTCATACTACATAGTATAGGTGTTAAGCGGTTTATAAATTTAAAGTATGATGCCCACTTGACACTAATTTCCAAACTCAAAGTGTTGTGCATTATTTTGCGCACACGCTCGGGTCGCATCATAGTTTTTCTTTTGCATTCAAAATTTTAGTAATCAATGGGTCGCATCATAGTTGACAACCTGAAATAATTTGAACTGTGGTTTATTTTTTTAAAATTTATCAATCTTATTTCCAAAAAGGTGAGAACTCGGGCAGAGTTGCAAGGAGACGATTCTAGAGCTGAGTTCTGACCTTTTTGTGCTCTCAAAGCGTTGTATATATGAGGGATTAAATCATTTTTGTTTAGAGATCCATACTTTTGCATTGTATTTTCTATATTCTCTTTAGTTTTTCTCTCTATAAAGTTAGAGATTAGGGTTAGAAGAAAAGAGGGAAGTGGAGGCACATCTCAAGATCCATCTCTAGATCCACTCTCTCTCTCTCTAGAGCTTCAAAGAAGAAGAAGAAGAAGAAGAAGATGGAGCCATATTTGGAGCTTACCCTTAAGGGTTTCATGACCACATCCACCTCATCCATGATTGGCTAGATCTACACTTAGGGCTTGGATAAGCACTAAGTCTTGTGTAATCTAAACCCTTGTATTTCTATTTTTGGGGATCTATATATATTGTTGTGATTAGTGTTCTAGCCTTATGAATTTCATAAATCTTGGTATATCTCTATAATTTCTATGGTTTAATTCTTCCTATTAATTCTCTAGTTTATTTACATGTCTATGTGTGATTAAATTGGGAATTATGTCTCACATGATTCATATAGTTTAATTCTTCCTATTGATTCTCTTTGTAATTACATGTTGTCTTATGTGTGATTATTTGGGAATTGATCTCTACACTAGTTTTTCTATATTAATTGCATGTCTATGTGTGGTTGATTGAGAATCTAGTGATGCTTAGGCATGGGTTTTCTTTGAATGGGTTTGTCAATTAATTTGATGGATTATTCTTACACTTGATGGGTTGTTCTACAATTTAATTCATTCTTGTAGGTTGGTAGACAATCTATACTTGATTTGATATTCCATAGCTTATTATTGCAAATTCCATGATTCTCTAGATTGATGTGTTCTACAATTGTGACTAGTTTGATGGGTTGTGCTACACTTAGTTTATTTGTTGGTTAGGTAGACAATTCATTCATGAATTTGATGGTCCATACTTAATATTGCAATTGGTAGTCGCATTTTGTTCACAACAATGTATTCCCCATTAATGGAAAGCAAGTGGTTAATTACATGAGCTTAGTGGTGATTCCAACACCCTAAGACCTCTCTTCATATCTTTTTAATCCCTATCTCTCACTAGTTTACTTTACTTGCATTTTAATTTCATTGCACATTAGTGTAATCAACCAATATCTCTCTTTGCAATCATTTGGTACATTAGAGTTGAAGTTAAATTCCAAGATGTATAATCCCTTGGGACGATCCTTACTCACTCTTGCTACGTTAGTAGTAGTGGTGGTAGTGGTTTTTATAAATTTAAACTTGACCTAAAAGGCTTTTCTTGAACCGCACATTCACTACATTATTTTGTGGTTCCCAAGCGGCCTCGTCAGCCGGTATAGATACTAGTGGCCTGTATAGAATGCATATAAAGAAACCAAAAACTCTGAATGCCTTTGGATTTTATGGCCCACCATAAATACGTTTCAAAATAGTACTGAATCGTAGAACCAAAGGTCATCGGACAGATAAGTCCGGGTGGCGAAAGTCTCGCTAACTGCGTAGTGGCCAGTCAGTGTCACGGCTATGTCTGCGTAAGAAGGCTTCCTCTCCAAGATAGGATAATGAACATCAGGAGGGCAGATAAACGGGCATCGAGAAGATCTAGCTAGAATATCAACTATAATCCGGATGGGATGGACATCAATAGTAGTGTATAGCTTTGACAAGTTACTCGGGGTCGACTGGAGGTTTTGGTAGAACAACCGAACCAGCCAAGGGTAAACTGGATAGGTTACCGGGGCTAAAATAGCTAAAATGCCCCTCTGATCAATATCATCGTAAGCTGACTGGGTCAGGAGATACTGAGAGAAAAAGGTGATATCAAATACTAACTCATGCACCACCTGAAGGCGTGAGTATCTCCTGTTAGGTTTGTCGAGGACCTGGCTTGGCTGTGCCGGTAGTGGTGAAGGAGAAGGTATATTCTCAGTCTCAGCTGAAGAAGATAATGCGGAAGCTGAAGACTATAGTCTAGAGTCGGCTAAAGGGGACTGAGCTAGATCTACCTCTAACTGCTCAGCCTTATCAACCTGCTCTGGAGCTGGCTCTGGAATGAGGTCTTGAACATGAGATGGTCCTGCCTGCTCCTCTACTCTCTGCCTCACTCAACGTGTATAATGCTTACGGGCAACAGTCTTTACCCTAGCCATGGCTTGCAAAACAGAAAGAAAAACACTTGCAATATAAGTCAGTACCGGCATAAAGAATTGAAGCACAATATATAGAAACATGTATGTCAAATAAGATAGATAACTCAGAATAATAATTATGAATCTATGCAAGTGATGACGCAGCCAAATAAACAGTGACCAAGTGAAACATGCTAAACAATATAAGTATAGAATGCATCCAATGTGGAAAACACAGGTATTGGGCATAAATAAGATAGCATGGAACACAAAAGATGGTGTGTGAAGTGTATAGGCAAATCTGTGAGGTTCAATCGATCAGGAAAAGATGAGATCGATCCAAGTTGGATTGATCTAGAATTGAGTGAGATCGGTGTTTCTCAGATCGATCTGAGAAATACAGAGATCGATCAAACTACTATGAGAAATTCGAAAGGTCACAGATCTGTGATGTGGATGGCACGGGGGCACCCGAGCAAGCTCGTGGGTCCCACAATTCCTCAACAACACACAAATGGTCACTTGTTTGGGCACGTGACCCCCAAAATCAATTTGGAAATGAAATATACACAAAAATCTATACAAATATAGATACACATATATACACATGCTTAAAGCTTCATATATGGCAAGAAACAATCATGGCATCTCAAGATCTATCATGGAAAGTTCAAGTACATAAGGATTGAAACTCAAAAATGAAAAATCAAACCCTAAACTTACCTAATTCGAGGAGAGAAGTGGATCGAAGGAGAGAGAGATGAGATCTGGGGTGAGGGAGAGAGATTTGAAGCTCGGGAAGCTCGTTGGAGACACGCCGGAGGTTGGGAAGAAAGGGTTTGCAGCGGCGAGAAAGATGAGGGTCTGAGATTGATTGTACAAGTCGATCAAAAAGACCCTAGGGTTTTTTTTTAAAAAAACTGGTCCCGACAAGTTCGATCGATCTAGAAAAATCTCAGATCGATTGAACATAAATCAATCTTGAAGTAACACATATCGATCTATGCTTCAAATGTCAAAGTATTTTTGAAATTTTTTGAAATTATATATATATATATATTATATATGAAAATTAAAATAAAATAAAATTAAAAAAAGAAAATATTTTTGGATTTTTAGAAATAAAGTAAGTAATAAAAAATAAAAATATTTTTGGATTTTGAAAAATTTCCTAAAATTAAAAATATTTTTGAAATTTTTGAGAGTAAAATAAAATAAAATTTTAAAAAAATATATTTTTGGATTTATGTAATATAATAAATTCAAAATTTAAAAAGGGCAGTCAAAGTTAAGTCAATAAAGGGATACAGATCGATCAATCCAAGACCGATCTGGAAGATACTTCGATCGATCGAAGAGGTGAAAACCTGCAGACAAGCTCGAAGGATGCATAGAGAGGCCTTTTTCATGGATCTGAAAAATTTTCTAAGTGTGGAGTGAAGATCGATCCAAGAAAAAGTTGGATCGATCTAGGAACTTTCAGATCGATCCAAGGAAATTTTTGATCGATACACAGAGAGCTGATTTATGCAGGAAAATTTCGATCGATGGAACAGAGAAATGATTAGATGTAGGAAGGGATGTTTGATCGATCGAACCTCTTTTTGAGATCGATCGAACAGGAACAAAATGCCTAATTTTAGAATGGAAGTGTATGCATACTCAATCATAGTTCCTATCAATGTGGATAAACCCCAAAACATATCTAGATGACGTATGAAATGAAAGGTAAAATAGAAATGAGGGAGGAATAGGGTTGTAAACCCTACGAAGCATTTATTAGTCTTTAACGTCTCTACCAAGACGTTGGGCTCTTTTAGTCTGGATCAAATATCTTGTTATAACCCCTCCTTGACGGGGTGAATGGATTTTTGAATCCCACCCAACAAATTGCTCCCTAATGGTTTACACACTCCTTTACAACGCACACTTCTTCATGTTGGTCCATTGAATTCAGGGTTGGGTTAAAGATGTTCAACTTCACTTTCATATGGCCAAATGAGATTTTCATTATCTCCATCCTACAATTGATGTTGGCATTTGAAGTTGCCAAGAATGGATGGCCAAGGATAACGGGAAGTTGGCTATTGGGATTTGGAACCGGTTCCGTGTCTATGACAATGAAATTGACCGGGAAGAAGAACTTATTAATTTTAATCAAAACATCCTCAATGATACCCTGGGGCTTTTTGATTGATCGGTCGGCAAGTTATAAAACTGCCGACGTCAGTTTCAAGTCTCCTAAGACCAATTTGACATACACTGAGTATGGAAGAAGGTTAACACTTGCTCCTAAGTCTAAGATAGCCCGATTGATGACATGGTCACCAATGATGCAAGAAGTAGTAGGTGAACCGGGGTTTTTGAACTTTGGGAGAGTGTTATGTTGCAAAATAGAGCTCACTTGCTCGGTCAAGACCACTTTTCTTAGTGCTTGGCTTTTGTTTTTCCTCTTTTGGGTGCAAAGATTTTTTAAGAACTTGGCATAAGCCGGAATTTGCTTAATTACACCTAAAAGTGGGAGATTAATCTTCACTTGCCTAAACATTTCAATGATTTCATTGGTCTGGTCTTTTGTTTATCAAGATAAATGGATCCTTTCAAGGCATCCGGAAATGGAGCTCTTGGCTCAAAAGCTTTTTCAAAATCTTTCTTTGAAACATCATCAACACAAGAATTTTTCAAGTCCTTTTTCAAATCATGCTTTAATTCATCTTTCAAATCATTTTTCAATACTTTCTCAACATGATTATAATGCATATGCAATGAAGGAGGAATAAAATGTGAAACGGGATGGGTGTCAACTTTTGGTTGAACCGGTTCACTCTCTTCATTGGATATACCTACTTTATTGTCCATAATCTTCCCATTCCTCAAGGTTGTCACCGCATTGACATGCTTAATTGTGGGGCCTTCCGATGAGGAATGAGTCTCCACAACACATTGTTGCTTTGGTAGGGCATTCAAAGGTATTTTCCCTTTCTCTCTAGCATTTAAAGTACTAGCTATTTGCCCTACTTGAGTTTCTAGCTTAGTAATGGATTGAGAGTGAGAATAAAACAATTGAGTGTTCACCTCTAGAGTGCCTAAAGCGGTCAAAACTTTTTCTTCAAAAGAGGGACTCCTAGAATTTCCTTGAGAATAAGATGGTTGATTAGGGAAATAAGAATTTGAAAATTGATTGCCATGTGATTAGAATGATGATCATCTAAAACCTTGGGAACCTTGGCTTTGCATTGGAGGCGGAACATACTTTCCTTGAAAACCACCTTGGGGAGGGTTTAAGCCTTCCCCTTGGCTTTTCCAAGAAAAGTTCGGATGGTTCCTCCATCCTGGATTATAATGATTGCCATAGGGATTATTCCTTTGGTTGACAAATGTAGCATTGACTTGCTCATGGTTGTCACTTGGCACTTGTCCATGGGGACAATTGGAAGTAGAATGTAACATACTAGAACAAGTCATACATGATTTATTAAACGCATGACATGATTAGGGGAGAAAGACATTTAATTCACCGAAGTTTGGTTTATCAAAAATTGATCAAACCTTTGAGATAAGGATTTCATGTCGGCGGCTATATCATTGGAGTTGTCAACTTGATATAAGCCAACATTCTTTCGTTCACCTAGATTTTTACTATTTTTAGAAGACAGAGATCTATGCATAGAATTTCACTCATACTTTTAGACAATTACCACACATCATTTTCGTGCTTGTCAAGATAAGAACCACCCATAGATGCATCAACCATACCCTTTTGATTATCCGGTAAACTTTCAAAGAAATATTGAACTAATTGCCACTTAGGTATGTCATGATGTGGGCACTTCCTAAGCAAGTCATTGAATCTTTCCCATGCCTCATGAAACATTTCCCTATCCCTTTGAGAAAATTCATGAATGAAAGTTCTCATGGCATTGGTCTTTGATACCGGGTAGTACTTCTTCAAGAACTCTTGTTGTTTTTCTGCCCAAGAAGTTATCGAAAAAGGCTTAAGATTGTTAAACCAATATTTTGCCTTGTCTTTGAGGGTAAAAGGAAAAAGTTTGAGTCTTAACACTTCTTCTGGCATGTCCATGTATTTCACGGTGGAACACACTCCAAGAAACTCATCCAAATGCTTACAGGGTTCTTCACTTGGAAGTCAATGATAGTTAGGAAGCATTTGAATGGTTTATGGTTTGATTTCATAGTGATGTGCTGTAAATAGAGGTAATTGAATGCAAGTAGGTGCATTATATTCATTAGGCACATAATGGTCTCTTAAAGCAAGAGGGGGATTTACAACCGGTGGTGCTACTAGAACACCGTGGTTAGCTTGAACCAGAGGAGGCTGTGGAGTAAAGATTGGTTGAGGCATTCCCAATGGAATTTGGCCTTATTGTTGTGGTGGAATGAATGGTCTAGGCATGCCTAATGGTACTTAGATGTTTTCATGATGCACATTAGGGTGGAGGATGCCTTGTTGGTCTATGTAACCAAGGTCCTCTATATGGTCATTATTTTACTCCTCCATTGATGAAATAGAGTGATGAGAACTACCTCTTCCCCTAGGATTACGAACAACCGATTCAAGATGAAAATTAAGAAGGACAAGAGTAGGATTCAATGACCTACGACCATGCATGCACTAGCAAAACAAATAACAAAAAATAAGCAAGTAACAAACACTTCGCCCCCATAACAAATCAATTAACAAACATTCTCCACATACATTAATCCCATACTCCCATGCTCGAACAATATGTAAAGAAAAGTAAATTGCCTCCACGCGGGCTCATGATTTATCTAAGAATGTAAATACAAGCCTCCACGTGGGCCGATGATTTAACTAGAGATTAAGTTAGAAAGATCTCACAAAGGGTCCTTAAGCAACTTCAATTTAACTTTCAACTTTCTAGCCTTGCTTTGCTTTGCAATTTTTTAGATTTTAGCCTTTTTGCCTTACTTAGCTCCTTGCTTTGAATTCTCCTTTGCTCAACTTCCTTCACTCAATGCACCTTGTCAATTAAGAACAAACACAATAAGTAACTAAGAAGAAAATAAAGAAAAGACACGATTAAAAGAGTACTAATTCCTATTTGTTTCCAAAATACGGCGTTGCTAATTAAATCCCCGGTAACGGGGCCAAAAAACTTGGTGGGTCGACAAAAAGTTTGCAAAGATATGAACTAAGAGTGCGAGTGTGCAATGTGGCCAAGTTTTAAATTTATAAAAACCACTACTACATCTAACTAAAAATATAGCTAGGGTAAGTAGGGATCGTCCCAAGGGATTATGGGTGCCTTTGCAATGGAAATAATATATAGGGTTAGTAGGTCGAGTGATCAAAGGTTGGTTTGATTAATTGATTAAGCTATTATGCAAATGAAATTAAAGTAAACAAAATTCAATGATTAATAAAATAGAGAAAGATATAGAGGAGAGGACTTGGGGTACTAGAGCTCACCACTAAGCTTGACTTCACTAGACACTAGCAATTGTATATTAATGGGGAAATTGACTTGTAACTTGTGTGTGTGTGTGTGACATTAACTAAAACTCGGCATGGATGGCAAATAAGCATAGATTGTCAAGCCAAATCAAATGGGAAGCACATCCTATCAAATGAGACCAAAATCCATTCAATGAAACCACAATTTATGCACACACAACTATCTAGAAACATACACCTAATGCATTCATAAGTATGGAACACCAAGGAACAAGAGTAGATTGTCCACCTATCTATGAATTTAAAGCAACTACACTACATTTACACTAAAGACATGAAATTAAACAAAGTAAGCTAAAAGTGTGGTACAATCCATCAAGAAACAAGTGTGAACCATCAAATAAATTGCAAGAGTGTTCAATTAAGCTCTATATTTTGACCATCTCTAGATTAACTTCATCCATAAACATATACATGCATAAACTCCACTAAATCTAGAGAAAAACACATGAATCATCCATTCTAGCATAGATAGACATATGGTTAGAAATAGATAATCAATTAAAAGCATTAATCCATACACATCAAGTAGAAACCATAAGATATATATATATATATATATATAAATCCAAGATCAAAACATTTGTTACAAATGAATCCCCAAAAATATACAGAGAACTAAGTTTAGGAACCAAACTTAGGGGCTACTCTAGCCTCAAGTACATGTCTAGCCACTCATTAAAGTAGTCATCCAACCCTCAAGGGCTATCTCCATGGTAGGAATGACCTCCTTCTTGATGGAAACCCTAGAAGAATGGAAGAACTCTCCAAAAATTTGTAAAGCTCTCTAATCTCTAGCCTCCTCTCCAAGATATGAGATATGATGAATTATGAATAACATATGCTCTAAAAGTGGCTCTCAATCCTTATATAGGTAGGCCATATGTCATACCAATGGTCTGGATTCGTGCATCAAGGTCCCTTCAATGATTGCACCTTTTGCCAACTTTTAATGAGCTAGAAATTATTTTTTTTTCGGACTTGAGGAAGTTCGATCGATCGAACTGTTTTGAGATCGATCGAACTTGGCTGAGATCCATCGAATGCTGCAGAGATCGATCATTTTTGGCGGCGCCTTTTTGAATAAAGACAAATCTCTGAGATATTTTGGGATATTTTGGGAAAAGACAAAAGTGGTAGGTGGGGTGGTAGGTGTGGATAAGATAGGGTCATTTTGATCGATCTGGAAAATGTTGGATCGATCGAACTTGTTGGATTCTTTTGGGTAAGGACAAAGGCTTGGATCCATTTTGAACTGTTTAGATCGATGAACTTTCGATCGATCAAACATGCTGAATTTCCACACTTTGCTTCATTTTGCTCCCACTTTGCTCATTTCTTCCATTCAGCTTGAGTTAACTTCTTTAATGCTCTTTTTTTGGCTGAATTGACTTATTTTTGGGATAAGCACCTGAAAAGGGCAATAACACGAAATTAGTCTAAAGCGGGAAAGTAAGATAAAAGTCCAAGAATACTCAAGCTTAAGGGATTTAAATGCGCACTTTTCAGCACTTATCACCTTGGAATACCCCAATCCTCAAAATAGAACTTAAAAATCAATTCTGCAACAACATTCTTCCTCCCTAAACAATACTGAGTGTAGAAGTAATAACTTCCCATAATTCAGTTATCTACTCTATCTCGCATATGTGTTTACTGTGTGAACGTAAACTATCGACCTTTGTAGTCTATGTCATTCAATTAGTTTCCATAAAAAATTTGTCTCCCTATGTACTGATTTAGCATACGATTCTGGTGCCTATGCTTCTTCTTCCTCAAATACCTTCCAAATCGATATCCTACCATTTGTTAATAAGACTATATGATTTAACTTTAGGATGCACTAATGGACCGAACTTAGAATACAATGAATCCTAAACTTAAAGCTATAAGTAAAAGAGTATACAACGTGGAAGTCACACAACGAAAGACACCTTAGGGACACTTGAACCTGGATTGCTCTTATACCAACTGTGATACCCCCTAATTTCAGAACAAGGGTTGACCAAGTCCGCGCTCAAAATCAGAAGATACCAAAACAATTAAAGTATTTCAAATAAGCACAGAGTACAAAAAAAATTTAAAAAGAATAAATAACTCCTTGAAGGAAAATCTATTAAATAATAAATCCATTAATAATTTTCCAATGGTTACTACTCAGGAATCTCGTAATTCAAAGATCCCTTAACCAAAATCCATTATCCAATAACTTATAATACTACTTTAAAGTAAACAAGATGAATAGATGAAAGACAGTCTCCGAGTTGCGGATCCTCAACCTCGAGACTCGAACTTCTAATAACCTAAAAAATAAATCGTGGGTTAAACCCTACAAGCAAGCTCTCTCTACCAGGCGTCTGAAAACTAATAAGCAGATCATCTTTGATTAAAACCAAACCTCATAAAGTTTTAAATTTAATAAACAATGATACGCATATGTATAAATAATTATATACAGTATAACCTTCATATCCATTAATAGGTTCATTAATTTTCAAAACCATTAAACCATGATTAAAACATAATCATACCTTAAACCAATTCAAAACTCCTTCTCTTTTAAAGAGAAACCCCTTTAACCATAACTTCATTTTAAATAATTATTTAATCATTTAAATAACAAAATATAATTTTAAAAAAATTATATTTAATCCAAAAGCCAATAAGGAATTTAATTATTTAAATCATACAGCCAATACCTAGGTTTTGACAAAACATCCATGCCTCTACTAATATTATTTTATTAATATATATAAAATAATACTATATTCTTCTAATTTAAAAATATCTAATCCTAATCCAACTTATACAACAGTATCCATAGATGATATTTTAATCATCTAACACATAGCAATATAATTACACTTTGGCAAATCAACCATGCCACTAAAAATATATTTATTTATATATTGGCAATTCAACCATGCCTTCTTTAAGTATGTTTATTTATACATTGACAATTCAACTATGCCTTCATAAGTATATTTATTTATACATTAAACTAGCAACTCATCCATGCCTCGTATGTATGTATTTTATTCATACAAATACTTAGGCAATATATTTACGCTTATGGCAACTCATACATGTACAAATCATAGGCTCAACGATAACTAATTTATACATAGATATCTCATACAGATTATAAGCACATCCCTAATTTAATAACCAGCCTATCCAGATATATCAAATAAGAATAATAATACTAACAATCTTAATTAACATACACACACACACACACACACACACACACACACACACACACATATATATATATATATATATATCCTTCCTTCCATACTAGTCATAATTTAATAAAATCCATGTACACACACACACACACACACACACACACACACACACACATATATACATATATACATCATATTCCATAACAATATAATAAGTTATTATATTTGTGCAAAATAAATGCTACTAATCATTGTAGTAATACTTTATGGCTCTTAGGACACCAAGAATATATCCTCTAGTGGTTGTTTTTAACCCTAACAGCTTAAAAATTATTTATAGGAATTCATTGGACCTGTAGGAATTTTTTGGGACCTTGTACGCATCCCCATGTGCCCCCACGCACTTCCACATGTGCCCAAACATACTGCACGCACTTCCACGCGCCTCTATAAGCTGACAGGTGGCCTCATGCGCCCCCACGTGCGATACAGGCTCTGCCACATGCCTATTCCTTCTTCTGGCTGATGTAGCGCACTCTGGTTGGCTACTATCCTCGCTACTACTTGAACGCACCTGCACCGGAGCAGCTACTCCCCATCAACGCATCTCAGCTTTCCAAATCTTGCGTGCACCATATTACTTTGACCCGCATCACACTGGATTATTTTCAATCATCACCCCAATGCATCAGCGGCCCAGAATCCACGTGCACCCCATCTACTATACTCACTCACACTTGATTATTTACCCTTGTTTAATATGTTGATACACAGTCTTCCATTGCACATATATAACCAGTATATGTATATATATATAATTTTTCCAACAAAATATAAGAAAATCAAACCAAATAAATTCCTAAAAATACCGGTATGAACCTATTAATGGATGTGAAGGTTATACTATATATAATTATTTATACATATGCGTATCATTGTTTATTAAATTTAAAACTTTATGAGGTTTGGTTTTGATCAGAGATGATCTGCTTATTAGTTTTCAGAGGCCTAGTAGAGAGAGTTTGCTTGTATGGTTTAACCCATGTTTTGTTTTTTAGGTTATTAGAAGTTCGAGTCTCGATGTTGTGGATCCGCAGCTGGGAGATTGTCTTTCATCTATTCATCTTGTTTACCTTTAAGTAGTCTTGTTATTTATTGGATAATGGATTTTGGTTAAGAGGTCTTGGAATTACGGGATTCCCGAGTTGTAACCATTGGAAAATTATTAATGAATTTATTATTTAATAGATTTTCCTTCAGCGAGTTATTTACTCTTTTTAATTTCTTTTTGTACTCTGTGCTTATTTGAAATATTTTAATTATTTTGGTATCCTCTGATTTTGTGCGCAGACTTGATCAACCTGTGTTCTGAAATTAGGGGGTATCACAATTGGTATCAGAGCCTGTGTGATGACCCAAGTTTTTCAACCTGGTGTGTCAGTGATGAACCCAAAGTTAATCCGATAACAGATCCAAAATGCGGAAGCGAAACCAAAAACAAGGTTTATAGGGATATCAATCATCCCTAATACACCCAAGTGACTTTCTATGAAGTCATGAAACTTAAAGAAATAATTAGAAGAGGAAACTAGAAGAGAAAGGGTCAAATAGCACCCTATGGCACCAATGACAACCAAGGGAAACAAAACCTAGTTCAACTAGACCACATATGCCGTTACATGGCCCAAACATGATTAACGAAGTCGAGTGTAAGTAAACTAATTGGTGCAAGCCTAAAGAGACAGCAACCAAGCAAAATCAACAAGGTAGCTCCATTTCGGTCGACTGAAATAGAGCATCGGTCTGCTGAAATAAGCCTGGAAAAAGAAGAGAAAAGAGCTCTCAGTTCGGTCAACCGAAGTGACAAATCGGTCGACCGGTTTAAGGCTCGAGATAAAAAAATGAGTTTCGGTCGACCGATGTAGAGAACCGATTAATCGAAATAAGCCTCGAAGTGAAAAAGGCTACTGGAATTGGGATTTTTGCTGAACCATGAGAACCAAGAGAGGTTCGGTTGACCGAAATAGGCCACCGGTTGACCGAAACTGGGCAAAAATGCAAGGATGAACCTGCTATGCACCAAAACTGAAAAAGAGACTTTAAGCCTCACTTGAATCCCCCATAGCATGATCAAACTTAATTATATGCTAATGTGTGATGATGTGAACATACACGCAAGTGTAAAATAACATTTTAAACATGTTGAAATGGCCTATGGCCTTATTACAATTCATTTACAACATTTGATATGTCTAACCTCCAAGTTAGAAAAATTACATTTTATAGGCAAAACTTAAACATGCTAACACTTGCATGTGATCAAGAATGCTTCTAAAAAAACTTCCATTCTGCAATTCATTCAAAGCAAGTGCAAATCTCCAATCTTGTATCCTGTACCTGAAATATGCCCCAGTAACTTTGAGGTGAGCAACATAAAGCTACTCGTAAGAAATGAGCATGCATCGACCTAACGTTTCACATGTTTGCATGATTTAAACATAGTGGTTCATTCCACCTAGCGTCTATGTCAAAGGTGAGACTCACGGGGAATCCTAAGCTGCCTAAGATAATTTCTAGCATTAAACACATCATTCATGCAATTCAAACAACATAGGAGCATGCTATACAAAGTGACAAAATATAGATTCTCAAAGTCATCAACTTGAAATCTAATATACAAAAACAATAAAAGTGGGTTATACCACCTGACGTCTATGTTCCAAATGAATCTATAGGATCATTCCTAAGCTACATTTGAACAATAAGACACAAATCATAATATCTATGCAATTTAACCAACATAAATGCATGTTATACAAAGCAACTAGATATAGATTCTCGAAGTTATCAACTTGAAATCTAAAATACAAAATCAACTAAATATAACAATTTAGTATAATTAGAATTTCTAATACCACACATCAAGATATAGATTCTCTAGGTTATCAACTAGAAATCTAAAATACAAATTCAATTAGTGGAACACTTTAACATCTAAGCTCGAAATTCTGCCGAGACCTCAATGGCTATTACAGGCACTAACCCGCTGGAAATACCACCCCTAGTGCGCACTATCTCGACGGGGAGAACTTATATCTCCAACACTAGAGCCAAACTTTAGCCATATCATAGTAACCATGTCCCAAGTGACTCCAAAATAAATAAGTTAACAACTTATATACGTATTGAATAGTACACGAAACTACCTTCATCCACAAGTAGGTTGGAACCACACAATACATGCTCTAAATCCACAACTACTATAGGATGACAAATGTCGAATCTTCATAGCATGATTCGTTACGCGCTATAACAACATCACATGTTGAATCTTCAGTGTGCGTTTCGTTACACGCTATAACAATATAATTCAATATTGAAAGCATAGCTTATAAATCCATTACAAGTCTAAAATCATGCTTCAAACATACTACCAATGTTAAACACATGATTAAATCTTCAATGCAATAGAAATGAAAATTAATTACATAACCTAATTAATTTCTCTAAGTTTCAAGTCTCGATTTAATGATCCCTAATTAACACATGTTATACAACATAGCATGGTCATTATGTATACTACATAAAAAACTTAATTAGGTCATTAAAACAATAGGATGGAATTTAATTAAATCATGATAATTAAATTCCTAAATTCTAAAACAACATCAAATGGTCCCAATTTAACTTATGCTAGTGTACAAGTCCTAGTCGTCACAAATATCAAGTTAAAAACTCAATTTTAACTAATGGACCCATTAAATAGTTTTTAATTAATTCTTTCAATTAAAACTCTAGAATTTCATACTCATCCAAATGCTCTCAAATTAAAGTATGTTAAACAATATGCCATGACTTAATTTAAAAACATATCATAAGTTAATTTCATGTAAGGTACAACCATGAGAATTAAACTTTCACCAAAGATAATTATTAAATAAAAATTCCAATTCTAATTGAAATATTTTCAATTTAATATATGTTAACAATCATATCAAATCCCAACTTTCTAGCATGCCACAATTTAATTCTAAGTTATACATCATGATGAGAATTAAATCCTAACCATAGAAATTCATTAAATTAAATTCTAGGACTTAAACAAAAGCATGCATACAAGTTGTATAATCATGGAAAACACTCCATACAACACATATAAAATCCTAAAACATCCCCTACCTCAATTTGAGATGAAAATCTTAAAAGCCACCAAAATGAAACGGCTCTGAATCCGACAATACTTCGGGGTTTTGTCAGGGACAACGCCGTGAACCATAAACTCCAAAGAGGACCTACCAAAATCCTAACCTAGCCTCAAACCCGAACTCAAAAATTGGCCAAAAATGGGTTCTAATAAGGGTGAAAGATGCGTATCGCCAAGACGAGCAATAAACACAAAGGCACTACGATGTTTTAACAAAGGCAAGAAGTTCAAAAGAGGAGAGAGAAGGTGGCAACCCATGGTTGCCATGGAATCCAGCCAAGAGAGAGGAGAGAAAGAGAGAGAAAAATCTAGTTTTTCAACTTTAAGTCCCCTATTTATAGAAAATCTCAAAAAGTGCCCCAAACGGGCCCCGCTGGGTATGGAAAACTGGAATTTGAGCAGACGCGCTCAAACAAAAAAAATTCATGAATGAAAAAGATACAAAATGAGAAAACATGAACAAAGGAAGAAACGGCATCGAAAATCGAGTCCTGAGCATAGAGATATGGCCCGAACAAGTTTGGCGCAAACTGGGTTCAAAAACTCTAAAATTGGAGAAAAATGGGCAAAAGGAAATTCTAAGAGTGTATGACACGACGAAATGTGAAAATGAATCCCGTACGAGGATCCAGGCTCCAGATGAGGTATTTTTGCAATAACTTTCATTAATTGCACAATGGCCCCTCCAAAAAGTGAAAACTACACAACTGGCCCGGAATGAATATATCTTCCAAAAATATTTTCTTAAAAACCCCAGAAATAAAATATCTTCAAAAGATATTTATGAAAAACACCCCAAGAAAAGAAAAATATTATGAAAAACTATGCATCCATGCCCCTATGGACACCGGGAGTAACCAGAGTACTTTCTTACAAAAGTAAAGATACGTATTTCGTGGAAACCACTCAAGATGGGGGTACGTGAGGTCAAAAACCAACTCCAAGCATGAGAAGTGAGGTTACGCCAATAAAGTGACAAACGGGGAAAAGACAAAATAGGAAAAATGACGAAAAGTGAATAGTGTCGAAAAACGAAAAATGTGGAATTGACTCGGTTCTCAAAGGAAGTTGTCAATCCAGAGAAACCAGTCTCGGAAATCACTCCAGAGTACTCGAGACGACACTAAGCGACGAGGAATTGAACTCAAAAAGGAAAAGATCAACGGAAAAAAATATCCGTGAAAATCTGAGAAAAAAGAAAGGAAGGAAAAAGACCGGGTCATTACAACCTGACCTAGCTGGAAGTGTGCCGATGGGGACGTCGTGCCTCTAAGGTCGGTGGATTATGATGACCCTGTGGGTGGGTGTGCTGTGGGTGGTTGTGAGACACTGACAGGATACCACACTGGCGAGCTATGGGTGCATAGTCCCACATCGACTGGGTAAAGGAAAGGTGAAGGGTAAAGCCCAAGAGCAAAACCGTGCGGCCTCAGGCCTAAAGCTGGCAATATCATACCATGTGGTGAAGTGGATTGTTACAAATGGTATCAGAGCCTAACCCAGCTGGAAGTGTGCCAACCGGGATGTCGGGCCTCCAAGGGGGGTGGATTGTGATGACCCTGTGGGCGGGTGTGCTGTGGGCGGGTGCGAGACACTGACAGGCTACCACACTGGCGAGCTACGGGTGCATAGTCCCACATCGCCTAGGTAAAGAAAAGGTAAAGTGCTTATATGTAGGTGTGTCACTCTAATTGGTATGAGGCCATTTGGGGTAAAGCCCATGAGCAAAACTGTGCGTGCTCTAACCCAAAGCAGACAATATCATACCATGTGATGGAGTGGGTCGTTATAGGTAAAGCTCAAGAGTAAAACCGTGCAGGCTCAGGCCCAAAGCAGACAATATCATACCATGTGGTGGAGTGGATTGTTACAAATGGTATCAGAGCTGGACCCAGCCAAATGTGTGCCAATGGGGACGTTGGGCCTCTAAGGGAGGTGGATTGTGATGACCCTGCAGACAGGTGTGCCGTGGGTGGGTGCGAGACACTGGCAGGCTACCACACTGGCAAGCTACGGGTGCACAATCCCATATCGCCTGGGTAAGGAAAAAGTGAAGTGCTTATATGTAGGTGTGTCACTCCAATTGGTATGAGGCCTTTTAGGGTAAAGCTCAAGAGCAAAACCGTGCGGGCTTAGGCCTAAAGTGGACAATATCATACCATGTGGTGGAGTAGGTCGTTACAATTATAGTGGTTCAAAACTTAAAGATGATTCTAACTTTAATTCTCAGTTTCTATAGTAAGTTTAAAAAAATTATAAGGGGCTAGAATATAGGGACAAGTGCAGAAAATGTTAGAATTTTTGAATGAAAAATATTTCATCAGTCATCAACGGATGCCTTTGACTGAACATGTGTGATCACTAGTTGGTTATGGGATGAAAAGATGAAACTCAAAACCAACATACATAACCCATTTAATGTGAACCATTGCAATCTATTGCTGTGACGACCCAGATTCTCAGAACCCGGTGCGTCAGCGAGTGACCGAAATTAACCCAATAACGGATCCCAAATGCGGAAAGGAAATAAAAGTAAAGTGGTCTCTAGAGATGAATATCATCTCTAAGACACCAAAGTGGCTTCTCGAGAAGTCCCGAAACTCAACAGAAGCAAATGCAGAATCTAAAATCTCAAAACCCGACAAGAAATAAACCAAGGGTAAAATGGTTATTTTAAACATATATGGATGCTATTGTGCATACCATTGGATAGACAATGAAAAACTAACAAACCTAGACTCAAGAATCACTTGATTTGGAGTCCAGATGAAAAAGATATCAAAGTTCAAAGTTTACGAAAAACTTGATAAATGAGTGCAGGTGCGAATGAGGGCCTGGAAGTCATGAATTTTTCAGAAAATGTGGCAATTTGAGGGCCAAGATGGAGTTTTTTGGAAAATGTTTGTGAAGTAACCCCCCCCCCCCCCCTAAAAACATGTTTTTGGATCAACCATGGTCCAGACCACAATTGGAAAATAAAACAAAATGACGAAAATGTCCCCAAGATAAATCAAGTAAAGAGAATTTAAAACATGCTAAGTTGCAGCCAAAGAAATGGAAATGGGGCTTTGGGAGGTTTTTAAAACACCTAAATTGAATATGTAGTGTTAAAATACACCTACAAGACTTACGGAAGTTCCAGAACGGTCGACATGATTTTTTTTTTTTTTTTAAAAGTCGATGAATAGTAACATGCTTACATTTTCAAAAAGAGGGCTCGCACCAGAAAATCTGAGAAAATGCCCGATTTTCGAGACCAAAACTACATTTTTTGGAAAAATGATGTGGAACAACCCCCCCCCCCCCCTCTAAAAGAAAAAAATCATATTTTCTAAGTGACCATGTCAAGGCCAAAGCTTATTTTTATGGAGGTAAAAATCCCCACCAATCATAACACACCGCATGGCAATAGAAAAGCAGCCCATTACTAAATTAAAAACACCCAGAGGCCCACCATCAGTTGAAGGCCCAACAACAGAAACCATACGCGCATGTTAACTCAGCTGGATTAAACAAATGAAGCTATGCTTGACATAGAAACCGATGGATAACCTAATCTCGGCAGGCCCATAAGTCCATAACGCTTGCCATAAAAATATGCACATTATCAGTAAGCATAAATACTCACGTTTGGGAATAAAGCCAGAAAACGGCTCCATGTAATTCTCTGAACAAAGCTTATAAATAGAGCATGAATAAGAATGAAAGGGCATCGAAGTCCCATCATTGTTCTTCTCTTCAAAAATTATTTATTGTCTCATCAATATTTTGTGTATTTCTTCTTGATTTATTTCTTTAAGTGTTCGGGTGTGAGAAATTGTACCTACACTTTGGCGCCGTCTGTGGGAATTTGATACAAAAAATTTGTTTTCTATTGCTTGCATGCAACATTGATCCAGAATGGCGACAGAATCAGACGCCACATAACCACAACAACGGGAAACCATGTAGAAAATATGTGAAGAAATGTAAGTACAACTTGACGTCCTTTGACAAGCCAATGAAGCTAGTATTGAACAGATCAACGCCTTGAGACAAGCACAAGAAGCCAACGTGGTACAAATCAATACTCTGCGCGAAGAAAATGAAAGACTTCGGGGTGACGCTTGGTGGAATGATCCACCGATCGACCTTCATCCCAACCATCAAAACAAAAATGTTCCTCTGGAGCTAGGTCCCGATAACCCTCCTCTTCAGAAGAGGGTTCCATGACAACAGCTCAACAGAGCATTGGACAATGCCAACGATATAGCGAGTCAATCTCGTATCCTAGGAAACTCCACTATGGGGGGACCTCAAACCACCAAGGTCCATCTATCAGATGATGCTGATTTAGGTAGAAAGGAAGCATGGGTCCCAGTGACTGATCAAGGTTGCCTTTAGGGAAGGACTTCATCGCCAGACTCGGAAAGAAAATGGATGAGCGAATCATAGGGCTGAAGGCCCAAACACCCAAAGATATGGCGAGGGAATTCACTGCATCAATAGTGAAGACTCTGTTTACAGATGAGATAGATTGGGTTGCGAGACCCAAGAAATTTATAATGCCAAAGTTCACCAAATTCAATGGAACTAGAGACCCTCTCCAGCACCTAAACCATTACACTCAGAAAAATGACACTAGAGGCGCACAATGATCCGTTCATGTGCAAAATATTCCCATCTAGTCTGACGGGGGTGGCCCTGGAATGGTTTAAAAATCGCCCATGCAAGTCAATCCCAAACTTTGAATCGTTGTGTGTAGCGTTTCTTACCCAGTATTGCAGAAACAAGAAACAAAAAAAAAACCATTGCCAGTCTCTTCACGATTCGGTAGATGAAAGGAGAGGGCCTGCAAGCCTTCCTCACTCAATTCAACATGGAATCCTCTGGCATTCCAGATTGCAATCAAGATACAGCTATAGAAGCATTCAAGATAGCCATGGTGCAAGGCTCATGTTTTTACTCTTCTCTGGTGAAGAAAACTCTGACTAATACGTTAGAGCTGAACTCACGAGCATAAAACTACATCAGACTCGAAGAAAATGAAGTAACCAGGCAGTAAAGGGCAACTCTGGTCATTGTAGAGAGCCGACTAAAAGAGCAATTGAGCAAGTCAAGGGTCCATCGGGAACCCTGAGCATCAAAGGAAAAGCCCCTGAAAAGAAATCTCGAACGGCAGAGAAGGTCATACCTCTCAAAGTGACGCTGGCCAGATTGTATCAAGAGACTAAGGCCAGAAACATCTTTCAGATCCCATTGTCGATCAGACAACCAATAGAGCAGAGAGACCAAAGTAAGCACTACGCATTTCATAGTGATTTTGGCCACTTAACCAATGATTGCAGGAGCCTGAGAAGGCAAGTGGAGGTGTTAATAGCCAAAGGCAAATTGACAGATTACCTGGTTAACCTACAACAAAAAAGGTAACCCGAACGAACCCGGATGACCCCAAAGGCTGTGGTAGAAAACCATCATGTCCGGGAAATCAATACGATTCATGGCCTTCCGGAGGGGGACGAGTAACCAGAGAATTCTTATAGGATTCAGCTCAAGCAAGCCCATAAGTTACGAAGGATTAGCAAAATCAATGTTGTTGGCTACAGACCCAATCCAACACAGGTTTCCTTTCATAAAGGAGATCTTAGATGAGTACAACATCCACATAAAGACCCATTAGTAATCAGCCTGCTAGTGGCCAATTGCTTGGTCATACGAGTACTGATTGATCTCGGTAGCAGTGCCAACATTATAACGAAGTGGACTTTCGATTAGCTGAAACTGGCCACAGATTAAATTTACCCCACCAGAAACCCCTTGGTAGGGTTTGACGGGAAAAGAGTAAAACCCAAAGGTGTAATCACACTATCAATCACTGCGGCTAAAAGATCTCTGAAAGAGAACTTTGTGGTTGTGGATATTCATCCAACTTATAATTTGTTAATGGGCCGAGGATGGATCCATCGCATAGAAGGAGTCCCATTAACTCTACATCAAGTCATAAGGTGCGTTGGCCCAAATGGTAAAGAGGTCATCGATATTTGGGGAGGTCAAGTGACGGCAAAAGAATGCTACCACACGACGATTTATCCAACTGATAAGGGTAAGCAATTACTGAAATAGCAATTACCGGGTTCTTCCTCTCCCAAGAAGAGAGAGGAGCCAAAAGAGGAACACCTAACCGAAGAGCCCCTAGAGGCTATGCAGATAATCGCAGGGGATGAGCGCAAGATAACCTATATAGGGACACTCTAATCAGCCCAGGAAAATGAGAAGTTGACAGAAATTTTAAGACAGAATGCCGATATTTTCGCTTGGAATCACTAGGACATGCCAGGAATTGACCCACGGACAGCCTAGCATAGCCTAAACGTGGACCCGAGCCACAACCTAATGAAACAAAAGCAGAGAAGATTCACCCCCGAAAGGAACAAAATCATTGCTAAAGAGGTCAACCGACTTTTAAGAGCAGGGTTTATCAGAGAAGTCCAGTACCTTCAATAGTTATCAAACATAGTGGTTATCTAGAAAAAGAATGGCAAATGGAGAGTATGCATCGACTTCACCAACTTGAACAAAGCTTACCTGAAATATAGCTTTCTACTTCCCAAATTGATCAAATGGTAGACGATACGACTGGGTATGAGAAACTAACTTTCATTGATGCTTATTCAGGTTATAACCAGATCTCGATGAACCCTTCAGATGAAGAAAAAACTTCTTTCATTACCAAACGTGGGACCTACTGCTATAAAGTGATGCCCTTCGGACTGAAAAACGCAGGGGCAACTTATTAACGCCTAATCAACAAAATGTTCGAAAAGTAGATCAGCCGAACAGTTGAAGCTTACATAGACGATATGGTTGTAAAAAGCAAGGAAAAGAAGGATCATCGGTAACATCTGCAAGATGTATTTGATACTCTCAGAGAAAATAGAATGATGTTAAATCTAGCGAAGTGGTTGTTCGGAGTATCCTCGGGCCAGTTCCTCGGTCACCTAGTAAATAAAAGGGGAATAGAGGCAAGTTCTACCCAGTTGGCAAAACTGCTACAAAGCAAGGAGCCCCAAACCACGAAAGAACTCTAAATTCTCACCGAAAGAATAGGGGCTTTCAGCAGTTTTATATCCAGGTTATCAGACAAATGCAACCATTCTTCGATGCAATCAAAGCAAGAAAAAGGAGATATTTGGGGGGCAAAACAACGAGAAGCTCTTGTAAAACTCAAAGAATACATGACAAACCCCCCAATTTTATCTGCCTAAGAGCCTGAAGAACCATTGTACCTCTATCTAGTAGTATCTCGATTAACAACTAGTTTGGCTCTAGTAAGAGAAGTGGGAAAAAAGAAACATCCAGTCTTCTACTCTAGCAAGGCCATGACTGACGTAGAAAGTAGGTACTCAATAGCAAAAAAAAATCATCATTGCTCTAGTCCAGGCTAAAAGAAAGCTTCGGCATTACTTCGAGGCTCATTGGATAATAGTCCCTACGGCACATCCGATTAGAGCGATCCTCAGTAAACCAGATTTTTCAGGTCAGATTACCAAATGGGCAATTAAGTTAAGCTCTTTTGACATTCAGTACGAATCACGAACCGCGATGAAAGGGCAGGTGGTTGAAGACTTTCTTTTGGATACTGATCCAAGAGAAGAGTAACGAATCACAGAAAACCCTTACTGGGAGTTAAACATTAATAGTTCCTCCAGCCAGAATGGAGACGGGGCAGGTTTGGAAATAAGAACTCTCGAGGGGACCAAACTCCAGCAATCGATCTGACTAGAATTCCCAGCCACGAACAATGAAACATAACATAAGGCACTGTTGGCAGGGCTTAGACTAGCCAAAGAACTCTAAGTAAAACATCTTAGAGCTCATAGTGACTCACAGCTCATCACCAGACAAGTGACAGGAGAGTATATCTCCAAAGAAGGAAGAATATGTGCATACCGAGAAGAGGTTGAAAGACTTGCGAAGTACTTTGACACAATCGAGTTTCGACAAATCCCTAGGGCAGAAAACCCGATAGCTGATCACTTGACCTATGCAGCATCCATAGCAGATGAATCACTAACCAGAGTCATCCCCATTGATGTCCTAGATACACCGAGCATCGCAAGAGGAGTATTGGTACTAGTCATTCCATAGAAACTAAACTGGATAGATCCCATATTAGCTTATCTTGGAAGAGAAGAACTCCCTAACTCTAAGTAAGCAGCCCGACAGTTAAGAATAAAGGCTGCTAGATACTCAGTTATAGGAGGACAGCTCTTTAGGTGATCTCATTCTGGACCCTACCTCAAATGCTTAACCCTTACAGAATCCAGAGAAGTTTTAAAACAACTACATGAAGGGGAATGTGGGAATCACTCCTGAGGCAGATCCTTAGCTCACAAAGCTCTGACTCAAGGCTACTTTTGGACTTACATGGCAAGGGAGGCAAAAGAATATTCCCGAAGATGCGATAAGTGCCAAAGGTATGCTCCCTCTGTCCATCAACCCCCAAAAGAAATACATAACATGAGTAGCCCATGGCCATTCACCCAATGGGGAATGGACGTAGTAGGACCTCTACCACCAGCTGTGTCACAAAAAAGGTACGCCTTATTGGCTACTGATTATTTCACCAAATAGGTAAAGGCAGAAGTATTCGCAAATGTGACTAACGTCCAAGTGAAAAAGTTCATTTGGAACAATCTAATATACAAATTCAGAATCCCAAAGTTCATCATTATGGATAATGGTTCAAATCTGAATAATCAGTACACTCAGCGATTTTTTAATAAATACGAGATCAATCAAAAGATGTCGGCTGTATATCACCCATAAGGCAATGGGCAATCTTTGCCTGCATTAAAAAGAAGCTCGAAGAAAAGAAGGGAAGTGGTTGGACGAATTGCTAAATGTCCTATGGGCATACAGGACTACTCCGAGACGCCACATCGGCAAAACTCCGTTCTCTTTAGCTTACGTACCGAGGCCGTAATCCCCACCGAAATGGAAGCACCTACCATCCGAAGCTTAGCTTGGGAGCAGAGATCAAATAATCAACTTCTGGAGCACAATCTGGATCTCTTGGAAAAGAAAAGAGAAGCAGCTGCCATTCGATTAGCAGCATATCAACAAAAGATAGCAAATGGCTACAACAAAAGAGTAAGAGGAAGAAGTTTTAATCCGGGAGACCTGGAACTCCTGAAATTAGAAAAGTACGTTGGCAAATTGGAACCCAACTAGGAAGGCCTATACCGAATCTCAAATGTGATTGGAAGAGGAGTTTGTAGACTCCAACACTTGAATGGCACCGAAATAGCCAAACCAAGGAATGCAATGAATTTGAAAAGATACTTTCAATAAAGTAATTGTACGATGCTTTCTAGTACTTTACTTTTGAACGAATAAAGTCGCCATTTGTCTTTTTTGAAAGTCCCACATCGGATAAAAACAAAACTTTTAGTTGTTATTTAAAATAAAATAACACAAAATCTAAACAGTGGAGTGGACCCTCTGATAGTAGGCGACCTACAAGGGGACCCACTATCAGGGGTCTCCACTTCACACTTTTTAATCTTATTATAAAAAGATAAATCTTCTTCACCCACATGAAACGATGTCCCACATCGCTTGAGAGATATACTTCTAAGCTTTTCTTATAAGGTTACTCATTTACTTACATATCAGTGTGTGGGACCCATTGACAATGGGAACCATTTATGACATTGAAATGCCCCATTGTCAGAGGTCTCCACATATTCCCTACATCTTTTTCAAACGAAAAGATGTTTTCCTGTTTCTAGAACTCAAGGTCCCACATCGACAAAAAAGGAAAAGATTCCTGTATTTTTAAAATATAATTCATTGGGTATATAATCAGCGGGTGGAGGCCCTAAATTATGAGACCTATGGATAGTCACAGCCCATTATTGGAGGGTCTGTAATTCAGAGCTTTCCTCGCTTTCTTTTGGATAAATAGTTTCCTTTCAAATCAGTACCCCACTCTGAATAGGAAAGAATGTTTTCTTTATCGATAAAGCAAAATCATTTGATTTCAGTATCAACGGGTCAATTCCCTTAAAAATGGAGACCCGTTACGACTCATTGTTAATGGATAGATTCGTTTTGATCACGAAGGCTCAATAAAAATGGGTCGACCTGTATCAAAACACTCTTATCCGCCCTTTAAAAGGCATATAATATATATATATATATGTAAATATACACATAGGCGAAGGCCTCAAGAGCCGAATGCCCGATCAGATTTGATCAAAAAATTAATCAAGTCCAAAAAGCCGAATGGTCACAAGAACCGATTGCAAAATAGGTGAAGGCCCCAAGAGCTGAACGCCGGATCAAAAAATTGATCAAGTCTAAAAATTCAAATGGTCACAAGAACCAATCTCAAAATAGGCGAAGGCTCCAAGAGCCAAACGCTCGATCAGATTTGATCAGAAAATTGATCAAGTCTAATAAGCCAAACGGTCACAAGAACCAATCGAAAAATAGGCGAAGGCCCCAAGAACCGAACGCCTGATCAGATTTGATCAAAAAATTGATTAAGTCCAAAAAGTCGAACGGTCACAAGAACTGATCGCAAAATAGGTGAAGGCCCCAAGAGCCGAACGCCCGATCAGATTTGATCAGAAAGTTGATCAAGTCCAAAAAGCCGAACGGTCAAAAGAACTGATCACAAAATAGGTGAAGGCCCAAAGAGCCGAATGCTCAATCAGATTTGATTAAAAAATTGATCAAGTCCAAAAAGCTGAATGGTCATAAGAACCGATCGTAAAATAAGTGAAGGCCCAAGAACCAAATGTCCGATTAGATTTGATAAGAAAATTAATCAAGTCCAAAAAGTCGAACGGTCACAAGAACTAATCACAAAATAGGCGAAGGCCCCAAGAGCCGAAGGCCCGATCAAAAAATTGATCAAGTCCAAAAATCCAAAAGGCCAAAAGAACCGATCGCAAAAATAAACAAATGCATCAAGATTAAATCATAAGTAGGAACTCAAGTAAAAGTGATCTCAAAGGTTGCAAGAGAAACTTTCATTCTCTTGAAAGAAAGGAGGGGGGGAGTTCCTACAAATGAGGGAAGACATACCCTACACCTCTAAAAAAAAACACATAAATGAAAAGCTATGCAAGATCACTCTCGGGTTTAGCTCCACCTTTTGCATTGAATCTCTATGTAAAAGTATCAACCAACTCTACCCTAGCTGGAGTAGAGGAAGGGGCATCAAGCGACAAAACAGGTAACCTTTAAGAGCCCGAAGGATATTGAAGAGGAGGCAAAACCTCAGTAGCCACCTCGCCTTTCAGCAGAGCAGTAAACTCGAGCTCCCTAGGGCCAGTAGAGGGCTTAGCATATTCACCAATAACCAAGAGCCCCTGCTCAGCATCATGCTCATCAGCATTACCATAATCTCTCTCATTAGAGGGAAGATGCCGCTGAACAAAACCAAGCCTAAAGCCTTTGGCGTAGCGAAGATTCCCAATTTGGGAAAACAGTTGAACATATCCAAGCCCCCATCCTTGCAGGTTTGAATAAGAGAATTCATTTTCCCGAGCTATAAATCAAGCTCAGCCACTTTGTTTTCGAGTTTCTTGGCCCTCTTATCAAAATACTCAATTGATTTGAGTTGTTGGACCTTCTCCTTCTTCTCTACGGCAAGAGAAGCCTCCAAAAGGTCTACCCTCTTTTGAAGAATGGCAGACTGGTTCGCCTGAAGAGAATCAGCTGACAGGTTCTTCATGATAGCGAATATTAAAAAAGAGCTCTGTGGAAAAATAATAGAGGATTGTAAAGAAACCACAATAGGTAGAAAGAAAGAAAGAAGAGTCGGAAGAGGTTACCTTTATTATAGACTTGGGAGCAAGATAAAGCAGATCATCAACACTCATTTGTTGTTGTAAAGTCTAATCCCTGGGCGGCCACATCCCTCTAACCAAATCCATCAGTGTTTCCGAGTCTTCAGCCCTAGAATCGCCAATGGTGATAGGAGAGCCATCGGCCTTTAGCATTTCGGGGAACCACTTTTCAGCGGACCCCACAAAGTCACCCCCGGTAACATCAGCAGCACCAAGAATTAGGGCACTTTTACCCCTGAAAGCCCCAGCCATAAACTTGGAGCGCTTCGAAGGAGAGTTATCCTCCGCGGAAGAACGCTTGATCCCTAGTATAGACTGAACCCCTTTCTATTTTTGAAAGGAGGAGAGCTTACTCACCTCAACAAGGATGTTCTTCCTCTTTTGCAGCAACTTAGTAGCTGCCTCCCTCTCCTTCCTAGTCATGTGAGGGTTTTTTTTTGGGGGGGGGGGGTCCAATCGCTGATTGAGAAAGAGAAAGAGGGGCAGACGATAAAAGTTTGGCCTTGAAATCAGAAGCGTCAAGATTAATGGGCTCCTCAGGATTTTGAATAATCACTAGAGAATCCCTATAGATTGTCTCAAGAAGAGAAGAGGAGAGAAGGACCCTAGCAGAGGGAATCTCGCTCCAGACTCTTTCATACAAGTAAGCAAGACGGCTATCTGCAAATTTCAAAGAGAAAAAGTCAGTTTTGTGACCTAAGAAGTTATAAATGTAGCAAAAATGCTTTACGATGCAGACGAAGCAAGAAGACTCGCCTGAATCATCAAATACAGGAATGGAGGGGCATGAAAGCTCGATCGAATAAATAAATCTTAAGTGGACGAAGATTGCCATGCCCCTCCGACTTTAACAATTTTGTCTTTCCACTCTTTGTTAGACATGTTAAGATGAGAGAAAAGAGCCCTACCCAGTCTAGAGTGAAAATGGAACCTACCCTCTCCACCCTTGGTTCTATCAAGTGTATAGCAAAATAGAAGATCAACAAGATTCAAGGTCAAACCTCGAACCCTATTTAAAACAAGAAGACATGAGAGAATGCGAAAAAATTAGGGTTAACCTGAAGAGGAGCCAAATTCAACACCGACAAGACCCAAAGGTAGAAAAGATTAAGGGGAAATCGAAAGGCAAGAAAATGTAATGCGAAGAAAAACATCTCACCTTCCTCCAAACCCTTGCCAGTACTAAAATTCAGGTTATGGTCATACTCTTTAAGGGTAACGCCAGGAGGAACGCGATTTTTCTTTCTTAACTGAGCAATTGAAAAAGACTTCCTTTCTACAATATCCACAGGAAGGATTATGGGACCCTCGGCGTAATCACTCGAACTCGCTGCCGCGATCCCCAACTCAAAATCAAACATATGAGCATTATGAGTTCATTCGCTACTTTCTTGACTCATAATGTAAGAAAGAGGGAATGAAAGAAAAACTAACCTCGGCAGGTGAGGGGAGATGACGGAGCAGCAATCAGACTCTCACTAAAACTCAGAAATGGGATCACAAATACAAATGCCCAAATGATAAGAGCACGGTGTATAAAAGAGGTGGATAATGAAAAGGCGAGCACGAGACCCCAAAATCTGCAGCACAAATGGTAATGATAGGTAGTAACAGCCGCAAAAACTTCTTCACTTCCCGAAAACAGTTACAATTTCATATATGAATTGAATTCATAAAATGAATCAGGGGCAAAGTGTGGAAGGAAAAATCCCCACCAATCATAACACACCGCATGACAGTAGAAAAGCAGCCCATTACTAAATTAAAAACACCTAGAAGCCCACCATCAGTTGAAGGCCTAATAACAGAAACCATACACGCATGTCAACTCAACCCGATTAAATAAAGGAAGCTCCACTTGACATAGAAACCGAAGGATAACCTATAAATCCATAACGCTTACCATAAAAATATGCGCACGATCAGTAAGCATAATTACCCACGTTTGGGAATAAAGCCAGAAAACGGCTCCATGTAATTCTCTGAACAAAGCTTATAAATAAAGCATGAATAAGAATGAAAAGGCATCGAATTCCCATCGTTGTTCTTCTCTTCAAAAATTATTTATTATCTCATCAATGTTTCGTGTATTTCTTCTCGATTTATTTCTTTAAGTGTTCGGGTGTGAGAAATTGCACCTACAATTTTTCAAGTGAAATACCCAAAATGCCCATATGCGCATACTTTGCAATAAATAGTAAATACTTAAGTAAAAAAGCATCAATTTCATACAAAATGACATTTTGTGCAAAAGTAAACATGAACGCAAACGTAATATGCATTTTAATATGCGCTACAATGGCCCGCAGCCTCAATATATGCCTAATACAAGATATTACCTATCAAACCTCCAAAATTCGAAAAGTTGTTTTTATAAGTAAAATGTGAAACCAAGTGTATACATGTAATCCAAAAGATGTTTGGCCCTTGGCCACATATCATACATATAAAATGAGTCCCAAAAAGTGTACTTAGGTACACATTACATATTTCAAAGTAAAAATAACATATCAAGCCTAGCTATGTGTTACAACTTCAAAAAGCAAAACAACACATGCTAACATTTGCATGCTTGTGAAATTATGTAAAGGTACTCCAAAAAGACAAGTTAACCTAGGGATGTTGTGTATCCCAAAACAAAGTCTCCTTTTTCATTCACGGACTTCTTCATTTGAGCGCGTCTTGATAGTTTTCACTTTTTGAACCCGGACGGAGCCCATTCGGACTGTTTGGGACACCTTTTTAACCTATTTTTAAAATGTAAAGGAGAGAAAAAGTCACTTTTTCATTTTCTCTCCTCCAAGAAAGCTCAGTCGCCATTGGAGAGAGCTTGGGGCTGTCTCTCTCTCTTATCTTTTCATCTACTTCCTTTTTTATTCTCCTATTACCAATGAAAACTTTTTTGATGGCCTCGACGACGCGGTGATTTCTATCCATCCGGATTTCGATTTGGAGCACTTTGAGTTTCGGGGTGTTGGTTCAAACTTGGATTTGGGTTGTTGTCACAAGAGGATTTCTTGCTCTCCTCGTTGTCCCCGTCATAACCCCGAAAGTTCATCGCATTCGGTGAAGTTTGATTTTGGTGTGATTTGAGTTTTTCACCTTAAAGTGCGGTAGAGAGTGTTTCATGTTTATAATCTTAGTGTATTACATGTTTTTTGAGGTTTATATAACTTGTATACATGTTTATAGTTTAGATCTAGAAATGGTTTAATTTTTAATTAAATGATGATTTAATTTCATGGTTGTAACATGCTTAGATTAGACTAAAAATATGATATTAAATTAGCCCATCACTTGTTGTTCAACATATATTAATTTTGAAATTTTTGGATGAGTTTTGAAATCTAGAGATTTTAATTAATTATTTTAGTGGCCTAATTAGACTTTTGATTTGATATTTGTGATAATCATGGTGTGTTTCTTGATATATATTAATTTCATGTCATTTCATGCTATTTTGTAATTTAGAGAAATTAATTAATTTTTGTTTAATTAATTTCTAGTAAATTGTTTTATGGGTTAATTATATCTTCAATGTTGTTCAAGGCTTATTATATTACATGCCATGGTAGTTGATGACTTAGGGCGTGTCTTGTGTGTTTCCACAATTTGATTGTGCATGGTACTTGGTTATATGCATTCGATATATGTGTATATACGTTGTTGCACAATTTGTTAATTTTAAAAACTTGGGATGTCTTAAGAATGACCATGGATAGGGCACGGCTCTACTGCGGGGGATTTGAGAGCCCTCTATCTTATAGTGCGCACTTAGGGGAAGGTACCCATGGGCGAATAACCCAAAAGTGGCCTTATGCATCCGATTCTACTCATGCGTGATGTCTAAGTATCCGTATGGTTGATTGTACGTTTTAAATTCCAAGTTGTTTACTTTGAGAATTTATATTTTATTATTTCGTATTTAATATTCCAATGTTGTTTAAGTTGCATAATTGTTTTAGTTTATGATATGAATGTTTTAATGTAGTTTAGGATGATCTTATAGTCTCACATTGAGCATAGACGTTAGGTGGCATGACCCACATGGATTGATTTATATCAACTTATAAAGACTTGTAAAACTTTAAGTTATACGCATGTTCATTTCCTACGAGTAACTTGTTTACTCACCCTCATTGTTTGGGACATTTTCAAGTAAAGAACCATATTCTAGGGATGCACAACATCCTTGAACTTGCTTTGTGGCTTGATGAATTTTGCGTATTCCATTACATGCACTTGTTAGCATGATTTCGCTTTATTTTGGTTAATTATGTCAAAACTTGTAGCTTCTATTTGGAATATGTATTAAGTGATTAAATGCATCCTTTAAGACCTATTTGACTTGTATGTGATGAGGCCAAGGGTCAAAGACATTATGCTTTACTTTTATACTATTTGATTATATGCTTAAATATGAGAAAAATGAAAAAATGTAGGGTTTTAACATGTTATTTTCAATTCGGATGGTGGGAAGTGTGCTTTAGCACATTCCCTAATGCTCATTAAATATATGTGATGTGTGGCCAAGGGCTAAACGGTCTTTTGAATGCATCTATGGTGTTTGACTTTTAATTTTGCTTTAAAACGTCATTTTTCATGCATAGGGGTTTGGGCATGTCATATTTTGCATTAGGAGTATTTTGAGTTCGTAGACCGTTGTAGCATATTTAATTATGTATATTACGTTTGCGAGAATGCCCACTTTGCATAAAATATCACGGATGCATGATATGGATGTTGTATGTGTCAAGATTTCCATTTAAAGCCCATTTTATTGCATTGTTGAGGTTTAATAGGTCATATTTTGCATCGGGCATATTGGGGGGTCACGGACCATTCCCACATGCTTTAAAACACTTATTACGTTTGCGTGCACAATCGTTTTAGCACACAACGTCATATTTGGTCATTTGAACACTTGAAGCAAACTTGCATTTTTAGTTTGTTTGTGT
This sequence comes from Cornus florida, assembly GCF_030987335.1. NCBI lineage: Eukaryota > Viridiplantae > Streptophyta > Magnoliopsida > Cornales > Cornaceae > Cornus > Cornus florida. The sequence goes on from NW_026775580.1 coordinate 37,203,646, forward strand.
GTTTGTTTTTTTTTTTTTTTTTTTTTTTTTTTTTTTTTTTTTTTGTCAAAACTGATCTTAAGGGCATTTTGGGGATTTAATGTCAAAAATAAAATTTTCTTTTGATATGGTCAGTTAGGAAAAATGATTTTAAGGGGGGTTTCTTCTTCGTGTTTTTTCTAAAAATGTTGTTTAGGGCCTTAAATTAGCACACTGTTTTCAGCATTTTTCACTGCTGTCAGCAGTGGCTATCAGTAGCATGCCACGCGCATGCGGGTGCGCACAACACGCATGTCATCATGTGTGCGCATGACGCGCAAGGGCGCGTGTGCATAAGGGCTACCTCGACCACAACGATGTCCATTTTTCGTTTCGACTTTTCACTTCCGTCCGGTCTTTGAATCAAGTGATTTTGAGTCAAACTTCATTAATTTTTCACCGTCTATCCAATGGCGTGGTTGGTAGAACAGATATCTTTTTGGAAATTACTATTTTACCGCTAGGGCTGAACTTGTCCATTTTTAAAACGTCGCTTCTGCATTTTGTTTACTTTAAGTTCCGTGGCTGTATGGGAAACCATGCTAGTGTCTTAGGGATGACATACATCTCTCGAGACTTCATTTCCGTGTAAAAAGACCATTTTGCCCTTGGGGGCATACTTAGTCTATTTTCAGTCTTTTGCTTCTGCTTTCGTTTTTGTTGAGTTCTGTGACCTCATAGAAGGTTCCTTTAGCGTCTTAGAGATGTAATACATTTTTTTAGATCCTGTTCTTTTTTTTTTCTTTTTTTTTTTTGTCTTTTTTTTTTCGTTGATTTCGCTTTTGCATTCCGGATCCATTTCGGGTCATCTCACGGGTCATCACAGGACGCACCGGGTTTGTAAAACCAGGGCCATCACAGATCAAGTCAAGGCCTTTACCAATATCAAGTTCTAAGTGAATTTCATACAAGGTACAACTATATACAAGTCTTAAGAGTTAAAGGAAGACATGCATACAACTTAAATTAACTTTAAGAACACTTAAAACACAAAGGTTATAAACATAGTGATTTTTGCCATGTTAACATTGTATTAATTAAATCCTTAACTTAACAATGACATAGTCAAATCTCATAATACAATTAGGAACAAATTGTATAAGAATATCATAGTCACAATTACAAGAGTATATAAGAAATTCCAATTTCTACCATGTATAACAACAATAATACAAGTAAATAATCACATATAAGCCTTTTGTAAAATGACACCCTAGGTTAGCTACAATCAAACTATATCTAATATAACCCCAGAACATTAATTTACATGCATACAATGTATATCAACAACAAAGGAACCAGAAACCATAACAAGAATATAAACATAGTATAACCCCTACCTTAATAAAGGATTGTTCCTCTAGAATCCAAGGTAAACAAACTCAAAATGCAAAACTGTAAAAAAAAAATTCTAGATCAAGAATAGAGGAAGATATGATCTTCAAAGTTAGAGACCAAATTCCTTAAGCATGGGGGTTCAATTTCAGAAATGGCAAAATAGGTTTCAGGATCATCAAACTGCCTACTTGAGATTCACCCCTCTGGAATCCTAGGCAAACAACATCAAATGGAAAAACTGAAAAAAGTGTTCTAGATCAAGAAGAGAGGAAGATATGTTCTTCAAGGTGGTTGATCAAATTCCTAAGGCAAAGGGTTCAAAATTTGAAAATGGCAAAGAGGGTTCTGTTTGGCTACAAGGTGGTTGAGTGAGTCAACAAATTCTCTAACTTTTCCACCAACAATGACTATGATAGCCAAACACACACACACCAACACTACTTCTCTCACACACAAACACATCCACACCCTCCACTTGTCACAATCCTCAGGCTCCTCATAAGGCTTAATCTTAAGCCTACACTTATCACTAATTTAAGCCAACAAGTGTGCCAACCAAAAGTTTACAAGTGGGTGAATCTTCACCCTCCATATGTCATCATCCAAAACACTCCTACAAGGCTGAATCTCAAGCATACAATTGTCATCATCCCACACCTCCAAGTGTCCCAACCAAAAGGGTGACATGTGGGTGAACCTACACCTAACACTTGTCACAAAGATAAGCTTCCAAGTCACACCACCAACTTGTCAGCAAATGGCCCAATAAGAGTGTGACACTTGTCACACTTTCCAAAAATTGCAAAATGGACCTTCCTTAAAATATCTTGCAAAAAAAATGATAAAATGGTCCCTAAGACAAAAATAATTACAAAAATATAATTACATAAAGTAGCATCAACGGCAACTAGCACCCGCCCACAACACACAACTTTGTACGGTAGCATGACAGTAAATAGCCTTAGTTCATTTCATGGCCCCACTAAGTCTACTCGTAAAACCACTCGATACAAATGACATCAATGCCACAAAACAAGCATTGCCAAAAGTATTGTGGGAACCAGGCATTCTGTGAGAGTTGGGGTAGCTAATCCCAAAACTCTAACAACAATATCGTAGTCACCATCATGCTTAAGGTCCTAAAATGTCAAAAGACAAACACAAAAAAAAATAATAATAAAAAAATAAAAAAAATAAAAAATAAAACACCAAGGTCAAAGACTTCACCCCCCATACGGAAGTAAGTCGACCAAAATCAAGCAAATCCTTACCAAGGACTTAAAACAACAATGGTGATCCCCACAGATCAACCAACTCACGACTATGCACAATGCAACGAAGAAAAGAGACTCACTCCTCGTAAAGTCCCTAACATAAACCAAGAAAAGAGGAAAAACCTTGCTTTCCTGCAAGTGTCAAAAAACGAAAACATGAAAGAAATGAAACAATCTTCCCACCTTAGGGAAGTGGACAAGGCAAAATGAAACAAGCTATGGTAACTCCCTAACGAGGAATTCCACTACGAAAACATTGCAAAAGTCCGTAAGGACACTACGCGCAAACAAAAAAAGCCTAGACACCATATGTCATGCGAGAATGAAACAATGGTAACATTAAACATGGCAATTAATGCATATAACAAGGGAATGCACTGCTATAATGATAAACATACCCACATAAGTAAAATCAGTGATATATGCAACACGTCTCCGTGTAGGCACAGAATCATATTACTAAAGCACAACAATAACATAGCATCTCTAAGCATATAAATGAGGAATGCGAATACCATACGATAAGAAGACAAATGTGGACACACCTCCACTTACTCATGCATCATGATATCATAAAGATAACTACTAACATGGTAAGAAATGAAATTGCAGAAACAATGCAACAAATGAACCCTATGGACATCGTGTCCTAGTGTGTCAAAGTGAAAAGGAAGATCAGTTATAGCCATGATCTAACTCCAAAAACCAACGTGATAACAACCTGTCTCAAAACCAAAGTGAGTTCTTACCACAATGATAGGACCCAAACAATCAATCTTTAAACCTCAAGGTGACACGACAAGTGACACTAACAATACAATGATCTTGCTACCCAAAACATTAATCAATCAACTCAATCCCAAGTGTGTTTTCACGCAAAAAGAACTCAAAAGATATGGCAACTATAGCCATACCAACAATAACCAATTAATCACTATGACTGATCCCAAAACAACCACCAATCACAGTCCCAACACCGAACACACAAAACGTAATTTAAGAGACCCTTTGCCTCTAATAATCCTCAAAACTCACATCATCATCATCATTGATCAAACTAACCACGCCTATCGAAACAAAACCAATATCGATTCCATCCGAACTGCACTTATAGCAAGCCAATACGGTAGTATGACAGTGCCATGCACCCGCCTACAACGTACCCGCCCATAAAAGTCACAATCTCAGAAGAATCATCCCGGACAAACAAGGAGCCTAAGAGGTCCACAACCTCATCATGGCCCAAACCTAACAAATCCTCAATCAATCCATAAAGCCTAAGGCTATGCTTAACGATTCACCTCACAAGAGCCTAAACAAAATGTGTCTTTCCACTTATCCTAAAACCAATACTAGGTCGACAACAACCTACACCACCATGAAACTATGACAACAATCACCATCAACCTCAACTCGTGCCTTAATGACCAATCCCATGTCACGCCAAATTGATAAGTGCCGAATATTGCATATTCAAGCGCCTTTATTTGCATTAGTTAAGTCCATTAGCTGTCTATACTGAATATATTAGCCGTAATTGCATTCTTTTGTCTATTTTCAGGTTGGTTCCCCTAAGAGAAGTAAAAGTAACGCTTTGATGAGTTTTTGAAGATCAAAGCACGCCGTTGCCAGGAACCATCATTTTAGCCAAGTCAAGTAATCCACGGAACTCATGAAGTTCGATGCACAAAGTCTAAGGAAGAAAAATAGCGTCAACAGTTCGTACAAAAGGAGGTTTAAGAGCATATATATTCAAAGCAGATCCAAGAAGGTACCGGCGCTCGCCAAAGTCTCCAGTAGTATTTCACAGAGCGGGGCCCCACCGTGTCTCGCGGGCCCCCACCATCAAGCACCGCTGGCGCCTGCCATACCCTCGTGGGTGCCCGCCAAATATGCCAGTGCACTCGAGAAGGTGCGGGCACCCGCCCTACGCCTGCGGGCGCCCGTCACATAGTAAATAGCTCTACATTGTTTCTTCAAATGCTATCCCTTTGATCCTTTTGTGTGGTCCTGAATTATCCTAGGGTTGGTGAGCCACGAAAATGGAGGGAAAATGAGATTATTTTGGCTAGATAAGGGCTTGGAGGCTATGTTTTTGGGGATCTCACATTTTAGCAAGCTTCTAGAGAGAAAAATATTGTAAAGTGAGGGGTTTGTGTGTTCTTGAGCTCAAAGGGCAAAAATGGTAGGGATAATAATCATCTCTCCTTCATCAATTGCTTCTATGGGTAACTAACTCCCTATCTAGGGAGGTGATGAAGCCCTCTCTAGTAAGCATGTTCTAGTCTTGGTTTACTTTGGGGAAAATGATGTATATATGTGATTGCTCCATAATCTAGAGCTTACACTTGATGTAATGAACTGAATTTGATATAAATGATCATGTTGAATCTGCTATCTTGTCTTAGAATGTATGTTCTCATGGTTGTATTGCTTGATTTTTCATAATGACAATGAAAATGAGATTGTGGAATGGTTTAAATGGCATGTTGTATGAGAACCTTGTTAGTCCATGGCTTAGGATTTCCCTTTGATGGATTAATCTTGATTTTTAACTTCATGTGCTTTTATCATTTAATTGAAGGCTTGATAATCTCTAGCTTAGTGAGCATGTCTAAGGCTACACCCTAGTTTAGGTAGTTAAAGCATGTAAAACTTTGATAGGTTATTCTTGCCTATCAATCTCATGAACTTCTTGAAGGTAATGTAGCAATTTTGTGTTGTTGTATTCCATGATTACATATATATATTGTTTCCTCAAGTTAATATCAACTAGCATGTTAATAGGGTAGGTAATGGATTCACTTCCCTAGATCTCTCTTTCTAGATTTCTTTCTCTTGAATTCCTTGCATCTATAGTTTATTGTGCATTTCAATTCTAGTTACTAAGTGACAAACCAATTAAAACTCTATACAGTTTCATCAAACTAAAAGTGAATTTAAAGGCCTCAGTTGCATAAACTAGTAGTCTTAGTGGTTCGACTCACCCGTCCAATAGCCCTATTTTACAATGATTTATGCTATTGCAAAGGGTTGATTTATTATAGATCGAATCTTAACCGATCAATTTTTGGCGCTGTTGCCGGGGACTGCAAACGGTTTTGTAACCGAGGTTTTAGGATTAACTTTGGTTTGATTGTGAATATTATGTTCTGGTTGATATTTTATTGTTGGTTTCAACTAATTTATGTTGCAAGTATTCTAGTGAAATTCTAGGTACTCAAGGCTTGCCGAGGGAAAGCTAGCAAATTTGTAAGTCTAGACGACTTCCGGTAAGTTTCGAAGTTCTAGTTTCACAGTTGTGAATATCTTACATGTGCTATTTTAGAGATACTTAGCTTGTGGAGCCCTTGTCAAGGCTAAGTATTGTTTTTCTATATTACAAAGCATCGGTCCTTGTTGTGGCCATTTACTTTTCTGTCTTGATTGATAATTGAGGAAAACGGGAATATCGTATGTGGATGTGATGGTGAAGGGATATTATGTTTGTTGTGAATTGTGTAGTTGATGTTGGGCCATAGGTCACTATCCTTGCCTACTCTTGAATTGCCAATTGATATAAATTCACTTGAAAGAACTCTTAGAAGAAACCTTAGGGAATCAGAAAATTTAAGTGGACTTGATCTTGATATTAATCCAATAGCTAATAATAAAGCAAATGTCAGGAATGAGGGAATTGATAATAATAGGGTTGAAATTCCAAATGTTGTTCCTATGACTCTTAGGGACCATTTCATCCCTACAACTTATGTTTCTCCCTTTGCATAGTGATGCCAAACATCGATACAGCCCAATATGAAATAAAATCTAGTACAATTCAAATGCTTCGTTCCTTTCATGGCTTGGAACATGAGGCTCCTTATAAGCACCTTGATGAGTTCCTTGAGATTTGTTCCACCATCAAGCTTAGGGGTTTCCCTGAAAATGCTCTCCATTTGCATCACTTCCCATTCGCCTTAAAAGATAGGGTAAAATATTGGTTGAACTCCCTTGCTGCAAATTCCATTACTACATGGGCTCAATTGCAACAAGAATTCTTAAAGAAGTACTATCCAGTGAGTAAAACCAACCTAATGAGGCGTTCCATTCTTAGCTTTTCCCAAAACGAGGGGGATCAACTCCATGAGACTTGGGAAAGACTTCAAGACCTCCTTAAGAAATGTCCGCACCACCTAATTCCAAAACGGCAATTGGTGCAAGCTTTCTATGCTGGTTTAACCGACAGCTATAGATTCATGGTTGACTCATCATGTGGAGGGATGTTCATGTCCAAAAGTACGAATGAGGCATGGACCCTACTTTAGAACTTGAGTGAAAACTCATTGCGACATAATTCTCGTAGTGCTCCGACCTCAACTAATATAAAGAACACCAACTCTTGTCAACCAAAAACAATGCGATAAGAATCTTCTCAAGTGGATGCCATAGCTCACAAATTCTATCAATTAATGGCACCACATCTCTCTCCTTCATTGTCTCAAAATTCGGCAAGTGCAGTGTGTGTATCATACACTAGTCATTTCCATCTCTTGGAAGATTGCCCCACCCCAGAGCAATTTCCTAGTCCCAATCAAGAGCAAGTAAATGTGATGTTTTTTAGGCTCAGAAACAATCCTTATTCTAATACCTATAATCCAGGCTGGAGAGATCATTCGTATTATTCGTGGAGGCAACCCGCCCCATAAAATTCAAATTTTCTGAATCAAGGGCATCAAAATCAGCCCCCATCTCAATTTCAACATAGGCAATTTCAGGCCTCTTCAAGCTACCGCCCCCCTTATAATCCAAATGTCTCTAATCATCCTCCTGCGTTTCCAACTGATGAAATTCTCGCTGCAAACAAACAAATGATGGAATTTCTACACAAGCAAATGATGGAATCTAACAAGCAACTGTTGACATTATTGCAGCCCACTCTCCAAATGGTTCATTCCCACACTTAGTCCATTGCTAAACTTGAAAATCAAGTAGGATAAATAGCTACTTCAATGAACCAACTTCTTCAAAGAGATAAGGGGAAGCTTCCTGCTCAACCATTTGAGAATCCTAGAGGGATGCATGTGATTGACGAAACCCCTCCTCCGAGTGGGCCTACTCATGAATAAGTCTAAGCAATCACCACCCTCTGGAGTGGCCGAGTTGTGGACAACAAGGTTGATGGAGGGAAAGAAAAAGTTCTTCCTCCCAAAAACCCAAATCCTGGCTCTTCTAATCCAAAGCTCACTCATGAAGATCCAAATTCTAGCACTAAAAATTCCAAGCTTGTCATCCCAAATGTGGAGACTTCTTATGAGCCTAAGGCTCCGTTTCCCCAACGTCTCCAAGAGTTGACACATTTTGGGAACAAAAATTGTAAAATTCAAGACATGTAGGAAGTTTTCAAGCAAGTAAAGACTAACTTGCCTCTCTTGGATGCTATAAAGCAAATCCCTCCCTATGCAAAATTCCTTAAGGATTTGTGCACTCAAAAGCGCACTTCCAAAAATCATTTGCCAAAGAAGGTAAGATTAACTAAAAATGTGAGTGCAATCATTTAACACAGTGCTCCTCCAAAGTATAAGGATCCAGGCACCCCAACAATCTCGTGTGTCATTGGCGATAACAAGATAGAAAGGGCCCTCCTTGACTTAGGAGCTAGTGTAAATTTGATTCCATATTCAGTTTACTTACAGCTTGGATTGGGAGATTTAAAGCCAACCTCCATGGTCTTACAGCTTACCGACAGATCGGTCAAGCACCTACGAGGCATTCTTGAAGATGTCATAATCAAAGTGGACAAATTCTACTTCCCAGTAGACTTTGTGGTTCTTGACACGGAACCAGTCCATGATCCAAGAAGCATATTCCCGTGATCCTCGGTAGACCATTTTTAGCTACGGCTTACCTTTAGAAATATACAAGTCAAACTCCACATTTTCCATGCCACTCAACATCCTTCCGAAGAAGATGATTGTTTCCTTATTGATGTGGTCGATGAAATGGTTGAAGAATCTCTCCCCTTCATTCTAAGCAAAGATCCTTTGGAAACTTACATGTCCCATTTTAACCTCTTGAACTCTGATATTGACCAAGCCATCTAAGAAGTGAATTCGTTGCTTAACATTGGTGCTATCATGGACTTTTCTCCTTGGAAGGTGCCAAAAGAACCACTTCCTCAACTTTCCACTACCCCTCCTGTCCCTTCCTTGAAATCTCCACCACAACTTAAGTTAAAGCCGCTCCCGGCCCACCTCAAGTATGTGTTTCTTGGTACGAGTCAAACTCTTTCAGTCATCATTGCTTTAGACCTTTTAAAGGATCAAGAAAATAGCCTTTTAGCGGTGCTATAAGAGCATAAAGAAGCTATTAGCTAGGCAATGACTGATTTGAAAGGAATCGACCCTTCTATTTGTATGCACCGCATTCATTTGGAGGATGACGCTAAACCTTCTAGAGAGGTACAGCACTGATTGAATCCCAACATGAAGGAAGTGGTCATGAAAGAGGTGATCAAGCTACTAGATGTGGGAATCATCTACCCCATATCTGATAGCAAGTGGGTGAGCCCCACTCAAGTTGTTCCTAAGAAATCCGGCCTCACCGTTGTTCAAAATTCATCAGGAGAGTTCATGCCACAACGCACCACCACCGGGTGGCGTGTGTGCATTGACTACCGGAACCTAAATTCTACCACTAGGAAGGATCATTTCCCACTCCCATTCATTGATCAAATCCCAGAGAGGTTAGCCAGCCAAAGCTACTATTGTTTCTTTAATGGTTATTCCGGCTATAACCAAGTGGCAATTGATCCACAAGATCAAGAGAAGACCACATTCACATGTCCCTTTGGAATATTTTCCTATAGGCGCATGCCCTTTGGGCTATGCAATGCACCGGCAACCTTCCAAAGGTGCATGATGTCTATATTTTTCGATATGGTTGAAAAATTCTTGGAAGTGTTCATGGACGATTTTTCTGTCTTTGGATCTTCTTTTGCCTCTTGTCTCCAAAATTTATCCCTTGTGCTTCAAAGATGCAAGGAGACAAAATTTGATTCTAAGTTGGGAAAAGAGCCATTTTATGGTCCAAGAAGGCATTCTCTTGGGATATGTCATTTTAAAGAGGGGAATTAAGGTCGACAAGGCTAAAGTTAAGTTAATCTTTAACCTTCCTCCTCCTAATTCTGTCCGTCAAATCCGTTCCTTCCTTGAACATGCCGGCTTCTACCGTCGCTTCATTAAAGATTTTAGCAAAATCTCTCGGCCCATATGTAATCTTCTTACCAAGGATGTTCCATTCAATTTTGATGAAGCCTGTTTGGAAGCTTGTAAGAAGGTCCGTTCTCTTCTCTCATCAGCCCCAATCATGAAACCGCCCAATTGGTCTCTTCCATTTGAGATCATGTGTGATGCATCCGATTATGCATTGGGTGTGGTTTTGGGCTAGCGTGTGGACAAACTTCTGCATGCTATCTATTACACTAGCAAGACTCTCTTTGAGGCTCAGTTAAATTACACCACCACTAAAAAAGAATTGCTAGCTGTGGTGTATGCCTTGGATAAATTCAGCTCTTACCTTCTAGAATCCAAGGTCATTGTCTTTTCAGACTATGCCGCTCTAAGGCATTTGCTCGCCAAAAAAAGACCAAACCTTGCCTAATTTGATGGATACTCTTACTCTAAGAGTTTGACATTGAAATTCGGGACAAAAAAGGGACAGACAATGTTGTCGCCGACTATCTCTCTCGTTTACTCATTGAGAAATCTTCTAAATTTGCCGCAGTTCGTGATTCCTTTCCGGATGAACAACTACTTCAAATTTCTCATTCAAATCTTCCTTTGTTCATGGATATTGTCAACTATCTTGCGGTAGGAAAAATTCCCTCCAATTGGTCAAAACAAGAAAGAGAATGTTTCTTCTCCCAAGTCAAGCATTTCTTTTAGGAAGATCCAGAGTTATTTAAGTATTACCCAGATTAAATTATCCTGCGATGCATTCCTAAAAATGAATTCACAAGTGTCCTAAATTTCTGCCATACCCTTGCTTGTAGGGGTCACTTTAGTGCCAAGAAGACCGCTGACAAAGTCCTTCAAAGTGGATTCTACTGGCCTTCTTTGTTTCGAGATGCTTACAATTTCTATAAATCTTGTGAGCGTTACCAAAAGCTCGGCTCCATATCTAGAAGAGACATGATGCCCCTTACTCCCATCTTAATCATAGAAATTTTCAATGTGTGGGGGATCGACTTCATGGGACCATTTCCATCTTCTTATGGCTATGAGTATATTCTTATAGCGGTGGATTATGTGTCTAAATGGGTTGAGGCTGAGGCTACCAAAACCAATGATTATAAAGTTATGGTCAAGTTCATTCAATCGAATATTTTCAGTCGTTTTGGTACGCCCCGAGCATTCATCAATGACGGCGGATCTCATTTTTGAAATCGCTATCTTAAATCTGTCCTTCTTAAATACTCCATCCTTCATAAGGTTGCTATACCTTACCACCCTCAATTGAGTGGTCAAGTGGAAGTATCTAATCGTGAGATCAAGCATATTCTGGAAAAAACGGTTTGTCCGGACTGCAAAGATTGGTCATTGAGGCTAAACGATGCGCTTTGGGCCTACCGGACAGCATATACAATGCCCATTTGCATGTCGCCGTATCGACTTATCTTTGGCAAAGCTTTTCATTTTCCAGTTGAATTAGAGCACCGTGCATTTTGGGCCATAAAAAGATTCAACTTTGATCTTCAACAAGCTGGCTCTAATCGCAAATTGTAGCTCAATGAGCTTGAGGAAATTCGCAATGATGCTTATGAAAGCGCCAAAATCTATAAGGCAAAGACTAAAGCATTTCATGACAAGCACATTGTCAACAAGTCTTTTGCCCCTAGACAGAAGGTTTGGCTTTTCAATAATAGATTAAAACTATTTCCCAGTAAACTCCGTTCACGGTGGGCTGGTCCATATATCTTCACCACCGTCTTTCCTCATAGTGCAATTGAACTCCAAGATCCTACCAATGGATCTCTATTTAAGGTTAATGGCCAAAGGCTTAAGCCTTATGTTGATGGCATAGTCCCAATTCGTAAAGTAGAGAAAGTCCTATTGATGGACCCAATTTACGAGGACTAATGCGCCATGCAATCCTGATTCATCTAGCTATCGACGTTAAATTTAGCACTCATGGGAAGAAATTCTTCCAATTTCTAAGCTTCCCTCCTTCGAGTTGCCTTGGCCTTGAATTTTCTGAAAATTAGCTAGGCATCGCCAAAATGTGACCTCTTTCAAAATTGTCTCGAATTGCATTCCAAAAGTCACAGGCGGTTTTCTTAGCCATTTTATGGTCTCAGTACCTTTTTCGGAATTTTTCGCGATCATTACTGCAATTTTCTCGTCTAATCCAAACATAATGGGAAATTCGGGCCTCTAAGGTAATTGCTTCTGAAATTACGTTCTGACTTCCATTCCAAAGGTTTTACACGGTGTCTCGGGTCTAAAAGAGCTTAAGTTTCCAATTTCAGGACTTTTCGATTCCGGCCCGGCCATCATTAGACCAAAAATCATGTCTTTGGAGGTTCCGCCCAGAAGCTTGGCGGGCGCCCGCTGATGAGCGCTGAAAAGTGCGTATTTAAACCCCTTAAGCTTAGGTATTCAAGAACCTTTATCTATCTTATTTTCCCATTTTGTATTGATTTTGTGTTATTTCCATTTTCAGGTACTTATCCCCAAAATAAGCTAACTCAGCTAAATATGAGCATAATTGAAGCAATTCTGGGATGAATCAAAGAAAGGAGTAAAGTAGAGCAAAAGGAAGCAAAAGGTGGAATTTCAGCAACTTCGATCGATCTCAAGAAAAGTTCGATCGATCCAACTTTTATTGATCTCAGCATTTTAAGATAGATCTAAGCTATGATGTCATTTTCAGAGATCCCAAAAGTTCGATCGATCCAACATCATTCTCTGATCGATCGAATTTTCTTGTCCTTATCCATATGCCAGATCTTATCTAGCTGTAGCACCCTACCAACCACTTTTGTCCTTTTTCCCAAAAATATCTTCAAAATATCTCAGATTTGTTTTTATCCAAAAAGGCGCTGCCATTGAGGATCGATAACCTTTAATTCGATAGATCTCAGCCATGTTCGATCGATCTTACCACAAGTTCAATCGATCAAACTTCCCAAATCCTGAGAAAATTCTAAATTACAGCTCATTAAAAGTTGTCTCATATCCAATCATTAGAGGATTATTGGTGTACGAGCCCAGCTCATTTGGGGTGATTTTTGACCTACCTATATAAGGAATATGAGCCACTTTTTGAAAAAAGGAGAGACTTGATACTTTTATACTTAGTAAGGAAGCAAAGGAGAGGAGGAGGCTAGAGACACCATTAGAGGCTCTTCATTAAACAAGGAGCAGATTTCTTCCATGGAGCTTGCCCTTGAGGGTTGGAGGACATCATCTATGAGTGGCTAGACATCCTCTTGGGGCGAGAGTTAGCCCTAAGCATGCTTTCTACTTCTTGATTTATGTATTTTTGAGGGGATTTGTATTGTGTTACATGTTTTGACACTTATATATATATAGATCTTGTTTATTCAAGGATTTATATGGTTTAATGCTTCCAATTGATCATTTCATTCTATCTATATGTCTATGTATACTAGAATAGATGTTCATGTGTTTGTCTCTATTTCGTATGTTGTTGATGCATGTCTATTTGTACTAATGCTATAGATCTAGAGATTGTCAAGACATAGTGCTTAATGGCATGTTCTTGTGGTTTATTTGATGGTTCATACTCATTTCTTAATGGATTGTACCTCTCCCTTAGTTTAATTAGTTTAATTTCATGTCATTAGCTTAATTGTAGTGTAGTTGTAGTTGTAGTTTAGATGTTAAATGGAAGGACAATCCATGCTTGTTGTTGATGTTCCATACTTATGAAAGCAAGTAACATATATCTCTAACCTTGTGATGTGTTTGGTTGTGAGCTTAAAGAAGGGATTAATGGCTTAATTTGATATGTTGTGCTATGCACCATGTTGCTTAGACAATATATGTTTAATTTGTCATCCATGCTTATTGAAACAACCACACACACACTCTTTGTTGCAATACATGTTTTTTTTCCCCTCATTAATCATTCATTAAGGGTGTAGAAAAGTATGCTTAGTGGTGATCTCTAAACCCCAAGATCTTTCTCTCTTTTTTATTCTCCTTATTGCATTATTGTTTACTTTAGTTTAAATTGCATCTTAGTGTAATTTAACCACCAACCACTATTTTGATCATTCAACCTACTAACCCTAATCTTGATTCCTCAACCTAGTACGACCCTCAATCCTTTGGGACGATCCCTACTTACCCTAGCTATATTTTTAGTAAAAGGTAGTAGTGGCAATTCTAAATGTAAAACTTGGCCACATTCATCATAAGCTCCACACCATTATCTTTTGGTGCACAAACTTTGGGTTTGGATTGACGACATACCACCCGCACAATTAGGCAGTGTGCTCAAGCCTCGGCGGGCGCCCGCCCATCAGTCGTGGGCACCTGCCGCCTGTCACTGCTCTTTTACAACGGGCGTCCAAGCCCATTTTAAATCTTTTAAAACCTCCCTCCTTTCTTTTTCGGCCTCCAAACTTCTCCTTCGCCCTTCAACCTTCCATCTCCTCTTCTTTTATCCTATCCTCTTCTTCCATCCCCTCCTTCTTCCTCCTTCCTTAACCCTTCATCCTCATCTCCATCAACACAAATTTAGGGGATTTGTGCTCTCCATTGTTGGGTAAGTATCCAACTTTTGTTCTTCTTTCAATTTTTCATCATGTGGAGGCTGGGATTGATTGAATTGAAGTGTGGTTTGTGCTTGGGACTTGTATTGTTGATTACAGGGTTCAAATTTTTGGGGTTTTTACATCCCTAACTCCCTTTTGTCTCTCTCCCTAATTTTTGTGCACACCAGGTGTTCGATAAATTGCCCGAACCAACTTTTCACTTAAATGGCACCCAAAACCTCTTCCAAGCGAGCTCGTTCTTCTGAAGGACCCTTCAGGGAGGCTCCCATGCCAAATTGGGTGGATTGGTCCATCGAAACCGAGGCCAAATTGGACATCTAAGAGGGCTTCGAAAACAATCCAGAAACCACATGGTCAATCCGCGAATTGATGGAGCATGGCCTCGCTTCTCTTTTCAAGCCACGCACTAATGGTTACTATTTGCATGTGGTCCACCTATTTTACGCGAACATGTTCCATTCATGTGACAACCCAGACATTATTAAGACCACTATTGATGGTCTCACTTTTAAGTTCAAACTTCGGGACCTTGCTGCGGCTTTGCTCTTCCCATTGGCATCTCCGATGGATGAAGCGGGTGTACCTCTGTACGTTGCGCCTCCTAATAATCTAAAAGTGGTAGACATTGTGGAAGAAATTTGCCACAACCAATATACCGGTAATCGAACAACCAGCACCAATAAGTCATTTCTCCCATGTCGGCTCTGGTTCCTGGGTTTGGTCCTGGCCAAAAATGTCCTTCCTGTGCCCAAGCATTCTGAACGTAAAGGGGCTTTTCTGAACGCCCTTTATGCCATTGAGAAAGAACAATGGTTCTACGTCCCACAGCTTATCTGGGATCAAATTCTCAAGGTCTACAATGACCTAATTGTGATGCGATCGAGCAATGCCATCACCTAGGCATTTCCTTTTCCATATTTAATCACCTGGTTGCTTAAGAACAAAGGGTTTAAAGCACCACGAAATGAGAAGAAGCTGACTGATGTGTTTCATTTTGACCTTAGGGTTTAGAAGTCCAGTACAGTTCAACTCAAGACTTCCTGTCAAGCTCGCATAGGTGATGTGTTGGATTGGGGAGCTCCAGCTGCTCCTGTTGCTCTGGCTCCGCCTATTGCTCCTGTTACCCTGCCTTCGCATGCTATGCCCGAGGCCACTTATGACTTGCTCAGCACTCGTCTTGATACACTCCAGCTGCGAGTCGAGAGCATGGAGGGCATCCTTATGGACTTCCGTAAAGAGACTCTGGAGAGGTTTTAGGCGACCCAGAATGGATAGCAGACATTGCAGACCATGCTCCAGACCCTGATTGACCGCGCCCCAGGAGGCGCCGATGGCTCATCCTCCGCCCAAATGGAGTGATTTTGTGCTTTCCATATCTATCTTGCTTTCTAGTAGTACTTGTTAAACTTTATTTTGGGCCGCGTTTGGCATTTCCTTTTCAGTTCCTATTTTGAACTTTTAACTGCAATACTTTTACTACTTTGCAGGGATATTTGGTTTTTAGCTAAATAAAATTGCAGTTATCTATATTCATTTTTGTTGGATTCATTTGATACTTGTGGTGTATAGATGTCTTTTGACAGGTTTTTGAATTTAAGTTTGGGGGCATACTTTTGGAATTTGCAATGTGGCTTATTTTTGCACCGCCACTAAATTTCCTCCTCCACTTGTACTATTGTTCCATGTACCCTCTTTTCAATTTCATTTTCATTCTTTGTTTTCTCACATTGAGGACACTGTGACATTCAAGTTTGGGGGTGCATTATTGCATTTTTTTTTGGTATTACACTTTTGCTTGCATGTTTAACTAGATTCATGTAAGTTAATAAAAATCATTTTTGGGAAGCAATGATAGAGTAATCTTGGAACTTGTTGGAGATTGAAGCATATGATTAATACTTTGTGTATAGAGGCAAATGATAATTTTTGAAAATAAAGAAAAATCTGAAATGATCATGTGAATTCAAACTAGTTTGTATAAATACTTCAATTAGATTTTCGTCGGATTTCATACTCTTCTATGCTTCACGTTGCACAGATGCACACCAAAAACTTAATTGTGAGGCATACAACCCGATTTACCTTGACCATGACTCAGTTGATTTGAATTGATGACCCTAATGAATGGATATCTTTGGCATTGAATCTAAAATAATAATAATAATAATAATAATAATAATATGAATAAGGATAATGACTAGTTTAAGTTCGTAGCCTTGCTAACTCGAGTTATTAAGCCCTAGGAGTGTCTTTACACTTAGCACCCTTAAGCCGTCCGGTTTGGGAGTTGCTGGCCTAACCCTTGTTACATGGGTTAGTTAGAAAGCTTAAGGGACTTAGGCATTGCATGGTCATTCACAAAACTAAAATAAATAAATATGGTTCATTGAAGTTCGTAGCCTTGCCAATTCGAGTTATTAAGCCCTAGGAATGTCTTTACACTTAGCACCCTAAAGCCGTCTGGTTTGGGAGTTACTGGCGTAAGGCTTGTTACATGGGTTAGCTAGAAAGCTTAAAGGACTTTGGCACTACACAATCATAATATGTATCATTTAAAAAAAAAAAAAAAAAAAAAAAAAAAAAAAAAAAAAGGGAAGAGAAAGTTGGGTTCTGAATAAATTCATGCCTTAGGGAATTCATTTAAAACGGAAAATCAACGATTTGAAGACTTGCGTTCTTGAAATTGGAAAAAGAAGGTAAAAGCCACAAATTAGGATCCCGGTTCACTTTCAATGAAGCTTGAGATGATTTCCATTATAGATATGACAATTGAAGTATTTATATAGACTATAATGTTCATGCATGAGAGTTAAAATTTGTTTAGCCATTTTGTTCATCAAGGCTTCATATATGAAAGGTAGTCTGCTTAATAATTCTGTCTCCAATAGTCTGTATGTTTCAGGTTACAATTGAGCTCTGCATATATTGTCTTACACCATGATTGATGCATGTGGATAACATTTCAAATCTTGTCATATTTGTTAAGAGTTTCATTTTTGGTTTTGCTATAAGACTAGCAAAATGTAAGTTTGGGGGTGTGATAAGCGCCGAATATTACATATTCATGTGCTCTTATTTGCATTAGTTAAGTCCATTAGCTATCTATGCTAAATATATTAGCCTTAATTGCATTATTTTGTCTATTTCAGGTTGGTTCCCCTAAGAGAGGTAAAAGTAATGCTTTGATGAGTTTTTGAAGATCAAAGCACGCCGTTGCCGGGAACCATCATTTTGGCCAAGTCAAGTAATCCACGGAACTCATGACGTTCGATACACAAAGTCCAAGGAAAAAGAGTAGTGTCAACAGTCCGTGCAAAAGGAGGTTCAAGAGCATATATATTCAGAGCAGATCCAAGAAGGTACGGACGCCTACCAAAGTCTCCAGTAGCATTTCACAGCGCGGGGCCTCGCCGTGTCTTACGGGCCCCCGCCATCAAGCACCGTGGGCACCTGCCATGCCCTCGCGGGCACTCGCCAAATATGCCAGTGCACTCAAAAAGGCACACGTTCTTGCCCTGCGCCTGCGGGCGCGCAACACATAGCATACAACTCTGCATTGTTTCTTCCAATGCTATCCCCTTAACCCTTTTGTGTGGTCCTGAATTATCCTAGGGTGGGTGAGCCACAAAAATGAAGGGAAAATGAGATTATTTTGGCTAGATAAAGGCTTGGAGGCTATGTTTTTGGGGATCTCACATTTTAGCAAGCTTCTAGAGAGAGAAATATTGTAAAGTGAGGGGTTTGTGTGTTCTTGAGCTCAAGTGACGAAAATGGTGGGTATAATGATCATCTCTCCTTTATCCATTGCTCCTATGGGTAACTAACTCTCTATCTAGGGAGGTGATGAAGCCCTCTCTAGTAAGCATATTCTAGTCTTGGTTTATTTTGGGAAAAATGATTTATATATGTGATTGCTCCATAATCTAGAGCTTACACTTGATGTAATGAACTAAATTTGATATAACTGATCATGTTGAATCTACTATCTTGTCTTAGAATATATGTTCTCATGGTTGTATTGCTTGATTTTTCATAGTGACAATGAAAATGAGATTGTGGAATGGTTTTAATGGCATGTTGTATGAGAACCTTGTTAGTCCATGGCTTAGGATTTTCCTTTGATGGATTAATCTTGATTTTTAACTTTATATGCTCATATCATTTAATTGAAGGCTTGATAATCTCTAGCTTAGTGAGCATGTTTAAGGCTACACCCTAGTTTAGGCAGTTAAAGCATGTAAAACTTTGATAGGTTATTCTTGCCTATCGATGTCATGAACTTCTTGAAAGTAATGTAGCAATTTTGTGTTGTTGCATTCTATGATTACATATATATATTGTTTCCCCAAGTTAATATCAACTGGCATGTTAATAGGGTAGGTAGTGAATTCCCTTCCCTAGACCTCTCTTTCTAGATTTCTTTCTCTTAAATTCCTTGCATCTATAGTTTATTGTGCATTTCAATTCTAGTTACTAAGTGACAAACTAATCAAAACTCGATCTATACACCTTTCATCAAACTAAAAGTGAATTTAAAGGCCTCAGTTGCCATAAACTAGCAGTCCCAGTGGTTCGACTTACCCGTCCAATAGCCCTATTTTATAATGATTTGTGCTATTGCAAATGGTTGATTTATTATAGATCGAATCTTAACTGATCACAAATATGCAATAACAATCATGCATATACAAGTCAAATCTATCATACATTATACATCATATTTAATACTTTAAAACTGAATCATGCTAGCCAATTAACATACACACATAACACATATAAATAGCAACTAGAATGCTCATGCTTTAACACAAAGTTAACATAAACACTTAAAATCATACCAAGCCATGTAGTAAAAGCTATAAACATTTAAGCCATAAGCATGCATCTTAAACAAGTATGCTTTTAAACACATAAGCATATAAGCTCATAAATATGTGAACATATCAAAGCATGTCAGCAAGAAACATGAATTGACCCAAATCCCATTGTTTTAAGGTCTTTGAACCTCAAGCTTTGATACCACTTATGACGGCCCAGCTTCTCTGAACCCGGTGTGTCAGCGTGTGACACGAAACTGACCCGATAACGGATCCCAAATGCAGAAGGTAAATAAAAGTAAAGTGGTCTCTAGAGATGAATATCATCTCTAAGACACCAAAGTGGCTTCCCGAGGAGTCCCGAGACTCAACGGAAGCAAATGCAGAAGCTAAAATCTCAAAACCTGACAAGAAATAAAGTAAGGGTAAAATGGTCATTTCAAATAGATATGGATGCTACCGTGTATACCATTGGATAGAAAATGAAAAATTAACAAACCTAGATTCAAGAATCACTTGATTCGAAGTCCGGACAAAAAAGATATCGAAGTTCAAAGTTTATGAAAAACTTAACAAAGGAGTGCAGGTGTGAATGATGGCCTAGAAGCCATAAATTTTTTGAAAAATGTGGAAATATAAGGGCCAAGATGGAGTTTTTTGGAAAAAGTTTGTGAAGTAACTCCCCCCCCCCCCCCTAAATCATGTTTCTGATCAACTATGGTCCAAACCACAATTGGAAAAACAAAGTAAAATGACGAA
Source organism: Cornus florida (assembly GCF_030987335.1). Classification (NCBI taxonomy): domain Eukaryota; kingdom Viridiplantae; phylum Streptophyta; class Magnoliopsida; order Cornales; family Cornaceae; genus Cornus; species Cornus florida. Next base: position 37,223,634 of record NW_026775580.1, read on the forward strand.
AATACCCCCAAGATAAATCAAGTCAAGAAAATTTAAAACATGCTAAGTTGCTGCCAAAGAAATGGAAATGAGGCTTCGGGAGGTTTTTAAAACACCTAAATTGAATATGCAGCATTAAAATAAACCTACAAGACCTCTGAAAGTTCTGGAATGGTCTACATGATTTTCAAAAAAAAAAGGTCGATGAGTAGTAACATGCTCAAATTTTTAAAAGAGGGCTTGCATCAGAAAATCTAAAAAAAACGCGCGATTTTCAAGGCCAAAATGACATTTTTTGAAAAAATGTTGTGAAGTCCCCCCCCCCCCAAAAAAAAAAAATCATATTTTCTAAGTGATCATGTCATGGCTGAAGCTTATTTTTCAAGTAAAATACCTAAAATGCCCTTATGCGCATACTTTGCAAAAAAATGTAAATACTTAAGTCAAAAGGCATCCATTTCATACAAAATAACATTTTGTGCAAAATTAAACATGGACGCAAACGTAATATGTATTTTAATACACGCTACAATGGCTCGTAACCTCAATATACGCCTAATACAAAATATCACCTATCAAACCTCCAAAATCCGAAAAGTTGCTTTCATAAGTAAAATGTGAAACCAAGTTCATACATGTAATCCAAAAGATGTTTAGCCCTTGGCCACATATCATACGTATAAAATGAGTCCCAAAAAGTGTACTTGGTACATATTACATATTTTAAAGTAAAAATAACATATTAAGCCTAGCTATGCGTTACAACTTCAAGAGGCAAAACAACACATGATAACACTTGCATGCTTGTGAAATTACGCAAAGGTACTTCAAAATGACAAGTCAACCTAGGGATGTTATGCATCCCAAAACAAAGTCTCTTTTACCTAAAAATGTCCCAAACAACGAGGGTGAGCAACCAAAGTTACTCGTAGGAAGAAGCATATGCGTATACCCTAGAGTTTCAATGAACCTTTGCAACGTAATATAAACCAATACATGTGGTTCATGCTACCTAACGTCTATGTTCTATGGGAGAGCTAAAGGATCATCCTAAGCTATAATCGAAGAAATTTAAAAGCAATCCATAATAGATAGACAATCCATTATAATGGTAATATTTCATAAGATATAACAAGTCACAAACCCTAGCTTATATCAACTTGTAAAGTAATATAAACAATCATATGTGGTGCATGCCACCTAACTTCTATGTTCAAAGTGATACTAAGGAACCATCCTAAGCTACCTTAGAACATTTTAAGCACGAACCACAAATAGTAAAGCAATTAAACGACATTGGACATAGTTAAAACAAAATGGTAAGTTACGACGACTTAATTTAAACAACATTCGAATAACCAATACGAAACAACAAGTTACAACGACTTCATGTTATCAACTTGAACAAAATACGAAATCAACAATATGGACACAATAAGTTACAACGATTTAGTGTTATCAACTTGAAACGAAATGTGAAATCAAACAAAGTGGATATACTTTGACATCATGCTGGATCAAACAGAACGAATAATAGCTATTTTGGGTTACTAGCCCGTCGGGAACTACCCTAGTGCGCACGTGTGGGGAGTACTCATATCTCCCGCATTAGAGCCAAACTCTAACTATAGTCAAGACAACGACATCTCAAGTTTCCAAAATCAACAAATTATACACAATATACCCTAAGTATATAATACACTTAACCACTTATCATGCACAAACCAATAGGAATTCACACAAGTCATACCCTAAGTCCTCAAGCTAAATGGCATCTAAAATGTTGAATCTTCAATGTGCGATCCGTCGCACATAACAATGGGCATAGATAAAATTGAATCTTCAATGTGCGATTCATTATACATAACAACAGCATAGAAAAAATCGAATCTTCAATGTGCAATTCGTTACACTTAACAACTATGTTATAAATGCATAAAACTATAATACCCCTAGTTTTCAAAAGGATAAAATGGGAATGGGAATTTAATTTTCAATTTTGATTTTTATTTCATTTTTTTTTTATTTAATAATTGGACTTATTTGTTATTTGTTTAGCTTAATTGTTTTATTTGCTTAATTGGTAATTGTGTTTGTTTAAATTGATTGTAATTGTTTTAATTTAATTTTTGGTTACATATTGATTGTTTGGTATCCCTCGGATCTGTGCTCGGACTCGATCACCCGTGGCTCTAGAAACGAGGGGTATCACAGTTGGTATCAGAGCACTCCAGGTTCTAGTGTCCTTAGGAGTGTCTTTCATTAGAAGTCTTCCGCGTTGCGTCTCTTAAAAACTTAGAGCCATATTAGGATTCGTTGTACTCTTTTACGGTTTATTAGGAGGAGCTCCTAATGTCAATTATATTCCATAATTATGGAATGGTTGACACTAGAAGGAGGATGGGGTCTGCGGCGACAGCAAATCAGACCAAAGGAGTAGAGGAGTACGTTATCGAGTTCTCTATCAGAAGCAGAACTTGGGATTTAAGGTTTAGTTCCGGTTGGCACTACTTTTAGAAGTATAAGCCAATGAGGGATATAGGAGTGTGTTTTAGGTCCCCATATAAAGGGACTAACACGATTTTAGTTATTCTCATAAAGGAGACAACCGAGGAATAGGAGTCCAAAGAGGATTCTAGTGGAGGAGATTTCAACAAACCCAAGAAAGAGGGTATTAAATGTTGAAAATCAAGGATCACGTGAAAGTGATCTTGTTCGCTAATAGTATAGTGAACGATACTCATAGAGTTGAGGTGGATAGTTAACCTTTCATGTTACCTTTCAAAGAGGTAGATAAAGGAACTCTTTAGGGGTTCAGGAATTGGATGGAGTTCTTCTCGGAATAAGGCAATGATTTTATATAACGTTTCGGGAAGTATAGGGATTAGGTTGGGACGGTTTAAGTTGCTTTCTTAAAGCTACATTAGACGGTTTGCATTCCGTGTATAAGGAGGATGAAGGTTAAGCCTTTGGCATTTGCTGAGGCAAATGGAGTTTATTTTGAGCTATGTTTTGAGGTTGGATGATTACCTCCGAAATTGTAGAGAGGAGATTGTGAACCAATCAGGTAAAGTTGATTTCTAAAAGAGACTTTCTTTGCTAGGAGGAACGTTTTTTTACGTAGATTTTTATTTATGTTTTATTGTTTGTGCTTTAGGTGTTTCATTTTTGTTAATTAGTCAGGATTGGGAATATGGTTTAGTTGGGGGCACAAGTGAGTGATCAATCAACTACTGTTTGGAGGAATAACATTAATTACGCTAGGATTTTGGGCATGGGGTCCAAGGATTTGGTAGTATACCTACCCTTAGCCAATTTAGTGAACTTAGATATGCGTAGTTATAGTACATTTTTAGGATGGGATAAGCAAACCAGCAGTTCGAGTCAAATGATATAGATTCATTTGATAAACAGTAACGTCATGATGGTTTATCGGAGGAACTGACTTGGCTGAATTTATTCTCAGAAAATTTTAGACAGGTGTTCCCAAGTCAGCAGAAGGATTTTGTACTGGGTTAAGTACTTGTTGGAACGACACCGACTGAGGATAGGATACGGATTAACTATTCATCAGTTTATCCTTCATTTAGAATTTGATTCATGAGGGCATGTCGTTAGGAGGAGTTGCTGGGGTTGTATATCATTGGGAAGAAAGACACTTCATTTGCACAAATAATATGGAATTTTTTTTTTTTTAGGTCACAGTTCGCAACAAATAATTGTTGCTCGAAAATTGTTGACTGGTTGGGGAATGGAAAGATTTCATCTGCATTTGAAGTTAGACAGGAAGTCTAACAGACACTTACTTGAGTTAGAGAAGTAGGATGTTAAAGACTTGAAGGTGAGACGAAACATTTAAACATGGAAGCTGGTGTTACCAGACTAATGATATGGTCGTTCATTTAGATGGACCATCAGAGATCATTTGATCCTTGTAGCCACTTCTCATGCTGGAGCGGGACTGACAGAGTAGTTTCCACGGATCTATATGAGAGATTGCTGGTTTTACACAAGGGTCAGGATCCTGGTCGGGATATTGGTTGCCTGATACAATTAAATCAGCTTCATTTCGTTTCATTTTGGGAACTAATAAGATATCAGTTCCTACAAATAGCGCGGATCACGAGACGGCTTAGATGGATAGATGTGGTGATTCACACTTTGCTTTAAGCAGCGTCTAGTGGAAGTAATAGGAAGGAGGATGATCTTATCACCCGATATGGTGATTGAACTTTCGGTGATTTTGCGTAATCCGTTGCATTTTAACATATGGAAATTATAACACCTGCTGTTACCAGGGAAATGGAAGTGGTTAACTAAGAATATTTGAGCTGACCCCACAGGAGGTAGTACCTTACTCAGATGAGTTTAAGGTACTGAAGGAAGATGGTAGTTATCTTTCTGCTTCTAGGAAGGTCGGAGTGACTGAGCTGTAAAATTCATAAATTTTACGGTGCAGTCAACTGGTTATGGCTTGCATCCCGACATACAATGTTAGTTTCGGTGCGGTACGGATAGGGACATGTCCATAACTGTCTCCAAGAGTATCATCTGTTAGTAAGGTGGAAAATTGATACTTGGATATCACTGGAGGTTTTAGTCCTTTCTTATATCGAAATGGGAGTAGGACTAATCAGGAGGGGATGGTTGGTAGAAATTACTGACATTTGTTGGAACTTTAATTCCATATGGTTTAAGAGTAGTGGATAGAACAAGTTCGCTTATGGACTACACTTTAGTGGAGTTTACTTTGGCATTTCTTATCAGTTGTACATTGCGCTGATAACGGAGAGTTATAGCATGTGGTTATTCAATATGGAAGATAACCGGTGCTATGTCAAAGGAGCTTTCTGAAGGTGTTGGAGCAACAACTATGCTTCGCATCTCTAGACGGGAAATGGGATCGTGATATTCAATTTAATCATGGCAAATATGCTTAGGATATATATCCTAGGTTGGCATGGGTAATTGAAAGCGTTACTTACCATTTTAGATATTATTTGTGCTATTGTTGGCACAAGGAGGTTCGTGCGACAATGTTTGGGATTTTAGATTGTCGGGTTGTGTCAATCTCTTAATGGTTGGTCCGACATGGAAGCGAGGTTATCTAATAAGACCTTGACTTTATGTAAGGATACATTGGAGAACCATGCTCTCTTTTGGTAATGAGTGCTCACGGTTTGGAGGCGACAGTCGGATTTTGTAGCTAGTTGAACTCGTACATGGGAGTTTTCTATCAGGAAAGGGTTGTTTGAGTGGTTTTCCGTATCGGAAGCAATGTGTTTTAGAGGAAAGTCAGTTTTATGTATCACACTGACTCGTCACGGGTTTTGGTTATTGGTTTCGGCAATAGCCTATTGTTTAGCGTTACCAACTTGTTAAGCGCTGGATGCATAGGACTTTTATGTGTTAGTTCTGTGGAATTGGAAGGACGAGGGATGGTTACCCTTCGTTGAATATTGGGTAAGATTGGATCGTTGCTAGATACAATCTAGGAGTTGCACATTTATGCTATTTCTTAAACATAGGAATCTTGTATATGGTTGGATGTGTTGGAATTTGGGTGGCGCTCATCTAAAGGGGTTGTGCCACACGAAAACAGAAATGAATTTTGCAAAGTCATTAATTCAGATTTTTGTGAATTCCGAGGATGGAATTCCTTTTGTTAGGGGGGAAGAATGTAATACCCCTAGTTTTCAAAAGGATAAAATGGGAATGGGAATTTAATTTTCAATTTTAATTTGTATTTCATTTTTTATTTATTTAATAATTGGACTTATTTGTTATTTGTTTAGCTTAATTGTTTTATTTACTTAATTGGTAATTGTGTTTGTTTAAATTGATTGTAATTGTTTTAATTTAATTTTTGGTTACATATTGATTGTTTGGTATCCCTCGGATCTGTGCTCGGACTTGATCACCCGTGGCTCTAGAAACGAGGGGTATCACAAAAACCCATTCATGTGAATACACAACAAGTCTTAAATCCATAATTTAAGCATCAATATGATCTCAAATACACAATTGAATCAATGGAAACAATTATATAGAATTACTAAAATCACATACTTAAAATCTCTAGATTTCAAAATACTACCAAATGCATTCAAGTTCATATATGCTAAAGATCAAGTCAAGGCCTTTACCAATATGAAGTTCTAAGTGAATTTTATGCAAGGTATAACTATATACAAGTCTTAAGAATTAAAGGAAGACATGCATACAACTTAAATTCACTTCAAGAACACTTAAAACACTAAGGTTATAAACATGGTGATTTTTGTCATGCTAACATGGTATTCAGTAAATCCTTAACTTAACAATGACAAATTCAAATATCACAATACAATTAGGAACAATAATTGTATAAGAATATCAAAGTCACAATTACAAGACTATATAAGAAATTCTAATTTCTACCATATATAACAACAATAATACAAGTGAATAATTACATATAAGCCTTGTGTAAAATGACACCCAAGGTTAGATACAATCAAAATATATCTAATACAATCCTAGAACATCAATTTACATGCATACAATGTATATCAACAACAAAGGAACAAGAAACCATAACAAGAATATAAACATAGTACAACCCCTACCTCAATAGAGGATTGTTTCTCTAGAATCCAAGGCAAACAAACTCAAAATGAAAAACTGTAAAAATTCCTTCTAGATCAAAAAGAGAGGAAGATATGATCTTTAAAGTTGGAGACCAAATTCCTTAAACATTGGGGTCAAATTTCAGAAATGGCAAAACAGGTTTTAGGATTCCTCAAACTGCCTACTCGAGATTCACCCCTCTGGAATCCTAGGCAAACAACATCCAATGGAAAAACTGGAAAATGGTGTTCTAGATCAAGAAGAGTGAAAGATATGTTCTTCAGGGTGGTTGATTAAATTCCTAAGGCCAAGGGTTCAAAATTCAAAAATGATAAAGAGGTTCTATTTGGCTGAAAGGTGGTTAAGTGAGGGTTCAACAAATTTCTCAAACATTTCCACCAACAATGGCTATGTTAGCCAAACACGTACACACCAACACTACCTCTCTCACACATAAACACATCTACACCCTCCACCTATCACAATCCTAGGGCTCCTCACAAGACTTAATCTCAAGCCTACATTTGTCACAAATCCAAGCCAACAAGTGTGCCAACCAAAAGTCTACAAGTGGGTGAATCTTCACCCTTCACATGTCATCATCCAAAGTACTCTTATAAGATTTAATCTCAAGCTTACACTTGTCATCATCCTACACCTCCAAGTGTCCCAACCAAAGGGTGACATGTGGGTGAACCTACACCCAACACTTGTCATAAAGAAAGCTTCCAAGTCACATCACTAACATGTCAACAAGTAGCCTGATGTGTCTAATTTTACCACTCGCAATAGAATGATTTCGTGTAGGATAGTGCTATAAAGAGAGGTGTCGAACCCACAGGGAGATGAGATTTATATTCAGTCTTCAATTTAGTTCTATTGGTTTACAATTAACTGGTTGAGAATTTTGCTTGGTTGTCACAATTACAAATAAACCAAAATTAAAAAAAAATATTAAACTATCAGAGAGAGAAATATTAGGGCTTTGACTTTACCACAATCATCATACTATGGTTAATTGTATCAACTCTGGGGATTTAACCAATTATGTTTTTAAATGAATTGAACTTAATAATTCGTTCAATTCTGGTTTTAAAGAAAGATATTTTACAAAATTCAGTTAACTATAACCTATCTGCGGTTAGCATGGACTATCCACCTACCTACTCTAACTATTTTAACTACTTTGCAAATGATCCACCTTTCCTAAGCATAGATTATGAAAACATTCTTTTATAAAAAATCATTAGAACACCATTATATGACCTCTATTTTCATGTCCGGTAGGGCTCCGCCAGATACTGTCCAATAAGATAGGTTGATAATAGAAAACAAACCATTATATTTAAGACAAGGTGATAACAGCTTGTAATCTATTTAAAGCATGAAAACCATTTGAGTTGTCTCAATTACTCATAGTCATATAATCAAGAAAACATAATATATTAAAATAATCCCAAAGTTAAGAACAATCAAACCATAAGACTAGATTGGGTTACATCAGTGCCCTAAGAGAGGAATTAGCTACTCATGACGATGTCGGATATCATCTGTATTGGAGTTGTCTCCATCATCACTAACTGCAGTTCTCTTTTTAGGATCTTCACCTTCTAAGGTTGTGGAAATCCTAAAAACATTCCACCATAGTATCAGGTTTCTTAATCACACTAGAAAAAGAACTTGGAATTTTAGAACTCTTCTATCAAGGCTTAAGCCTTCTTTTATAGAAGAAAATAAGGATCTGGTGGGCATTTAGGTCTTCTGGCCCATTTGGAATGAGATACGGCTTGAAAAAAGAACATTCCCGTAACTTAAATCTAACATGTCATGGAAGGCTCGAGCTTTAGGAACAAAGGCTCGAGCTTTAGGAACAAAGGCTCGAGCTTTAAGGTTCAGGCTCGAGCTTCTCTAGATTGATGTTCGAGCTTCAAGAATTGGTGCTCGATCTTCACTTTGACACTTAGCCAAATTTCTCCAATTACTTTCTGAAGCGTCTTTTTCTTCAACACTTAGAATATTCTTGGGATTAAAATCTTTTAACATTGCTCAATCCAAGCTTTATGGGCTCAAGCACTAGGTACCAGGCTCAAGCATTTGGTTCTCAATGCTCGAGCTTCAATGGATGTTGCTCGATCCTTGGGGTTAGGCACGAGGTCTGGGAGCTTGGAAATTAACTCTTCGAATTCCGACGCCATGTGCTCGAGCTTAAGGGTTAAGGCTCGAGCACCTTATGGTCAAGCTCAAGCACCCTTTGTTCAGGCTCGAGCCTAAAGGTATAAGGTTCGAGCTTTAATGCCTTGTTGATTTTTCTTCTCTGACTTGGGTTACATCAGTGCCCTAAGAGAGGAATTAGCTACTCATGATGATGTCGGATATCATCTGTGTTGGAGTTGTCTCCATCGTCATGGACAACACTTTTTTTCTTAGGATCTTCACCTTCTAAGGTTGTGGAAACTCTAAAAACCACCACAGTATCATCCTTCTGAATCACACCAGAAAAAGAACTTGGAATTTTGGACTTCTTCTATCAAGGCTTAAGCCTTCTTTTATAGAAGAAAATAAGGATTTGGTGAGGTTTTAGGTCTTCTGGCCCATCTGGAATGAGATCCGGCTTGAAAAGAGATTCTTCCCGTAACTTAAATCTGACATGTCATAGAAGACTCGAACTTTAGGAACAAAGGCTCGAGCTTTAAGGTTCAAGCTCGAGCTTAAGGTACGAGGCTCAAGCTTCTCTGGATTGATGCTTTAGCTTTAAGAATTAGTGTTCGATCTTCACTTTGACACTTAGCCAAATTTCTCCAATTACTTGCCAAAGCATCTTTTTCTTCAACATAAAGAATATTCTTGGGATTGAAATCTTTTAACATTGCTCGATCCAAGCTTCATGGGCTCGAGCACTAGGTACCAGGCTCTAGCATTTGGTTCTTAATGCTCAAGCTTCAATAGATAGTGCTCGATCCTTGGGGTTAGGCACTGGTTGCTCAACCCAAAGTGTGCACAATATAATGCACAACACTTTGAATTTGGAGAATAGTGTCAAGTGGGCATCATACTTAAATTTATAAACCGCTTAACATTTATACTATGTAGTATGAGTGAGAAGGGATCGTCCCAAGGGATTATAGGGATCGAGCAATGTCGTGGAATCACAATTAGGGCTAGTAGGTCGAGTGATCAAACAATTGGTTGGTTGGTTGATTAAAGAGCAACTAAATTAAACTAAGTAATAGCAAAAGAGTGCAATTAAGAGTAAGTAAGAGAGAGAAAGATCTTGGGGTTTAGAGATCACCACCAAGCAATGCATTTCTATATCATTGACAAGTGATTAATGAGGGTAAATTGTGTGTTGCAATATTGGTGTGTGTGTGTTTGGTTGATTCAACAAGCAAGGATGGCTAGTTAAGCATGTATTGTCTAAACATCATGTGAAAGGCACAATATATCTAAGCAATGAAGCATATATTGTCTAAACAAAATGTGAAAGGCACAATAAATCAAAACAAGTCATTAATCCTTTCACTAAGCTCACAATCCAAATACAATACAAGGATAGAGACATATGCTACTTGCATTCAAAAGCTTGGATCATAAAATAACAAGCATAGATTGTCCTCCCATTTAACACTAAACTACATCTACACTACTATCATGAAAAAAAACTAAGAGAAAGGCACAATCCATCAAGAGATAAGCATGAACCATCAAGAGAATCATAAGAGCATTCCTTTAAGCACTATGTTTTGACAATCTCCAAATCTATAGCATCAATACACATAGACATGCATCAATAACAAAAAATCTAGAGACAAGCACATGAACATCTATTTTAGCATACATAGACATATGGATAGAATGAAATGAACAATTGGAAGCATTAAACTACATAAATCATTGAATAAACAAGATCTATATATATCAAAGTGTCAAAATATCAATTACAACACTAATCCCTCAATAATACACAAGATTAAGATATAGAAAGCATGCTTGGGGCTAACTCTAGCCCTAAGAGGATGTCTAGCCACTCATGGTGATGATGTTCCAACCCTCAAGGGCTAATTCCATGGTTGAAATCTACTCCTTGTTGATGAAGAACTCCTACGGTGTCTCTATCCTCCTCCTCCTCTAAACTTGCTCTCAAAGAGATGATATGAAAATATTGTTGGCCCCTTTTGTCAAAAGCAATCCTTATCCTTATATAGGTAGGTCAAAATAACACCCAAAATGAGCTGGGGTTGTGCACACAATATTCCCTAATGATTGGATAAATGACAACTTTCAATGAGATGGATTTTAACTTTTTCGCACTGGAGGAAGTTCGATCGATCGAACCTTGGTCTTGGATCGATCGAAAGTAAGTGAGATCGATAAAACATAGGTTGGATCAATCCAACTGGCTGAGCTTTTTGGAAAAAGGCAAATCTGAGATATTTATGGGAGATATTTATGGGAAAAGGACAAAAGTGGTTAGTGGGTGGTACAGCTGTGGATAGGATCAATCATTTGAATAAGGACAAAAGTGTTCAATTGATCGAAGGATGGTGTTGGATCGATCAAACTTTTGGAACTTTATACTTTTGGGTCAAGGCTTGGATCTATCTTGAAGTGCTGAGATTGATCATTGTTCGATCGATCGAACCTTGAACTTGGATCAATCGAACTTTGCTGCTTGCTACCTTTGGCTTCATTTGCTTCCTTCTTTCTCCACTCTGCTCCTTTCTTTGTTTAATCCCAGAATTGCTTCAATTAAGCTCTTATTTGGCTGAGTTAGCTTATTTTCGGGATAAGTGCCTGAAAAAGCAAATAATACGAAATCAATCTAAAACGGTAAAGTAAGATAGATAAAGGTATTAGAATGCCTAAGCTTAAGGGGTTTAATTACGCACTTTTCAGTGCTCATCACACCCCCAAACTTAAATATTGCTAGTCCCTAGCAATGAACTACAAAGTAAAGAAATGAAATGAACAACTAAACAACTATAACTAGAAAGCAATAAATGGATAACGCCACTTTTGTAGGGAACGCGATTGCACTTAGCACATGCAACAAGCCTTTTAAACCCCTAGGTTACCCCTAGTGGACGAGTGAGGTCTCGTGAGGGTTTCCAGAAATGGTACCCACAAACATTAAGCTCATTCTTTCAAAAGAGGTACCAATATTGCAAACAAGCATTGGGAAAAAACTACCTCAAGTATGCCATGTTTCAAACATTTCCAAGCAATCTCCCAAATTTCAATGTCAAGCAAGCAAGTATGGTCCTCCACACATCAAGAAAATA